>NC_084938.1:21326785-22646071 GCF_958298935.1 Phragmites australis | reverse complement strand
TGAGAATGTTACATGAAAAATGAAGCAACCATCCCTTTTAGTGAAAGTCATTAATAAACAACAAATCGATGTAACCTAAGATCTACTTATATTTCACCCAACATGTGTGATGGGGTGACATGCATGGAAGAGAAAATGACTGACAGGCTTAGCTTCCATAAATTAACTTATGTAAATAAGAATTAAATATAGTACTAGAAATCTGAATATAAAAGATGGAATATACTTTTTACCTTGTGAATGTACTTAATTTTATATAACAACAATGCAACATTTGTAAAATGCAATTACTTTGTGCTGACTTCACCATGCATATACAGAATCTATGAAGAGCTAATCCATGTTGCCGAATGAATATTTAAATATCATACACAACTATAGAGACAAACTGCTTATGCATGTATGTACTTCCAAAACATCTAGATCCAGTTCTAGAAATGTGCTTTACAAATTATTAGTCCAGCTCACAATCTTGCACAAAAATCCTACATCATGTATAGAAAAACAGACAATGTCAAACGTCAATGGAAACACTTCCAACATGTCCGGACTCAGGAACAACACATTTGTAGAGGTGAGCAACACAAGCTTACCTTTTATCCCAACAAATAGGTTGCTTTGCTTCTTCTGATTTAAACCGTGCGGGCAGTGATGGAACACGAGGGCAAGATTGACACGCATGAACGTAGACCTGGTAAAGTATTTTGATAATTGGGACGCTGGTGTTATTTTATACAACTACACAAAAAGTAAATGTTGAAATGACAACGGGAAAATGCACATGGAACATATGTGAAATAGAGACCAGACATAATGTTGATTTGTTATTCGATCTCGCCATTTGCACGAGATGTACCCAAACAGGACGCAACAATAGCAGTTAAAATCAACACGAAATGGAGGATCCGGAGGTGTGCCCCCCAAGGCGGAGCATAGATAGATAAATATAAATATAGAGCTCTTTTACGGTAGTCCATACTACCTATAGGTAGAAGGTAGTATAAATTTAATTGGACCGTCCATATAATTGAACATTTCTGTAATTATGATAGTAGTATTAATATTTACCTACCATACCATTGAAGGACACTGCAATCTTTTTTTATATCTAATTCCTAAATAATCGTTCAACTAAATAATCAATATTCAGACCAGTCTAAATATTAAACCTATGAATTTGCATGATATAAATAACATGCTATTTCTTTTTTCCCCAAAATACTCTTATACTACACATACTCCTCTCATATACTACTCATACTACCTCTAAATAACGGGTAGTATTCTAAATAATCTAGATCATCCGATTCAAAAAATAGATGGCTCAAATTTCTCTGAGACCACCGTAAAATTTGTCTAAATATATATTTTACTGTGCGGTAAAAGAGAAAATCAGTAAGTTATACAATAGAGCATAATAAACAAAACATGCCATCTTATTCTACAAAATAATAGTCAGTGCAGGGAAATGAATGTAGCAAATTGCAATGAAGACCCTTAAGGTATTCATATTCCATAACACTTTGTGGAGTATAATATCTCAAACTAAAATCTTATGTTCCTAAACTCTTTTTGTTTATTAACGAACTTTAAGGTCTTTTTTTTTTATCAACAAAGTTTAAGGTCAAAGGAAAGCTAAAGAATCTTTGGGTGCATTTTCTTAGTCTTAAATGCATATACAGTCCAAGTACTGTAAGAAACTCATGTAGAAAATGGCATTTCATAATATTGTATAACGTCCTAATGCTATTTCAAAAAGTAGCATACAATAATCTCTTAATTGCTTCAATAGATCTGTAGGAAGGATGAAACCAAATCAGTGCCTTCACAATACCCAAGTGCAATCTGATGCATCGTCAGGGGGTTCTTCCTCCACTCTCACAAGTCCTCTCTGTTGGTTATAACCATACCAGCAAAAAAAATAAAATTACGTAACACCAATCAAGCGGATGCCTCACCTCGGCCATATGCAGGAGCAACAGTAGCCAAGCTAATAAATGTGCTTCCAGCACTCCCCCCTCTGTTACCATACCACCGTAGATGAGATCTCCAGATTCTAGAGCCTGAAAATGACAAAAGCTCTAGCTTCATTGAAGTTAAAGGATAAGAGTAATGTAGCAGACCGATGTCATATATCAGACCAATAAATTACCATAAAGCAAGGATCCCATGACTCATCAACTAAAACAATGAAATAGGAAAAAAATTGTCACTACTACAAAATTAATTTAGTAGAACACCCATATACAGACGGTTATTGTGGAGTTATCTGTGTAAAGATTATATCAGACGGCTCTAAACAAGAACCGTCTGTGATAATGACGAGACCTATCCGGGAGTAGTAAAACGTTTTTAGTACAGACAGTCTCTATTGGGAACCGTCTGTATTAATATTATAGACGGCTATATATATAGCTGTCTGTAATAAAACTAGTATCACAAACGGTTTCAAATACGAACCATATGTATTAATATTGTAGATGACTCGTATTTAGAGCCGTCTGTATTAAAACTAATATCACAGATGGCTCCAAACAACAACCGTCTGCAATATTAATACAGACAACTTCATACACGAGCCGTCTAAGAAAATAGCCGAGAAAATGTGAGACACTTTCGTACAGACGGCTCCAAACATGAAGTCATCTGTACTATTAGAATAGTACATCATATCATCCCCTACCTCTGAATCGAATCAGAACTGTGGCACCCGAACAGTGAAGAAACGCAACTTTTGAAGGGAGAGGATGATTTTGACCAAAAATTTGTTAGATTTCGGTGAAAATTTGAAGATTCGTTGGCATTTGTTACTCCAAGGTAAACATTATGTTCTATTTTGATTTAGATGGTCTATATTTTGGTTTGGAGAGCTAGCTAGATCTAAAGATGTCCAAATGGGACGTGCCTACTGGGCCGGCCCGAGGCACAGCACTGTAGGCACGGCCCAGGCACGGCACGAGGCCACGGGCTGTGCCTGGGTCGAGCACGCGGCACGGCATGGCCCGGGCACGGATGGCCCGTCACGGCACGGCCCACCGTGTCAGCTCGGCACGTGGCGGCCCATGGCACGACCGGGCCGGCACGACACGGCACAACCCAGCGCGTGGAGCACGGCCCGGCCAGCACGTGGGGGCACGACGGGCCAGCGGGGGCACGCGGGAACACGGGTTACGACCCGTTTAACCCGTTAACCCGATATTTTTGAATTTTATAGCCGTTTTGTGACCGTTTGAGCTCCAAAAAGTTTGAAAAAAATTGCAAAAATCACCATTTTTCACCTATAAATAGAGGAGCACCCTGCCCTTCCATTCTACACCAGCAACACCATTTTCTCTCTTGTTTCCTCCTCTCATTCTTGTCTTAAAGTTCCTGAGAATTAGCAATAATTTGGCAAAATTAGTTTGAATTGTTGCAAAAAAATCCGAGCAATTCCAAAACCGTCATCCTCCTGACTTGCTGTCTTGAAGTTGAAGAAATCTTGGTGATTTTTTTGCATCGTTGTTGAGTCTTATTTTATTATTAGTTTTATTACTTGATTATTTCTAACTCTGAATATTTGCAATTTTTGTAGTGTCATTCGACATTGATCATGGATGTCAGTGATCATGATACATCTATAGATCATGATTTTTTTCTCCAATGACTCACAGCCAACTACGGCCCCTTTGATACTAGTGCTGCAGGTGATGATGGACCCGACGGTGAACCTCCGGTTGGTTCACATGCAGGTGATGCAGCAGCAGTTCCATCATCAGGCTCTACAAGTGCGCACACATTAGCAAGCACCGGGTCTAAAAGATCAAGAGCCGGTACTTCCGAAGTTTGGCAAGACTTTGAAAGGTTCTACAAAGAGGAAGATGGGGTAAGTGTCAGGTATGCTAGGTGTTATATGTGCAAACATGAATTATCTGCAAAGCCCTCGGGTGGAACGGGGCACTTGAAGAGGCACGCCACAAGTTGCAAGCGAAAGAGTGGAGCAGCCATGAAGCAGACGGTGTTGCAGTACAACCCCGACGACTCTGTTCGTCATTAGGAGTATGACTTTGCCAATACTCGAAAAGAGCTATGTCGTTTCATTGCAAGAGCGGATCTACCACTCAATATCGGTGAGTCTGCTGCATTTGAAGATTACATTAAGTAAGCTCATAATCCTAGGTTCACTGTCACACCTGATTTTTAAATTTTGCAATTCTCTAAAATTTTCCTAGATTTAATTTGAGTTTAAACAAATAGCATAGGATAAAACCTAATTTCTAAATTCAAATTTGAATTTGAATTAGGAGTATTATTTGTTTGAATGCATTCATGCTGGAGTTAGGCATTTAGATTTCTGGTTGACTTATTTGAATTGTTTTCTTGAGAAAATACTTAGCAAAGTTTAGATAGAATAGAAAATAGAATTGGAATAAAGAAATAAAAAGAAAAGAAAAGATTAGAACTCTCTCCCAGGCCTCCCTTCTTTCCCTCTCACCCCCTTCGGCCCAGTCCAACCAGCCTGCCTCGGCCCGCTTGCACCGGCCCAATCCCCTCTCCCTTCTCTCTCTCTGGCCCATTTCCCTGCGCCGGCCCGCTTCCCTCTTTCCTTTCCCTGCCTCACGCCGCTCCTCCTGGGCCGCGTCGCGCGCCCGAGCCAGCCCAGCCAGCCGCACACGCCCGCGCTCGCTTGTGAACGCGCCTTCCGCCGAGCCGCTTTCACCGAGTCACCGCCAAGTGGGGCCCGCGCGTCAGAATCGTCTTCCACCCAGACTCCGCCGCCATATCCGAGTCGATCCGCCGCCACCTTTGAGAGTCCTGGCCCGTCCCGACCTCCTCTCGCCGTCTATATAACCCCGGCCGTCCCCCTTGGATCTCCCATAGCCAAAACCGCCGAAACCCGAGCCCAAAATCGCCGAATCACCGAGAGCCTGCCGCCGCCGCCATTAGAGCCGACCGAGCTCGCCAACTCGCCGATTCCATCGCACTTTGCCGCCAACTAGCCACCCAGCAGCTCCTCCATCGACCTCTGAACGCGCCGGTGCCTTTGTCTTCATTTCCCGGCAGCCGGAACCCCTCCACCGACGAGCTCTTGTGCGCCACTGCCTCCCTCACCGCCGCTGGACCTCCCCCGTGTCGCGCCGCCCGAGGTGAGAGCTCAAACGGAATCCCCTTACCCTCTTGAAGCTTATCCGCCGCTCGTCGTCGAAGTCCGAAGTCGGCGACGACCTTTTTCCCTCCGCTCCGTCGAGCCCCCGCCGCGTCCCGAGCCGGCGCCGCCATCTTTGATCTGTGCCGCCGCCGGTTCTGTCCCCAAATGTCCTCAGCCATCCGATTAGCAACATACGGTCTAGATTAAAACAAAGGATACCCCTTCATCTGCCTATGCAGTGCTGCCACGTGTCGCCTCTTTAATCTAGTCAGCGCATGTGCCACATCGGCTGCCACCTCACCTTGCCAAATCAGCCTATCTGCATGTGTGTCATCCTTGTCACCATGCCACATCAGCCAATATGCCCAGTCATCTATCCAGTCAGCAATTCATCTTTTCCAGTACAAAGATAATTCCAAAAATTCCAGATAATCCCTTTAATTGGTAATTTTACAGAAAGACCCCTAGACTTTTCTGTAATTACCTAAAAGCCCTGTCTTTTTACAGTTTAGTCCCTGAACTTTTTCATAATTACAAATAGGTCCCTCTATTTTTACAAAAAGGTCCCTATACTTTTCCATAATTACAATTAAGTCTTTTTCTTAATTAAAAATAAACCCTAATATTGTTTTTAGCATATCTTTTCCGTCGTAGCTCTGATTTAAGCGATTCTTGCGCCGATAGAGTCGTTTCTCCGAGCTCTATCTTTCTAGATAGGTTTTGTCTTGTTGTTTCTCTGGTTTGTGCTCTGTTCTTAGTATGTTTTGTTTGTGTGCTTTGCCGGTTATTGTGCGATTAGTCGTCAATGCCCCGGATCAGTTTGAAGAATATCAAGACCAGGAGCAAGAATACACTGAGCAGCAGCAAGGAGAAGGCAAGTGTCCTTGATCATATTGAACCTATGTTTTTAAATGTTTTGTTTTACAAAACTGCATGCAATGTCTGTCAATATGATGGGTAGTCACCTATGTTAGGGTTTTCCCTAGATTTTCCCTTATCATCCCTTGGAACCTAGATGGTTTATGGTTATGTGTCTTTTGTGGGTAGATTGCTTAGCCATGCTTTTGGGATACTGGGAAGTGTCATGATCTTGACTAATGAACATATACAACATTGATGGTTAATTTGTTAATGGTCTAGCAACATGGAACCTTAGGCCTTGAGCAAGGTAGTTATGATGGTTGTCATGGTTATGACGTTGGTTTAGCGTTTGCTCAAGTAACCTAAGTAAGGATCGGTTCGTGGAGCGACAACCTGAGAAGCTCCGTACAAACACGAGACTGATATGGGAAGGCTTAACCGATTAATTAGGGTTCTTCCAGTGTTGTGTGGGCCAGAGGGGAGGCGTGGATGAGAGAAGGTAATTCTCAGAAACCACATGGCACAAGAGGGGGCTTCTAGGTGGTAGTACCTAGCGGTGAAACCTGGAGTGTTGGTGACACATACTGGGAGGATTCTTTGTAAAGGCTTCGTAGTGATCTCTTGGCAACACACCACTGACGTGTGTATAATGCTTGGCCGAAATCACAACTCGTGGGAAAGTTGTACAACCTCTGCAGAGTGTAAAACTGTTATAACAGCCGTGCTCACGGATATGAGAGACTTGGATCCTCACATGATTAGAGGGTGGTTTGATTTTGGTTCTGGTACAGGGAGTACTAGATGTTGTGGTCTTGGTCTTAGTGCGGGGAGCACAAGACAGTTGTGGTATGCAAGGTGGGGAGCCTTGTATACTAGATGATGGATTGTTAGGTTACATTCATTTAATACTTGTCTAATACTTTTGAGTCCAAATGTATTTTCATTACCCGCATTTACGCAAATAATAACTTGTGTCGGCCTATCCTTGATATAAGCCTGCATATCATTATTTTCCCACACTTGCTGAGTACTCTATGTGCTCACCCTTGCTATCTCCTACAAAACACATGCTGCTCAGTGGAAGACTTTCAAGATGACGACCTGGTGTTCTAGGAGTGTGTCTTCCAGTCGGTGCCTGTGGAGTGCTTGGTCGCCGATGCTTTCGTTTCGCTGCCGTCGTTCAATAGTTATAGATTGGTTAGTTGAGTTGTTTAGGTGAAGACTTTGTGTAAGAGTTTGACGATTATAAGTAAAAGTATTGCTTTTGTTACTTCACCTATGACGTCCTTATGTGTGTTAAACTTCTTGGGCACACATAAGCCGCACTTGATTTTGGCCGTTAAAACTGGGTGTGACATTCACGCATGTTTCTAGACAGACAACTAGTAGGGATATGATAAAATACTACAATGCGTGTCGTAACAAGCTTAAAGAAATGTTGCAAACATGTACATTTTCAGTTGCTTTGACCTCGGACATATGGGCAGGTAGGGCTAGAGAGGATTATCTTAGTGTGGTTGCTCATTTTGTTAATAATGATTGGGAATTAGAAAAGAGAATAATAGATTTTCGTTTGATTGACAACGCGCATACCGGTGAAAATATTGCTAAAAAAATATCTCAAGTAGTTGCAGACTTTGGTCTCACGAATAAAATATTTTCTATTACTTTAGATAATGCCGGTGCAAATTCTAGAGCAATGAATATTCTTACCCCCGCTGTTTAGTACCTATGCTGAATCTTTCTAGTTACATCAACGTTGTGCTTGTCATATTATCAATCTTATAGTAAAATCCGGTTTGAAGAGATTGTCGCAATACTTAGACGATTTTCATACTGCAATATCTTTTGTGAACTCCTCTAACAAACGAATTGCAGCACATAAATAGTATTGTGTTGCAATAGATGTGCGTCCACGTAAGTTTGCTCTGGACATGCCGGTGAGATGGAACTCTACTTTCTTGATGCTTAAAAATATTATACCGTATAAGAGCACATTTGGTGTGTTTATTCATACACATTACCATCAGCATGGGGGTCAAACTTTACTCACGAAAGCGCATTGGTATGTTGCTGAAAGGATACTAGAGTTTCTTGAATTTTTTTATGATTCAACTGTGAGTTTATCAGGAATTTATTATCCAACATCTTGTTTAGTAGTGCATAATATTGTTGAAATTGCTACTCATTTAAACAACTATGAAAATGACAATCTTCTAAGAGATTGTGTACTTCCTATGAAATCTAAATTCTTAAAGTATTGGAAAGAAATTCTTTTGTTGTATGCCTTTGCCTTTATTTTAGATTCTAGAGCTAAAATTGCAGCTTTCTGTAGAGTTCTCGCAATTCTAGGCCACGATTATTCTAATTATTATACTAATATTCGTTCTAAGTTATTCGAAGTTTATAGTAAATATGAAACAAAGTATGGCGAAGTTCACCTGCAACAACCTACACTAGCACCCACAACAAGTAAGAAGACGACAACGTAGGGGAAAATATTTGGTGCAGGTTCTTCATCAAGAAGTTCAGACTCTTCATCACGATCGTCTACGAGCACCGGAATTCCAACATCCGGAGGGGAGCTAACTATCTTCATCGACAGTGACGTTATCAACCATGAACAAGAAAACTTCAACATACTGCAATGGTGGCATGAGCACAAGACGAATTATCTAGTGCTTTCACTGCTAGCGCGAGATTTGTTAACGGTTCCTGTATCTACAGTTTCTTCTAGGGCTGCCTTCAGTCTTACTGAAAGGATAATCGAAGAGAGAAGAACAAATCTGTCAAGTGAGATGGTTGAAATACTCACCATAGTAAAGGATTAGGAACAAGCTGAAGCATGAATGCAACACACTACAGAAAACACTGAGCTTGAAGAATCATTCCAAAATTTGTATCTAGATGCTGATGAGAACGTGTAATTTCAAATTTTCTGAGTTAGGTTGTACTCTTTTTTCCTTTGCTAGAAAGGTTTTTAATGAGGCAACCTATCAATAAAGCTCATTTTTAGAATTAATCATGCGCCTCTATTATTTCTAAGTTTTTTATTTTATTCATATTTTTTGTTTATTTTTTTTAAAATAACCCCCACGGCTCCACCCCACCCACCTCTCCTCTCATCTTAGCCTATAAATACCATCTCAAACTCCATGTGTTCTCATCGGCCACCCATCTCTCTTTTCCTAGTTGCTAGCCAAGTAGCCAGTAGCCACTTCACATCAAGAAACTAATTCCATATTTCAATTCATGGATCAAGACGCCGAGAACTCGCGTACATGGTCATGGGTGTGGCAACATTTTAAAAAGGTCTTTAGAGAAATTAACGGGGAACAGGTAAGATTTGCTAAGTGTAATATATGCAGCAAAGAATTAGGTACCAGATCTTCAAATGGAATGGGACACTTGAGGAAGCATATTAAATATTGCAAGCAAAATTTTGGGGTTTTTATTTGACATAGGATATAATTGATTATTATACATTCATGCTGAATTAGGCAAATAGGATTTTTATTTGACTTTTGATGGATTTTATTTGAAGAGGTTTTGCTCTGAATTTGAATTTGGATTTGAATTTAGAAAGAAAAAAAAGGAAAAGAATAAACCTTCTCTCGGGCTGCCCTTTTCTTTTTCCCCCGGTCCAGACCACCTTTCGGCCTCGTCCAGCCCGCCCAACCGGCACTCAGCCCCCGCCTCCCTCCCGCCTGGGCCGCACTCGTCCGCTTTGGCCCATTCCCGCGCACGCCGCCAGCCCGCCGCGCCGAAGACGCCTACGCCAAAGCGGCCTTCGCTGTCGCCGTCGTCTCCGACCCGGAGTCTGCCGCTGCGCCGCCGTTCCGAGTCCGAGAGGAATACGAGCCCGCCGCCTTCCTTTTTCCACGCAAGATCCCGCCTATGTAAGCAAAACCCCACTCCCGAACTCATCTCATCCCAAATCCGCCGAGTCCAGAGATGAATTCGAGCCCCGCCGCCGCAATTGTCGCCGCCCTTCGGTTGAGCTCGCCGCCGAGCAGCCCTAGCGCCGTTGAGCTTCAACCGAGCAGCCCAGCAGAACCCCGGCCGACCACTGAAGCTCTCCCCCACCATCACCTTGGCCCCTGCACCTCCGGAGACCCCTTCCCGACGAGATCCCGAGGCCCTCCGCCATCCCTTCCGTCGCCGCCCGCCTTCCCGTGCCGCCAAGTCCGCGGTAAGCTTCAAAACGTATTCCCCGCGCTCCCCTGGTTCTATTTTGCCGCTCGTCGTTGTCGCCGACGAGCTGGAGCCGATTCCGGCGAGAATCACGGCCGTGCGCCACCGCTACCCCTCGGTCGCCGTCGCCCCGCTCCTCTCCGGCCGCCCGATCCACCCTCAGCTGTCGGATTCAAAACCCACGGCCGAGATTAGATCGCATCTACACCCCTTCGGCTAACCAACCAGAAGCTGCCATGTGTCGCTTCTTAAACCAGTCAGCAGCCACGCCATGTCATCCAGCCACCTCAACTGCCACCTAGCCTTCTCTGCTGATGTGTCATCCCTGTCACCGTGCCACGTTGGCCAGAGCAGCCCAGTCGATATTTCAAGCTTTTTCAGTATAAAAATAAATCTAATAATTCCTGGAAATTGGTAATTTTGCAGAAAGACCCCTAGACTTTCTGTAATAACAAAAGAGCCTTATCTTTTTACAGTTAAGTCCCTATACTTTTCCATAATTACAATTAGGTCCCCTATTTTTACAAAAAGGTCCCTAAACTTTTTGTTTAATTCAAAATAAGCCCTTTTCTTTTCCAGATTTAACCCTAGATTTGTTTTAGCCCTAACTTTTTCATCGTAGCTCCGTTTTAAGCGATTCTTATGACGATAGATTCGTTTTTTTAGTGCTCTTTATTTCTAATCAGCTTTTATCTTATTATTCTTTTGTTTTGTGCTCTGTTCTTAGTGTATCTTGTTTGTTTGTTTGCCGGTTATTGTGCGATTAGCCGACAACGTCCTAGATCAATTTGAGGAACATCAAGACCAGGAGCAAGAATACACTGAGCAGCAGCAAGGAGAAGGCAAGTGTCCTTGATCATATTGAACCTATATTTTTAAATGTTTTATTTTACAAAATTGCATGCAATGTCTGTCAATATGATGGGTAGTCACCTATGCTAGGGTTTTTACTAGATTTTTCCTTATCATCCCTTGGAACCTAGATGGTTTATGGTTAGGTGTCTTTTATGGGTAGATTACTTAGCCATGCTTTTGGGATACTAGGAAGTGTCATAATCTTGACTAATGAACTTATGCAACAAAGGTGGTTAATGTGTTAATGGTCTAGCAACATGGAACCTTAGGCCTTGAGCAAAGTGGTTTTGATGGGTAATATGGTTATGATGTTGGTTTAGTGTTTGCTCAAGTAACCTAAGTAAGGACCAGTTCGTGGAGCGACAACCCAAGAAGTAACGTACCAACCACGAGGCTGATATGGGTAAGACGTGATATACTGATTAGAGTATGTCCAGTGTGTGTTGGGTCAGCACAAAAGGGGGATTCTGGGTAGGAGCTTAGCTTGCGTAAAGCCTAGCGGTGAAACCTAGTGGGCAGACACATACTGGATTAGTCTCTAGTTAGTGGAAAGTGTCATACAGTGATTCTTGGCGGCACACCACTGGCGTGTGTTAAGTGTCTTGCAAACACGGCAACATGTAATTCACTGACTTGTGGGGAAAGCTGGACAACCTCTGCAGAGTGTAAAACTGTTATAACAGCCGTGCTCACAGATATGAGAGATTTGGATCATCACATGATTAGAGGGTGGATGGTTATGGTTCTGGTACAGGGAGTACTAGATGGTGTGGTTTTGGTTATAGTACAGGGAGTACTAGACGGTTATGTTGTGTAAGGTGGGGAGCCTTGTATGGTAGGTGTTGAATTGTTTGGGTTACATTCATTTAATAATTACTTAATGATTTTGAGTCCAAATGTGATTTAATTACTCGCATTTACGCAATTATACCATGTGTTAGCCTATTCTTGATATAAACCTGCATGTCATTACTTTCCCACACTTGCTGAGTACTTTATGTGCTCACCCTTGCTTCCTCCTACAAAAACATATGCTGCTCAGTGGAAGACTTTGAAGATTTCCAAGACGACGACCTGGTGTTCTAAGGAGCGTGTCTTCCAGTCGGTACCTGTGGAGTGTTTGGTCGCCAATGTTTTCGTCCTGCTGCCGTCGTTTAGATGCTGTCGTTTAGTTTAATATTTGAGGTTGTTTAGGTGAAGTCTTTTATTTGTAAGAAGTGAATGTTTATTTAATTAAAGTATTACTTTTGCTACTTCACCTATGACGTCCTTATGTGTGTTAAACTTCCTGGGCACACATAAGCCATACTTGGTTTTGTCCGTTAAAACTGGATGTGACACATATCGACATGCATAAGGACGTGCTGTGCAGAGAGAATCTAGGTCGTACAGAGGCTTGGATCACAATACAACACAACCGTAGCTTCAACAACTGGTTGGCAGCGCGATTCAGTAATAATAGTTCAACAGAGAACAATATTATCTGGTTGGCAAGACGGTCAAGTCACACATGCGTGACATTTGAAGCATACGACATAAATGGGTGCACCTTTTATACCAGAGCACGGGATAGTAAGAGTTAGGTATAGAAGAACAGTGTGCGCATAGATGCTTTCCAGGACAAAGCGTGGGGTCTCTGCGTACTATGGGTACATAGAGGAGATTTGAGAACTTGACTATGTACGTTTCAAGATCCCTCTCTTTCGATGTCGTTGGGTTGCACTCTCAAGTGTTAAGATAGACAAGTATGGAATGACTACTCTCGACCTTGAACGTGCCGCATACAAAGACAAACCATTTGTACTCACCAAGCAAGTTGTCCAGGTCTTTTATGTGTAAGACCCAGAAAATCCAAAGCTTCACGTAATCCTTCAGGGAAAAAGAAGGATTGTCGAAGTTGAGAATGTTGTGGACGAAGAAGAGTACAATCAATTTGATGAGTACCCTCTTGGAGATGGCATTGCCCTTAACGAAGAACAACTTCCAACCGGGGCCGCTTCCTATCTATGCGTCGATCATCAAGAAGGGTTGATTGTTAAAAATGTATGATGTTACTCGATTGTTATGTACCTATATATTGCAATGTAATATGTCAAAATTTTATCTCATTAATTTGGAGTTTGTATGAATTAGTTATGAATTTTGCTAGATTTAATTCAATTTAATATTTAGGTTTAATGATACCTACACCATGTGATAGTACACATTAAACTATAAATTTCCATAAAAATTCATCTTATTTGGAATTTGTATGAATTATTTATGAATTTTACAAGTTTTAAAGATTTGTTTGGATTTCAATAGTACAAACGGGTTACTACTGGTAACCGTCTGTAATATTATTACAGGTGACTATATATAAAGAGCCGTCTGTACAGATAACATTAGTACAGATGGCTTGTTGCATTTAGCCATCTGTACAAATAACATTAATTCAGACGACTCATTACATATAGCTATCTGTAATAATATTAGTACAGACAGTGCAAAATTATGAACCGTCTGTAGTAAGGAGGGTATAAGGGTATAAATACCATTTTGTCCAACCCGCACCACCAACCGTCGCCCCGATGCTGACCACTGCCACCCCGACGCCGTCCACTGTCGCAACAACCTCATCCATCGCCGCCCCGATGCCGTCCACCGTCGCGCTGACCGCGAATCTCGCCGCCCCAACTCCGTCGACCGTCGCCCCGATGTCGTCCACAGTGGTGAGTAGCCATACAATTTCCTTCTGGAATCACGTTGCCACTTGAAAGGAGGGGATGAAGTTCTTGTGAAGTTGCTGCACTGAGGATATTGTAACGTCAACGGCCATGGGAGGCGTCAGTGCATAAGTTCTGTATTGGATGTGTAGTTCTAACTGTGTAGTTCTGACTGAACTGTCTCAGAGTTGGATGTGTAGTTCTGAATGAACTATCTCAGAACATGATAGCTTGTAGGTTTTATGAGTAAAATGTTCAAAGGCCATAAAATTTCCGAGGGCATCACTGTAAAATTTTTACCTTGATAGAGTCTTCTTAGCACAAGAGCACTAAACCACTAATACGGGTTCTCAAGCGGTATTGAAATTAAGCAAGCAACAAGAATCGTACTACTAAGTAACGTGTAATATGTAGTTCGTTATCATTTTAGGTGAATACAAAGTAAGCACCACCAAATCATTTTTGTGCATTTTATACCATGGTAAATATTTTTCAAAACTATAAAGGTCGGTAATTAGTTCAAATATAGTGATCCTTAGTTTATAAGCGTTTTGTCTTAATATAAATATATTAAATATATTACTTCATTGTTTTTGCGCTCTTTTTATGGTCACTAGGAAATTTAGTGCGGCAATTGTGCTGCTTTGTTTCTAGAATATTGTGGTTTTTAGTGCATATAAATTATATGAGAAAAAATTAAGGACTTTATGTGACTTGACATTTATGGAAAGTAAAGAGTAATGACTCCTTTAAGTTCTATAGTTCTTTGTTATACTAGCTAAAAACATGTATGATAAAAAATTGAGTATAGCTGCATGGTGAATTTGATAATTAAGTTAAAAATGAACAAGTGATCCAAGATACTTGTAGTTATGGCATAAACGGTAAGGTGCATGTGCTTAGGCTAGGTTGCACAGATGCAGAATCTTTTGAGATTTACATGTTTGGTTGGCTGCATGTATAAACCAACAATGTTGAGCATAGTTAACAGAATTTTGGGTCGACTGGATCAAGGAACAGGGTTGACACTTGAGAAAAATAGGATACGAAGAGGTATATATCTTTGAGACAACAATTCGTGACACAGATCGATGACCCGAGTATTCCGAGTCGATGACCCCGAGAAGAAGCACAAAGTCAAGGGTCGTGATCCCAAAGAAAATGGGTCGACATGCCAATTTTGGTGACTATGGATACATTATTGTATATTTGGTGACTATGTTAAATTTAATTGAAAGTTTAAAACACATACCTTGATTCCTTTTCTTTTCTCTATTTATGTGAATAATCTTCTGACATTTTCCTATTTTGAAGATGACGACTAGAGATGAACTTGAACTGTCTCCGGCCTCTTCCCCTCAACAACAAGAGGGGGTTGCTACTCAACAAGATGTTGATGCCACTTCTCAGGAACAAATAGAAGAATATCAGACGCAGAAGTGAAAGCAAGGTGGTCGAGGCAAAAATCAGATGCCCACGTGTCACTACACCATAACTCACGTCAATGAGGCAGGCGTGCCAACACAGCCTCAGCAAGTTCAGGCGGCATTTTGTAGGGCATACGCCTCACTTGGACGGATAAAGGTCAGGGTAACCTACCCAAACTGGAAGGTCGTGTCGCAGAACAAGAAAACTTTCTTGTGGGAAACAATTAAAGCACAATTTGACTTCCCTGAAGGATACTCCTTGGAGGACGTGGAAAGATAGGCAATGGCCAAGATGGGCAAGGCGTGGAAGACCTTCAAGAGCGAGCTGTATAATACATATGTGAAGCATGATCTCGTCCTCAATAATGTTGCTAATGGGTACTTGGCGAATCAATGGGCATAGTTTGTGATGAGGTGCTAGTCTAAACAATTTCAGTAGCAGAGTCAGGCTAACAAGGCGTGCCAGTCACACAACACGCACCCCCACAGGCTCAGCACCAGCGGGTACGCGCACAAGGAGTTAGACTGGGACAAGGAGGATGAGCAGGCAGCTCGGGAGAACTGCTCCACACCATTTTCACAGATCCCGGAGAGGCGGGCCCAGAACCGGTTTCGAGGAAGGGCCGTATGATTGGCCGATGGTTCCGTCACCTTCAGGAAGCTAGAAACCGAGCAAGTGGCTCAAAGGATCCTGTAACTTTCGAAAGAATCCATTCAAGGATCATTTCAGCCATCTCAGGAAAAAGACATACTAACCTCGACCCTAGGGAACAAAGAGCACCCGAGTAGCACGCGTGGCATAGGTGTTTTTGTTCCATGGAAGTTGGAATTCCCTGATGACGCTGATTCATATAGGAGTCGAAGGAGAAACAAAGTTGAGCGTGAAGCAGCCGAGCGTGAACGGATGAGAATGCAAATTGTCACTGAGGTCAAAGGAAGGATGAAAGAATAAATGAATATGCTTGCATAAATGATGGAACAACATGTCGAGGAGCGAGTATGGGCAATGAGGCAGTAGGATGTAGCTACGACACTTGAATCTGCATTGGCTCAGCACCGGATCAGGTGTGCATCTGCACCAGGGAATGATCCAGATAACATGCTCGATCAACAAGACTTCCTTATCGACAGATTTGAAGGTAACACCCCTGACGATGACATTCCAAAAGAGGTTCCTGGTGAGAGATACCCCATCAATGACATAGAGGCGGCCACCAAGTACAAACTTGTATTGCCCACCACTATTGGCACCGATAACATCATTGAGGTTGGCACAGGCTTGGGGTTCCCATGTGGCGGGGATCAGACGATCCATGGACTCCCGCTAGAGCCTAGTTACACTAGGGTGCCAGTGGATATGGTATACAAGAATTGCACGTCCCTCCCAATTCCTATTCCCCTAGAGGACGACGTCAGGACACTTTGGGAGGCCATCCACTCCTTCATCCAGTGGCCGAAGAAGTTCATAACACTGGTTGCACCTCCACCGCCTCTGCGGCCTCTATCTCCAGTACACGATGGCAGTGACTTCTCTTTTCGTTGTGCTCTGCCAAAGGGCAAATCTCCTTCTGCACCATATGAGCAACAACAATTATCCAGCAAAACTGGCCAACAGTCCGCCAAAACGGCACCTCTCGGAAAGTGCAGAGCCAACGAACAGAAGGACAAAAGCAAGGAGATAGAAGAAGAACATCTATCAAACACCTATGTGCCAGGTGAGCCGTTAGTGAGCAAGAAAGCGTTAGAGCAATTGGGTTGGACAATTACGATTCTGCACGACCTATACCTTAAGAGGTTCCATGAGGAGAAACACATTTCTCCTTGTTTCAATGCCAAGTACCAGCGGCAACATTTCCTGCAACCAGCTAGACACTTCCTTGTGACCTTCGAGGATTTATTCCTCCTCTACCGTCTTGACAAGTTGGATATCGGTCTATTGAGATGCTGGACATTGTAAGTGTTACTAATCGCGGTCTATGCTTAATGAACCACCTAACTTATTGATACGCTTATTCATCTACATTACTCTTATGTGTAGACTTATGATTCAAGAAGCCAGGAGAAAGAATCTGAGAATCGGATTCCTTGACCCACATGTCATATGTGGGTCAACAATCACTTGGTCTTCGAGGGAGGTCAAGAAATACATCGCGGAGTCCATGGTTGCCCTCTGTGGATCGAAGAACCTTATTCTTCTACCGTACAACTACCGAGACCATTGGATGCTAGTTTGTATCTATACACACAATCAACACTACATATACCTCGATTTAATGTACTATGACAAAGAGAGGTATTCAGATCTGACAGACTTGTTGACAAGGGCATTCGCGAAGTATGTTTCGATGGGTGGGATTGTACGAAGAGATAAACTCTCGGTGAGCCACCAACATAAATTTTTGGTAATAATTCCTCTGTCGCATGTCATTTACCGTTATAATATTCATTCCATAGAACTAAATCTACCGTGCACAAATTTCTGTAATGTCACATGCAGCCGCAGGGCACTAACCTTTGTGGGTTCTATGTTGCCCAGTACATGCTGTAAATCGTTAGCTCTAGTCCACCAGTATATCAGCCAGTTAGTATAATTATAGTATATTAAAATGTATTTTTCATTGTTGTGTCTAACTATTTTAAGTTTCTTCTACAAACATATAAATTTCCTACAAATAATCTCGCGAAGGACGGTCTCATGTATATTCAAAAAAGGCTCGTCAGTTTCATACTTGAGGAGATCATAAAGGAGACCGACGAATTTCATGATCCCGAAAACTTTATTAGCTAAGGTTTATAATCTCAACAGAAGCCAGTCAATTCAATATATTGAAAATGCTTGTATCTTGCAGTCTATTAATGTATTATATCTTTATGGCTAATGATATAGGAAATGAAGCAAATGAACTCATTACTTCCTGTTAATTCACTGTGCTAAAGCTAATTTTTTGGTCTATTGTTAGGCATAGGAAGCAAATGAATTCTCAATGAAGAGTGAAGAGTGAAGAATGCTATGCAAATGTCATGAGGCTTTGTAATATTGACATTTTACTTCTGTTTATATGTGGCTTCGTGATTTTGTAATGTTGTGAGGCTTTGTAATATTGACTTTGTATGATATGTGTGAAATTGAATGAAGATGTTCGATCTACAGAGTGTATGGAGTTTGAATGTAAATGATCTGTTATGTGTATGATATACTGCTATGTGTATTTTGTTGTTGATATGTCAGTTACAATCAGTAATATATGGATTATGTACTGTGTATATGAATAATACAAACGGCTCAAAATTGGAACCGTCTGTACTGTCATGTCCTATAATACAGACGGTTCCAATAATGAGTCGTCTGTACTATAACAATAGTACAGATGGCTCCAATAATGTGCAGTTTGTACTGTTACCATAGTACATGCGGCTCGTTATTGGAGTCATCTGTACAAGTTTTTGTACAGACAGTTCAAAACCCGTCTGTACAAATTTGATTTGTACAGACTCTTTTCAACAGACGGTTCGAAAAAGTGTCCCGCATTGGGGTTACGAACCATCTGTACAAATAGATTCTCTAGTAGTGTGTGCTGATTATTGGAACATTTTCATTTGATATGTGAGAATGAAATTTGAAGTGATGCTTGCTCTAGAGTCCAGAAACTAAAAGGGTTAAATCAATGTACCAAAGAGTATCTAACTGCTCCAAGGCTCACAATTTATGCTGCTTTCAGCAAGGAGACTGCAGTTCAACATGTAAAAGTACCGACTCTGTAAGCTCTGGCCATCAATTCTACTTCGCAGTTCATCCCCACTACAAAATCAAATTGGTCTGAATAGAATTGCGCAAATTACCTCTTCAGCGATCTTAATAGCCACACGGTCCTTCACGTTGCCACCAGGTTTTGGAACTCGACCTTCCCCGAAATCTGCACCCCAACAGAAAAATAACTCACTGCTTCAAAAACTTGCTCTGACTAACAAAACATAGAAATTGAGGAAATATTCATGTGCCTACCTCACAACGGCTGCAAGTGCGCGTTCGACAGTGTGGCCCTCCAAGGAAAGGCTTGGTTGGCCAATGTGCATCCGGTAGATAGAAGCCTCGTGGCTCCGTGGAGCTCCGAGGTTGTCCGGTGCTGTTGGCCAGCGATCATAGGATGTGGACATGGTTCACCACTCTCCCTCATCTTGATCTGTTGGCTGGTGAGGAAGAAGAATATGAGACCCCCACCCAAAATCGAATGACAAAGATCACCCTACCCTGTAGGCAAGCATCATTACTCTCTTCGTCTTCGCCTCGCACGCGATGGTGGCCTATGCAGACGTACATGTGCACGGCCGTGGGCATGCAATGGAGCCTGGGAGCGGGCAGTCGGTGCAGGCGAGAGGGTGGTAAGAGGCCTGTGCGATCGAGGAGTAGTGTAGGAGGCTGGTCGCCCAGGCGCTGGAGGCTGACACGAAGGAAGCTGGTGAAACATGGCATGCAGTGGCCGATGAAGCGGCCAACGATGCGTCAGGCTAGTGCGGGGTGATGTTTGCATGGAGAGAGGAGCCAGCGGCCAGGTGAGGACAGCAAAGAGGGCGTTGGGAGCCACATCCGGATCTAGGCATCTAGCGTGACAGTGGAGAGCGGAAGACCAGGACGACACCGACCTCATCTAGCGTTCCTATGAGTGTGGCGGCCTCGGCAACCGTTCAAGCGGTGGGTTAGTGAAAGACGCGCTCGGGTGGTGTAGCAAACAAATGGGAAGGCCCGGGGCGGCGTAACCACGGGACGATGGCGATGTTCAACTGGATCGATCGAATCTGGTAGGGGAGGAGAGGAGAAGAAAATCCTAAAAAGCGATGCAGCATGCACGAGGGCGAGGAGGATGGGTGGCGAGGGGGTTGTGCGGTTGGGGAGGGTAAGGAGGACGATTGGATAAGTTGGTCCGGTTTTTCTTGGTTCTTAGTTGCATGAGTTTTTGTCTGGTTTTTTTGGTTTTTATTAGGTGGAGTGCGGAGGTGGGATGAGGTGACACACGAACAACTCCTGCTTTATATAGTAGAGATGAGTGACATTATAATCAAAGAGTCAATCATTTCAGTGACAAATCATCAATTTATTCACTCGAGAAGGCAGTGCATTAGGTAAGGCCACAACAGTGCTAAGGGCCAGGACAAACCTCGTTAAGAGTGTCACTACTAACTAACCTGATAGATGCTACCCAAAGATGGCGATGCGTAAATGGTGTGAGTGTGTGTGACTGACAAACGGTCTAGAAACTTTTAATATTTGGTAACCTATTTCATGCAATTGCTCAACTGGTGGTACATAAAGTTTTTTTATGGATAGATCATTTAAGTGATAGATGTTTGGTCTGTTGTGCAAGGTCTCAATCCTAACTTTCCTAAGTTGATAGGCCGCCAGTGTGGATACATGTGTAAGTTAAGATCATGTGTTGTGTTTATATGTTATATTGGGTTTATGTTGTATTGTGTTTAACAAAATCTGCTATAACTTTGTGTTTATATGTTGTGTTGTCAAAAAAGAAGAAGTGGTTATTGGTGTCCAATATACGTAAGGTGATACTACTTATGCAACCATGGATGGAAGATGATACCTTTGGCGTTGTTGTTGATATATCAGTCTTGAGAAACAACTAAAAAACACCATTGTATTCTCCCTCCATGGTGTCCAAGTGGATGTGGCCATCTATAGGGCAGCTGAACTTGTAACTCTATATCTAGTGATTGTGCACAGAAGGTGGTATAGCCTGCCAATGCGGATGCATTGCGCATGTCGTCTTTGCTTCTACTCTAGGATTCCCTCCTACTCCATGGTCTCTCTCCTCCTCCTCCACTTCCCTTCTGGGGTCTTGTCGTAAGCAGAGGCCCAAGATCTTGACCTTTGGGTTTGGTGGTGCAGGGCAATTGTGCCATGCGACGGCAGCAGCATTCAGATAGTTCGGTGTTCAGGGCGTTGAACTCACCGGAGCATATCTGACAAAAGGGGAGAGAGAGCTAAAGACCTTACCAGAAGGTCCGGTGATTAGCAAATGTGCTCACCAGAGCAATTTTTCTAGAAAAGGGTGATGTGCTGAAGAATGAAGATAAGCTGACCAGATAGTCCAGTAATGAAGGGTATAAAGCACATGACTAATTCTTGCAGAGAAGAATCCAAGCACAGAAGAACAAAGATCATCTCACCGGAAGGTCCGGTGCATGCGTTGTACACACCGAATGCTTCACACCAGAGTATTTCCTGTTGAAGTTTTACCAAGAGTTGAAGATCAAAGAACACCTCACTAGATGGTCCGGTGACAGGTGCTGTGTACACCGGAAGCTTACATCAAAGCAATTTACACAGAGAAGCTGTAAACGCGTAGTATGGCTCATGATAACTCACCGGATAGTCCGGTGATGGGGATGAAGTATACACCGGAGTGTTCGATGTTCAGGATGTCCAACGGTTAGTTTCTGAAGATGTACTCACCGGATAATTCAGTGTTAGTACCACTATTCTCATCGGATAATCTGGTGTTAACAAGTTTTCTGAGCCATTCGGTTAACAGCTAGTGCACGGGTTTGATGCTATAAATACCTCTACACTCAGTCATTTGAAGGTATGGCATGCTGCTGGAGTCTAGGGAAACCTCATATACATTTGAGAAGATATCCAAGTCACCAAAATGCTTAAAGTGATCATCCAAGATGATTAAGCACATGATTAGTGAGTGATTAGTGCTTATAGGCCTAGAGAGATTGTTGCTAGGTGATTGCTACCTAGAGAGTGGATCAAAAAGTGATCTAACCATGTATAGAGAAGTAAGTCGGCACCTTGGAGTCTTGGTGACTCACTGGCAACTTGTTGACTCTCTGACTTGGTGTGGAGCGGCAACAAGACATGTGTATAGAGACGCAAAAACCATTGCCTTGATGGCTCAAGCTCCGAAGTGATCATGGTGGCAAGAGACCGGAAGAGATGCTTGTGGTGAGGCCTTGCCTTGGTGGCTTGGAGGCTTCTCCGGGTTGAGGCCTTGTCTTTGTGATTTGGTGGCTTAATAGCTGTGACTGGGTGCCGACCGGAAGCATATTTTTGGTGGAGCTCCAACGTGAACTGGGGGTGACATTCATGCAATTGATACCATGTAAAAGAATCCTTGTGTCGAGTTTGCTCTCTCTACCTTATTTACGTTTTCGCATTTACTTACTTACAATTTACCTTCTTAAATAGATTGCAAGCGCTTTGATCGATAGAGTAGACACACTAGATAAACCTAGGGCATATTTGGATACAAATTGATATAGGTCTATCTTGTATTATTTTTTGGAGCCAAATAGACTTTAAGTGTCCTAATTCAACCCCCTCTTATGACGTCACCGATCCTTTCAATTGGTCTCAGAGCTAGGGCTCACATCTAGCTCTTCAAATTGTGTTAGAGCTTCACACCTTTCACAAAGTTTCACCATTTCAAGTGGCACTTGAGCCTTAGTCTCATTGTTATTGTTTAGGTTTCACCGCCTAGTGAGTTGTGACGTCCGGGGTTAGGATGGATTCCTATAATACTCTACTTTTTGATGGCACAAACCTCCCCTAGTGGAAAATTCTAATGACTTGTTATTTGCAAGCCCAAAGGTTAGATGTTTGGAGAGTCACCGAGAAAGATATGAGATAACGCATCACCAACAAGGAGAGATAATTAGATGCATTGGTAAAAAGTATCCTTTTATCATCTATATGTGTTGATGCATTTAATCGTGTTTATTCTCTCACCAATGCACATGATATTTGGACTAGTCTTATTGAAATATATGATGGCACAAATGATGTGCATAATGAGAAATAGCATATGCTTGTTACTAAGCTCAATGACATTAAGCAGCTACCCCGTGAAAGTGCTAACGACATGTACTCACGTTTGAATATTCTTGTCAATGAGATTAATGGGTTAAGTTTGACGCCAATTGAAGATGGTCAAGTTGTGAGAATAATACTTCAAGATTTTCTTCTAAAGTACAAGTTGATAGTCTCCATCATCTACGACAATAATGACATCAAGAAGATGACTCCAAGTCAAGTGCTCGGTAAGATCACCGCCCATGAGATGACAATGAATATAGGGGTGAAAGCTTCTTCCTCATCCGACACCAAGAATCTTGCCCTCACAAGCAAGCAAGCTCAATGCCAACACATGAAGGCAATGATGAGGAGGCAAGAGCAAGAGTCAATCTCAAGTGAAGATGATGGAGATGAAAATGAAGAGAGCTATGAAAAAGATGAGCAAAGCACCTCAAACAATAAAGAGATGGATCCCGAAGTCACCAAGCTTATCTCACAAGTAGAGAAGAATATCAAGAATATCAATGCCAAGATTGATCACCCAATCTCCATAAAGGACTTGGTCAAAACAATTAATCATATTAAGAAGGAGAAGAAGAAGACTTGAAGCTCAAAGCGGCTATGGGGATTTGGAAGCTTAGCTTGCAAGATGGAGTGAAGATTCAAGCAAAGAAGCTAAGTGTACAAGATGAGCGTATTGATAAAGATTATGATCATCACATATCAAAATCCACATCTAAAGGTAAAAGAGGTAATGAATCCAGATGCAAAATCCTTTCATTTGATGTAGCTCATTTACCTCATCTAGGATTGCATATGTATATTTCAATTTATTGCAATACCTAGTACAAGTTTTCGTATGGTAGGTTGCTTGTGTTTCTCTCTAACCCATTAGCAACCTACATAATTTTTTAATGGGAGAAATGATGGAGCACTACTGGTATCTATCCCTATCCCGAACATCACAACTCACTAAGCAATGAAGCCTAACCGATCAAAATGAGAATACAACTCAAATGATACTTGAATTGGTGTATCCTTGTGAAAGGTGAACCTCGGCTCTGATACCAATTGAAAGGATCGGTGACGACATTTTAAGAGATGGTGAATTAGGACACTTAAAACTATTCAGCTCCAAAAACATCACAAGATAAAACTGTATCGATTTCTATTTAAATATGCTCTAGATTCATCTAGTGTGTCTACTCTACCGTCAATAGGTTTGCATCCTATAGTCAACCCTAGCAAACTACTCTAGGAAGGTAAACAAGCAAGTGTAGATTACAAGTACGTAAATGCAGAAATATAAATAAGGTAGAGAGAGCAAACTCGGTATAAGGAATTTTTGTCCCATGGTATCGATAGCATAAATACCAATCTTAGTCCACATTAGAGCAGCCATCTAGGCTATAGCTCTTAGACGGCACCCGATCACGACCCTTGAGCCACCTAGCCTCAAGCATATTGAGCCACCAAAGCAAGGCTTCACAAGCCTCTCTTCTAGTCACTGGTTGTCGTCTTCACTTTGGAGCATGATCCACCAAGGCAATGGTCTCTGCATTCTTATAAAAGTGTCTTGACGCCGCTCCACACCAAGTTAGAGGATCAACAAGCATGAGTCACCAAGACTCATGGTGCTAGTGAGTCACAAGACTAAGGTATCAAAGTACCACTTGGTATAATGTAGGATCACTTATTGATCTCTTCTCTAGGCAGCAACACCTAGCAATAGCTCTCACTAGGTCTATTAGTACCAATCACTTTCTAATCTTTTGCTTAATTACCTTGGATGATCACTTTTAGTACTTTGGTGGTTTGAATGTCTTCTCAAGTGTTTATAAGCTTTCCTGTACTCTAGCACACTCGAATGACCGAGTAGGGGGTATAAATATCCTCAACCCCGTAAACTAGATGTTGCTCCAATGATCATATTTTTTGGTACTCACCGGATGGTTCGGTGTGTGCAACATTACAAGCACATGACTATCCAATATATATTCTCTAAAAACTAGCCGTTAGAACTCCACTTTCATTATTGTGAACACCAAATGGTCCTCCAAGTTTGTTTTTGTGAACATCCAAACATCCGGCGTACATATGGTGCCAACCGAGCCATTTTGGAGTTCATCTAGAAAATAGTCTGACGTGTTTATTTTGTGAATACCGGAACATCCGACGTGTATTAGACTTCACTACATACCTTTTTGTGAACACTGAAATATTTTTCTTTATGAATACTAGAGCATTTTTGTGAATGCCGGAGCTTTTGATTTGTGAGCACCGGATTATCCGGCGGGCATAATTTCAGCAGAACAGCCATATGTATTTTGGGCATAAATTTTCGCTTCGAAATTTGATTTTGATGATCTTGGACTCAATAGAAAGTTTGTGAAGAGCTCTACATGATTGTACAGAAATCCATCATATTTGATCACATCAAAATTAATGGAACAAGTTCAATTCATTCCTCTATTTGTCTCAACTTCGATAACTTCTCTTTTATTGCATCCACGAGACTTACTAAAATATATACTTGATAAATATGTTATTCTCATAAAATATTTTATCATTAATCACCAAATTCACATATATACCTAAAAAGATCATGTTTAGGACAGCAGCTAAACAAACACGTGCCTCAACCGTTAAAGTTTGGCTGCCTAAGGTGTAGCTAACTGCAGAAACTAACCAGGGCGTATTTGGTTGATGACTATACATAACTACACTTTTATGCCACAAGACGCTACAATTGTGATAAATATTGACAATAAAACTAATATGTGATAGAGAGAGTTTGGCACGTTATAATTGTGACATCTAAGGTCATCTCTAACAGATACTCTAAAAATTCATTCCCTATAATACTATTACAGCATCTACTAATATTATTACAATATCTTCTATTTTTTCATCTCCAACAGCTACTCTATTTTCTATCTTTTATTACTCTCCTTCTCTCTTCGAACCCACAACACAACCTCTGTGAACAGTGTTATCGGGTGTGGCTTCCCTCCGTAAATTTGCCGGCAGCTATCACGGAATCAACTTCACTGTAGCACCGTTGCCAGTTCTACTGGAGCCACTCGATCGGCAAAAAGTGCTACAGTAGCTCCAGCACAGTGTTTTACGGGAGCTGCTGGAGCTGCCCTAAGTACACTCTAGCCTCCTCAACGGGTGAAGTTTGGCTACCTAAAGTGTGACCAACTGCAACAACTAACCAAACATGTCCTAAACTTACCGGATGCAAGCTCTTGAACACTAGAATACCAACACACAACCACCTCTCCACCAAACTATCATGGGCAAAATGGATAAAATCACCACTAAAATTGAACCCAAAAGCTAGGAATTGAAATGGAGCAAACAACAAATCATCTCGCAATGACACGAGAAAATCAAATCCAACCATATGAACCCTAGAAAAACCAAATCGAACTCATATCGCTACCTAACAAACATAGAGGAAATGGATAAGCAACCCGGATTGAGGAAATACTTAGATGCAAACATCAGTTCATCTTCAATGGACTCAGATCCGACCGCGTGAACCCTAGAACAACCAAACCACAATCACATTGCCACATAACAATAGTATGAAATGGATAAACAACCCAAATCGAAGAAATAAATGGAGCAAACAGAAACTAATCCACAAAAGGACTCTGGTCCAAGCAACTAAACAGAGATGGCAGGAAGAACAACCGGAGGTAACAAAATCCTTGAAATCGCAATCATCTTAGGACCAGGGTTCAATTTATCGACAATACAGGTCAAAATTTGCGGTTACCGAGCTTACCGCTCCGGTCCGGTTTCAGAAACCGAACGATAACCGAATTTGAATTTAAAAAAATTCAAAATAATATAAATAATTCAAAATAATCCTAAAAAAACTAGAGATAATTCTAAGACCTTCTGTGAAAAAAAAATTCAAAAATAACGTCATTTGCATCATATTCTATAGGGAGGAAGTTTGAAAAAAAATGAAAAAGTTAAAACGTGCGGTTCAGTTATTAATTCATGTTAAGTAAAAACTTAACATGCAAACACATATTTTTTTTAAGATGTATCTTAAGAGGATCTTTAAAATTTATTTTACTTTATTTAGAGTTTTATTAATTTCTCCATAATTTTTACAAAGTTCACGATCATAAAATGAATATGTTAAGAAACAACATTGTAATTAACTTTTTCATGTCTACTATTATTTTTCCTACATAAAGCATAGTATAAATAAACTAATAAAAGTGGTTTCACTAATTTTAGAGGTGTGATGGGTCAATTATGAATTAATCTAATCGCAACACATTTACACAATCCTGCATGTTACAATATATGTTTAAAAGACATAGGATAATGTAATAAGACTAACAAAATTAGTTTCGAGTAAATTATGCATTTAACTTGATTTAATAAATACATTTTCTCACAGAAATTTTTCAACCTTTTTATGAGTATAAATACTTTTATCATGTAGATCATGTTACAAGGAAACCAATAAAATTTGTTTCACTTGATTTGAAGCTCGAATGAATTAGTTATTAATTTTACAAGGTTGAGCTAATTTTTGAGTTTTTTTTAACTTCATTGAAAATCAAGAAAACCTCTTGATAAATCGACAAAACCGAGCGGTTACCGATAAAACCCCGACAATACGAAAAATTTGAGAAAAGTACTTGATAAATCGTTCGATAACCGGTCCGATTCGATCGGTTATCGAATAGAAAATCTAGCATTTTTGTCTAAATTTCAAATTTTAGCAAATGAATTTTGTGAGAATTTTAACCGAATATTTTCGGTTGCTGTTATCACGATAACCGCGTATTTTCAGTTACCGCTGGGGAGCGGTTACCGTTTAAAAACGGTAAGTAAAACCCTGTTTAGGACATATACACTAAAATAATGTCTAATATTTAACAAACGGTCCATTAGACAGCAGCAGCTGTTTAAATCATATAACTTTAAGTAAATTTTATAAAACTACAATTATTTATATCTAGCTTATCACAAAATTACTTCTACAATAAATTTTAGATAACTATATGTATTTATATCGTAGTAACACAAAACTAATTTCCAGTTTTGGAACGTGCAGATTCCGTATAGTTTTGGAACGTGCAGATTCACGCGACATTTCGAGTTTTAGGACTTGTGACGTGAAGATGCTATCTCTTCGATTGTTCGTTGGATAAGGCAGAAGAAAAACAACATATAATCCCCAAACCGAAGGGCCACAGTGTTGGAATGCGGCCCATTTCTATTCATAAGAATACAAAGTAAGAAAGTTTAGTCTCGTATTACCAGGTAAGAAGTTATAGATCAACTTAAATACTTAAATCTCTCGCCTTTTTAAATAGAGAAAATGAGAAAGAGAGTAGATTTTGCTATATTCTCACGCGCGTGTATTCGCGTGAATATCCGTGTGACTTGTGACTTTTTAATTATAAGTCTTTTTGCTGCTCTTCTTTTTTTAATTGTGATCAATGTCATAATCAGCCGTTTTAATCGCGATCAATGCTTTAATTCTGAGAGTAATTGGTCAGTTATGGAGGCAGCAATTAGTGAGCAATTTATAAGAGAAAACAGCTCCAAAAGGACCGCTATTTCCCTATAAATCCTGAAGACGTTTAGACTTTTAAGTACAGATCTCTCTGCTCCACACTTTCTTCTCCAGCCATCCAGATCACTGTCTTGTGTGCTATGCTGCTGAATCTCACCAGCCCTTCTCCTTGCCGTGCACAAGGTTAAAAAGTAAGAGATATCTCCGAGCCTCTACCGCCGTGAAACCCGCACGAGGAACGACAATAAAGTTTCTAGGCAGCGCACCTGTACGACCGCTCTGCACTGCTTCATCTACGATCTGCACGACACTGAATCGACACATCGTCAACTTCATCCCTTCATCAACCCGACCGTGAGTTTTTGATGAAACTGATAAATTTTTGGTACTATTGCTTGCTGCTAAAGTTAAAAATATATTCTATCTGTTATAGATTGTAAAATATACATTTATATAAAATTATAAATTTGAAATTAGATTTTTACGCATATTACAACACACAGTACAGTACAACGTGAAGTCAGCACAAGAGCCTCCAAAGCAGGAAATCCATCTGTTCTTACAGTATTCCTCGTTCCACAACTGAAGCGTTCTACAGGTCTTCGCAGTTCAGACATACATGATACGCCTAACACATCTCTAGTAAGAAGGGGATATCTTGGATATATGGCGCAACCGCGCAACCCAGTGATGGAGCCACGTTATGAAGTGTAAGTACACAGACGTCTCTCTGATCTAAAAACGCTATTAATAATAACTAATATGAACCGTAAGAGATCGTGCACCCCTAGTTTGGGGGCTGGCTTCGCCCCTGAAGCAACCTACAGCTGTTCCTCTCGGTCGTCAGATCTCCTCTCACTGCACATGATCATGCTCAGCCTGCAAATTTTCACAGGAACAAACATCACAAGACACGCAAGATATTCTAACGAAGGGAGAGGACTGAAACGTGAAGCCCTCCCTGCACAGCGCGAACGCTCTCACCTTGGCTATGTTCACTTTGTGGTCATCGGCGGCGGCGGCCTTGCGCTGGTGCTTGGCACGGTACTTCCTGAACTGCTCCCTAACGAGCTTCTCGTAGATGAAGGACGCGCCCTTGAACTGCGGTAGCACCAGCCACGACACGAACAGCACCTTCACCGGGTACCACACCGGTATCCTGCACGCGTCGTGGACGACAAGTAATTAGTAATCGGCGAGAAGCGGCACCATGGCTAGTTTGTTTCAGAGCAAGAAGCAGACGAGGCAGACAAGTTACCAGTACAGGACCGGCTCGGCGACCATCTCGAGGAGGGTGATGAAGGAGTAGATGATCCAGTAGGAGAGCCACTGCTCGTCGTCCACCTTGGACGAGCTCTCCATCGCGCACACCGACGCGTACCTGCACATCACAAACGCCCCCCGGTTTCAAAGAATCATTACGCGCGATCACGACTGATCGTCAGCATGCAGCTAGTTCCCTCGGTAAAAAAATAATCTTATCTTCGATGCACTTACAGAGGGTACAGGAGGGAAATGCTTGGCCTGCAAACGGAACAGAAGAACGAGCAACATGTATACACACATCAGACATCGTTTGCACTCGCAAAAAGATCCAAGGATATCGAAAGAAACGATCGATGAAACGGCAGAAATACCCGGCGATGGTGTGGAGATGGCTGATGAACGCCCATGACTTGCCCATTTCTCCTCCGGATCGACCAACGGTGTCCAAACTCTGGACCAGGATCGACCAGATCGATGTGCGCTCGGCTTGCTGAGCTCAAACGAACAGCGCTTGAGAGAAGCAAAGAGTTGTTCTCGGTTGATGCGACAGCGAAGGTTCAGTGGGATCAGCAGGGTGTAGGAGGGCTTTATAGCGGAGTCGCGTGCACCGCAGGTGGCGAGATGGCATCGGATACTTAGCTTGGACGTGGCGTCCTGGGATCGCTTCGAGGTTTGATCACAGACCGGCCTCACCTCACGACGAGGGTGCGAGAGGACACGCGCGTTCTCGAAAGGCCTCGCAGCACGAACTACAGTGGTTGGTGGGTGGGTCAGGTCGGATCGCTAAGGGCTTGACGTGGTTGCTCGCCGCTTTGCATGCCGTCGCCCTGAGGTCCTCGACTTCCGGTCCTCTCAGGCAGGGTGGCACGTGGCGAGCCGCCGACACGTGTGAGGGAGGATGGCACTGGTGTCCACGTGAGGGAGGCAGGGCAGCAGCTTCGGTCGGTCCGTGCTCCTGTGACTCATCCGTGGCCGTGGCTGCAATGCATTGCCGCGTCGGTCCGAATGGGCCGATTCGGGCCATGCCGACCGTCGTTTTTCCAACGAAAGGCCGGGAGTTTTAGGAGCAACTTAACTGGGCCCAGTTGCGGACTGAAGTTTGTTGTCCCTAAGAGCATCTCCAACCGACTACTTATATTTGACCTCTTATTCCTCTTATTTAGGGGCTTCTCATCCATATTTCATCTCCTACTTCTCAGCGCGTTCCAACCGGTCCCTCATATTTGACCCTCTATATTCGAATCACCTCTATTTTATTAATATCTGGTAACTCTCTCTCCTCTCTCTCCCTCTCTCCCTCTCTCTCTCTAGAGCCTCTCTCCCGACGCCGGCCAAAGCTCCCTCTCTCTCCCCGCTCCTTCTCTCTCCCCGACCTCCCTCTCCTCAAGATCCCTCTCTCCACGCCTCCACGGCACGGGCGGGCGGGTGAGGGGGCGACAACGCAGCGTGGGCGGGCGAGCGGGTGCGGGGAAGCGCGGGCGGGCAGGCGTGGGGCAATGCGGCGGTGCGGGAGGGGCCGTGCGCGGGCGCGACGGCGCGAGTGAGGGGTCGGATGAGGAGCCCCTAGATATAGGGGGTGAGAGAGGAGATTTGAAGGCTCCTCAAATAAAAGGGGCCGGATAGGGGGTCGATTGGAGACCGATTTTCATCGTTTTTCCCTCAAATATAGGATAGGGGGTGGGAAAAGGGCTCGGTTGGAGATGCTCTAAAGCCTTCGTGCATACTTTTTGAAGATTAATTAAAAGAACACCCGGAACCTCAGACTAGGGCGGCTCGCATGTTCACCAGACTGTGTTGATCTTGTTATAACCAACAGCAAGATGTATAACTTGGTGCAGCGTGAAGAATCTAGGCAACGTAGTTGGGTGCTATGTGGAAGTATATTTGGTAGTGCAAGACATTCAAATGTCATTTCTTATTTGGCTGTATTCGCCAATAGAGCGCCTTCAACAATATAGCTAACCGTTAGCTATAAAAATAAAATCTACAGTGGCTGTAATTCGCTCATTAAGAGTATCTTTAACAATATAGTCCATCACTAGCTATAAAAATGATTCATACTATCTGTATAATCGACAACTCTTCCAATAAATTAGCTATAATATTTTCTCTATATTTAATATAGATCCACATGTAATAAAGTATTAAAAATCTACATATGTATTGAAATGTACTATAGACTAGCTACACATGAGTAGCTATCTTTTCTCTCCCTCGTATTAACTCTTTTTCACGTAGACAAAAATATAATTTGAACACCTTTTATATAAGTCTGATATGGATAGTTGACACCTTAATTATGTCGATGTTGCGGCATCCATGATCCTGCATCTTTTTTTGAGCGAACAGATTGTGCCAATTTCATTATGATCCTGCACCGACCAGATATAACACGCGTACCATGGTCAATCTAAACTTATCATGAAAGGTTCAGAAGAGAGCCGAAAATGGTTCTAGCAGTAAGATTACTCTGGATCGGAAGAGGAGAAAAGAAAACCTCTGGAACAAGGGAAAAAAAGCTAGGACGTACTAGTACATGTGTGCGCGTGTGTTAAGTGTGAATGTGGTGTGAGTGAGTGAGATGCGTGAGTACTATAATTTACCCCTCTCAAAAAGAAGCTCTGGAGTCTAGAGAGAAAGGTGTTGCTCCGCTGATGCACTCGCTCTGCATCATTTCTCCCCTCCCCTCCCTAACCTGCACCAACCCTGCATCGTCAAGCAGTGAATCACCCTACTCGATCGTGCTCCTCTCAAGCTACCAGTACCAACCTGTTGCCGTCTTCCAGTGAACTGGTGACACCTTGTGGTCAGTGGCCATCGAATTGCTCCCCGAACTGCAAGCAAAGCCCTTCCTTGCTTGCCACCGACACAAAGCGCGCGGGGAAGGTTCCGATTTCGTCGCTGTCGAGTCAGAATTCCAGACCGCGATCCGAGACTCATGTCGTAGCGATCAGCGAGCCAATTTTTGTTACATTTTTTTTTTCAAGTTTAATTGGGGGCGTGTATGGACGTTGTGACGTTCGGCGTGGTGGTAGGCATAGTCGTTCTCCTCTTCGTGCTCGTCCTCGTCGTCACCATCGAGGGCGCCTGCAAGCGCGCCTCCGCCTCCTGATTCCCCCAGAACCCGCGAGCGCCCCGACGCCGTAGCCCTAATGCGCCGCCGCCGCCGCCTCGCCGTCCTGCTCCTCCTGGCGGCCGCGGCCGCGGCCGCCTCCGCCGACGGCCACTCGGAGTCCTCCTGCCCCTTCCACGACCACGGCGGCCACGGCGACGACGAGCCGCACGAGCACCACGGCCACGGGCACAGCTGCGGCGGTGGCGGAGGCGGCGCGGACCACGAGCACCACCACCACCACCACGGCCACGAGGCCCATGGCCGCGACGAGATCCAGCGGCTGCTCCGGGAGGAGCTGGCCGAGGAGGCGGATCTCGAGCTAGAATCCTTCGGTTACGATCCCCACGACCACGATCACCATCCCCACAACCACGACCATGGCCACCACCACGGCCACGGGGACCTGGATTCCGAGACATCGCCTATTGGTGAGGCATTTTCGTTTCGATCCTGTTCGTTTTTCCGCGGGAGGCCTGATTTTTGTGCGTGATTTACTCCGAGGCGATCGATTGATTTGGGGATTCGATCGGCGCAGGTGTGTGGCTGAGCGCGATGGGGTGCTCGCTGCTGGTCAGCATGGCGTCGCTCGTTTGCCTCGTCCTCCTCCCGGTCATCTTCTGTGAGTGCCTCGTTTGGTTCATTGCAATCTGGGGTTTTATTCGCTTGCTGTCCTTGTGCTCACCACCTGAATGTTTGTTTTGTTTCGCTTTGCAGTTCAGGGGAAACCGTCAAAGGCCATGGTGGATTCGCTTGCTGTTTTTGGGGTAAGTGTGGAGCTTGACTTTACTTTATCGAGCTATTAAATGGATATGCTTCTGCAATCGACGCAATTCTGAATTTGCCTCAATTTTTTCCTATCAAACGCTAAGAGCTACCTATTTAATCTACATTCAATTTTTCCTGTTACATTCCAGTGAATGCTGCTTGAAATTACTTAACAGCAAGGTAGTCTTCCTGCAATTACAAACCAGTAAACGGTCATATTTCTATTCACTGAAAATCACAAACAAGAAGTATCTGTTATGTTGTTATGAATTTATTTCATGTGTGGACAATTGGTTCTACGTTTGAACTATTGCCTGTAATATTTGTCCATGGTGGGTGTTAAATAACTTAAAATATGTAGAATTTCATTCTGATTCCTTTCTACTTAGATCGGTAGAGAACAAAACAGTGTGGCTCGTGAATTTGCATACAGGTAGAAGAACGTGGAATTGTGCTGTCTGTTTGTGGCACATCCCTGATCATATAGAATCGTATTGTAACAGATCTGTACTTTCTCCTCTGCTAATTAGATAAAGATATCTCTTTCTCCAGCAAAAAAAAAAAAAAATTGTTTGATGTGCCTCTGCTCTTGTTTTGGTAACATATCTTTTTGATGGATTATGTATCAGCATGTATGTAAGTGATGGAATGGGCTATGAAAAAATGCAAAAGAAACCAATACTTTTTGGATATTTTAATGAAGATTATATTCAGAAAATTGAAGCATGAGATTTTTTAGCTTATGTATATGTATTTGTTTTGCGCTAGTAGTCTTTGTTTAAAGTTCCATACTGAATTGCTCTAGGAAGTATTGGTCTGTTCATACTAAATTACTAATAGTTCGCTCAAAATCAACAATTTTACAAGTTTGCTCAAAATCGACAATGTCGCAAATTATGTGCTTTTCTTGTCTTGTTTGTGGTGTTTCTCCAGGCAGGAGCAATGCTTGGAGATTCATTTCTTCATCAACTGCCACATGCTTTTGGTACATCCTTGATAAATTCTGAGGCTTCTTTTTTGTTATTTTGTTTTAATTTTCTTCCTTCATAGTTCTTGTATTTCGCAGAGTTGTTTTGTATTGTACTCATCAACATGAAATGTCATCAGTTAGCATACTGTTTCAATATCTACTGAAGTTGTACCCCTGTCCCCTTTCAGTTACTTAAAGAAACAGTATATTTCCCTTCATATTTTCACTGGTAAAGGAGGGTATTTCGGAGCATAACAGACTGATGAATTTTTCATAGGGCCTAGAAAAGTTAGATTGTGCAGGAATGTTAATAAATGATATATTTACTCCAATGCAACTTATGGTCCTAAATCAAGTTGCTTGCTAGGCTTTAACTTTTGTATTTTTGTGTTCCTTCTTTTCTGTTATGTTCTTCACCTTTATACTTGTAGATACAGTTCTTTTACCTCATTCGCCTTAGCAGCATACTTGTTTCTCATTTGCCTTACTTTTCTATCGCTACTCAGGTGGAGGGCATTCTCACTCGCATGATCACGAGGGTCACAATCATGTTCATGAGCATGCACATGCACACTCTCTGGAAGATCTTTCTGTTGGGTTGTCTATACTATGTGAGTATATCCTACACATGTATGCTCAATAGTGTTTTCTTTTTATGGCCTTTATCTTCTAGGCCTTTTGGCATATCCATTTTTCAGACTATGCATGTCCTTTCTTGATTGATTGAGTTGCTGTTCTATTTCTCAAAACCTTAATTTTGTTGGTTGTCATTGCCTCTCAGCTGGATATGTTCAATTCTTCTTCAGCATCAATCATTATTGCCCTTCAATATACTCCTATAAATGAAATGAACTTATTCACTGTTTTATCGCCCAGCAGTCCTTGATTTGCTGTCTTTCTCTGTGCGCTAACTTCTAGTCTTGTTGTAATCCTTTAAACCTTCCACTATTTCATGCAGTTGGCATTGTACTATTTTTCATTGTTGAGAAGATTGTGAGGTATGTTGAAGACAATTCACAACAAGGGGCTCATAGCATGGGTCATGGGCACCATCATCACCACCACAAACGGCATGGAAGCAGTGACAAGGCCAAGTTGTATCATGCAAATGGTGATCATGAGGGTAAAGACATGGATCAAGCAGAAGAGGAACCTTTGGTTGATGGTGCAACTGGAAAAATAGACGATGAAAATTCTCATGGGTCAAAAGCTACTATACGGAAGGTACATCCAACTCTGTTTTGGACACAAAACTTTTATTCTACCCTATATGTTTCCCAAATCTTCATTCTCGAGTTGTTGCATGTATATTCTATTATTTTTATGCCATTCATTTACTTTTTGCGAAGTAACATAGACAATGGGAACTAGTAAGTCACCAATGTTTGTGACGAAAAATGGCATGGCTGGAAGAGGTGCATTATGATTCTCGTGGAACCTTACCATCAGGAATATTAGATTAAAGATAAAGACAAATATGCTTCCCGACCATGTGGTACAGAACACTTGTTTGAGCAGACAAATCATCTCAACAAGTATTAGGAAACCATTCATGAAAGGTAAACTCATGGCTAAGGGTCAGTTTGCAGTTCCTGCGCTGTGCTGCGCTTATTTATAAGCTAGTGTTGAAAAGCAGTTGTTAAAATCTTGTAGTCTGTTTAGAAGTTTAGATAAATTATGCTTTACAATTGTTGGTCCTGACACACTTATTGTGTAATTTGACACGCATCAATATCTCCATTTGCAACCTTGATTAATAGAAAAGCAGTTAGCCAAACATTAAAATACTAAAAACGACAAGGGGGATTATAGTAATCCACCTCAATGCCAAATGGTAGCAATTCAATCACTACCTATGAGAAGATATGCCAAGTTTGCAAAGTGTGGCAATGATGGAAAAAGCACCTATTTTACCACACTTGCTGAACAGGTAAAAGGGAAGGTGTTGCCACACGAGTTTAAGTAGAAACTTTATGAATTCAGTGAAGTTAGAACATGAAGTCTTGGTGACAACTGTAAGCTATACATATTCTAGTGCTAAAAGTGGATCAAGTTAAATGATGTCTGTTGTTCTCTCAGGGCAGCTTTGTCTGATTCCCTTTGACAATCTTTTTTTTTTTTTGAATTTTATGATGCTATACATTGTAGAGCCTCATGATCAGCATTTTTTTTAATCGGCCACCTAGCCTACCTGGGTGCTAGGTGCCACCCGCCGCTGCCCCCTAGCATCTATCGCATAGTCACCAGAAATCTGAGTTGAATGGAAAAAGTGATGTGGGTTGACACCTAAGGAAAATGGGTTGCAAAAGGGATATACCTCTTTGAGATGATAATTGGCGACACGATACGTGATCTCAAGGATTCCGGATCGATGACCTGTATGAATCATTGGGTTGAGGGTCACTACAGTTCCCTACTGACCAAATCTAACGAAGAAAGAGAAGAAAATATTACTGTAATTAGGCTGCTAATGGGCTTGGCTCATTGGTTACTGGCTGACTGAGCGTCTCTCAACCTCTCACCCTGAACCTGTCGAGCTAGGCTCGACCCAACTCTCTCCTTAACACACATCTCTCTCTCTCTCTACCTCGCGCTCGCCTCCCTCTACCTCTACTCTTTCTCCTGAGCTGCGCGGCGGCGGTCACCTCCACCATCGAATCTCCTCCTACCTCCCCAGCTCCTGCCGTAGTTGCGGACGCTTCCGCCAGATCAACCCCCGCTGTAGGAGCCGAAGCCCCCTCCCCCCGTCTCCGTCACCGCCACCATCGCCACCGCCCTTGACGTAGGATCCATCGGGGCCGGTGATGTTGACGGCCTTGGTGCGGCCGTCCTCGCCCTTGGAGAGGTAGAACTCGACGGTCGCGCCCTCGGCAAGGGAGTGGAAGCCCTCGGACTTGATAGATGATTGCTCCACGAAGGTCCTCGCTACTGTCGTTGGGGGAGATAAAGCCGAAGCCTTTCGTGTCGTTGAACAACTTCACCGTCCCATGATGTCTCGCCGCCGCTGCAAGTAAGCCCCATCTATATATCGTCCCGTCGTATACTTGTGCGGCCAAGGGCGACGACACTGTCAGAATGGGGACGTCGACCCTGTACGTCCCCGACCCTCGATTCAGGTCGGTGTCCCGGGATCGGGGAACACGAGGTCGACCCCGTATCCTGTGACTATGGTCTAGCATTTTTCAAAACAGTGTTCATGATTTCTTATAATGATGACGTTCCTTTCCGGAAGCAGATCATCTTTGCAGCAAGGTTTGAACATATGCATGTTGCTATCACAACGCTTGCTGGTAGGCAGCTCTCTGTGCGCACTCGACAATTTGTTTCTTAATGTTCCACAGTTGTGCAATTAGCTTACCAGTTGGTTCCCACTTGTTATAGTGGAATAGCACATTTCTATTAGCAGACCAGTTCTTGGGGTGCACACGTTGCACCTTGTGGTGCTGAGAAAGTGAGAATTCAAGCAGAGATCTTTTAGACTATCTAGAAGCAGATATTTTTGCCCTCGATGCTATTGCTATTATAAACTCTGATACTGTCACTTTGCTCGGTGATTTAAATGCATTTGCATAAGGGAAGTGTAGGATGATGATCCAAAGTCAGAATTTTTAATAGCATCTTATTGGAAATAGTTGTTTGTATGCTTGACTGTATGTTTTTATTTCTTTTTTTAGAATTATGGGATAGCCATTTTAGGATCACATGACCCACTTATGAATTTGATGTGTGCTGTGATGAACAGAGGAGCTCTTCTGCCAGTTCCAAAGCCACTGATGGAGAGCCCGTCAATTGTGAAAGTGATCGTACCCCTGACAAAGAGTTGTCAAGTGAAGATTCCTCTGTTCCAAACTCTAACTTGGTGTTTGGATACCTCAATCTTTTTTCAGATGGTGTTGTAAGTCTGTCACCTTAGCTATTCTTATGTTTTGTGTTGCGCAGATGCACATTTTTGTATGTTAGGTTTTCTGAACTTTTTGATAGATTAGATTTTGATGGAAGTTTAGACAAAAATGTTTGAATAATGCAGCATAACTTCACTGATGGGATGGCTCTTGGGAGTGCTTTTCTGCTACATGGTTCTGTTGGAGGGTGGTCAAGAACTTTATTTCTGCTTGCGCATGAACTTCCCCAAGAGGTTACCTTCGCCCCTGAGATTAACTTAAGCTTCAAATTTTACTTTCAGTATGATTAAATCCAACAGTTGATATAACACAGTCATCCTAATATTATATCTGGACATATTCTGCGATTATCTAATATCTATTCAAGTCCATCATTAATACCATCACTTAATCTTCTAGTATCGAGGTGTTAGATCAGTTAAAATGGAGAGCTATTGTACTATAAATAAATAGATGCACTCTATTTGTTTGCCAGTGGCGCAGTAAGAAATTGAACGAAAATACAGTTCAAGGTATATATGGACATGTTAATATGCCACATTGAAATTGGTGTTTAGACCTAATGTAAAAAAAAAAACTCAATCAAAGGGGAAAGACGTCCCGCGAATGAGCTTTAAAGATCGGGGCCCACCGAACCTGGCTGGGGCGGGGACCTCACCAGCGCTGCTTTGAGGCAACCCGGGACTCGTCCGCACCGTAACACAGAAGGTGGGCACACGACCATGCGGCACCCGGGTTCGAGCCCGGGTGGGTGCCATCTCAACGGACGGTTGTGCCATCGCGCTATCAGCGCGTCCGCGCTTAGACCCAATGTAGTTAGTTGGCATGATAGCCTTAGCTCTGAAGGTCTGCATATGGTCTTGTTTTGATGGGCCGAATCCTGGCCCATCCACGCGGATGGGGTAGGGTTTTGGCCCAGCCAAACAAGGCTTAAATGCGAGTAAAATATTTGCCAGTTTTTGTTGCCCCTGAAAGTTTACTTGCACTCTTTCTTCCTTGAAATCTCTCTTTTTGTTTACATGTAGGATGCTTGGTTCCGAACTTCCAATCATCCAGTGTTTCATTGGCAAAACAGTTCTATTGACTCGGTACAGAACATGCTCCTTCTTGATGGTAAACTTTTTTTTCCCCTTTTTGTTAAGGTTGGAGATTTCGGAATCTTGGTGCGCTCAGGATTCACAGTATCTAAGGCCCTATTTTTCAATTTTCTCTCTGCGTTGGTTGCTCTTGCTGGAACAGCATTAGTGAGTTCTTATTCCTTCCTTCTGGCTCTCAAAGAAAAAATGATTGATCTAGATTGGATGCCTTATTCTACTGCTTATGCAGGCATTATCTTTGGGAAAAGACCCAGGACATTCTTCATTGATTGAGGTATGCTCTTTTTTATGGAACTTGAAAGGCATGCATTCTTGGTTTACTGTTGATATGACGTCATTGTTGGAGCTAATTCTCTACCCGGCCTTCGAACTGTCATTTTTTACAGGGATTCACCGCTGGTGGTTTTATTTACATTGCTGTTGCGGGAGTTCTCCCACAGATGAACGACCAGAAAACAACCCTCAAAAGCTCAACAGCTCAGTTGATTTCCCTCACAATGGGGATGCTGGTTGCTCTAGGCATCTCTCTCGTAGAATGATTTGAATATCTGTTTCTCCAGTTGCAACTTCAGGTTGAACTGCAGTTACACCAAGCTAGTATAATTCTTGAACAGCTCCAGCCTGGAAGGTGGGTTCTCTAATTCTCTTGATATAGTACCTGAAAATATCGTAGAAAATTTGGCACCCGATTATAGGTTTGCTTTCATCATTGGTACATTAACATATGACTGTTTTTCAATTACTGCTCAATCCTTAATCTTGCGATCATAATTGTATGAAGTCATGAGCTGGCCACCTTTAGGGCCTTCGTGGTTTCCCTATTTTAATGCGGAAATAGCTCTTATCCTAAATGAAATTATCTGCCGTTTCTAACCAGAAAATATGTGTAAATTTAGTTTGTGAAATTATGTCAGCGTTTATCTCTAGCAAGTTTTGGTAAAGCCTTAGCTTCGCCGAAATGCCATTGGAAGCTGTTCCTCAAAGTGGGGTTAATTTCTGATGGAATCGGAAGTTCTGTTTGCACTACAGGCTTTTCAGATTTCACACTGTGTACTACAGTTGTATATTTAAGCCATACAAGGATGTACCAACTACCAAGTACAGCATCTTCGACAATGTAAAGTTCATTCTCCTAGCAATGGCAAGGATCGCGGCGGCATGTCGGCATGGCTTCATGTGCTTGTGTCCGTGACCTGTGCATCGGCAGGTAGGCCACTCAGATGTAGATCAGTAGATGGACAAAAGCTGCCAATTCTTCTCCCAGAATTCTGTCTCCTTCCAACACTACTAAAATTTTGCGTACGATTAACGTTAACCAAGCTTGCTTTCGTGTTGATTTGGACCCAACCAGGCCTGCCTGCTTCGTCTGATTCCTGCAGCATTTCAGCATTGGACCAAACCTGGCCTGCCTGCTTCGTCTGATTCCTGCAGTATTCAGCAGTAACATTCACATGGAAACGACGAAATGGACTGGTCGGCCGATTGATAGGCTTTTCTGATGATCAATCGGTAGGCTAGGGCTGCGACCAGCAAGGGTTACTGCTCGGTCCTTTCTTTCACCTATCGATCTCCCTCCGTGCAAATGTTGCCACCCAGCACATAAATTTGTACCGGAGCAGAAAGCCCTTCGCTTGGCTTGGCCGAGAGGGGAATGTGTAGGCTCTTCAATAATTCCTTGTCATGTCAGGGGAATAACACAAGGGTGACTGATCACAGATCCAAAGCTCCGACATGTAAAGGATGTTAGGAAATTAGCACATGATGATAGATGGCATCAGAGGCATGATGTGTGTGTTGGTATAAAAATATGGATCTTCGTGCTAACACACGAGCACCTTGTGTGCAATCCGCAGTAACATGCGCAGGGTGTACAACAGCGCGGTAGCTATTGCGTTTTTGCGGCAACGAGCGACCGATTTACGAGCAAATCGGCAAGGATAGCTAACTCGGTGAGTAGCAAATCCGGCACTGCAGCGACGGATCGTCGTTAACAAATTGCACCCGAGAGGGACACTATCAGGGTATGGTTGGCCGGTAGCTTGCCCTAGGCCGTGGAAAGGGCAACATCAGTAGGAAGAAGATGAACAGTAGTGTAAACGAGAGAAAAGGCAAAAAGACATGATAATATATTGGTTTTATGTCGACTGTTGGATAGATGCAATTAGCCTCCGCCCCCCACCCTATGGAATATGACTATCCCTAAAACATGCATATACTTGTCTTGTTCAGCGAAGACTACCAAAAAAAAAATCAAACAGATTAAAAAAAACAAACTTGATCCAGACTCAGACTGAACATCGGATAGTCTGGTGAGAAAAAAAAAGAACATTGGACCATCCAACGAGTTTAAATAGGTTGGAACCCTAATCTTCGTTTTAAAGCACACTGGATGTTACGATGTATGAAATATATTCATCGGATTTTATCGTCAGACCGATTCTTTCAGAGAGCAAAACTTTCTTCAAGAACCACATTTGCTTTCATCGGATGATTCGGCGACCATCGGACACTTCACCGAACAGTCTTTTCCAGAGAGCAAACCTTTATGCAAGATTCATCTTTGAACTCACCGGATAATACGGTGCTATCACTGGAACTTTCGCCGGGCAAATTTTCCCAGGGAGCATAACTCTCTACAAGAAATTGCCTTTATACTCATTGGATAGTCTGGTGATGACACGACCTTGATCACTGGACTATCCGGTGTGCACAAAAATTTGTATATGCCATTTTTTGCTACCAACAGTGTGTTAACGAGGTTTAGTTGAAGCCTACAATCTTAAGACATGACTACGGACGCTACTTCCCAACTAGCAGCACCGACCGCTTCCCGAGATTCCAGCAGACTCGCTGACCCTTGCGAACATGTTGCTATGCCATCATGATTACAAATAGTGACCCTCCGCTAATACTTATAAAATGGCATGATTACAAGAATCCTACTAGAATTTCACCTAGAGTTCTACTAGGATTTTGCATATACCGCTAATACAACTCTAAGTCTTATACGTAACCAACTCCATACAATTATTCGACACATATCTAACAAACTCCACCTTGGTGAATAATCTGCCACCTTAAAGCCGTCATGCACAAACCTCCATGTAAATCGAAGTTGAGTTGTCGCCTTTGCCGCTTAACAAGAGCTATCCGATGAGTTTTACTTAGATTCACCGCCTTCCAGAGACATTGTTATCCCTGTAACTTCAAACTCCATGACTCCACCTGCAATTGAGCACCTTTCTCTTTGATCAAAACAAACTCTTTGAGTGAAATCAGATTTCTCTTTAGCCTTGACACATGCTTGACTCCTTGAAGCACATGACTTCATTATAGATCTTAATTTTGATAGTGCCTTACTCTAATAGAACAGTAGCCCGCATCATCACAAATGTAGATACAACCAAAATCATCTGACTTCATGAAGAAAAACTACTCCCTATTGAGCGTCACATGAAAAAGTCAATTGAATTGAATCCAACATCCACACTACCAATTGACTATTTCTTGATATTGAGAATTTCACAGTTGCTTTCTGAGACACATAGAAATTGCCACACTAACATTGCTCTTTCACCTGACTGTTTAGGTTACGACTCTCCGATGTCTTACACTGTAGGCTCCTATAGTCTCAGACTAACCTAATTACTCCAGTTGAAGTAGAGAACTTCTATACTTCTTTTTAATTCAGCCATTGATGCATCTTCACGCCCATATATCCATACTTCAGAAATCTCATGGCCACAATTTGAATCAATTCGAGCCCTTGCTGATTTGGAAGCATGCAAGCCCTTTCAATACAAACCTGCATCCTAAGCTCGCACCACATGTTGCCACGCCACAGAGAATAACCACCACTAGTCCTCAAGCCCATACGCTATTGTTACTGGTCTCTTCATCTCTACTACCCCGTGGTATGACTGGTCTGTCACTGCTAGTCTGTCCGCCCTGCACTACGGTATGTTCACCCTCCAAGTGAACTGTCCGCCAGTCTTCCTGGATTGTTCGCCATGTTCCTGTAAACTATCCAGCCACCATTGTTGAACTCTCATTAGTCATCATGTGCACCACAACCAAAAAATATCAACAAGCCATACTCATCACCGAACATTGCAACACCGGCCTGAAGTATGACCAACCGGTCAACTATCTCTCCTCCTTCACCTGTTACAATATTCATCAGTGTCTATAACCTCCTGTCATACTCAGAAACTGTGCACCTTGTGTCTGTGACCTTCCGTTGTACTCTAATACCTGCGCACCTCATGCACTTGCCGCACGACAATCCTTATCATATGTACGCTGATCGATTCGGTGTCAGATCAAAACTTCGATATCCCCTTATCGAATACTAGACTATTCACCCTCATCATGAATTGTCTGTCTGAATCCATCATTGAACCCGTATGTCATCGTTGAATCTCCTTGCACGAAGTCACCGATAGCCGAGTCTCCTCCGAACCACAACTGATCCCTCATAAAACCACCTGTGGCAACCGTAGCACGCCTTTGTTCTATGATCCTGATCTGCACTCCCGATCCGGACTCCAATCCTGATCGGTCTCAACTCCAGCCACCACAAAACCCGAGCTTTCTCTGTACTGTTCCATTCCCAATCAGCTACAGTACACGTCCTGCGCACCTTGGAGCCACCGACTTGGGCCCTCCCTGGCCGCGCGCCTGGTCTCCGGCCCACCTGGCTGACCAAGCTTCCACCGGCCTGCGTGGGATGCCCCTGCTGCTTGATGCCCTTGGGCCTCAGGGCCTCCATCCGACCGGCCTGCTCAAAACCTGGCCCCTCCAGCAGCCTGCGCGCGCCTACCTCAACCGCTGGGCCATGCGAGTGCCTCGGCCTGCCTGGAATGCGCTCCCGCACGACCTGCCCCACTGGCCCGTCTGCGCCTGGACTCCCTCCTGGGCCGCGCGTCTGTCCAGGCCTCGGTCACCTGGGCCACCTCCAGCGCCCCGCCTGGGCCGGAGGCCGCTGCACCACCACCTCCGTGAGCCGCCACCACCAGGCCTGTCACCACCAGACCGGGCCATGCCGCACTGGAACACCCCTGCCTAGGCTGACTGCGAGCCACAGCCCGCCTGGGCCCTGTATTCACGTCACAATCCACTTCGGTCTCCATGACGGAGTTTTTTTTTATATTTTCTAACTTAAAATATTAAATAAATAGACTCCTGTAGAAAGATTTAAAAAATAAATGCCATCGCCCTCTCATCCAGCGGGTACCGCTCCGGTTAGCACAGTCGGATGAACAGTATTCGTAGAAATTACTGTTCATACTCTCATTTCGTCACCCACCTGCTCTATTCAAAGTATTAGTCTTCTGTTGGTCTAAAAATTTTATAACTTTTTATATATGTTTCATAATCCATATGCAACCCATTTTAATTAGATTCATCAAAAAACATGTGTAGAATTTAAATTTAAATTATCCAAAGAAAAGACTACTTTTATAAATTCTAACAATTTTTAGGATCTCAAACAAATTTTCAAAAATCTAAAAAATTCACTAATATTCTTTTTATATGATAGACTAATTTCTAAAATTATTTCCAGCCATAGTTTACATGGTGAAAACAATATCACATGAAATTTTGTAAAAGTATTTCCATCCTATAAATAAAAAATATTTCCATCCTATACATAAAAAATATTTATAATTGATATATTTCCAATGGATAATTTTTGTATATGTTTGAATTTCCTTTGAATTCAAATTTAATTAAAAGATTAATATCACATGAAATGATAAAAATACATATAAATAGAGTATTATAAAGAAACTCACTTTTTCACCATATAAACTATGACTGAAAATAATTTCAAAAATTAGTCCATCATATAAGAAGAATATTAGTTATTTTTTTAGATTTTTAAAAATTTATTTGAGACCCTAACAATTGCTAGAATTTATAAAAGTAGTCTTTTCTTTTGGAGAATTTTAGTTTAAATTCTATGCATGTTTTTTGGATGAATCTAATTAAAATGGGTTGCATATGGATTATAAAACACATATAAAAAGTTATAGAATTTTTAGAGAAAAAAGACTACTATTTTGAATAGAGCTGGGAGACGAAATAAGAGTCGTAAAGTAATTTCGATGAATACTGTTTGTTCGTCCGACTGGCTAACCGCTTACCGTGTATATTTTTTAAATTTTTCTACCAAGAATCTATTTATTTAATATTTTAAGTTATAAAATATAAAAATAAAAAACTATCCATGACGGACCTCGGACACCTGCAGCTAAAGCTGACGCCTCGCGCCTGGCTCCCGTGGTATCCGTCGGAATTTTTCCAGCCCTAGGATGTGTCTGCCGGAATTTTTCAGCCCTATGATATACGTTGAAAAAATGAGTCCTTTTAATACTCTATTTATATATATATTTATCATTTTATGTGAATAGAGCATTATAAAGGAACTCACTTTTTCACAATATAATATAGGGCTAGAAATAATTTTAGAAATAGTCCATAACATAAGATGAATATTAGTGATTTTTTTTTAGATTTTTGGAAATTTATTTGAGACTCTAATAATTGTTAAAAGTTATAAAAGGAGTCTTTTTTTTGGAGAATTTTAGTTTAAATTCTATACATGCTTTTTATGAATTTAGGGAAAAATATTATTATAAACAGTGATTTTGATGAAACACTATTTATATCTCCGTAACAGCCGAATCAGAGGGTTGTTAGTCCCCGAGCTCCCACGGTGGACTGCTTACGTCATCTCATAGGGTGGTAAAGGTCTAACCGCCCTATAAAATAGCGATAGACGTCTATTTTTGTAATTCTTTCTATCAATGGTCTATTTATTTAAATATTAATGTTAGAAAATATAAAAAAAATTTGCATTTGTCGCACTTGGACACACACGCACGCGTCTGCCAGCAAGGCCTCCACTCCACCACCACACGACACATTTCGGCTACACTAACAACGATGTCATCTGGCTAGCCATCCTAGCCGCCGTTGTTGTTCCCGTTGACCCGCTGCAGCCGTATGCACATCTCCTGCACGCACCAGTTGCCGCCATTGTAATGCCCCAATTATCCGCCTGGATCAGCCCATCTTTCCTACCATGTGCGCGCCTCGTTCTTGGGGCAAAGCCAGCCCGCTCCCCCTTTCTTCCTCTCGTTAAAAAGGTAGGCCCGCTTGTCATCCTGCTCTCATGTCGCGCCACAACCAGCCACCTGAAACCATCGGCGCACACACCCTCCCCACGTCTTGGCGTGCGTGCGCCCTCCTCGCAACCACTCCGCAGCCCTCTCGTGCCTATAAAGGCCGCCTCGACCCCGCCACCCTCCCTTTTTCTCTCAACCCTGCCACCTCTGAGCTCACCACGCCATTGCCGCCCCCAAAGCTCTGCCGCGTTTGAGCCCTCCCCGACGACCCCGAGCCCTTCATCGGCTCGCAGGAGCACGTGGAGGCTTCCTCGATCCCGAATTTCTCTCTTCGTTGCCGGAACCATCTCCTTGTCGAGCTCTAACCTCGTCGTCCGCTCCTAACCGTTGCCGAGCAACTCCATCGCTCCTCCATCAACAACACATCCCCAAAACAGGATCCTCCGAGGACCTGCTTCCATCACTCGTCGTCAAAGCCCGAGTCCCACGACGAGCTTTTCCTCCCACGCCGACGAGCGCGATGCCACGGGAAGCCGCCTTCGTCTTCATGCTATGCCAGAGATTAGCAAAGTGCGCCAGCCACCGTTTGATCATCATTGTTCGACTGAGATTAAAAGGTGAGAGCCTCTTCTCGTTAGCCAATCTCAGCCGATGGATAGAAGATCAATGACCTAGATTTAAATAGGCCAAAGCCCAGTCAGCTATCCACATCATCGAGCCACGTTAGCGTTTTGTCCGACATGGCAAGCCACGTCAGCCCACAAATCCGGATCAACAGCCCAGTCAATGTATTGACATCATAATTTAATTTTCCTTTAGAAAATAATTTGCAAAAATAGATAATTCCGAAAATAGGATTTCTTTTAATAGAAATTTCCAGAAAAGAGAAAGTGATTTAAATAAATGTTTTAATGGGTTTTGTAATTAAAATTTATCTATTAATTATTTTAATTAGGTCCCTAAACTTTTTTTTTTCACAAAAGGCCCCTCTCTACTACTGTTATTTTATATTTACCCCCTTGTAGTTTTATTTATTTACATATAAGTCCCTATTTTTTACAAATAAGTCCCTAGACCTTTCGGTTTTACCAAATAGCACTGCCTTTTTACACAAATACCCCTCTAACTGCAAACATTTTTAACTTTTCATACGAGCTCTGTTTTAGGTGTTTCTTACGCTCACGCGATCGTAGCGACGAGTACTTTCTGTTAGTAGGCTTTTTATAACGCTTTGCTACTGTTTAGTGTACTGTTCTTAGATGTTTGTGCTTGCTTGTTTCTGGTTGTCGAGATTGAATTAGTAGGTGAGAAGTACATGAACCTACAGAACCAGACCTTTGAAGAGTTTGAGCAACCTGCTGCTGAAGATGAGTGTCCTTGATCATATTAACCCCACTGTAGGAATGTGTGTCTTTTACTTCTATTGCATGCTTGTCAATATGAATTCATGGCTAGGGTTTACTAGATTCTTCCATGATTATCCTTGTCGCCTTTGTTGTAGCTTGGATGTCGTGGGTAGAATTGCTTATCTGTGTTGTCAAGTTGGATGGTTTAAATGTGAATTCATCTAATGATCTATGCAACATGACATGGTTTGGTAATCTTTTTAGCAACATAGAACATAGGGATTTTAAGCAAGAGGTGGTATGATGATGCTGCAGGTATGCACATGTGCGGATATGCGCTGTAGGTTGGTGGTAGTACCTTCTTGGGATTCTACGGACTGGTTCATAGACATGTAACCCTCCACAACAATACAACCACAAACTTAGTATGGGACGGACCTAGCTGATTAATTCGCTATTCCCTCAGTATGGTGAATATCATTTGATGGTACGAAGATGGAGGGGTGTACTTCCTGGAATTGTAAGGTGCAAGAGGGGGTTTCTGGGATGGAGAGTGTACTCCACTTATGCAGTGAAACCTCGACGAATAGACAAGGACTGAGAGAGGTGTTGTAAAGGCTTTGTAGTGGTTTCTTGGCCGCACACCTCAAAAGTGTGCAAGTATCTAGCTAACACGAGCATAATGGAAATCATGATTTGTGTGTAAAGTGTACGAGCTTTGCAGAGTGTAAAACTGATATATCAGTTGTGCTCACGATCAAGAGCGGGCTTGGACTTCTTTATGATTAGTGGAAAATTTTAGACGGTTGCTTTTGGTAATCGGATGGTGGTAACTCGTTGAGTTGGTAGCCAGGTAATGAGATATCTGGCGAGTTTGGTAGTTAGATGGAATTCGATGAGCTGTTCTTGTGAAGTTAGTGTCGTCACACATAGTAAATAGGATGATGTATTTATTTTGAGTCCTAGGTTAGGATGACATAGATGCAGTAAACCTGAGTCAAGATTTTCTTGTCTTAAACCCCCATGTCATACTTTTCTACTCTTGTTGAGTACTTTATCTACTCACCCTCCTTCTTTTCCCTCTTCGATCAACTGCTGTTCAGACGTTAGAGAGGAGGTAGAGTTCTTCAACGATGATGACTTTGACCCGAATGCTCCCTATACTAGGCTGGCGCTCCCCTCGAACGACGCATGTGGATTATGGAAGACCGCCAACGTTGAGTGCCTAGTTTGATGTATCTTTTCTTTAGACCTACGTGTCCTTGTGTAAGGAAGTTTATCGTTTAACTTATGGCACTGTAATGATTCACTGATGAAGTCACTGTATGTATGGAAATTTGATTCTAGCATATATGTGGAATATACCTTGTTGTTCCTTTAAAACCAGGTGTGACAACCATGCTCCATTTTGCGTTGTGACTGCCTCGCACCACCCGTGTGTTGCACGACGCCTTGTAGATGCATAATCCTTGCGCCTCTATGTGATTTTCCACGCACTGCCTCTATATCTAATCCAACCATATCTGTGATACCACTTGTTAGAAAATTAGCCATCAGCGGAAGTAACAGATCGATCTACCCAGACAATACACACGATCACATATGACTTCAGAGACATGATATTTGTTAACGATGTTCAATTGAAGTTTACATCCCGGGGCATGACTATGTGCGTTCCTCCAAACTAGCAACACCGGTCGCTTCCCGGGTTCTAGCAGACTCACTGTCCCCTGTGAACATGTTGTTATGCTGTTATGGTTGCAAACAGTGTCCCTCCTATTATATTTATAAGGAGATCTGGTTATAGCAATCCTATTAAGATTTCACCTAGAGTTCTACTATGGTTCCACCTTATACCGCTAATGTAACTTCAAGTCCTATATATAACAACTTTGTACAATTATTTGACACATACCTAATATAGGAACTTGAGAAAAGTAATAAAAACTCCTTCTAAATCCTAGTAGTTGAGAGTTGAGAATGTGATCAGAGAGAGAGAGATGGTAGGGTTTTTTCCCACCCAAATCATGATATTGCTAAACCTCCATCAAAATTACTGCAAGAATGACTATCTCAAATGACAATCTTGTGTTCCGACCAGGCCTATAGGCTTCGTGAAATTACTCAAGATGAAATATCCACGGAGCTAAACATTTACGTTTCTCTAAGAGCGCTGTGACCAAGTGACTGATGAATATACTAAAGTTATGTGATCTTTCTTAATATTTTCTTTTCCAAAAGTTTGTCATCTTTTCTAAAAAGAAGGGGAAAATCGTCTTACCCTGTGTTAAAAGGGTCAAGCGTCCTTGATCATTGCATAGCCCTACACTCCTCGACCCCTAGTCTGCAATATTTTGCCGCAGACTTGATGGTCTACTTCTACTATGATATATATACTCCATATGATAATAATATAAGATGTATTTTATTTTTAAAAAGTTATCAAAGATAAATTTTAACCATTAATTTTCCTTAGAATATGTTATCAATTGATATAAAGTCAACTTCATATTAAAAGTGTTTTAAACTACAAAACTATTGTAACAAATTTTGTATAATAAATATGCATATAATTTAACTAATTATCGTCAAAACGGATGAAGTTTAACTTTTTGACACAAAATACGTCTTATATTCTTGAACGGATGGAGTAATCACATTTGTGCTCTCCACTCTTATGTTCCTCTCTAATGTCTCACATGTTTTTCTCACATTGTAAACCGTTCATCTGTAATGGTTTTTCTATTAAAAGTCGAGGGCTCATCCTCTCTCATCAAAAATCAAAAACAAGAAGAAGGGTAAGTCGTTCATGCTTGGGCACGTTGTTGTAATACTCGGATATTTACTATGCTGTTCTGATTAATGAGAATATTCAAGTGGGTAAGCTCCCTTATCGCCTTAAGACCCCCCCCCCCCCTCCCGGAAATCCAACACAAAGCTGAATAATCACAAGGATAACCTTCATCATTGTCTTTGAGAATTTTCGAGTCAATTTGATATTGTAGCTAAAAGTGATATTTTCATGATAGCACCAAGAGTTGTTAAAGATATGTAATGGCACCACTGGGTTATATTTGACATAACCAACACACAATTGAAACAAAGTTTGAGCAAATTAAGCTTAAAATCATTGACTGTAGAATAGACAATAGAATACATAGGACATCTAATATTCTGAAATTTAGGACTGACTCACATTTTATATCCGAGAGTTTGTCTCCCCGCCACAGCAGAAAGCTCGCAAGCTACTTGAACTCGACTGATCTAAGATTCGAGCCTAGCTCGAAGCTCGTGAGCTTCTTATTCTATACAATAATTCGATAATTTATATACTTTCTTTAAAATAGAGATTTTTTTAATTAATTTTAACGGTTAACAAGCCTATTTAAATCAAGCTCGAGCCTGTCTGCTCAGTCGGCAACTCAAATTCGCTCAAATTTAGCTCGAGTTACTGTGGAGCTCAAACTTGTCATACCAAACTTACTTGAGCTCGACTCCTTAACAGCCCCATCCCCGAAACCTGAAGACGAAGGCGTTGATCACCTACGGTTTCGATCGCATTGTTTCTAATCCAAAAGTAGGCCAAATCGACAAAACACAGTTTATGAGGATTTTTTTTGACTAATCCACCTAAACCAACACGTCCCCACTCCCCGCCACGGCGGCCCACGGCGCACCAAGGAACGGATTCACGTAATTACCGAAGTGTCCTTGCCTTACGCCGGAGCCGGCGTTGTCGTCGTCATCGAATACCACCCACTCTTTCGTCACCACCGTCTTCGACTCCATGCCGGCGTTCTCCACAGCGACCAGTGCCTTCCCATTGTTCTCCTCGGCCTCCTCGCTGCCACCTTCAACGACGTGGCTTATGATGAGCTTCTCGAGGTCCCTGATGTCGTCGTCCGAGACGCGCTCCACGGCCGGCAACTCGGCGGCGTTCAGCACGCCCAGGCCCCGGCAGAGCTCGAAGTACGACGAGAGCTGCGCGCTCTGATCCGCGGCCTTCCTGAGCACCCGCATTCCCTGCACTCCCCTCTGCCGCCTCGCTGCCGCCACCGTCTCCCCCGGCCGCGGCCGCGGCATTGTCGGGGCGGAGCCAAGAATGGCGACGAGGAGCCGGGCAATGCCGGTGCATATCTGGCTGTAGACCTCGAATATCTCGATGACGACGCAGTCCATCGCCTCCAGGATGAGGCCCTGCTCCATGCCGTCCCCGTATGGCCGGATTTGCATGAGCAGGTCCAGCAGGTGCTGCAGCTTGGTCACGCGGTCGAGCCGTGCGCCCTCGTCGTCGGCTTCGCTGCTTGTGCCGTCTAGTTCTTGGGCGGCGAAGAGGGAGCGGGTGTCGAGGAAGCGAAAGTAGGCGCGCACGAACGCCGAGAACCCCGACGACTTGGACGGCGGCGACGAGCGATCGCGGAAGTCGGCGAGGTCTAATGGCACGCGGCCGAGGCGCGCCGCGCGTGGCGCGAGGTCAGAGCGCAGCAGCAGGCCATGCGCGAGCATGAGCGCCTTGAGCGCCACGGCCCAGCACCGCGTCCGCCCCGCCCGGCGCGCGAGTGACCACATGAGCGGCTGCAGCGCCGACGGCGACGCGCGCGCCAGCGCGAACACCCGCGCCGCGCTCCCATAGTCCACGGACCGCTCGTCGTGGCTCGTCGCGCGGATCACGGCCGCCTCCAGCTCGGGGCTCCTCAGCGCCGCCGCCACCCCCGAGGCCTGCCGCAGCGCTGCCACGCGCGTCAGGTACAGACTCCTCCTGTCCTTGACGGCCGCCGCGGCGCGCCGCCACAACTGCCGCGCGGTCGTCATCGCCTGCTGACCGCCAGGGCCCTCCGCGCCGCAGCCCCACCACCTAGCGTCACCACCTCCCTCGCGGGCGCCGCCGAGCTCGACGCGCCCTGGGAAGATCAAGTCCACGACGGTTGCCAGCTCCACGCCGGACGTAATTTCCTCTCTGCTTGAGCTTGTGTCGGGGAGGAAAGCTTGCAGAAACAAGTGGCCAACGAAATCGGCAGGGCGAAAGAAAAACGACGCGCCAAGAACGTGGCAGGCAGTAAGGGAGGGGAAACGAAGGAGGTGACGCCAGTTGGTGGGCATGGGAGGAGGGAGGGCAATGGCCAAATGTGACAGTGGTGGTGGTGGACGGTGGAGTGCCAGGTCAAGCTTTCTAATTTTGTATCCTGATCGTGTCGCGTCGAGGCAGAGCTCATCTTTGTTCTTGCGTGTACCCTTCTGGTACGACCCTTCTGGCACGATTTCAAATTTTTTTATAATTATTCTGTTTATTGGTGAAAAAAAAAATCAAAATTTCAATCATTTTTCATCCTCTATTCTATTAATCTCATATACCATTAAAAGAAAATTTTAGAATTAGATTTTTCGTTTCGCTCTAGAATTTCATCGAAATTTTAATCCCTCACCGTGAGGCTTTAGGACCCGAGTAGTATTTTATAGGAACTTTGTAGGATTTCACAGTTCAATTCCTATTGAAATCCAGAAAAAACCCAGTGTTCCAAATGGAGCCTCGACGTTGTTGTGAAGGAGACTAAATTTGTACGAGCCACAGATCATGCTGTGCTATTGAGTTAGACACTTATGCGTTTGGTTTCGCTAAGTTGTTCATTTCAATTTGCATCCTCCATGTAGTTTTGATGAAATGTCTTGGAACGCTGGAATTTGGAGGGATTATACTATTCCATGTTACTTTGTCTGTTCCAAACAGAGTAAGAGTACTAAAAAAAAAAAGAAGGCAAGCAGTAGATCGATGTAGGTTCGACTACGGCTTGCAATGCATTGCACCGTCATACCAGACACGATCACACTAATCCAATAAACGTTGCATTGCTTGGTAAGGTTCTGGATGTCTATAAAATGGAGTAGTGTGTCCAAACTAGTATTTGACCTGTTGGTGCCACTACTGCCACATGGTTGGTCACCTGCACGAGTAGATTAGAGGAAGGCGATGCTGACAATCATCCACTTCAATTATTTGCAGGGGATGCTGCATTGTTCTAGCTGTATAGACAATAGAGAATTAGAGATAGAGCACGTTACTTGGAAGGAACGTTCTTGCAGAGTACTGGGGACCGAAGCATGTTCACATGAATGAACACTGTACTTGCAAATCCAGTATGATGCCGGAATACAAGTTATTGCACCTTGTATGTGTATGAATCTACAAAGCTGATGATTAGCAGAATAATTACTAATTACACTGTCACAATCGCCAGAAAATCCCAACTTGCTCCAAGAAATTAGTAAAACCATCGGTAAGAAATATTTTCATGCCATCGATAGGGATTATGTGATTTTTTATATTTCGAAAATAAAAATAGTAAAACTAGATGTCTATTTAAAAAAAATTGCAAAATAGATTATTGTTTCCCGTTGAAAGGGTGTCACCCTCCCAACAGGTGACACCCTCCCAACAGGTGACACTTTTAAAAAAATAAAGATGTCACTATTTCAATAGGCGATAGGATAGAAAAAATTATATTCTATTACTCTTAAAATTCAAAACACTATCAAAATAGTCATATTTTTTTTAAAAAAATATGATCCATAGAATGAGAAATAAAAAGGATAATTTTCATTGTACACAGTGGATAATGAAATTTATCCTTTTTATTTTTTATTGTAAAAGTAATTGTTTGAGATATAATTTTATGGATAGATAGATTATAGCGTCCTCTAAAATATAGTTTTTTAGAATTTTTCATAACTATTTTGATAGCTTTTTAAATTTTAAGAGCAATGAATGTAATGTTTTCTTAACTTGTCGCCAATTAGAAGGACAATATCTTTATTTTTTAAAGATGTAATCTATTGGAAGGGACACCTTATCGTTGCCTTTCTAATGGGTGCCAGTAGCTTTTTTTATAATTTTTTTTTCAAACGGACGTTTGGTTTTGTAATTTTTTGATTTTTGAAATAAAAAATAAAAAAGATCGGGATTATGTTTACGGCCAGCCCAATTCACTTGTGGGCCGAAGAACGAAGGTTTGTGGCTAGAGTATGCTTCGAAGTTCACTTTGAGGGCGCTGCAGTTTTTCTCGTGTTAAAACTTTTCATTACATTGACTTTTGATATTGTTACACGAATATGAGGTTGATACTACACTAAATCTTCTTTCAGAGAAGGTGGATACAATTGGCTAGTGTAGTCGTATTAAGGCTCACGAACCCGTAAGTCATGGGTTCCAAATCCCCAAAAATCGTACCTAGTGGAAAATCAACAAACACAAACAACCATTTGGTAATGGAACTTTAATCTTTATCTAGCTAGCCAATGGGCAACGGTCTGCGCTATACAAAATCTTCAAAATTCTTTTCTTACATATATGAATCTAGCTACTACCTTCATTCTTAAATAGATATCATTTAGGAATACGTGTAGTCATACTTTAAACAATTTGAGCACTAATAAACTCACAAGTATTAAGATTTATCATATGAAAATATTATTAGTAGATTCGTAATAAAAAATACTTCAAAAGATTTTACTTTTAGTAACTTTCAATAACAAATGTTTGAAAAAAGCAATGATAATAGATATATATTAGATAATTCAGTGAGTACATCGCCAATCACTGGACCTTCTGGTGTGCTGATCTTCAATGGCCTTCTTCAACTACTTCATTGAGCACTGAATTATCTGGTGAGGTTATTGTCACCCTCTGTCAGAAATGCTCTGACGTGTTCATCGGTCCATTACCGGACCTTCCGGTGAGTGTAACTTCCTTGAACTCTACTAATAGAAATACTCCGGTGTGCACTCGGATATCACACCAGATTATCTGGTGAGGTCTTTCTCTTCTATTGAAAATACTCTGGTGAGTATATTCTTTTTATTTCTTATCGTAAAAGTAACTACTTGAGATATAATTTTATGGATAGATAGATTATAGCGTCCTTTACAGTATAGTTTTTTTTTAGAATTTTTTATAACTATTTTGATAATATTTTAAATTTTGAGAGCAACGAAACGTAATGTTATTTTTAACTTGTCGTCAGTTAGAAGGACAATATCTATATTTTTTAAAGATGTCATCTATTGGAAGGGACACCTTATCGTTGACTTTCTAATGGGTGTCAGTAGCTTTTTTTTATAATTTTTTCAAACGGACATTTAGTTTTGTAATTTTTTGACTTTTGAAATACAAAAATAAAAAAGATCAGGATTATGTTTACAGCCAGCCCAATTCACTTGTGGGCCGAAGAACGAAGGTATGTGGCTATAGTATGCTTCGAAGTTCACTTTGAGGGCGCTGCAGTTTTTCTCTTGTGTTAAAACTTTTCATTACATTGACTTTTGATATTGATTACACGAATATGAGGGTGGCTAGTGTAGTCGTATTAAGGCTCACGAACCCGTAAGTCATGGGTTCCAAATCCCCAAAAATCGTACCTAGTGGAAAATCAACAAACACAAACAACCATTTGGTAATGGAATTTTAATCTTTATCTAGCTAGCCAATGGGCAACGGTCTGCGCTATACAAAATCTTTCAAAATTCTTTTCTTACATATATGAATCTAGCTACCACCTTCATTCTTAAATAGATATCATTTAGAAATGTGTGTAGTTATACTTCAAAAAATTTGAGCACTAATATACTCACAAGTATTAAGATTTATCATATGAAAATATTATTAGTAGATTCGTAATAAAATATACTTCAAAAAGTTTTACTTTTAGTAACTTTCGATAACAAATGTTTGAAAAAAGCAATGATAATAGATATATATTAGATATTTCAGGAGTATATCTGCAATCACTGGACGTTGATCTTCAACGGTCTTCTTCAACTACTTCATTGAGCATTGGATTATCCAGTGAGGCTATCCTCACCCTTTGTCAGAAATGCTCCGACGTGTTCACCGGACCTTCTGGTGAGTGTAACTTTCTTGAACTCTACTAATAGAATACTGCGGTGTGCACTCAGGTTTCACAACAGACTATCCGGTGAGGTCTTTCTCTTCTACTGAAAATACTCTGGTGAGTATATCCTTCAGTACACCAGACTATCCGGTGAGAACAAATCTCCTGGGACTTCTCCAATTTAACCAAATTTTATCCCGGTTGTGGTGGCTTTTTTCTTCATATATTGCATCAATGAGACCTACTAAAATATATACTTGACAAACATGTTAGTCCCAATGATTATGTTGTTATTAATCACCAAAATCACAATCATGACCAAATATAGTCATTTTCTCTACGATCTCTCTAATTTTGGTGATTGATGAAAATAGAACTAAAGCAAGTTTCAAATAATAAATGATACCAATTGTAGAGAGCACAAAGCCTTACCACATTCCTTGGATGCATGTTCTTACCATTTAGTCGCTCTTTTGTTGTGACTCTCCCTTTCTCTATTGCCACTATCTTCCTTAATCAACCCATGCAAGAGCTTCTCCATTCCATATTTTTGATACCAAATGTAGATGAGTCCCCCTTTTCAACCTTAGCATCTTACTTATTCTCCACTAGTCATGCCTCTTGCTTTGGTCATCAAACTTCTTCCCCTTCATCAACAATCTTAAAAAGGGCTACAAACACATGTTAAACTCAAGGAAAAGCGTTAGAGCATATAGGATAAAGCTTCATAAATCATGATCTAATGAAATGATACCAATTGAAAAGATATACTAATCGGAAAGGTAGGAGGCATTGATATCAATTGAAAAAGACAAACAAGGATAATAATTCATGAAACTCACATAATATGATTTAAACTTCTCCTATATGTGTGCATACATATGATAAGAGAGAGACATACGAACAATTAGACAATATGTTAAGATGTAAGTTTAGTCCATATTATACTTGGAGGTAGCTTAAATGAACAAGTGAATTGACAATGATACTAATTGAAGTATTTAAGCATTGCATACCTCTGGAGACTTATTAATCACTCCATGAGACTTAAAAAACTATTACTTAAAACACATGCTAGTCTCAAAATCATAACCCATAGGATATACTTCCCATAAATGTATGCATATAATTGTTGAATACTTATGAGAGATATGCATTTGTTATTGATAACAATAGAGAGGGTACCCTATAGATTAGTTCATGACAGATAAAGAATACCAATTATAAAACTATTGCCATGTAAGTAACCTAAAACTAATAAACCATGTAGATTGCTCATAAGAAAAAGAAAAACACAAGCAACATACCATATGAAAAGAATCTACATTAGGCATTGCAATAAATTGAATTGAGAGTATGCAATCCTAGACATGGCAAGTGAATTCATCAATTTCGAGGATTTAGCATCTAGTACCTTTGCCTTGTTTACCTTTCGATAGGAATTTGGGTATATGATGATTATGATCTTCATTACTGTGCTCAAACTTGTACTTGGCTTTTTTGCTTGAATCTTTACTTCATCTTGTGAGTCAAGTCTCTAAATCCTCATGGCCGCCTCGGGCTTCAAGTCTTCTTTGGAACCCAAATTGATTGAGATCCCTTTATATTGGTGATGACTTTCTTGAGCACTCAAATAGGTTGGTTCCAGCCTCGGTCCTTTCTCCCAACCATATGTACAATCACCTTACTATTTTCCTTTTTCTTGAGCATGTAGTGGTTGTTTTTAGTCTTGTTCTTGTAGTTGGGATTGATATAGATGTTGGAGGTTTTATTAGAGAGGTTCATGATCTTCTTCTTCTCCTTGATCTCTTTCTTGACTTGCTTGCATTGGAAGGATTTGTGGCCTTCTTGATGGCACTTGAAGTATGTCACAGTGGACCCCTCCGTAAGCTTCTTCACCATAGTAGCATGATTATCTTGAGGAGCTTAGACACATTCTTTGCCCTTTAATCTTGCCAAGTCCTTCTTGAACTTCTCCACTTCTTACTTAAGCTCATCTTTGTCTTATGCAATGAGTTAATTAGACGGTTCTACAACAACATTCTCAATGCATATCTCATTGCAAAGGATAAGCTAGATAAATCAATCAAATCATCACAAGAAGTGAAAGCATCTACCTTAAAATTTAAAATAAATAGAAAGGTAGATTGATTCAAAAGTACCTTAGTTTGAAATTCAATGCACTCAAATTTAGTCTTAAGCTCTTCATGCTCCTTATTTAGCAAATTAAATTTTCTCAATAATTGTTGATAATTAGAAACAAAGGTAACATGAATGTCATTGATCAAATGAAGGAGTTCTTCTTGAAAGGAAGAATCCTCATCGGATTCATCATCACTTACATCGCTATACATACCTTTGGCCATAAGTCACTTGCGAGATGGCTTGTAAGATGACTTGTGTGATGATTCTCTTGAGGAAGAGCTTTTCTTTGAGGAGAGGATGATGAGGCTTTCATCACTTGAGCTTGACTCTTCATCGTTGCTCATCCATCTTCCTATACTTGCTAATACTTTGGCTCTTCCTCTTTTCTCCCTCTTATTTTTGGTCTTCTTCTCCTTCTTGATATGATCAATTTTGTTGACCAAATTTTCAATGGAGATTGGATGGTCAATCTTGGTATTGAGAGCTTGACGATCTTGAGATCAATTTCTTCATCACTTAATATGTTTTGATCATCCTTTTCATTGCTCTCTTCATTTTGATCACCATCATCTTTGCTTGAGCTTGACTCTTGCTCTTGCTCTTGCCTCCTCATCCTTGCCTTCATGTGTTGACATTGAGCTTATGTGCTTGTGAGATGTCACACTCGGTTTTATAAAGGGACAAAACCATATGTATGCCAGGATCAAGTTTCATACATACAACGACTTCATCAGTGTATCACACACATTGTCATTACTACAATGTTTAACTTAAACAAGATAGAAAAGCCTCAAAGTCTTTAACTAAAACACACCAGCAAAATACAGTGAAGCTCCCATCTTCCATAGTCAATTGTTCTGGGGTCCATCAGCCTAACAATCTTCATCTTCATCGATGTAGTAGTCTGGTTCTCCTTCATTGTCTGAGCAGCGTTTGATGTACATTTGGATTGAAATAGCATGTGTGAGTAGATGTCATACTCTGCAAGTGTGAGAAATAAATGACATACAAGCTTAAATAATGTAACAGGCTATAACATGTTAAACTTATATAAATTTCAACCATGCTATCATAGAGTTATAAAAGCAACCTATTTAACTAGATGATTCATCACTAGACTTCCATATCCTAGAAACATCTCCACATGTTTCCCCACTACCTAAAAATCACACCAGGTTCCCAAACCATCCGACCTGATACCTATCACATGTATCAACCCACCAACCAACCAAACTAAACCAAACACATCCAACTAATCATGTGAGGATCCAAGTTTCTCATGACTGTGAGCACGATTGATATATCAGATTTCACACTCTGCAGAGGTCATCTAACTTTCCCCACGAGTAGTGATTTCCATGTAGCCGTGTTTGCAAGACATTTAACACACGCTTATGGTGTGTTGCCCGAAAAATCATTATAAGGCTGTTACAAAGCATCCTCCCAACAAGAATAAGCCCGCTAATATTTTAGCACGGTCAAAATAGTTTCATACCACCCAGAAGCCCCCTCTTGCACCTTGTAGCTCCAAAAAGTTTCATTCTTCCCTTCCACTACACCACCATTGGCTCATTCTATACTGAGGGTCCACTAATTAATAGGTAGGCATGTCCCTTACAAGGCCTCGTCATTGGTAAGATACTTCTTGAGTTGTCGCTCCATGACCAGCCTCTACTTAAATCACTTGAGCAAATGCCAAACCAACAACATAACTATAACCACCATCACTAAGATCTCTTTGTTCCATGTTGTTATACCATTACAAGAATCTCCCAACTCATAGTTGCATAGTTTATTAGTCATGTTTAACCAGCAACCCATCCATACCCTTATGCAAAGCTAAGCATAAGCCACCCATCATAACCACTACTAATAACTAGGTGATAAGGAATATATGGAAAAAGGTGCTATAAGTAAATGGGATTCAAAATTAAAAGCATGCATATTTGAAATAAAAGAACGCATTTGAAAAACTAGGATCAGAATGTTCAAGGACACTTGTCTCTTCTAACTTGCTGCTCAAACTCTTCAAAGACTTAGTCCTGGAGATTCTCGAACCGCTCCTCGTCTGCTCTCAAAACACACTGGAGAAACACACAACAAAACTAACTAAGAACAGTACACAAAACAATAGCTAAAATATGTAAAAGGGTAATAAAAGATAGTACACATTGCTACGAACACGAGAACACAAAAATCGTCTAAATCAGAGCTAAAACGAGAAAGTTACGCTAAAAACAAGTTTTGGATTAAATCTGTAAAAGAAAAAAGATTTATTTTGAATAAAAAGAAAGGATAGGGGCCTTTTGTAAAAATAGAGGGACCTATTTGTAAATATGATAATGTTTAGGGACTAAGATGTAAAAAGATAGGGGTTTTTAGGTGAATACAGATAAGTTTAGGGCTAAAGTGTAAAATTGTCACTTTTCCTGAATTAAGAACAAATCGGGCTGACAGGGTAAATAGTCTACTGATGTGGCATGACACATTGGCAGATTGGATGATGTGGCGGCTGAGGTGGTATGATGAGGTGGCGCTGAGTGCTAACTGGGATTACATAAGACACGTGGCGGTGCACAATTGGATGGTGAAGGGGTAAGCTTAGATCTAATCTCGTCCATCGGTTTTGGATCGAACGGTGGAGAAAAGAGAGGGCGGCCAGAGGGAGGGTGGCTGGCGGGGGAAAACCCGGGCATGGCGGCAGAAGGGAATTAGCGGTGGCAAACTCGCTGGAGAGAGGTGAAACCTAGTCGCTTGCACGGGGAATGACGACGAGCAGTGGAGGAGAGAGAGGGGCAGATGACAAACTAACCAAGGTGCTTGATGGCTTCGGGAAAGCGGTGAATCGGGTTGGCGATGGAAGAGGTGGTGGTGGCTTTTGGTTCCTCGTTGGCAGCGATGTTCCAGAGGCAGAGAGTCAGCGAGAGGTGGCAGGATCGACTCCCCATGAGCATGTGCTGCCGGGGCTGCAGTCAGATGGGGGCAAAAGGCGGCAAAATCGGCTCTGTGTACTTATATAGGCGGGAGGGGTCGCGTGGGAGTTGGATTCGGTTGGGAGTTTGTTGGGATACTCCTACCCATAGTCATTGTGAACACCTAACACTACGGTGTATACTTCATCTCCAACATCGGACTATGCAATGAGTTATCTTGAGGCAACCGAGCCACTTCATTCTTCTCTGCACAAAATACGCCGTTTTGATCCTCCGGTGTACACACATATATCACCAGACTATCCGGTGAGTTGATCTTGAGTCTTCAACATTTGAATCCTTCTCTGCAGAAAATGCTCTGGCGCAATACTTCAGTGAGTACATCTTCAATCACCAGATCTTCCGGTGTGTTGATCTTCAACACTCTACTTCTGAAAATGCTCGGGTGTGTACTATTTTATTAAGCACCGGATCATCCGGTGAGGCTATCCTCACCCTCTATCAGAAATGCTCCGCACGTGCTCACCGGTTCATCAGCGGACCTTCCGGTGAGTGTAAGTTCCTTGAACTCTACTGACATAAATACTCTGGTACGCACTCAGGCCTAACACCGGACTATCCGATGAGGTCTTTCTTTTCTGTTGAAAATACTCTAGTGAGTATATCCTTCGGTTCACCGGACTATCCGGTGAGAACAAATCTCTCGGGACTTCTCTAATTCAACCAAACTTTATCCCGGCTGCTGTGGCTTGTTTATATTGCATCCATGAGACCTATTAAAGCATATAGTTGACAAACATGTTAGTCCTAATGATTATGTTGTCTTTAATTACCAAATTGACAATCATAGCTTAATATGGCAATTTTATCTATAACAGGGAGGGATAAAGGAGCGACAACGCTCACCAACATAGGAAGGGCTGGTGGACGGCAACGCGGACGAGGATGGCGGGGCTCCGGGGATGGCAACAGGGACGGGGACGGCGGGGAGGTAGTGTCGGCAACGGGGACGAGGATGGGGACAACAGGGCTTAGGGGATGATGATAGGGATGAGGACAATGGGGCTCCGGGGACGGTGACATTGGTGAGATAGCAGGGCTCTAAGGACGGCAGGGCTACGAGGACGGCGACGTTGGCAAGATAGCATGGCTCTAAGGATGGCGGTGTCAGGGAGGCAGTGGAATCGGTAGGTGCACGAGGGATTCAGAGACTATGGCTAAGTCCTCATATATAATGGGATCAAGTATCAGTGCCGATTGCATAACCTAGCCAACACTGATGCATGGACTATTTGTGCTAGTTGTAAAAATAAGTCGGCACTGATACTTCAAGTATCAGTGCCGCTTGTAAAACCCAACCGACACTGATACTTATAGTATCAGTATAAGTATTAGTGTCGTTTATTCCTTGAGCCAGCACTGTTATTGTTTTCCCTTTTTTTAATTTGCTTCACGTTAAAATATTTTTCTAACGCCATATGATCCAGCATGCACAGAGTCCAAACGTTGGAACTCCGGCGTGTAGAAAATTTTTGACGCTGGACCAAAATTTTCAAAGCATCTAGAATAGCATATCAGTGCCTGTTGTGGTATATAACCGACATTGATACTAGGAATATTAGTGTCGGTTGTTTACTATAACCGGTGTTGATAGCGAAAAATGGCACGACCCATGTTTTTTTGAATGCCGGATAGTATGATGATCTATGTCGTGACTTCACCGGACTATCTAATGTGTAGAGTAGGTTTTTGTAGAGAGGGTGCAAAAGTTTAGCTCTCTGGAAAATTAGTCTGGTGAGGTATTTAGTAAACGCAAGACTATCCGGTGAGTGTGTGGACGATTTCTTGCAGTGAGAATTGCCCTCTGGAAAAATCAGTCTGGTGCATGTTTCGGTGTTTACGTCAGAATATCCGGTCAGCTCAAAGGTGTTTTTAGCAAAAAAAAAAAAATTGCTCTCTAGAAAAAAATAGTCCGGTGAAGATATCAAATGATCGCCAGACCATCCGGTGAATGTAAAGATGATTTCTTGCATAGAGTTTGCTCTCTGGAAATATTGATCCGGTGTAAGGTTGTGATGAGCACATTTTGGTCAGTGGAACATCCGGTGGATATTGGACTAGGATTTTGGTTTCGGCCAAGATGAACTCACCAGATGGTCCAATGTTCTCATTTTTGTTTTCACCGGACCATCCAGTGTTTAGTCTGAAACCAAATCGAGTTAGATTTTCATATATGTTCAAATTCTTTTTGTGTCTTTGGCCGAACAGGGCATGTTTGCATAGGTTTTTGGGTTGAGAGTGCTATTTGCATAAGGCCAAGTCCAAGCCACCCTTATAAATAGCAAAGGGGGTGAAGGCCGATTGCAACACATCAGTCAATCGCAAAAAGTGCATCTACTTTTGTTCTATTTTATTTTATTGCACATTAGGGCTAGTTCTTTATTATTGCTTCAATTCTCCACGGATTGGGCAGTGGCTTTTGTTGATTTGCTTGTAAATCAACTGGGCAACGACTCTGATGGTTGTTCAAAATTCTTTGCTTGTTTGCTCGTAAACAAGTCGCGATTTCCCTGTGAAATTGGGATAGTTATCCAGGATTCAATGATTTGTGTGTTGCACGGGGTTGCAAAATCTCGCGCCAATAACCGGCACTGATACTGGACTATTAGCGTTGGTTGTTTACTATAACCAGTACTCATTTATATTAGGTTTATAATTTATGCAGTACATCTTCGTTACATAATGCAATGTATGTGTTTAATAAAAATTAAGGCTTTTTTACTTAATACAAATTAAGGTATATTATTAGTAGATACGAATTAGATTATAACTATCATACGATAGTTTTATTTGTACTAATTAAATCATAAATGATAGCTGTAAACTGTTCTCCATATTGAAGCTCCTAAATCTCCACTATGAATTCATAGTAGCTCTCCCTGTTGCCAGTGCAGTCATAAGCATCAATACAGACACCGCTATTCTGGTTAGTGCTCTTGTTGTCTTATTCTCTCGTATAAAATAGATAGCCGTTAGTGTCATATGCTTTATATGTATGAATCGTTGTTGACTGCCCATTAGCCAACATTTTCAATAGTGCATCATCTATATATTTATGCATCATGTGTCTACATAACCAACTGCTAAAATTATCTATGTGCTCTCTTCCAATCCAATCCTCTGACTTCATTGGATTTATGGATCGTAGCATTTGCATGTGCATATTGACATATGGATCCACTACAATTGGTTGTTGAAAAACTACGAAATATGCTTAGGTAAATGAAACATAATTGTTGGAACGGACTGTACTATGACCTAGCGTCCCTTTTCCCTTTAACCTTCCCTCATGGAGAGATACATGATTACCGATTACTTTCAGATCCATATAGTTAACAGCGAACTCAACGACCTCCTCTTTTCCGCAACCTTAGGCCATGCAACCTTTCGGCCGACCTCGGTTACGTATTGTTTTAATCAACGATTAAAAGAGGGGATACAAACTAACTCATATAAAGGAAGGGCTTAATGTGGCAATATGTATTTTTATGTGTAAGATACATCTAGAGAAGTCTTAAAAACAATGTTTTCCTTTTTATGTTTTTATTAATTTCTGTATAAATTAATGAAACGTAAAGTGTTAATTAAAGATTAACCAAGAAATTATGTTAATCAATTGTTTCATAATTTGATGGTATTTTTTCTGTACAAAGGATGATAAAAGAAACTTAACAAAGTTGGTATCATCATTTTTTTATTTCTCCTTAATTAGTTATGGAATTAATAATTTAAAGCACAATTAATGGTATAAAGGAATTTTAGTACACTTTTCAGGAGTGCATGCATTTTTAACATGTAGATTACATCAATGTGAACACAACTAAATTAGTTTCACCTTTTTCTAAGCTCTAATTATTTTTCTACATATTTTATAATCTATCGGTTGATTAAACAGTACAAAGGATATTCATTTCATCATTTCTCCATTATTTCAAAAATCTAATTAACCTCAAATACTTTTCCTACTCTGGTCTATCTAGCCTCTCTATATTTTGTGGGTCCTGGTTCCACGACTGCAGTTGACGTACAATAGAGGGGAGGCGAACGACTTTGACCCAATTTTGACCGGCCACCGACAATGAACAGCTGTGAGGTCTGGCCGGGGAGTGGTACCAGGAGGACCAACGTGAGGAGAGGAATGTATTTGAGTGGTCAATGGTGACATGCATGCCGGTGAAAGGGCTCATCGACGACAATGGTGGCAGCGGCATTCTAAGAGAATGGTGGTGGCTTGATCCGACAAGGAAGAGAGAGAAGGGAGGAGCGCATGAGCTTCTTGGGAAGGAGGAGGATGCCACCACGGGTTTGGTCTGGTCGGCGAGTGGCCAGAGGTGTCTGTCAGCATAGAGGTGAACGAGGAGCTCGAGGTGCCCGATTGGAGAAGAAGGAGAGGGTGAGGACAAGCTCCTTGTCAGGCTTTTGCCCGAGGGAGGGGTCGAGGGTGAGGTCCAGGCGCAACTCCTCATCAGGTTTTGCCCCAAATTTTAAAGTCTCCAAGTGCAAGGATGAGCTCCTCTCTGTTCTGTTCACGTTAGGGGGAGAAGAGGGCACCTTTTATAGGTTATAGACTTATTATTTTGGGCCTGTAATACGAACCGGTATTGATACTGAGTATCAATGTCGGCTCATGATTACCAACCAGCACTGAAGTATCAGTGTCGGTTTGTTCCAAGAGCCGGCACTGATCCTGAGTATTAGTGCCGGTTCAACCCGGCTCAATTATTGATCGAGAGCGAGAAATTATGAATTGGCACTGATACTTTATTAGTGCCGGTTATATCTTAGCCGACACTGATGATTTGACTCGGATGACTGTTTCTGTTGTAATGCGTATGTATGATCCTCGGACTGGCAAACTGCAAGTTAGCAAGGATGGCGTGTTCAATGAAGATAAGAAGTGGAAATGGTGTGGAAGCATTAGCTATGGTCCTCAAAGTTGGGTGGACTTCATCATCGAAGAAGGCATGTTTGCTCGGCGGATGCTACTGTGCCCATGCAACATGGTGCGGCAATGGATGTGCCATAGGAGGTGGTGACGCCTGTGTAGCAGGTTGCAGCAGGTCTAATGACATATGAGTCACAGTTCATGGCAAGCCTGTTAGCACCGATGGTGTCGAGGTGCCGGTGACATCCGTGGCATAGCACTCAGTAAGCTGGGCAATGCATGTCCCGCAACACTCAATAGTTGCGGCAACTACCTCGACACCGACAGCTTCACCATCATCTACACCAAGCTCATCCACTTATGATGACACGCCAAGGAAGTTTCAGCCTCTAACTGAAATTTTTGCAGAGATCGAGCCTATTCAACTTGATGTTGATGAGTTGTTCTCGTTGTCCGCTGAGGAACCATCGTCGTATCGTGAAGTTGCACAAGAGGAGCAATGGCAAGAAGCCATGAAACAAGAACTCGAGGTCATAGAGAAGAACCAAACTTGGGTGTTAACTGAGCTACTGCCGGGTCACAAACCCATTGGTGTCAAGTGGATATACAAGCTCAAGAAAGATTCAGAAGGCAATGTTGTGAAGCACAAGGTGAGGCTTATTGCAAAAGGCTATGTGCAGAGAAATGGTATTGACTTCAAGTAAGTTTTTGCACCAATGACAAGATTAGAGACCGTGAGGTTGCTCCTTGCACTTGCAGCTCAGCGAGGCTGGGTGGTTCACACTTGGACACGTCAAATCAGTGTTCCTAAATGGGGGCAAGAATAATCATGAGGGCAAGGTGTACATGCTATCCAAGGCACTCTATGGGCTGCAACAAGTGCCTAGAGCTTGGAATCACCAGCAGAACAAATGATCTTTGGTTTTGAGAAGTGTCCACAAGAGCAACCAATATACAAGAAGTGCAATGGCAAAGGCACACTAGTGATCAGTGTGTATGTGGATGAATAAATTGTCGCTGGAACAAGTGCACGAGAGATAGAGCGATTCAAACAGTAGATGATGAGAGAGTTCAAGATGAGCAATCTTGGACTTCTCTCTTACTATCTTGACATTGAGGTGGAGCAAAAGAACAAGTGCATCACACTGAAGCAAGCTGCATATGTAAGGAAGATTTTGCAGCTGGTAGGGCTGAGTGAATGCAACTCCACCAAGCTCAGTAAAGATGGAGAAGCTAGGAGAACCTGTGAACCAGACCAAGTACAGGTGCTTGATTGGGAGCCTCAAGTATTTAGTTCATACTCGACCAGGTTTGTCCTATGCCATTAGGATTGTGAGCTACATGGAGAGGCCAACTATTTCACACCTTTCAAGCAAATACTGAGATATGTCAATGGGATTGTCAACTATGGGTTGTTGTACGCCAGAGGTGCAGATAAGATTGTTGGGTACAATGAAAACAACCCTGCCAGAGATGCCAATAGAAAGAGCGCAGGTGGACTGGCATTCTACTTATGTGGGAATGTGATCTCATGTAGATTGAGTGCAAGTGGACTGGCGTTATCGAATTGTGAAGCTGAGTTCATGGTGGCCGCAACAATTGCATGCCAATGCATATGGTTGAGGAACTTGCTCATTGAGATAACTGGCCATGATCCCGAGCCGGTTACACTACGGTTGACAACAAATCAGCCATCGCGTTTGTGAAGAATCTAGTGTTCCACGGGAGGAGCAAACATATTGACACTCATTTCCATTTCATATGTGAGTGTGTGGAGAAAGGGCTCATATTCATCAAGAACGTTAGCACTGAAGAACAAAGTGTTGATATTATGATGAAAGCACTTGCCAGAGTTAAGTGATGCGTGAGCTGCTTGCACTACAACAGAAACAGTCATTCAAGCCGGGTCATCAGTGTTGGCTAGGATAGAACCGACACTGATGAAGTATTAATGCCGGTTCATAACCTTACGCGCTCGATCAATGATTGATCTGGATTGATCCGACACTGATACTCGGTATCAATGGTAATTTGTTCCAAGAGCCGGCACTGCCAGTTCATATTACGGGCTGGCAGTAATAAATTACAATATATAAAAGGCATCTTCTTCTCCCCCAAGCACGAACAGAATAGAGAGGAGAACTTTTCTGCATGGCTCCCGCCATTTGTGCCCAACCAAGCGCTTGAAGACTTCAAAATTTGGAGGAATCTATCTGATAAAGGTGCTCCAAAGTTAGTAAGATGATATACTCCCTCCGTCCTTCTCTATAAGGCATATTTTGACTTGAAAAAGTCAAACTTTGTAAGCTTTTAACAATTAGTCAAAGTATATGTATATTTAGAGTATAAAGTTTGCATAAATAGATTCGTATTTCAAAATACTTTTAATATGATGCTAATTTTGTAGCAATCGACAAGATATCATAAGAGAAATTGATGGTCAAAATACACTCTCAAAGACTTTTTCAAGTCAAAATATGCTTTATAGAGATGGACGGAGGGATTACATTTTATTTTTACTTAGATTTACTTATTAGATTGCTCTAGGTTTGAATGTATGTGATTGCTCCATGGTGATGAATTTTGGGAGGACCTAAAGTTCCAATTGAGCTATAATTGAGTAAGAATTACAATTTTCTCATTGTAGGGCACATAGAGATGATCTACTTTTTATTTGTGGCTAGATTTATTTGCTTGATTGCTCAAGATTTGAAAGTATGTGATTATGCCATGGTTACCTAGATCTCCAATTTTCTAGTAGTGATTTAAGGGGAAAATGTTAAAATTGCCTCTAAATAGATTAAAACCTAGCTCCAATTTTCTAGTAGTGAATTAATAAAAAAGATTAAAATCACCTCTAAATAGATCAAAAAATTGAATATGAATATTGTGCTATAGGGATGGCACATCCAATTACTAGTCGCAAGTGGACCGACACTAATTAGAAGGTGAGGGCAATCTAACATGAAGCAATCAATATGTGAGGTAATTCAATAAATTAGATGTGCATTTTGAAATATTGCATGGTTATCAGTTCAATTGTTTTTTAATGACTGCTAAAACGTAATAATAATTATAAATTTATAGATAGACCGGACATAGATGTACAAGTCTGACTATTATGGCCCAGAGTTCTTTCATGGCGTGGATGCTTTTTTGAGGGCTGTCATGACATACATGAAACCAAAAAACAAACACGATGATCACCATATATGATGTCTATGCATTGATTGTAAGAATGAGAAGCAGTTCTTAGGCATATAGCAGATCCATGCACACGTGTTTCATAGAGATTTCAAGCCTGGCTATATCCACTGGACTGAGCACGGTGAACATGAGGAGGTTGTGCATGAAGAGTAGTCCACAGTTGAGGAAGATGGAGACAACAATATGATGGCTGATGAAGACATCAATATGTCAGCATTCGAAGATACTTTTGTCGGCAATGATGATGACGATCTAGACGAAATGTTGCGCAATACGGAGGGAGACTTCACCAGTGATAGGCAACACAAAAAGTTCCAACACATGATAGAAAAGGCTATAAAACACCAGTGTTCCCTGGCTGTAAGAAATAGCACAACAAGCTACATGTTGTGCTGACATTACTACAAATGTCATCTAGCAATGGTTGGTCTAATAAGGACCTCAATGAGCTGTTATGATTCTTGAGGGACTTGCTTCCAGAGGGCAATGAATTGCCTAAAAACACGTACCACATCAAGCAGATTGTCTGCCCGTTGGGGTTGGAAGAAGAGAAAATACATGCATGTCGAAATGACTGCATGTTGTATCGCAACGGGGATGCGGACTTAGAAGCGTGTCACGTTTGCAGTGTATCATGGTACAAGTGTAGCATTGACGATATCGATAGTGATGACGTAGGGGAGAAGAGTAAGCATAAAAGACTCCACACTAAGATGGCTTGGTATTTTTCTATAATCTCCTGTATGAAGCGGTTGTTTGTCAACAAAGCAAATGTCAAATTGATGTGATTGCATGCCCAAGGGTGCAAGTAAGACGTAATGCTTAGACACCCTGTTGATGGAATGCAATGGAGGAACTTCGATACAAAATATAGGAAATTCAAAGATAAAGTGAGGAATATAAGGTTCAGGTTGAGTACGGATAGGATGAATCTTTTTGGCAACATGAGCAATAGTCATAGCACTTGGGCCGTGACTCTCTGTGTCTACAACCTTCCATCATGAATGTGTATGAAGTGGAAGTTCCTTATGATGCATTTGCTGATCAGTGGGCCAAATCAACCTGGCAACAATATCGATGTGTATCTCCAACTATTGCTCGAAATCTCCTTGTACTATGGAAAGATGGTGTACGAGTGTGGGATAAATACAAACATGAGCATTTCACCCTACGAGTAATGTTGTTCGTAACGATCCAAGATTGTCCTACTCTTGCTAACCTATCGGGACATACTTTAAAAGTCTACAGTGGATGTGTATAGTGCTTAGATGAAACAAGGGGGTAGTGGTTGAAGAACTGTAAGAAAATAGTCTACATGGGTCACCGTAGGTTCTATGCTTAGATCACCCATACCTTAGGAATAAAAGAGTTTTTAACGGGACAATGGAAACTCATCTAGCTCTGAACACTACAACAGAATTGGTCATCTATACCGGGTTATCAGTGCCCATTAGACCAGAACTAGCACTGATGAAGTATCAGTGCTGGTTCATCATATCCCGCGCTCGATCATTGATTGAGTAGGGTTGGACCGACACTGATACTGAAAATCAGTGCCAATTCTTAACACAAACCGACACTGATAGTATCAGTGCCAGTTGTTAATAAGAACCGGCACTGAAACTTTCTTCGGACCCAAGATTTTGATACACTCTCGTTTTGGCTCATGGCTCTACTGCCCGGCTTGACCACAACCACTCGTTCTCTCTCTTTATCTCTTCGTTATTCTCAAAAAACCAGATCTCACCCGTCTCTTCATCTAGCCTCTCTCTTTCTCTCCCTAATCCTGTTCAAATCCTCCATGGATCCACCCTCTTCCTCTCCAAAATGGGAGCAGTTTGCAGAGCTACTCGAGGGCGGGATCTTCAACGCCAACGATGAGGCATGGTGCGCGCAGTGCAGAGTTGCCACGATGTAGATGCACTTGGCGGGGATGGAGCTAGTCGCCAAGAGGACTTGAGGCAGCAAGAAGCAAGGCAGCGGGGGACCGAGGTCGCAACAAGGCACGCCAGTGATGGGCGCGGCTGAGCGGCGGCGATGGCGGCGAGGGAAGTCGGCTTCCGGCCTCCCAGAGCTGCATGCATGTGCCGTGCATGAAGTGGACAAGCACCCTCCACACGCGCTTCATCCACGCTGTCGAGCTCCTCGGTGGCCATGAGCGTGAGTCAAACTGCCTTCATTTCATTTCCTCACTTCCACGACACCGAAATCCATTATCCACACAAACATTTCTTCGCAATATTGGATCATTTTTATTGGGGTTAATCCCCCTTGCTTCTCTAGCACATAGAGGCGGCCGAATGGAGGTGAAGAATGGGGGCACTACAATGTATGTGCTACTCTGGATGTATGTGAGGACCCGACCAAATAGTATTCGAACTAATCATTAAGTGGATCATTAACATAATCACAACCTCGACGATTAATCAAAATACCGCTCCGACAGTCCCGACACATGTTTTGTGTCCAAGGATCGGAACACATGCCTTCCAACATATTCATCACAACACAGTTTAATAAAGAGTAGGTAATTATCATTTATATTACAAGTCTTTAAACATGTAGCTATTTCCACAATTCATATTAAAAGGAAACAACAACTACACAGCGGAAGAAAACTATACAACAAAAGGATACGGAGCCACATGCCCTTAGGCTCCATACCAAAACACTGAGTTCAGAGTAGAGTATGCTACTCCTGTCTGCCACCCTGATCGGCAGGCACAAAGTAGCCAAACAGTGCCTCTTCCCAGACAACCTGTGAACCTGCAACAACTTAAGGGCAGCACCCTGAGTACGAAGGTACTCGCAAGTCTTACACAGTATAAGTATATATATTCCCGACTCCAAGGATCATGCATTAAGTTGGTAGCAAGAATTAAATATGGTTAAGTTAATTAAGCGGTAAGCATCCTAGATATAAGTGTGAGCAACTAACTTAACCCACATATATGAAACAACTCTGCACCACCAACTGAACATATATAAACGTAACCAACAAGTGTATCAAAGTATAACCGGTGCCAACATGCCCAAACCACCACACTGTATCCGAACCACATCCACATCCCAAACCATAACCACACCAAACCATCTTATATCCGAACCAACACCACTATCACTCCAACTTAACTCCAACATAACCGATCCACAAACACGTAGCCGAACCATCGCCCACAACCGAGACTCTACGACGGTGCAGATAAGCGAGAGACATGCTCATAACCGAGAGCACGGTAGTTCAACCCATTTTTACACCCTGTAGGGGATACTCCTGGACCCACACGACACGAGGACCATACGACTTGTGCCACCCGCTAAAGTGCACACAAGGGGGGTACCCGTGACAACCTTTTCCAACTAGCCCCAACCGTGTGCGACATGCAACGCTCGGCGTGGTGGTACCAGAATTACTCCCGGAGCAAACTAGTATCGCTTACAAGCCCGCCCGCTCACACCGTCGTTGTTCAGGCCCCACAAAGCCACAGCTGCGAAGGTATTCGGCTCACCTTACCATTAGATCGGCATGTGATGAGTAAGGTAAGTGCTAAAGCCGACTACACTGATGATCGGTGCTTAACTGGTACAAGTGGTCTACGGTGCCCGGTTTTCCTTTACCGTCCTACCCAGGGGAACTCCACATCCGGGCAGGCTAAACACCCTCCTAGCACCGCTCACACCTCACCTCATACTCACCACTCAACCAACCACCACATCTCAACCACCTCGACATCAAGTATTTGTAACCATAAACATAACTGTAAGACAGGAGCAACCCTAAGCCCGCAAACAACGGAGTACGCCGCCGTTCGTCTTCTACCGATGACCTAATGCATTACTAAGCATATAAGTTGAGCTTACACCTAGACACAACATCATCTCTAGGCTACAAGGAACATACACGAACATGTGACCAAGGTAGAAGAATGCAACGGCTTAGGTTCTACCCAAGGGTACCCGATGACACATGCATACATACATAAGCATATTTAACATTTTAGATTTCAAGTTAACCCGGTGCAATATGATAGATGCTTACCTTGATGCACTTAGCCACAGACTACTCCATTTATGCTTTAATTAGTACAAAGAATATGCTTAAGTAAAAAGTTCACAGCCCATGGATGAGTTGAAGTGAAGATAGGACTTAAAGAAGGTTGATTTGGACAAGTTTCAAAAATTTTCTACACACCAGATGGTCTGGTGGTTGGAGTCTTTGCATGCTGGATCATCCGGTGTTTACTACCTCCGTGACGCCACATCAATCCCAGTTGGGTTTTACAATTGGCACTGATACTGGTATCAGTGCTAGTTCTACAACACAACCAACATTGATACTCTAACCCTATAAATATCAACACTTAGTCACAGCCTCTCCACTTAGCCGTAGCCTCTCCTCTCCTCCCATGTGTTTTGCTGATTCCACTACCTCCCCTATGTCCCCGTCCCATCCCCGACGCAGGTGTTCCCAACGCCGCTGTCCTATCCCCAACATCACTATCACCGACGTTGTCGTCCCATCCCCAATGTCGCCATGCCATCCCCAACACTGTCGTCCCCAACGCCGTCGTCCCGTCCTAGAGTCCCGCTATCCTCGATGCAGTCGTCCTGTCCCTGACACCATCGTCCCATCCCCGACGCTACTATTGATTGGTCTTGTTGTGCAGGTAGCTTGCTAAATGAACCTTTTTCAATAAACTACATTGGTATCAACATGCTTCAGATTTAATCTAAGACTCATATGCTAGAATTTATGCCTTGTCTTGTACTTGTGTTTGCAGTTTCAATAAATATGGATCTATTCCTGAAATTTGTCTCAATGAAAAGGTTGTCTCAATGAAATATGTACTAAGTTAATTTTGGACAGCTAGTTCCTAAATTTGAAATATTAAATATGTGTAGCCATATGCAGCTGGCCGATTCTATATTCTTAGTAGTAGATTTGTTTTTTCCTGTACTGATAGGTGCTAAAAGGAGCAACTGTACTACTAAGGAAATTGTGTAATAAAAATTGAAATTTGAAGGACAAGGAATTCTTACTGGGGAGCTGAATTATTATGTTTTTACTGTTCTGGTCTATGTTAATTTTGTTCAATGGACATTCAAGTTGTGCAACTGTGTTTGTTCTGCTAATTTTTCTTCTCCATATTAAAGCATGTCTTGTTATGCTAATTCTTACAGAGCTTTGTCCCCTTTGTATTAGTCGGCTCTAAAACAAGGACCTAATTTATTCAATTGTTATGTATCTCTTAACTGATATCTGATAGTTAGAATTTAACTTCAAAAAGGTACCATAGAATGTGGTTCAGCCTCATGCTTGAGAGTTTCCTAGTTACCAGCTAAGAGATTACACTATATATATATATATACATATATATACATATATATATATATACATATATATATACATATATATACATATATATATACATATATATACATATATATATACATATATATACATATATATACATATATATACATATATATATATATATAGTGTGTGTGTGTGTGTGTGTGTGTGTGTGTACATTGATCACTTGTACTAGTTGCTAGCAAATCTGAATGCTAGTATAAGGATCTGGAATCATCTACTTCAATTAAGTGTTTTTAGTCATGCTTTCAAATAGGTGATGCTAGCATTTCAAATCAACTATACATCCTCAACTCAGTCCTGTATACTAGCTCTCTCTACCTCTTTCTCACACGCACACACTTCTCTTCATCTCTCTATTATTACATGGCTTCTGGTGGAAGGAAATTAGAAGACCACTTTGTTTCTGCTCTCTCTCTCTACCTCCCTCTCTCATTGGTCCAAATTAGCTTATGAGGTGCCCAAAAGAATTTAACATACTACTTTATTGATAAAAAAATAAACTACCCCAAATCATGAGTGAAAAGTACTGTGAGAGAAGAAGCTAGATGTGCTTTTTCAAGGAAGAAGAAGCTAGATATGCTTTTTTTCAACTGTTGTGGCATGGCATATTTGGCTTGGCAGTTAAAGGCCTCAAGGGGGATTATAGTTTCGGGATCTGTCTCAATATTATAATCCTCACCAAGGCCTTCAAACTGCATAGCCATGTGCACCCTTTTACAACTTTGTTGAAAATATATTGATTGAGAGTTATATACCCTGCAGGATACTACATTTGATGCATTTATGCAAAACCTGTGTTAATCTAGTTGCTATCTCTTGATGTATCCGCTAGCTATCATATATGCTAATATCGATGTTGCAAGAAATTTGAATGAATGGAATTTTAATGTAGAAATGACATGTACAAAATCAAGTCATCACCAACGGACGTGCCCACCAATACAAGGCCCCCCTCTAACCAGGATCCAGTCTTGGATAATGCTCCAAAGCGAAGCCTGAGTGCATACCTCAACTTGAATCAACCTAACACTGATGCTCCAAAGGGTTCGATCATTGATGATGTGCTCTCGTCTCCGACCACTGATGTTGCGCCGGTGGGTCAGTCATCCAAAGAACCGAGGCGTGGCCGAGGTCCCAACAAGATGCCTGAGGAATGTTTTGTCATCATGGAGGTAGATTAAGCTGGGGAGCCCATAAAACATTTAGATGTACTCAGGCCATTCAAGACAGCATGTGAGCGTCTCGTAAGGGACCATGCCGCAATCACTAGAACTTGGAGAGGCAAATGAGGTGATAAGTGGGCGGATCCCAATATCATCATGGATTTTATGTGGGGCAAGCTGTCACCAAAGTTTGAGTACCCTGAAGGATGCAACATGGCCATAGCGAAGCATCATGACATAGTCATAATGGGTAGAATTTTTAAGAATTTTAAGGTCAAAGTGTACAGAGATTATCACTTGAAGGGTCTAATGCCGGACTGGGATAATTATTCGATGATGAAAGATTTTCAGAATGATTTCATGAAGTACAGGGATTCGGAGGAAGCAAAAAAAGATAAGTGAAGCAAACAAGGCTAACTCCAAGAAGAACATATACCCCCAAAGAATCGGCTCGCACGGGTACGTTAGGAAACTTGACGTATGGGAGAAGATGGAAGAAGACGTAACTAAAAGTGGTGTCACACTTGTGATGGCTTCGTTGATTCCATGAGCGAAGAACTACTTATATGGGAGAGGGGTGACTCTTGCAACTGATGGATGCTTATACTTCAAAAGTGAACGAGAACTGGAAGTCACACAGAAGATTAGAGATGTCCACGTCCATCGCACACGAGGCAAGGGTTTGAGGCCTTGAACGGTTGAATTCGAATAAACCACTGACACTTACAGGAAACAAAGAAAAGAAAATATGTCAAAAATTATGGACATCCTAAAAGAAGAACTTGCACAGGAGAGATGGGTGACAAACGCCAAATAAAAGTAGCTATGCAGCAAGCCAGACAGGAGCTCTTAGTCATCGAAGATAAGGCTTTGTTGGCGAGCCCTGGCGGTCCACGAAGTAGCTGCGCGTCCACGGGGCTTCCAAGAGAAGCCTTAATCCATCATCCCATGGACGACATCAAAAAAGCACACCATACAAGCTTTTCGTGCCCACCTTGGGTGTTCTCACTATGGTGGCTAGGGGCTTGGCTGAGCAATAGATGGAAGGGACTCTTTCAACGGTCATCCGAAACCACAGGGTACGTCGGGGTACATGTGGATAGTGTAATACACGCATACAATAAAAGCAAGTCGGATTACCCTAGAGAGACAGGGGAAACGAGGCTCTCAAAAACGTAGGCCATTACATCATATGGCACAAGAGCGACATATTGTTCAGCGAAGACACAGACGAGTCTGGGTTTAGTTTGGAGTTGTCAGACCCACCTAGAAGAACTCCACCTCCTCCGTCGTCGCCTGCACAGCCACCCAGAAGATCTCCACCTCCGTCGCCGTCTCCACAACCACCAAGAAGATCTCCAACCCCTTCGCCGCCACCACCTATCCCACTTCAAAAGTCGATAGCACTTGCACAATCTCAAAAGTCGATGTCATATCAGAAAATCGACTTCGTCACAGCAGCGAGCAGTAGCTAAGAAGCGGCAGACAACATCTAAGAAGCCGGTATCTCCTCTGCCTTATGATAAAACTGATGAGAAAATCATAAGGGAAGTGAACGCCAATATCACTGCATACTTCAAATGTACTGAGCTAGAGAAGAGTGCTATCGATCTAGCAATGGTCGCCAAGTTTCTTCAGAATTGGCCAGACCTATGGACCCACCACTAAAATCTAACTACGCTCGCATCATGGGTAAAAAATAGTTGAGGAAGGCGTTGTGCGAGAAGATAAAAAAAACAAAGAGCACTAGAACGATAAGAAGAATTAGAAACAATTTTTTTAATTGAGGTCAGAAGCACTTTATGACGAGTCCAAGGTTGAACAAGTAGAATCTAAATGGCAATTTAAGCTTGACGAATTACTGGTCGAGTCCCTATCAGAGCTAGCAACCCAAATACGGAGATTTCATTTGTGGTGCATGATACAGTTGAATGCCGGTAGAGAAATGTTCTCGTTCAAATACAAATATTGTGATTTCCTCCACGGGGGCGGCGAAGTCTGAATTCATTTCGATGAAATGTATCAATTGTACCAGTAAGACATCCTCGTCGTTCAACTCATAAGTTTGTGGACTCTGTAAGTATTATATATATATAATTCACATTATATATTCTTGTACCATTAGACTAAATGTCTTAACTTATTTTGTATGTTGAATGGAGATACATGCATGTGGTCAAAAGAGCATCACTAAAGTATGATTTCTCGACCCAATGAAAATAAACCAAACAATGGTCGCCACCTAGCCACAAGCAACTGAGGACTATTCACTTGATTTTATTCAAATGTACCAATTAAAGAGATACATACTTTTACCTTACAACTTTGGATACATGTTTCTCTCTATGTTTGTTCTACTCTTTTTAGCATCACAATGTTAGGACTTAGGACTAATTTACCTACGATGACATATGTGCAGTTTTCATTAGACCCTCTTTGTTATCCAGACTGATTATAGCAGTATTATTGTCCTCGATGCGAAAAGAAATCCAGTAGCCGAATATCAATCCGTCATAGACTTACTACAAAGCTAAACTAATATTTTCATTAATGCTTTAGTAAAATTCAAATTGATTGAATGTAAATCTAATTATGGTCAATAATCACAGACATACAGAGTGTGCGTACCCTACGTCAAGAGGAAAGGACGTCACTTTCCGTTCCAAAAGGAATGGAAAGTCGTAACCAACTTTCCTTATAGGATTCAAACCAAAGGAAACAATTTATGTGGCTACTATGTATGTGACTTCATGTATGGATTTATCGAAAAAGATTATAGTATCATTACCAATGCTGAGGTAAGTGGTATATATATTGATGGTTAATTTTCAATTCCTACTCGTGTTCAAATAGATTGTTTTCTTTAATTCTGGTAATTGCAGGACCTCAAGCTGGAAACGGGAATCCTCATGCCGTAGAGAATCAACGCACTTTATAAACAACTATGCGGGTTCATCAATGACGAAGTCATTCCAGAGTTCGGGTGGTACTATATTTTCAAATGGTGTTGTTCAGACGCCATCCCTTCACCTAGCCATGGAGTTCATTACCTTATTCTTCAAAAGGCAAAAAACGTAGTTCGGGATCTTTGATTAACAAAAACAATTGAATGATATCGCTTCTTACCCTTGTTACATATTTCTGTTAATTATGAACTTTTGTTGTAAACTTGTATTAGTTATGATATCTAGCCAATGACATTTGAAATAACATGGTTACGCATGCATGAATGAAATGAGATGTGAATGAATTATGTATGTGTGTGATATTATATATGCTGAGATGATTATATGTGGATGTGAAACTTGAATGTGTGTTTATTTTCCTATTTGTGATGTATGTGATATTATTTGTGCTATTGTTGGCAGTGGCTAGATTCTGTACAGGGGGAGGGGCCATTAGTGCCGGCTCATGGTAAAAAACCGATACTAATATGGAGACTATCAGGCTTGTACCATTGATAATTTGAGTATTAGTGTCGGTTCCCTAGTATGGACTGGCACTGATACTCATTATTAGTGTTAGTTCATAAATCGGCACTGATAATCTGTGATTATCAGTGTCGAGTAATTAGTATTGTTTAAAAATTAGATTATCAGTGTCGAGTAATTAGTATTGGTTTAAAAACTATCGCGGGTGGTGTTTTTAAGCTAATACTGATAACTGTTTCTGTAACAGTGTTGGAGTCAAATATTTGAAATCAGTCTAGATTAGGAGAAAATATTAGCAATAATCCAGACGTGGTCACTTGCATGTTGTCTAGTGTGCCGAGATTAGAGGTCCAGGTGCATGCATGTTTGAATGGCATTCTGTGCGTGCGTGTGTTAGTGTTCCCAAGTCTTACGTGCGCGACATGTGGAACGAGTAATTTGGATAATGCGAGTAGCACGTATCCAGGAGTCCGTTAGGCTAGTTGTTAGCTTTTAGTTATATTGTTGAGTTATGTCCAGAGTTTGCATTATAACGAATCAAGAGAATACAAGCCAGAAAATATGCCCCACTATGTTCGTGTGTTCCTCGAGTGTTCCCGTGCGTTAACCACTGCCTGTGTTACTTTCTTCGACCTAGCATTCCCTTATGTACTTGTGCAATCCAGGGGCCTATATCAACAGTCTAGTTCTCCCACTCCATAGCCACTTCTCTTTGCTGCAAAATGTAACAGGAGAGTGACAAAAATCTGTCACAGTGCAAACTCTGAAGATGTTAGTAGTTCAAATACTGACAAGGGCTACCATCCTTTATCGGTTTCCCTCCTTGCACAGCAGCCGAAATGCTCCTGATCGAACAAAATGTTATTACAGAAAAATCCAACAGCAAGCAAACAACCGAAAGATTCCATGCATGTCACAATTAGATTAGGCCCCCCTCTTAGCTTCGCCTGCCCTGCAGCCATGGGAGTCTAGAGCTATTGATATCATCACCGCATCTAATTACACCACCATGCAGCACATCACAGCAGCTCCATTGCTAAAACAAAACCAAGAGGGGAGGGCAAGCTGAACAAAAAAAATGATCGGCATGGCGCTAGCTGCTGTCTAATTGATGTCCTTCCTAGCATGGCTTGGCACGTCGTCGGCGTTGAGCTGGTGGTGTTCGTCGTTGTCGACTTCGGCGTCTCCGCCTTCGGTGACGACGGACGAGACGTAGCTGGCCACCTCGGAGCTCATGGCGGCCGCCCTCGCTCGGAACTTGTGGCGGCAGCTGTAGCAGGTGACCTGCAGCAGCGTGGCGTCGACCTGGCGCACGGCGTGGTCGCGGAGCGCGTGGGCGCGGCCGAGCTCCACCTGCGCCTGCTGCCGCATGCGCCGGGCGCTAGCCAGCTCCTGCTCGGCCAGCTCCGCCAGCCGCCTCGCATGCGCCTGAGCCTCGTCCGCCGCCGCCTTCTCAGCCATCGCCAGCCGCAGCTGCTCACGGGCCTCATCCTTCAGCTTCGTCGCCGCCGCGGCCGACGGCGCCAGCACGTTGTCCTCGCGTGGGCCTCCGAACCCAATGGACAGCTGCAGCCGCATCGGGTCGGCGCCCAGCGAAGGAACGGCATCAGGCGAGTGCGGCGAAGCGCAGCGCCCGACGGCAGCAGAAGCAGCGCCTCCCCCCGCGCAGCTGCCGCGCGGTGGCATGAGCTGCAACTCCAGGTTGTGGACGCCTGCACGGTCCGACAGCGTCAGAGGCGAGAGCGCGGCCGGATCGAACCGGTGGTACGCAGCGGCTGCCGTGGGGCTCGCCATCGCCGGGCCAGGCCAGGCGGCCGGGCTCGCCACGAGGTCACCGCCACTGGACGGGCTCGCGCTGGAAGCTGTCCGCGACAGCGCGGCCGCGGCATGTAACTGCCGTTGCTGCTGCGACGTGGAGGCGCCGGCCGCCCCACCTCCACCGCTAGCCGGCGACGACGACGTCTCGGCCCGCGGCCGGGCGGCGTTGCACGTGTCCTGGTGCTCGATAAAGCTCTCCACCCTGTAAAACCGACGCATCATATCACACCACGTTACTTCGAACCCAAAAGCGATGTGATACATATCAGGATCATAAACGCGCGTGCGTGTGGGGAGTGTGAAGTGGTGGCTGTATTGTATGTGCGAGCTGAGTGCTATGCAGTATGCCTATGCATCTGCTTGGTTCCAAGGGTGGTTCCGATCCAGACGCTTGGTGACAACAATGCGTGATCGAGAGAAGCCAACAAGACGATCAGGGGGGTCTTGCGATCCTGTCAGGCCGGCGTGAGTTTTCGGGCCGTTTGGTTGGTTCATGGATGGGCATGCATTTAATGGAGCACTGCAAGAGCCAAGCGGAGTAGCTACCCGGCCAGCAGACGCCCATGGCAGCAGAAACAAATGCGAAAAGCAACGGACGTACGTGTACGCGACTACACGTACACTGATACAGGCAGCCATCGGGAATTGTGCATGTCCCTTACCTGCCGTCTTCTCTCTCTCCTCTTGACGGACGCCAAAGGAAGAGAGATAGGAGACGAGGGAGCTAGCTATAGATGAGAGAGATGAGCTCATAAAGGTGTTGAGGCCTGGAAAGGCAGCATGACCCCGCTAAATTTCCCCTAAAAATCATCACGCCTTTCTGGAGTCTGGAGCCCTCATTTTGCCAAATCTTGTAAAGGAATAAAAAAGATTGGACTAATTGTTGTCTAATGGCCGGCCGGTGTTGATCAATGAGTGGTAGACTGATAAATTAAGGGAAGAAAGGAGTACGGCGCGCAGTAGCAGCACGCCGTCGTAGACAGTATGGTGCCCTACCGGGAGAAGACGCGGCCGCAGTCGCAGGTGTGGCCGCGGGTGCCGCAGGTCTTGAGGTGGGCCTTATAGTCGGAGTGGACGGCGTAGGCCTTGGAGCAGCGGGCGCAGGCCCATTGCCGGTGGCCGCTGTGCTTGCGCCGGAAGTGCTTCTTGATGCCGACGAGGTCGCCGAGGGCGTGGGAGGGGTCGTGGTGCAGGCAGCTCGGCTCCGGGCACACGAACACCCGCTTCCGTGCCGCCTCCCCGGCCTCCCGCTTCAGCAGCTTCCATGGCACCTTGTGCCGCCGCCGGTGCATCTGCAGGTTCTGGTCGCGCTGGAACCCCTGCCCGCAGATCTCGCACACGTACCGGTCCGACTCCAGCAGCGTCCGCGGAGACAGTGACACCACCTCCGCGTCAGGGTCTGCTCCGTAGTCCATCCCGCGGCGCCATCGCCATTGTCACGAGACGAGCAAGAGCAATTAAAAAGGTTTTTTTTTTCTTTCTTTATCCACTTACGTGGTGTGTGTGTGTAATTGGATGCATGTTTCTTGAGACAGGCAGGCGCTTACCAGGAGTGCCGGCTGGCCGCCGCTTCTTCTTGGCTCCGGCGGTGCTGGCCGTGGCAATCTGCAGCGACCGGAACGGCTCCGCTGGCGCTGCGGCCCCCTCCGGAGGCGTCACGGCCGTCGGAGCGAAAGAACTCAACATGGTGGCACTCAGGCGCTGCACTTACACCGGCACTTGTACCTCTTGCTGCTAGATCAATCCGTAATGCCACCTCAACCAAATCAAAGCAAATAATTGCTCCCCTCTCTCCTCTCCCGCAAATCTATGTATGTTCTTGCTTGTGATCACAAGCCTGCAGGGCGCGCGATGGGACTGGGCCAATGGAATTGAGATATCTCTATATAAGCGGCCGGCCGGGAGGGGAGGGAGGGAGATCACTGGGATATATGAGCTGGCCAGATGAGAGACAGGGATGAATAAATACAAGGGGGAGAGATGTGAGTACAGCTACGAATTTTGAGAGAGAGGGGGAGGAATCCTTGGAGCAGTGTTGTTTTTTTGGCTTTGCTGCTGCACAGACAACACCAAAGGGGAGAGGGGAGGCAGCTTTCTACCAGCTTTAGGTTCAGCAGCTTTCTTTAGGATTGTATCATGCCCGGGGGGGGGGGGGGGGGGAGGGGGGAGGTTAGGGACGAAGGAGATGGAGTTGGTAGGTGTTTTATTGGTTTCTGGGGTTGATTGTCCAGTGGCTTTGCAATTGCAGCAAAGTAAAGAGGGGTGTGGAGAGAGCTGGGTGTGGTTCTGGGGTTCTGGCTGTGGCTGGACTCCAAATAAATAATAATGGCTTCTTGGAATGTCAGTTCAGTAGAAGAAATGGTGTTGGATGGAAGGTTGATGACAGTTGGTAACTTGGTATGGAAATATTAGCGTACAAAAACAATTGCGTAGGTAATATGACAGTCTAAGTATTAAAGACTTTTTTTATAAATATCAGAGATAGTAGTACATTTTTAAATCGAAGAAACTGACTATTTTATTATGTCGGTGTCTAGTTTTGAAGCCATTGAAATTTTATTACTTTCCCATTACTTTTCACAGTTAATTCAACATCCGACAACTCATATAATATTACATTTTTAAGGTACATTATTGCGGTTTTAGGTGATTGAGAGGTAAGTAATTTTCAGGTGATTAAATCGGAAGCTATATATTTATTATTACAAATTCAAGTAATACTAAAGAGATAATAGCTACAACATTAATATTTTTATGCAGTATTGAGAAATTCGTTTTATATAAAATGGAGGGCGCCGATACCTTGCAGCGCAAAACTGGAACCAATGGAATTACTAGATTAACGCCATTTTTTATATTTTAATTCTAATTAAATTGGTTAATTATTTTTCGTAAGTTATGTAATGTTTTCCAAAAAAAAGTGAATAAAAAACCCAGAATCAGATAAACATACATCTCACGGCTAGTTCAATACCGGGGATGTTCGACAAGGAAAATCAGACAAGTTACAAATAGTTGATCGTGTCGGGTAAAATTGGACAAAAAATATGAATATAAACATTACAACTTACAAGTGAAGATATTGGCCAAGGCACCGATCGAGCTGATGCTAGAAATTAAGGAGAGGAAGAATGGAACTATTCAAGTGCTGCGAGATTGCATTTAGGTTCTGCTATCATTTTCTTTTTTTAAAAACGAAACTATCATTTTCTACGTACATAGAAATTATATGTTTGAGCTTCTTTGTCAGCTTGTCATAAAAGCAGCTAGTAATCTTGAATAGAAATGTGTACAACCATTCCTGCATAATTGGCCACATTTCAACTATACATGACTGTCAAAACTCACGGTATAGGTTTTGGGTTCTGAATAACTTAACCTCTACTACTACTACAGTATACTTCTTCATCTCATAATATTTCCGAAAGTTAAAGTAACATTAATTCACCGTACTAGAGACATTTGTTCCATGCTCCATGACTCATTGACCCTTTCTTCAATCCAGCTGCTGTCTCACAGTAGGGTGTGCATACGTAGTTGTGCAAGCATTTGCTGCTCATAGGGCGTCTACATGGCGCTACTGGTCTGCACCTAGCATAGGCCGAGGTGTAATTCTATTGGATACAAGCGGATATAGCTAATTTTGTATTATATTGTGTATTTTTTAAATCGAAGTTAGACACGGTTAGTGTCAAAAAATTATTTCTTTATCTTATATTATATTCAATTTTTTTTTGAGTTAGACTTAGAGCAAATAGTGTCATTAGCTTTTGGTTAGTCGGATACATAGAATTTTTTTACTTTATTTACATCACCACATAGCATATTATTAAACAATATTAGTGCAATTAAAATAAGCACAAAGAGTGATCATTAAAATATGAAAACAAGAGCATTCAGTATTATTTATCTAAGAATATATAACAATCTATAAATATAATATTTTGTTTTTAAATAAAATCATAATAGACTTTTTCATAACACATAGCATTGTATACTTTTGACAAGTACAGTCATCTTGTATTAATTTTTTCTCATGCCTAAAATTAGGTACATATAATATCCGATAGCCACTGTTTCCAAAGCCTATGATCTAGCTGACTGAAAATATCCTCACCATTTTCACCCCTACCCAGCAGCCAGCTCCCTCGTGCGTAACGCAGCCAGTACAGCGTTACGCTGCATATTTTATAGCCAACGCCTCCCGTTTAGACCATGACGGCCATGTATCGGAGTACCTGAAGGACAGCAGAAGCAGCATTGGCTGCATTGCATACATAAACAAAACAGATTGATATATATATAACCTGTCTATTCTCGATTGAACTGCATGCATGGTGCTTCTTTGTTAATTATTTCATTTTTCTGCCTCGTGATTGGTCTTCTGATTCCCGTCTTAAACATATGCCTTTGTCATGTTTCCTAAAAGGATTCGAAGGTGAGGTCTTGCTTAGCCCATGGGAATGATTGGTTTGGACGCTTATAAGACCAACTGTTTAGTGTGTATAACTTATGTTGAAGGGATCAATTAGAATAAGGTACGCAGCACTACGCAACGCCACTGCCAGTTAAGTAGTGGTACTTCGCTGCTACCTAGGCTCCAAATGGAAGGTTTTATCTGCATGCTCAAACGCTCTCGATTGGCCAAGCATCGTGCGCATGCTGGATTCTTGTTGTATATCTGCATCTTGATTTGAAGGACCGAACAAAACGACTAGAGGGTTGAATAACATAGCCGCTCTTTATTTGTCATTGTACTACTATATACAGCTAGCGTTCGAATTACAGATTTTTAGTTGGACCAGCACTGTGGAGATCCGATTTAGACAATAGTTTGTTTTTATCTTTTCCTTGCTTACATGCATGCTTCTCCTCTCATGTGCTTCGAGAATGCGCAGAAGATCTCGTATCTCAGTGGTGAATGTACAGTAGAAGAATTTTAGAATATATAGATCTACATATTTTCATTCATATCTTCATAGTATATGATAGCAAATGCATCTTCAATTGTGTTTTACTGTGTTTGTACTGCTACTAGGTTTTTCCGAAAGACAAGTAACTAGACCAATCACGCATGCATGTAATTAAATGGATCAGAAATGTATAACAAGCATGCCTACTCACATGCAGTAGCAGTACTATATATCCTGAAACTATTGGTCATCAGGTTAACAAGATTTCTTTAAAAAAAAAGGTTAACAAGATTTTCCAAAGCAACTAGTTAGAAAGCGACTCAGTTATTTGAGTTCATTTCAAAAAGACTCAATTATTTGAGAGATCAAGCAGAGAATTATGAGATTGGTGAGAGAGCTACAGATAAGATACACTGTCACCCAGAATCCGGGCCTCGTGTAATCAATCAGAGATTTTAATTTCGTTTTACAAATTTTATCGTTAAGTGGTGAAAAGATCAGAATTTGTGAAATTTTGTCCTCTGGCCTGTGGGTCTCACATGTGAGTAGAAGAAAATTACAGAATTAGAGATTCCGTTTTCCTTCAAAATTTCACCGAAATTTCGGAGAAAAATTTAATCCCTGTAATCAATTGAGGGTGTATATGATGCCTATTAATTTCATTGTGTTATGTCTCATCATAAGATGAACACTGAAACAACAATCAGCAGCTGTATGAATACACATACAGATACGGTAGCTAGTCACTGATGCCATAACAAAAGGTACAGATCTAGGAAAAGTTGCAAATTTCACCCGGAACAAGCAGTGTCTTACAATGATCCAGGATAAAGATGTTCTTTGGAATTTTGAATTTTGAATTTCCCGGAGGCAATTCCGGATCCCATCTCCGTGTCGGCATGTCGTCGGACTGTCGATCGCCACCATAGTCTAAAGTTCTTCTCCCTGTCGGTCGGCTTCCGCTTGTTGATGGTCCGACAATGCTATTGGGTCCGTTAGTAGGCCGCTAAGAGCCGGAGCTTCATCAGGAGCGTCGCATGGATGGCGGATCACCGGGCTCGGTCCACCTAGAGGCCACTGGTGATCGATCCCTATCCACCTGGGAGTTCATCCAGGTGGCTCGCTTCACCGGATTCTTTGATGAAAATATCTTCCACGCAGAGGAAGGTGCCGACTGGGGGGAGGGAGGGAGGGAGTTCTCCTTGGCCTCATGCATTGTTGAGGCAGTGGCAAAACACCTCGGCAACAACGTGGTTCCCGGAAGGGACTTTCCGCTTAGTGACAGGAGCATGGGAAGAGTTGCGGTTGGCTGTTGCGGACATGGCGAGGTCCCCTCCCCAAATGTCAGCCGCAATAATCAGTGGTTCTGGGGGATTTTCTTTTAAGTGACAAATTGAGGTAGACATTTAGTGTGCAGAAATCTAGTAAGACTGATTCCATGTTGGCTTATCAATATTCAGATCAAGCTTCCAAGGAAATTACGGCAATTACGGCAGGTGATCATGGTCAACACGACCGAAGGAGGAAAGACATTTTTTGGGGCCAATTGCAAGAGGCAAGTTTCCAATGGTGCAAAACCACCTGCCTTCGGCAATGTTCCTATGCCTCCACAATCAACTAAGGTCCAGTCGCAACTTAGTTGTTTTCCTCCTAGTCTTTCTCCCTCCTTCACACAGGAGGTCATGTCTAGCCATGGTGTCGGCTCCAACTCTTGTGCCGGTGGTCAGGGCCAGGGACATGTCAATGCTCCTGGTGGCGCCCACAAAAGTGTTGTTACTGGGAACCGAATGGGAGGACAGGGTAATACCAATCTCGATACTTCACTGGACAGCCTGTCGCCAGCAAGTCCCTCCCCTTTAGATGACATGGTCTGATCACGCTAGTGTGCCTAGGAACACCAGTGTTCCAGTTGCTTGCTGACATCAATGTGGTGGGCAATCTTGGCAGGTTTAGGGCGCAAGCCAGACCTGGCTCTGGTCATGGTGCACATTTGGCACAGGCCCCCTAGCCCGTCCTCCTTCAAGGGGGTGCCATGGCATTGGTCTTTGCACAAGTAGACAAGGCACAACCCTGGTAGAGATCAAAACCCTTCGAAGACGTCGGAAGTGGGCAGCTCCGCTTGGTCCGGCGTGATTGCCTTCCCTAAACCCGCACCTTCAGTTTTCGAGGCAAAGGACAACAAGAAAAAACCAAAGATGGTGTACTGCTTCTATTGTAAGGCAAAGGGGCACTCAATGGAGGTGTGTGATGCTGTGCTTTATTGTGTTATTTGTAACAAGCATGACGACCACCTTTCAGCCAAGTACCCGATCCTAAAACTACCGAAACCGAATGCATTGATGTTTGGCTTTGGTGGTGACAAACTAGGTTTTTTCCAAGTTCTTCTAGCAGGACACTTTGGAGTCAACCTCTAGGTACCGCGTTTGGCTTTGGTAAAGGTGAAATGTAATCAATTATCTGCAGAGGTTATTCAGAATGAATTTCAACAAAGGATTCGCTTCGACTAAGAACTGAGAGGTTGTTCCACATGGAGTGGATAGCTATCTTGTGGCTTTTCTGAATTCGGATGAGCTAAGCAAGATGGTGGATGCCGAATTCTAACTCAAAGAACACAGGGCCACTATCTCTATTAGAGAGTGGAAATCATCCGAGGAGTCGAGTCCCATGTTCCACCTTGACTCAGTTTGGGTGCTACTTTAGGAATTCCCCCAGTGTTCTAACATTTTATTTGGCAATCTGGGCTATTTCTACGGTGATTGGTGCACCAATGGATATAGGCATGCATTGCCTATGGACCCGTGGCATCGTTCGGGTCCAGATAGATCTTATGGATGCCAATTTGTTACCAACTAAATCAGATCTGGTCTAACAATACCTTAAACCCCACTTTTGAGAAATTAGACCAAGTCTTAATGTCTACTGAGTGGGAGGTAAAATACCCATTGGCCAATGTCCATGCTCTGGAGCGAAAGAAAGTGTATAACCACACTCCCATTTTATTGGATATTGGTGATTCAGTTCCTCCAGTGGGTCATAAACACTTCAACCTCGAATTAGGATTGCTGAATCGGGAGGGGTTCATAGACAGAGTACGGTACATTTGGAACCAACCATCATAAGGACAGACTCCCACACAAAGATAGATAAAAAAACTTAGCTCGCTAAGGTGATACCTTAGAGTTTGTGCAAAACACACTAGCGGGACTTATAAAAAAGAAAATAATAAACTCCCGGCAATTATCAACAATTTGGATAAGATATAAAAAACATGTAACTTAACCGATATAGAGATTGACATTAAGAACAAATTAAATGAAAATTAGTAAAAAAATTCTGAGAAGAGAAAACAAAATGGTACCAATGTTCCAAAATTGATGATGTCCTCAGAGGAGACAACAACACACTTTTTTTTGTCCATATAGTTGCAAATGGCAAACATAGGAAACAACGAATCTTCGGCTTGGATCAAGACGAAGGAAGAATTGAGGGGGAACCTCAGATAAATTGATATGCGACAAATTACTATAAGGATTTATTTGGCCTGCCTGAGTACAATCATTTTTCATGTGAGAGTCATGGACAGACAACATCACTCAGGTAACAGAGAAAATGATATTCTAACATCCCCATTCTCGAAAAATGAAGTACAAAATGCGGTTTTCCAAATGAAACATAATATATTCCCAGGCCCTAATGGCTTTCCAATGGAATTTTACCAGATATTCTGGGACGTCATCAAAGATGATCTGAAGGCAATGTTTCATGAATTGCACTCTGGGAACTTACACCTACATAGACTAAACTTTGGGAAAATTACTCTAATACCAAAATTGAAATATGCTTGCAGAATACAACAATATAGACCCATATGTTTGTTGAACAGAAGCTTCAAAATATTCACAGAGGTGGCTATTGACCGTGTAAACAGTGTCGCTGACAAAATTATCTGACCAACGCAAACTACGTTCATGAAGGGTTATAACATCCCCGAAGGAGTGGTCATTTTGCATGAGACTATACACAAACTTCATAGGAAAAAGATGAATGTGGTTCTTCTGAAAATAGATTTTGAGAAGGCATACAACAAAGTGAAATGGCCATTTTTGCTACAGACCCTATGTATGAAAGGTTTCTCACCTAAGTGGTACTTATGGGTAGAAACTTATATTACTGGGGAAGTGTAGTAGTTAAAGTAAATGAAGAAACTGGTCGGTATTTCCAAACAACAAAGGTTTACGACAAGGAGACCCACTCTCTCTGATTCTATTTAATATTATCATAGACATGTAGTAGTCTTAATTGAGAGAGCCAAAAGCGACAAAAAAATTATAGGTGTTGTGCTCCACCTAGTAGATAATGGGCTTTCAATCCTTAAATATACTAATGACACAATCCTTTTTATGGACCATGACAAAGAAAAAGCGAAAAACTTAAAGCTTATGCTATGCAGCTTTGAACAACTTTCTGGTCTAAAAATAAATTTTCACAAAACCGAACTATTCTTCTTTTGCGAGAGGAAGGATCAAGGCTGATCAATATATGGATATATTTGGATGTGCTAAGGGTGAGCTACCCCTACGCTATCTAGGGATCTCAATACATTACTGTAAGTTAAGAAATATAGACTGGAAAACAGTTGAAGAATGTTTTGAAAAAAGGCTAAGTAGCCGGAAGGGAAAATACTTAACAATAGGGGGCAGACTCATCCTTCTGAACTCAGTTCTGAGCAATCTTCCAGCATACATGATGTCATTTTCCTTAATTCTAAGAGGGGTTCTAAAAATACTTAACTACTCTCGACCCAGGTTTTACTAGCAAAGTACAAATACCACTTGGCTAAATGAAAATTCATGTGACAACCCAAAGAACCAGGAGGTTTAGGGATTCTGGACCTGGACATCAAAACACTGCTCTCCTCTGCAAATGGTTGTACAAACTTCTCACTGAAGAGGGGGTGTGGCAAGACCTCCTTCGAAACAAATATCTGGGATATAAACCACTTATTCAAGTGGAGGGAAAATCAAGTGATTCACACTTTTAGTCTGACTTAATGAAAGTAAAGCATATCATGTTCTGGTATGGCTCCTTTCATATTATGGATGGGTCAAAAATCAAATTTTGGGAAGACAGTTGGTTAGGCAATTTACCGTTAAGAGACCAATACCCATAACTATATAACATAGTTCCAAAAAAAAAACATGATGGCTACCGGTTTACAAGATTTTCCACCAAAAGTCACCTTCAGAAGGGACCTGATTGAAAACAAATCTTGTGGAATGATCTCCTTTCTTGCCTTACAAGTATTAACTTGACCAAAGAATGAGATGAATTTCAATGGAACTTAAACCAATTGGAAAGTTTCTCTATGCACTCTATAGAGCCCTTGTTCATATCGTCAACCTATCCAATATAAACAGATGTGGAAACTAAGATTACCATTGAAAATTAAGATTTTTCTTTGGTAGTAACGCAAAGGTGTGCTACTAACAAAGGATAATCTAATTAAAATAAAATAGCAAAGCAATCAGAAGTGTTGCTTTTATCACAAACTAGAGACAATTAAGAATCTCTTCTTTGAGTGTCGCTTCGCTCGTTCCACATGGTTTATAGTACATGTGGCAAACCACGAAGTGCACCAAATATGTTTGAAACTTGGTTACGTGGTCTTAGTAAAAATTTGAAAGCTAATATCTTGGTGATGACGGCCTCCTTTTGTTGGTCGATGTGGTTATGCAAGAACGATATTGCCTTTAACAAAAGAAAATATACTTTCTTTTGTAGGTTACTTTTACTTGTACACATTTGCTCCTTATGTGGTCAGTGATGCAACGAGAGCAACATCGTCAGCTTACTGCATTTGGATGTGCACACTTGGAGCGAGCGGCCAGGGAGCTCTTTACCCGATTTGGGTGGCGCTCTAATCTTTGTATTGGAGCTCCACCACCATAAACGACTCTTTGAAGACATGTTCTGTTTTGTTTTAGCTTTGCTCTTGTTTTCTTTGTTTCTTTTATTTGGATGTGTGCATTCTTATACAGAAGCCGGGGGTGAACTCTTGTGCGTTATATCATCTTGATGTGACTATGAGAGTTAATAAAGCTTCCTTTTTTCTAAAAAACATGTCAAAGAACAGATCAACATGAGTTTCAACTGTCTTTTTTAGATGCTATCTTTTGATTGACCATGTCTGTGTTTGCATGAGGTAGAAAGTCACTAGATGAAAGACAGACAAAGAAGACACTACATAAGTGATGGGTACGACTCATCACTTATATAGTCTTAGGTTAGAATCGAATCATGACCTATCACTTATGACAGCTCATCAGTGACGGGTCATAAAGTTACCCGTCACTAATGATATTAGTGATCGGTGAAGTTATGACCCGTCACTAATGACCAACTCATCAGTGATGGATTATTCTAGGCTAGTCATTAGTGATGGGTCTCCTTAAACCAGTCATAAGTGACAGATGATGTTACAACATGTCACTGATGACAAGTCATAAGTGACGGATCATGTTATGACCTGTCACCAATGACTTAGCTCTGTTATTAGAGCTAGCCAGGTACTATTTTTTTTACTTAATTTACCCAACTAAAAACTAAATGTATTATGTTGATCTGAAAAATATTATGTAGAAAGGTTATAATCATACTATAGCTGAATATTTACGCATAAAAGAACAAATATAAACACTAAAATTATAACCATGCTATAGCTAAGATTCAAACCAAAGAGGTATGAGACTACAACTATTTACAGAAAAATACATCAACAAGTTACAACTTATGTTTAGCCTATTTCATGAATTTCTATTCATACGTTGAACAAAACTGGTATAGGGTATGACAGCATAGTAGACACAATCATGATCGATGACCCGTCACTGATAATCTTTATAAATGATTAGTCATTATTATAACTCATTACTAGTATGGTCATTAATAACATATCATAATCCGTTATGATAACTAACCATTAATAATACGTTCAAAGTGATGAATGTCAGATCCGTCACTTACAACGGTTATCAACTGGTATGGAAGACTTTTTCTATCAACTGGTATGGAAGACTTTTTCTCACGTGGTGAGTGCTAACGAGTTAGAGCCAAACAATGCTAACCACTGTCTATGACGCATAACGGGATACAGAGAGCCGGTTGGATTGCTTTCTAGAGGTTTGCACATGGGGACAAATGTTGCATTGTTAGGCTAAGGAATTATGTGGGGCCTCTCATGCATGCTTTGTAACTGTATCCGGACCGGAGCACTACAGAAGCTTTGGAGAAGATCAATACAGGGGAGAAAAAACAAGGAGGGAATCAGGAAATGATCTCATCCAACTGCAGAACATCCCCTTTGATGATGTGATTAATTCATTGGCCCTATGGGCCTCACTGATAGATTAAAAATGCACTCACAGTAGTTCAACAAGGCCTCAGTTAGTTGGTGATAGGGCCCAGCTGCCAGTGTATGTATTACCTCCGTTTTTGAGTAACTATCCAAAGTTTGATTAACAATATTTTTAAAATACTTAGTTCCGTAAAATGAAATGATATTATTAATTTTCCATCAAAAGTACTTTAGGAATATAGAATGATTACAGCAAGTTGCTTTTAATTTTTTTAAAAATTAACAGTCATAATTTGAATAGCAATGTCAATATATAGAGACAATTATTCGATAGCTGGGATTTTTTTTTTCATTTATACCGACTGTCCACCGTAGTCGCGTTGTGTAGATCCTTATACCGATTTCTTTTTTCTATCTTAATCAAAATGCACATCTCCTGCACGTTCTTGAAAAAAAACGACTGCCCACCGTAGAAGACTATGGAACAGGTGGCAGTTCTTTTTACTTGCGTATCTCACTCTAGCACTGGAAAAATAACCTCAAGTTTTCGTTTCTTTTCCTCTTTCAGTGCATGATTAATTCCTTGAGACATGTCTAAAAATCTACATCTGGCTCAACTAAACTGGCCCAGCAAATTAAAGCGCGCCAATTGGACTAGGTGCACTGAAAAGGGTTTGGTTGTGTGGGCAAGCAAAACAAAAATTAATGGGGGGGCCCTCCGGTAATCTTATGGATCGAGCAGACAGCACAAGGGGAGGCACTGTGTGCCGAGTGTTTGGTAATGCCAAAAGGAATGTGAGGACCCACACCCGGGGTAGAGAAGAGCTCATGCAATTATTCTCCCCAGCTTCTGTTCCACATGCACACACACGCATAAAGCCCTTCGCTTCAAACCAAAGGAATCCACTTCGTCCATCGAACCAACATACTGGGGCTGGATGCTTTCCTGTGAAATCTCCGGATCGGCGTCTCCAAGCGCCATGCATGCATGATTGTATACTCCTGCTTTGCATTGTTAATTTGTGCAGTCCGTTGGGAGGCTGTGAGTTGTACCTTTCATTATCTAAACAATTTGATTGCTAGTTTGTATTAACCTGTATTATATCGTGCTTTCTGCTGATTACACTCCATCACTTGTTATTAGCTCCGGTCATTTGCTGGAAGGCGCCGGTTGTAATTCTTCAGACTGCACTTGCGTTTTCTTTACTGAAGGTAGTACGTACGTTCATTTATGGTCAAGCTCTAGTTAGTCCTCTGGTCACCTACATCAGTGCATACGTCGATCAGGTTCACTTCAACGGTAAGATTGCTCATCAGTTGAACAGTGCAAGTCTCGCTTCCGTGCCTGGGGAGTGATTCGGTTTATTTGCAGGCCCGACATGCAAATCAGCAACCATGCCGTGCCCTGCGCTCGACAAGGTTCTCGGCAACAAGCGTTGTAGCTGTTAGCCGTGGGTGTGATTGTTTGCCCTTATGAGAGCAAATTACATTGTAAATATATATAATCTTATAGACAAGCGTATTTAATTGTCTATATATACTATTATAACTTAGTACGGTGAATACAGTCTTTTGCATTTGCTTATGCGGACAGATCCACTTATTAGTGTCACAAAATTAATTTCGTATAAGCAACTCATCATAGTAGTAACCCTTGTATCCGCTCATGCGACCTCAAATTAGGTGAACCAAACAAAAACTCAGCTAGCTTGTCTAGACAGATACAACCAACTAAACACTCTTCTTTTCAATAAATATATATATAATTGGTTGTCCGCATGAGTTTTACTCATATAGACTGTATATACAAGCTGAGCGAAGTCATATTTGTTGACAAGAAGAGTGTTTGATTTATTGTATGTATCTGGACAGGCTAAGTTGAGTTTCTATTTAATTGGTTGTAGCAAAAATAGCTCTATTAGATCATAATTGTGATTTTGATGATTAATAACAACATAGTCATTGGAACTAACATGTTTGTCAAGAATATATATTAATAGGTCTTATATATACAATACATCAAGAAGCCATCACAGTTGGAACAAAGTTTGATTGAATTGGAAAAGTCTCAGGAAGATTTGCTCCATCGGAAGGTTCAGTGCAGAGGTTTGCACTTACCGGAGTTTTATGTCCAAAGACTGATAGCCTCGCCGGATAGTCCGGTGAATAAGACATGAACTCACCGAAGTATTTCTGACAAAAGGAGAGAAGACTGAGGATCTCACCGGATAGTCCAGTGATCTACACTGGGAAACACCGAAGTATTTCCTGTAGAGAAGAATGCAAGTGCAGAAGACTGAAGATCAACCCACCGGATGGTCCTATGCTTGGTTTGTGCACACCAGATTATAGCATCGGAGCATTTCGTACAGAGACAACTACAAGTGTCTGAAGATGAATTCACTGGAACATTTTACACAAAGAGGTTGTAAAGGCTCGGATGGCTCAAGATAACTCACTAGAAGGTCCGGTGGTGGATTTGAAGGCACTCCGGAGTGTCTGATATTCATAAAGGCATTGAGTGGAGTTCTAATGGCTAGTTTATGAGGTTGTACTCACCGGATGATTCAGTGTTAGTACTGTTATTCTCACCGGATCATCCGGTGTTAACAGTTTTTTTAGCCATTGAAAAATTGCTAGTTAGTGGGTTTGAGGCTATAAATACTCCTCCACTCAATTATTTGAAGGTGTGGCATGCTGCTGAAATCTAGAGGAAGCTCATACACATTTGAGAAGACATCCAAGCCATCAAAGTAATTAAAATGATTGTCCAAGGTGATTAAGCATAAGATTAGATATTTTTTAGTGCTTATAGGCCTAAAGTGAGTTGTAGCTAGGTGTTACAGCTTGGAGAAAGGATCAAGGAGTGATCATAACTTGTACCGAAAGGTACGTCAACACCTTAGAGTATTGGTGACTCGCCAGCAAATTGGGTCTTGATGGCTCAAGCTTGTTGGCTCTCCGATTTGGTGTGGAGCGGCAGCAAGACACGTGTACGGGGACATAGAGACGCTTGCCTTAGTGGCTCAAGTTATGAAGTGATCACGGCGGTAAGTAACCGAAAGAGAGACTAGTGATGAGGCTTTGCCTTGGTGGCGTGGTGGCTAATCCGGCTTGAGGCCTTGCCTTGGTGGTTTGATGACTCATCTTATGAAGTTTTTAGAGCTAATGATTTAGGTTTCTAAGTATTCTAATTCACTATCCTCTTAGGACTTCACTGTTCCTCAAAGTTGACCGAATGCAAGGCTGTATGAAAATGATTTTGTGACATTGATAAGTGGGTATGCCTGCATGGGCGAATGCAAGAGACTGCATCTGACGAGCCAGGCTGTGCCCCGCGAGCTTGGCTACGGGCATACATTTGTATCCACTGAGGCAGGCTGTAACAGTGCATATGGATAACCAAACACAGATCTCCCTAAGATTATATGCATCCGCCGAGCCAGCATTCATCCATATGGACAACCAATCACACTCTATGACTCCACTCAACCTACGTGCTTTAGCCTGTATATACGATCTATATGAGTAAAAAGACTATATGAGCAGCCAAACCACACCCTGTGTGTATGAGTGTATCAAGCTATCGGCAAAGGCGAAGCATGTGGGAGCCCTGACAAGATGAGGAGCTCAATGCCATGCAGCTAGTCGTCCGTGCGAATTGTCCCTTGTACGATACAACTATACATATACACTTATGTATGTACAAACTCCTGCATGTCGATTAATAGGCGGGGTGCAGATCGTGTGGAACACTCTACTCTCTCATGGTGATCAACTGTTTCCGTTTGGTTTGATGATAAGTGACCAGAGCTTTAGTAGGGGTCCAGCCTCACATGCAAATGCATCACCAGCGTCGTTCGCTCTCCTCACCAACCGAGATTTGCAGTGCTCTAATTCAGTTCCGATCAGAACAGAAGCCAAACTCTGGCACGATTTTGTAGTGCTAGATCGATCATCAAGTATTAAACGTGCATGTATGCATGCGTCTACGTACTCACAAAGTACAGCACCAAGTACATACAAATAACATGCAATATATGTGCACGCGTTAATACTACGCGCGTTTGCGTTTAGTTCATTAGTTGAGCTAGCTAAGGTAATCTTGGAATCAGAAGTTATAAATTGTAGCCGAGAACAGGCCTGCAGGCCCTACCATATGAGCACATGATGGGCAACTCAATCAGTAATCTCTTGAAGAACCTACGAGGAAATGGAACGCTTAGCTTTTGCTAGTTGTTACTGAATGCAAGTGCAGGCCAGGCTGCATGCAGCCATGGCACTGCCCCCCCCCCCCCCCAACCACCTCCCTCACCTAAAAGCGAGAACACGCACAACAAACAGTCATGGCTAGAAGGCAGCTTACTCTCATCACAAACATCTGCTTTATTGTTTTGTATCATATATATGTACAAGGTCATGGAGAAAGTGTGTACTTATGTAAGCTCTATAGCATGTCCTGTTGCGATTTGTTTTGTTTAGTGGCGTGGTAATGGGCCGGGGTTGGGATAATGATGGCCGGGAAGACGGAGGGATCTGGAACGCATGCAACCCTCTCGAGAGAAAAGTTCAGTGTGCCGCCGGCAGCCAACCATCACTGGCATATCATATCGTTTTGCATATATATATATATATATATATATATATATATATATATATATATATACATCTATATATAGGACAAGTATAATATGTAGCTAGCTATAATATAGGTTATTCTGTAGCCATAGCACCCAAGTGATCCCGACCGATCCTTCCCGTGTAGCTAGCTGTGCGGGTCCGCGCCATGGACAATGGCGCGGGTCCGCGCCAGATGTCGGCCAGGTCCGCGCCATGGACAATGGCGCGGATGTTGGCTGAGTCCGTGTCATGGACAATGGCGCGGATGTTGGCCGTGTCCGCGCTACAATATCCGCGCCATGGACAATGACGCGGATGTTGGCTGGGTCCACGCCATGGTCCATGGCGCGGATGTTGGCAGTGTCCGCGCTACAATATACGCGCCATTGTCTATGGCGCGGGTGTTGGCTGTGTCCGCGCCATTGTCCATGGCACGGGTGTCTGTGTCCGCGCCATTATCCATGGCGCGGATGTTAAACGCACAATTTAAGCAGTCGGGTTGGATCGGATCATTCGGGTCGAGTCGGATACGTGAGTTGAGTCCGGCTATAGAATAGGATATTCTATAGCTAGTTATATATAAATACATCTATATATATATATATACATATATATATACATATATATACATATATACATATACATATATATATATACATACATACATATATACATATATATATATACATACATATATACATATATACATATACATACATACATACATATATATATATACATATACATATATATATACATATACATATATATATACATATACATATGTCCGATGAGGATCTTCTGATTTCACTTCTCTTTACTGATATGTGGAACCGAACTCACACGTTAGTGAAGTCATAATAAGTTAAAATCAGGAGATCCCGATATCCATATACATCGCCACCTGCTGCATGCTGCGCAGCTGCGGCAGGAAGGCTCCCGGACACCAAGCGCGCAAGAATCTCTTACTAATCATTCAGGACTCAAAATTCTGAAGTGTGCACCTTGTGCTAACTCCCATGAGATTCTCGCTTTAGCCATGGCGGACCCGCAGCGTTCTTCCCCATAAAGATTGAGCTTTCTGGCTTTTGCGAGGCTTCAGTTCGTGGAGAATCGTCAGCGAGAGACTATGCGTGCAGGAGACCAGATGAAATCAAACTGAGAAACTAATTTGAGATATGTATTGATTTATCTTATGTGATAAGTGATTAGTATTTGTGTGGTTTTTGTTGGTTAGTATATGCATGGTTATATACTGTAATGTTGATTTTGTCTAACCAAAGTTGAAAATAATTGAAGTTTGTATCGTTGTCTCGATATAGGAAGCTTATACTTATCGAATAGTTCGGTGTGAGGTTTTTTGACCCCATCGGATAGTCTGGTGTTGTGAGTATCGGAGCTTTTCAGCGCAGAAGTAAAGAAAAATTCATTCACCGGAAGGTCATGTGTGGATAAGAGTGAACACCAGACTAATTTTTCCAGAGGATGGTGTAAATGTGAAAGTCTAGTACGAAAGCCTTACCGGATGGTCAGGTGTATGCACGGATGATCATCGGAGGTTTCGTCAGACAAAGATTTCCTGAGAGGTTGAAAAAATAAGTTCTAGTGATGATGTACTCATCGGATGGTCCGATGATGGACATGTGAACACCGGAGAATATCATCGGATCCTTTCAGTTCTGAGGTAAATGTTGAGGTGTATGAGAGCCTTGTGCTAGGATTTTAAAGGAGAAGGAGAGGAGTGTTTAACCTATGTAATATGTGAAAGTTTTAAGAGATAAATCTTTATAATCCACCTAAAATAGGATATATTTCTTTGAGCAATGAAATTTAAGTTTTTGCATATGCTTAAATTCCCCTCCTTTTAGTTTCCATCTATTGGTTCTCTTGCAAGTTTCAAGTTCTTGGTATTTTTTGTTAATTTTCGTTTTTCTTTTTGAGCTAAAATTTTAACACCTTGAAAAGTTGTTATTTTTTATGCTAGAGGCATAGAATTTATATAGACATATATATGTGATGGGGTCTTGAATTCTTTTGCCTCTAGACTATCATCTTAGAGAGTTTACTTGCCTGGTGATCTTATCTCTGTTTCATCCATCTTTAAAATTGAGAGCTTTTGGGCACAAAGACACATGAAATGGTTTTGGATGGAACCTATAGTTCATATTCCATCCGTAGAGTCATATTGCTTTGAAACTTTCTATCTTGCTTTGTCTCTCAGAGTATTTTGCTTTGCTCAAGGTTTGAGGTACGTTTGGTGATTAAAAATAGGAGAAGACCATCTATTTCACAAAAAATTATTGAGGCACCTATTCACCCCCTCTAGTCGCCACTTTCGGTCCTACAATTGGTATCAGAACCGGTTTGATCACTTGTTGACCTTAACCGACTTTGTGATCCATACGCGGCATGGAGAGAAGTGGGAAGATTCCGCTATTTGATTGTCGTGATTTTCGTATTGGAATGTGCGTATGGAGGCTTATTTCTTAAGCCAAGGAAGTGCAATTTGGGAGGTGGTTGATTCCAACAATGAGATATCTGCTGCTCGCACGACTCAGATTCAAATCAATCAGTATGAGGCCAACAACAAGATCGGAAACATTTTGTTCTTGAGCCTGAGTCGGAATGAGTTTGACAGGGTTCAACACCTCCATACTACCCGGGAGATCTGGACTATTCTGAGTATCTTTTATTAATACACTAATCCGATTAAGGCCAGACGACAAAGTACATACAACCAAGAATATAAAATATGTGTGCAAGGCCTTGGAGAGTATTTGGATACCATGTTTGCTCGCTTTGACGGAATTGTTAGCAATCTTCGATCAACTGGTGTTTTGCCCTATTCTGACCACTAGAAAGCGATCAAGATTCTCTATGCTCTGGATTGAAGCATATGAGAAGTGAAGATCTCGAGCATTAAAGAGTCATTAAGTTACAACATGTTAACTTGTGATAAACTCTTCAGCAAGCTCAAGTCCACCGAGATAGCCAAGACGGCTCGGATTGGTCTCAGAAACCCCCTGTCTCAGAACATGGTATTGGTTTCCGGACCTAGCGGTGGCAACCAGTCTGGAGTTGAGGTTTCTTGTGCTAACACTTTATCTAGTGGTTTTGCTTTGTTTTCCTTGGTCTCTATCACAGAGGAGCTGGTGGATGTGCTTGATGATGAGGATCTTGCACTGATCGTGAAGAAATTCACCTGCTTCTACAATAACTGCCGAGACCGGAGGAGGGGCAGTTCCCGTGCTTGTTTTGAGTGTGGTGACACTACCCACTTCAAGGCAGACTGTCCCAAACTCAAGAAGAAGATCGCGACCACGACTATGACAAGCACAAGATGAAAAACAAGAAGCCATTCTTCAAGAAGAACTGCGACAAGATGGCTAAGAAGGCGACCAAGACGACTTCTAGGGCGTTCGTGGCAGCTCTCAGTGGCATCGACATCTCTTCATGTGAGGAGGAGAGCTCAGAGAAGGATGAACCGCAAATGAAGAGCAAGAAGAAAGCTAAGGACCTCATAGGCCTCTACTTCATGGCGGGTGACAATAACGATAGTGACTCTGAGCTTGATCCCTCCGAGGTATTACCTTCCTTCGACCAGCTTTCCATCCAAGTCGATACCTTGAATAATACTCTCGTTAGCCAGGATATGTTACTTAAGAAAGTTGTGCGTGAGTTGAAGGAGCTTAGGCCTAAGTATGAGTCTATTTCTTCTAAGATTGCATTGCTTAGGTCTAGGCATGATGATGAGGAGTGTGAAAGTTGTTTGGTGGTTATGACAGAACTTGTCGAGCTTCAGGCTTTTTGCATGCTCAAGTTGCTAGTCAACTTGAGACTACTGAGAAGAAGTCTCTTGAGGAGGAGTCTAGTTCCACTCTCTTAGGTGCATTCAAGAATTGTCCTTTGCTTGCAAAAGATGTTGAAATGAAAGCCAAACACATTAAGGAATTGGAATCTAGATTGAAGAGTGTTGCAAGTTTGAAGGATATACAACCAAATTGTTCCACATGCGCCATCTTTCATTGAGTGATTTTGCTTTGTATTCTTTGGTTTCTATCACAGAGGAGTAGGTAGACACTTTTGATGATGAGGACCTTCCTTTCATTGTGAAGAAGTCCACCCGCTTTTACAACAATCGTCGAGACCAGAGGAGGGGTAGTTCTCATGCCTGCTTTGAGTGTGGTGATACCACCCAGTTCAAGGCGGACTGCCCTCAAGAAGAGGGAAGACCGCGACCATGATCACAACAAGCGCAAGATGAGGAACAAGAAGCCTTTTTTCAAGAAAAACTGTGACAAGATGACCAATAAGGTGGCCAAGACAGCTTCTAGGACGTTTGTGGCTACTCTCAGCGACATCGACGCCTCTTCTAGAGAGGAGGAGAGCTCGGAGGAGGAGGAGCTGCTGGTGAAGGATAAGAAGAAGAAGAACAAGGACTTCACCGGCCCCTGCTTCATGGCGGATGACAACAAGGACAGAGACCTCGAGCTTGATCTCTCTGAGGTATTACCTTCCTACGATCAGCTTTCTGTCTAAGTTGATACCTTGAATGATACTCTCATTAGCTAGGATAGGTTACTTAAGAAAGTTATGTGTGAGTTGAAGGAGCTTAAGCCTAAGAATGAGTCTATTTCTTCTGAGCTTGCATTTCTTAGGTCTAGGTCTGATGATGAGGAGTGTGAGAGTTGTTTGTTGGTTATGACTGAACTTGCCGAGCTTCAGAGTGTACATGCTCAAGTCGCCAGTCGGCTTGAAAATGTCGAGAAGAAGATCCTTGAGGAGGAGTCTAAGTCTACTCTCTTAGATGCTTGCAAAAATTACCCTTTTCTTGCAAAGGATGTTAAACTGAAAGACAAGCGCCTTAAAGAGCTAGAATCTAGATTGGCGAGTGTTGGGTGTTTGAAGGATGTGCAGTCAAATTGTTCCACTTGCATAGTCTTTCAGGACAAGCTCATCTGGGTTAGAGGGCAACTCAGAGGGTAAGGGAAAAATGAATTTGATCTTTGCAAAGACCAAGATGTATGCTGACAAGACGGGTTTAGCTCATGGGTTGGGATTTGAGAGGGTTGCTTACAATGGGGATAGTAAGACTATGTTCATCACACTTACTACCCTAGAAGCTGAGAAGTCCAAAATCAATACCCACACCACAAACCATCAAAAAACTCATTCCATAACCCACAAAGAAGAAACCTGCATCACAACCCAAGAGAGTTTCATAGCCAGATGAGAGAGCCTGTGAGAGAGCCCCGAGTGACCGGTAGTCAAGTTCCTTAGAGACGCTACCACTGCACCTACTGCCAGAGAGAGGGCCACTTTGTTAGGTTTTGCTTTTGTTGTAGGAGAGATGAGCGGCGTGAGTGGGAGTGGAGCGCCCAGGATATGTACTGCCCTTTTGTTGGTATACATGTGTCTTTTCCTCGCTTCCACTCAGGAGTCCCTAGCGTTTTTCAGCCTCTTCCTAGAGGTTTTGTCCAGCGTGGATCCTGCCATGACTCATATGGTTTTGGTTCACGTGTAAGAAGTTTTGAGTCACAGCGCTTTGGCGGACCACGCTCTCCTCGATGTGATACTCGCCCCCAGTGTGCTAGTGCTAGGATTGATTTGCATGCACTTGTTTTTACTACCTCAGGGCGGATGATCTAGTACTGGATTCCCAAGAAAGTTATGACTAATCCCAGTACTGAGCCATCCACCTACTACTCTTCTCGCATGTAGGTGGCAAGCGGAGGGCTGGAGAACAAGTGGCTTATTGACTTCGGTTGTTCGCGTCCTATGACCAGAGATGCATCGTGGTTCTCCAGCCTCACCCCGATAAAGCGGCATGAGTACATACTTTCGGGGATGATCGGAAAAGAAGGGTGAAAGCCAAAGGTATGGTAAGGATGATTGAGAGTTTTACTCTCAAGGATGTGGCTTTGGTGGAGCATCTGGGATACAATCTTCTCTCTGCATCTCAGTTGCTAGATGAGGACTTGGAAGTGTGCTTCAAATACGATACTTCTCGAGTTCTTGATTCGTCTGGCACTTTGATTTGCAAGATTTCCAGAGTTGGGAGAGTTTTTGGAGTTAATTTTTCTGAGTCTCTTAGTTCTTCTCGTTGTTTGATTGCTTAACCTTTTTCTGAGCTTTGGATATGGCATAGGAGACTAGGGCACATGAGCTTTGATTTGCTTACTCATTTAAGTGCCTTAGGCTTGATCCGAGGATTGCCTAAGCTCAAGTTTGAGAAAAATCTTGTATATGCTTCCTATCGGCATGGCAAGATGGTTGTTGTCTCCCACCCATCGGTCAATCTAGTGATGATTGAATGACCGGGAGAACTTCCCCATATGGACACTATTGGTCCTTTCTAGGTTCGTTTAGCGGGTGGGAAATGGTATGTACTTGTCATTGTTGATGATTTCTCTCGCTACTCTTGGATCTACTTTCTTGTGAGTAAGGATGAAGTGTTCTCACACTTTCGGAGCTTGGCTTTGAGATTGTTCGAGGAACTTCCTAGTGCATTGAAAGCTATTCGCAGTGATAATGGCACCGGGTTCAATAACTATCTCTTTGATATCATTTGTCTTGAGCACTGCATTGAGTATCAATTTTCTACCCCGCACGTTCCTCAACAGAATGACGTGGTTGGGAGGAAAAATCGCACTTTGGTGGAGATGGCTAGGATGATGCTCGATGAGCATCGGACTCTTAGGAAGTTTTGGGCTGAGGCCATTAGCATAGCGTGCTACATCTCAAATTAGGGTTTTCTTGTGCTTAATTTTAAATTTGACTTCTTATGAGTTGTGCTTTGGGAGGCAGCCGAAGGTCTCACACTTAAGAGTCTTTGGTTGTTGATGCTTCATCCTAAAGCGTGATAATCTTAAAAAGTTTGAGTCGTATTCTTCCGATGGCATTTTCTTAGGTTATTCTTTTCATGGTTATTCTTACAGGGTCTTCAATTTTGACACTAACACCATCATGAAGCCCTATGATGTGACCTTTGATGAATCAACCCCTTATGCTAGTACTTTCTTTGAGTGTGCAGGTGTCCATGAGATTGGTGAAAGCATCTTCTTAGATGGTGACCTTCCAGCTCTTAGGGATGACGAGGATGATCCACTACTTCCTACTATATTCACTCCTGAGCTGGCTCCTGCCTCTTCTACACCGGCAGAGGGTCTTGCAACCTCTTTTTCTATTTCAGCTACTTTCGAGCCTACACCAGCAGTGTTTAAGGGAGAGGTCCTCTCACAGCATAAGGCTCCTTTGCACATTCAGCGGTGTCACCCGCCACACCAAATGATTGGCGATCTCAGCGAGAGGATAACTCGTTACAGATCAGCTCACCATGCTCACTTTACTGATCCTGCATTTATTGCTTCTTTTGAGTCCTATGATGTTGGACATGCTTTATCTGATTCAAATTGGGTCAATGCCATGCATGAAGAGTTTGAAAATTTTGAGAGAAACCAAGTTTGGGTCATAATAGAACCACCTCCAAATGTTCACCCCATTGGCACAAAATGGGTTTTGAAAAACAAACAGGGGGAGGATGGGTCTGTAGTGAGAAATAAGGCTAGGCTTGTAGCTCAAGATTTCACTCAAGTAGAGGGAATAGACTTTAGAGAGACCTTTGCACCAGTAGCTAGGCTAGAAACCATTAGGATTCTTCTTGCATTTGAGGCATCCCAAGGTTTCAAGTTGTACTAAATGGATGTCAAATGCTTTCTTAAATGGTTTTATAGAAGAAGATGTCCATGCCAAGCAACCCTTAGATTTTGAGCACCCCAAATACCCTCATAGAGTGTATAATCTTAGGAACGCTTTGTATAGACTTAAGCAAGCTCCTCGAGCTTGGTATGATAGGCTTAAGTCTTTCTTGCTAGAGAATGGGTATGAGATAGGGTATGTAGATAAAACTTTGTTCACTCTCAAACATGGCAATGATTTCTTACTTGTTCAAATTTACGTGGATGATATCATCTTTGGTGGTTCTTCTCATGCTCTTGTGGCCAAGTTTGCAGAAACTATGAGTTGGGAATTTGAGATTTCAATGATAGGTGAGCTTAACTTCTTCCTCGGACTACAAATCAAGCAATGCAAATAAGGTACATTCATCCACCAGATGAAGTACACTAAGGATTTACTGAACAAGTTTGACATGAGCGATGTGAAGCCCTTGGTCACACCGATGGCTACCTCGACAATACTTGATCCGGATGAAGATGGAGAGCAGGTGGACCACTTCTTCTCTCTCTCTTCGAGGTTTTTCTAATGCGGATTTTGCTGGTTGTAGAATTGACAAGATGAGTATCTCCGGTAACTGTCATTTCTTAGGTACTTCTCTTGTGTATTGGTCTTCTCGCAAATAGTCTAACGTTACATAGTCTACTGTTGAAGCTGAATATGTAGCTGCTGTTAGTTGTTGCTCATATTTTATGGATGGTTACTAACTTGAGAGATTTTAGGTTGGATTTTAAGAGTGTACCACTTTTGTATGACAACACTAGTGCTATTAGCTTACCCAACAACCCAATTCAATATTCAAGAATCAAACACATAGATGTGAGATTCCACTTTCTGAGAGACCACAATAAGAAGGGAGACATTGAGTTGAGTTATATTGATTCTCAACACTATCTAGTCGGCATATTTACCAAGCCTCTAGATGCAACCAGATTTTCCTATTTAAGAGGAGAGCTTGGAGTATGTCATCCCTATGGCATTGTGTGAGGGGGAGTTGCTCTTGTAAATACTCTATCTTATTATTGAGCATTTGCATTGCATCTCATCATATAAGATAATCATAGTAATTGAGCTTTGACTTGTATGTTTTTAGCATTTTCTTGTGCTAGACTTGAATTTGGACTAAGTTGAGTAGTTGTGTGGAACAATATTTTAATCTTAGACTCTTCTTGATGCTTTGACATGAAACATCTCGAGCAAGCTAGCTTTCTCTAAGATAAAATTTGACAATTTTATGAATCATATAGGCTATAAAATTCTACTTTCTTGATCATCATATTCATATTTGCTTAGGGTTAGTCAATGCTTGTGTTAAATCTAGTTTGATGAATGTCTTGCTCTAGAACTTCTTGATTCAAGACAGTGGATTGGGGAACATTACACTACATTTTTTGTCTTTGTTAAATGTTTAGCTCATGATAGAACCATGGGAGAACATGTGTTCCTTATGTCGTAAAAGCACTACTTAACTTGATCTTATGACCATTTTGATATATTGTGTAAATTGAATAATTATGAAAAATCAAGTCTCTTATGCTAAAATGTGATCCAATATGGTTATCTTGAAAGCTCAAGGTGTTTGCCGTACCCAGTCGAACAACACTTTGCTTGGATAAGAAGCAATTTGAGGATAAATTGAAAAAGAAAGAAATGTGCCTAAATATTAATTCTTTTTAACCACTTGATCAATCTAAGTCTTGGTTTCATATGTGAATATTTGCAAAGCCCTATGTCCTGAACTCCTGATTACCTAGTTTGAGGTTGAAATTGGCTAGTTCTTCATGCTTGTATTGCCTCGGCACGAGTAGATGCTTATATGGTGGTCACTTTGAACATGATTCGACTATGTGAACTTCAATGCGCCAACTAATTCTTCGAGTTTAGCTTGTAATGCTTTATGTCCTTGTGTCACTGTCTCTTTTTGAGCCTCTATGCAATTGTGAGCTCCACCATCTTAGTTTTGCAGCTATTTGATAATTCTAGCTCTTGCAAATGCTTTATGGTATACTTGTGAAAGCTCATTAGGATTGCATATCTATGCGTTGCATAATATTTTATCCATGATATTTGCATTGCCAAAGGGGGAAAAATAATGAAAGCAAGACTTAAAGGGGGAGAAAATGGAACATGTGCATTCTTTTGCATTTTTGCGTTTTTATTTGTTTTTTGGCTAGTCTCTTCTTCTTTTTGAGCCTTTGCAATCTTCTTATGCCAAGTGACATATTCTTGCTCTTTCTCGAGATTTTGGTCACTTGGATGAGCTTCTTGTGCGATCTTCAAACCTTCTTTTGTTCTTTGTGATGTTGTCAATGTACTCATCAAGGGGGAGATTGAGAAACTAAGTTGAGATATGCCTTGATTTACCTTATGTGATGAGTGACTGATGTTTGTGTGGCTTTTGTTGGTTAGCATATGCATGGTTATATACTGCAATGTTGATTTTGTCTAATCAAAATTGAAAAGAATTGGAGTTTGTATCGTTGTCTCGGTGCAGGAAGCTTACACTCACCGGATAGTCCAGTGTGAGGGCTTTTGACCTCACCGTATAGTCCAGTGTGTGGTAGATGTGAGCATCGGAGCTTTTCAGCGCAGAGGCAGAGAAAAATTCATTCACTGGAAGGTCCGGTGTAGGTGAGAGTAAGTATCGGACTAATTTTTCTAAAGAATGGTGTAAATGTGAAAGTCTAGTGTGGTAGCCTCATTGGATGGTCCGATGTGTACACGGGTGATCACCAGAGGCTTCATCGAATAAAAATTTCCAGAGAGGTTGAAAAACTAAGTTCCAGTGATGATGTACTCACTGGATGGTCCGGTGATGGGCATGTGAACACCAGAGAGTATCACCGGAGCATTTCAGTTCTGAGGTAAATGTTGAGGTGTTCACCAGATTGTCCGGTGTTGAGATTTTATGATCACCGAACTAATTTTTTAGAGAGGAATGCAAACCAGGTTCTAGTGGAGTTGTACTCACCGGATGGTTTGGTGTTGCACTGGTGTGAACGCTGGACCATCCGGTGTTCACATTTTTGTTACGTTTGATCTTTTTCAACTTGATTTCGATTTGGACTAACATGTGATGATGTTATATGGTTCTGGAGATACATGTTTGCTGGTCTCATGGTATGCAGATGATGGATGCAACTTGAGGGTCGACGGCGTAGCTAAGCGAGGTGCTTAGTGCCGGATGATCAAAGAGGTCGGGCGGAGTAAAGGATGATCCGAGCGGTACACGTGGAGGTCAAGCAAGGGAAGAGATGAAGGTTAATGAAGGTGGCATATTGACAAAGTCAAGCGAAAAAGATGCTGGTATAAGTGATAATGCGGCCCGAGGGATCAGGAGTGAGAGAGACTTGCTGGTGGTCAAGATCGCAAGATGAAGGACACGCATCAACATTAGGAGACTTGCTTGAGGTCAAAGTAAATAGCTGTGAGTCACGCCTTAAGAAGCGTGCAAAACGGTTTCCCGGTTTGGCCACAAAACCACGAGCGGATGGAGTGCACGTGGCATCATCGCGAAGCTTACGTCAATGTGAAACTAAGTCATGAAGGCGTCGTGATCGTTCGATGGATGGAGAAGAAAATGGACCAAAATACCTCTGGTGGTAGGTAGGAATGTACTACAAGAGAGAGGTATTTTGGGAACAGTCAAGAAAACTTAGGGGTTAAGTTTCCTAGGTTATAAATAGAGGGGTATGGCTGGTTGGGAAGCCATTTCCTTGAGCCATCCATATGAGAGTCTTGTGCTAGAGTTTTAAAGAAGAAGAAGATGAGTAATTAGCTTATGTAATAGGTGAAAGTTTTAAGAGATAAATCTTTGTAATCCGTTCCTCTTTGAGTAATGAAATTTAAGTTTTTGCATATGCTTGAATTCCCCTACTTCCAGTTTCCTTCTATTGGTTCCCTTGCAAGTTTGCAAGTTTTTGATGTTTATTTATTTTATTTTTCTTTTTGAGCTTAAATTTTAACACCTTGATAAATTGTTTTTCTTGATACTAGAGGCATATAATTCACATACATATACAGATATGATAGGGTCTTGAATTTCCTTTGTCTCTATACCATCATCTTAGAGAGTCTACTTGCCCGATGATTTTGTCTTTGTTTCGTCCATCTTCAAAGTTACGAGTTTTTAGATACAAAGACACATGAAATATTTTTGAATAGAACATATGGTTCATATTCCATCCGTTGAGTCATATTATCTTGAAATTTTCCATCTTACTTTGTCTCTTTGAGTATTTTACTTTCACTCAAAATTTGAGGTGCAATAGGGTGATTAAAAATAGAAGAAGATCATCTATTTTAAAAAAATTATTGAGACATATATCACCTCCTCTAGTTGCCACTTCCAGTCCTACACAAACGGATCAACTGTAGAAAATCCAGGGTTTCCGTTGCAGGACGTTTACACTGCTCAATCCATGGCATCCATCCTGATTAGTCCATCCTGGCCATATTAATTGGCTTATCGCAGTAGTTTTTCAGTTAACCATTTGGGACTGAGCTTGGGGTAATGGGGTGAGGATCGAGCTGGAAAGCACCGGACAAATCGAGCCATCTTTTTCAGCCGGTCTCGCAGGACCAGCTGCATGCTAACCCAAGTGCCCACTAGTCCGTATCATTCGCTAGCTCCCCCGGCCCTCTCGACCGCCTTTAGAAGGTGGCCTAGGTGTGCTCACAACGTCTCATGCATCTCTGAGCTCACCTTCACATATTCCCACGAGATCCTCCCTTTGGCCTAGGGAGATCTCCTTTGATTTTCCCCGTAAAGTCGGGGATTTCAGTCTTTCAGATACAGGCAGTTAATACTGATGACACTTGCATGCCTTTCAATGGTAAATTCTAACCATGGTCTTTGTACCTAAACGTCGGTTTCTGGTCCTACCATTTGCTGATATGCATGCCCGTACGTACGTGACTGTCTCCATTTTTTTCTTTTCTTAATATTTTTAGTGAGTATCCCAATTCTTAAGTTAGGTAGGGGAAAAAAAACTCTTCTACAGACTGCATTGCATAAATCTTAATAGCACTGGTGTTTAATCGGTTTGTCCGTGTAAATTGCATGGCTAGATTTAAACATACAGTTGTGTTTGCTAGGCAACCGTATGGTACGTGACCAACAAAGCATGAACGTTTTCTAGCTAGAACCAATGCCGCCAGACAAAGCAAAACACCGTGACATATGCATGGCTTGACCACACCCCAACACAAGATTTGCATTCACATCGCCTCGCTACAGAATTGCTTCACCGCTACACGTTCATATGCAGAATGCTAGCTTAGGCAGCCCTGCGTCTTTTGTCGAGCATGCCAGCACACATGCATGTGCTTCTGGTAACCACGAAGCTAAGTAGCCTTCAATTCCAAGGCGTGGCTAGCACACTAGCTAGCTAGCCAGGGACCTCCGTTTCTTGTCTGGTTACCAGATATGCAATAATCCCAAAGGATTAAATTACTAAGTGGCAGGCGTTGTACTACATTTACCATTCATCTTTTTATATGCCATAGTCTTGTTAGGAATTCTTGGCCTGTAATATTTTTCTATCGCTAATTTGTTTTCACAATTGGAAAACCTCCAAATTGTACTAGAAATACCCTCGGCCATCCATACGAGAAAAAGTCTAAAGAAGAATAACAATTGTGACCCCTTACAGATAACCCTAGGGAATAATGGGAAATCTTGTGTGGTTTGTAGAGATGCAATGTCAGACCACTCTACACAAAGTGAACATCATTACATGAAAAATAAACAAATAAAATACTATATAAGTGACAGATCGTAATATGATCCGTCACTTATGATAAAAATAGTGAGTTGTAGCTGTGATCTGTCACTAATGACGACTCATCATTGACGAGTTATCTTATATGAATAATTGATGACCGGTGAAAACTTGACTACTCTACACAAAGTGAACCTTGTTACGTGAAAAATAGATAAAAAAAATACTACATAAGTGACGAGTCGTAATATGACCTGTTATTTATGATAAAAGTGATGGATCGTAATTGTGATCTGTCATTAATGATGGTTTATCAATGACGGGTTCTCCTAGGTCAATCATTGGTGTTCATCAATAATAAATTCCTCAGTGACGGGTTTTCTAGATCAATCATTAGTGACAAATCAAGTTATGACCCATCACTAATGATAGTATTCACAAATATTTGGCTCAGTTTCAGTAGTAGAATAATTGTGACCCGTCACTTATATACTCTATAATCCTATATGACATAACTTGATACAACACTAGCCTACTACCATATTGATGCTAAAATGTAAGGGCCACAAACTCCAAGTATTAAAATTGGTTGCATATGGATTATAGAACACGTACAAAAAGTTATAGGATTTTTTGAAAGACAGAAGACCACTAATTTTTAGAGAAACAGAAGGCCGCCATGCCCATAAACAGTACTATTGGTAAACAGTAAATTCCGAATGGCAGACTGAAGGAATCGCATAAATGGTAGTTTTGTGAGAAGAAACCCTAATATAGTAGTAGTTTTGTGAAATAGCCGTAAAAAGCGGTAGTTTTGTGACTATTAGACCAAGAAAGTGGTGGGTTTGTGAAATTAACTCAATTTTAAAAGGATATTTATCTGGCTCCCTTTAGAACTTACGTGAGGGTGATGTGGTAAGGCTGCTACGCGCGCGAAGGTATGTTACGAGTTTGATTCCCACGGAACGCAAAGTATGAAAACAGTGTGAAAAATTGCAAATGACACATGGCAAGTGGTGATGGCACTGAGTTAGGTTGGCTTGGTTGATTTTTTTTTGATTTTTTCCATGTCAAAAAACGCAAAAACCGTTCATCAGTAATAAGTGACAGATCATGATGGATCATAACCGTGATACGTCACTTATGACTTGTAATAAGTGACAGGTTAGAGTTACGACTCGTCACTAATAAGTTTTATTAGTGACAGATCAAATTTTGAACCATTACCAATGAACTAATTGGTGACATGTTCTTAATCGTTACTTATAACTAGTCATCAACAACATGTTCGAAGTGACAGTACGAGATTCGTCATCCATAGCGGTTATCATCCGTCATTTATAGCATTTTTTCACATAGTGCCTTTAGCTACACATAATTTAGGTTACTTGTATGTTTGTGATGATTTGCTTGTATTGAGGGTGCACGTTGGCCATGCATGGGCTTGCTTTTGGGTGCAGTAGCTCAGCTAGGTTGATTTGTACGTAGCGTCCATGTCTTTTTGCGTCACAATGCATGCAAGGCCGGCCGGATCGACGGGCCTACCATAGCGTGAAAGAGAGATCAATGGAGGACCAGCCAGAGGAGCTGATCGCTCGATGGAAAGCGAAACCGACAAGAATGATCTCCTCCAGTCGAAGAGCTATCTTTTCATGTGCAGGTACTAAGCCAAGGACCACAAGACTACAGAAAGGTTCAGTTGTGCTAGCAGCTAGATCCCTCCAGCCTTTTGATCCTTTGACAGCTCACAAAAACAACGGGGCAAAAAATGCAGAACAGAAGACATATAGGTCAGGTTCTCATATTCGAATTTTGTGTTAAACATACCGAGTTTTCGACGAGAAGTTCAGAAGTCGGTAGTTCACATGCTGAGCATTTGTGGCATTTCATACTTTAGACAGCGCATGTGAAAGCGGACATGCACGGTGATGTATTGCTTGCTGATGAACAACAGATCCGGCCGAGAAATTTGTCGCAGACGATTAATACTAGTGTCCTTAGATGTACGGGCGCAAAATTGAATAGCGGAAAAATGATTGCAGATAGTTACAGTGAGATGATTAGGCCTGTCTCGTTCCAAGAAAGAGCTAGCGCAGAATTTCCATGTGTCGGCATGTGAAACGAGAGGAGAAGCATAGCTAGTTAGTTATAGGAGTAGTCGGCAGTCCAGGACAGGTTATTTATTGGAAACGTCAAACTTATCCGCGATCATACTTACACAGTAACCACCTGCGTGTGATCCATTACTAGCAGTATTATTGGTCAATGATACATGCATCTAGGAATAGGAAAGAGAAACATGGTTTGAGACAGATAAAGGTGATGGTACACGTATCTCAAACTCATCCAATGCCGATAAGACTAAGAAAAATCTCAAAAGATCTGGTAACGTTGAGCAACAATCCGATTAGGCGATAAGTTTCACCTAAGCTGTCTAACTCATCTTTGCAAACCATTCTGACTAAGAGCATCTCAAACAATCCAGATCAGCTAGCTATTTCAAAATTTTGAATGCCAAGTGAGCAACCAGCCTCTTTGACCTATTCGACGAAGTAGTCGCGAAATCAAGCTACCAACAAATCCGGCAGACAAACACTGCCTCGTATGTCCGGATGCCAGGTCCCAAAATTGTGCCTGCAGGACGCTTGCTTGCTGCATTTTGGCCGCCAGTATGTGTGGCAGCGGCGCTCGACGCAGTTCCCTCGTGGAAACGCCCACGGACAGACGGACCGTATCGTCGCACTACACGCCGCTGGCCTCCAAATACCGGGGACCGGGCCGGCCCCAGGTACGTAACAGGCTGCGCGACGCTGACTACGGTCACAGCGCCACACGGAGCCGCGCGCGCTCAGCCCGGTATGGAGCGGGCGAGAGCTCGATCGCATCTCGCCAGTGGCCCGGCCGGCACGCCGGCCGCTCCAATTTCCAACGCGATCGTTGCCTCGAGTGGCACGGGACCGGACGCCAAATACCGACCGAGGAGCAGCGGGGTCAGCGCGGCAGGAGGGGCGCTGCCGCACGCGACACGGCCATCTCGGCTACGTACATACAGCCCCGCGCCACACGCATCGGCCACCGCGCGTGCGCCCACTGGCGCGAGTCCTGTGCGCCGCTGACCCGATCGTTTCTCGGGAATCTCGGCACTGTGTGCCAGCCGGGACCGGCCGAACCGGGACGCGCCGATCAAAGCGCGCAATGGCGGGCGCACGGGAGTGCATAGAGCAAAGCAAAATTCTACATCTATTCAGAAAAAATTTTATGAGAATTTACCTATATTATTTATCTCATAATCTAATGATTGGATTGAAGATAAGAGAGTAAGTAGACGTGTGTTATCATAGAGAAAATGATCTTTCATAAGATCAGATCCTATAGAATTTGCTTCTCGTGTGGAGTGGGTTGGGAGTCTGGGACATGACGAGCGGTCAGTTGGACAACCAGCTGTGGTACGCGCATGGAGGGGCAAACTGCTGGTCATTATTTGTTATAACTAAAGTTAGATTTGTCATAACTGTTTAGTTAAGCATTTGATTTTCTATTAAAGTTAGATTTGCCATAATTTTTAGTGCCCGGAAGCACTCTTGCTGCACTTTTTCCGTCAAAGCGTGGCGCTCTTTTTCGTCATCGTAGCTGATGCGAGTGCCAACAGAGCTAAAGAAAATTCCCACGAAAACTGCTACACGCACAAATTAAGCAGAAAAAAATCTCATAAAACTGACTATTTCATCAGTCTTCCATGTCCTTGTCTCAGCACCTCCCCATGGCGAAGAACTCTTTGCCCTCTTCTCACCAGTAAGGAAGAGTCCTCGTTGTAGTCATCCATTGCAAGGTAATCAACCATCTCCACCGAAGTAGTCTTTAGCATCTCCTCCATCTTCTCACCCTACTTCGTCTCATATATGTGCATATCTAGCGATTCCCCAATCTACAAAAGAAGCAGCCTTCTTTCTAGCATATTTTGAATCTTGATTTAATTTCAAAGCTAGTCAGTTATGAATCGGTGGTGAAGGGTCAATTCGTGGTACACAAAAAATGTTAAAAAGTCCCCTTCTAAAATTTCTACATACGATTAATTTCTTAGCTTTTACTTTTGATTGACTGTGCAGTCTGAAATCGTGTGTTCTTTTCTCAGAGATCATGTGTTCGTGCATTTCAGCAATCATCATATCCTTGTCCTCACCTCTTTCCATCTCGTTTACGTGCAGATCAGAACTTAGCTCAATCTACACAAGAAGCATTCTTTTCCTAATGTAATCTGGATATTGTCGACCAAAAGATTTTTGCTATTGAGTGGCAAGTTTTCTTTTGTGCCTAGAGCAAAGGTAAAAATATTTTCCCCTTCTAAAATTGATGCATGCATGTGCGATTGAGAAGATGGCATATCAACTATTTATTACCTTTTAATTTTGATTAGATGTTCCCTGTAAAATCTTATTGTTATATTCTTTTCTCAAAGATGCATATGGAAGGGCATAGTTTTTTGGTTGAGTAATATATTATATAATTGAGCTTATAATTTACCCTATGAATTTTTCTCCCCTGCTATCATGCTAGAACATTTGCTAGTATGCATATGGTATTATCCCCTTTGACAAACTGATTGATTATGTAATAACAATCCTCCAGATACATAGATGGGTCAAAGGAAAATGTGTTTACAATACTACATGGACTGTTGTCATTATATGTTGAGGAAAAGATTGATTGCTGCCATGATTCTGTGTTTTGGTATAAGATTAATAACAGAAAAAGGAAAAGAAGAGCCGTCACATATGCTCCAATGTTGAATCGTGATGTTGAAAGAATCACACATCTAAATCATTTATATTATGGAACTGAGGCCCATTGTATAAGTGAGTTGCACATGCAGAATGTTATTTTTCATAAGCTATGTGCTGAGCTTAGATTACATGGCCTGCTTTTGGACACCTTCCACGTTACTGCAGAAGAACAACTTTCAATGTTAATTCATGTTGTGGGTCAAAAATGGTCTAACAGATCAATTGTTTTTGAGTTCAATAGATCCGGTGAGACTGCTAATAGGTATTTTAATCTTGTTTTAGATTCTCTTTGTCTTCTTACCCGTGATCTCATAAGCATCAGATCGATTGAGACACATTCAAAGATAACAACTAGTCAAGGCAGATTTCATGGTCCTTACTTTGAGGTACATCCAAAATGGTCCATTAGTTATAAGTATATTGTAGGTTTCATGGTTATCTAATTGGACAAAACCTGTCTCTTTCTCATAGGGATGCATAGGAGCCCTGGATGTTACACTTATACAGCATGTGTACCAATCCATATGGAAGATCAATTTAGGGGTAGAAAGTCCATTACCACCCAAAATGTGCTAGTTGCAGTTGATTTTGACCTAAGGTTCACTTTGAACAACGGTTGAAAGAGCACTTTGCACCTTGAAGAATAGTTTCAAAACCTTTGCAAGTTAGCCAATCTATCCTTTGAAAACACAAGTGAAAATTGTGTTTATTGTGTGCTTCATAACTAGATCTTAGATGATGGTCCTGATGAGTATGTTTATGATGATCTTACTTGGTACTCGGCCTTGCCACAAAGCAGAAGAAAAATTCATGACACGCATCAGGAGAATCAAGCATGGGTGCTCAAAAGAGATAAGATAGCTGAGAAGATATGGAAGGATAAAATATGACAACCTGTAGTTAAGGTTGAAGTAGATCTATAAATTAATATGTTATTAATGTGATTTTTTATTTCTATGTATGAAACAAATTTGTGTGATGCTTTATTATGTTTTGGCACTATGTACTATTTCTTATGAGATGGATTGATCCCATATTAAGTTGCACCCTTATATGTCATTCTCTTGCTCAAATTATTGGTTGTTTCATGTTGGTTTACCTCATGTGTTTTTAATTACAATATATGTCTTCTGCCATGGGAAGCAGCAATGAGCAAGGTAAAGTGGAAGGATGATGTCATGTGCTCTTATGAGAGGACTCTTTTTTAGGATGAGGATCAAACCAAGTTCATGTTACAGTGGTGTATTGAGTAGCCTAAAAAACAACATGCAGAATTTAAGTTTAGGAAGCAACATCTTATGAAGTGTGCCGATAGCTTAAATAAAAAGTTTGCTATGTGGGTGATAGTTGATCAAGTGGATCATCACTATAGGTACTACAAAGAAAACTAGAAGATTATTGCAGCAACTTTAAGCAAGAGTGGAAATTCTTTTGACCTTACTAGATGCTTATTGACTATTTTAGAATGTGAAAAAGCCTCTATCAATATACATATACTATATTTTCCTTTTCTGAAAGCTATTAATGTAGTGCATATAGCAACCTAACCCCTGTTTGCATAACATGCAGGACAGGGCAATGCGCTTTCTATCTAAACTAATCAAGTTTTTTGATGAGATATAGGAGCTATTCACAGGTTGTAGTGTTGATGGTTCTTTGGCTATGGACCATCAAACATGTATGGATGATTGTGATGATTCAGACGGCGATGATTTAAGGGGACTGCTTGATCTAAATTGCTATACACAGCCTGAAGGCCTTGGTGAGGATTCTGACACTTTGCAAACTCCAACTCGTCATGCAAGTGTTGACAACAGCTCTTTTAGCACTAGTCGAGTTAGTAAGAAACGTCCAAGGGGCAGCAAGTCACTTGCTAAGAAGCCACCAAAGGTCAAGAGTCATTTTGTAGAGTCCACTCAAGAAATTAATGCTACAATGATATCACTTCAAGAAACACTTGTTGCCATTGCTCCTCCCCAAATGTCACGGTTTGGTGACCCTCATGCTACTTTGTGGCACAGGTTAGAGACAATTCCATTGACCCCTGACCAAAGGGTGATTCTTGGTGAGCACCTATCTTCTAAGGAGAAGAAAGACACACGCAGTTGGCTATGCAATGCAGGTGATGATACTCTAAATGCCTAGGTATTTAAGTTCTTATGCAGCAACGATAGTATCAACCTCTGAAATTCCATAGATGTTGGATTATTATTTTTGGTGTGTAGAAATCGATAACCCTGAACTATGCAGCAATGCTAGTAGCCTCTAAAGTCTAGTAGTTGTGGAGTCATCTTTTTGTGTAATTAGAATCTAATGACTAGTGAATGTAACTAGCTATTGCCTTTTGGCTGATGAATTTGCGATCTTCTATCTACATGATATAATTTATGAACAATCAAAACTCGTTGCCTAGTTTGTTCGAGTGTTGAGGCTTGAAATCACATGAATGGACGTTTAGGAGATCCAATGCCCGGTCTTTCTAAACTTCCCTTGCCAACAGAAGTGCGAATTATGACAAATTTTGTTAGAGAAAAATAACATTGATGAATTATGCATTTCTTTATAGTATCACAAGATCTCAGGAAAGGAGGTATGATGTCTAATATATTATAAAATTGTAAGAGTAGTTATCATACAAGTACATACACTATAAGAACAGTTACCAAACAAGCACACGCGTTGTAAGAATTTGTAACCACACAAGCACATACATTGTAAGAGTAAATATCATACAAGCACACACGTTGTAAGAATTTGTAAAACTAGTTACCATACAAGCACACGCATTATAAAAGCAATTACCACACAAAAATTTATAAGAATAGTTACCACACAAGATACACATTGTAAGAGCAGTTACCACACCATCAATGACAAGAGAAGGTATCATCACCACTCTAATTTATTTGGATGACTATACCCAATGTTGGCTACAAACCAAACAATGTCGCAACTTTTACCAAATATTTGTGGTAGCAATCTAAACATGTGTCACACAATATTTACCACGGACTAACATGTGTCATGGCTACAAACCAAATACTTCTATTTTACCACAAGTTAGTCAAGCCACAAGTGTGGCTAACACCTAATTTTAGACATGGCAAGTTTAGTGGCCAACCAAACACACCCTAAACTATAAAGCCACCATTTGGTGTTTGTATGCCATCTAACACCTTCAGATCGAATCCAACGCTTCCCTGCATGTTCTGTTTGATTTGCGTTCTATTTTCTTACTTATTCGCATAGAGAAATAATCGATCATATTCACGTATGAATATAATTATTTGGCAACCTACAATCAATCTAGAAACTTGCAACTAATCAATTTAGAAACCATTATTTCTTTCATATATCCAATAACTAGAATCAACCTATATCTTTTATAATAATTTGATATAGAATGATTTCATGTCCTTTCCTTTCTTTTTTGTTTATTTTCTTTCTCGGTAAAAATTGGGTATGTTTTCTCAGTTGAGAAACTTTTAAGATGCATACTCAAATTTTTGTTTTCAATATTTTTCTATAAAAATTGTTAACTTATAATATTATTGAATTTACGTGTACGATGGCTAGCGGTACGAAACGCACTGCGTGTAAGTGCCGTGTGGGTGTCGGGTTCGCGTGAGTGGACAATGTGGACGCTCGCTAGCCTGACGTGTTTCTTTTGAGGAATAAGCCTAAAGGTGTTTGTACAGGGCATACAGGCGTACAGATCGAGCAAACGCGTGCATGGATCGATCGACGGGCGTTTTGGGCCGCCCGTGCTCGGATGCCTACGAATGTAAATACCTGAGAACTGTTGGGGTTGTACGAACGAACGATTCTAGTTTCGTTCCAAAAACAAATAGCCGGTAAGCGAGGTGATTTTGGGCATTGCCATGAGATCGAGCGAGACAGCGCTCACAATCTCTTGGACCAGGTTTGTCCCATCTGACCACGCAGAGACAAAAGCCACTGGCGTCCACGGGTCGTCCCTCACCCGCTTCCCTAGTGGAAGGCATCACGGCCCCCCACTGGTCAGCCTCCACTCGAGTTCAGCAGCAGCTTTCGGCTGAACCGGATGTGCCCGAGCTGTTTGTGTGCAGGCATGGACCTGGGAAGTGGACGCGCCCCCCTACTCGATCGGCACCGGGCACTGGCTAATGGGAAGCCCCTGCCCCACTCACTCTAACACGACCAAGCCCTCTCGGAAGGGGCATTTGCTCGTGCAGCGCCTCTGATGCGCGTTTGATCAGTGAGTCAGGCATGGGAGGAAGATGAGATGTAGCTAAGTTTGTCTACTCTTTCTGCAGGTTGGATTAGACTATTTTGCACCACAAAGATGAATAGACATGGGAGCCATTTGAATATGACCAAGAATCTGTAACGCAGACACGCATATTTGTGCTCATATAGGTGTTCCGTTGGCGCAACGAGTTCGTTCCAATTTTATTTCTTATGTACAATAAAAGGTGCGGTTTTTCTGTACTACTTTAACGAGAGATTTGTATAAATGCACTTTAGTTGATTACACTTCGATGAAATACTATCATGATCTACATATCATTGATACAGATGACTCCACATGTCACCGATAAAGGAGTGATATTTTCTCGAAACACCAATCAACTAGAGTACATTTTGGCAATTTCCCCTTTCAGTAGAAAGGAAAAAGGCATGCCTGTTTCAAGGTGGGAATTTCTACTGAACCAGGCCAACTGGACCATACCTCAGCCGTTAAAATGGTGAAGTTTATGCATGAGTTGCTCAATATTTGGTCGCTTGTGCTCGACATGCATCTCATGTTGTGTCGATTTGTCCTGCTCCGAATTGAAATGCTTCCAAGAAGACAAGGACAGAGGGAGACGGGCGTTGAGGCCCAGGGTGCCTTATCCTGCTTCCATTTGGTATTGTACCATGGAAGCTTTATGAAGGAAGAATAAAAGAAGAATATCTTAAGATAATATAGATAATGCATTATGCATGAGTCTCTTATTCAGAAAGAAAACAAAAGGGGAACACTGCATATCCTCCAAGCTTGCAAAAGAAAATGTACTCTGAAGTATGAACTCAGTCAAGCATCCACAAGCTAAGAAAAAAAAGATAGTACTATATGCTGTCCTAGCTTAGCAATGAATATGTAAGTCTGAACTCAGTCAAGCATGCATGTGTTAAACAACTTGATACAACTCCGAATTAAGCATCATTTCTAGTTTACTGCTTAGTGCTTACCTTAGTGTGAGGTGTAAACCATCTCTAGATCTACCATCTGCTTTGTCGATCCTTCAAAACTACTGACGATCCAAAAGGATGTGACGCACATATGTTTAGTATTTTCTATTTGGCCTACACTTGTCTAGTGGTGCATGGATTGCAGTTAAGCAACAAACTAAAGCTACTTCGGTTCGACGCACCTGCACATGAGTACTAGGTTTAGCTAGCTTCTAAAGCACAAACATTCCATGTGTTATCATCAGTACTACGAACAACTGCCCAACAAGAAGAGAAATGGTCCAACATGCTTTTCGTTTGCCTTTACTTTTCACCTACATCGTTTTCTTTTTGCACAGTAATTAAGCATAATGTCGATGTTCCTGCTTCTTAAATGTTAAAAATGAAACAAAATTCGAATATACTGTGCTGGCAGAGAGCAAGTCAACTATCTATGTTCTAGACTTGGTACCAAAATGTCTACTTCATATGTCTCTAGTTTTGCTTTGCTCCATATCTGGTAGGAGTTGTACATATCTATCTTCCTTCTAGTTCCAGTACATGAGTCATATACGAATAAGATATATGTAGCCATTTTATAAGAGGGTCTTTACAGTGTACTATGATACCAGTTGGTGAGAGATATCATAGATTTTATCTAACCGCCCATTTGCTAAGGTAATTTAGTAATTATCTTGTTAATTGTGAAATAAGCCACATATACCCATGAGGGTAATTACATCTTTCATTGTTAACATTTCATCGTGTGTGTGCCCTATTTGTCTAACGCGTGAAGGCACTGGTGTAATCTGCCGCTACCAGCACCACGTGCTGCCGGTGTCCAGGCTCCTCCACCCCCTCCGTGCTAGCCTACCAGGCCCAACAGTGCATCGCCACCATCGAGTCACCTCCACCCCCTCCCAGCTAGGCCGTCGTCAGGCTGTCCGTCCACGCGATCGACCTGATTGCGACCTAGGTGTGGTGCTGCGTGTAACTGAACAAGGCTGACACTGAGGTTTCCTTCTTCATCGGCAAGTCCATGCCTAAGTTCTCTGTTGCGCGCATCACAAAGAAGACCAAGTCCTAGAACGGCATTGTCGTTATCTACATGACTGGAGTCCCGGCTCCTACATCACCAGGCCATCCTGCAGTGACGACGAATGGTGACGTGCGGCATCAAGATCATTTGAAGGCTCACGGAGTCACAGAATCACTGGCCGGGACAAGCGCCAAGCGTCGTTGGCCATGACAGGTGGAAGCTCAAGGCCAAGCGGCATTGTGTGTGTGGGTTCCTGTTGTTAGGATTTGCCTGTATTTGTGCAGGTACAACTCGCATCATTACGGTCATGATCACCAATTAGGATCATTTGTTAGTAGGATTTGCATCCATTTGTAGAAGATATTGAGGAAAAAATGGCAGTTAGCGTGGTGCACTAAAGCTGTTTGATGAAATGCCGGTTAGTGTATTTAGTCCAATTTTATCGATCAAGTTTAGAAGCATGTACATTTACTCAAGAACTTGTTTAGTCTAATAGAAAAATATTTATGTTCAGTTTAGCAATTTAGCTATGTGATCATACTTTACAACCGTAGAGTACAATTTAGGAGCAATGCAAAAACTACTAGTTTAATTGTTTTGTTCGTTTGGTGACATCAGTGATGTTAGCGATACAAAAATTGCTAGTTAGTGACATTAACGATGTATCTCGCCCATGCCAGAGACTCAAACACCACCTGCAGCGTCGCCACTGCCACCTCCGCACAATGCTCATTCACTCTGCATCGTCCTGCTGCTGCGGACATCATCACACGTCGGCTATGGACCCTAATCAACTGAGCTATATATAAAATCAGGTGTCAAGTCTAAGATTTAAAATCGGGTGGGCAGATTTCACCATAAAGACACTAATCAACTGAGCTATGTTCACGCCCCAATGCCATATGGCATGATCATGCATCATATCAGCATGTGAGAGACACAACCAGGTTGTGTGCATTGTGCAACTGACGAATGAGTTTAGAAGAACAACCTTGCAATCTCTATGATTAGACGGCTGATTCTTATTTCCTAGACGGGTTCTATCAATTTATATGATTATCAACCCCATTGCTATCGTTGGTTTCTTCACATCAAAGACAGACCAACACTAGTGAAGGAGGTTAGTTGGATCCTACCACTTAATCAGTCTGGCTAATCCCTTCCAGCTGCTAGATTAGATGCAGACTGAGACTGGGGCGTGCTGTAGGGCAGGCACAGTTCGATCGAGACCTCCCGTGAGGGAAACCGGGCACCAATTTGCTAGAAACAGACCATGTGATCGATCGCATCACCTCATCGCCACAGGATCCATGAAAAGCTTGGCCGTCAGACAAAAAAGAGACCCGCCCTTTATTTTTCAAAGAACCTTAAAAAAGGGCGAGCAACTCCTGTAATTCACTAAAGAAGAACAAAGTTGATCTAGTTTATAAAGAAAAATCAGGCTTTGAAAACTGTACAACCGCGTAGCTAAGACTCGAGGCTTAGCACCACACAACCTACAGATGACGGGGTCTGACATAAGTTATCGTTGTCAAGCTCATCACAATAACAACATAACAGCTCCGACTTCTCACGACGGATCTCAACATATGCCTCATTATCGATGCATACACGCACATAGGTACCACTAAAACAGCCTCAAGAAAAAAACGCATTGTGTGTCATCATTGTCACTTTGTCACACCCTAACAACGTAGCAACTTTGACTCCACGCCAACACGATGAACCAAGACTGTTTGCCACCTGCTATGAAGCATGAAGCGTAGCTCTAAGGAGGTCGAAATTTCATCATCACCCCAGACCCATATCCACATCACCGTTAATCTCAACATCAGTTCCCGCTAGCATAGGTCAAGAAACTCCAAGGCAATGTCTCCATGGAGGACACGATATCAAAGAAGCCGCCATTGCCTGATCTCGAAAGAGATCAAAGTTTTCACCCAGAGGATCGTCTCAGGGTGGAGAAAAACAGGGATGTCATCGCGACGCCTCCGAAAAGGATAACGACGCCCAATAGCATCGTTGTCACTAGCATCGGCAGCTCCAATCCAGGCTTTCGCCTGAAGCATCCCACACCATGAACATCTTGCGCTCACGCTGAACACCAACCGGCCTCCACCGGGATGCATCGTGACAACCACCGAACCTCAGGTCGCCTAGCCCCATGGCCACCCCACCGCACTCCTCTGCGCCGCATGGCCGCCGTCGCCCACGCAAGGCCATCATCCCTAGCGCCACCGCTGTCACCCTATCTGACGGCCACCGCCTCGGATCCAGACAACCCCATGCGGAACCAACCGCCACCGTTGCCTGGTTGCCGTTACCGCCACCGGATTAAGCCGTCACGGAGCAGGTTCGATCGTCACCATAGACTGCGCCACCTTTGGATGCCGCTGCCGTCTCGAAGGGATGTAGCCCTGTCGCCGCTGTCGTTACAACTATGCAGGCTTCAGCGAGGTATATGGAGGAGGGAGGGAGCCTGCAGCAGGAGGCTTGAGGTCCGCCTGAGCCGTCCCTAGAGCGACGCAGGGCCGATAGAAAACCAGGAGAGTGCTTGAGACCGCCCTTGCGTCGTTCTCCAGCTTAATGGCTTGCTGGGCACTTGCAGGTTCAATGCTACCTAGCGTGGTACCGTGTGTGTAGCTTTCGGCTGTTCGTGGTGTTCAATCTCGACTCACCTGACAGGATCAAGGTGCACTTGTTGTCAAACTAGGCCTCAGATTTTGCATCGATGGGCTGGTGCTGTGGTGCAATTTTTGTCGACTGGGCCACCGGTTTTGCTTACACAGCCGTGGCTTTTGCTTGGGCTGTTAGTCACGGGCAAATGGGCAGTGTGCTGGGATTCGTGCTAGGCTGTGTGAACAAAGCCTGCCGGCTTGTTATTGGGTGGTCCTTGCTAGGCCTGGCTAGGTACAGGTAGAGATGAAAACGGTCAACATAAATCCTGATTCGTTTTCTACATTTTTTTCAATTGTTTTAAATTTTTTTAGACTTATATGAAAACAGGATAATTAATTCAAAAACGGAGTTTAAAATGATTATACTGTTTTTCTGACCGTATTCTCGAATTTTCATTTTTAATTGGGTTCTCAAATTTTCGTTTTTAATCAGAAATTTCTCATTGGATTTCCGTTTTTCAATTGAGCCCAAATAGCCCACATCCTATCAGGCCAGCCCAAACTTCACCCGTTCACCGCGCTAGAGGCTGGCGCCGCCTCCAACCAACCCTACCTGCGCCCTGCGCGCCGCCCGCTCCGGCCAGCCGCCTGCTTTGCTTGCTCTCCCTTTTCCACACAAGAACCGCACGGCCCCGCACCGCGTTTCTTTCCTCTTCGTCTCGTCCGGTCGTTTCCTCCTGCCTCACCTCCGGCGCGCGGCTGGGACGAACCGTGCGACGAGGAGCGGGTCTCTCTAATCCAGCGGCGGCAAGATCGCGGTGGCCGTGTGGCAGAAGAGGAAGAGGGCGTCGTTGGGGCAGTCGGCGGTTGGCGGCGAGTGCTCCGGCGGCGGGCACCGGAAGCGGCTTGCGGGAGGGCCGGACTACCTGGACGAGCTCCCTGACGACCTCGTCCTCTCCATCCTCTCCAAGCTCGTACGGTAGACCGGGTGTAGCAAAGGATGGAGCAGCACAAAGAAACCGCCCGCGGGAGGTGAAATTGCACTCAACCATTAGAATCCTCATGTATCTGCATCTGCAGTTGTATTTATATAACTGCATGAAGAATCTGAATCGGGGCACATCCACTTTTATGACCTTGTTCAGCTATTACAGCCAGGCTAATGCTGCAACGCTTCAGGCTTCAGCAGTTCAATCACAAGTTCACGTCCATCTAGATTTTTTTAGAGGAATGAGAGAATCATCTAGACTGATGTGGCCTTTGATGATGTTCAAGCATGCACATACAACCTGCTGAAAAGGCCTTCAAACTTGGAAAGGCCAAGAACTAGTTTCCTGTAGCTGTTAGTACATCCAAGAACTTATTGATCAGGTATCATCAGGTATCCAAAAACTTATTGCAACTAGCTTGACATACGTGTCAGTTTCTATGAACAACATCAAAATACTTGTAGTTATTTCAGTATAACGATCAATTTGGCGATCACAATCACATCTGAGAAGCTTACATTTTAAATGCTTATGAACAGAACATAAAGACCAAATCTTAGATATGAGACTGTTACGGCTCAGCTCCAGAATCTGAACCCACAACAACCAAAGTTTCATATTGTTCAACGAAGTTAATTCTGGCTGAACTTAGACTGAACAGTAAGTAATTCACGAATCACGGAAGTCTCGGGAGCGGGAAGAAAACTGGGCAATAACACTACAAATCATGGTTTTAAGTTCAGGTGTTTCTGGTTTCAATTATCGGTTCTCGACGGGTGTGTTTTCGTTTAGATTGGTTTGTTTTTGATATCCCGAATTTTCTGGATTTGTACCTGTTTTCAGCTTTCTCGTTTTTAATTTCGTTCTCGAGAAAAAAAATGTAAAAGTAAAAATGGTTGGAGTTTTTTCCGACCGTTTCCATTCATTTCCATTCTAAGGTTCAGAGACCAGTAGCATGTCCACCAAAGAAGAAAAGGGGGGAAAAATCACGGCGCACACGTGCTCAAAGGGCAAAATGGGTCAATTTACTACCAAGTGCCAACAATGGAAGTCATGAGATGCAATGAAATTGGCTCAGTAGTACCGCATGCGGTTCACTACGTCACGTTCACAAATATCTTGATTCGAATTTGATTTGGTTTGGTTTAGAACACGTCACTTATGCATGCAGTATTCGGGTGTTGAAGTTCTCCACGAATTCAGGTGCCAGACTCAGTAAATATATCTTATATCCTAAAGCTCCAAGATTCAACGAACTCCTAGGGCATCCATCCACTATAGCTCCTCGCTTGAAGCCTAGAGACATCCGGCACCTGCCTCAGCACACTCCAGTCACTGGCCCAAATATTCACGATGCCTCCTTTGCTGAGGATTCGAGCTTGCCTGCGCCTCTCTTCCTCGACCTAGGCAACTTCCTCCTCGACCGCACCGGCGAACTCACTGCTTTAGCCCTCCTTTGCACCAACACGTGCTCCAGCGAGATCTAGCAGCCGTGCCATCCCCCCCCCCCCCCCCATGAGCAGAACAGCGGAAGCCCTACCACCATGTGAAATCCATGTGCACCCGCCATTGTTTAGTCGTCCTAGCCGCACCAGAGCTTGGGGAAGCTTCTTCAAGGTCTTCTTCGCTGAATCTCGCCTTCAATTACCGAATCCCCGCCGGATTTGAGCTCGGCCACGACTTTCTTCCCCGACCCCGGCAGGTTCCTCCTCGACCCCAACGGCGAATTCGCTGCTTCAGCCTTCCTCTACGCCAACACATGCTCCAGCGAAATCCTTGGTGTCAAGGTGAACCTCATCACCCATTTTCCCCATTGTCTCGTGCCTTCATTCCTCTTCTCCACGCATGGCCAAATAACCACGTTACCATGCTTGCCATCAGCTATGTGCCAATCACTACCAACTGCAGCTAATGCCTCAAACTGGAGCCTTACACCATATTAAAACTTTCGGTATCATAAGATTTCTTAGTCATGCAACCGCTTGCCACCAGTGAAGCCATGTCACATTGTTCAGTCACGACCTCTGTTCGAGCTTGCCCTTGACCAAGATCAATTTTGACTAGGTCAACAGGACCCTAACCCTACTCTGCATCTCTATCTTATCCCCTCTTCCCCGGTCGGTCTTCCTCCCTGGTTCGACACCCTACATCCATGCGCACATGCTCACCATCGACGTCACTCGGTCACTAGCAAACCCCGCCGCGACCTCAGGCCCAGTTCGTTCGGATCTAACCAGCCAGTTGCCCGATCGAGGAGCTGCCACCAAAGATCCCCTCTTCCTTGTCTAGTCTTCCTCTTCGCCTCTCTCTCACTCGCTGTCCAATCAAAACACACATATACAGCTGGCACAACGAAGCGTGCTTCTCTTCCTAGTTATTTCAACCCAACCAATAGCACTTCGAGACTAACATGGATCAAGTGTCTGACGAAAAAAACTTTTTGACTCGGGTATCTGCGTAACACTGATTGCCATACCATTTCTGACTACAATTTGGAGGTACCAGTTAGTACAACTTAACAGCTCAAAATTCGACTCAACTAGCTACGGATATAAAGCATTGGACTGATTATTATCAAATCCAAACCAAAAAATTTACTGTTGCCATTGCTACATAGGTCGAAATAGTGTCATGATGGCAAAGGCTGCAGACATGCTGGCCCTTAGATTTTCGTGGAACTAGGATTGCATTTACCAGAGCAAAAGCGGTTAAAGTTCGCACACTGCAGACAGTAGCAGCAGGCTCGTAGCCTGTGTTTTCAGACGCTTCTTTTTACGTACTTCCTCCGCTCCGAAATATAAATTTATTAAGACATTGACTACAATATCTATAAAAATATATTATTTTAAATAAAAATAGTTATATACTATAAAAGTATTTCTCATAATAAATTTAGTAATATCGACCTTAGGTTGTTAATTTATACGTTTTTAAATTGATGGTCAAACATAAAAAAAACTTGACTTAGGACAATCAGCTTATATTTGAGATGGAGGAAGTATACATGGATTTGAGCTAGCATACATCAAGATAACCGTGGGCCCGTTTCTCCGTTTGCAACACTTCAAATGCGAATTCAGAAATTACCCACCAATAGAATGATACCACAAGCTTTTCATGGCACGGAACAGATGCCAATAATGCAATAGACCATAATTGCGTATTCCGAGCAAGCGTGCTTTAGCTTTCCGACACGTATATGGTACACGTATGGTGAGTCAGAATATTTGAAATCACCATTATGAGTTGAATTCTGGTACGTACAACTGCAAATACGATTATGCGTACAATGTGCGAGTGTGCAGTATTGTGATCTCTGTAGTATGTAGAAAGGATGACTGTGTGCATGAGCAATTTTGTAAAAACCATTTTTTTTTAGAAATTGACCACACGAATTATGACATGGAAAAACTTGGTTCCCCTTTTACGGATTTTTTTTTTAAATAAAATTGCAAATATATGCATTTATTTTGAAATATTACAAATCTAGATTTCTATAGTCTGTTGGAAGGACAGCATGACAATCAACTTGTCGTCCTTCTAACGGGCGACAGGAGATGTTAGTAGCCTTCCAACAGTTTACTAGTTCATTGTGGCAAGCACATCATACATTACCGACCTGTTGTCCATTGAATGGGCGACATGTTATCTGTCGCTCTTCTAATGTGCGACAAATTGTGGTATAAAGCAGCGTAGCTGGCCTCACACGGGTTACCGTGCTCATTTGTTGTTTTCACCACACGCAAGAAGAGAGATAGGGAGAGGAGAGGAGAGGAGAGGAGAGGGGAGGGGAGGGGAGAGAAAGTAGTGAAGTCCTGCCAAAATCTATCTTTGGTGAAAGTAAATATTCTTATCTTAGTAGTTTTTTTTACAACCTAGCTAGGCTAGCCATTGGATCTAATTTTGGATATAGTTTAGGAATAGATCTATGATTTAGTTATATTAGACCTAGGTTTTTTAGGTATAGGTTTTGATAGCAACGTAACACAACTGTTAGACATAGTTTATTAGATAGTTGTAACGATTGGATGTAGGTTTTTAGGGATAATTGTAACTGTCGAACCTAGTTTTTTAGAGATAGTTGTAACGGTAGATCTTAGTTGTTTAGGGATAGCTGTAATTGTTGCATGTATACTTTTTAGGGATAGTTGTTATTATTGGACGTAGTTTTTTAGATAGTTATAACTGTTGGACTTAGGTTTTTTTTGGAGAGTTGTATTATTATTCTATATTTTTTTTACAGCAATGATGGTGGGTCGGTATGGCTGCCGACCACCCAGACCTGCTTGACCCACGCATGGATGAAAGGCATCACTCGTACTTGATCATCGTTAAGGCGGCTGAGCTCCCAGTACTCTGATTGTTGGTTCCAGACAAGCTCATGAGGTTGGACGAGCGTTGGATCCACAGATTTGCCATTCATTTCCTTCGCGTGCTTCTGGTGTTTGTGTGGTACTTTAACTTACATTATATTTTGTTTGTAGGTTGCACGGGGCTGGGCTTCTGCCGATCTGCATGCTTGTCGAGGTGAACACGGGGCTTGGGCGAGTAGAGTTCGCATGGCGGTTTAGTTTTGGTCATGCCTTGCTCGCTGCACTAGTGGATAGGTAAAGGCCGAAGACGCACATGTTCCATCTTTCGTGTGGGGAGATGACGCCTATACTAGGATGTCTAGCTCCTGCTTGACCTATCCTGCACGGGCCAAGCGGTGGGTTCGAGGGATGTAGGTCCCTTCTAGCGATGACGATATCCTAGCATGGTTCAGTGCCATTATCCAGAGGGATGGTGCCCCCAGTACATAGCGTTACTCTGTTACAAGACGTATGGACCTACGAAGAGGTTTCTACTCTAATTCATGGTACATTACTTATCTGATGTTTCTTCACGTGCTTAATCTTTCTCTTTTATGTGCTTAATGCTTTTAATTTTCTAACTGATAGGCGGATTACATCCATCCCGAGGTGGATGATGATGCCATTTCTAGTCACTTGAAGGCCTACTTGTTGTGGCTATTCGGGTGGATCATATTCACCGCCACCCATGACAAATTAGTCTTGAAGATCTTGATCCCATACAACATGGAGATAGCCGACGTCGGACTGGGAGAGGTCCCCCAGTACAGTTGGGCTTCCGTTGTGCTAACCATGACCAACAAGGGTCTATGAGAGGCCTTCATGAAGGTGGATTTTTGCACCATCTTCACAGGTTGCCCAATTCTTCTCTAGTTGTGGTCATACGAGCGATTCACCATTGATCGACCAGTAGTGGACCACATCCCCTAAGACATGATGTCGGATAGTGTGGATGGACCCACAATGGGTTCATTGTGGGTGCCGACGATGGGTAAGATCTCTGTTGTGCCTACGTTTAATATATTAATTTGTTAGTCCAACAAGCCTTCTTTACTCAGTTAAGATGGGCTAGCGCCCATATGCACAGGGCGTACCTAGATTTCACAGCTCGGTTTGATGATCTCATGGCCAGCGACGTGAGGTGGACCCCATACACCTACAATGATGTAGTCGTGTGTGCTCCTATGGACTATTTTCATTGCGCATGCGGGACAGGGAGTACTGGTTGTACAAGAAAGGCCATTGTATTCAAGGTATTTGTTGAGGACTACGCGACGCATCGGGTGATGCATCAGTTTGGTCAGTACCAGCAGTTCTCCTACCCCCTCCCCCCCCCCCCGAGATCATGCCTGCTCATGTGCACATGTAAATTGTACTATGCATTATTTTCAATCTCCAGTCACACACAAGTAAATTAACTCATATTGCAAGATGTCACGGAAGGGTACATCGTCACCATGCGGGCGCCACGTATTCCGCTGTGGATAGCAGGCTGAGATAATGAAGCAGGGGATGTGCTTGACGAGAACCTACCACACTGTGAGGAGGCATTCATGAAGTACGTCGCCTAGTTTCTACCTCAGACGCAGACCCATGTGACGTAGACACCGTCCAAGGTGCTGACTCATGCGCCTCACGTACGGAACACTTACTCGGTGCACAAGGACCGGACTCAATCTTTGGTGGTATGTTTCTTCAGTACAAACATCAATTGTGCTCTTGATTTAACTAATAAAGAACCATGTTCATCCTCTCTAACATTTTTTTCCCTAGAGGGACCACGTGTATCAGATCTTAATGGAGGCTGCTACTAATGTCGAGTCTAGATAGTAGGATAGATGTTCCTACCTCCAAAACATGTGGGGTGTTCCGTAAGATCTATGAGAAGGCGCAGAAGATCTTGAAGATGTTCAGTTGTAGGTCCATTGAGGACGTTGCTTATTGAACCATGCTGCTTGATCGGCTCATGATGTACATTCGTGCTAAATGTTTTTGCTCTGTAAACCACTTGTAGAATTCGCAGATTATGATGACATCAAGGCATCGATGGAGTACCTAAAGTAGGTCATCAGGGAGAGAACGAAGGATACATCGGCTGGATTTGACACCTTCAACGGCTTGGGTGATACGTAGGATGAGATCGAGCCCTCCTAGCTTGGCGGCTTGGCGGCGCTCCTCCCGTAGGCACACAACATACCCAGGATGAGTACGCGATGCCAGCTCTCAATGGCCAGCCTTCGTAGATAGTCATCATGATCGACCCGCTTACTTACTCAGTGGACCACATGAAAGCACGAGGTTGCAGGGTGCCACAACCTTATAGCATAGGGGGATCATCCCCAAGCGATGACATATTTAGGGAGTAGTTTATGGACTACGTTGTGTGTATCATATGTTATTCTACTATGTTACTATCCTACATCCGGTTTATTATCCAGGCTTCATTCCTCCGTCAGTATCGCGACATAGGACTCCAACCAACTGTTACATCAGCATCACGACATAGGACTTCAACCAACCAATCCGTCACCACTGTGATGTTAAATATCTCAAAAACAATCAATTCTAAAAATATATCATTTTTTAAAATCAATCCTAATTGCATTGAAAAAAATACAACTATCTTTCCCTCATTTAGTGGGCGACAAGTAGCCATGCTTGTTCACGCTGGCATACCATGTCGACCTGTCACCTTTCCAACGCCCGATAGCTCCATGTCGCCCTTCCAATAGGCGGCATGAGTCAAGATTTGTAATTTTTTAAAATAGACACATATATTTATAATTTTTTGATTTAAAAAATATAAAAATAATAAAACTCTCCCTTTGACCTAGCGCTATTGGGCCATGTTGCTTTGGTTCGAGCCAAAAGATCCGATTGAGCCCGGGTTGTGTCGCGGGGCCCATTTTCCTCCGTTTGTCTCACCTTGCTGTATGATGCACGCCCTAGTAGCAATAATTCGGTCTCCCACAAGAAAAAAGAGTGGTATGGATGTAGATACATAGTCAAGGTTACATTCCATCATTTTTTCACAATTTTAATATTTAATCCTTCATAGTCAATAAATAGTGTTTAAGAAATCAGCACTACCACTTTCATGTCGAACCCTCTGGAATCAATAAATATTGTTTGAAAAAATTGATGCGAAATTTTATAAATCAAGCAGCGTGCCATTGGCAGCCTCAACAAGAGACTTAGGACTTGGTGGTCCAAACCAATCCAAGGCGAGTGAGAAGCTCAAGGCGAAGTTGAGTGGGAAAGGCGATTTGGGTTTAGGGTTTTTACGTAAGGTTGTTGAGAAAGCTCGATGATCGCAATCTAGCTTCAAAATGTCTGGGCTCGAGTCTAAACAAAAACTTGCGAGCCTCAACAAGAGACTTAGGACTTGGTGGTCCAAACCAATCCAAGGCGAGTGAGAAGCTCGAGGCGAAGTTGAGTGGGCAAGGCGATTTGGGTTTAGGGTTTTTACGTAAGGTTGTCGAGAAAGCTCGAGGATCGCAATCTAGCTTCAAAATGCCTGGGCTCGAGTCTCAACAAAAGCTTGCGAGCTCAACAAGCTCAAGCTCGAATAGTGGGGGTTAAGGATTGACTTACTCATACATGATTTTCCTTCACTTGCTTTCCACCTATTGTCGAGTTGAGCTAGCTTGACCTTTATAGAAGATGTTATATTGAACGATACCATCTTTTTTGAGCTGGGCTTAAGCTTACTCGAGATTTTGTCAACCTCTTATCAGGGAAAGGGCATTTACATTGTGTGGTTGTCAAGCTTACTCGAGCTAAGCTAGAGCCTGTTGTCGCCACCACCAATTCCAGCACCACTTATTGAAGCAACTTCCGTCATCAGTCTAGAACTTCCACTAGATCTTCAACCGTGGTTTAAGAGGGCGTGTACAAAAAGGAGAGGGAGTAGTAGACGGAGGGAAATAGTGACGACGACTGATGGAAGAAGTGTGACCAAAGTCATGAGTAGAAAGAGATGGTGGGGGTGGGTTTCCAAGTAAAGGTCATGGTTTCAATATAGCCTCTTCCTAATCTGCATGAACTTTGCCCGTCTAAGGTCTAGCGTTTTTTGAAATATTGCCAATAAATATATATGCATCTCTGAAATGTGTGCTCAAACAGCAGTCATAGCCTTGTTTTGCATAACTCAACATGGGAGAATTGAAACAATTTTGAGAAACCAAGTTGAAATGTGTCTTGGTTTATTTGTGTTAAGTGATTAATATTAGTATTTATTTGGTTCGATGATATTCGATTTTGCATGAGCTTTGATGTGATTTGAATTGATTTGGAATTTTATTTGAGCATATTGATTATGGACTAACTGTAATTAGAGTTGGAGATATATGTTTGCTTATCTCATAGTATGTAGGTGATGGATGCAACTTGGCAGTCGACAATGGGATGATTGGGGCCAAGCAGAGTGCTTGGTGCCGGAATATCAAGGAGGCTGGGTAGAGTCAAGAGTGATCCTAGCTGAACACGTGAAGGTCAAGCAAAGCATGAAAGGCGGATGGAGACGGCGTGTTGACAAAGTCAAGCGAAGAGGATGCCGATACAAGTAACAAGACGGTCCAAGGGATTGGGAGCAAGAGAGACTTATCGGCGGTCAGGATCGCAAGACAGAGTACACGCATCGACATTGGAGCGCTTGCTTAAAGTGTAAGCAAGTGGGGAGTTACACTTTGAGAAATGTGTTAGGGTTTCGCGGTTTGGCCTCAAAACGTGGGAGGACTAGAGGAGTACGTGGTACTATCACGAAGCTTGCGTTGAGGTAAAGCTAAGTCATGGATGCACCACGATCGTCTGATGAATTGAGAAGAAAATAGACTAAAATACTCTCGGTAGTAGGTAGGAGTGTATTACAAGAGAGAGCTATTTTGGGAAAAAACTAGAAAACTTAGTGGTTAAGTTTTCCGAGCTTATAAATATAGGGGTAGGGCTATGGGACGAGATGAAACAACCATTATGAGCCTTTTGTGCCATCCATATGACAGCATTGTGCTAGGTTTTTAAGGAGAGAAAGATGAATGTTTAGCTTATGTATTAGGTGAGAGTATGTGAGAAAAAATCTTTATAATCTGTTAAAATAGGGCTGATCTCTGCTGTAATAAAATTTATTTTTCTTTATGTTATTGTGCTTACATCCTTCTAGTTTCACTCTATTGGTTCTCTTGCAAGTTTGTAAATTTTTCGGTTTCCGGATTTGACTTTTGTTTTGATTTTTGGCTGAAATTTCAGCACCTTATGAGATCATTCTTCTTGTTGCTAGAGGCATCTAAATTCACATACACATACTTATGTGATGAGGTCTTGAATTCTTTTGCTTCTAGACAATCAATTTGGACAGTTTCGTTGCTCGGTGTTCATCTTTTCTTGTTTCTTTGCAAGTTATGATCTTTCAAGTACTAAGACATATGTATTGATCTTAAATAGAATCTATGGTTCATATATCATCAGTGGAGTCGTATTGTCTCAATTTCTCTTGTTAAAACTTCTCTATATTTTTACTTCTGCTTGAGTTTTGAGGAGTATTGAGTGATCCAAATAGGAGAAGATCATCGATTTTTAAAAAATTATTGAGACGCTTGTGCACTCCCCTCTAGTCATTAATCTCATTCCTATAAATTTTATTAGGTTTTCTCAGAGGTTTTGGCCAAAACAACATCCGAATTCAACAAACCGGCTCCAGCTTCGCATAATCGCATTGTAATCAACTGAAAAGATTCAAAAAAAAGGGAGGACTTGGAACGGAGAGACAGGGAAAGAGTGAAATGTTGAAGAGTCACAGCACGACAAAGCCGCTTTCGTTGGCTCGTTGCCCCCTTTACCCTTTGCAAAATTTCCACGCCTTCTTTTTCCTCGTCCCCTGACTAACCGTGCTCGACATGCCCTGCAGTGCTCGACATGCCCTGCAGTGTACACACAGACACTCCCTTTCGCCTTTAGGCCGGCCTCCCAAAAGCCCTCCTATTTAAGCACGCATGGCACCCCTCCTCGCTCTCTCAGTCTGACATTCGCAGATTGCGGTCTCTCTTCCCCACCAGTCCACTACTGCTAGTTTGCTACTGTAGTTACCTACTATTTCCCATGGCGACAGCCTAAGAAAGAGAGCTGCACGGGAGGCAGGCCTGGTGGCCTTTGGACACCATGGCATGCAGAAGCTTGGGTTCCAGCACCAGCAGCTGCTTCCTCTTTGAATGGGAACCACAGCTCAGGTACTTCGGTCCAGGAACAGCGGGAGTTGGTGCCGGCGATCCTGATATCCACGAGCATGAGCTCGAGCTCTTCATCCCCGAATGTAGGTGTCACACTGCATCTGCAGCATGTATATACTATGCTAGGTATCTGCACCGCATCTGCAGCCCGTCCATCATTCCATGAGAGGTATGTCACTCGTTTATTGTCATGTATACTAGGCATGGAGCCATCCTCGTTCGAGGCGTCAACTGCGGCCACCGGCTTGCCGCAGGATGCGGTGGTGATGCCCGGGGAGCTGGAAGAACTACTCCAAGTGAGTGTGCAAGCTTGCCATGTTAACATTCACATGGATGCCGCAATTAAATCCCGTGAATCATGGTGTTTGCTTTCCCGATCGATCGTTGCTCACTTCTTACCTCTTCAGAGTTTATGGGACTTGGACGAGGAGCAGGTCCTGGGCTTCAGTTCCTGCTGCACTCTGAAGGAGACGAGTACTGCATCTTCCCAACGTAGGATTCGGGAGCTGGTTTGCTCAGTTTTGACTTAGCTTAGTTTATACTCACCCTTTTTCACTCTAACCAAGGACTTTGGTACTACAATTTCTCATTCATTTCATAGTGGTACGGTTCCAAGCAACTAGGACAGACTGTGATGATTATTAAATAATCACGGCGGTTCTGAAATTTATGTCTGGGCTCACTCAAAGATTAGCAGCACAATGCATCTTGTGTAACTTAGAGTATCAGCTAGGCAGGAAGTACAACGCTGCAAACTTCTCACGAAAAGAATTTTTTTTAGATTTTTCATGTTTGAAATCCATCAATTTTGCTTGTTTTAAACAACAGAGTAATGTGTTTCTGCAGACGATCGTTTCACTCTCAGCTCCATTTCGGCAACGGGGCCCACACTCAGTGACAAAACTCTGGCACGGCCAGAAGCAGAGCCTCGCAGTTCTTCGTCGCCCCACAGCAACGAGGGTCCACGGGTCAGCGACACCGGTAGCGGCCAGCTTCAACCCACTCGCGCCAACTGTTCGTCCAAGCGTCAGGCGCCAGAAACCGGGTGCGGCGATAGCAACAAGAGGAGCAGGAAGGCGTCGTGCACCGCCGGTGCCGGGACAGTGGCGCACCCGTTCACCGCGGTGAAACCCGGCGGTGCGGACGGCGCCGTGACGCTCGCGGACATCAACGAGTGGATCCTCACGCCGCCGGCCCGCCCCGTGCGGCACCCGGTGGGGGAGTTCGCGTGCGCCCCGCGGGTGTCGGTCGGCAACCGGCTGGCCCCGTCGGGCAAAACGGTGGCCGGCTTCACCAGGCTCCACACCGCGGGGAGGGGCACGATTACCATCGTGAGGACAAGAGGCTGAACGAATTGTACAAGCATGTCTGATGCCAATCCAATACTACCTAGCTGAAAAGGATTAACACAAATCCCTTGCTGCATATCTGATGTAAATTAGTGACTGAATGTACTGCGAAATAAAAAGGGAAAGCGGAATCTCGTGGGGATGCATGTCCGAATCACGATGAAGTCATGTGTTTAAGCAAAGACGATTGTCCATGCATGTCAAGGAAAAAAGAGCAAAGAATATGAGAAGTGGAACCTTGTTCAGGAGCTGGAACCGTAATTCAGAAGCAGATGGAACTGGAATTCAGAAGCGGCCGGCCAAGTCGGCCGGGCGCTTCCGCTGCGTGTCCCGTGCGTGGCGCGCTGCGCTCTCTTCGGCCCACTTCGTCGGCCTCCACGCTCGCCGGGCCAACCGGGGGGGCCGCCCCACGCTGCTCCTCACCCCGGTGTTGTCCTACGACGGCCACCTCTACTTCTGGCGGCCCGGGGGTGGTCCGGTCGAGAAGCTCATGCCTGACAGCTTCCCGTAAGGGGCGGCCGTGCCTCTCACCAAGGCCTGCAGCGTCCTCGTCCAGTCGTCCTGATGCGGTCTGCAACCCTTCCACCGGTGCGGTCTTGCGTCTCCCGGACAGCGAGGCGCCGTTGAAGATGATTTGGCGGTATAAACTGTTTGAAACTCACCCGCCGCTGTTCTTCTTGGAGGTATCTTCTGGCCTTGGTTACTGCGGAACGAGGCGCGCATACAAAGTTGTGCGCTTGTTCAGCTACCCTGAAGTTGAAAATGGCATGGTGACCTCCACAAGCTGCGAGGTGTTAGTCCTCGACACGCCTGCATACTGGAGGCCTGATGCTCAATAGCCTCCCTTATGTTGGGTGGAGGAGAAGAAGCCGGCTGTTTTCTTAAGCGGGTGTCTGCACTTCCTCTGCCGCGACGGTGGCAACACCACTTTCAATGTCAGTGATCACTGACGAGACCTTTGGTTTCTGCCACCGGCGCAAGGTTTCCAGAAGGGTTGACGAGAGAAATGAATTGACGAACGTACCGATCCATTGAGGATCTTGGTCTCCATTTATAGTCGAATTACAGCATGTACACGATCGGTTATGATCTGATTTACAGGGGCGCCTACAGGCTACAGCTCCTTGCCTGCATATGCGATCACGACTCGCTCACAGGGCGTGGTCACCGCGCTATACATATGCTATCACACGCACACCTACAACAGATTCCACTGAACGTTATCAAGAATACAAATTCTAACAGTCCCCCTCAATCACAACCGACTAGAGAAGGTTGAGATTGTTGCAATTCAGTCTGAAAGGAACTCTTGACAGTGCTTTGGTGAACATATCAGCGACTTAACCCTTGGAGGAAATGAACCGAGTCTCCAATGCTTTCCGAGCAACTTGTTCACGAACAAAATGAAATTCCACTTCAATGCTCTTTGTTTTTGCATGGAAAACTGGATTTGCAGTAAGATAGGTCGCCCCAAGATTGTCACACCTAAGTATAGGTGGTCTATTCTGAAAAATATCCAGCTCTTTCAGTAGTGATTGTATCGAGACCAACTCAGCTGCTACATCTGCATTTGCCTTGTACTTTGCTTCGGTGCTGGATCTTGAAAATGTGGGTTGTTTGTGTGAGCTCCACAAGATCAAATTGGATCCAAGCAGAACTGCAAACCCACTGGTGGAGCGTCGATCATTTGGGCATCTTGCCCAACCAGCATCACAGAATGCATTGAGACTTGTTGTCGATATCTGAATTTGCATACCTGGATCAATAGAATCTCTGAGACACCGAAGTATCCTCTTTATTGCTACCCAATGTACATCGGTTGGACTCTGAATAAACTGACATACACGGTTGACAGAGAAAGGAAGGTCAGGTCTTGTTTATTGTCAGATATTGCAATCTTCCAACTATGCTCTTGTACTGAAATTGATCATCACCAGTGAGTGCAATTCCTTGTTCTCTTGACAATTTCTCACCTGATGCCATAGGAGTCGAGATTGGCCTGCATCTGTCCATATTTGCCCTTTTCAGTAAGTCTTGTGCATACGTTTTCTGTGATAAATAATCCCTTTTGATTTTGATTTGACCTCAATGCCTAGAAAATACTCAAGTGCTCCTAAATCCTTAACTGCAAACTCCCAGGTTAGTTCTTCTATAGGCTTATTAGTAGCACTTGAACATGAGCTCACAACGATAATATCATCAACATAGATTAGCATATATATTGTTAGGCCACTCTTATTATAGATGGATAAGGATGCATCAGCTTTAGAGGAACTGAAACTCATTTCCTGGAGTTTGCAAGTCAATCTTGAATGACATGCCAATCATGAATGACATGCCCGAGGTGCTTGCTTTAGACCATATAATGTCTTGTTCAGCTTGCAAATGTAGTTTGAGGGAACCTTTGGATCTTCATAACCAGGTGACTGACGCATGAAGACTTCTTCATGTAACACTCCATGCAGAAATGCATTTGGAATGCCAATCTGCCTCAAGTTCCAACCTTTAGAGACAACAATAGATAGAATAATCCTCACAGTTGTGGGCTGCACAACTGGACTATATGTGTCCATTTAATCTATTCCAAACCTTTGCTTGAACCCCTTTTCTACCAACCGAGCCTTAAACTTGTCAACTGACCCATCAGCTTTTCTTTTCAATTTGAAGACCCATCTGCTAACTACTATCAATTAGGTTTATTCATTTCCTTGTTGGAACAAGAGTTCAAGTTTGGTTCCTAATAAGTGTAGAGTATTCCTCATCCATGGCCTTCCTCCACTTGGGCAATTGCATAGCTTGCATGTGAGAGTTTGGCTCAGTTTGTGCTGTTGTCAGCTCATAAACAATAATTTCAGCAGCAGCAGCATACCTGATTGTTCCATCTCTGAACTCCTTTGGCTTGATTATATTTTCCCTAAGCCTGATGCGCATAGATGACCTATTTGTGGTCCTTCAGCTTGATCAGCAGCATCTAGACTTTGTGCACTAGAATCTGACAGAATTGGAGATCTTGGAGACCTTGTAGTCTCTAAAACACTAGAGGCAGCCAAATTGTCAATAGGTTCATTGGTCCACTACTAGCTGAAAAATCATTCACTGCTGGACTGCTAGGTGTAGGAGTTGGCAAGGGGTCTATTGCCAGATTTATGTCAGTGAGGAATTACTCAGTGTACTGAGACATTGGAATGATAGAAGGTAGGACAGTGGGACGATGAGAATTTTGTGTGGATTGTGTAGAGTATTATGGTTGGTTTGCAAAAGTGTTGGGTAAAGAAAATATCTTCTAAGAACAAAGTGCAACGAGAACCAACTCACATGAGTGGTTTAAGTTTGGAGAAGTGGAGAGGATAAGAGTGCCTAAAGTTCTCAGGGAAATTTGTCTCTCTTGGCTTGGTGGCAAAGGGTTAGTATTTATACTGATATTCAGAGTGTAAATATACAAATGTGCCCATATGAGGCCGGTAGACATACAAGTTCTTTTCTGTACAACAGGGCATAGGGATAGCCCTGTAAATTATTGCTATGGCTAGTGAGGTGGTGGTCCCAGTGGCTGGTCCTATATTTCGGCGTCGCACTGCACCAGCGTGCTAGGCGGCCACCACTTGCACCAGCATGCCAGGCGGCCGATACTTGCACCAGCACATCAGGCGGCCACCACTTGCACCAGCATGTCGGGTGGCCACCACCTAACGGATATTAAATGCCAGCCATTTCAATGCAAGTGGGGGGCATGCAGGACCCCTCCGGGTTGATCTTTCTGAAGGATCGGTGGCTCCGAGAGTTTGGAGGGCTCTTAAGGCATGGCCTCTGGGACCCCTCCGGATCCATGGGGTTCCGAAGGGATCCTCAGACAGATGGTCCTTGGGCCTAGACTGGCGAAGCTAAGGGGCGTCGGGGGTCCTTGATGGTGATCCCCCAGTAGCATCCCCTTACGAGGATGGCTAGTGGTGCGGCTGTCCCCGCAGTACTCGGAGTAGGGCCTCCGACGACCCTTGGCTCCATGGCCATGGGCCCTTGGCCCTCCGGTGGTTTTGAACTAGGAAGTGCTGGTCCAGCGAATAGGCAGAGTGTCTGACATCACCTGCGAGAGAAAACATTACACACAACCTACGGTTAATGACGTAGCCGCGTCTGGCTGGTCGGTAGTGGGACGTTTGGCGCCTTGTTATTGGAGGGTCATAGGGAGCGATTCCGCTTCCCGGTTATAATGGGGAAAGGACAGGATAGAACATGCGCCCGTGCCCCAAGGTGGCAACGGCTCTTCCTTGTATGGATAAAGGTAGGAGTCATGGCTGGTTGGTGTCCTCATCCAACACTCTCGTCTCTTTTTCCCCTGCTTTCACTAGCGCTCTCGTCGTCCACTGTGCATCTACTTTTCATCGTTGTCGTGCGCTCCTTGTGGTAATCCTAGGGGCATCATGACTCACTCTGGTGCATGCGGTAGATCCAAACCCCTGCCAGGTGTCGTGCGGCATCTGGGGACCAGGCCACCATGCCAGCAGGAGCCATGGGGGCCACGGTTCCCCCGTCGCTTTCAGTGCTGTCGCTGGGCGTAGAACTCTACTATGCTAGCAAGAAGCACCCCTTACATACTAGTGCGCTAGGGGAGTCGACCGTTACCACAGCCGATCTCGATTGGATGGTCGAGGAGGGGAAGATCCCCTCTAGGTCGGTGGCTCACCTTCCGGTGGGTGAGGCGATCTGATGCGCGTTTGCCCGATCTTTCGAAAGGTAATATGATAAGTCAGTTGGTAGAGCTTCGACGTTGATGATTCAAAGGCTCCAAACAGAACAGATCGAGAACCCTCACAACCAGTATACCACTACTCCATGGTTATCAATCGTGCCAAGACATGGTTGACCTCGCCAAGAAGGTTTTTTCTGCAAGCGAATCGAGAACACAAGCAAGAACATATAGATGCAATATAAATATTGCTAATTACCAATGAAGTACACGAGTTGGGGTTCAACAAACTGATAAACAGCAAAACTATCTAAAACAGAATAATCTAAGCTAAACTCAAGCTTAAACCTAAGCCTAAACTACGATGGCTACTGTGTATATATAGAAGAGACGTGAGGAAGGTCGACCTAGGGTTGTGCAACCATGGAAAGAGGTGTGCACAACCTGGACTCCGACCCTGACACGATTGCAAGACATAACAAGGTCCAAAACAGTGGCGCAGCACCTTATTCCTTCGAACTCTATCAGTTGTGGTTGAGCTCATATCCATTGGAAAGGGCTCATTATAAGGTTTGCAGAATATCCAAGATTGCCTAAAACGGACTTCGTATGAGAGAGTTATGCCTGTTTTACTAAAGTGTTGTCCTAGGACTCGACCACAACCACGACCACGATCAGAGCTTAGCCTCGAGTCCGAGTAGACTTGGTCATCAAGGGGCAAAGTTCGGGTAAGGTTATGGTGTTTCTCCCATGTTCCTAAGCAACAAAACAACTCAAAACTTAGTAGTATTTTATTCTCTATGAAGAAAATATGAACAATAAGGAATGAATTCACCATGTGTGTATCTGAGGGAGTCATGGACGTATCACGATCTGGGCCCCATGGAGTCATGAAGTGGTGACCTTTGAGGCCTTCTTGGATGCAGAGCTCAAGTTCCTGGCCATGTCGCTTCTCAAAGGGGTGCTCCGCTACTTCTATGTGGAGCTCCCCCAACTCTCAGCCAACGCCATCGCACGCCTGGCCATTTTTGAATGGGCCATGCGAGTGGAGGGCTGAGAGGGTCGGGCAGAGCTATTCACGAGTATCCATGAAGCAAGTTGCTAGCCGAAGCTTCGGACGAAGGGCGGGGAGACGTAGGCCCTCAGTTTTGTAGCATGAACTTCTAGCTCTGGGCGAAATGCCAGAACATGTTCCCAACGAAGGTCATCAATAATTGGTGGTGCACCAGATGGATGGAGAGGTGGTTCTATTATGATGTAGGCTCTGTCTCCCCCCTCCGTTCTACCAGTGGGGACATTAAGTACGTTCGGACCCTGGTGGTGGATGTCCCTGAGGCTCAGTTGCTTTTGAGGATGGTGCTTCTTCGGAAGTTGACCCGAAAGATGAGCATGTGTGACCTCACGGAGGAGTTCACGATGTTGCGCATCTAGCCTCTTCACGCGGGTTGGCACCACATCTTCGAACAAGGTGGGGAAAGTGAGTCAAACGCGTATTCCAAGCCCACAACAAGTTCAAGTGAGTCTTCTTTGTTGTATAGCTTTGAATATGGAGACTTAGACGCCTTTTTCTTTTAGAGAGTTGCCTCCTGTTGGACCGAGCGGTCGAGGTGGTGGAGAAATTCCTGGGTCAGCCCTTCGTCGCGGAGCAGGACCAGCTCCACAGCTCATGGAGCTGGTGAGGAGCTAGGAGCGACACAACCGGATCTGCTCCCGCCTCGGAATGGTGGCTCTGGCATGGTCAGCTCCAGCGGAGCCTCAGGCCGTGGGAAAGCATGGTAGCACCGTGAGCTCTGAAACTTTGATAATTTCACACCGGGCTTAGACTCTGCTTGGCCCCATGGGCTCGTGTGGTAGTTCATCTGAGGCCGTGCCAGATGGGATGAAACGCTAGAGGCGTGTAGCCGGGTCTGCGTGCGGTGCTACCGAGGACGAGCCTAGTCTAGGGGCCGTGATACCAGGGGGCTATGGCCCCTTCGATTCCTACCGGCCATGGACAGATTGAAGGAGGGAGCGAGGCATCCCTAGGCAACTCTATGGCGTGGGATCTTAGTGATCCCTTTGCCAGATTGGACGTCACAGACCCCGCGGATGTGGCGATCGGAGGTGTAGGTAAGACCTTTGTTGGCCCCCGTTTTGTTATCTTGATGCTTCAGTGCTTGAGGATCCTAACCTTTATATTCCTTCTGGTATTTAGAGGCAGCCTAATTGGAGCTGACCTCATCCTCCGCTCCCGAGATCATGGCACCCTCGGAGGGCTTGATGAGTATTCTGTTGGTGCCCCTGAATAGCACTCCAGAAGCGAAGATTTTGACGCCTCAAGGCCTTGCGCTAGGCCATGGCCTAGACCTTGTGGCTGTCGTGGGGGGAGATGGACCCTCTGTGGCAAGTGCCCCAGTGCTCTCAGGGAGGAGCTTGGGTTTCGAGGCTTTGACCCCAGATGACTTCACTCTCCGCCCGAAGGCATTGAGTATTTTTGCTTCGACCTTGTCGCTCTTGAGGAGTGGAGAGATCGTAACATCTCCTACTCGGAGGCCCCTGGAGGAGGTGGCAACATGTCTAAAGGCGGAGGCTTGACGTGTATGTTTTAGGAGGTAGGTCTTTTTTAGCCCCGATCCTTGGATTGTTGTCTCATCTGTCCTTTCCTGCATCACACAACAACTGTTGCTAGTGGAGGCATTGAGCTGCTCGTAGCGCCAGACCCTCACGAAAGCCCAAGGCACCGCACGGGAGGAAGTGGTGGCGCTCCAAAGCTCCCTGGAGGAGGTAACAAAGTGTGCAGATTCGGTAGAGGGTCGTCTACAAGATGAGACGGTGCACCGGGAGCACCCGAAGGGTTCCCTGAAGGAGGAGGCAGCGCGATAGGAGCGTGCTAAGGCCTCCCTTCTAAAGGATATTGTGTGACAAGAGTGCATGAAGTCCACAACCCAAGAGGCTATAGATGCCCACCGGGTCACGTTGGAGGCTATCAATGAGGCCAATGTGGCCTGTGTGGTCACCGAAGGTGACCCCCAGGACCTTCGATTCATGGCGGCTACATTTCAAGTAGAGCTGAGGGCAGCACGAGCCTTTCTCCTTGAGGCCGATCAGTGCATGCGAAGGATGTGGTGCGAGTGGAGCCCAATGGTTGGCCGAGCGCGTCATAGAGGTCGTCCGTGCCGTAGATAGTGCTCTGACCAGCCTCAAGGTGAAAGACCCACCATTGCCCTTTGGCCCGGATGTCCTGGTTCGGATGCTCCATTGGCTCCAGTCCACGGCAAGGGTGATGGCCAACACTGCTGAGGCCAATGCTGGCTCAAGTGTCTGGGTGGCCTTGGCACTTCAGCTGGCGCTTCTGTACCGAGCAGGGGTCGGCGCGTTGGAGCAGCCAACCTAGGCTTCGCGATCAAGGACGTCTGGCCCAAGGCACCCTCAATGCAGATTCCACTGCCTTGGATGGATTCGACCAGAGAGTATGGGTGAGGCATGGTTGGCCTGCGACACTGTGTTTCATGTCGGAGCATGTGAAGTCCGGTGTCTGAGGGACTCCAAGTTTGGTAGTTCAGGCTCTGTGCCCAAATGGCTCCTCTAGCGTATTGCCACCACCTCGACGGCCTCCTTGTTTGGACATCGCTCCATAGGGATAGTCACCACACGCGGACGATGCTTCACTGGGTCGGCCTTTTGAGGTGTAGTCCTCAGTAGGCTTTACTTTTTTATTTCTCTTCTTCTTTTATGGGGGGGGGGGGGAGATGTAGCATGTTGGTCTGGCCTTCCTGCTCCATGTATTCTGACTTTGCTGACTAACCTTTAGAGGAGCTATGTCTTCTTTTACTCTGTTGATATGCCAAAGTGTAAAGGCTATGGTCCTAATCCTTGAGTAGGACTTACATGTGCAGGCCGGCGACCTGAAACAGCTGGAACCATCCTGAGGGTTTGGGCCGCCACTTCGAGAGAGGGACCCCAAACATCCCAATCCTTCGGGTCTACACTACCTTCCTCACAATGGGTGCGCTTCGTTGTTCCTTGTGATTCCCATGGATACATGGACCTAGGGTGGCCGCTGATGCCTTGGTGAAGGCAAAGCCAGGGGGTCCCTCTGTTTCTTCTTTGGAGACCGGCCCAAGCTCCGTAGGGGTAGACAAGTGGTGGTTGGCATTCAAGGCTGCTAGCTCACGTGACTCCTGACGTTTTGTTCTCCCTTGTGACCCCAATGAACTAGTGCCATCAGACATCCTTACGAACATCATGGCTTGAGTTAAGGAAGAGGATGCTGAGGAGGTTGCGGGGGTGCCAGAGGAGCTAGATTTTACAGCCTTCAACTCATACCCTTTCCAGGCAGAACCCTCAGCTCCTCGAGTTTGGGGGATCCTGTTTTTAATAGGTCTTCGAGCCTGGGGTATTCATGTCGTTCCTTTGTGCACAGGTGCAGGTCTTTCTGTGAAGCCGATGGCTCCAGAAGCGAGGGCCAGTCCTCCTCAGCTCGACTTTGGGGAGACGCGGTGGTCTGTAGTGCTTGTTAGGCCTAGATTGACTGTATGGCATATCACTGAGTCTAACTTCTGTACATATGATACATGCATAATAAAGTAATGTGCTGATTTTACTCCTCGCCTTTTTCTCTCACCTATACCCTGGAGGTTCTCCCTTTCCATGGCCCCCTCGCACCCTGTGGTCATTGGCGGCTGGAGGGTACGATAGTAGGAATGCCTAGGTGTCTTAGGTGCAGAAGAAGCAAGTGATCCTTGGTACTAGTGATTGAGTGCATTTTCTTGGACCTCGATGTGACCGAAGTAGATGCCTTCGAGGTGGCAGAGAGTTTGGACCTCGACATGACCGAGGCTAATACCTTTGGGTGGAGGAGGGTTTAGACCTCTACGCAACTGAGACTGATGCCTTCGAGGTGGCTGAGGGTTTCAACCTCAACGCGACCAAGGCTAATGCATTTGAGGTGGTGAAGGGTTATGACCTCAACATGACCGAGGATGATGCCTTCGGGTGGCAAACTATTTGGACCTCGACGCGACTGAGGCTGATGCCTTCAGGTGGTGGAGGGTTCGGACCTCGACGTAACCGATGCTGATGCTTTTGAGGTGACGGTGGGTTTGGATCTTGACACGACCGAGGCTGATACCTTCAGGTGTAGAGGGTTTGGACCTCGATGCAACTGAGGCTGATGCCTTTACGTGGCAAAGGGTTTGGACTTCAACATGACCGAGGCTGATGCGTTCGAGGTGGCAGAGGGTTTGGAGCTCGATGTGACTGAGGTTGATGCCTTTGAAGTGGTGGAGGGTTTTCATGCCCGTTATTCTATATGTGGCATAATTGAGCAAACATATAATGTAGTTTCAATGTCTACTGTTATGGGCAAATAGCTGATTGTAGCAGTAGATATGACCACCTTTCATACACCATGTAAGGGTCGAAGGTAAATAGTAATGCTAAACTTTGAAAGGGTTGGCATATGGCCACAACAAGGCTTGACGGAGGTGAAGCCGTCAGAAGCCCTACGGTGGTGAGATCTTCTCCTCTTTTTCTGGCATAGGGACATGATGGCACGCAATGAAGGCAGTGTGCCTGACTCCAACAGAATTGGTTTGATACACGAGACAACTTCACCATGGACCATGTACGTCACTGACCATGTAACATGGTGGGGTGATGTCAGGGGTGAAGGGAATCGAGGACGTCCTAAGAGAGGGGGGGGGGGTGAATTAGGACATTTAAAACTATCGGCTCTAAAACTTTCACAAGATAAGCCTATCTCAATTTTTATCTAAATATGCTCTAGGCTTATCTAGTGTGTCTACTTCTACCGCTCATAAGGTTTGCAAGGTAAATACAGTCGTGGTATCGGTGGCACACAAGCCACCCCTAGTCCACGTTGGAGCTCCACAAAGGATATGCTCCTAGTCACCAAGTCTCTTCCGATCACGGCTTTTGAGATACCAAGTCACCAAGATAAGGCCTCAAGCACGATGAGCCACCAAGCCACCAAAATCACAATCATGGCCTAATAGGGCCATTTTCGCTACAAGGGGACTCATCTCCATCTGACTCCTAGGGTCTTGCGCATGCTGCCCTGGCATGCACCGAAAGTAATTTGGGCAATAAATGCGATGGGACATGTGTGTGAAAAACTAGGGCTTTTATGTTGCTGTGTGTTCCCAAGTTGGAATTGGACTTGTTGTGACCAGGCTTTATAAGCAATGCCTGTCCTTGCGACCCTCCTGGCCCCGAGCAAGACAATTTTTTTTCGCAACTTATGTCCTAGCTCCCATGGCACCGCCTCCCACTCTAGGTGTAAATGGTCGGGGTGAACCACTGTCAATGCCATCGCTGATGAGGGTAGGCGATCTCAGGGGCCTGCTCACTGGACTGGAGCCAACCACCATCGAGCTACAATCCCTATAGAGGGGCCACCTCCCGTTGCTCTAGCTCAATCTTCGGCCTGAATGGTTGCTCCTGTTGAGATTGTCAATATCTTTGATGATGAAGAGGAGATAGACCAAGATCTCCTGGAGAAGGAGATCGATGAGGAGGAGAAGTAAGAGGAGAAGGTGAAGGAGGAGTCCAAGGAGGTGTCCCCCAGTACCTCCTCATCCTTCGATGGTGCCCACTACTACATCAGCCTCCGAGGCAGGGCGCCACGTCTGAAGTGCCTGCCGGCCTTAGGGCCTTGTAGTATGTTGGAGTTTTTTTTTGTGTTTTGTCCTCTGGGTTGCTTGTGAGGCCATGAACTCAGATGGGTATCCTTCGTGTGGAAGCCCCTTTCAAATGTAAGATCCATCGGATGAATAATTGTAATGAAATTTTGGCTCTTGTAGTAATTTTAGCTCTATCTGTTCCCTGCTTACACGTAGTATCTATGGAGTGCTTTCGCATTCCAGGTATGCTCAATGGGGCCCCTGTCAGTGTCTATCAAGTGATAGGAGCCTGGCCTATTGGACGTGAGGATGAGGTAGGGGCCTTCCCATTTGTTCCAGAGTTTTCTCGGAGCCAGCACGTGTTAGAGGACTAGATCTTCAGGCTTGAAAGTTCATGGTGCGACCTTAGGATTGTACCAAGCCTTTGTCTCGATGATGTAGTGGTCGAGGTTCTGGACAGGATGAAGCCTCGTGCCCTCCGCAAGGTTGAGGGATACCTCTCTTTACCTAGTGGTCTCTGGTAAGTGAACCCGGAGGGAGCGTCTATCTCTGGTAAGTGAACCCGGAGAGAGTGTCTCTTGATTTCTATCAGAGTCATGGCTTCGTCACCGAATAGGTGAAAGAAGGGGGTAAACCCGATGGGATGGGTGACCGTAGTACGGAGGGACCACAACACCTTTGGGAGTTCTTCAACCCATAGGCCTTTTGCAAAGACGACAAGACGTCGGTTTAGTATAGAGAGGATGTTATCGTTGGCACTCTCGACTACCCCGTTGGATCATGGGTGATGAACCGCGATGAAGCACATCTCGACGCCGAGGTCGACGTAGAACACCCAGAATGGGCCAGAGTCAAACTACGCCCTGTTGTCGATGGTGAGGTGTCGTGGGACACCGAAGTGGCATATGACATTTTTCCAGAAAATGTTTTGGACATTGTTGGCTATGATTACTATGAGGGGTTCGGTCTCAATCCATTTGGAGAAGTACTCCAAGGCCACGACCGCATACTGGAGGTTCCCTTTGGCGTAAGGGAATGGCCAAATCAAGTCCATCCCCTAGTGTTCTATGGGCCAAACAGGAGCGATTGGGTGCAGCAGGGTCAAAAGATGGTGGATCCATCATCTAATCCAATGGCATCCTTGGTAGGTGCGGACGAGCTCCTCGGAGTTGGTCATGATAGTGGGCCAATATAACCCCTAGCGGAGTGCTTTGCTTGTGAGGGCACGGGGCGCGAGGTGGCTACCACAGCGCCCATCATGAATCTCTCTTAGGATGTTAGCCCCTTGCTCCTTGGTGACACAACGGAGGAGGGGGCTATAGACTTCGGTCTTGTAAAGGGTTGTGTCCATCAGGAGATAGCCTCTGGCGCGTTGTTGAATACCACAGAGCTCAACTGGGTCATTAGGCTCCTTTGTTCCCTTTTGGAAAAAAAAGGGAGACCCTCCAGTCTGAAGACCCAATGGGTAGGATGGCGATGGAGACCTCGTCGTAGTTACCCGTTGCTGACTTGTGGAGGACTTCGAAGAAGGCCCCCAAAGGGAGGAATCCGTTTTGGTGGTGGCCTTTGCTAGGGTGTCTTCCTGGTGGTTGTTCGTGCGGGGTATGCTTTGCACTGAGATGCCTTGGAAGAACCCTTTGGCCTTGCAGATGGCTTCAAAGTACTTCAACGACTGCAGATGCTAGACCTAGAAGCTCTTATCAACATGCCAGGCAGCAACCTACAAGTCTATTTTGACAATGATCCTGGCGGCCCCTAAAGCCTGAGCCTTGAGGAGCCCCAGGAGGACGGCCTCATACTCGGTGATGTTGTTGGTTGCCTTGAACTCCAACAAGCTGCGAAAGCCACCTGCTGGCCAGTCGAGGAGATGAGGATGGCTCTGGCCCCCATGACGCTAGACCCGTATGCTTCGTATAACATCCATATATCTTGGGGAGGGGTCTCCGGGGGCCCTACGGACGAGGGAGTTCATTTGGCAACGAAGTCAGCCAGGACCTATGACTTGATGGTCGTACGTGCCACGAACTGCACCCGCGAAGGGTGCTAGTTCCACTGCCCATTTGTCTATGCGTCATGTCACCTCTCAATTACAGAACATGTAGCCCAGTGGGTATAAGGTTGGTACAGTGATGCTGTGGGTGAGGAAGTAGCACCAGAGCTTACGGGAGGCCATCAAAAGTGCATATACCACCTTTTTGAGCAATGAGTAGCACATCCTGGCCTCGGCTAGGGCCTCCAAAATGTAGAAAACCGCCCTCTGAATAGAGCGGTCTTCCTTCTCCTCCTCTCATATGAGTACGACGCTTACAACAGAGGTGGAGGTGGATATGTACAGGAGGAACCCCTCGCTAGGAAGAGGTATAGCGAGCATCTTCAGGTTGGAATCATGGGCTTTAAGGGCCTCAAAGGTGTCCTGACACTCCATCATCCACGTGAATGGCTCAGAGCCCCTCAACATTTTGAAGAACGGAATGTTGTGCTCGAGGGACTTAGCAAGGAAATGGTTGAGGGCTGCCAGGCGACTGGCCAGGTGTTAGACCCCCTTCAAAGTGGTGGGGGTGCCATCTCTGTGATGGCACAAATTTTATCAAGGTTAGCCTCGATGCCTCATTTCTCTGGATTAGGACGCACGTCGGTGACCCAAAGGTTCTTGAAGGTTTCCTGTAGATTTGCAATGTGGACAGCTTCAAGCTTGCTTTTAACGACTATGCTATCGACATAGACCTCTATGTTGTTGCCTAACTATTGTTCCAGGATTTTCCATACTAGGTGGGAGAAGGTAGCTCTAGCATTTTAGAGGCCAAAAGGCATTTGAACGTAGCAATACACTCCGAAAGGGGTAATGAAGCTGGTCTTTCCCTCGTCCTCAGCAACCATCCACACCTGGTGGTATCCGGAGTACATGTCTAGGAAGCTCAACAACTCGTAGCCAGTGGTGGAGTCCACCATCTGGTCTATGTGAGGGAGTGGGTACGGGTCTCGTAGGCAGGCTTTATTGAGCGTCATGAAGCCGATGCACATGCGCCATTTCCCATTAGGCTTCTTGACTAGGACGGGATTTGACAGCCACTTCGAATGGATGACTTCTTAGATGATGCTGGCCTCCAGCAGCTTCTAGACCTCCTCCTTTGCGGCCTCCACTCGCTCGATGGACAGCTTGCAAAGCCCTTATCGTACAGGCTAGGCCCACGGGTCGACCTGAAGGGCATGCTCAATGATGTGGCGACTGACTCCAGGGAGGTCCTGCGGAGACCATGCAAATACATCGGAGATGTCCCTTAGGATGGCTATAAGCTGGGCTTCCTGCTCCAAAGTGAGGTATGCCCCGATTTGGAAAGCTCGGTCGAGGTTCCCTACTCCCAATGGGACACGCTTGATGTCCCCCTTCGGCCATGGCTTCAGAGGGACCCGGCGTTTGAGGCATGTCTAAGAGGGTTATTTAAGGGGACCTTTAGCCACGTTATGCACATCGTGGCTGTTGAGCGGGGCAGGGTGCCCATACTTGATGCACTTAGCCAAGTATTGATTGATGTGTATGGAGATCAACCCAGGGGCCCAAGTATCTTCATGCAAAGGTAATTGTGATGGGAGTCTGCTGCGAACTTGTTCAAAGTTACCCGACCTAGGATGACATTGTATGTATAGGGCATGTCCACAATGTCAAAGGTGATCATCTCGATCCGCATAGCGGAGCCTCCACCGAAGGTGACCGGTAGCGCTATCTGGCCCAGGGCATCTAGAGGAGCCCAATTGAACCCTTGAAGGGGCCTTTGAGCTGGAGAGAGCCGGCTCCATAGAATATAGAGCTAATCGAAGGCATGTATAAAGAGGATATTTACAAAGCTTCCTCCATTGATCAGCACCCTTCAGACTTCAATTTTGGAAATGTTGGCTGTGATGACCAGTAGAAAATAAACTTTCCTTCTGTGCCACTAGTTAAAAATTCACATCCTTCATGTGCCATTTTTACCTGATAACCATCAATGAGACATGAAAATATCATTATGTCCTTGCTCTATTCTTCTTCCTCCCAAATCATTTCTTCTTCCTCCAAAATCACACACAGAGAGAGATGAGAGACAAGCATGGGTGGCATTTGGTTCCCATCCTTGCTACTCTCATCTTCTTTCCCTTTCTCCCCTCATGGCATCATCCACCCTCCCAATCAAATTGAGATAGGAGCACCCAAGCAGACATGTTGCCACCACCCACATATTACCATAGTAACCAAGAATGTTGTTCAAGTCTTATAGCCTACATAGACGAGGAATATATAATTATTAATTTGGATCTTACTATGGTAATCTTTTTTCCATTACCATAGTAACCTAAGAGAAATGCTTTACTCCTCGCAGTATGCGATTGCTTGTATTCAAGAAACAAAACTGCAAATTGTCTCCCCCGCCAATTACACCAAATTGTCGACACTCGTAGCTAGTAATATCTATCTCCCGGCACATGGTGTGAGGGGAGGCATTCTGGTGCTCCCCATAAACCTTACAAATCCGGTTTATGGGGAGCACTCCTTGTCAGCCTCAGTGCAACTCCTCCAAAGCAACCAAAGGTTCATGCCCTCTGTGGTTTATGGGCCTGGTGAGGACTGAGGATAGGGATAAGTTGGACTTCTTACAAGAGATCATGAACATTAAGCCAACAGATGGATCACCGTGGCTCATCCTGGGGGATTTTAATCTGATATACGAAGCGCACGACAAGAATAATAGTAACCTGACTTGCCGATTAATGGGCCAATTCAAATCGGTCCTGAATAGTTGTGAGCTCAAAGAAATCTGCTTGCATAATCGGAAATTCATGTGGAGCAACAAAAGGGCTGCTCCAACCTTAGTCACGTTGGACCGCTTCTTCTGTACCACAAGCTGGGATGCACTCTTCTCCTCCCACCTTCTCCAAGCTCTCTCGTCCTCCATGTTAGATCATTGCCTACTGCTGCTACCTAGCAAAAAAATAAAATAAAAATGGGCCATCCTGACCACCTTCATTCTGGTTTGAAAACTTTTGATTGAAAATTCCGGGATTCCTTGAGACCGTCCAAACGGCTTGGACCTCACAACAACAGAACACACCCAATGCAATGCTTGGCTGCATGCCTTCATGCAACATCCATAGCCCTCCAAGCTTGGAGCAAGCAACTCATCAGTGAGGTGAGACTCTAGCTACCTCTGAGCTTTAGGCCTTACGGCAGTAGAAAGGCATGCAAAAGGTAAGTGTCTAGAGTTACCCAACTCCGAGCTGGAGGCGCTAGTACCAGTTTCTTTCACCAAAAAATGATTGGATAGAGGCAAAAGAACTTCATCCATTAGCTGCAAACCCCACATGGAATTGCATCTTCTCATGAAGACAAAGCAACGTCCCTATACCTCCACTAAGAAGGGCTTATAGGCAGTAAGAAATGTAGATCGTGCACCTTCAATTGGGATCTCCTTCAGCTACCGCAAATTGATGACCTGGATTTGGAAACACCTTTCACTGAAGACGAAGTTTGGCATGCTATACTAGCAATGTCGGCTAAAAAGTCACCTGGGCCAGATGGCTTCACTGGGACCTTCTATAGATCTTTTGGAATCCTTAACACCGCCAGAATCACCTTGATTCCAAAAAGGATGCTCCTACTACTACCAATGACTTTAGGCCTATTAGTTTGATTCACTCTTTTGCCAAGCTACTAGCCGAAGTGCTGGCCATTAGGTTAGCCAAGTATATTGATGCCCTCATTTTCTCCTCATAGAGCGCCTTCATTAAGGGGTGATGCATTCAGGACAATTAGAATCTAGTACGCAATAGAGCTAGGAATTACCATCGTAGTTGGACTCCATCCTTAATGGTGAAGCTTGACATTGCGAAAGTATTTGACTAAGTTTCTGGGGAATACCTGCTAGAGCTTTTATAGGTTACGGGCTTTGGCGCGCGACTGCGGCGCGCGGACCAAACCAGAGCACAACACTTCGATGGTGGCACGCAAACCAAATCAGAGCACAAGCAGAGAGAAAAAAAAGGCAAACCGCCGTGGAGCATACGCTAGCATGAGACAACTCACATTCATGTGGCGGCACGACCAGGCCAGCACAGACAGCGATGGTGCAGCAACACGAGATCAAATAGCAACAAATGTGATCACGGCTCGACAATAGTGATGGCCGGAGCGGCACAGCGGCACACACCTCGTCGGCATAAGCACACACAAGCACACCACAGTTCAAGGACTACCAAACTGGGTTAGTACACGATGGTGTCGCCGAACATGTTCGCAATCGTAATAGCACACCATACTGGCAAGCATAGAGGGAAAGAGAGGGGTGATACATCTTACACACATACGACAATCGCACCCCCGGTGATTAGACGCGGCACGTGTCAGATTTTGAAAGTTTAGCTTCAGAAATATTCAATTAAGAGGAGAAGAGGATGGTGGCGGCAATTCAGAAGAGATGGCAAATACATCTGATGGTTCACAGAAGTATACATAGAATCGGATTGCTCTCTGCATTTTTTATTTCCAATGTTGGAAAGCTACTTCTGTACTTACTATTTACACATTCGTATTTTTGTTGTGCCTTAGGGCTGCCTGAGATGTAACTATAACTGAATTTGGTGCGGCTATTGGAAGAAAAATGAACAGAACTGTTCCACAAATAGCTTAGCTTAGTCTACCCTTCTAGGATCATGTGCTGATTTGAATATTGTGTGATTTCTGTTCATGTCCAGGACGTTCCCATGATCAGATCAGTTCTAATTTTCCTTCGAATCCCTATATTCTGTCAATGGGTATCAGAGTCTAGACATCCTCGGCAATGATTCAATCTTTAGAAGATCCAATCGAGGCGAGGGTTGCGTGGCATTTATTCATGCGTAAAATTTGGAGACCTTAGATTGGTTCTTGCTATGGCGGTAACAGCGAGAACTCAGATGGTTTGGTTTGCTGGCAAATCCATGTGTAAAATACCTCGACCGATCTCTGAGTTCAAGCGGCAGTAGACTAACAACCGGAGGCTTATGGTGAGAAAAAATCTAAGCCGCCTGGGGTTGAAGGTGTATGGTTAGGACGAGACACCAGATCAGTCCTGTGGAGATGAGTTTGGCTGGTGAGGAAGCTCTGTGGGTGGAGATCGAAGAAATGAAGAAAGACTGGGCTGATCTGAAGGAGCTAAAGTCTAAAACCACTGAGATCAAGCGATTGTTGTTGAACTCATTGACCAGGGCCCTAGATCGACAGTGAGAAGGGGATTCTAGACTAGGAATTTAGGTAGCTAACCTACTGGAGGTGAATTGCCCTGATGGTAATACCCTTTTTTCTCTACCTTCCACAGTAGTGCCTATTATTTATAACAATCAAACTGTAGTAGAAACCTTTCCTAGGCAGTCAAGTGGATTTATGCAATTGCCTTGTTTAGTGCATATACCTATATTCAGCATGTCTGTTCTACCTACAGTAGCACCACTGAGAGAACCCAAACATGCCTGTTTAACAAGATATAACCCATATGGTCTGGGGAGTGGAGTGATAGATAGACAAGAGATGGCCAGTAGTGATGTCCAAATTTCTGGGGTACAGATGATAGAGATGCCAAGGGTTGTAGGTGAATCAGTTCAAGGTTGGAACCACCATTATGCTAAAGCTATTATCAAGGGTCCCAGGTTGAAGATACCTCTTTTTGGTGGAGAAAATCCCAATATTGGACTCAGGCAATGTGAGAGGTTCTTTGATATTACTGGAACTCCTTACAATCAGTGGGTGAATCTTGCTACTGCCCATTTTACTAACAAAGCTGAGAATTGGTTTGTGGGTTTAGGAGTGCCATGGTATATGATATCTTGGGATCAGTTAAGTAGGATGTTGCAAGACAGATTCTCACCCCTTAGGATACATGAAGCTATGTCAAAATTTCAAAATCTGCAACAATATGTTAGTGTTCCACAGTATATAGATAAATTTGTTGAGTGTATGGCCTTATTGAAGAGGGAGGATCCTTATTTGCAAGAGTCATTCATCCTGGGCTGTTTTATAATGGGCCTCAAAATCACATTCAACAACAGGTGACTTGTCATCAACCTAATAATCTGTTGGAAGCATACTAGTATGCAAAACATTTGGAGATGTCAAGCCAATTCAGAAGACCCATCATTAACACCAAGACCAACAATCACAACATGAACTCCAACAATGATCTACTAACAAGGAGAACAATTATAATGAGAAGGCCAACAGAGGAGGAAGGGATAAAAAAGCTTGCTAGTTCTGGCAGGATCCCTAGACTCCTCAACATAATTGCGAGGTTAAGAAAAGACTACATGCTTTTTTGCTAGAGAAATCATAAGAAGAAGTAGAGGAAGATGGAGGAGATAACAGTACACAACATGCATTTGTGACAGCACCCAGTAGCCCTACTGAAGTACAATTCAGCATTCCCCCTTCCCAACAAGATGAGCCTGAACAACCCATGATGGTTTCAGCACATGCAATGAACGGCACCTCGAGTCACCTCACTTATTCATTGATTATCTATGTAAATGGAGTCAAGGCAATTGCCTTAATTGATAGTGGGAGCACTAACACATTTATGAGTTATGAGTTTGTTATTAAGAGTGATTGTCCACTTAAGCATGTTGAGGATAGGAAAGTTGAGGAAGTGAAGTTTAATTCTCAAGGGACATGGTTCAGTAACACCTTCAAGTTGTTGACACTTAAGGGCTATGATGTCATTTTAGGGGTTGATTGGTTGTATGAGAACAACCCTGTGAGCTTAGACCTGCAAAAAAGGATGTTTACAATCACCAAACAAGGAAAAGAAGTAAAGTTCACTGACCATACCATACCATACCAAAGGGCTCTTGTTTAGTTAATTCTCATAAATTGGAGAAAATGCTCAAATCAGATGTAATGGGCTGCATTATCAGGGTCAATCTGATACGGTTTATGGCAGTGGAGAGCAAGTGGATGGTGCCTGAATACTTACAACCTGTGGTGCAGGAGTATATTGATGTATTATAGGAACCCAAGGGAATGCTACCTAATAGAAATTGTGATCATGCAATCCATCTCAAGCCTGGTGCAGAGCATCCTAACCTCAGACTATACAGGGTTCACCACTACAAGAGAATGGCTATGGAAGAGCTAATCAAGGCTTTGCTGGACTCAAAGGTGATAAGGCCTAGCTTAAGCCCCTACTCTTCTCCAACTGTAATGGAGAGAAAGAAGGATGGCTCTTGGAGACTATGTGGATTACGGGGAATTAAACTCCTTGACCATCAAAAATAGGTTTCCAATGCTAGTAATTGAGGACATATTGGATGCACTACATAAAGCTATCATATTCACTAAACTAGATCTCTGGTTAGGGTACCATCAGATCAAGATGCAGGTTGTAGACATTCCAAAGATACCTTTTAGAACACACATGGGCCACTACGAGTACACAGTGATGCTATTTGGATTGACCAATGCACCTTCTACTTTTCAAGCACTCATGAATACCATTTTTGCTCCACACTTGGATAAGTTCATTCTTGTGTTCTTTGATGACATTTTAGTCTATAGCAACAGTGAACTGGAACATCAAGATCATGTCAGGATAACATTAGAGATCCTTAGAAAGAGCCAACTATTTGCTGAAATTAGTAAGTGCGTGCTTGTTGTACCCCAAGTGGAGTATTTAGGACATGTGATTAGTGGAGGTGGAGTAGACACCGATCCATAAAAAATTGCAACCATTCTCAGCTGGCCTAGACCTAAAAATGTAACCCAATTGAGAGGATTCCTAGGTCTTATAGGGTACTACAAAAGATTTGTGAAGAATTATGGGAAAAATATGTAGACTGTTATTTGGTTTGCTAAAGAAAGGATCTTTTATCTCGAAAGCACAACAAATAGAAGCTTTTGAAAATTTGAAGAAAGCCATGGCAACTTGTCTTGTATTGGCATTACCTGGTTTCAGTTAGCCTTTCATTCTGGAATCTGATGCATGTCAAACTGGAATAGGAGCTATATTAATGCAATGAGGAAGACCCATAGCTTACTTTAGCAAGACTCTTGGTCCCAAGGCACTCAATCAATATATGACAAGGAGGCTCTAGCCATTCTGGAAGCTCTAAGGAAGTGGAGACATTACTTATTTGGCAACAAAACTGATTAACAAAGTGATTATCAAAACTGATTAACAAAGCTTGAAGTATATAGCCACTCATAGGCTCATGGATGGATTCCAACACAAACTCTTTCTCAAGTTGCTAGAATTTGATTATGTAGTAGAATACAAGAAAGGAAAAGAAAACTTGGTGGATGATGCTCTATCTAGGAGGGACTCTTCCTGTCTATCCATTATAGTTCTTCAACCTGAGTGGATTGAGGATGTGAAGCTCAATTATGAGTCAGATAGCCACTACCAGAAATACTGGAACTTGATAGCATAGGTGTTAACCCAAGTGAAAAGGTGACAGTAGAAGAGGGAGTCATCAAGTTTAAGAGGAGGATTCATGTAGAGGAGAATACTGAGCTAAGAAAGCAACTTATTCACAATTTTCACAGTTTAGCCATAGGGTGAGATTCTGGAATGAGAGCAACTTATCACAAAATTAAGAGGATTGTCCACTGGCCTAGGATGAAGAATCAAATAGAGGAATTCATTACACAATGTTCAGTCTGTCAGATCACAAAATCAGACATGTGAGCTTGCCTGGACTACTAAACCCACTTGAAATTCTAGACCTGGATTGGACTCATTTAAGCATGAATTTTATTGAGGGTATGCATAAATCAAAAGGGAAGGATGTGATATTAGTTGTTGTGGATAGACTATGTATGCACATTTTATTACCCTAGCACACCATACATAGTCCAGCAAGTAACTCAACTCTTCTTAGACCATGTATTCAAATTACATGGGGTTCCACTTTCAATTGTAAGTGATAGGGATAGGATCTTTACTAGCAAACTATTGCAATAGTTTGAAAGTTGATTTGAGATTCCATACAGCTCATTCTCCATAAGCTGATGGCCAAACTAAAAGAGTGAATCAATGTTTGGAGGCTTATCTCAAGAATATGGTTTTCAGGGGGCCAAAAGAGTTGTTTACTTGGCTGCCAATAGCTGAGTGGTGGTATAACACTTCATACCACATCTCTTTCTCTTTGAAAGCTACACCATTTCATGCTCTTTATGGGTATCCTCCTCCTCAGATTGGTGAATTTTCAATTCCATGCAATGTATCTAATGAAGCTAGGATCACAATCTCAGAGAAGGAGGATATGTTGAAGGAACTTAAGAATAGGGATGGCACAGGTCGGGCCAGGGCCGAGTGGAGCAAATCACACCCGACCCAAAACCCGCAAGTTGCAACATGACCTGCACCCAGATGAAAAATAGGTGAAACTGGCACTTGAACCCACACCAGTTGGGTGCCCGTCAGGTTTTGGATGCCCGTTGGGTTTCCCTCTCTGCTGTCTCTCTCTCCCTTCCCCTCCTTCACTCCCACCGAGTCGAGCAGCATTATAGAGAGCACAGCTGTCAAAAATTGATGTGTCACTGCCAAATCCGCTGAGCGCTGGCCGAATCTGATGAGCCCGAGCGCGGAAGCCGCAGATCCACCCCTACTGACCCCCAAGGAGCACGGAGGATGTTCGCGGGGAGGCTAGATCTACAGGGAGGCTAGGTCGGGCGGTCGAGGGGGCAGCAGGGTGGCCGAGAGAGGTGGTGCCATGGTTGGGAGGCCGGATCTGCGACTACTGGGTGGTGGGGAGGCCAGGTGGCGGAGTGGCGACAGGGAGGCCAAGGGGGCGGCAGGATGGCCAGGCGAGGCGGTGTCGAGGCGTGGAGGCTGGGCGGGAACCGGGGAGGCTGGATCTGTGATTGTCGGGCTGCAGAGTGGCGATGGGGAGGTCGAAGGGGCGGCAAGGAGGCTCGATGGGGCGTCAGGGAGGCCTGGCGGAAAAGTGGCATTAGGGAAGTCGAGGGGCGACAGGGAGGCTGGGTGGGGCATCGGGGAGGCCGAGCGGCGAAGTGGTGATGAGTGATAGGGAGGCCGAGGGGGCGGTAGGGAGGCCTGGCAGGGCGGGGAGGCCGTAGTGCTGCACAGGGGAGGTTGGGTGTGTGTTTGATGGCCCGGTGAGTTGGGCTGACTTGACTGCTTGAGTTAGCCTGGGTCTCTGTGTGTGAATTATTTCGGGTGACCCTTGGGCACCCGTGGGTGAGACTGAAAACTCAGCCCTGACTCGACTCATTTCGGGGACCCGATCTTCAGACCAGTGGGTGAAAATTTAGACTCGAACCTAGACCCATCGGGTGCAGAATCCACGGGTACTCGGACCCATGGGTCCAATTGCAATCCCTACTTAAGAAAAAATTGCGACATGCATAAGAAAGAATGAAAAAATATGCTGACACTTAAAGGTTCAACCATACCGCCAAAATGCTCTGGGACTAAGAGGGTCATTGAAGTTCATATCAAAGTATTATGGGCCTTTTAGAATCTTGGAAAAATTAGGACAAGCAGCCTACAAACTCTTACTGCTTGAAGATGCAGCAATACACTCAGTCTTTTATGTTAGTCAGTTGAAGAAACACATTGAAGAAAGAGCCATTCCATTACCTGGGGTACCCTTAGTTGGAGAAGATGGAAAACTTAAGACCTGGCATAGTGGCTAATACAATGGCTAAATCTGGCACCTGAGGACGCTACTTTGGAAGATGTACCATTCATTAGAAAGGTCTTTCCAAAATTTTCACCTTGAGGACTTGGTCAAGGAAGGGGCATTGTCAGATCCTGAAAGTTCAGCTTCAGAAATCTTCAGTTAAGAGAAGAGGATGGTGGCGGCAAAATTCAGAAGAGATGGTGAATACATATGATGGTTCATAGAAGTATACATAAAATTTTCTGTTTTATTGTTGAAAGCTACTTCTATACTTACTATTCACGTACTCGGCCTTAGGCTTTAACTATAACTGAATTTGGTTGCGGCTTATGGAAGAAAAATGAACAGAACTATTCCACAAATAGCTTAGGTTAGTCTACCCTTGTGGGATCATGTGATGATCCCAATATTGTGTGATTTCTGTTCATGTCAGGGACTTTCCCAGAATCAGATCAGTTCTAATTTTCCTCTGAATCCCTGGGTTCTGTCAGCACCGTGGCGGCACCATCGCCGGTGCAGACAATAATGCGTCGGAGATAGCGAAGGCAGGACTATGGCCGGGGCCTCTCAACCGACTGCGCAGCAGCAGGACGGCGCCTCCGGCCTCCTCTTCAACCCGCGCCTCCGACCCTCATCGGCGGCAGGGCCTCCACGCGCGTCTGCTCCAGCGCCCCATGGGCGGCTAGCAGCAGGACGGCGCTCCCCCCTCTTTTCGATCTGAAAGCTGACCTCCCTTTTATAAGCCGCCGCTAGAGATTACAACGATGGGATAAGGCTCAAATCAGTTGGGATTGGGGAGGATTCGGCCGGCCGGAGGTTCAAATCAAATCGAGATCGCACAGAGATAAGATGGGATTTGATTTGGAGATTCGGCTGAGGATTTCATCCGGACTTGGGGATTTCGATGGCGATTCTGTTGCGGCTCGCAGAGACGGGAGAGCGGCAGCTGCTTGGAGAGGTGGCGGCTCGTTCTGGAGACGGCGCCGGCTGAGGTAGAAGATGAGGGCTGAGGTTGCGTAGTGGGCCGGCCCAGCGGGAGAGAGGAAAGAGGAGGGGAGGCCCGGCCTGGAGAGGGGAAGAAGGCGCGTGGGCTGCAGAGAAGACCGTGGGCCAAAGGGAGAGAGAGGAGGAGAAAAAGAGAAAGCAAAGTACATGGGCCTGAGGGAGAGAAAGAAAGAAAAAGGTCTGGTTGCCTGCTATTTTTTTTCCTCTTCTTTCTCTTTTATATATATATATATATATAACGAGTACTAAAGGTATTCTTCTTATTAATTCTACAGTCAGTAATAAAGATGGTCAATTGGATCATGCCTACTGTATCGGTCCGAGGCACGGCACTGTAGGCATCGTCCAGGCACGACCCAGGCACGAGAAAATAAACTTCATTAAGCACAAAAGTCAGTCTTATTTTTGGCATATTATAAAGTCGGTTCTCTCACAAAAGCTGTAGCATATTACAAAGACTAAGTTTATCCTCTTCTCTTCTCCAAAATCTATCACTAAACTCTCAAATAGCTAGCTCAAGACCCTCCCATAGCTCTACCACAGCTCAAGCGTGACTAGTCGCCACTTGCTTTGCCTAGAGCAAGCGCTCTGATGTTGTCTCATGTACTTTGTCATATGATCTTAACCGCTGGTAAGTCTCTTTCGCTCCTGATTCTTTAGGCCGCCTTATCACTTGCACCGGTATCTCCTTCGCTTGACTTTATCACATGTCATCTCCATCCTTAATCCTCTCCATACTTTGTTTAAACTCCATGTGTACTGCTAGGATCACCCTTGACTCCGCTCGACCTTATTTATCGTCTGGCACCAAGCACTCACTTGATTCCGATCATTCCGCCATCGACCGCCAAGTTGCATCTATTATGCGCACAACATGAGTCAAGCAAACACATATCTCTAAATTCCAATGATATCTCTAGTTAGCCCATAACAAAAATCTTCAGTTTAGAACTCATTCTGTAGAAAACGTGAGCACCGAATATTCCAGCGTGTTCACTCACTAAGCATCGGAACATCTGGTGAGCGTGTTTCCATTCAGCGCACTGAAAAATGCTCTTTGCAAAAAATTTGTCTGATGTAAAACTCTGGTGCTCACTTTCCTATAACCGAACTATTCAATACCTTTATGTCCGTCGGACTCTCCTTCTGTAACCTCCATGCAAAAATTAGTCCGGTGTATTATCCGGTGTTCACAAACTCCCACACCGAACTATCCAGTGACTTTTTCAGATTTGGTGCCAAATTCAAATACTTCGGCGCATTGAAAATTTTTGCCGCGCATTGAAAAATACTTCAAATTTTGCCATGCATTGAAAAATACTTCGGCGCTACCAACATTGCATCACCGGATCATCCTGTGAGATCTTTCACTTTTCACCGAAAATTTATTCTTTGCAGGAAATGATCCGGTGCTCTCTAAGCCCATCACCAGACAATTTGCTACCTTGATCTTCATTTTTGCTTGAGCATAGAATTGCTCCGACGTCAGCTTCAGCACCACACCAGACCATCCAGTAAATCTAACTTCTCAAACATCGGATATTTCGGTAAGTTCTTTTTTTCTAACCCAAAATAGAGACTCCAACTCAACTTAAGTTAGATATAAACAAAATTACACACAACTAAGTTCATGCTAACTCAGTTTAACTTAAATTTAACGTTGTCAATAATTTTCCATAATCAAACTAAAACGTATTTCAACTTGATTTCTGAAGTGTAAATGTTGTATTATAGTTTTTACTAATCTTCGACACACCTAGACGACAAAAGAAGTCTAGTACCAGCCAGGTAAGGTTGGCTTCGTCTAGCAACCAAACATGCTCGAGGTGACTGAGCAAACCGTTCTCCACTCCTGTTAATCTCCGACAGCCATGCGAAGCCCCGGAGGCCGCCTGCAGTGAACTCTGTTGACATATCATCTGAGCTCTGACGTTACTGAACGGAGGGCCCGTAGCTTGTCATGCATGAGCTGTTTTAACAGCCCTACCCATCCCAACCAATTTCAATTCGAGGAAATCAACTTTCAACAAAATTACCTTCCAACTTACGAAGTCACCTTCCGACAAATGTAATTTTTTTTTGAACGAACATCGACTCTAGTAACTCAACAAAGTAAGCTTTCATCTTTTTGTACCAATTCAGAAGCTTTAAACCCTAATTTGTGGACTTTCAATCCGGGATTTGGGCCGCTCCAGACTCCGGACTGGCTACGTCGTCGAACGTGACAGCGCAACCAGCGATGGAAACATATGGTCCTTGCTCATGTAGGTATAGTACGTATGGTGGAAACATGTGGTCCTTGTTAACTGTTAGACTAAGACTATATTTGATTGGTCTTTTATTAGTTTGTACTTATCATCAAAAGTCAAAAGTCTAATTAAATGGCTGGCTGTTGAGCTGTCTTTTAAAGTTGAAAAGGTAGTTTTTAGAGAAAGATCTAAACGTTGAGATGCAAACTAAGAGGAGTTATTACAAAAGATAATAACAAAAAATTATCAGTTAGAAACCAAAAGACATAATTCAGTTTTCAGATTAAAAACTAAAAACTTTAGTCCAACCAAATAAACCTAATACGGGGCTTGATTGTTGGAACCAGAATACTCCCTCTAATGTAGATCGTTTTAGCCTCTTCAACTATTTTCTAAATATAAGTCATTCTCAAACTTTTATGCATTTTTTTCCTTTTTGGTCCCGTCTTAACCTTATTTAATAAATGCTACAACTCTCATAAATAAATAAGTTATCTTTTCCAATGCAGAATAAATAAAGGGCGAAAAGATCATTTGATCTACTTTCTTAATCTTTGTGTACAAGTCTAAAATAATTTATATTTGCAATCGGAAGGAGTAGTTGATAGCCTTGCAGAGGTGAAAGCTCCACGGTACACTCTACGTACAAGCGATGCCAAAGTTATCAACAGCTTCAAGATTTGGGTCTTGGGGACCGTAAGCAACTAACTTTTCTCCGGACTGTCAACCTCACTACCGGCGCTCGTTGAAACTTGGAAAAATCTAAAATTAAATAATATATATAAACATATTTACTAAAATAGGTAACATATTATTGTATTTACAATTTTAGTATTTGTATTCGGTACATTATTTATTAAAAATAGAATTTCGGTACATCGTACGTCAAAAAATCACAGGTCCGATCATATTCGGCACACTGTGTGCCGAATATAGCACTTTAACCCATATTCGATACACCATGTGCCGAATATCAATCTGACACACTGTGTGCTGAATATGGACTATAGTACCGTATTCGGTACACGGTGTGCCGAATATAGCTTTTATCTGTTGTGTGGTTACTAATTCGGCACATGATTATATTTAGCATATCATATACCGAATACGGCACTGTAGCCCGTATTCGACACATGATATGCCGAATATAAGTTTTTCGATGTACGGTGTACCGAAAATTCATTTTCGGTAAATAATATGTCGAATACGGATGCTAAATTTATAAATACGATAACATATTATCTATTTTGATAAATACGTTCATATATATTATGATACTAATTTTAGATTTTTACCCCTCTGCCAGCCTGCCGCAAAACCAAGGATCTCGGCTGCTGCAAGTTCAGCACGTTGCAGAGGCGGACAATTCAGAATGTCGTGTTCTTCACATGGATCAGGAAAAGTGCAACGGCGCCGACGGTGAACAACTTTGCGAGCTTCAACGCCACAACAGGAAAACGTTCACGCCAACTACCACAAAAGCAGCTCAACACATTATATTTAGTAAACACGGTGTCAAGACCACAGCACAACAACGCACACCTACGTTTTATATATGTTCAGGGCCAAAAATAATGCAAGTATATGTTGGATTAGAGCAGCCATATTGTGTGTTTTTCGTTGTTGCCTGAAAGAATTTTCCCTTTGAAGCCGGGGCGAAACCAGAAATTAGACATGAGGGGTCCAATGTGATCAATGTCGACAACAATCGAAGAAAAATATAAGACATCAATGTTTATATATATAGAGAGAGAGTATACATTGCAGCACGGATAACAGACATGACAGCTAACATATGTTTTTAGATACAAAACAAAAGAAAGTTACATATCTGTTAACTTCAATTTAGCTTTACAATTACCAGCTTGATCAAAGGACTTGATGATATTATTAGAGCTAATTCTCGCTACCAATTCCTTTTCAATATAAACTACTAGGTAATCCCGCATAAAGACATCTCCCATTTTACATCGAAGACGCGTCTTCATAAGTTTTATGGCTGAAAAGGCTCTCTCAGTTGTTGCAGTTGACACTAGAAGAGTTATGATTAATCTTAATAACCTGTCCATCATTGGATAAGAAGAATCTTTACCTAACTTAACTAGTCCACTTATTATGTCAGCAAGTGATGGCAACATTTTAAGGTCTGGATGGTTGCACACATCAAGTTAAAAATGTGGTAGTTGGCACTCTAGTTGAGCTCTTTCTTGACTTGAGAAATCAGTAGGATAGTATTTTTCCACTAGAGTGCATACCTTTGTTATGTCGAATGAGTCAAGTTTTGGATTCAAAGAGGCACAAAGGGACAAAAGCTCAGTCACATGGGAACTGAATCGAACTTCTAACTCAATTAACTGTTAATCAATTGCAACATTAAACACATCTACTTTATAATGGTGAAAAGTTGTGGTGTTATCATTCTTGTTTCGAGATTTAGTCACATCAACATACCTGCAAAATTTAATACATGGATAAATAAGCTTCTTGACACAAAGATAACAATGATGTGTGTATATATATAATGCTTTAGGCAAAAGAACATACTTCTTATTCAGATCTAGGATATCAATTTCGTGCTTCACACAATGACCTCCTTGAGAAGAGGCTCCCAACCATCATTTCGCAAGTCACCAAATAGCATTTTTGTGTTAGAAATAGAATCCACTGCATTTAAAATATCAATAGGTTTCTTTTGAAGTGTTTGGCACAACACATCAGTGATCTTCATAATCTTTTCCATCATAAGCAAAATAAACACAAAGTCAAATGTGACAATAATTCGTAGGGCACCTACAACATCTTCCCGGGAATACTTTGTAACTGAACGATCATTTGCAACGCTGCAAAAAACTGAAACTGTGGCACTAAACATCTTCTTTAAGCTCTGAATTGACTTGTAATGGAAACTCCATCTTGTGTCCCCAGGCCTCTGTAGAGAGCCCATTTGATTTGCCCCTCTTTCTGTATCAAGCTCTCCTAATTCAATTTCACGAGTGATTTCCTCAGCTTGATTTCAAAGTAACTCATTGTTGTGCTTAGGAGAAACACTAACAACATTAATGACAAAATTTACATGCTGAAAAAAGTTGTGAACCTCTTGTACCTCCCTTGATGCTCCAACAAGAGCCAATTGTAGTTGATGACCATGTAATGAATATAATATGCATAAGGACACTCATTGAGAATTAGAGCCTTCAATCCATTCCACTCCCCTCTTTATTACTTGACCTATCATAACCTTGACCTCTGATATCTTGCACACTCAAGTTATTACCTGATAGGACAACACAAATTGAGTCCTTAAGAGTCAATGCAGCAGTGTCTTTTACATGAATGAGGTCAAGGAAACGTTCTTTTATAAGCCCTTCCTTGTTGACAAATCGAACAACTATAGCCATTTGCTCTTTTTTATATTCATCTCGAGCTTCATCAACCATTATGCAAAACTTGCTAGTGCCAATTTCTTCTCTAATGGATTTCTGCACTTTTCGAGCAAATATGCTTAGAATTTCCTTCTGTACATCAGACGAAGTGTACTTTGCATTTCTTGGAGCATTTTCTAACACAACTTCTTTCACATCCTTATTATATGAAGCCAAGAGCTTGACCATTTCAAAAAAATTACCCCGTTTTAAGGAATTTGGAGATTCATCATGGCCTCTAAAGGGACATGCTTGAAATGTCAACCACCTAATGACATAAACAATGCGCATGACAGTTAGATAGGATAACATGTATTATTCTGATTAAAAAAATGAAAATGAGCAGAAATTCTTGTTATTACCTAATGGAATCAATTATAGTCGTAAGCCTTAATCTTGCTCCTGCAACCATCTTCTCATTTTGTTTAACCATCACGGTGTCAATTTGAGCTATTCTATTTTTAAGATTATTAAAACACCCAACTGAAAAGTTATGACCTAAGCTGCCGTCTCCTATGTGTTTTAGAAAAGCACATTCATCCCCATCGTTAACTTTCTTCCAATTTTGGAATCCCTTGACTGTGAATGCATCCGAGCCGGACTTCCCAATTGGTTTCTTTCAGAATAGAAAACATGGCAAACAATACACACGATTTGTGTGAGGTGAATACTCAAGCCAACTAAATTGTTTAAACCAATTACTTTGGAATCGGCGGCGGTGATTTGATGCATTCAATGGATACTCTATCAAAATTGGTTGATACGGGCCCTCGGATATATAAAATTGCCGAGCTTCATCTTTTTTATCAGCAGGGAGGTCCAATATTTGAACACGTTTGCCCGGGTCCCTTTCAAATGTTGTAGCTACAATTCTCTCTTGTTCAACATCTAATGGTGCAACCATATTCTGATTAAGAGCTTGCAAATTATCATGATCAATATCTTCAACGGTTGGATTAGGATTTTCAGCAGAATTGACACTTGAATCAGCTGGTTTATAAAAACAATCAATTGTTTTTAACCTCTTCATCTTGGTTGAGCAACACTGAAATTTGAAACAAGATGAAAGTTTAGTAATTAAAATTAGTTGTATAGTTACAGGTCACTGATCAGACTATGAACTTGCTTTAACCTTTCGTAATTATGAAATTATGCCCATAAATTGTGCAAAAAAAAAGAAAAGAAATCACCAATCACCACTCTCATTCAGCAAGCAATACGGCCATATGTAGATATCCTAGTACGCTACCTTGGTGAGTCGGCGAAGGAATTGAGGAGGACTGGAGGACGTGTGACTCCCGGTGGCCGGTGCAGCCAAGTAGGAACCTTGCGTTGATGTGGCTATTGGAGGAGACGAACGGCCAGCAAGGAGAGGAGCGGTGACGGTACTTGCTTTTCGCGACCGGGAATTGGGAGCGGTCGATCGAGAGATCGGTGCCTCGATGGTCCACTGCTTCTGGTTTTCGTTGGGACTACGTTACTAACTTGTTGTGGGCTACTAGGCCGATTTTTCAAGCTCAACTCCACCAGTCCGTGAGCCCGTCCAGCATGCTTGTGGCAGTAGTAACCCACCGGCCACTACGACGATTATTCTGAGCGATCGAGCAGTAGCCCATCCATCCTGCTTTTGGCTGTCCCTCATTAGGAGGTCCCAGGCTCCCAACATGGCAGCGTGCTCCCAGCCTTGCTGCGTCGTTGGGGGTGCCAGGCCCCCCAGCCCCCCTCTGTCTTCGCCATTGCTTTGAAGGAGGGGGAACGTGCCTGACGACTAGCGCAAGAAGGAAACGTTTTTTTTTTGTTTTCTTATAAAACGCATAAGAAGTATGAGTGTGTTAGGTTATTTGGACACCTTTACTGGAGTTGTATTATATAAGTAGTGAGTAGAGTCTCTGTTGGATAGGATATTGTTTTGTTACTTGTATCTGTTTATATAGGTTGAGTTAAGTTTATATTTAGTTGATTGAATATAAAGTTGTATAGGAAAAATGTAAGAGTTGTCTAGATAGATTAGGCTAAGTTTATATTTGATTGATTAAATTTAAGACTGTATGAGTGAAATATATGAGCTGAGATTATGATTTATTACTCGTATAAAGATAATTTTATGAGCCACTGCTCTGTATGCGTAAGCGGATGTAATAGTGTCAATTGGCTCCTGTAGAGCGAAGCTTCGCTCCCGAACTAGATAAAACTATATATTACATCTGTATATTCACCAAATTATATTAAAATAATAGATACAAATAACTAAATATATTTTTATTTAAAATTATACGTACCCACTCGATCGATTCGGATAACAAACACACCCTATAGGTAGGAGGATTTCACTCGAACCTAACTCCTACATGGGTGGCTCATGTTTGCCCGCGTCGCCTCAATAACACGCTGCGTCCAGAGACTCCCGACCGGCTACTTTAGCAGAGAGACAGTATCGGAGAAAGTGATCGATTGATTCGTCGGTTCATCCTCATCCATGCCAACCCTATTAAAAGTGGCCATCTGTTCTGGTACATGTTGATCCTACACAGACCTGAGTAACTAGATAATAACGATGGGCACGGCTTTGAGAGGGACAGCCATGACGTTGGCGGTGGTAAACTTCTCGCTCACGTCCAGCTGCTCGGCGGGCACGCCGTCCGGCAGGCGCCACTCGAAGGCGTGCAACAGCGACGCCAGTATGTGCGGCACGACGCGCTCTGCCATTGGAATGCCGGGGCACAGCCTCCGCCCGGACCCGAACGGAATGAACTCGAACTCCTTCCCTCTGAAATCCACCTCAGCCGCCCTGTCCAAGAACCGCTCCGGCACGAACTCGTCCGGCCTCTCCCACGTTACCGGGTCACGCATTATCGCCCACGCGTTGAAGATCACCGTGCAACCCTTGGGCACCGCATAGCCGCCGATCTCGATGCCATCGTCAACGGCCTTGTGTGGTAACATAATTGGCCCCACCGGGTGCAGCCGCATCGCCTCCTTCACCACGGCCTGGAGGTACGGCAGGCTCGCGGCATCCGGCTCCTCGATAATTTCCTTCCCGCCAAGAGTGTCTCCGATCTCAGCGCGCACCTTGGCCATTATCCTCGGGTTGCGGAGCAGCTCGCCCATCGCCCATTCCACCGTGATCGCAATGGTGTCGCTCCCGGCGGTGAAAACGTCGAACAGAATGGTTGTCAGGTTGTCGCGACCGATCTTGCCCGTGGACATGAGCTCGAGGAGCACGTCGAGGAAGTCACTCTGCTTGTCCTTGGATGAGGAGGTCTCGGCCAACCGGTGGTCAATTATGTCATCCAAGATCCGGAAGATTTTCCCCAAATGCCCTGCCGTCCAGCGACGCCATCCTTGTAAGTCGAGCAGCCGGAGGAAAGGAAAAAGGTCGGAGACGTTCGGCTTTGAAATCAATTCGATGAGATACTCCACGATCTCCCGTAGCCCCTTCGCCGACTCGGCGCCCACGTCAACCACGTCGACGGAGCAGAATGCGTTCGACACGAGGTTGAGCACGCCGCTGAACACGGCGTGCCTGACGTCCACCTCCTGCCCGGCGCGCCCACGGAAGTAATCCACCAAGTCGCGCACCTTACGCTCGCGGATGCCGCGCACCACGGCGAGGCTGCGCGGCGAGAAGATGTGCGTGGCGATGATGCCGCGCAGGGTCTTCCACAGCGGGTCGGAGCTTGGCAGCCATATAATGGACCGCTCGCAGAACCTGAGCGCGCGGGTGGCGTCTGGGACGGCGCGCGCGGCGAGGCGCCGGTCGTGCCTCGTGAACGCCTCCCTCGCCGCGTCGCGCGAGGAGACGACCACGGCCGTGGTGAGCCCCAGCTTGAGGCGCATGATGGGGCCATGGACACGCGCGAGGCGCGTGAGCGTGTGGTGGAGATCGCCGCGCAGATCGAGGAGGTTGCCAAGGATAGGGAGTGGCCTGGGTCCTGGCGGCAGCCGTCCGGTACCTGAAAGGCGTAGGGTGGTGTTGGTCAGGTAGTAGAGGAGCGAGACGGCAAGCAATGCCCAGAGCAACCACAGCTCTAGCTCCATTTCTGACTTTGTGTGCTGCAGGCTCCATCCGTGTTTCTGCTTTATGTAGAGCTACTGCGGTCTTGCCGGTGCCATTGGGTAGCAGTAGCTAGTTTCCAAATTCCCAGGTGTTTGCATGTGACGACTCCGGGCTGGCGACGCGCCTACGCAGAACGTGCCAGCGCGACCGACTGGCGATGCGCCTATGCATGGAGATATGTATGGTTTTTAAAAATTTGGGGGGGGATCCGGCGTTTTTTACGTCAAATTGTGACTACTAGAGATCAAACCTTGGCTGGCTTGCAACCAACTATAGTGCCTTGCCACTACACTACGCATTCGTGTTGTAGAGATAGGTATGGTCCCTGCTCCAGTATGGAGTGAGACTTCTTACAAAAAATGATAGCATGATTATATGTGGAGAAGGTGATTCAGAATTCTTTCCGGAGGATCCACTGCACATGGCTTGAGAAGTTAGACATATAGTAGGGCTAGAAATATAAAGTTATGACGACAGACGTGAAATTTGAATCGTGAAGTAATAGTTCTTGGGAGATTAGGAAGTCTTAAACTGCAAAATGCAGCATCAGTCAAGGTGTATCACAAATCAACCCGGTCGCGTGGACTAACCAATGTAGCCCTTGATTGGTGGGCTCTAATTAAGATTGAACCACAATCCATTTATTCCAAATAGACATGGGCCATCTCAACAATACCAAATCAGCTTACTATAACAGTACATGTGAGCATTGTCCTAGGTACAGGTGATGAGAGATAAGGCCACTTCAAGTGCTAGTATCTTAGACATTAATTAGACATCTACGTGATGTGGTAAAGTAGTTAAGAGAGAGAATGAGCAAATATTTTTAGAAAGAAACAAGTTAGACTCAATATCCAAGAGACTAGAAACCAACAAATATGCACGGGAGCAAGCTCAGATCCTTCAAGTGTGTTCTCTCATTTAGCTATTGGCCATGGTAAGTCAAATAGACATTACATGTAGATATTACACATTTGGGTGCTTATTTCTACACCCTAACTTAATGCACTCTCTCACTTCTAATAAACAAGCATAGCCATTTTGCAGTGGGAGCGGCATAACCCTATTACACGTGAACCCGTATTAGTTTTAAAAAGCGTGCTGTAGATAGTCTATTGGAGATATTGACTATTTTATTACTCCCTCGGATTGTAAATATAGGCCATTTTAGCCTCTCAACTATTCTCTAAATATAAGTTATTCTCGAACTTCTATACATTTTTTTCTCTTGTTTCTGTCTTGCTCTTATTTAATAAATGCTACTACTCTCATAAATGAATGAATTATCTTTTCCAATACAGAATAAATAAAGGGTAACAAGGTTATTTGATCTACTTACTTAATCTTTATGCATAAATTTAAAACGACTTACATTTGTAATCGGAAGGAGTATCTATCAGTGGTGTGAAGAACTTTATACAGCTAGTAAGCTGACTATATATTATTGAAGAGGCACATAGCCGACTAGGACCAATTTACTACAACTAGCTTAAGCAATGTCCAATGATACCGCAGGAGGTCAATCGTGCTCATTTACCAGCAATCAATTTAAGAAAAGGCCCAAAATGTGTAGACAGTCGACTAGGGCTCATTTATTATTGACAGCTAACTTAACTAGGTCCAAAATGCAAGTCCACTGAAATCATGGAGATTATTTTTTACCAAAAAAATGATATGTATTATACCGTCCAAACTTGAATGCATGGGCAACAGGAACTAAAGAACATTTAAACAGTCAATAAGCTAGATCAAAGGAAAATATTTTTCCCAATTAAAATAGATAAACACATGAAAAGTTAAATAATATAGATAACCATATTAAAGGTCAGCTGTACAATGGTGCGGGACAATCATACTGGAAAAATCACTACATTCAAAAATCAAGTCTAGCCACACAATTAGACTATTCGGCTAATCTAAATAAGAAATATAGTAGTACACAAAGATAAAAAATGTTAAAAAATTCTTTCATTAATCAACTCTACAACGAGTTCACGTCTATCAAGCTCACCTCTCCATCGACTTGCTCGCTCCCGTCCTTACCCCCTTGTATCTCTCTGCCTACCCCCTTCCATCTCAAGCAATGGGATCGTCTTCCTCCTCCCTCTATCACAACCGGAGCTTCGGTGAGCCATCACGACCGAAATTAGGAGATGAGATTCTATCCCATCTCCATGCACCATGTTTTGATCTCCATCCTCACTCTCTCCTCCATCAACCATCATCTTTCTTCGTCGTTGGAGCTCTAGTGAGCCGTCGATCACCAGAATTGGGATACAAGCACATTCCCCATTCTCGGTGCCGCTCCCTTCCACCCTCTCATCTTTCTCTTTTGTCCTTCACTCCCACATGGATCCAAGTTCGCGTGTTGCAACAATTAGGTTGATCCGTTGCAAGGGCACTTTCTTGATGTTACAGTAGATTTTATTGGATGTTCCAAAAATAAGCTGGATGTTCTTTCTTCACTCCCAGCTGCCACAGTTGCCCAACCCACCCGGCCGCCCTGTCACCATAGCCCGGTCTTGTCATCGCCTACCCTGCCACCGTCGCCCCGTCACTGTCTTGCCCCACCATTGTCATGTTGGTCGTGTTAGCCGTGCCTTGATCGTTCTGGCCCAGTCCGATACTATGCTTCATGGGTCATGCCATGGACTGAGCCTCACTAATAAAAAAACTATTTTTCAGGACATTCAAGGTGACTTTTCATAGGCGGCTCAAATACGAAACCGTATAAGAAGTTCCCTACAGTTTTGGATTGTATGTGGAAACAAATTTTCACAGAGGCTCAAAGTCGTAGAGCAGGCAGCATCTATCCATTTTTGGTAGTAAGACTGCCGTGCCTAAGCTGGACTGGATCTTTTTCGACGGGCCAATTGCCAGATATGAATCGCGTGATTTGTTCGTATGCGGCTACCAGAAACGTAGCGTCACGGCGTTGCATTGTCTCCCATTGAGAGTCGGATCGAGTCGTGGCCGGCTGGGCGGATCTGTTTCGCACAGAAGAAACACGGGCGTTGTTGCGGAAGTCTAACGTGCGGACACGGAAACGCCCCGTATCGGTACATCCCGTGTTCCCGTGGCCATAAGCTACCTCATCTCAGGCTCTCACCCTTCGTTTCGGCAGCTAGCGACATCACCGCCGCGCCAGCTTCCACCGTCAGTTAGTCAGTCGGCCGCCGCCCACGCAAGAATCATCGATCAGGTTCCCGGTGAACCATAACGTCCCCAACTTGCACCGATTGCCAACGATCTGGAAGACGCTGCCAGAAGCGCGAGCAATGCGGATTTTTTAGATAAAAACATGTTTATTTTATTAAGCTAATGAAAATATCCCAGTCTCTATATGATAAAATGAATTTGGCTGACTATTAATATATAAAATAAACCAAAAGACTAGACTCTATCTACCACAGAGATAACAAAAGTCATAAGGAAAATGGACTTTAACAAATAAGACATGTTTATTTTAAATATTTAATCTAGAAAATATCCCGAATTGGATGAAGATATTCATCATTGTGATCTCTAACTGACGATATCTTGATTTCATAATTTCCTAATCCTTCTTCCTTTGAAGTAATACCTATTATCAAATCCAGTATATTGCCCTATAAATAATCTACATAAAACATGATATATTGGTCTTGTTAAACATCATATCATTCTAGCTAAGCTAGATTGTCAAACAAATAGCTAGGACCAATGCGGATCTAGTAAGAGATTTGCATGAACTTGTGACATTTGGTTGGATGATGTTTACGAAACTTGAAACCAGACGGATGGTTTCGTGGGGGAAAAAACCTTGCAACCAGACGGCGCACTCCAACAATCCATAGTCCTATGCGGAGGTTATTTTTTTTTTTTATTTTTTAAACTAATATTTAAATAAATAGACTCCTGATAGTAAGATTTGTATAAATAGTTGTTTACCGCTTCTTAAAAGGGCTGCAGCTCTTTCAAAGAACTGTAAGGATGTCACGGTGGTAATGTCACCCCTTACCGTCCTTTCAGAGGGCGGGTATAGCCCTTCCAAGCGCCCACGGCCATACCGCCCTTTGAGAGGGTGGTTAGCCCCCTTGCTGCCCTCTCAGGGGGCGGTTAGCCCCACCGTTTGGAAATTTATTTTTTAATTTAACTTTTGTATACGTCAATTTAAAAAATAGTGCACATTCATTCGGTGAAAAATGTTAGTTGTGCAAAAAGTGGTCAAAATGGTAGCACGGAGTAGTTACTTTTTAGAAATTTTGGATCGATATAAATTTGTCGATATTTGTTTATTTATTTGATGTAAAATTGTATGAGTAATTTTTAGTGACGTAATGTTGAGAGGATACGGCATCTAACTTTTTGAACAATCGTAGTTGTGAAGCACTATTAGCATAATATCTGGCACGGATGTTACATATGGTGACAAATATTACATGAGACATGGGGTTTGTCGTTGCTGCGCGAATAGACCATAACCATAAAGACACGACGACAACAAACATTAGCATGTACGGTACGCCTAAAGACTAACCTAATAGCGTGCCACTGCTAATCCTAACATACCTTAGCGAGTGATAATATGCCGGGTTATAATAAATGATGTCTACTGAGTGCACCTAGGATATTTGCCCTTTCTCAGGGCATCGGGGCCACCCGCCTTAGCGCGACGGGTCATCTCCCGCTTTCTTGCTCTCTCTGCTTCGTGTGCTTGAGCCACAGTGAGCTCCTGCGCTGCCTTCCTCATGTGCTCCTCCTTTTGCCGTTTCAGCCATAGTTCCTCCTGCTATTGCTTTTACTCCCGACGTTCGTACGCTTCCCTCCTCCACCGCATGCTCATGTCAATCAACCATTTTTTATCTTCATTTTGCTCAATGTCGAGCCATTCAATGAAGTCACACATAGGTGGAAAACACTAGACAAATAAAATAAGATGTGAGATTATTAAAACAGTGTGTGAAATCGTATGGAACAAGATGTGAAAAGTGCCACGTGACTGATCTATATTGCTATACATGTGGGTACTCATACGGTACATGTTGAGGCTTGTCGTATTGTTAGTTGACACACATGAAGAAGCATAGGTCATAGGTGTAGAAGATATCCTGAGACTCGCGAAGCCTACAAAGGTCGTCATAGAAGCACATCGACGGTTTGACCCTTTGGGGAATGAAAATTCTCAAATGTTTCTTGGGTGGGCTTGGTGGAGCTGAGGAAGACATTGCAGTTGAGAGATGTGAGGAATGAATGGTCTATCCATGGATGAGGGTGAGACTATTTATGGTGCCTAGGGGCTGGTACATGGACTGAGTGTATGACCTTGGCTGCGGGCTTGAGCATAGGATTCCCTGTGAAAGATGGAAAAGTTATGGCATTGATACTAGGCAGAGAATCCATGTATCAAGATAGAGGTGTTGTCATTTAATTTATGATTAAAGCTCTGTCGTGTGGTCATTTTATATCTACAACCTGTGTCAGGATAAAGGTGTTGTCATTTCATGGTTAAAGTTGAGTCGTGTGGTCACTTCGTGTCTAAAGCTAGACTCACGATAGAGGTGTCATGTGGTCACTTCGTGTATAAGTAGCTTTGTAAGAAATGCTTTTCTAGCTTTTGCGTGAACGGTTCATACAAAGCCGAGGACGAGGAATGAGTTAACTTGTTGAAGAAATGCAACTAGTGTGCGATCACGTGGGATTAAGAAATGCAGTAATGACATGGTAAGTAGACCATAAAAAGTAGACATGTCCGAATATGTAAGACTAGTTCGCGAATCGAAGATGCATCATAAAACAAACATGTAAGTTACAATATCAAAGGTAAAATCCTACTGCTATCTCCCTCGCTGCAGTCGGCTGTTCCCACCATCATAGTCCCGGAGCCGCTACCGCTGGTTCGCCCTCACGTGGCCCCTAGAGTAGGTCAGGGTGTCCAGTGGACCAACATGCCTGGTAGGCCTAGTAGCGATCACAGGTGTTCAGGCCTCCTCCTGGGTCTGCTGCGTCCGAAGTGGAGCACTAGGCAACTGAGACTGCATGACGACGTTGTAGTCCGGTGTGGCCCCAAAGAAGTCCCTCGCGAGGTTGAACGAGGGGTCTGGCCCAGGCTCATCTTCCTGACTCGGGTATGACGACTGCGATGGTGCCACTGTCATCCATGTATAATCACTCGAGGGGCCTACGAACGGATGAATTTATTAGATACGGTAAATGTGCAAATGAATTATTAATATAAAATGCAATGTTGTACCTGTATGGTATGCAGGTGCAGCAGTAGATGGCCAGGCGTGAGTGCCGAAGTAGGGTGCGAACGGTGGAGGTCCGAACGGTGGACGTGCGAACGGTCGAGGTGCAGATGAAGTCATCCTGACTTCATCACCGTAGTAACCTACAGAATATATTAGATATACTATTGAATATATTGAATACGGTAGTATATTAGCACCCATTACTTGAGAGGCCTGCGAGCGGTGAAGGTGTCGGCACTGGGTATGGTCTAGGTGTCAGCGTTGATAAGTATGTAGGTGCACCTAATATATTTTTTGAAATTAATGTATCATTAATAAAAGAATATCGCTAACCGCTGTGCGTATAAAAAATACGTACCTATTACGTCCGGGCTTGGAGGGCGTGGTCCAAGTGGCGATGTGGATGTCGATCCCGGTGGTGGTCGTTGCACATCAGACCTCCTGGACGACTCTGCGTGGACTCCACTCAACCTAGAAGGAGCACCGACGACGTCTGCGGTGGATTGATATGAGGTAAGCTTCAGAGCCTGCGCGGTCTTGTCGAAAACCTGCTTGATAAATCCCGCTACATCCGCTGCACTAAGCTGCATCCCTTGCCTGAAGCGTTCTATGGTTCCAGCCACGTCCCTATGGATATCGTATATGATATCGGCTTGTTGAAACAAACATGAAATGGAAATTTTAGTTTATAGTTTATGAGAATTTCAGTTTGCCTTGTCTGCTTCATCCACCACTACCTAACTTGTTCCTGCTACTACTTCCGCAAAGTTTATCTCTGTCGGATCTTTCTATTACGCATCAGCTAGTAGCACAAGAGGGAGACCACGTTCACATGATATATCTACGTACTGCCTCCAAGTAGATGTCGCATTAATCAGGACGAGCTCCCCAAAGTACCCATATGTAGCACGACTTAGCACAGCTCTCAGCTTAAGCTCATGTTGCTGAGGATCAGTTGAAAATGGCGCATTAACCACTTGCACACGCCCACTATGGTCCTCTTATTGACTCTACTAAGTCCCTTTGACAACATACTAAAATCCAGAAACATCTACACCGTTAGGACCATAACAAATTTGACCTTCACCATAATATATTTGAAAATATAATTTATCAGACATATCTGAAAATATATCCAATGTTAATACCAAAAAACTATACTTCTGATTATCGAAACTCTAACAAAATTACCGACACTGATGATCACCTAACAATACATTTATTTAATATTGCTCACAAGCAAACTAACAAATTTAAACTAATTAACTATCCATCTATTTAATAAAGTTTTTAATTAGCTATAATTATTACTTACATCATTATTCTGTAAAATCTAGATAATTGGAACTACCATACTCTAAATACTAGTATGCATCTGATAGCTATCCTACTATGCCAAAATTGATCTTTACAATATACTACAAAAGACAACATATCCTACATTTCTAAACCCTAGGTCTCATACGATAAACCCTAGATCTAGTGGTACTTTAATTACTAATAAAAACATAAGTCTAAAAAATTACTTGAAAACCAAATTCAAAATCCGCTTATAAAAAAAGTAGAGCTTCGCCGCGCTGCCTCCCTCTCCTCTCCCTCCTCTCCTCTCCTCTCCTCTCCTCCCCCTCTCTTTCTTTTTTTTCTAGATTTAAATGACTATTTTAACTTATTTTTAGCCTTTTTATACTAGTCAAGGGGTGGAGATCGGAGGCTAACTGCTCCCTAAGACGGTGGTAAGGGGGCTAACCGTCCTATCAGAGGGTGGTAAGGGGTGGTACATCCACGGGCGCGAGGAAGTGCCCTACCCACCTTCTGAAAAGGCTGCTGCACTTTTAGGAGCGATAGACACCTATTCATACAAATCTTATCATCAGGAGTTTATTTATTTAAATATTAGATATAAAAAAATAAAAATAAAAACTCTCCTATGCGCACCGGACACAGCGCTTGAGGAGAATGATGCCCACATTAAGACCATGTGCTACCGAGGGCCCATAAGTATGTTCCTGGTCTTTCTAGAGGACCATATATCACCATAGACATGTATATGGCCCATAAACAAACCCCTAGAGGTCCAGTTCCAGTCGTACGAAAGGGCCACAATCCCTACTCGAGTGGATCGTGTCATTCGTCGCAAACCTACTCGATTTTGTACTTGGGCTCCCAACCTTCCGTTCCATATTACTCAAGGGAATCGAAACGTAGACTCTGTGACGCGAGCTTTTTTATTTTTAGAAAAATACTATTTATCTATCGACAGAAAAAGAGAGAAAATCTATTGAATTTTTACCTTAGGATCTACTTCAAGATTCACGCGGCTTTCTTCACCGATGATTTCTCCGATGAGCTCAAATCTTCTTCAGCAAGGGTTAGGATTCAGATTTTAGGTTGAGGTTTTTAGGATTTTGAGGGTTGCCGGCTTAAAGGGAGGCTCGGGGAGGTTGCTTGCCTGGTGGTGGTGGTGGGCGAAGGGTGGGACGGTATGGCGGTAGAGGCACCACTAAGTGTGGTGGTGAGGGACGGCTGGTTGGCCTGTGGTAGTGTTGTGGGTGTTGGGATTGAACAGGTTAGTGGTGGGCGGCGACTCTAGTGGCGGTGACGTTGTCGGAGCCAGGTGGGGTGGTGGCGGAGGCGTGGGAGCTCGGATATGTGGCTGGAGACGGCGAAGAAGAAGCATGGTGGAGGGGAGGGAAGGTGGAGAGAGGATAGGCGACGGAGGAGGGAGGGGCAGCTGAGGTGGGCGGGCTACATTGGCGCTGGGGATGACGCCAGTGAGGCGAAGGGGTGGCGGTGTGCGGGGTGGAGTGGATGAGGTCGGGGAGTCGGGTGCTTAGAAGGAGGAGCTAAAGAGGTGAGGGGGATCTGGATAGTTGGATTCTTATCCAGGAGCTAAAAAATCGACAGATTTTGCCCTCTAAAATCCGTTGATGAATAACTAGGCAGTTCCTTATTTTTATATTTCAAAAATAAAAAATTGCAAAACTAGATGTTTGTTTGAAAAAATTGCAAAAATAGGCTATAGTGTCGCTCTTCCAATGGACGATAGGTTTTAAAATATAAAGATGGCGTCCTTCTAACATACGATACGTTAAAAAAATAATATGTTCTATTGCTGTCAAAATTCAGAACACTATCGAAATAATAATGAAAAATTCTAAAAATAAAGTACATTGTAGAGGATGCTATAATCTATCTAAAAAATTTAACTCAAATAATTACATTTACAATGAGAAAAAAAAGATAGATTTTATTATACACAATATGACTAGGTGTAATAAAATTTGTCTTTTTTATCATTGTATAAATCATATTTTGGTCTGAAATATTTTAGAGCTAGATCATAGTGTCTTCTACAAAATAGAGATTTTAAAAAAATTCATAACTATTTTAATAGTATTTTAAATTTTAAGAGTAGTACAACGTAATGTTTTTCTTATTTTTTAACCCGTCGTTTGTATAACCGTGACATCTTTAATTTTTAAATATATCGTCCATTGAAAAGGCAATATCGTCCTACAGTTGTTTATTTTTATAATTTTTTTAAACGGACGTTTAGTGTTAAAATTTTTATTTTTGAAATATAAAAATAAAAATTCCTGTGACGCTTTATCCTGCGGCATAGCTCCGTTTCGGTGGAGTACGGCGACGTCATTTCGCTACACCTCTTACTGCGTTCGGCAGCGGCGGATGGATATGGACGGATCGATGACAAATGATGAGCTCTGACGACCGGAAATGAAAGCTCGTCGTCCTGTAACTTTCCTCCTCCTCGCGGGCACGGCACAGGCGAGGGCATGCAAGCTGTCGCTGCCTGCCGGAGCCGCAGTCCTCGTCCGATCTGCCATGCGACAGTACTAGCTGCATGCACGCAGGCCGACGACTGAGAGCCACTGACCGTTCAGGATGCACGGCACGCAGCTTTGGTCGCCGGAGGCAGGCGACAAATGGGAAAGAGAGATGATTGCTCGGAGCGTGTGCCATGATTGACCACACGAGACGGGAGGAGAGGAGAGAGGTGGTCTCTCGCCCTGCCCTGCGCTTGCCTAGTTGCCTGCGTAGCGCTGTTTGGCTGACACGGCCCGGATGCATGCCCCGCCCATACTGCCGCGCCAAGCAAAGGGCAAATGCTGTAGCTTTGACATGCACCGTAGTTAGAATATACGTGCACCTATTATATTATGTAATTCTAAATAAATCTTGAAGATCTAATTATACAGAGGTGGAGGTGTAATCTTAATCTTACTAAGTAGATATGGAGATAAAGTAATTTAAAAAGATTCTCTCCTTCACCCATTTAGTATGGAAAAAATGACTAGAAGAACACATGTGCGCCCGCTTGCCTCACCTTACTAGGTCATGGTCGTGGCGCGAGCACACGGCACCTGTGTGCGACCTCTTTTCGCAATTTTATTCATTTTGCTGCATGAGCAAACAGATAAATATGTGAAAACTGTGTCGGTTAAGAGCTCGATCGTGAAACATAACTGAGTTCGATCGTGGCATGTATTAACCGCTCGACCCTCCCTCTATATATATATATGCTGTCGGTGTATCAGAAACCGGGGGTCCCCGAATCCCGAGACCAGGCCAGCCATCCGCCACATGACGCCATCCCATGGAGTCTCTCCTGCGAGGTGAGAAAGAGCGAGTCCCGAGAGAAGGCGCTCGGGGCCACAGTCGGTGGCCCCTGAGTACCCCAGTTCCCCGATGATCCACAGAATCCAAGTGCCGGGAAGAAAGTGCTCGAGGAGGTGTACGGTGACCCTCGAGCAGCTAGTCCCCCGACGACCAGAAGAGCTAAGTACCGGGAGAAACGTGCCCTGGGCCGCCTACCATAGCCCCTGGGCACCCAAGTATCCCGAGGGCCTACCAAAGGAAGTTCCGGGAGAGAGTGCTCGGGGCTGCGTGCAGCAGCCCCCGAGCACTCGGTTCCCCAAGGATCCGTACAAGTGTGCCCGGGAGAGAGTGCTCGGGGGAGGTAAACAGTACCCCCGAGCACTCGGTACCCCGACGACCCAGAAAGTTCCCTGGTGGAGGCCCCCGAATGGCCCACCGATGAGGTGTCAACCAGTCAAAGGCTCGAGGTCGCATTTAAAGAGCGTGCGTGGTCTGTCACCTCCAACTACTCCCGCCGCGCTCAGCGTCAGTTCCTGCCACGTTCTGGCAGAGAGGCGTGGGGTTATTAATTGCATGGGTCCCGTCCCGTGCCATCCGGCCCATCTCAGGATAACATCGCAAGGGCCGAGGCGTTCCGTCTGTCGCGCTGCTGTGGCAGGGGAACAAGACAGGGCGGGCACGCCGGGTCGCTCTGCGGCTGCCCGGTGGGCCCTCCCCATGGCGCCCGTTGCCAGGGCATTTATTGTGAGGGATGACCGGGCGTGCGACGTATTTTTCCACCCCCGGTCACTCCGCCCAGAGGAAATGATGACGCCCTTTCCATTTATGGTGTCTCGGAACTCGTGTCCCCTCCCGTTCGGGGCACGTTGCTGCCGGCGGGTATTAAAGCAGCCGGCGGCACAGAAGCAGATATAGCTGAATGCATCCCGAGCTGAGAAAAAACCAAGGGCAACGAAGTGAAGTTGAATGCATCTGGAATAGATCCTCAAGCATAGCCAAGAACACAGTGCAAGAGAAACACGGTTGAGAAGTGAGCAGCACTAGACAGGTCGAAGAACAAAGAGCCCCAGGCTCTTAGATAGATCAACATTCTTATAATCAGCAACATCCTTGAGTGACTTCCTCAGGGTATTCATAGTATCCATACAGGAGTAGGGTGTTACGCCCCCGTGCGGCCCGAACCTGTCTAAATTCTGGTGCATTTACTCCTTTTTGCACTAGGTCACTCCACCACCACCGGCCATTGCATTCATTCCCATTTATTTCTTCGACGAACATACTCAGGATCATCCCCCCGGTCGAATCTCTAAAAAGGGGTCTCTCGGGATCCCTACGACTGGAGTTAATCCTCCGACATATGTCAACTGTCGCAACAAAGAAGAAACACATATACGCAATTAGGGTTTTGCCAATTTATCTCTACTGTACCATCACACGCAGTCTACTTCATCCTGTTACGCCAACATGCACAGACGGATAAGCAGATCTCTAGAACCCGTCGCTCTTGGGATCTTGCACCAAGACCAGGCGAATAAGGTTTTTGGGAAGTGCTCATCACGACGGCTCACGGTATGTTTCCTCTACATCATCGTGATCCACTTCGACTACTTCATCATCGTGATCCATATCGTTGTGGCCTTGATAATATTGCTGATGTCTAACTTAAGAGTTATTCAAAATGCTTAGCAATACATAAGTCCTCAATAGAAGTCGAGCGATGGTGCAACCATTGTTCACGAGCATAGGGCTTACTTGTTGTTTAGAAACACAATGATAATGATGTGGGTTGTATGAGATATGAGAATGAGGTGAGATGTGAACGGTGCTAGGGGTATCTTCTACACCGGAGAAGTTCCTCAGTGTAGTTCGAGAGAGGACCCAGATGTCATAGACCGCTTGCATCATTTAAGCATCATCCGTTGTTGCAGTTGACTTTAGCACTTTTCGTACTAACCACATGTTGATCTAATGGTAAGATAAGTCGAATACCTCTTTAGCTGTGATCATTTGGTCTTGCACATCGACGGTGTGAGTGGGCGGGCTCGTAGAGACACTTGTAGTTGCTACAAGAGTTAACATAAGTGGGCTCCACACCGAGTGATGCCTGATTCAAATGGTTGGGGTTAATTGGGAAAGGTTGGCACGAGTATCCCATTGGGTAGGCCTGTATGGTCACTCAAGCCATATGGTCCTCGAGTCATGTGGGTAAAGTTGTACCCCCTGCACGGTGTAAGAACAATTTAAATTGACATGCTCTCAGTCATGAGCATGCTTCTATCCATTTGCAGCAGTCGTAGAGTTGCGAATGTGGGATGCGCGGTATGGTTGGATGAGAAGGGTTTGAGATGGTTCGTTTTACATTTTTGTTCATGAGATGGTTTCATTTACATTTATATGCAAGTCATGGTTACAGAGTAGAAAGGTAAATGTGGTTAAATTTAGGTGCTCACACATAGGTGTTAAGGTTGCTTACACATGTGAATTACTTAACATTGTGGCCTACTCCTTGCTAATATCTCAATGCATAATCCTTGTACTTATTATATATTAAGTCTTATGAGTACCTTCGTATTCACGCTGCTCTTTCAGGTTCTACCGGTGAGGAGGAGCTCGTGTTTGGCTACTTCACGCCTGCTGATATAGATGGCGGGGATGAGTAATGCAAACTACTTGTGTGGCAAGACTTTTGGGTGGAGTCTAAGAGCATATGACTTCACCTAGCTTTTGTTGGGTCATAAATGTTAATCTTCCGCTGTGTATTTTTTAGTTTTGGTTATGAGGTGAACTGTTCTCTATCCTCCTAAATTCCTATTGTTGTAAATTGTGTAAATGGTTAAATGCTTAAAAACTTGTAATATAATTTTAATTACTCATTCTTTATTAAGCTTTGTTGTGATCTTATATGTTAGAAATGCATTGTTTTGATCTTGGGCACAAAACACGTATTGGGACTACCGGGATGGTATTCTGGTTAATTATCAGAGTCGTAATTAAGCAAATGATCATTCTGATGATTAATTGAAATACTCTTTGGTCGGTTACTTACAGCATGGTATCAGAGCTTGGTTTAATGAAGTAGCCTCCTCTTGCTAATATGCCCCTAAGTGTATTGTATTCGGAGACGTATCGAAGTGAAGGTTGTGGTTGACGAATCGAATCACTTTTATAGTTGGAAGGGTTTGTCGTGTGTGGAAAGCGATGGCACGGACTGCTGCTGGCGCCAAACTTCCATCAGTCTGACCGCCAGGTAGGCAGCGGTCTGACCGCCAGCGGCAGTCTGACTACTATCATTTGCGTAGAAAATGTTGCGATAGTGAGCTAGGCTATGTTCTCACATATGTTGCACTACACTTTTGATCATGCATATTCCTTACTATAATGCGATGCTCTAGTGTGCATCATTTTCCTTAGTTCGATCGGCGCTATTTTCATCAAGTCGGAGTTTAACCTTTCGCTATTTTTCTTTCTGTCATCTCTAATAGGATGAGAACCTACCAAAGTTTGGGAGACCTTCTTGAGCATTCCAATGAGAATAACCCCGTATTGCCTCCACTACCAATTATGGTGGATGTCTTAATGCAAATTGAGCAAAACTGTCAAGCTTAGATGGCTCTTCACGAAGCTCTCATGCGTAACATGGCCCCTCACGGAGGAGGTAGAGCTGGACGCAGGGACTACTTCTTGGATTTCCTTAGGACTCAGCCGCCCACCTTCACGCGGGCTGAGGATTCTCTCGATGCCGACCTCTAGCTCCAAACTATCAAGCAGAAGCTCGTGCTTCTCTGGTGTGAGGACCATGAGAAGGCTCTCTACATTGCCCATCTGCTTCAGAGTGCTGCTGGCACATGGTGGTCCAACTTTCTGGTCATGCACGCTGCCAACCACTGGGTGTCTTGGGTGAAGTTCCACCAAGCCTTCTGTGATTATCACATCCCCAAGGGGTTGATGGAGATCAAGAGGCGGGAGTTTCTAGGCCTCAAGCAAGGAGGCAAGCCTGTCATGGAGTACATCGAATGAGGTCAACACCGATGAGAAGAAGCAATATCGGTTTGTGAACAGCCTCTCCTCAAATATGCAAGACCGGCTGTCGGTTCATGAGTTCACCAACTTCAATAAATTGGTGAGCACCTCCCTCACAGTTGAGTTAAAGCTAAAGAACCACCAGGTGGAGAAGAAGCGTAAGAGGGTTCTGTCGCCTTTTATGGTTGGTAGCTCTCAACGTACATGGATGGAAAGTCAACCTCCTCCATCACACATGTCATGTCGACTTTGACTACTCCACGTACAATGTGGATAATGTGACACCCATCTTTCTCAACTCTGCAAGGGCAGCCTCTAAGACTCGCCGGTTCTTAAGGAAGTGTGATAGGTGGCCCCGACGGCTCGTGTTACAATTGTGGCCATGTCAGTCACTATGTGCGGGATTGCCCTTTCTCGAAACCTGGAGCCGTGGTGACTGCCCCAAGGCCACCACTACCTGCGCCATCCTCTCATCAAGTCTCGAAGGCTATGTAAGTCCCCAAGCGCGGTCGAGTCAACTACACCACCACCAAGGAAGCTCACGAGAGTGTTAACATATTGATGGGTACGTTGCTTGTGAAGTCTAATTTTGTCATCATTCCTGTAGTCGTTCTTTTTTATTCTGGGGCTTCTCACTCTTTTATAACGAGGAGTTATACTCAGAGTCACGAGCTGAAAGTTAGCGCTACCTATACACCTTATCTCATAGAAGCGCCTAGAGCCAATATGTTTATTAATCAATATGTGTCCAAAGCATCGATTGTTATCAACGAGATATCCCCCTTTGTAAATTGGTTGGTAATTGACTCCAAAGGGATAGACTTCATATTGTGATTAATTGGCTCGACAAGAATAAGGCTGTCATTAGTTGTGCTCAGCAGACCATCACCCTTAATGGTCTGTTCGACACCCAAATTCATTTGAAGATTAATGACGTCAATCCTTGTCTTTATGCCCTGAAGGTTGTCACAATCACATATCTCCTGAACATTCCCGTCGTGTATGAGTTTTTTTATGTCTTCCCAGAAGAACTGCCAGAGATGCCACCCGACCGAGTAGTAGAATTCTCTATTGATCTTTTCAAAGAGGTCTTATCGGATGTCGCCAAATGAATTAGCAGAATTGAAGAAACAACTTCAGGAGTTGCTCTCAAAGGGTTTCATTCGTCCGATCTCCTCACCCTGGGGATGTTCGGCACTCTATGCTGTCGGAGGATGAACTCCTGTCGCAGGGATCCCGAGAGACCCCTTTTTAAAGATTCGGCCGGGGGGATGATCCTGAACGAGCTTGTCTGGGAAATAAATGGGAACGGAAATAAATGCAGTGGCTGGTGGTGGGAGATGATCGACCTAGCGCAAGAAAGATGGATGCACCGGGGTTTAGACAGGTTCGGGCCGCACGGGGGCGTAACACCCTACTCCTGTGCGAGTGTTATATCTCTCCTTGAAGGGAATTCTTCAAGGATGTATCTGGTTACAGGGGTGAGCTGTCTACAAAGAGCTTGAGGCTCTCGTGTTCTAGCTTAGCTTGAGCTTGTTTGTGATGTTCTTCGCCTTTTGATCTGGGCTTCGGGTGCTTCTTGAGGGTTGTTGGGGCTTTCTTGCCTTGTTTTCCTTGTTTTCGGTCTGTCTTTATGTGTTCTCTATCCTTTCCTTTTATAGGCACGCCGACCTCGACTTATCCAGAATGGGAAAGAGGGGGCGCGAATGCCAAGGCACCACGGAGAAAGGCATCATCATTCCGTCTTGGCGAAGTGACAGGGGCGGTGGAAAATTGCGGCATGCATCCGACCACCCACCACTGTGGATGTCCTCCGGCGCCATTAAGAGGGCCCACCGGGCAGCCACAGAGGTGCCCGGTGCGCCCACCCTGTCTTGTTCTTCTGCCAGGGCAGGGTGGCAGGCGGAGCGCTTCGATTTTGGCAACGTTATCCCGAGGCACCCGGGTGAAACGGGATGGGACCCCTGCATTTAATGGACCCACGCCCCCCCTGCCAGAGCATGGCAGGGTCTGACACCAGGGCGTGGGCAGCTGAGAATATCAGGATGTCAGGATGTCAGGCCGCGCGTGCCTATTAAATGCGGCATTGGGCCTTTGACTGGCTGACACCTCGACGATGGGACCCTTCGGGTCGTCGGACGATCTTGCGCGAACCTTCGGGGAACCGAGTCCTCGGGGGCTGCCACGTGCAGCCCCGAGCACTCTCTCCCGAGCACTCCGGTAAGACCTTCGGGGAACCGAGTCCTCGGGGGCTACCACGTGTAGCCCCGAGCACTCTCTCCCGAGCACTTGGGGGAGACCTTCGGGGAACCGAGTCCTCGGGGGCTGCCACGTGCAGCCCCGAGCACTCTCTCCTGAGCACTTGGGGGAGACCTTCGGGGAACCGAGTCCTCAGGGGCTGCCACGTGCAGCCCGAGCACTCTCTCCCGAGCACTTGGCTGTTTGGATCATCGGGGGACTACAGTACTCGGGGGTAGGCGAGAACCCTTCCGAGCACTTCCTTCCCGGTACTTGGACTCTGCGGATCATCGGGGAACTGGGGTGCTCGGGAACCAGAGGCGGCGGCCCCGAGCACCTTCTCCCGGGACTTAGCTTCTTCTTATCTTGCAGGGTGGACCTCGCGGGATGGTGACGCATGGCGGATGGCCGGCCCGGTCTCGGGACTCAGGGACCACTGGTTCCTGATACACCGACATATGCGAAGAAGAAGGACCAAACTCTTCGGATGTGTGTTGATTACCGTCCATTGAATAAAGTCACTGTCAAGAATAAGTATCCGATTACTTGGATTTATATTCTGTTCGATCCACTGACCAGTGCCCAGGTCTTTTCCAAGATTGGCTTGAGTTTGGGTTATCACCAAATAAAGGTTCGACCGAATGATATTCCAAAGATGCCTTTCTCTACCCGTTATGGGCTTTATGAGTTCACCGTCATGTCCTTCAGATTGACTAATGTACTGGCGTTCTTCATGTACTTGATGAACATAGTTTTTATGGAGGAACTCGGCAAGTTTGTCATGGTTTTCATCGAAGACATTCTCATATACTCCAAGACTGAAGAAGAACATTCTGAGCATCTCCGTGTTGTTCTTGGCTGACTTCGGGATCATCAACTCTATGTCAAGTTCAGCAAGTGCGAGTTATGGCTTAAGGAAGTCACTTTTCTCTGGCATGTTCTATTCGAGAATTGTGTTGCCGTTGATCCGAGCAAGGTGCAAGAAGTTCTAAATTGGGTTGAGAAGTTCTTAATTGGGTTCAACCCAAGAATATCACCGGCATCTAGAGTTTTCTTGGACTTGTAGGTTATTACCACCGGTTCATGGAGAACTTCTCCAAGATTGCCAAGCCTATGACTGAGCTATTGAAGCAAGGGAGTGTATTCGAGTGGTCAAGTAAATGTGGGTCAGCTTTCCAAACTTTGAAAAAACTGCTCAGGACCACTCCCATTCTTGCTCAACCAGAAGTGGCCAAGGGTTTTAACGTCTATTGCGATGCTTTCCGTATAGGTCTCGGATGTGTCCTCATGCAAGAAGGTCGGGTGTTACTTATGCCTCACGCCAGTTGAAGCGACATGAGGAGAACTACCCAACTCATGACTTAGAGCTTGCAGCAGTTGTGCACACTCTGAAGATTTGACACCACTATCTACTAGGAAATCTGTGTCGTATCTATACGAACCATAAAGTCTGCTCGAGTTAATCAAGGATTATGAGCTAGAAGTGCATTGTCATCCCGACAAGGCAAATGTAGTAGCCCATGCACTAAGTCAAAAGGCTCAATGCAATTGTCTTATGGTCAAGCCTAGAAATACCACACTTTGTGATGATTTTCAAAGACTTGGACTCGAAATGGTTCTAGAGGGATTTCTTGTAAACTTGGAGATCAAATGCAACATCCTGGATGAGATTAAAGAAACTCAAAACGATGACAAGGGCATGGCCCGAATTCGGGATAAAATGAAGAAGGGCAAGGTTGCTTGTTTTTCTGAGGATGATCAGGGGTCCTATGGTTTGAGAAGATACTAGTTGTTTCGAAGGTTGAGGCATCGAGGAAGAAGATTCTGGATGAAGCTCATGATTTATTGTTGTCTATTCATCTGGGGAGTACCAAGATGTAACAAGACCTCAAGTCGACATTCTGATGGACTCGCATGAAGCGAGAAATCGCTCGATAAGTTGCCGAGTGTGACGTCTACCGAAGAGTAAAGGCCGAGCATCTTAAGCAGGCCGGTACACTCCAACCATTGCTTATTCCCTCCTGAAAGTATGAGGAGATTGGAATGAACTTCATTACCAGATTGCCGATGACCTCTCATGGATATGACTCAATTTGAGTCATTGTAGACCGATTGACTAAGTCCACTCATTTCTTTCTTGTCAAGACCACGTATTCAATCAAGCAATATGCGGAGTTATACCTCACTCGTATTGTTTGCCTTTACGGGATTCAAAAAAGATTATCTCCGATCGAGGCACTCAGTTTACCTTATATTTCTAGAGGAGCCTTCATGAAGCCATGGGAATCGAGCTCTTCCATAGCACCGCCTACCACCCTCAAACCGATGGTCAATCCAAGAGGGTGAATTAGGTTCTAGAAGATATGTTGCGAGCTTGTGCTCTCACCTATAGGAAGAAATGGGAAATTTCCTTGCCATTCGCCGAGTTCTCCTACAACAACAGTTATCATTCGAGCATTGAAATGTTATCTTTTGAAGCTCTTTATGGCCAAAGATGTCGAACACCATTGAAATGGTCTGAATCTAGCGTAAGGGCTTTTCTAGGCCCGCATTCGGTCAAAGGGGTTCGATGCTTTCAAGTTTGAGGGAAGTTGGCGCCTTATTATGTAGGGCATTTCCAAATCATTGCTCGGCGTGGAGATGTGGACTATCAATTGGACCTACCTCCATCCTTCTTCGCTATCCACAACGTATTTCATGTCTCACAACTGAAGAAATGCTTTCGAATTCTAACCGAAGTCATTGAGGTTGCAAATCAAGAATTGCAACCGGATCTCTCATATTGTGAGTGACCAATTCGAATCTTGGATGAAGCGGAACACAAGACTCGATGGCACTTTATTAAGTTTATTAAAGTCCAATGGAGCAATCACACTAAGGACGAAGCAACTTGAGAGCGTGAGGATAAAATCCGCTTCGATTATCCTGAACTTTTTGAGAACTTGTAAATATCGTTGTAATGTTGTATAATTGGAGCATCTCACATGACTATAGTTATCACCAGGTTGAATGGAAAGTATGTCCCTAAAGAATTGCACTTAGAAACCTTTTGAACCGGGAGAACATACTCCTAGCGGTCTAACCATTGTTGATCTGCCGGACTGACCGTCAAAGGCGTTTAGGATCCAAACTCTCTGTGCCCGGGCGGTCTGACCGTCCTAGGCTCGCAGTTTGACCATTGGTTAGTGGTCTGACCGCCGGCATAACGTCAGTCCAACCGCTAGAGCCAAAAACTCTTTGTATAGATTTCGTTCTAACCGCCATCCTCGTGGTCTAATTGAGCTGCGGTCTAACCGAACCTAGCTGCGGTCTGACAGCCAGCTCATGTGATGGCCCAATGACTATCATTTCGTTCCATTGAGGAATTTTGACAAAATTCTTTTCCATTTGTGGGAGATTCCCCTCCACTTTATCACCATCATCTTTTCCTTGAGTTTTGCTGAATCTCGGGACGAGATTATTTTTAAGGGAGGTGGGAGATTTGTCACATCCCAAAACACTAATCACGTGATTAAGCATTCATAATTAGCACGGCGTTATGTTATATGTGTTCGTTTGTTAACTTGAGTTTAAACATGTTTCAAAAAATACTTGAAGATAGTCTAGAGATCCTTAGGGAAGCCCTAAATACTTTGGAGAAGCGGAAGAATAAAAATAGGGGGAAATTAGGAAATTTCAGCAAAAGACCCCTTTAGCGGTCTAACCGGGATTCTCCATGGTATGATCACAAGGAGGCAAACACATGGGCTTCTTGTGGTCTGACCGACCCATCCCGCGGTCTGACCGCCATAGCATATAGGCTCCACTTAAGGAAATTGGCTACCTCTCTCACACTTACTCTCTCACACACTCTCACTTTCACTCACTCCTTAACCCACACCAAGAGAGAGGAAGAGATCACCTCGAAATCCACAACGACCAAAGATCGATGGAGGGAACTTCCTCGAGCTCCCCGAAGGCTTTCTCGAGCTCATCCTCTTCACCCTCGTCGTCGGTGAAGTTTTCACGTGAGTTCATCGACCGTAAGCCTCCACACCACCCTGGAGTCTGATCTTTAAATCGGAGCTTCTCCAGAGTGAACCTCTCTAATAGAAAGCTTCCCTACACTAAGGTGAGGCATCCCCTACCGATTCTCCGTTATTCACAAGCTCGAGTCGATCCCCAAGTTGTTTAGACCCTAGCTTAACCCTAGCCTAGGGATTATCCATGAGGTATTTTGAGTTTAACTCGATGAATATTGTCCAAATTACTTTAGAAGCACCTCACTAATCCCAAAGAACATTTTGGTACCCTTCGTGGTCGAAGGTTTCACTGGAGCCTTTGCCGGTGGTCTCGCAAAGTGGTGCCGATAGGGTCTTGTGGTCAGACGGCCAATAGGGCCGGTATGACTGCCAGATGGTGGTCTGACCACCGAGATACCTTCACTCTGATCACCGAGTGTCAAAACCTTTTGCAGGCTGACGGTCAAACCACCACCTCCACGTCGGTCTGACCGCCAGCTCTTCAAGGTTGTATGTACTTAGGTTACCTTGTTTGGGATTTCAAACTTTAGAACTCTAATCATTTGGTGGTCTTTTGCAAATAATTTTGAATCACGACGCTCTATTAATTATCAAGCATGCATCGTAAGCACAATTTTCCATCGTTTGATTATATTTGCAATGCATTCTTAATTCATTTAGAGAGTGTTACGTCGATGGTCCCAGCGAGTGAAGGCGCCGCCGAGCTACCTGAGTTCTGTGAGTGTTGTGCGAGCAGTATCAGGCAACTACCTGAGCAGCAAAGCAAGCATCTAAGGATCTCGTATTGTAAAAGTTGATAAATTACACTTTATGTTTGTTTGCTTGAGTAGTGAGTCCATTGTCGGGTTATGGTGGGTAGAACCTATATTGATAAATTGCATTACCTCTACCTTGAGTTGTTAATTATCTATATCCTTGTAGTCTTGATAACATTGTTGATGTCTAAATTAATAGTTATTCGAAATGCTTAGCAATGCATAGGTTCTCAGCAGAAATCGAGCGATGGTGCAACCATTGTTTGTGAGCTTAGGGCTTACTTGTTATTTACAAACACAATGACAATTATGTGGGTTGTATGAGATGTGAGAATGAGGTGAGATGTGGGCGGTGTTAGGGGTATCTTCTGCACTAGAGGAGTTCCTCAGTGTAGCTTGGGAGAAGAACCTGGATGCCATAGACTGCTTGTATTGTTTAAGCATCGTCCATTATTGCAGTTGGCTTTAGCACTTTCTGTATTAAACACATGTTGATCTAATGGTAAGATAAGCCAAATACCTCTATAGTTGTGATCATTTAGGCTTGCACATCGGCAGTTTGAGCGAACAGGCTTGTAGAGACACTTGTGGCTGCTCTAGGAGTTAACCTGAGTGGACTTTGCACCGAGCGATCCCTGATTCAAATGGTTGGGGCTAATTGGGAAATGTTGACACGAGTACCCTCTTGAGTGGGTATGTGTGGTCACTCAAGCTGTATGGTTCTCGAGTTGTGTGGGTAAAGTTGTACCCCCAGCATGGTGTAAGAATAATTTAAATTGCCGCGCCCTTGGTCATGAGAATGCTTCTATCCATTTGCAGTAGTCGTAGAGTTGCGAATGTGGGATATGTGGTATGGTTGGATGAGATAGGTTTGAGATGGTTTGTTTTATAGTTATGTTCATGAGATGGTTACATTTACGCTTATGTGTAAGTTAATGGTTACAGAGTAGAAAAGTATATCTGGTTAAGTTTAGGTGCTCACACATATGTGTTAAGGTTGCTTACACATGTGAATTACTTAACCTTGCGGCCTACTCCTTGCTAATGGCTCAATGTATAATCCTTGGAGTCGGGTTATTATATATACTAATTATGGATTAAGTCTTAAGAGTACCTTCGTATTCACGCTGCTCTTTCAGGTTCTACTGGTGAGGAAGAGTTCGATCGTGGCGCGTCTGAACCGCTCGATCCTCGCTCTATATATCTGTCAGCTGTTGCCATAAAGAAGAGATGCATTTACGCAATTATGGTTATGTCCATTTCTCTCTGTTGCACCGTTGCACATAGTCTACTTCATCCTGTTACACCTGTGTGCACCGACGAATGGGAGAGCAGGTCTCTGGAACCCGTTGCTATTGGGATCCTACACCGGGAAAAGGCAAATAAGGTTTTTGGAAGCGCTCGTCGCGACTGCTCACGATCTGCTTCCTCTGCATCATCACGATTCATCTCGACTATTTTATCATCTTCGTCATCGTCTACTACTTCGACATCACGGGAGCCTCTGCATCACATGTCATCATCGGATACATACATTGCTATCTAGTTAAATTTTGCTCAAGTATTTAGTCGAGCCTCTTTAGTTTAGTTAAAATCCTGCTTAAGTATCTAGTCGAGACTTGTTGAAGTCGAAATCCTGCTCGAGTAACTAATCAAGACTCTTTGGGACTAGTTAAATTCTACTCGAGTGATAGTCGAATCTAGTCAAAATTCGTTGGAGTTAATCTAAATCTAATTAATATTAATTATCTATATTTATTTTTGTTAATGTTATATAAAAATTAAATTAAATTTAATTTAAAATACTATTTTTCCAACAACCACTCCCATTTGTCGAGCGTATCCTCTTGCGTTTGCCCATCATGCTAAACTTGGCACCGCCAACATTTAAAACTTGTTTTGTTCTCGTACAATTTAATAGGAAACTTGTCTGATCCTCGTAGAAAATTCCATGTCAACATGGCAAAGAAGCAATTGATGCTGAGCTGTCACTGGAGCGGGGACTTGTGCCATGCTATTTCTAAGTCACCCACCATATGAGTTTTGAGACGGCCTAAAACACGGTAAGATATAAAATATTTTAGGTCCGGATGGCACGGTACGGACATGAAGGTTGTGCTATGCTAGAACTTTGGTACGGTGTGTGTTCGCACGACACAATGGTCTGGATGGTCTGGATCGTGTATGTGTCGGTATAGTATTAAAGGGTATGGTATAATTTGTGTGATTATTTTTTTTATTTTCTAATTTTGATGGTACAAAACATGAGATGTTAATAGAGATGTATGAGTATAAAAGATATAAATATGAGATGATAAAAAATAAATATATAAGTATTATCGGACTACATAGAACGTATATGAGTATAAAAACATAAATATAAAATAATAAAAAATAAATATATAAACATTATAAGTGATAACAAGTAGAGTCGTACCTAGTCGGCACGGTACAACTACAAATAACTACAAAATAACGTACTAAAGATTATACTTAGAACTCTCACGTACTGACACAACATAATAGATCGATGTGACACGAGACACGATGAGCCTGGCAAGTTGTCCCAGCACTAGCTGTCACACGCGCGCGGGGGTGCTCTTGTACCTGAAGCTGTCTACACAGCAATAGCAACAGGCCCGTGGAGTTGCGCTTTGCGTGCAGCGAATTACTGCTTCGTTCCTTTTTACCCTATATGTCTCCGAGCAGGCCAGTCTCTCAAGCCTCGCCGGGGAGACGATGATCGAGTTGACGAGCCAGCGCGTCAAGCGGGAACTCCTGTGCGCCGAGCTACACCTTGCGTCGTTCAGACGGCACTACTGTAGAGAGCGGCCAGCGCACTATTTTTTTTGTCGGTGTACAGTACATTACCGTGTCTGATCCTGATGCATCTACTTGTCCATGTGAATACAACACGCATATGGTCTCTTATTTCTATTTCGTTTGGGGTGTGTTAGGTTATCAGAAGGTGATTTTTAAAACTGTATTATATAGGTTGGCTGAGTAAAGTAGTTTAAGTCGAGTTATATTTATTAAAAACTAAGTGTTTGATGGTGTTATATGTTTGGATATATTGAGCTAAGTTTTTGTTTAGTTAACGGAATCTGAAACCATATGAATGGATGTAAGAGTTAAGATTATGATTAGTTTCTCGTGTAAATATGATTTTATAATACTAATAAGTAGGCCCTTCTACACGAACAGATGCAAGCTACACTAAAACAATAAATACGGATAATAAAATATACTTCTTCTTAACATTATACACATCCATAAACAAGACTAAGGTAAATTTGAGTAACTAAATGCATTCTTGTAGAAAGTGCATGCGATCTCCTCTACCTTCTGTTCCGTATTGTGGCAGTAGAAAGCTCATGCGTGGGACGAACAGGCAAGGGATCCGAGCAGCCTGGCCTGGCCACGGAACCCGTGTGGCTCTGGGAGCCGCGTGCAACGACCGGCCGACTCGAGAGGGCGGAGAGTGGAGACGGGCAGCAGGAGGGATGGCGCCTTGCTTGAGACTTGAGGCTCCACCCCGTGCCCCGCGTGGCCGGGCCTCGGCCGATCACGGCGCGGCGTGCCGAGCTGCCGGTGCGCGGGCTGATTGTTCGCATGGCCGCGTCAAGGTCGAAGCTCGCAGGGGCTCGCCTCGTTCGTGGCTCGTGAGATTGCGCCTTGGCTCAGGTTTTTGTTGCGTTGTGCCCTGCTTCCGGCTTGCTTCTACTTGTACGTTTGAGGAAGGCTGGGGTATTTTGGCCCCCAACCATCACCAGAATTTTACTAAGCCTATCCCTACCCTTTTTCTTTTTGACGGAAACAGTATGACAGGATCCTACTGAGATTTTGAATTAAAAGAAGTGAAGTATGTACTAGCAAAGAAACAAGGGAAAAAAAAGAACATAACAAAAACTATACAATTTTTTTATCATGTCGGGTGGGATAAGAGACCAATCAGAGAGGAGTAAATAGTTGATTCTAAAAATTATATCGAAACCTAACTAATAAAGATGCGAAATTGCAAACAAACGGTTACAACACGGCTAACCCCTCAAAATTATATATCTCAACTATATGCACCAACACCCTATATCAATGTCAAAAATTTACAATCCTAAGGTGATAAATTAATCAAAGTAATTTGAGAAATATAAACAGAAAGAATATAAACTGCGCTTATGAACTAGAGATGTTAGAGATACTGCACAAGTAGACAAGTAACCTGAGCTCTAGGAATATGGAAATAACATAAGGCAATTTGCACAAAGTAAATGACCACAAGAGCTACATCGGATTTTTATCATGGTCTCGGAGTCATATCGGTCTCCCCTAATCCCCGTTGAGGTAAGCTCAAACTTCTAACTGCTCATCTATTAAGCCTTCCAACCTCACCTAGAGATTGCTCCTTACCAAGAGAGCTTGATCTTTAAGTCGGCTAGTCAAATGAGCGCTCCAAACTTAAATTTTACTAGAGTTGCAACTTCACCGCTCCGGTGAGATATGCACAAGACCTCTCACAAGCACAACATGCCTTCTCACAAGCATCTTTGAGAAGATCACCGTTCCACCATCTCCAATCCATCTAGCAAGCGGTAACCTCTAAGAGTTACAAAACAAGACGAACTTAGCCCTCACCAAGTGTCTAAAGCTCAATCACGAATACAAATACACTTGGAACTTGCCTCTCAACCCTTTCTATGTGCAACAGATGCACAAATGTGTAGAAAGTACTTGCAACACAAGAATGCTCAATGAAGTGCCTAGAAACATTCCTTGCTGCTGGACACGAAGTATATATAGGACACATCTCCAAAGTACCTGTTATGCCCCAAGAAACTCTGTTTCTGCGGTCAGAGCACAGTACAAAACTTGTTCAGACCACCATTCATCCAACGCCTGTAAAAACTAACCATTAAAGTCCTTTTTGAGCCTCCAGCAGTCATACCCCAGTTGTGGTAGTGGTTAGACTGCCAAGCAACCAGAGAACAAACACTCTTTAGACATCCATTGGTCAGATCGGCAACTTTATCAATCAGACCGTCACCCGCTCCAAGAAAACAAGAAAGCTTAGTCAACTCTAGTGGTCAGACCAGCTACATTGGCGGTTAGACTGTAACCCCATATCAGCACAGCTGACACTTAGAGAAACAACCATAACTTTTGACTTTGTTGTTCGATTTCGGTGATCTTGCCCCCTACGAAAAGCTTATTTATAAGGCTACACATCCCAATTGGTTACTTGATCTCGAACATATTATATCAAATCAAGAAACCCAGTCCAAAGATTCACAACAAGGATAAGTGCATGAACTTCAAACATTTGCGCAAACGCTTGTGTACCATGCTAAGAAAAGTATGTAGAAGTAAGATTGAACTTATCAACACATGGTAAAACCCAAGCATCACCTAGACCCCTCTTAATAGTACGACATTCTATTCTATCAATTCGATCTTTTCCACGCTAATCACCGAGACCGGCCAAAATGAAAATACCCTATATTTTATACATTTTCCTTGCGCAAATCCACTTTGGGTTTAGCTTGATGCCAATCAACACATGATGTCCATTTATTTTATTTTCATCAAATCACTTGACGTCCATCAACTGATGATGTCCATCCATTTCCTTTTCATCAAGACACTTTGATGTCGATCAACACATGATTTCCATCTTCTAGCATTTCACCGCATCATTTGAAGTCCATCAACACATGATATTCTTTCATAAGGTATCTTGATGCTCATTAACACATGACGTCATCTTGCCATCAACTCACCACCTTAGCTTGTTGATTCTCAACATATAAGTTATCAACTTTTCTTTTGATGTCAGAACTCAATCAACACACTAACCTATGGAAATAGTTAGTCCTGGACTAGGGATGGCAACAAGTACAATACCTACAGGTAGAAGGTATACAAACTTGTACCCATGAGCTAATTTCCAAACTCGCGTCCGCACCCATTACCCGTCATGGGTAAAAACTAAAACCCACACCCACCGTAGGCAGACATCACATACCCATGGGCACGCTCGTATACCTGTGAATATACGGCCACATCCTTTGATGCAGACGGCCAGACATGTTGCCACATCCTTCTATTATGTTTTCTACAAGTACTGGCCCTGATAGGCTGATACACCCACATGGTAACATCTAAATATCTGATGTTCTCCATTTTGCAAATAATGCCAAGCTTGGTTTTGCCACTCATTAGGTACTTAGGGCAATAACAAATAGAACAACAGAAGCTAAAAAGTTGAAATATAAAGGATTTGCCCTTGCAATCTAAGAAAAAACACTTTCATGATAGCTATAACTATGTCCTATGAATATAGGATTTGAGATCGCCACCACATCCTAATTAAGAGTGAGTTAGTGACTAAATTCAATTTCTTTTGATCATAGATATGTGAGATACAGAAGCTCACCAGGGCCAGAAGAAAATGATAACGAGGCATTCAGCCATTTAGAAAAAATGATAACAGGACATTCAATCATTCACTGCTACTTCATTACCTGATTCAACAACGGTTTACCGCTGCAACATGAGGTTCAGATGGTAAAAGAGGGGCGGAGGTGGATGCTTGTGATTGCGAGGCTTGATCAGGGATGCTACTAGTGGGGGTTGTCATCACAACGGTGAGACGTTCGTCGGGGGCGGACAATAGTGGACGGGGTGTCGACCGCACAGAAGGCGAATCTAGGCGGTCGCGCGGTGAATGTTCGGGCACCGCATGGTCGGCGCCCGGTCGGGTGTTACGCGGTCGACATACAATTGGGGACGGTCGCCAGATGGCGCAGTCGAGGACAATTGGTGAATAGCATGGTCGGAGACAGTAGGTGGATGACACGGTCGGGGTCTCAGGGATGATCGGTGGATGGCACGGTCAGGGATGGTTGGTGGTCGGAGTGGAGGCGGACGGGGCACGTATGAATATGGAATTCCATGCGAGATGCGTTGGCTCTAGGTGACTGGATGTGGGGCTCTGGCCCAGTGAACTTTAGCAGTCACGAGTGCTTCGGCTAGGGCTGGAACATGAGAGTTGAGGGCTTGGGGCGTTGAGGATATATATCAAAAATGAAGTAGGCCCACATGTTAGATGTGTGGAGCAGGTACACGGATGAAGCGGGCACGGGTAAGCCTATTTCATACCCATCTATTTGTGCCAATTGGGTTCAACTTCAAACTCACACCCATATCCACGGGTAATAATTGGAACCAAAACCGCTCCCATTAGTGTTTCTATCCATGGGCACGCGGGTCAAGTGTGCCCATTGTCGTCACTATCCAGACATCCGGTTGTCATTCATCACAATACTCACCATAACACAATATTAGGAGCCTAGATCGTTCAAAGCTACAGTGATTTCTTTTGCACGTAGGATAACTAGTGCAAATTCCGTTATGAATGTATGGTTGTACTTAATTGAAAACCATGTTGTTTCTTGTGATCCATATACTCCATGCCCCTAAAACTATGATTTCCATGAAACAGGTTTCTTTCAGCTTTTGTTGAAATCTGACAAAACCTGGAGAACTGTCCCTTACTGTCTGCTTCTCTGCGGACAGATACAGTTCCATCATTCTTGAGAAAAAGAGCATGAGACGAATAGATGTTATAGGGTTTATTCGATTCCCAGTTGATAGCACACACAATTGTAGCATTGAAGGTGGAAGTTTTTTCTGTTTAGCATATTCGTTGTGTTTAGTCTGTCATGTAGGGGCAACCGGGCAACTAGAAAAACACCTTGTGACTCCTCTGTCTAGAACTGTTCCATAGCCATCTAAAGTGAACAAACGCTTGGCTTTGACCCATTGCTACCCGGTACATTCTTGAGGATGAGTAAAAACCATTCCTGTTGGATAAATGTCGTACTTTCAAATTTAATTTAATTTATAAATATAACATTGACAGGGACTGATCAACTATCATCATCATAATGCAAGATTATATCATAGACATATATATATATATATATATATATATATATATATATATATATATATATGTCTATGATATAATCTTGCATTATGATGATGATAGTTGATCAGACCACGATGATGTAGAGGAAGCAAATCATTAGCAGTCACGCCGAATACTTCCCAAAAAATCGTATTCGTCTTCTCCCGATGTAGGATCCCAAGAGTGATGGGTTACAGAGACCTGCTCTCTCGTTCGTTGATGCATGCCGGTGTAATGGGATGGAGTAGACTACGTGTGGCAGCACAACAGAGAGAGAGGCAAAACCCTAATTGTGTGTATGCTTTGTGGAGGTGGTTGGCAAATATATAGAGAGATAATTGCGCGGTTGTGACGCGTCACGATCGGATTCTTAACCAACCTGATATATATATATATATATATATATATATATATATATATATATATATATCTGTGTGTGTGCGCGCGCGCGCGCCCACTTAGCAAAAAGAATAAACTGCAAAACGCGGCCACATCTGCGTAAGCTACTGGACCCGATTTCAGCGCACCATTTACGCAGATGTCGTGCACTCGGGCTCCAGCCCAGGCCACAGCCACGGCGTGCCCCAGCCAGGCAAGGTAAGGTGAGTGTGCACGCATGTATTCTCCTAGTCCTCTTATTCACATATTCTAAGTAGGTGAAACAGACAATTTCTTATAAATTGGTCTCTATTCACCTCCACTGGTAAGGTAGGACTAAAAGATACACGCTCACCTTTACTAAGTTAGGCATTTGAGATTTATTTAGAATTATTCAAATATAATGGATCAAACCCATATATTCTAACAATCCCCCATAATTTGGACAATTGACTATGTCTTGAATATACCAGTGTTTATATGAAGACTTTAACACGGTGATTTGCCTTTTCTCAATACGGTTTAATATACTAGTGTTTCGATGAAGATTTGTTTAAAGTTGAACATCCACCTAAGCATTAAGCTATACTCATTCATAATTTGGACAATTAACTATGTCTTAAATTGCATATTTTGTACAAACAAGTTCCACTTAAAGTCATAACTGATACTTAGATGTCAGTAGGCTACCCCTTGGGTGGAGCATATAAGTTGTACTCTGTAACACCATAACTTTCAAATTTTCTTAATAGTTTAAAATTTTGCTAGAATGTAATAGTAGTTTTATGTTAGTCTTATTTAAGAAGGAAATTAATTTCTAATTGCCATAGGTTATATTCAAGCCTGATGCATTCATGTCGCAGTAGTTGCATTAGGTTTTTATGTGTGGAAAATATTTGCAAGAGTTCGTTAGTTGCGAAAATGGTTCAAAAATCAAAATAAAAGTTTTTTCCTATTTCCTAAACCTAACCGGACTGATTTTCCTTCCCAAAGCCAGCCCAAACCCATCTCTCTCCCCACTTGCCCTCCCGAGTTGCCTTTCATTCTCCCTCCCCCTCCCTTCTCTCCCGGGCCGAGCCGGCCTTCTCTCGGCCGAGCCGCCTCCGCCTCCCGACGCTGTCACTGTCGTGTGGGCCTACACCAAGACGAGCCGCCGCGCCGAGCCTCAATGTGAGGAACCGTCCAAATAGTACTATAATTAATCATTAAGCCAATCATTTAAACAATCACAACTATAATGATTAACCAAAATACCATTCAGGTAGTTCCTGGCATGTGTTTTATGTCCAAGATCAGAACACATGTCTTTTCAACAAGTAACATCACAACTAAGCTTAAGAAAGAGCGAGTAATGGAATTATATTACAAGTATACAGAAGATTATCAGTTACAATAATTTACAAAGCTACTACACAACATAAAAGTAACATCTATGAACAATAACAACTAGGTGAAGCCATATGCCCTTACGCTCCACTCAAAAGCACGTCACTTGAGCAAACAATACTAGTCTTGCCCACCGCCACCTTTGACGGACATGAACTAGCTAGCAGCTAACCTTTTCTTGCGTACAAACTTGAAAGATCAATGTGAGTACAAAGGTACTCACAAGACTTAATCCATATTGGGTAGATATAATAACATGACTCGAAGGGTGATGCAATTAAGCTATTAGCAAGGAGTAGGCTACAAGGTTAAGTAAATTCATATGCATAAGTAACCTTAACACCAAGGTGTGAACACCTATACTAAAGTATAATTACGTTTCTACCCTGTAACCAACCACTTGCACGTGAAAGTAAGTGGAAACATCTTATGTAAACAACTACCATCATCAATCATAACCAACATGCCATACCAAAATCCCAAAGTTGTACCTCTACAACCGATGCAGATGGACAAAAGCTTGCTCGATAACTGAGAGCGCGACAATTCGAATTGATTTTACACCCTGCAAGGGGTACTCCTAGACCCACACGATATGAGACCACCGCCCACACAGCCCGTCAGTTGCGAGTGATGATTCACATACCAATCTTTCACGTACCCACCCCGAACCTTTGTCCTCATGCATGATGTATGTTGAGGCCACCGAGACCCTGAATGTACTACGATTTACCGGCACTTCTCGGTGCCCTTACAAGCCCTTGCTCACACCCCAGGAACATAGGTCAAATGAACGCAGCGACTTGCGGTACTTGACTTACCCGTCCCATATCCGAGTATGTGGTAAGTATGGAAAAGTGTTAAAGCCAACAATACCGACGATCGGTGCTTAACCGATTTAAACGGTCTATGGTATCCGAGCTCCTCTGCCGACCTACCCCTAGCACTGCCTACATCTCATCTCATCCTCACATCTCATACCAGCCAATATCATAATCATAATCAGTGTGAACATTTAGACCCGTGTGGTCATTTTGTAATAAATAATATTATAATAATGAGCGTTGTGTTTGTTTTCCACTATTGACGTCGCTATATGTATGAGTAAACTGATCATGGCATGCATATAGTTTACATTTGGTTTGGTCTAAAAACTTGGTATGACAGAATTGGTATTAGAGCCATATTGACCATAGGACGCAAGCATATTTAAAAATCGTTGCATATTAAGGATTTAATTTATAAAAACTATAATTTCAAAATTTTGTTTTACCCTTGTGCTTTATTTTTATTGTTTCATTTTGACAAAAATTGTCTTACTAATACTCTTCTGCTTTCAACATATAGATGGCCCGCACGAAGACAACCTCGTGTAAGCGTGTTGTAGTCCCGGCTCAGGAAGTTCCCACTGGTGTTGGGTGGGCACTCAAGCTCCCTACTGAGTTTCTCTCCGATGGATAGCACGCCAGCTACTTATCTTGCACGCTAAGGTACCTACTCCAGGGACTTGGCTTCTACGATGCCCTAGTCTACAAGGGGGTCAGGACTTCCCTTGGTGATCATGGCTACTCAATGATAGTGGAAGTCACCATGTTCGAGAAGGCTAGTGAAAGACAACGATGCGCCTAGAGGGGGGGTGAATATATATTTTTACAAAAATTCGTCTCATTTTACCGTTGACCTAAACTTGCAGTGAAAAATAAACTAACAAATTTTTCACAAGTAAAAATCATAAATATGCTAGGCTCAACTAGTGCACAATCGCCATAAATAAGTATGAAAGTTGCAATCCTAGGGTAACAAAAATTATTCAATTCTAGAAAAAGATATGCAAGGAAACTTTAATTGAAAAACCCTGAAAACACTGTTCACCAGAGTATCCGGGTTCAGAGTGTTTGCAACGGATTATACAGAATCCAGAGTATCCGGGTTCAATCCAGAACCTCTGGGTTCAATAGGGAAATAGTTTGAAACTGAAATTAATGAACGGCTAAAGAGTTCTAGCTCAAACCAAATGAAGTCGTGTATTCCAAGTGATGATTCCGAGTAGATCCACGAAGAACCTACAATCAATTTCACACGAATAAGTAGATCGAGCAATATGCATAAATATTGAGCAAGAACACAAACACAACAAACCGAAGTGGAGATACAAAGATTTATTTCTCAAAGTTCGGATTCACCACCGTGAATCCTACGCCTTCGTTGAGAAAGCTCCAAGGAGCCGTATCTCTTTCAACTACTTTCCTCGATCCATTAGCTTGATCTCTTCCCTTATGGAGGTGAGATATACCTTCACAAACTTTCTCGCAGCTCACCATAAGCACGGGAGCTCACTGGCAACGCCTAGCTGACTGGGAGGCTTCACCTCCAAGAGTAACAAATGTTTCACTAACTTCTTGCCAATGAACTCGCTCAAGAATAGAGTTTAGCTCACTTGCACTCAATCTTTCAATCTCTCAACCCGACTCATTTTTATTCTCAAATCACACACTAGATCAGAGTGGGAGGGAGTTCTTTTGGCTCTAAAAGGTGTTCTCTTTCATGCTCTAGCAGCTACACAAAGGAGGGGGTTTTATACTCAACCCCTAAAAACTAGCTGTTATAGTATTTTTTGTGCTGACCCGAAGTATCCGGGTCAACCCGGAGTTTCCAAGTAAACTAAAAAGGCCCAAACCGAGACTCCAACTCGGAACCTCACCTAGAGTATCTAGGTAAACCAAAAGGCCCTAACAGACCACTCAGCTCGGAACCTCTCCTAGAGACTCCAGACAATCCGGAGTATCAAGGTCAACCTGGAGTATCCGAGTTTAGCACAACTGGCCCCCTAAAAACGACGATAACTTTTGATCCCGAAATCCGATTTTGATGATTTTGGACTCTATAGAAAGCTTAATCAAAGGGCTACACATCTCAACTGAATTCATGACCTCAAACACATTGCATGAAACTAATAACACTCCGAAATCTAATTCGGACACTTCCACACTTTCCGCATCGGGCTCCTAAATCTAACTCTCACTTTGGGTTGGTTAGAAAACTCTTGAGCACTGAGACACGATAATTAGCTCTATGTTGCATCTGTCTTAATAGTGCAACCTACCTATACTCAATTTCAAAGGTAAAACTCGTTTGAACCAATTTGAGCCTTTGACTACCTTGAAGTACCACTTCTTTTATTCAAACTTTGAGGGTTGCCAACTTCCATATATTCTTCACTCCATCTTTTTTTGATTCTTTATATGATTGATGTGAATCACTCATAGCTTCTCATGCCCTCACACGATCTATTGGCTTAAAGCCTTCACTTGCTCTTCACCACCGCCTTGGTCCTTCGGCACCAAGTCATTTGCTTGCCCTCCACCACCGGATGGTCCATCGCGGTCGAGTCTTGCTTGCCCTTCACCGTCTTGCCATATAAAACCACTTTGTATTCGACATATTCAAGCAATTCACTATATCAAATATGGAGTCCACTCTTGTTCTTCACTTTTGGCATATATGATTTCAATTCAACTTATGCCGTCTTATAGATCCTAACCCCAACTCACTCTCAAATACAAAGCACATGGGTTAGTCTATGAAACATAATTGACAATTTCATACCTTTAGTTACTTAATCTCCACAAATAACATAGCCTTCATGCTTCAAGCTTTTTCTTTGAGCTTTTCCTTCTTCTCATGAGCATCACTAAGATCTCAATGACTTAGATGCAATTCTTTGAACTCATAGCATTTCTTAATGAATCCATGCTTCATTACTTATGCATCTTCTATGGAATAACCTAATAACAATTCTCAATATAATTGTTAGTCCATAAATATTATCATTGACTTACCCGAGCATCACTTAGAGCTCATTCATCTTGATGCATATCCCTTCTCCATGCATCACCTATGGAATAACCTACTAACAATTCTCACCACTATTGTTAGTCCATAGATATTATCATTAATTACCAAAACCACACATAAGAGTTAGATACACTTTTAGCTACTGACGATGGTCCTCGTCGAGTTCATCGTGTTCACTCTACCATCGCCCCCAGAGCTTCCTTCAAGGCTGGATCGAGAACGCCACCTACTAGGCTGTAGCTATTCTCTGCAGGAAGAACAAACATGTCCTCTACCTCACCTAGTTTGGTAAGTTTCCGCAGTGTTCGATTGGCAGCTTGGAGTTCATCTTCGCTCCTATCAACAATGAGCCAGATGGCTGTTTGAGAGAGTAGGCCTGTCTCACCGCTGTCATGTACATCGAACTTGACAGAGCCCTCAATGAGCTTGAAGATATGCACGTACATCACGCAAAGCAAGAGCAGCGCATTTGCGAGCTTCAAATGCTGCTAGAGGACTCTAACCAGGTTCCTGAGGAGTTCCTCGAGAGACTTGTGGTTGCACCACCCCATTCCTCTCCGCACGAGAAGCTTTGTCTGGAGGCCGCAGCAAGTCCAGCATGTGCAGCAAGTCCCGCAAGTACAGCTGGCAAGGAGTAGTATCGAGTTAGGAGGATGTCCCCCCTAGAATAAATCGTTTAGACCCATTTGTTTCACTGGTCTTGTGTCATCGGTTTCAATGTGTGTTGGATGTTTGTTTTCGTGTTGTGAACCTTGTTATGAGTTGGATCTCTGTATGAGCGTTGGTGTATTGTGGGAGTTCTTCCTCCACATTGCATCAATTTTCTCATAATAATATAATGTTAGTTGGGAATCCTTTAATCCTGTTATATTTGTTCTTGTCATATCTTCTCATGTTCTCTTCACCTTTACTATATCCTTATGTTCCCGCTCGTATCTTGACTACCAACATATGGTAAACACCAGGAGCAATCCCCGTAATAATGGCAACAACAACACCAACAATAACCAGCAACTGCTGCATCCACCTCCGTCACCTCAGTTTAATATGGAATAAATGATAGCCATGCAGACGCAGATCCTGCAGGGTTTAGCTCAGACTATGGCTAATCTGCAACAGGCTCCTGCACTAGTGCAAGCTCAACCCCCATCGCCACCAAGCAGAAGAGGAGAGTTTATGAGGACCAAACCTCCAGTTTTCTCCCAGACAGTCGAGCCCATGGATGCAGATGACTGGCTAAAAAATATTGAAAAGAAGCTTCGTATTGCCCAGTGCAACGATAGGGAAAAGGTGCCGTTTGCCTCCCATCAGCTTGCAGGCCCAGCAGCTGACTGGTGGGATGCCTACACCAATGCTCATGAGGATGTCCAAGTGATCACATGGGATGAATTTTCTTTCAATTTTTTTACTCACCATGTGCCAGCTGGAGCTATCAGAATCAAGGAGTTTCAGAATTTGAAGCAAGGACCCATGACTGTGAGCGAGTATGTGGCAAAGTTCACTCAATTATCTAGGTATGTCCCAGGAGAAGTGGATACTGGTGAAAAGAAGCAAGAACATTTTCTAGAAGGCCTCAATGATGGGCTGCAATATGCCTTACTCACATACTATATGTGCATTCTAAAAGTGCCAGCCGGGGTCATCAAACAGTTGGATAATTATTAGAAACATTGCTTATGGAATGGTGGCGATGTAAACAAAAAAGGAGGGTGCTTGGTGGCTTGGAACAAAGCTTGTCACCCTAAGAATCAGGGTGGTTTGGGAATTCTGAATCTGTGTGTGCAAAACGTGGCACTTCTTCTTAAATTTTGGCATAAGTTCCTCAACCACACAAACCTCCCATGGGTTAATCTCACTTGGTCTATTCTTTACTCAATTAATAGGTTACCTGATGAAGAACGATAGATTGGGCCATTCTGGTGGTGCGACCTCCTCACGCTCGTCCTCAATTTTCAGATGCTTGAGGCCTGCCAGGTGAAGGATAGATGCTCAGCCATTTTCTGGACCGATACCTAGGATTTTGATGTCCTTAAATGGAGGTTTCCATAGCTTTATTCTTTTGCCAGAGATAAGAACATCTCATTTCATAATTTCTTGGAATTGGACAATGAACAGAGGTTCTTTCACCTCCTTTCGAGGACGGCTTCCTCACAGCTTGAGCAACTTTGTAACCTCTTGGAAAATCTGGATATCACCTTGTCTGCTGACTTGTGGGTCTACTCATGGAATTCCTGCAACTTCTCCATAAAGAGAGCCTACCTTTGCCTTCTCGGCTCTTGTGAAGCTGACCCATCTTTCAAATGGCTATGGAAAACTTGCTGCCATAGTAAACAAAAGTTCTTCTTTTGGTTGTTTTTGAAAGATCAGTTCAACACTAGGAATCTCCTTCGTCGCAAGGATTTCTTGTTGGATCTATATGACTACGTCCTCTGTGCAAGGTCACATGAAGAAACACGAACTCATCTTTTCTTCATTTGTACCTTCAGCCGCAGATGTTGGATGTTGGACCTTCCTTGGTTGGACTTGGGATCTTTCCCTTTCCTTCTTTGACATGATTACTAATGGGAAATCAAGGTTCGGCTCACCAATATTCAAGGAAATTTTCATAATCTCTTGTTGGCTTATTTGGTCCTAGAGGAACAGCATCATCTTCGACAATGGAACGCTTTCATTTGATTGCTGGAAACACAACTTGAAAGAAGAAGTAGGCCTGGTTTGCCATTGAGCAAAGCCAGCTATAAAAGTTGCTTTACTTTCTTGGTTAGAGTCTTTCTTCTAACGTTTTCTACGCTTAGATTAGGGTCTTCCCGTTTGAGTCTACGACTTACCCATGTATCTACCCGCCTTGTTTCTTTCTCCCCTTTTTCTATATAATTTGCAGTAGGGAACTCCCCTCCTACTTCCTTTCAAAAAGAAATATGCCTTACTCACCCAGGATTTTACTAACTATCATGCTTTGGTGAACAAGTCTCTACATGTAGAGAACAAGCATCGCCAGACGGATAACAAACGGAAGATGACCACTCAGGGATAGAGTTCAAGTAGCAATTCCTGTCCTCGTTTCAACCCTCCACCACAAGGACTAGTTTTTTTGCCAATAGACCCAGAACAAGTTTCAAGTTCAAACACCAAAGCCAAATTTTCAAATGTCTCGTTAAGCACCACCGGCAACACCCTAATTTAAGAATGGACCTCAGGTCACTCCCACGGGAAAAGGATGTTTCCACTATAGGGAAGAATGGCACTATGCCAATAAATGCTTGAAGAAGCAACCAAACAACACCCTGAAGCAGAATGACAGTGGAAATGCTCCAAGGCCAGGTCAATATCAAGCTCTAGGCTGTAATGGAAATCAGGCACCAGCTCCGAACAACCATCCTCAACAGAACTACGTGTGTAGGTGAGTCAATCATGTCACCGCAGAAGAAGCCCAGAATGTGCAGGATGTGGTGTTAGCTATGTTTTTTGTCAACTCAATTCCAGCATCAGTTTTATTTGATTCAGGAGCATCACATTCTTTCATCACCACACGATATGTTGCAAAATATAATATGCCAATTGTGCTTATAAATCAGCAAATGCTATGCTCTCCTGGAGAGGAGATGAAGGCTAAGTATATATGCTCAAAGCTAAGCCTTAAAATAAGGGGCAGACTTTCTAGCCAACCTTATAGTTTTTGAGTTCAATGGTATTGATGTTATTTTGGGGATGGACTGGCTAGCAAAATACAAGGGAATAATAGACTGCGCTAGAAGAGCAATTCAAATGACCAATGGAGAAGGAATGTAAGTAGAGTTTGTAGCAACTATTCACTCAGCAAAGGAATGCTCACTCGATCAAATAAAGGGTATTTCTATGGAAGAGAATAATGTGGTGAATAAGTTCATGGACGTCTTTCACAATGACCTTCCAGGTATGCTGCCAGACCGTGAAATTGAGTTTATTATTAAGTTAGTACCTGGAACTGCTCCTATATATAAGGGACCCTATAGAATGGATGCTAATTAGCTGGCTGAGCTCAAGGAGCAAATCCAAGAGCTATTAGACAAAGGGTTTATCCACCCCAGTTCTTTACCCTAGGGAGCCCCAGTCATCTTTGTACCAAAGAAGGATGGAACACAAAGGATGTGTATAGACTATCGAGCCCTTAATGAAGTAACCATCAAGAACAAGTATCCCCTGCCCCACATTGAATATCTGTTTGATGAGCTAAAAGGAGAATGCGTGTTCTCCAAGATTGACCTTCAGTCTGGGTATCATCAGTTGAAGATTCGCACCTTAGATATTCCAAAGACCGCATTCCTTACTCGGTATGATCTGTATGAGTACACAGTTTTGTCATTCGGTTTGACAAATACCCCATCCTACTTCATGTATCTGATGAATAAGGTCTTCGTGGAGTTTTTGGGCAAGTTCATCGTGGTATTTAATGATGACAACCTCGTTTTCTCCAAGAACGAGAAAGAGCACGAGAAACACCTAAGGATTGTATTGCAGAAACTCAGGGAAAAACAGCTATATGCCAAGTTGAGCAAGTGTGAGTTCTGGTTGAAGGAAGTTCCCTTCCTAGGTCATAATATTTTAGCAGGAGGTGTATCGTGGACCCATTTAAAGTGAGAGATGATCTAAACTGGAAGCCACCGTAGAATGTTATAAAGATTCGCAGTTTCTTGGATCTAGCTGGTTATTATCATCGGTTCATAGAAGGTTTCTCCAAGATAGTGAAACCAATGACAGAACTTCTAGAGAAAGGGGCAGAGTTCAAGTGGATAGCAGCTCGAGAAGCTTGTTTCAATGAGTTGAAGAAAAGATTAACCTCGGCTTCGGTACTAATTATGCCAGATACCTAGAAGTCGTTCTTAGTGCATTATGATGCATGCCGTCAAGAATTAGGATGTGTGCTCATGCAAGAGGGTTATGTGGTAGCGTATGCGTCCAGGAATTTAAGAAAACATGAGGAGAATTATCCAAGCCATAATTTGGAATTAGCCGAAGTAGTTCATGCCGTAAATATTTGGAGGCACTACCTCATCGGCAACTGGTGCGAAATATATACAGATCATAAAAGTCTGAAATATATTTTCACCCAATCGGATCTTAATCTTCGGTAACGTAGATGGCTGGAACTGATCAAGGACTATGATATGAGAATACATTACCACCATGGTAAAGCAAATGTAGTAGAAGATCCTCTGAGTAAGAAGGGTTATTGCAATATGGTTATGTTGCGAGGAAGCGAGCCAGAATTATATAAGGATTTTGAAAAGTTAAATTCAGGTTTCGTTGCTGATATGGATGCAACCGCATTAGAGATGAAATCAACATTGGAACAAGACATTCAAAAATGGCAATTGGAGGATGAGAAAATAAAATATATCAAAAAACTTATTAAAATAAATAAAGCCCTGGGATTTTCAGAGGATAGTTAAGGAATGTTGTGGTTTGGAAAAAGAATTTGTGTACCAAACCAGAAGGCTTTAAAGGATTTGATCATGTGACAAGCTCATGATTCTGTATATTCCATTCACCCCGATAGTACTTAGATGTATCAGCATTTGAAAGAATCTTACTAGTGGTATGGTATGAAGAGAGATGTCACATAATATGTCTCCCTATGTGACACTTGTCAAAGGGTAAAAGCGGAACATCAAAGGCCAGCGGGATTATTACAACTCTTTAAGATTCTTGAGTGGAAGTGGGAAGAAATCGGTATGGATTTCATTATTGGGCTACCCCGTACCCAAACAAGTTATGATTCCATCTGGGTAGTGATGGATCGCCTAACGAAAGTTGCACATTTTATCCCATTTAAGGCAACATATCCAAGTGCAAAAATTTTCGAGCTCGATATGTCAAGAATTGTGTGCCTACATGGTGTACCCAAAAAGTTCATGTCAGATCGAGGTACCCAATTTACCTCTCACTTTTGGCAGAAGCTGCATGAATCTTTGGACACTAAGTTAAACTTTAGTTCGGCATATCACCCTCAAACCGATGGGCAGACAGAAAGGACCAGTCAAGTATTAGAAGATATGTTGAGAGCTTGTAACTTGAAGTACAAGCAGAGTTAGGATAAAATCTTACCATATGCAGAGTTTTCTTACAACAACAGCTACCAAACCAGTCTAAAAATGTCTCCATTTGAATCTTTATATGGAAGAAAGTACAGAACTCCGTTATACTAGAACGAGACTGGAGAAAGCCAAGTGTTTGGACCAGAAGTTCTTAGAACAGCAGAAGAGCAGGTTCAAGCCATATGAGAAAACTTGAAGACTGAACAATCTTGATAGAAGAGCTACACGAATTACCGACAAAGAGAATTAACCTTTGAAGTTGGAGATATGGTGTACTTGAAAGTCTCTCCTGTTAGAGGTCTCCGCAGATTCAAGGTTAAAGGAACATTGGCACCCATGTATATTGGAACATCCAAAATAATTGTCAGACATGGAGAAGTAGCATATCAATTGGAACTAACATCTGCACTGGCCAATGTGCATGACGTCTTTCATATATCTCAACTAAAGAAATGCCTAAGAGTACGAGAGGAACAATTATCTTTAGAAGAAGTGGACCCACAGGAAGATCTTACCTCTGCGGAATATCCTATCAGAATTTTGGACACTCTGGAACAAACAACAAGAAGAAATGTTATTAGAATATGCAGAGTTCAGCAGAGTCACCACTCAAAAGATGAGGCCACCTGGGAAAGAGAGGATGATTTGAAGACAGAGCTTCCCCAACTCTTCTCCGATCTTTCTGAATCTTGAGGGCGAGATTCAACGTAAGGGGGTAGGTTTGTAACACCCTAACTTTCAAATTTTCTCAATAGTTTAAAATTTTCCTAGAGTTTAATAGGAGTTGTAGGTTTTGCTTATTTAAGAAGGAAATTCATTTCTAAATTTAAATTGTCATAGGTTATATTCAAGATTGATGCATTCATGCCGCAGTAGTTGCATTAGGTTTTTATGTGTGGAAAATGTTTGAAAGAGTTCGTTAGAAGGTGCTCGTTTAGAAACTCTTTGCGAAATGATTCAAAAATCAAATGAAAAGCTTTATCTTATTTCCTAAACCTAACTAGGCTTATTTTCCTTCCCAAAGTCGGCCAAAACCCACCTCTCTCCCTCCCCTTTCCCCTCCCGGGTTGCCTTCCCTTCTCCCTTTCCACACGGGCCAAAGCCAATTTGCTTTTCTCCCTCCCCCTACCTTCTCTCTTAGGCCGAGGCCACTGGTCGAGACGGCCTTCTCCCAGCTAAACCACCTCCACCTCTCGCTGCTCTCTCTATCGCGTGGGCCCGCACTGAGCCGAGCTGCCAAGCCGTCGGCTCCCCTTCTCCAACCTCCGACCGTTCCCGCTCCCCTCAGCCAGCTGCCATGAATCTTTGCCCTCTCTCCTACCCAAAATGGCTGAATTTGAAGAATTAAGCTCCATCAAGATGCCCCCATCTGTTTTCCCCTCTGCAATCCTCTCTATTGCTCAGGTTAGTATAGTAACTGCCGACTTTATGGCCATTATCACCGATCATTTCTCCTCTACAAGCCTCGGCCACTCCGCTTGATCTCGAGCCTATTTAAGCTGCATGTGGCCTTCACAACGAGGTTTCGCAACTCCTCCACCCGCTCACGCCCTAATTCCTTGCTTGTAGTGCCATCACCACCGCTTTCTTCTTCGTCTCAGGTGAGATGCGCCGCCATCACTCTGACTGAATTAACCACTTCTCCAGCTTTGCAAGTGCCTCCGAAGGCGATTCCGTGAGTCGTCATCATCGATCCGGCTCTGGAACACCTTCCCCGACGCTGCATCGACTGCCTTCTCCGTCACCCACCCGCCTCGACCTCGCTCCATCCTCGATTTCGCTCAAGGTCAACTTGCCGACATCCCCTCCCTATTTTCCGCCGCTTGTCGGAGCTCCCCAACCTCCAAAGCGCCGTTGCGGTCGCTCTCCAGCCGCCGGCTACCGCGCATTACCCCGCCAGCGCTACTGGTCCATGGTGAACCTATGGACCGAGGGCCTCCCTACGGTTCACAGTAGAGTGGACTCAGTCCACGTGATTTTCTATAAGAAAAATAATTTTATTTTGAATAATGACATCAAATTGCGCAATAAATCATATTTTCAATATAAAAATAATTGGTTTAACCTATGTTATTAGGTAATTTTGCAGTTTAACACTAGAACTTCAAATGTTTATAACTTTTTGCTCGTAGCTCCATTTTAGGCGATTGTGCACACAAATTCTCGTAGCGACGTGTAGAATGATTGTGCTCCATTTTAGGCGAGTTTTTACTGAGTTTTCTTACTGTTTGATATATTGTTCATATGTTTGATTGTGTGCTCGTGTAGACAAATCAGTTCAAGAGCAGTTCAGAAATCTCCAGGAAGAAGACTTTGATGGAACTGTGCATCACCTTGACGAAGGCAAGTGTCTTGACCATGTTGTGAGCCTAGTTTTCAATTAATGTATGTTTTACAAAACATGCATGCTATTTTTTAGTGAAATAGGGTAGTTTAGCAAACACTAGCAACATGTGTCGTTTTCCTCTGTAGATGTTTTATTCAATAACATAAGTATACTATTTAGCCATACTTTTAGATGAACATGTAGTATATAGGTGATGAATCATGAGCTATGGAATTAAAAGTTAAGATAAGAAGTATGATATGATAATTTATGTTGTTAAGGGATTTAGCAATAAGGAATCTAGGGTTTAGGCCAGAAGGGGATGTTGGTGTGTGCTTGTTGATGTATTCCAAGCATGATTAACTTTGGATGGATATTCTAGTGATTACCCTTGTTGGTTAGTTGGTGGTCTTGCCCAGACCATATTAAGGACCGGATTGTGGAGCTACCACCCATGACAATAGTACAACCACGAGACCTATATGTTATGGCTTTGCTAAGTAACTAGATATTCTCCTAGTGGTGTATGAGCCAAATGGATGTGTAGAGAAGGAAGGGGTACTTCTCGATTCTACCTGGCATAAGAGGGGGCTTCTAGAGTGGAGGGTTACTCCACTTATGTACGGCGGTGAAACCTCAGTGGGAAAATACATGCTGGGTGATCTCTCGGCGCACACCTCGAAAGTGTGTAAGGTATCGACGGGTACCGGTAAAAGAGTTAGTCATGACTTGTGGGTAAATTGTACAACCTCTGTAGAGTGTCAAACTGAATATTCAGCTATGCTCACGGTTACGAGCGGCATGGACCCTCACATGATTAGTTGGGTGGATGTTTACCGTGGTAAAGAAACTGTTGAATTCTTGGAGGTTAAAGGAGATCAATTACACTTCTTTCCTTTTGAAAAATTGCTTTCTGTAACCTTAGTCTAAAATTAGCTTTTATGCAAATTATACCCTAGAGGATAGGAAAATCTTGGTTTAAGCCTCCATTGTGCAGCAGCACCGACTATCAGAAGATGAAGCTTTCGAGGAATATCTTGAAGATGATGCAGAGTTCTAGGTTTGTGGAGCTTCCGGTCGACTGCCAAAGGAGTGGGCATTGTGCTGTGTTTTCTTTCCGCTGCTATGTAATTTTCTTTAGACCTGTGCTTCATTTTGTAATAAATAACGTTATAATAATGAGCATTGTGTCTGTTTTTCACTAGTAACGTCGTTATATGTATGTGTAACTAATCCTAACATACATATAGTTTACATTCGGTTTGGTCTTAAAATCGGGTGTGACATACTCCTTGGTCTCTTCATGAGTTTATTAGAGATCACCCAAGCCTCACAGACTACGACCAACCGTCATGCTCATATAGGTTTGTTCTTTGAAGAATGCTCTATAAGATAGCATCTTTGCTAATTAAAGCCAACATAACACATTAAGGTAATAGCCAACCTGTCTTATAGATTTCGAGAGTATTGCATCTTCACTCGAGTGAGTTGTATTGTACTCTCCTTCAGTTAAGCAATATTTTATTCTTCCCAGATCCTAATTCATGGCATCTTCGATCAAATACTTTAGGTTACCACTATGGTATGAATCATATGGGTCTCATACCCATTTCCTTCTTTGCATTATTTGTCATATTCCGTGATAGTCCCTTTGTGAATTAATCTGCAAGGTTTTTAGCCATTTGGATATAATGTAATGCTATCAGTCTGAATTTTCTTAGTTTTATGATAGATTTCAATCGTCTCTTTACATGTCTTGGGGATTTCATATTGTCATTAGAACTATTAACTTTGAGAATAATTGTTTGATTATCACAGTTCATAAAGATAGTCCGCATCGGTTTTTCAACCACTAGCAAATCCATCAAGAGCTCACACAACCATTCTGCCTCAATAGTGGTTGCGTCTAATGTTGTGAGTTCTGCTTCCATGGTTGACCTCATCAATATGGTATGTTTGTAAGACCTCCATGAGACAGTAGCACCGCCAAGAGTGAATACATATCCACTTGTGGTCTTGATCTTATCAACATCGAATATCCAGTTTGAATCACTACAACCGTCCAGTACTGATGGTTACCCATTACAGTGAAGTCCATAATTAATAGTACCTAGCAAGTAGCGCATGACTCATTCAAACCCACACCAATAATCATCACTAGGGTTAGAAGTAAACTGGCTCAATTTGCTCACGGTAAATGAGACATCATGCCTTGTAGCACTAGCTAGATACATAAGTGATCCAATTATCTGGGAGTATCTCAGTTGATCCATATCAAGATTTGTTCCAAAATCAGTATGTCATCAACATACAAGCATAGAATAACTCCCTCACCCCTACCATGGTGATAATACACACATCTATCAGCTTCATTAACTGCAAAGCCCAGAAATATTAAAGTTCTATCAAACTTCTCATGTCATTACTTATGAGCTTGTTTAAGACCATACAAAGATTTCAATAGCTTACATACCTTGTCCTCATGACATTCTACCACAAACCCATCAGACTAATCTATATAAATTTCCTCATCCAACTCTCTATTAAGGAAAGCTATCTTAATGCCTATCTGATGAATGAGAAGACCATGTGAGGCATCAAGGAAAATAATACTCTTATCGTGGTCAGTCTAGCGATAGGTGAATAAGTTTCAAATAAATATTCATCTTTTTTTTTGGTATAACCCTTAGTCACAAGCCGAGTCTTATACTTTTTGATAGTACCATTAGGTCTAAGCTTCTTTTTGAATACCTATTTGCAACCTACAAGTTTATAACCATAAGGCCGATATGTGACTTCCCAATTTCCATTGGTGAGAATGGAATCCATCTCACTACAAACTGTCTCATTCCAATAGTCTGCATCTGAAGATGCAAATGCTTCTAAAATAGACTTGGGAATGTCATCCACAAGGTGCACAATGAAATAATCATCAAAGGATTTTATTATCCTTTGTCTCTTACTCCTCCTTAGAGTCTCACTATCATCCTCCTTAGGAACTATCTCATGTATTTGTTCATAATACTTAAGTGGTGTGATAGGTTCTGAAATTATTTCAAAAGTTTGACTAGAAGTATTATGTATATCCTTCATGGGAAAATCATCTCAAAAAAAGTAGCATATCTCATATTTAACTACTAAAAACCTATAGTCAGGTATCTCATATTTAATTACTAAAAACCTATAGTCAATGATACAATGAGCATATCCCAGAAAGACACAATCCATTATTTTAGGTCCTAGTTTACGTTTTTTAGTTATTGGTACATTAACTTTTGCCAAGCATCGCTAAGTGCACAAATAAGAAAGTGATGGTTTTCTCCCTTCACTTTCTTCATTTTGGGTTTTCTCCTTATTCTTAGTAGGAATTCTATTTAGAACATGACACGGAATCAATAAGGCCTCCCCCACCATGCTTTAGATAATCCTGCAGTGTGGCATTAACCAAGTCACTCAGGGTGCAGTTCTTTCTTTCGGATACCCCATTTGATTGGGGCAAATAGGGAAGTGTTCGCTCATGAATAATTCCATGTTCCTTATAGAATATTAGTCGAAATCACTAGAGAAATACTCTCCACCATGATTTGACCTATGTATTTTGATTTTTTTTTCCAATTGATTTTCAACTTCTACCTTATTATTTTTAATGCGATCTAGAGCCTAATCTTTTGTTTACGATAGATATACATATTATCAATTAAAGTCATGAAGTATCTTTTTGGACCCTTTGTCAACACATCATTCATCTTACAAAGATCTGAATCTATGAGTTCGAGTGGTGCCAAATTTCTCTCATCGACAGCCTTGTGAGCCTCACTAGGTTACTTATATTGCACACAATTTCGGCACTTAGTACATTTAACAATGAAAAATTTTAGAATTAAATTCAAACTGGAAAGCCAAGACATACAGCTAAAATTTATATGACATAACCGTCAATGCCAAACACTAGCCTCATCTCCATTAACATTACCACACATATAGTTCACAATATTATTGTAGAAATCAGAAAGGGAAAAACGGAACAAGCCTCCGCACTTATAGCCTTTACCAATAAAAATTCCATATTTTGGTACAACTAATTTATTGGACTCAAATACCAACTTAAACTCATCTCTACAGATAAGAGAACATCTAACTAGATTCTTATTTACTGAAGGGACGTGTTGCACATTCTTCAGCTGCACGATCTTTCCCGAAGTAAACTTCAAATCTATCATGCCAACACCATGAACAGAAGTATGTGACTCATTTCCCATTAGAATGGAAGAATCTTGAGCGACCTAGTAAGAAGGGAATAATAAAATATCACCATACACGTGTACATTAGCCCCATTATCAATTCACAAACTAGTAGACTGATTTACTGAAAGAACAATAGATAAATTATCATACCCAGTAGCTCCATATTCAGTGTTGTCAAAGGTCATATTAACAGACTTGGTGCTCTTTTCTTGATTAACCTTTTTTCTTTGCGGTGTTGGTAGTCTTTAGCCCAAGAGCCAACCTCGTCGCACACAAAACAAGATTTATGTGAAGAACCATCCAAATTGTGTTAGAATTAATCAGATCAGACAATCGTTCTATAAGATGAGAGCTAGCACACATCCATCTCTCTATGTGATACGTGCTAACTCACATCTTAGTCCTACAACCGCAGCCATAATTGATTAAAGCAAATACAATACCGGTAGTCCCTGTATGTATTTTATGCCCAAAATCAGAACACACATCTCATAACAAGCTTCATCACATTAAGATATAACAAATAGATGGTAATTTACACATATTACAAGTCTTTATAATTATTACAGATTCAACAATTTAGGTACTACTTGCTGAAAATTAAAGGATGAGAGCCAAATAAACAAGTTTAAGCTCTCAACAACATCAATCAAGCGCTAGAAATAACCAAATATAACAAGTTTATAACCTGGTGAAATATCAAAACTACACAGCGGAGATATCATCTAAAAATAGCAAAGAGTCGGTGTTGTTTGCCCTAAGGCACCACCAAGTCACCACGAGCAGCACACTGCTACTCTTGCCCATCACCGAGAAATCAGCAAGCATGAAGTAGCCATACAATTGTTCATCCTCACCTGCAAAAACTCAACGACAGTAACCTGAGTACGAAGGTAATCGCAAGACTTACTCATATTGGGTACATATAATAACTCGACTCTAAGGATAATGCATTTGGATTGGGTAGCAAGGAATGGGCTACAAGGTCAAATGAGTTTATACGCAAAAGCAATTTATTGACTCACGAGTGTGAGCACCGAACATAACTTAAAAACTTGTGCTATCCTATCATGAGAGCATAAGTATAGACATAACCAACATAACAACATTCTCATCTCCACATAGACCTACACGAGCCAAGTCCCAACATAACACATACCAACTCATACACCCAATCATTGAAACTCTATGGTTGATGAGGATGGACATTAAGCATGCTCATGATCAAAAGCACTGCAATTCAAATTTATTTTACACCCGTCATGGCGGTACTTCTTTACCAACATGATACGAGACCACCCTCCATATAACCCATCAGTTGTAAGTGATTATTCACGTGACAACCATTCATGTACCCACCCCGAACCTTTGTACCCATGCCCGAGTATGTGGAGGTCACCTAGGTCTATTCCCGGAGCAACCTCAGGTGCCTCTTACAAGCCCTCTCGCTCACATCACGGACGCATGAGTCAAATGAATGCGGCGACTTATGATACTTGGCTCATCATTTTCCTCTTTGGATATGTGAAAAGTACGAACAAATGGTTAACCCAAGGCAACCAACGGTCGGTGCTTAATCGATCTACGTGGGCCTATGACAATCAAGACTATATTCTCGATCCATCCCTATCACTGTCCAAATCTTGTCTCATTTTCACAAAGTCATTAACCCTTCAAGATTAATTTTAGTGAGATACAATTAAGCCATAAAGCTTGAGAATGATGGATGAACCACCATTCGACTTCTACCAGTGACATATGCCTTGCAAAGCATAACGTGTTTCATTTTAAGTTGGACCATTATGTGATATCATCCCGTTTATAATGGATCAAGAGATAACAATGCCAAGGAAGGATAATGCAACAAATAGAATATATACCCAAAACCCGACATTGACTAGCCATCATGCATGACATACATATACCATAATTTATCAAATTAAAACAACATATGATCCAAAGTAGAGGTGCAATATGCATAGATGCTTGCCTTGGTTCTCTAGTGCTTCACTCAAGTATACCTCTGGTTTTATCTCGGTCTCAACCTCTTGATCCGTCGACACGTCACTCTCTAAACAATGGAACAATGCATCAAATGAATAAAAGAATGAGCTAAGAGGTATGCTTATGATGCATGATCGTGACGAGATGCACTGTGACATGCCATGAATTTTTTTGCAAAAGAACACTTGATTTGATTGCGCTAGAGAAGAATTAAACATGGTATTGGACAAACCTAAGCTTCCTAGTTTTCTGAGTGACTAGCAATCAAACCAGGTGGGGTGGCAGTTAGACCTTGAGGGTCGAACAGAGAAGAAATGACGTTGAGTAGCTATGATGGTCAGATTGGATAGAAGGCGGTCTGACTCTTTGCTATGGAGTCTGAAACCAATTATTAGTTAGTCAAGTCTCAACCTGGGGGTCAGACCGACCCAGGTGGTGGTCAGACCGCTGGACCTAGCCAGCAGCACCTCAGCGAGGTCACCGGCGATGACTCTGGTGATGCCTTCAGCTAAGGGTGGTACCAAAGCACTCTACAAGGCTAGGAGAGTTCATTTTGGGTGGTTTGAGCGACATGCACAGGGCCAAACTCTAAGGCCCCATGGATGGCGTACATGGCTAGGGGTGGAGCTCGGGTCTAAGCAAATGTGTGTCAGTTGGAGCTTAGGGGTGATGGGAAAATGGTTAACAAAGTCTCACCTTGGTGTGGAGAAGCTTTTTAAGGGTTTGGCTGACTCCAGGTAGGCTTGGATTTGGAGATTGGGCTCCAGGGTGGTGCTCGGCCTTAAGGTAGAAGAGAATCGCGTGGGAAGCTTCTCCAGTGAGGATGACGACAGGGAGGGGCTCGAGGATGCTTGGTGAAGCTCAGGGATGTTCTTCTTTGTCGATCTCCGGTCATTGTGGTGGTCAAGGTGGTGCTCCCTTGTCTCTCTCGGTTTTCAGTCGGGGGTCGAAATGAGTGAGAGAGGTAGAGGGAGATGTGGTCGTTGGAATTTTAAGTGAGCATTCTATGTTCTAGCGATCAAACCGTGGGTTAGGCCCACGTGCAATGATTTATTCCTTCTTTTCCTTTTTTTCCATTTCTTTTTTTCTTCCTTCCTAAATGGTTTTGGGCTATCTAAACCATCCAAAAGTACTTCCCGCTCATAAGTAGATGGTGAAACTCGAGTTGCTTAACAACATACCATTTTCAAAAAAAAAATTGAACACTTAAAAACAAAGCCAAAAACAAGATGTCATGATGCATATGCATGCTCTATGACAAAAAAACGTGAGATGCAGAAGCCCTCGTGATGGTAATGCAGCCGACAATGATGAAGAGGACATAGAGGAAGCATACCGTGATGACATAGAGGAAGCATATCGTGAGCAGTCACGCCGAGTGCTTCCTAAAAACCTTATTCACCCTCTTTCAGTGCAGGATCCCAAGAGAGACGGGTTCTGGAGACATACTCTCCCCCGTTCGTCAGTGCATGCCGGCACAGCGGGATGGAGTAGACCATGTGTGGCACCGCAACAAAGAGATGGGCAAAACTCTAATTGCATGTATGTTTTGTGGCGGTGGCTGACAAATATATATAAAGAGAGAGAATTTCACGGTTGAGGCATGCAAAGATCAGATTCTTAACCAACAGGATTTCCATATATGTGTTTGTGTGTGTGTCCACGCAGCAAAAGGAATAAACTTGCAAAAGGAGGCCGCACTTGCGCAAGCTAACGGACCATTCGCGTGGGTACCGTGCGCCGGCGCCCTTTGCCCCGCCGCGATAAGGCGAGGTGAGGTGAGCAAGCGCGCATGTATTTTTCTAGTCCTCCATTCACACATGCTAAGTGAGTGGGTGAGACAATTTCTTATAAGTTAGTCTACCTCCACCTCTACTAGCAATATGGACTAAAATATACACACTCACTCCACTTAGTTATGCTTTTGAGATTTATTTGAAATTACTCAAATATAATAGGCCAAGCTCATATATTGTAACAATTTCCCAGATGTAAGTCCATTCATCCTTTTCCTTAGTTTGAATGAAATTGTTGGGACGGTTTTCCAACTCTTGGTATTGTGCATAAGCTTCTATTGAAAGGGACAGATTGAAATGTTCATGTAATTGATCAGGTGCAAGGACTTGGAACTGAAATCAATTATGCCTTTTTAAAAGAAGCCAACTCAGGGTATGTTAATGCTTGACCTTCTCCATTCCAAATATCATTCCAGAAGAGAACAATATTACCGCCTTTTTAAAAGAAGCCAACTCAGGGTATTTTAATGCTTGACCTTCTCCATTCCAAATATCATTCCAGAAGAGAACAATATTACCAGATCCTATTGTGCATTGTGCAATACCTTTATACGGAACCAATAATTTTAGAATGTCCCTCCACCAAAAAGAGTCAACACTGAGTTTGTCAAGTAGTGCACTGCCTGATATGCTTTCCAGATCAGTAACACCCATGGCAGTTCCTGCTTATTGAAGAACTTGTGCAAGTTTTTGAGAAGTAAAGCATCATTAAGCATTAAGGTTTAGAATTCCAAGACCCCCATGACTTTTTGGCCCACAAACTGATTTCCACTCTACAAGTGCTGGCCCTTTATTTGATAGATCCGAGCCTCTCCAAGCCATGCCTCCTGGCCCTCTCAATTTGTACAATAACCCGTGTTGGTTGTTTGAGACTGCACATGTAGAAGGTTGGCAGTGCAGACAAAACTGAGTTCACCATTCTAGTCTTCTTGCACATTTATAGTCTTTTATCAATTCTCGACTCCTGCCTCCTCTCCTTGACGTGGCCTGACACACCACCTCCACACTGCTTACCGAAGTCGCACTGGACATGATGCCAGTGAGCCCCTGCCATCGCCGTTGCCTCTTCCTCCTCCTTCCTCACCTCTTCACAGTGCCATTGCCCTCGTCCTACCCCACCCTACTTCCTCGATTCCGGCACCTCCCGCCGCTATCCACTCTCTTGTTAATCTCCCTCTCTTTTATACTTTGACATCAACACTACCTACCGCCGTCTTGCCGTTTTTGTTGGAACAGGTTAGCTAATCATGTTGAGTAATTTAATTTATTTATCTTTCATATCTATATCTATATGTTTATAAAATACATAAGTTATAATATATTCTTTTGATTTTCATCATCTATCCAAGTTGATTAAACGATCATAATGTAAAGTTGGATCCGATTCTCCTTCCAAGAATACATTTAATCTTCCATTATTTACCTTCTATACATAAACGTTCAATATTTATCTTCTATATATTTAATCTTCTATTATTTACCTTCACAAATTTTTGGTGCAAATGAGTTGCAGGTGCAAATATGCAAACAACCTCCTAAGGCTGTCCGATCTGTATCCAACAATCCGAAACACACCACCATCCCACCATGCCGGTTTCTCAGATAACCCCTCCGCCTTTTCAATTTGTCGCGAGTTGGTCCTTAGTCTTGCCGCCCGCAACCGTCACTGAAAATTCCCCTTCGCGGGCGTCGATCTCCCGAGGCAGCGCGGCGATCCGGCGACATCCTCAAATGCGGCGATATGGCAACGACCTCTCCAGCGACAGCCTCCATGGCAACGGCCTGGACAGCGACAGCCTCGGCGTGGGAACCAGGATGCGGCTGCGCCACTTTGTTCTGCGCCTACACGACGACGACGATGAACTCTGGCGATGAACCCGAGCACCACCTTGCCGCCGCCAACCTTGGCGTCCCCTTGCTCCCGGAGCACATCGGCGAGGCTGACGACGGAGTCCTCGCTCATGCAGTGTGTATACCATGAGGATGGCGGAGGAGGGCCCTCCGTACCGTCGACTAACCCCGCTTGGGAATGATAGACAGATGCTAGGTGCTTTTGTTTAGACAGGTGCACTCCACGAAAGAAGAAATGATAGACAGATGCAAGGTGCTTTTGTTCAGACAGATGCAATGTCATGTACATATTCGTATGAGTGTTATTTTGTATGAATGTTTGTTCAGACAGATGCAGAGTCACTCAAATTGGCAACACAATTTATATTGATTACCAATCAGAGTACACATTGATATTGACACTGAATTGTACAAGCCAAACCAAAATTTACATGCCAAAGTTTGTGCCACAATTTACAAGTGTTTCTTTCTGCTCAAGTTTGTGCCAAAGTTTACAAGCATGACAACTTTCTGTTTGACTTTATAACATGACAACTTGGCAATCTTCAGTTAACCACCATGACAGATTTATATTTGACTTCCAACATGGCAACTTTCTGTTTGACTTTACAACATGTCAACTTGACAATCTCCAGTTAACCACCATGACAGATTTCTGTTTGACTGCCCTGTCGAGCTGCCTCCTCTCCTACTCCTTGCTTCTCTTTACAAACCGAGACTGTTTCTATGATCCAGCCTTCGTGTTGTTGCTTTTCATCATAACATATTATTTCTTGTTCTTCTCAGCCCCAGTATCAGAATCATAAACATCTTTGCTGCAATGAGGTCAAATATAAGTTTCTTCTCAACAATTTTGCAATGGAAACAATATTTTTTTTAAACAAGATTGACGATAGACGCCTCAATAAATTTCTTGTAAAATCGATGATCTTTTTCTATTTGGATCACCCAATACACCTAAAAAATTAAGCGGAAGTAAAAATATAGATATATTTTAACAAGAGAAAATTAAGACAACACGACTCCACGGATGCTATATGAATCTATATGTTCCATTTAAGATCAATTCATGTATCTTAGCACTCGAAAGATCATAATTTGCAAAAAAACAAGAAAAAATAAACACCGAGCAACGAAACTCTCCAAGTTGATTCACTTCAGACAAAAGAATTCAAGACCTCATCATATAAGCTTGTATATGCGAATTTTATGCCTCTAGCAACAAGAAGAATGACCTCACAAGTTGCTGAAATTTTAACCCAAAAATCCAAATCAAAAATCAAAACTGGAAAACAAAAAAACTTGCAAACTTGCAAAGGAATCAATAGAGGAAAACTAGAAGGAGAGGAATTAAAGTATATGCAAAAATATAAACTTCATTATTCAAATAGGTCAACCTTATTTTAAACGAATTACAAAGATTTATCTCTCAAAACTCTCATCTATTATATAAGCTAAGCAATCATCTTTCTCTACTCTAAAACCTTAACTCCAAGCTTTCAAATGGGTGGCACAGGGTGCTCAAGTAGCTGGTTCAAACTCTCTCATAGCCCTACTCCTCTATTTATAGGACTAGGAAACTTAACCCCTGAGTTTTCTAGCTTTTTCCCAAAATATTCATCTCTTGTAGTACACTCCTACCTACCACCGAGGGTATTTTGGTACATTTTTTTCTTCATTCATTGGACGGTTGTGGCGTCTTCATGACTTAGATTCGTCTCGACGCAAGCTTCGCGATGGTGCCACGTACTCCTCCAGTCCTCCTACGGTTTTGAGGCCAAACCGCGAAATCACCTGCACGCTTCTCAAAGCGTAACTTGTCGTCTTGCTTACACCTTAAGCAAGCGCTTCGATGTCAATGCGTGTACTCCGTCATGCGATCCTCACTGTCGGCAAGTCTCTCCCGCTCCCGATCCTCGGACCGCCTTGTCACTTTCACTGGTATCCCCTTCGCTTGACTTTGTCAATACGTCGTCTCCATTCGCCTTCCATGCTCTGCTTGACCTCCATGTGTTTAGCTATAATCACCCTTGACTCCGTCCGGCCTCCTTGATCGTCTGACACCAAGCACTTCGCTTGACCCGATCATCCCGCTATCGACCGTCAAGTTACACCCATCACCTGGTGTTAGAACTATTTCCAGCTACAGTACCGAAGGGGTTCATTCCAAGCAGAGAGAGAGAGAGAGAGAGTGAAGGTGGGAGAAATCAACCCCTACCCCTTGACCCATTGGGTCCTCTATATAGGTGAGGGGGAGGTGAAACTTCCTCTCCACCCCTTGGTGGGGTACAAATATTACAAAGAGGCCCTTGAGCCTTTACATGAGCTACTTTGCTACATGGGCTCCTTTGTAGGCCTGGGTCTTTTCCCCAACAGTAGCCTATCAGCTGCAAGCTCTGACGGAACAGCAGGACGAACAGCTACTACTAGGAAAGAACCCAGGTTTATTGTTGACATATACTCCTCGCTAAAAACTCCATCCCGAAAATCCAGTGGGAAAAAAGGGCATAGGGAAAAGAGCGCGTACATGCGCATGTTCCTTACATGGTTGCTAAAGCTAACACTCATAACTACGCTTCGTCTTGCTCAGCGAAGGCTGCTATTACGGCTTCGGGAGGTGCTCCTCCGCAGCAGAAGTTGAAGGTTCTTCTTCATCCCGGTTGGCGAAGGGGGTTCCGGCGAAGGGGTCTTCGTTGAAGTGCTCGACGAAAGCTGCTGCCGAGGCTTCGACGGAAGTAGCTTCAATGTAGGTAGCCGAGTTTGAAGACTATTGTCACGGCTCACCGAAGTCCATGGTGTCCTCGCGTCTTTGCTTACGTGCGCCGGCCAAACACTTGGGACCCAGGATGGAACTTTAATTTGGGTGCCCCCTTAGCCCCTCTTGGTCGTTGTTCATGAGTGGTGAAAGATGTCGCGTAGTTGATGTAGTCTAAGTCGGCTTGGGAGAAGTCATCGTGAGTGAAGCCCCTCTGGTTGACGCCATGGTCGATGAAGACGAATCCCCTATGTCGATGTTAGAATCAACGAAGGCGAAGTAGTCATGGACGGTGACCCTCTATCGATGTCAAAGCCACCAAAGGCGAAGTCGTGTGTCAGAGGCTCTCTGGTCGATGTCCAAGTCGACAAATCAAAGGCATCGCGGTCGTAGTCGTCACCTAGTTGACGGAGGCGAAGTCTTCACGGCCGAAGCGAAGTAGTCATGGCCGAAGCCCCTCTGGTCGACGGAGGCAAAGTCGTCGCGGCCGAAGCCCCTCTGGTCGACGTAGTCGGAGTCAGCAGAGGTGAAATCATCGTGGCCAAAGCGCAGTAGTCGTGGCCAAAGCCCCTTTGGTCGATGTAGTTAGAGTCGACGGAGGTGAAGTCGTCGCAGCCGAAGCCCCTCTGGTCGACATAGTCGGAGTCTACGGAGGCGAAGTCCTCGCGGCCGAAGCCCCTCTGGTCAACGTAGTCGGAGTCGACGGAAGCGAAGTCCTCACGACCGAAGCCCCTCTGGTCGACGTAGTCAGAGTCGACGGGGGCGAAGTCCTCGTGGCCGAAGCCCCTCTGGTCGACGTAGTCGGAGTCGACGGACGCAAAGTCGTCGCAACCTAAGTGAAGTAGTCGCGGCCGAAGCCTCTTCGACCGACGTAGTTGGAGTCGACTGGGGCGAAGTCGTCGACGTGGCCAAAGTGGACGTGGCCGAAGGCCCCTCTAGTCGAAGTAGACGGGGGCGAAGCCGTCGAGGACTCTCATCGACGCTGTTGAAGCCAAAGGTGAGGGTGACTCGCTCTGGGTCAATGCCGATGCCGAAGGTGACGGTGAGTCGATATCGAAGGTGCCAACATGCCAAAGTAGTAGGCATTGTCAACGAAGGTGGATGGCAATGCACCGTGTATGAAAGGATCTTCGGCTTCTCGGAATGCAAAGGGTCATGTCTTCAAGACTTGATGCCTGAGGTCCGAGTGGAGCATTGCCTTTACTTGAAGCTGAGCGGTATCTCGGTCCTCTTTGTTGAGCCTTCTCCCGCCTTTTAAGTCGATTGGTGCGCTATCTTTACCTAAGGACCAACAACACTTCGGCTTCCTGTCATGTAGGACAATAAGTGCTTCGCACCCCTTTTTAGAGATGAAATACACATTATAATCGATGTATGTTCGGTATGTGGACATCATGAATAAATACTTAAATGCATTAATGTAATCCGAATGTCTCTTTTGCCTTCGGTGCGGGGGCAGGCACTTTTAGCCCCCGTCTTTTATTTTAAGTCGAGAGGTGTGCTGCCTTTGATTAAGGTCAAGTAGCACTTTGGCTTTTTGTTCTCGAATGTCTCTTTTGCCTTTGGCACGAGGGCAGATACTCTTAGCCTCTGTCTTTTGTTTTAAGTCGAGAGGTGTGCTGCCTTTGTTTAAGGTCAAGCAGCACTTCGGTTTTTTGTTCCTAAAGGTCTCTTTTGCCTTCGGTGCGGGGGCAGACACTCTTAGCCCCTGTCTTTTGTTTTAACCTGAGTGGTACGCTGCCTTTGTTTAAGGTCAAGCAGCACTTCGGCTTTTTGTTTCCGAATGTCTCTTTTACCTTCGGTGAGGGGGCATGCACTCTTAGCCCCTGTTTTTTGTGCATGTGTTAAATAGATGCACAAAAAGTACAATAGAAGAGTAAACGCTTCGGCATAATGATTAATGTAGCAGCGAAGGATAAAACCTTTGATATGAGGGATAAGCCCCATCTGCAAAGATTTAAAATTCATGTATATGAGCAATCAGAGTCTTCCCATGCAAAGGCTTAAACCTGTGCATGATGAATAAATATTCCCTCGCACGGAGGGTGAGGCACCTGTATACACAATGAAGAGGTGCTTCGATGCATGTAAATAACGCAAGCGCCATAAAGATTAACACATCGACAACTATGCGAAGGTTAAAACATGTGTATGGGGAATAAATATTCCCCCGAGCAAAGGGTTATAACTTGCATATGTGAAAAACAAATGCTTCAATGCATTTATGTATTAAATACACAAAAGATCATGCTTCATCATTTATGTGAAGAATAGATACTTCGTGTGGTAATGCAATGGACATATGTTAAAATTAAGCGCTTCGGCATATATACGTTTAAAAGCACATTCTGATGAGTCATGACAAAGTGCACAACAAGAATAATGCGATCAACATGTAACCAATAAACATGTGCTAAGCTTCAGGTGCACATGAAGATTAACACTTCGGCAAATAAGCGAAGGGTGAACGCTTTGATGCAATTGATCCTACACAAAATAGAACACTTCGCTTTTCATATGAAGGGTAAATCGCACAAACTCGTAAGCAAGAATGATGAAGTTAAATACTTCAGCACAAGGACGCATCGCATATATAGGAACGAGATGCTTCGGAACTCAAGCGAGATCATTCATGCGAAGAGCATAACGACATATATATCACAGAGAACAACACTTCGGCACGAGCAAATTGTAATCATGATAGAAAGATCTTTGGCATATCGGCGAAGGATAAAGTAAGGTGCATTTGTAATAAAAATGCATATAATGATTGAAGGCAAAGGATAATTGCCTTTAGCATAAAAAATTCGTTACCTTGAACGAAGGGTAGAAACCTTAGCCAAAGTGTAAAAATGTGCATTCAAGACACAAAATCCTTCAAGCGAAGGGTTAATATGTGACAGTGAAAAAACTTTCACAAAGAGGGATAAAACCTGCATGTTAGCAAGAAAGAGCTTTGGCGTGAACGGAAAATGAGCACGCAAAGATAGCCTCTTTGGCAACAAGCAAAGAATGAAATTGCACGGTGCATATAAGAGCAATTAAGATTACTGCAAGTGATGCGGCATACAAGAGTGAATCATTGTATGTGAAGGGTTGAAACCTGCAAGGGGTTAGAGCTTGCATGTGGTTCGAAGGGTAAAAGCAAACTCTTCGATGCATTTGCTACCCTACATGGAGGTAAGAACCTCTAATTGAGGAACAAGGTCCTTTAAGTGAAGAGTTGGACGAATGTAATAAGATAGTCTCTTGGACGAAGGGTTAGAAACTGTGAATAATCGAAATACTCATGAAGAGGGATAAATCCTGCAAAAAGGAGACTCCTTCGACTCACTTGTGAAGGGTGAATAGTTTGGTGCATAAACAATGCAAGTGAGCGCAAACATGCAAAAAAAAAAATCAATTTTCGGTGCATATACTATACGAGTGCACGAAGAGAAAATGCTCTGAGCATTCGGAATATACTATCTTAATCAAAGAGTAAAACCCTGCAATTTGAGGAGTAAACTTGCAAACGAGGAATGAAGTCCCTCGAGCGAAGGATTAGCATACATATTCAAAAGAGTAAATGCTTTGGCACACGTGCAATACGAGCACATGTGATGCGAGTGTACGAAGAGTAAATACTTCGGTATGTAATAATGAGCTATATCATGCGAAGGATAAATATCTGCATGGGAGGGAGAAACAGCCCTCAAGCAGAGCATAAAACCTACATATACTCGTAAAGGGTAAAAATAAGTACTTCGACTCGTTTATGCTATGCAAACGCATAGAAGGTGAATACTTCGGCATTCATACAAAAAATATGTGCTTCGATGCAAATGTAACGCGAACGCGCGAAAATAAACACCTCGACACTCAAGTGATGGGTGTACGATGAACACATGTAGGGATTTTGGCTTTCATTTGAAGAGTTAGCACTTTGATGCCTACGTAACATGTAGAAAAAAATAAACACGCGCAAACAATAAATACTTCTATGCGTGCAGATTTTCGCATTTAAATGCTTCGGTATGCAAGTGAAAAATAAATAATTCGGTGTGTTTATGCAATGCACGCAAAAGCAGACGCATCCGATCGGGCCTCGCCAACGATCTAGCCAGTGAATAAATAATTCCACCAATAATTACATGAGTAAAAAATGCACAATAATTATTTATTCCGTCAGAATAAATAATGGCACATCTGCAAGTTTCAACGCCATGTCACCAGCACAAGTCACCATAATTGGACAACCATGAAGCCGTAGGCTTCGCCCACCCGGCTCCTCCAATTCAGCCCACTGCCAGAAGAGTTTGGCTCTGGGTTACGTCAAGTACATCCCTCACAGTTTCCCACAGGCACGAAAGCCTGCCTTATGGGCTAGACCCATCGCTAGCTGAAGCCCGGACAGGACTCTGCCTGTCGATGAATCAGGAACCGGGGGTCTCTGAATTCCGAGGTCAGACCAACATTCCACCACGTAGTATCATCTCGCGGGGTCACCTTCGCGAGGTAAAGAAGACTAAGTCCCGGGAGAGGACTCTCAGGGCCACAGTCAGTGGTCCTCGAGTACCTGGGTTCCCCGATGAACTACGAAGACTAAGTGACCGAGAAGAAAGTGCTCGGAGAGGTGAACAGTGACCCCCGAGCACCCAAGTCCTCCGTCGATCAGGAGAGCCAAGTACCGGGAGAGGTGTGCCCGGGGCCGCTAGCAGTGGCCCCCCGGACACCCGAGTACCCCGTGGACTCAACGAAGGAAGTTCCGGAAGAGAGTGCCCGAGGCTGCGAGCAACGGCCCCAGAGTACTCGGTTCCCCGAGGATCCATACAGTCAAGGCCGGGAGAGAGTGCTCGGGCCGTGTACAATAGCCCATGAGCACTCGGTTCCCCGAGGACCAAGAAAGGGCGTTCTCGGAAGAGAGTGCTCGGGGAGGTGAACAGTGACCCCTGAGCACTCGGTTCCCCGACGACCCAGGAAGCCCCTCCGACCGTGGCCCTCACAGGGGTCCAGCGATGAGGTGTCAGCCGATGAAAGGCCCGAGGGCGCATTTAAGAGCGCGTGTGGCTTGTCACCTCCAACTACTCCCGCCACGCTCGGTGTCAGTTCCTGCCATATTCTGGCAGAAGGGCGTGGGGACATTAAATGCACGAGTCCCATCCCGCGCTATCCGGCGCGCCTCGGGATAACGTCGCAAGGCCCGAGGCGTTCCATCTGCTGCACTGCTGTGGCAGGAGAACAAGACGGGGCAGGCACGCCGGGTTGCTCTGCGGCTGCCCGGTGGGCCCTCTCCACGGCGCCCGTTGCCAGCGCCATCATGACGACTGATGACCGGGCGCGGGGCACATTTTCAACCCCCGTCATTTCGCACAGAGGCTATGATGACGCCCTTTCCATTTATGGTGCCTCGAAACTCGTGCCCTCTCATTCGGGGCACGCTACTGCCGGCGGGTATTTAAAGCGACCGGCAGCACGGACAAAGACAAGTTGGAAAAATAAGCAAAAAAAGAGAGATCGAACCCACACGAGAAAAAAGCTCGGCAAGCTTTGCACAATCGAAGAAGTTAAGGAGGTAGAGAAGATCGAGAAGTCCAAGGGCACCCAAAGCTAACAGACATTCTTGTAACTAGCACATTCCTGAGAGACATTCTCAGGGCATTTATACCATCCACACAGGAGTAGGGTGTTACGCCCCCGTGCGGGTCGAACCTGTCTAAACCCCCAGTGCATTTACTCTTTCTGCATTAGATCATTCCACCCCACCAGCCATCACATTTACATCCATTTATTTCTCTAGCAAACTTATTCAGGATCATCCTCCCAGTCGAATCTCTAAAAAAGGGTCCATTAGGATCCCTGCGATAGGAGTTAACCCTCCGACACTGCCCTTTGAAGGCCGAATGGGCTCGTCAGCGTAAGGCGTCTCCCTTCGCTAGCGGAACCTCACCTGGTCCGAAGGCCCATGCATGGCTCACACGCGCGATATGAAGCCCACCTACGCTGAAGTCCTAGTCCGAAGGCCCATGCGCGTGGGGTGAAGCCAGCCTTGTCTGAAGGCCCGCGTGCGGTGTGAAGCCCGTCTACCCCGAAGATCTGATCTGAAGGCACGTGCGTAGCGCGAAAGGCCCGCACGCTGTGCGAAATCCGTCGAAGGCTTAGTACAAAGGCCCACACACCCACTCAAAGCATGGTGCGAAGCCCCTCAAGTCCGAAGGTTTTGGTCCCCGCACGCGCACTTAGTCGCGTGGTGGCGAAGCCCGCATGGTCGAAGGCCCATGCGTGAGGCGCGAAGTTCGTTGAAGGCCCACGAGCGACGGTGAAGCCCGATGAAGGACCATCCGTGGTAACGAAGCCCGGTGAAGCCCAGCGACTGGTGACGAAGCCTAGCGAAGGCCCACTCACTCTCTTCGTAACCGATCCCCATGGTCAGCGCCAACCGTTGGAACTATTTCCAACTACAGTACTGAAGGGTTCATTCTAGGCAAAGAGAGAGTGGAGGTGGGAGGAATCAACCCCTACCTTTGACCCCTTGGATCCTTTATATAGGTGAGGGGGAGGTGAAACTTCCTCTCCACCCCTTGGTGGGGTATAAATATTACAAAGAGACCCTTAGGCCTTTACATCGGCTGCTTTGCTACATGGGCTCTTTTATAGGCCTGGGCCTTTCCCCCAACATCTGCACACTATGAGACAAGCAAACACATATCTCCAACTCCAATTCTAGTTAATCCATGATCAATATTCTCAAATAAAATCTCAAATCAATTTAAATCACATCAACGCCAAAACCGAAGATCATCAAACCAAATAAAATATCAATATCAATCACTCATCACAAGTAAACTAGGGCACATTTCAACTTGTTTTCTCAATTTTCATGAAAGAAAAGGTGCCTGAGATGATAAGCCAATCGCAAATGTGCAGTGTTTATGGCCAAGGAATTCAAAATTGTAAACCATATCTAAATTTTTGCATCCAACAAGACCTCAACAAGATTTATCAATCTGAAACTACTTAAATTGTAAACATCCAATTCTGAAGTGAAAAGAAGAAGAAAAGATCTATTTTTTTGCTTCTGGCCCAAGTTTATGTAAGAAGCCTGCAGCTCGTCTAGATTCAGGTCTATGAACCAGTCGTTGTCCTCCGCGTTCTACTGGTGGTGGTGCACTGCCGCGTCATGCTCCTCCACCTTCACCTTTTCCCAGTTGTTCTTCTTGTTGTATAGCCGTCACCACATCCACTCGTCCAATTGCAAGTACGCAAGAAATGAAATATCAGTGTGATTACAGAAATGGCATCGAGGAGGAGGCCGACGAGGGATCCACGGCGCAGAGGAGGAGGCCGATGGGGATCCACGGCACTGAGAGGAGGATGATGGGAGATACACATCGCAGGAGAGGAGGCCAATGGGGGAGCTTGAACCCTAATGGGATGGGGATTGGGGGCAAAATTTTGGTCGCCAGTCACCGAGATTGGGAGATTTTGGTGCGGCGTGGGCGTGCAATACGAAGGACGAAGTCGTGAATAGGGGAATTAGCGCAGGGGTTAAATGAGAAATTGGCGCGGTGGGATGGTGGGATCAGTTCATCTTGTTGGATACGGATCGGACGACCTCCGGTCGTTGTTAGTATGTTTGCACTCTACAACTTGTTTGCACAAAAAAATTCTTCTTTCTACCTAGCCATCTAATATTTTCTAGATTAATTCTTCGTGTGTCAAACACTAGTATATTTCCTAATTCATATAGTATTTTGTCATACGTTCAAACTTTAAGATTGGACCTTTATGATCTTCTCATAAGTTCACAACCATGGAGTATGCAAGTTGCTTTGGTACTCCGCTTAAAGCATCTTCAACAGATTAGCCAGATTTCACTCTCCATATCTTTATTTGACTATCCATCCTAAAATATTTTCTCTCCATATTTCTATACATTCCAGCAGACTAGCTAAATGTCACTCTCTATATCTATTTCATTGCTAAGACTCACAGGTCAACCTCTCTCTTTCTTTTCCTCCCCTACCTATATCAATTTCTCTCTCTCCCATTTCATTACACCCCCAACCAAACAGGAAAGAGAGAGAACCAGGATGCCAGGGAGCCGCACATTGGAGGCGGCGTGTCGAAGTGTGGTGGGAGGCGGCTACTACCGCGACGGTGGAGGCAACGGACGACAGTTGACGGTGCGGGCCGATGGGGCAGCCTCCTGTGGCGACGGCGTTGGAGGAGGCTAGGGACAGCGTACATCAGATGTGGGTGGACCTCCTATGGCGCGTGGACGAAGGAGCCGAGCCCGGTAGCATCAATGGACGAGGGAGCCGAGTCCGGTAGCATCAATGGACAAGGGAGCCGAGCTCGGGGACGGCACGCGGTGGTTGGCCGAGTCGAAGGAGGTTGAGCGGAATCAGAGGAGGCCGACCAGAGCGCAGTCGGGGCAGTGAGCTCGGGGGCGTCAGTTGATTCCAAAGGAAGTTAGTCGATAGCATGTGAGAGAACACCCACTGTATGTAGCGTGCGAGGACCCGAGTTTAAAGAGAGATAAAATAGAGGGTTTGTTGGAGAGCAATTTTTAGATCATTAGTTGTTTTGGCGGATAGATCATTTAGTTGTTTTGGTGCCATGGTGTGTCTGATGGCTAGGCTGTTAGAGTTACTCCTAGTTTTGTAGCGGTAGGGGTAGCGGAGTGTCTCATCAATCTGACTGGCCCCATAAATTCCGAACGGGTAAACGAGATCTCCAGCCCAGCCAAGTGCTGCCACGAGCTTGATCCGGCCGTAGCTTCTTCGTGCCGAGCGCTGCTATTATACAGGACTGGAGCTAGGCTACGGAGTAGGATGGAACATCAGCGGCAGATTGTTACAGCAATGCAGGCCGCGCGCGCAGTTATCCGCACGCATACAGATACAGCGCGGCCTCTCAACGAGATGGCACGTACTTTGGCGCGAGATAGCGGGCTCAGGACAAGATCCACGCAGTAATGGTCGCGGCGAGTCCCCTCCCAGATGCACACCTCGGACTTGCGGCAAACACTGCTCGTAGGCACGTACACTGCGGCGGCCCCTTGTAACCCAGCATATTAAAATCACTCGCAATAGAGGCATCTCGTCATAACGCGATGCCGACCGCTCTAGCTCCCTCGACGCCTCAGCTCGGACACACAGGCTGATGCACTGAGACATCAATGCCTACCTGACAAGTAGACATGAAAGGAAAATCTGCGTCTCACTGACCTCAAAAGACGGACACATGCGCTCGACGCCCGTATCATGCATGACAGATCGCGCGCACCTCTGTCGAATTTCGGCTGACCGTGCCCTGTTCCTGGAGTCGGGACACTCGCATCCGTGTAAATCCTTTCACCACTTCGCGTGTTCGCGTTCCAAACGACGCCGATAAGGTCAAATCCATATTTCACACCGCGTACGTCAGTGACGGATTCGCCTCGCCGTTCGCATGGTTGTGGTTGCTTTTCAGCCCATGCATCTATCGATCCGGGGTCAAAAGATCTTCGCTGCTATTAACAGCAGCTGCGACGTGACCGTGCAGTGCGTAACTGTGTACGCCGCTGGCGCTGTGGCCTGTGGCGGGCTCCATCCGTCTAGGGCCGCGCACGGATAGATCGACCGACGAGACGAAGCCGAGGCAGGGGCCCTCCACGGAGAGCAGAGCAGGCAGGGTGCACGCTGTGCTCCCGTAGGGTCTCACGCGTCACCTGTGCTCCCTAGCTGGTCCCTGCGACGCGTAGCACCGGTGGGGACAAGGCCAGCGCGGTGCCGGTGGCCGGTGCGCTGTGCTGCGGCCTCCGCGGCCGAGGGTTGCTGTCCATCTGATCAATATGGGCGAAGCAACTTGATTGCTCTGCGTGGCTACAATAATTGCCGTGGCCTCGCGATGAGGCGACCGAGTACGGACCCCCTCACGTTGCCAATCCCCCGCGACAAGTGTGACGCCACCGTGGACCCCGGCTCAAATAATGGCTAGCCCGCGTGGGTTTGGGAGGGGGCACACCAGCACGGGACACCACCATTAGGCATTAGGCCATAGTCCATAGTCCATAGGCGTACCCAACACGAACGACAAGAAAACACGAGCGTGTTATGTGTACGTTGTGCTCTAGATTTGTTGTTGTTCTTTTTGAGAGTGGCTGTCTCTATGTCACCTGACAATTTAGTCTAATTTTTAATTCAAATTTTTTGGTCATTATCCGAATCCAACGGTGCTGACTCGTTTTTTACTCTCGTCCTCCCTCCTCCCCTTGACGCTCATCTGTCTCGCCAGTGAGCAGTCTATCATGTGACACCCTCGTTCTGCCCCCTGCTCTCATCTCCTACCGTTGATCTGAATCCAATGACACTGGCTCGTCTTCCACCCTCGTCCTTCCTCCTCCTCCTAACATGTATCCGTCTCGCTGGTGACCAATTCATCATGTGATGCCCCCCATCTTGCCCTCCTGCTCCCGTCTCCGGTGGCTCTCACCCGTAAGATCTGCCTCCACCGACCACCGTCGCACTAGCTTAGTTCCATTGCACTAATCCAGCTCCACCGCACTAACTCAACTCTATTGAACTGTTGTCATGACCCCCCCCCCCCCCCGTCTCGACACTATCCAACCGGCAACCCTTCGCCTCTCATGACCGGCAATGTCCTCATCATCCCGCCGCCACCGCTAAGCCGACCTACCACCAGCGACTTTTCCTCTAATCCCATCGAACTCTGATGAAACCTCAGCTCTAAAATCTAAAATCCTAACATCTCTGTCTCATCAGAGCTTATCGAAGAGAAAATAGATCAGATGGATCTTGTTGGAGATGAAAAAATCAAGAGTAGACTTGGCCAAAATTAGAAGGAGAGGAAGAGAGAAATACGAGTGAGAGAGAGGGGGAAGCAATCCGGTTTCGAAAACCTCTAGCAGTTTCTCGTGTAGACATCAGAACACTACTAAGGTCCCACGACGACGTATGTACAGCATGTATGTACATGACAGCACTAGATCAGTACGTATTCATCGGACTGTACGGTCTGACACCAACGGATAGGAGTAGTAATCCTACTCCACGTGGGTCGGCTAGCTGGTGAACCTAAGAAAAAACGATTCCAAGGAGATAAGCATAAGCCCAACTGACACGGCCGGTCAGTAACTGCATGCAGCGCAGCAGCGCATCCATCTACGTGTAGCCGCTCGGCACGGCGGAACTACACAGAGAGCCACAGCTACACTGCCGCACATGCCATTGCTGCATGCAGCAGAACGGGGCCGGGGGCAAACCAGAAGGAAGGGTAGCATCGTGCAGCAACAAGTTGGCGTTTGCGCACAGAGCGTGGACCAGGGAGCAGGAGCAGCCGAGACAGGCAAGGCAAGCAGCAAGCGAGAGCAGCGCAACAGAGGACACGGCGCATCGGCGCGATAAGTCCGTGGTGGCTCCGCGGGATAAATCCGGCGACAGACCGAGCTGGAAAAAATTTCAATGCAGGCGTGCTGCAAATCCCTCCTCATATAGCATAACCCTGGATACGCACCACCTGTCCATATACGTCCATCTCAAAAACGCAGGCAGGGATGAGCCGAGCTCAACTTACTTTTCTGAGCCGAGCGCAGTAGAATAGGAAAAAGATCCATGGTAATCGGGAGCTCTGAGTACCGAAGTTGGCAGAAGGGGAGCAGCGAGCACGTCGTCGTGCAGCTGTTCACTCGCCACTCCCCACGCCGCGCTGCTCGTGCTGTGGGTCGGTGGTCGACGGGCCCACACCGCGCCGCGGCTCCAACGCCGACGCGTCCCCGCAGCACAGGAACGCCCTTCTTGTGGGAGAGCTTGACGGGCGTGCCAAGAGCGTGGCGGGGGGGGGGGGGGGGGGGCAAGGAGAGGGAGGTGCTCGCCGGTGGCCCATGGACCGCACCGCAGGGCATGCCCAAATACCGTAACAACCTGTCACCAACTACGGCCAGGCAGGCAGCGACGCCGAAGCACCACACCGCCCTGTGCCACTAGCTGCTGTCCACAACGGGGTGGAATTCCGCTGAGTTCAGTGGTGGGGTAAAACTACCGTATCCGGATATCATAGAATTTTCCTATATTCTTAAAATATATTTCTATTTTTAAGGAAGAAATCTATGAACATATGTAAATTGTCTATAAATTAAGATATCTTATAAATAGCAATATTTATCTTTAAAAATAATTAAAAAAAAGACTTAGGAGTCGAAATCAAAAGATCCTACAGAGGACGAGCCATTAAAAATTAGCATAACTCTATTAACATCATTAAAGCATATAAAAGCTCTGCACACTTAAGTCCTCTGTATTAATCTTTCTTACCGACTAGATACAAGAGAGTTATCTAACTATATTGATTGATCTAGGCTAGTCAAGCATCTCTTTTATAAACAGCTCTAGATATTAATACAAGATCAAACGGATATAGCATTATTATCTAAAAGATATTTGAACATATATAAGATCGCATGTACTATGTGATTCATCTACTCGAAATATCTCTTACTATTTTTATAAATTCGTAAGATCATTAATTCACCCATCATCAATTGGCCCAGTTTGGAGTTTTGAAGAAATTTCACTTGGACAGGTATCTGTGAAATTCTCATGTTAAAAATGAGGCCTTCCACAGAATTATACTAGCTTGGCAAAGAATATCGATAGTGATAGTGCAAGGTTGTCACTCTTTCAGGGAAGAGGTGATCATCTTCTCTGCTAACAAAAAACCAGAAAAGAAAATTCTGTACAAGCTGCTACAAAACCAACTGAACACCGAGTGGAAATTACAGCAAGTCTCATGGGGATGACCTGACTCTACCTTTCTCTCTACTACCACCAAGGATAATACCTACAGTACAAAATGCAATGCCCTCCGGAAATGACATGTCCTATCTGTACGAACCATCCACACACGCCATTCCTCCGATGCTCGCCATCCTGAAATCGAGTTCTTGGCCACGATGATCTGCTGTGCTCTCATCAGGAGTTAGGACTGAAAACCTCGCGGCTGGTCCTACTCTCTTCTATCACCGCTTATCTCGAACTCGCTTGATCTTGCCTTGGACTCGCTGTCTGTGTTGCTGGTGTGCTCGCCAAGCACCTCCCACTCCTTGCCTCCCCCGCCCGCCACGCTCTTGGGCACGCCTGGCGAGCTCTCCCACGAGAAGGGGACGTGCCTACGCGGGGTGGGTACGTTGGTCGCTGACCTGCAGCACGAGCGGCGCGGCGTGGGGAGCGGCGAGTCGAGTAGCTGCGCGACGACGTGCTCGCTGCTTCCCATCCGCCGCCTCGGTACTCTTGAGAGCTCTCCCGGTTACCATGGATTTTTGTCCCGTTCTGCTACGCTCCGCTCAGGAAAGTAAGTTGCACTTGCTCGGCTCGATTGTCCGCGGGCTCGTACCTGGCTGCGTGTTTGAGATCGACATATACGGACATGGGACGGGCATCCGGTACGTGCTGCATGAGAAGGGATTTGCAGCACGTCTCCATAGATTTTTTTTTCCGACGGAGCTGGCGTTGTTCAGGGCCACGTCTTTAATTCCCCCGTGTGCACGCGCGTCTCCGCGTGCTCGAAACGCTGGATAAATCCCGTGCCGTCCCCCGCGCTGGGTGGCGGACGCGCCGGGCATTGACACGAGTTGCGGCCCTACGCGTGATCCTGTCACGTAGCAACGGTGGTGGGGGCGTGGCAACGCAGACGTACTACTCCTATGCGTGGTGGGTCGCCTGCCGCGGATAGGCTACAGGGACGTGAAAATAAGGGGAAGGAAGGCGATTAGGAATTTGGGATGCCTTGCGATGCTTCCTCTGGCAAGTTTACCCACGTTTGAAGATTGTTCGGGCACAGGGTATTTTTAAAGAGACGGGTACTAGGTAACCTCTACTTCGCACATGAACAGAGGTGCCGTTTTTTGCCGCGAAAGGAGCCGCTTCTAGAGACACCACGTATAAACAAAGGATAAAGCCACTCCTAGCTCATTGGCTAGGGACCCTTTTTGCACGCTAGCAAGTGAATCCGTCGCACAAGGCGAACGAGCTCACGCTCGGACGGTACCCACGGTGAGTGCGGGTGAGTGAGTGTCTGTGGGGTTCAAGCCTCTCTCTTCTCGCATGCGGCCGAGTAAGGTGCTCGATTTTTTAGTTTATGTTTTAAGATGAAGTTTGTTAAATTATGACCTTCAATAAAGAATAGAGCAATAACAAATAATTAAGCCTCTTTAAAAAAAAATCCATGGCAAATAATTGTCATCCATCCAACCACAAGCCAAGCCATCATAGTACCCATCCATGTTTGGCCTCACGCTGCAGCAGCAGCCAGCGGCAGCACGGGCGCGGCCACATGCAACGACACCATGATGCTCCACGAATGATTGGGGCGAGCAAACAAACCCGTCGGCTTGTCCCCGTTGTACGCATCGACAGGATTGCGCAATATCACGCAGGTGAGACACTTGCCCATACGTGACGATGATGGCGTCGGATGAGGGATTCATGGCCGTGTGCCTGCATCCGTCCATCCGAAAGAATTCTCCCTGGGTTAGGCTAGGGCGACACAACTGCCGCAGGATTATTGCGTGCTTAGAGGTGAGTGAGCTATCATGTCACGGGCTAATCCGAACAAAGAGTCGTCGTCATTCGGTCTAACAAGAAGGTTTTCTTAGGCTATCTCTAGTAGCTATCTTAAATTTTTATCTGCAAAAATATTATTACAGTATCCTTTATCACTATTACAGCATTCCTTATTTTTTCATCTCCAGCAGCTACCCTATTTTCTATCTTCTACTCCTCTTTTTCTCTCTCTGGACCCGCTGTCAGCCTCTGTGTACAGTGCTGCTACAGTATCCGACACGTTTTTCGGACTCGGGCCCACTGTCAGTCCTGTGAGCAGTACGCTACAGTGATATGTGCTGCTACAGTAGTCCAAAAAAAATACAGATCCGTTCTCTCTCCGCAACACTGTAGCATCACTGTTTTGAACTGTAGCACTAGATGGAGTACCTGCTGGAGTGCAATTTCTAGTGCTACAGTACTTTACGGAGTACTGTGGCACTAGATACAGATGCTGCTGGAGTTGGCCTTAGAGAAGTTCTTGGTGATTCTGTATTTTATATAGTGCTTCGCATGGTGTGTTTGTGATCGGTCCCCTGCTGTGACTCGTATACGAGCACATCTAGCACTACTACATTCTTAAGGAAAAATATAGAGTGTTGCGATATCAATAGCAAGTTTAGGGCCTGTTTGCAGTGCAAGAATTTCACGTGTTTCTTAAAGTCCTTTGGCATATAGAAGACAATTCAAATTCTGTGGTACAAACCTGTCGTTTTAAGTTGGCAAATCTTAACAAGACTTGTGCCTTTGATGAGCTAATCTTGCAAAATAGTGATACCGAGCCAAACAGTGGCCACTGAAAGTCCAAGTCCAATATCGGCTCACTTTGTTATGCCATCTCCAACATATATTTTAAAAATCTATCTCCTATAACACTATTATAGTATCTCCTATTTTTTTTTATCTTCAGCAGCTATCATATTTACTACTTTCTATTACTCACCTCCTCTCTTCAGACCCACAGTCATATATTGTGAATTGTATTGCAGATTCTCTAAAACAATCGGCAAATTTGTCGTTCTCCAGCTGCTACAGTGTCACGGCAGCAACACTATAGCGCTAGAAACGGGATCCGCTGGAGAGCGATGCTGCGAGCGGCGGCTGGTAAAATGAGCGGCATAGGGATGCGGTAGCTTTTTACAGGCGCTGCTGGAGCTACCCTTACGGGGTATACTTGTAAAGCTTGACAACTTCTCAATTCCCATGACTTCTCGAGAATACCTTTTAGGGTAATTTAGTTGGAAAGTAAGGATACATAGTATATGGTTGTTCCTATTTTTTATATATCTATCTAAGTTGTCTGTTTGCTTGAGTGGATAGAATAAGCTAATTTTCTATTTGGTTATAAGGACAAGGGTGGATGAGATGAGAGTAATTAACTAAATTATATCTCTTAATTTTAATTAATAATAGTAAATCATACATTAATCAACACGCACTAACACTTATCAATACTAATCTTATCATAGTAATTACTAATTAACAACAAAATATGCTAATTATCACTAATCATATTCTAATTGATACACCAATAATACACTAATAAACACACTAACACTTAACAACTATAATCTCATAGTAATAAATACTAATTAGCAACACAACATGCTAATTATTACTAATGATCATGATTAGCCAAGGTGGATGGTCTCATCCATCCAAAATGAAAGTTCATTTCATCCAGCATAGTTGAGAAATATTTAAAAGTCAGATGATTCCATCCACCCGCCCTCCAATCAAATGCCTAAAAAATATAGATGCTTATCTCCTATTCAATCTAATCCCACCAACCAAACACACTCCAAATCTATCATGGCTGCAGTAATATTGCGGGCATCTAGGTCCAATGTTTTTGGAAATACAAACTTTTACTTGGTCTATAAATTCTTAAGAGTGACAAATATTTGCAAACAGACGTTCAAGACTAGCTTGTTGGTCATGTAGGGAGGCAATGGCACATATCACCTATTAGGGTGTGTTTGATTGCTTGAATCTCCCACAATTTAGTCTGATGGATGCGTATAATCTCAGAGAGAAGCGTATTTGGTTATTCGTATCCACTGTTCTAGTCTGGTCCAACGGATGCAAATATATGATATCGTCATGGCCTGATAGATGAAGGCTCTACATCTGCTCATGTTGGTGAGCCCACTTATCAATGTCACAAAATCATTTTCATGCTAGTAACCAATCATAATATCAACTCTTACATCCGCTCATGCGGCCTCAGATTTAGTCAATCAAACAGAAACTCATCTTAACCTGTCCAGATAGATGCAACCATCCAAACACTCCCTTTTACAATAAATACGACTCCATTCATACTGTTTTTCTATCAGTATGATTATACAATACAACTTTATGAAACCTTGTTCGGAAAACCAAACAGGGTTTAATTGGTTGAATCAAGTTGAACTTGGATGTGATGTCTAGTTAAATGGAATTGTTTTGGGTTGGATGGTACAAGTAAGGTGTTCGATTAAACATGTAAGATTGTATGAATCTCTGTTTGGTGGGATCACACTGGACATTCCATATTGTTTGGTGTTTGGATGGAGAACGAGACGGAGGACGAGGATGTTCGTGGTAACCTACTCTCTGTAGCGGTGAGGTTACCTGGTTTATTCCAATGAAAATAGCCGCTAGTTGCATCTTCCGTTCATGATCAACTAACTGGTTATTCGGGATGGGTTCTATGACATGATTGTAAATATATGGCATCAAGAGAAGCAAGGAAGTAATACCATTCGAAGATGGAAGAACAAAATTCAGACCCTCCAATAATATTTAACGGCTAGATCAAACATGTTAGTGGCATGAATAGAAAAGAAAAGAAGCTGCTGATCTTGAAAATTGATATCCTTGACAAGAAGGTTGAACATACTCCTTTATCAACCTATGAAATAGGATTCAAGCATTATCTCAATGAGTGGTTAGCTCACCTATTGAGAGAAGAAGAAATTAAATGATACCAAAAGACCAAAGTGAATGATCTACTAAACGAAGATAATAATACCAAATATTTTCAACTAGTGGCAAATAGGAAGCATATAAAACAATGAATATATAAGCTGGAGTAGGAGGAAAGTAACATTATAGAGACCAAGAACTAAAAAAGTACATCACCAAATATTTTAAAGGTCTCTTTGGACCACTGGACAAAAATTCTTTCTAAATGGATGAGACAATTCGAGATGATATCCCTCAAGTGAGTGAGCAAGAAAATAATCGCTTGATTGCTCCTTTTACAGAAGATGAGGTCCGGTGTGAGATTTTTCATATGGAACATAACAAAGCACCTAATCCAGATGGATTTCTAGCGGAATTCGATCAAGTGATTTGGAAAATCATCAAGGTCGATTTAATAGCATTGTTTGCGGAGTTCCATCAGGGTTCTCTACCCTTCTTCATCTCAAGTTTGGAGTGATCACACTACTACCAAAAGTTGAGAATGCTTCAACACTACAAGAATATAGACCAATATGCTTGCTTAATCTTATCTTCAAAATATTTACTAAAGTTGGTACTAATAGAATTGGAGAGGTGACGGACAAAGTGGTTCAACCTACACAGACGACATCTATGCCGGGTCAAAATATTATGGAATGAGTTATAATCCTGCATGAGACCATTCATGAACTACATAAGAAACATCTGAATGGTGTCATTTTAAAGATGGACTACGAAAAGACTTATGATAAAGTAAAATTACCTTGTCTGCAATAGACTCTAAGAATGAATGGGTTCTCAAATAAGTGGTGCCAATGGATACATAATTTTGTATTTGGAGGGAATGTAGGTATCAAATCAATGATAATATTGGACCTTAATTTCAAACCCACAAAGGCCTAAGGCAAGGTGATCATACGTCCCCCATTCTCTTCAATATTGTGGTTGACATGCTGGTCATAATGATTGCTAGAGCTAAAGATAATGATCAGATTACGGGAGTTGTGCCACATTTAATGGATGGGGAATTGTCAATCTTGTAATATGCAGATGACACCATTATATTCATGGATCATAGACTGGAGCAAGCTAAAAATATAAGACTCCTACTATATGTCTTTGAGCAGCTCTCTCGACTTAAGATCAACTTTCATAAGAGTGAAATCCTATGTTATGGGGAGGCAAAGGAAATGAAAGACTAATATTGACATCTTTTTGGGTGCAATACTGGGTCGTACCTTTTTAGATATCTGGAAATCCTCATGCATCATCGCAAATTACGCAATTGCAATTGGAGGAAGGTTGAAGAATATTTTGAATAATGTTTGAGTAGTTGGAATGGCAAACACTTGTCAGCAGGGGCATATTAGTATTGATTAACTCTGTCCTTTCTAGTCTGTCAATATTCATGATGTATTTTTTTGAAATTCCACACGGTGTCCTCAAAAGGCTGGATTATTTAAGGTTCAATTTTTTTTTTTTGCAATACAACATCACAAAAAGAAATATAGACTCGCCAAATAGAATATCTTGTGTCAACCTAAAGATCAAAGAGGGCTAAGAACAATTGATTATTCAACTCAAAATAAAATGTCTCTTAAGTAAATGGTTATTCAAACTTTTCAATGAAGATAGAGTTTGGCAGCAACTAATTAGGAACAAATATTTATGGAGCAAAAGTCTCATATAGGTGGATGGTAGACCGAGAGATTCTTATTTTTGGAGTGGACTAATGAAAGTCAAACATGAGTTTATATAGTAGGGCACATTCCAAATAGGGAATGGATCCCGAATAAGGTTCTTGAAAGATAAATGGTTAGGCTTCACACCTCCAAGCAAACAATATCCTTCTCTCTATCAGATTGTGAGGAACAAAAATACCAGAATAACAGAAGTAATGAGCACTATACCTCTCGATATATACTTTCGTAGACTGATTATAGGAGATAAATTAATAACTTGGCATGATTTAGTGTCTAAGTTAGTTAATATATAGTTTATTGATAAAAAAGTGATGTTTTTAAATGGCCCTTACATACTAGCGGACAATTTTTCGCTGATCTATGTGTCGGCAAATGACTAATAATGGTATTTCCTTGCCCAATAGCTTTTTTGGCATCTAAAACTCCCTTTAGATCAAGATTTTTCTTTGGAACATACAATAAGGAGTGATCTTGACTTAAGATAATGTAGCAAAACGTAATTGGAATGGTAATTTGAATTGTAGCTTTTGTAATCAATGTGAAAGCATAACACTTGTTCTTTTATTGTCATTTTGCTAAATTTATTTGACATGTTATTAAAATTGCTCTTAAGATTGACACATCATGGAGTATCAGTCATATGATGGGCAGATGGCTTAGGGCCATTGAGCAAAAATAGAAGAATGCCATTTTTGTCAGGGTAGCTACTCTATGTTGAGCAATATGGCTATGTTGAATGATATCATTTTTAATGAAAAAACCAATCACAACTTTTGTATAGGGTATTTTCAGAGGAATCTTGAGTCTGTTGCATAAGGAGTACATGACCACTGCACACACGTCGTGCCAAAGGTTGAAGTGGTTGTAATGGATATCTTCACCAATAATAAGTGGATGTTTAATAATAGATTATGTAATAGTTGATTTAATATCATACAATTCATTTTTATTTTTTCATTTTGAAGGGTATTTTTTCAGCAATGATATAATAATGAATGAGATCGTGTGCATGAACAATACAAAGATCGGAAACTATTTCTTTTATAGAAAAATGATCAGCTTGTCAGGGAGAGAGGGGAATTGGCTGGTGTCAGCCTGTCAGGCCATGAAGATTGAAGTAATAAAGGAAAATCTACTAAAAAAGGGAAGTTCTACTAGAACTTATTCATCCCAGCACCTGAGACAAAAACTATACTAGCCCCAAGAAATACGCACATCCCGGCCGAGCTCGCACGGCGGCCGCTGCGTCCCAGCTTTCTGATAAGGTCGTGGGCGCTACTAACCAAGGGGAAAGATACGTAGCCCACGGTGATGATTAACATAATTATTAGCAGCTGGCCCATGCTTCTGCGCAGCGCTGCTGCAAGCTGCAATGCTCTGCATGCCCCTCTCTCTCTCTCTCTCTCCTCTTCTTTACTCGGCCCCCATGCCTCGCCGGTTTTTTAATCCTGCCCTCATGATTCAATCTCCCCTGCCTTGCTCCCTTTTGCCGGGCCAGTCACGTGCGCTCGTCAAACCGCTGTCTCGCGGGTCAAAACGCGAGTCCTCGCACCCGCAGCTAGCTCTCGCGTCTCGCCGTTCACACAAGCTCCACCACACAGCTACACTGCTATAAAGCCTCGTCGGCGTCGCCGGTATTCGGCTGCTGGTGTTAGTTTTCTCGGGAGATTGGTTCTTGGTTGGTTGCGGGCGGTGGGATGGACCTGGGGTTGAGCCTGGGGGAGGCGCCGGCCGTGGCGGACCCCGGGAGGGCGGCGCCGGAGCTGGGTCTTGGGCTAGGCGTCGGGGTCGGGGCCGGCGCGGGTAGGCGAGAGGAGGACGGGAGGGGGAGCAGTGTGGCGGGGGCGGGGGCGGGGGCGGGGGCGGGGGCGAGGTGGTGGGAGGCGGCGTCGCCGGAGCCGGCGGTGCGGCTCAGCCTCGTGTCCGGCCTTGGGATCCAGTGGCTGCCTTCCGGGAGCGGTGAGTGGCGAAGCCGAGAGGCGCGCGCGCGGGCCGGCTATTGTTTCTATGGTTGCTCTGGTAGTCTGGTTTCCTAGTTTGCATGTCGGGTGATGTCGTGACCGCGGCGTTCTTCGTTCTTGGCAGGGCGTTCCGAGGCGTCGGCGCGCGGGTTCGACGTGAACCGGGCGCCGTCGGTGGCGGCGGCCAGCGCTTCGGCGTTGGAGGAGGACGAGGAGGACCCGGCCGCGGCGGCCTTGTCTTCGTCGCCCAACGACAGCGCGGGCTTGTTCTCGCTGGACCGAGGTCGCCGGGTCCCCGCCGAGGCCCCGGCGCAGGCCGGCATCGAGCGGTCGTCATCGCGCGCGAGCGACGAAGACGAGGGTGCGTCCGCGCGCAAGAAGTTGCGCCTCTCCAAGGAGCAGTCTGCGTTCCTGGAGGAGAACTTCAAGGAGCACAGCACCCTTAACCCCGTAAGGATCCATGAAAACTCGAAACCCTTCTGATCTTAGTGTGTATACTAGTATTCCTGCCTCGTTCCTGGTCTTGACGTTGACGAACTTTCTTGCCGGCGGCGAGCAGAAGCAGAAGGCGGCGCTGGCGAAGGAGCTCAACCTCCGGCCACGCCAAGTGGAAGTCTGGTTCCAGAACCGCCGAGCCAGGTGCATGCACAGAACATCTCTCCTTGTCCTCGGCTAAAGCCTTCCTCGGCCAGCCACGAACTTACCTTATCTTTCCGGCGACGCGCGCATGCAGGACGAAGCTGAAGCAGACGGAGGTGGACTGCGAGTACCTGAAGCGCTGCTGCGACACGCTGACGGAGGAGAACCGGCGGCTGCACAAGGAGATCGCGGAGCTTCGCGCGCTCAAGACGGTGCAGCCATTCTACTTGCACCTCCCGGCGACCACCCTCTCCATGTGTCCCTCTTGCGAGCGCATCGCCTCCAACCCCGCCACCTCCTCCTCGGCGCCCACGTCGTCTGCGCCGCCAGCCAAAGCCACCACCACCAACACCGCCGTCGCCGCACCCGCGCGGGAGCACCGACCTTCGTCGTTCGCCGCGCTGTTCGCGGCGACCCGCAGCTTCCAGCTGACGTCCTCCCAGCCGCGGCCGCCGGCGCCGGCGAGCAACTGCTTGTAAATAGACACACGTGCGCCGTCCCTCGCCTCCGTTAGGCTGGTTCTCGTGAGAATTTTTGGGGTTTCCAAGGCCGTCCGTCGCCGTCGCGTCGACGCCTGGGACGCGAGAAGCGGAGATTGCTGGGATAGAGTTAACCTTGATTTGCTCTGTGTTTTTTTAAGAATATAGTGTGTTCATGTTGTGCGAATGATCCAGGATTTAAATTTGTTTAGGGCGTGAAAGTCTGAAATGATGAAGTTGGGTTTTTTTTAAGCTCAGAAGCAGTGTTATCTACATACCGTGTCTATTTTTTTTTACTGAATGGAACCTAATAAATCTAAACCGAATTTCAAGTTATATTTAATAAATCTAAATCGAATTTAAAGTTGTATTTGATATGTCTAATTTTTTTTCTCTGCATCTGATCTGAATCCGAGTTGGATTCCACCCGAGCCTAGCTGACACTGCTCCGAAGGACAGTATGGCCACTCTTTATGAAGTGCAATTGCTTCGCGGTTCGTACTAGGGTGCAGATTTGCGAAATTATGGCGCCGCACGAGTTCCAAGTCAGGAAGTTGTCTAGAGATTTTTCTCACGTACGCCGTTGCGTTCATATTTTCTTTATTTTGTTTCCTAATTAATTTCTATTTTTATTTTTCTTATCTTCAATAGTTTCTCTTTAAAAGAGTTTATAAATAAAAAAACTGAGAGAATATAGGGAAAATCTCCAGGAGTGTATGACGGTGGGATCCATCCGTTGGTGACATATAAGAAAAAATATAGGGAATGAGGTATCCAGAATGTTAGAGAGGAAGAAGATTTAAGGAAGAAATATTATTGGGAAGACTTTTTATATGAGGATATATGGGGTGAGTTTTAGAGTCTCTTGAAGATACTCTTAGAGGGATGCCAAGAAGGCAATAAATGGCGGTGAGGGTGGTGCTGTGCGGTGACAGTGTCATTACTAGAGCAAGCAGAGTTGCTGGTAATGAAGGATACAACGAGCTTGGTCGGCAATGAGAGCGAAGAAAGCTGAGAGGTTAGGAAGTAGCTTGATGAGCAGGTGATCTGATAGCTGGAGCCGCTATAGGGGAAAACGAGACGCCTTTCCCAGGACCCTACGAACACGATAACTGAAGTTTATGAGTGACCAACTATCTCTATACTTAAAAAAAATACCAAGCGAGAACTCTAGCTAAAACGAAGACCAAAGGGCAAACACATCACATGGCTAACCCCCGGTGGATGACAACACTATTTCATTGATTACTCTTAATCCGCTCAACTGAAAAGAACAAGATCGATGCCATCAAAAAGATAAACAACGAGACCTACATCTTTTGCTTTAACCAAAAATGTCAAAATCACCAGTGAAGGCAAGTGAATGTAGCGGATGGCTACTCTTTAACCTGTTATTTGGTTGCCACTATTTTAATTATCGCACTTTCTACTAATCTATTTACTTAAATGTGAGCATGCCACTTACTTTCTACCTTCTAAAGATTGGTTTAATTCTTGGAGTATGAGGTACAAGAGGTGAGATATGTTCTTTTACTTGCAATTGTTCTTATTCCTCGTATGCAATGCTTAAATTATTTACATGCATTGGAAGTTATGTCTTCGTTTATGCATGATACGAATTGTTGGTGAAAGAAAAAGTCTTCCACAAACAAAGTGCAACGAGAACCTCTTCTAGAGAGGAGACTCAAGCTTAGAGAAGAAGTAGAGAGGAAGGAAAAACCCATGTATTTTTTACCAAAAGATTGGTCCCCCAGGCCTATTGGCCACGGGTCTATATTTATAGTACCATATCAGGTGTAAGTATACAAGTATGCCCCTTACAAAGATAATGACACATATTATCACTATATCATAAAGACCTAGACCGGTTGAATCACACAGCCTGGATCTAGGTAGAATAGTTTTACCTCTACCCAAAGATATTATCTACCATGGCAAATAAGGTGGTGTGAACTAGCCCAAAGAGTATGGCTTGGACGATCGTAAACTGCGGCGCCGCACTATCTTGAGTGTCAGAGTGACCTCCACTTGCATTAGGATATCAGGGTAGCCACCACTTGCACCGACATTAACTATCGGTTACTTCGTGTCAGGCCAATTGTAGTTGGTGTTCTCCTTTTACAGATAGTCCCTCCGAAGACTAGCTTCTTCTCATGTCTCGAGAGGTGGTGGCCAGAGGGGTCCATAGCTTTCGGGAACTTTTAGCTTCTTCAGGGAGCCCGGAGCCTGAGGGCACCAGATGAACTCTTTATGATGTCTCCTTAGTGATGTCTGTGGGTTGAGATATTTTCCCCAACAAGAATTCTATGCAATTCTTGAAGTGATACACTTCTTTGATGGAAGTATGTTATCTTGGAGGTTATGTTGTGGGCAATGCATGTGACATGACATATATGTGCATTTCTTGCATTAGAAGTTTGTCGTTGTCTTATGGCCACGATCATATCGGTATGTTACCCGAGAAGGAGTACGATACACATCCTTACGTTACTTGAGAAGGGGCAAGGATGACGAAAGGCATGACATGTGCATACGTATGCATTCATATGATATTCTTTAATTTGATTTTATCAATGCCTTACTTTGCAAGAAAGTCTTTAATTTTGTTTATATATGATGCGGTTATGAAGGATCAAGATAGAGGATGTTAAAATTGTTGATGTTGTTGTTAGTCTTGCTTAGCCATAACTCCCTTGATAATGTTAGTCTGTTATTTTCCAGTTTCTATTAAAGATGATTGCTTAATCAACTGTGGCTAAATAGCTCTTTAAAGCAAATTCATTTGTTGAGATTTTTGAATCTCACCCTTGCTTTATTTCCAGGTACATTTTGAGGTGATGACGCGCATGTGGGATGGGTAGCTTCACGTCACTGCATTTTTACCTTTCTCTTTTGGTTAAGCTTGTTAGTTATGCTGCTAGTTGGTGACATCTTGCCCCGTGATGTATATTTTGGGCCCATGGTGTCTTGGATATATGATCGAGGCTTGTTCCTCGTTTGCTAGATCTTTATATTGCTAGTGTGATGTTCTATAAATTGTTATATGTCTTTTTATGTTTTTTATGATAGTTATACCTTCAGTTTCACGGGAAATGCTACCAATTTTTTTAAGCTTCGGTGGCCCTGTAGGTTGGTTTTAGTGACATTATAGGCTTGTACTGGTCCTCAGGGTGTAACCATTGATGAAGAAGAGAGAACATTCATAGTTGGAGTGGTGGTTAGAAGAAATTTGTGAGTCCAACTCCATAGTCGACGATGATGACCGGTGAGGGAACAAGAACACCCTAGAAACACTCCTTTGTTGATGAAGGTTGTGGCTTTAATCCAACATGTTGTTCAAATTTATGCAATCCCAAACCAAAATTACATGCAATAGTGTAAGAAATCATCCAAATAATATTCTAATTAATCACTAAGTCAATCATTTATATAATCATGACTCTACCGATTAACCAGAATATCATTCCGGTAGTTCTCGGCACGTCGTTTGTACCCAAGATCGTAACACATCTCTTTCCAACATGTCACATCACAACAAAGCTTAATAAAGAGCGAATAATTTAATATATTACAAGTTCTTAAGCATCCACAATTTCTTATAATTTACAGCAAAAGAGAGCTAGGAGGAGATTGAAACTAATTAACCCCTGGACAAAAGAGAAACTATACAACGGAAGATAAAGCTATAAGCAACAAAAGGAGGATAAAGCCATATGACCTTAGGCTCCATCACAAAAGCACGACCTCCGAATAGTTGCCTACTCATGCTCATCACCACCCTCGACGGGTGTGAAGTAGCCAAAAACCAACTCGACCTCATCGGTAGTAACTGAAAGAGCAGTGTGAGTACGAAGGTACTCGCAAGACTTAAACCATTATGAGTACTTATAGATAACCCGACTTCAAGGATTATGCATTCGGAATACGACCACATGGTTAAGTAAATTTATATATGAAAACAAAATTTGACAAAAACATGTGTGAGAATCTAGACTTAACCAACACAACTATCTAACCCATAACCATCAACTGAACATATATGTAAAAGGAACCATAGTAAGAATATATGTAAAGACACATCTTAACCCATCAACCACGTCAAACCAAACTCGAAACTCTACGACTATTGCAAATGGATAAAAGCATACTCATGACCGAGAGTGCGATATTTTAAAATATTTTTACACCCTACAGGGGGTACAACTTTACCCATAGGACTCGAGGACCATACGGTTTGAGTGACCAGACAGGTTCACCCAAGGGGGTACTTGTGTCAACCTTTTTTAATAAGTTTCAACCATTTTAATCAGGCATCGCTCGATACGGAACCCACTTAGGTTAACTCCTAGAGCAACCTCAAGTGTCTCTTACAAGCCCGCCCGCTCACACCGTTGATGTGCAAGCTCAAATGATTACAGCTATAAAGGTATTCGGCTTATATTATGATTAGATAGACATGTGGTTAGTACGGTACGTGCTAGAGCCAACTGCAATAATGATCGATGCTTAAGCGACACAAGCCATCTACGGTGTTTGGGTTCCTCTCCTGACCTACCCCAGGGAACTCTACATCGGGGCAGGACAAACACCCCTAACACCGCTCACATCTTGCCTCATCCTCACTACTTAACCAACCAACACCATCAACCCAATATTATTATCAATGTGACAGTAATTAAAGTCTATAGCTCGCGAACGATGAATTTATTTCACCGCTCGACTTCTACCAAAGAACCTAAGCATGGCTAAGCAATTCGGTTAACCTTTGAATTAGACAACATCAAGTTAAACCCCGGTTACAAGGATATGGATCATCAATATCTCAAGACAGGGTGTAATGCATCAACATAAGTTCTACCCATACAAGATCCGACATCGACTCAACAACATGCATAACGTATATAAAGCATATTTTATCATATTAGACACATACGATCCAAATTAATGGTAGAAACATGCTTAGATGCTTGCCTTGTTGCTCAGGCTGCTATCTGATGCTACCAACACAAGATTCACAAAAAATGTGTGGCTCGATGTCACCTTCAACCACATCCGCGTCACACTCCGGATCCTCGTTCACTAAAGAAGAACACATGCAATGATGAGCATGAATGAGGTGCAACAATATATGCTACAATACGCATAACAATAAGCTAAAAATGCAAGACATACGAAATAAAAGTAAACTTTACGATCTAAACAACTTCAGAAAGCTAACAGGAGGTCGGAGACTTTGGGCCGAACTCGGAACCTCCGGGTTGTACTCCGAACGGGGGTTCTCTGCTAAATCTAAATCAAATTAAATCGGGCCCTCCAGGTTTAATCCAGACTATCCGGGTTGGGCGGATTATTCGGGTGAGACTCTGAGCGAGGGTGCTCAGTTAAAAGCACCACAAATTACCCTAAACCTTCGGGTTTAACACTTTTCGATGATCTTCCTCGGTCAATTTGACTCGCATGTTAAATCTATCCTACATAAACATACATATACACTATACAAAGGGTTCTAGACTCAACTTGCACCCTAAAACCTAATAATTGTTTAGCACAATTCATCGGGGTTTTCACTGGGCTACCCGGACTATCCAGGTTGTCCAGAGAGGTTGCTTCGAGGGGAAAACTCAGCCAATTTGATTTGCGAGTCTCTACAAACCAAAGGGAAACATGTTTGAGATAGTTCATAGAGTCTAGAACTCACTCACTAACCTAGCAACATGATTCCTAGCACAAATCTCATCCGAATTCTCTCTTTTTGCTCCAAGCTTAAGAACTCGAGAACTCTGTAAACTTAGCTCTAAACTCAAAATTGATCCACCAATTCATGCATTTTTGCTGGGGGGAAGCCTAAGGGATTTATCCATGGTGCTTGCGGAGGTTGGTGACCACCGGGTGATGAAGGAAACGAAGAAATCGCCTGCGAAGAGGAGTCCAACCGTGGTTCCTCGTGCTTCAAGCAAAAACACCAAGAGCGTAAAGAATTGCTCGAATCTTCCGGGAAAATGCAAATGAATTGGATGAATGGGAAGATTATGAGCTAGTGATCGTGTGAATACCACATACATACCTTGATTCAGCTTCTAGAGGGAGGAATCGAGGGAGAAAGAGAGAGAGAGAGAGAGCTTGAGAGAGAGGGGGCTGCTCTCTCCTTGGCCGGTTGGAAATGGGAGAGAGTGAGAGAGAGCACAGTGGGAGTGAGAGAGAACTGGGATAGTGAGGGAGAGAGAGGGAGTTGGTGGGGGCTACTGCCCCAAGAGGAGACGGGGTGGTTGGCCACTCATGTAGGCCCCACATGCTAAAGAAAGAAGCATGTTTCAACTGTGAATTTCTTTCTTTCTCACCCAATTTTTTTCTCATCCAATTGACTTAAAACCAAGTGCTCTAATGCTCTGAAACAAAATTACTCAAAATTAAACCTAATGCTTATGAAGCATGATCATCCTTAATTATGTAATTACGGCTTTGGGACGTGACAAACCTACCCCCTTAAAATAATCTCATCCCAAGATTCAGTATGAGTCGGGAAAGAGTATCATGACTCGAGGGACCTCCTGATTTGCGCAGTAGCGAAAAGATTCGGGGAACATCAATATGCCACGCTGTGAGAAATAATACTAAAGTAACACTCACAGGTTGGAAAAGAACTCAGGATAATCGGCATGAAACCGGTCTTCTTGTTCCCACATCGCTTCATCTTCGGAGTGGTTACTCCATTGAACCTAGGAACTTAATTGATTGATGACGCATCTTCCGTTCGACTTCATCAAGAATGTGAATTGGATGCTCGCAATAAGATAGATCCGGTTGCAATTCTTGAACTGCCACTTCAATGACTTTGGTTGGGACTCAAAAGCATTTCTTCAATTATGAGACATGGAAAATGATGTGCACGACAGAGAGGGATGGAGGTATCTCCAGCTAATAAGCCATCTCACCACGGCGGTCGATAATCCAAAAAGGGCCAACATAACAGGGCGCTAATTTTTCCTTAATCAGGAAGCGTTGCGTTCCTCAGAGAGGAGAGGCCTTAAGATAGACAAAATCTCCAACTTTGAACTCCAGCTCACGCCAACGATGATCGGCATAACTGTCACGTCCCAAATTCCGTAACCGTGTGATTAAACTTAATCATGTGTCATTAGCATCATAATTAAATTCGAGGGGAAATATTTGGCATATTAGAGCAATTCGTTTAAAATCATTTGGATAAGGAAAGGAAAATTGAGGAAAAAAAGAATAGAAATTGCATTGGAAATACCCATTTTCTCTAACATGTGGGCCCCACAAGTGGCCCACCATCCCAACCACCAAATGGGGCAGCCTCACCTGCTCCCTCTCTCTCCTCCCTCACTCCCCACGCCCTCACTCAATAGCTGCAGCTGCAGCAGCCCCTCTCACTCTCCCACTCAAGCTCCCTCTCCCGTTCTCCCAAAATTCAAGCTCAAGTGGAGGATTCAAGGTATGCATGTGTTACCATTGCATTCTCTAGCTCATGAGCTACTCATCTATCCAGTCCATTTTTGTTTTCGTGGAAGAATCGAGTAGTTCTTGAAGTTCTTGGTGTTCTTGAGCTTTTTGGAGCAAAAATAGAGTTTTGGTCAAAAACGAGTTCTAGAGTCGTGCTGCTAGTTGATGAGTAAGTTCCAGGACCCTTGGACTACCCCTAACATATTCCCTTTAGGCTTGGAAAAGATCGCAACTCGAATCAACCAAAAATCCACTCGAGAACAGCTTTTCTAGGCTGATCTGGATATTCCGGACTCACCCGGATACTCCGGGTTTAGCAGAAATTGTCCGTTGAATTGTGTTCAAAATTGGTTAGGGTTTAGGGTGCAATATTAGTTTAGAATCTTTTGGATAGGGCATATGCACGTTTGTGTAGCACAGATTTGTAAAGTGAGTTGAATCACCCAAGGGAAAAGTTGTGAGGAACCCAAGTCTGTATCACCCGGATAATCCGGTTAAGCCCGGAGACTCTGGGTAGTTGCATTATCGAGTAACCGAGAGCTTTGTTCAGAGCCTCACTCAGAGTGTCCAGCACATTCCGGATAGTCCAGACCAACCTGGAGGTTCCGGGTTAAGTTAGAGTAGTGGCTAACCGAGAGCCTTCCCCGGAGGATGGCCCGGATACTCCAGAACCCGGATATTCCGGATTTACCTAGATACTCCGGGCCAATCAAATAAAAGGCGGTAACCGAGCGTCTCTTCCGGAGGTTCACCCGGAGACTTCGAACCCGGACACTCCAAACCAGTCCGGATACTCCAGATGGCTGTTATTTTTCAGATTTTGTTTAGACCATTTAGAGTTGCATTGATTCGTGTGTCTTATACTTCCAGCATATTTTTTAGCATTGTGCCATACCTTTTTGCATTCATTCATGCTCATCATTGCACGTGTTCTTGTTTAGTGAACAAGGAGTCGGAGCGTGGCGCGGTTGCAGTTGAAGATGACTCCAATATTCCAGATTTTTGCGAGTGTTACGTGGGTAATTATAGGCAGCCACCTGAGCAGCAAGGCAAGTAACTAAGCATATTGCACCTTTGTTCAATTAAATGAAGTCTAAAATTGATAAACTATGTTGAATGCATTACTTCTACCTTGAAATGTTGTTTATCCTTTCCTTATATCCTTGATTATGTGGTTGATGTCTAGATTACAAGTTAAATCGAAATATTTAGCAATGCATAGATCACCAATAGAAGTCGAGTGGTAAATTATCTCATCGTTCGCGAGCATAGGCATTATTTACGTTCGTAATGATATCAATGTTGGATATGAGATGATGATGGTTATATGAGTGGTGAGTATGAGACGAGATGTGGGCGGTGCTAGGAGGTGTTTATCCTGTCTAGATGTGGAGTTCCCCTGGGTAGGGTGGTAGAGAAAACCGGACACCGTAGACCGCTTGCATCGTTTAAGCACCGATCGTCGGTGTAGTTGGCTTTAGCACTTATCATACTCACCACATGCTGATCTAATGGTAATGCGAGTCGAATACCTTTGTAGATGTGGTCATTTGGGGCTTGAACATCGACGGTGTGAGCGGGTGGGCTTGTAGTGGTACTAGTTTGCTCCGGGAGTAGTTCTAGTACTGTCGCGTTGAGCGATACATATTTCAAATGATCGGAGCTTATAGGAAAGGTTGACAGGAGTACCCCCTTATATGGATCTGTGTGGTCATACAAGTCGTATGGTTCTCAAGTTGTGTGGGTCCAGGAGTATCCCCTACAGGGTGTAAAAATATTTTGAAATGCCGCGCTCTCGGTCATGAACATGCTTCTGTCTATCTGCATCGACCGTAGAGTTTTCACTTGTGGTTGATGGTTGGATATGTGGAAGATGGTTGAGTTCGTCCTTGTTTCATGTATGTTCATAATGGTTCCTGTTATTTCTGTTTAGTTGGGTATGGTAGGTTAAAGTTATGTTGTTGTTGGTTAAGTTAGTGGCTCACACATATATGTCTAGTTTGCTTACTACTTATGTTTAACTTAACCTTGTGGTTTTTCCTTGCTAATAGCACAATGCATAATCTTTGGAGTCGAGCTATGTATATGTGCTCTATACAGTTTAAGTCTTACGAGTACCTTTGTACTCATGCCTGCGTTTTCAGTGCTGCTAGTGAAGAAGAGCCGGTGTTTGGCTACTTCGTGCCTGTCGATCAGGGTGGCGGGCAAGAGTAGTGCATTCTACTCTCGGAGGTCGTGCTTTTGGGGTGGAACCTAAGAGCATGTGGCTCCACTCTCTTTTGTTGTATAATTTAACTTTCCGCTGCGTAGTTGTTGTTACCTTTGTTGTAAATTATTGAAAATGGTTGCATGATTAAGAACTTGTAATATAAATGTTAATTACTTGCTCTTTCTTAAGCTATGTTGTGATGCTAATTGTTGGAAGGTATGTGTTCCGATCTTGGGCACAAACACGTGTCGGGACTACCGGGATGATATTCTGTTTAATCATCGAGATTGTGATTATGAATAATGATCCTCCTGGTGATTAATTAGAATATTATTTAGATAGTTCCCCACAATAACTCTTCTGATGCGACTGAGCTGTGAGTAAATGCTGGCGAATGGTCAAGACATGCTCTTCTGCTTCTTTGACCAAATCTTAGCCTATGAAAGCTCTTTCACCGGACTCAGACCAATAGTTCGGCACCTTCAGACACAAAGAGCTTCGAACGGTGACATCCTAATGTTCATCTGATAACTGTTATTGTAGGACAATTCTGTGAACGGCAAGCAAATCTCCCACTTCTTCCCATATGTGGGAACACAAGCCCGCAACATGTCTTCGAGGATTTGGTTTACCCTCTCGGTTTGACTGTCGGTTTGGAGATGGTATGCTGTGCTATGGAAGAGCTCGGTTCCCATAGCTTCATGCAGGCACTTCCAGAAATGAAAGTTGAATTGAGTGCCTCGATCAGAGATGATCTTTTTCGGAATCCATGAAGACAAACAATTCGAGTGAGGTACAACTCTGCATATTGCTTGACTAAGTATGTAGTCTTGACGCGCAAAAAATGAGCTGACTTGGTCAACCAGTCCACAATAACCCAAATCAAGTTATACCCGTGAGATGTCTTAGGAAATCCAGTAATGAAGTCAAAACTGATCTCCTCCCACTTCTAGGAGGGAATAGGTAATGGTTGGAGTGTATCGACCGGCTTGAGGTGTTCGGCCTTCACTCTCTGGTAAACATCACATTTAGCAACATATCGAGCGATTTCACGCTTCATACGAGTCCACTAGAATCCAGACTTGAGATCTTGGTACATCGTAGTACTCTCATGATAGATAAACAACAAAGAATCATGAGCTTCCTTCGAAACGTTCCTTTTTAATTTCTGGACCTTAGGGATCACTAGCCTTTTCTTGAACCACAAGACACCTTCATCGTCCAGGGCGAAGCAATTAGCTTGTCCATCCTTGATCTTATCACGAATCTTCTTCATGCCTTTGTTTGTCTTTTGAGCGTCCTTAACTTGGTTGAAGAGGGTGAATTTTCTTCATGCCTTTGTCTGTCTTTTGAGCGTCCTTAATTTGGTTGAAGAGGGTGAATTTGATCTCCAAGTTGATAAGAAATCCCTCCGCGACCATCTCGAGTCCAAACCTTCTGAAATCATCACAAAGTGTGGCGACTCTAGGCTAGAGCGAGAGACAATTGCATCAAGCCTTTTGACTCAGTGCATCGGTGACAACGTTCACCTTGCCGGGATGATAATGAACTTACAGTTCATAATTTTTTATCATCTCGAGTCATTTTTGTTGTCTCATGTTCAAATCATCCTGAGTGAAAATGTATTCGAAGCTCTTGTGATCCATATAAATACGACAAGGATTTCCTATTAGATAATGTCACCAAATCTTCAAGGAGTGTGCCACTGCTGTAAGATCTAAATCGTGAGTTGGATAATTCTCTTCATGCCGCTTCAATTGGCGTGAGGCATACGCGACAACCCTACCTCTTGCATGAGGACACATCAGAGGTCTATGCGGGAAGCATCACAATAGACATCAAAACTCTTGTCCACCTCAGGTTGAGCTAGAATGGGAGCGGTCGTGAGTAGTCTCTTCAAAGCCTAGAAAGCTGACTCACACTCGTCTAACCACTCAAACACATTCTCTTGCTTCAATAACTCAGTCATGGACTTGGTAATCTTAGAGAAATTCTCAATGAGCTGGCAGTAATAACCCGTGAGTCCGAGCAAACTACGAATGTCGGTGACATTCTTGGGTTGAAACCAGTTGAGAACCTCTTGCACCTTGTTCGGGTCAACAACAACTCCATTCTCATATAAGACATAACCCAGAAAAGTGACTTCCTTGAGTCAGAACTCATATTTGCTGAACTTGACATACAGTTGGTGATCTCGAAATCAGCCAAGAACAACACGGAGATGCTAGAATGTTCTTCTGTGTTCTTGGAGTAGATGAGAATGTCTTCAATATTTCCTCCTATGCTTGTGTTTATCTCCTTCTAGTTTCCTTCTATTAGCTCTTTTGTTTTGCTTGCGAGTTTTTCTATTTTTGTTGCGATTTTCATTTTAGTTGTTAAGCTAAAATTCTTTCACCTTGTGAAGTTGTTCTTGAGGTGCGTTGGTCTTGAATTCCCTTACCTCTAGATTATCAACTTAGAGAGGTTCTTCACCCGGTGCTATATTCTTTGGTTCTAAGATTTCTTTCTTCAAGTTGCTATTTTTTTATGACGATGATTCTTAGAATGAGTTTCAATAGAACCTAGGTTCACTTACCTCTATTAGAGCCATGCTTCTCTTGGGATTTTGATCGCAATTTGTTTCTCCTCGATTTTTGCTTTCGTTTGCGATTTTGAGGTGTGTTAGGTGAGAAAATAGGAAAATGACATCTGTTTCAAAAGAAATTGGTGAGACATTTGTTTGTCCTTTTTAGTCATCATTATCATTCCTACACAATGGGTAATGTGGCGAGACAATGGTGACACCGTCAGAGCCACAGGCGGTAAAAGGGTGGTGGGTGGTGACAATAACAGGGGAGGCTTAGCGATGGCACATCGGGCAGCGGCTGCGGATCCAATGACAAGAGCGCGGTTGGAGATGGAGGAATAGGGCAGGTCAGGAAAGCCAAGCCGCTGTTGCCGTAGAAGATGAGAGAGAAAGAAGCATGCATTGGGGAAAGATGAATGGTAGAAGAAGTTGAGACGTTAGATAGTCATCCAACGAACATGACTCGTGGGGTGTAACTAAGCTTATTTGTAATCAGTTGTCAAGCAGACTACCCCTTTTTATTCGCATTTGCCGAGCACAGAAGCAACCAGTCCTCGTAAGATATTTTGAGACACTGAGGGATGAGTGTGGTCGACAGGTCATGGCAATGGCTATACCATATTTTAGTCGACCAGGTGATTAAGCCGAGTGTGACTTGACTCGTGCCTACCAAATACTCTAACATACCATTGTTAAGCATGTCCGTGCTTTATTATTGCTAATGATTAGACATGTGTTGTGCTTACCAGTGACCAGTAGACAAACCTTTCCCAAGAGTCCAATTTATTGTTGCTTCTTGCAGATGAGACAAGCGCACAGCCGCACAGTTTGTCCCCCCTCAACTTGTCTCTCTGATCCTTTCAGAATCCTTTCTTAATTTTCTCTCATCTCCAACAACTTTCCTTCGAGGAGAATCACGAAGGGAAAGGAGAGATAATCCTGTTCTGAAGGGAATGATCCTGAGAATCCCATCGTGAAGTGAACCATGAAAGTAAACTGTTGGAACGTTAAAAGAAACGAAAATCCCTTCACGACGGGAATTTCGCTCGCGAGAGAAATCCCTTGGCGTGGCCGCTTGTCACTGTGGAAAGGTTTAGCTGTTAAGCATGCTGCAATCTGCATAGTGCACGGGTACCTGTTCTCATCTTCCTATACTTTTGTTTCTGACGTAAGAACACTACGCCGATGAAAAATAAAAATAAAAAAGAGGAGAGGCTACTCTGTTTGGGACTGGTCATGGAGTAGTTCAGCAGTGATCATGGAAATAGGATGGGAGTGATCAGTTAACGCCGGTACATGCATTGCCCGGCATGGTGATGAGCAGCGAAGACGCCGTCGCCGAGCATGGGGACCCTTGCTGCGCCGCAAGCAGACTAGACGCGCTGTGAAGCTGCATGATTGCATCGATCTTGTCTGTCTCGCTCTCACTTGGCTGTCCTCCGGTGTGTTCCCCCTCGGTACCACCGTGTGTGACGCCCACTCGCCTCTGCCTGCCTCCAACTGTTTGATTGGATTTGGGGCCGTCCGCATGAGCCTTTACACTTTTCAGTTTGTTCTTCGTATGAACTATTGCACATAACAAAAAACTTCCATTTTTAATAAATATTCGATCAGGATGCAGAATTTATTGAAAATAATTTGGATGTCCTGTTGGAATTGATGATTTCGTCGTTGCCATGTCAATTTCCCTAGAAACGCTACAGGCTTGAATGCCTATATCACCCTAACTCCTTGTGTCCATCAACGCATTGTCATCTGGCTCGTCTTGGAGCTCCTTTTCGCTCATTCTCTGCCTCTCTGGGGCCAGCGGAATTGGCGCTTGGTCAGACCCTGAATCCTGGCATTGCATCAAGTGTAACAAGAACAGTGATGCAGCTGGCAGTATAAAAGTATAAAGTTCTTTTGCGCATTTGTAGTCGTTATTCATTGAGAACATTGAGATGAAGAGGCATGCGATGCTTAATTCTTATGATATTAGCTGCACAATCTTCTAACGCTGAAGAAAGTTTCAAGTGTTGATGGAAATGGAGTTTTCGCTTACAGCTACATGTCTCTTGTTGCACGCTGAGCTGCAACTGTATTGTGCCTATCGTGTACGGTGAACCCGTAACAATATTCTGACGGAAAAGGAAAATTAATAAAATGAAAGGACTGATTGAAACATCCATGGACAAATGGCGACCATGAGCGAACCTTTTGTCCCCAATAGCTAGTACAAATCAAGTAACACCCCAATCACACAACTGTGGTAGGACCGTCCTGATGGCATGGGAATCTTAGAAAAAAAATATACTAAAGATTCTTATCACATCTAACTGATCTAAGCCATGCCCATGATATGTTAGATTTGTGTAAAATATATTCCCAATATAAAAGATTTATTATCCTTACAAAAGCAGTGTAAACATGGGCTGATACGCAGTCTTAAACTTTATCGAACCCATTTTCCCGGTCTACTGTAGCCATCTGAAACTACTACTCGAAACTCTAGCTGAATTTACACAGTTTCCTGCCAATTTTGTGATCCAAATAGCTTATCTAATGTATAGAGCTTCAACTGACCACTTTAAAAATGCTCTTTGTACAAACCTTCTAATGATCTGATGTTAACACTAGATTATTGCATCAGAGCAATTATACAGATATCAATTTTCAAACAAAAATCGAAGCTATGACCATCAATTCAAACTTGGCTCCATTTTCGATCTTTACTTTCTTGAGCTTCATTTAAGCTACCTAATGCTAGATCTGACTAGCGTGCATTACAGTGGTAGAGCCATGATTTAAAGAATGGATATTCAAAGTTATTAAAAAAAATGTTCAACTCTAATTTAAACACTAATCGATGGATCGCGTGATAGTGCCATGGTTCTTAAGGCGGTAAGGCAAGGTGCGGCGACACACCTCCTTCCAGCCGCCTAGGCGCTTAAGGCCCGTGGTGAGGTGATGTCAAACACACATCCTAACATATAATTGCTCTAGATTTTAGTAGCAGTGTAGCATATATAGTTACCTTGGTAAAAGGATCAAATGGTCTAAGAGTGGGAGGGGTTAAATCGGGCTCTAATTAAAATTATTTCTACCGAGTACTAGAACAAGTAGCAATCTTATCCTAGATAAAATATAATGCAACTACGTGAACAAGCTAGAGCAAGACAACAAAACAAGCAAACAAAGATACTAAGCAAATTATGGAATTAAAAGCTTGCAAGAAAGTAAATATTCAAAATAAATACGGAAAAGTAAAGAGATTGACAAGAGGACACCAATTTATTTTGAGGTATTAAGGAGTTGGCACTCCCCCTAATTCTTGTTGTAGCATTCACTAAGGATATTACTCTCTCTTGAGTCACCAATACTCAAGTGCTCTCTCATGATTGTCACTTCTCCATCTCCGGATAGGCGGGTATCAAACCAAGTACATCACTCTTCTCGGGCCTCCCATAAGAATTCAAAGCGCTCACCGAAACACCTCCAATCACCAAAGATCAGCTAGGTGTTACCAACCATAAAAAATAACAAGCTAATAGCTTCACTTGACCAAGATTAAGTATAAACTACAGCTAGATGCACAATTGCTACTCTTTAAGCACTAATTATATCCTTAATCTTCCAATTAGGAACTTTGCAAATCACTCAAGTGCTCTTCTTGCTTTTTGATGACACACACAATGTATATACTCTTCTGGGTTGCAAGAGATACATGTGAGACTGAGTGAGAGAGTATTTATAGGCTAGAGGTCCAAATTTAACCGTTGCTCAACTACCTATTTTTTCTGTGAACGCCGGAAGCTCCGGCGTGCACCGGCTCACACACGCCGCTGCCAGTTGTCACTAGCCGTTACTATTTAAAATACTCCGGTGAAGCCTCTGATTCACACGTCGGACCATTCGGCGCGTATAATCACGAAAAACCATATGAGAAACGTCCCCTACAAGGAATGCTTCGGCAAAGCCTTTAAAAGTATGTTGGGCCTTCCAGCTCATTGTACTTTTTTTAAAAGAAAATTCACATCTTCTAAAAATACTGTGGCACATTTATCCTTAACGCCGGACTATCCGACGTGGTGACTTAAAATTTCCCTTACGAGTCAAAACACTCCGACGAGTTCAAACTTTTTAGACGCTAGACCATCCGACATATGCAAATTTTTCTGAACTCATCCAATTCAATCATTCAAGAGTTCTAATTTCTCGATAACTCATCTATAAACTTCACTGAGCTATCTATTACTAAAATTTTATAAGTATGCATTCAAACAAGTCTAGACTAACCTATGTTAAGCTACTACGCTTAGCCACTTTTTATAGTGCGGTCAAAAGGATATATTTTAAGAGACAATAAAGAAAATATTGCCTAGTTTGCCAATCAGTGATGACAATATAAAGAACATTACAGTATTATGCAGTATCACCAAGGATGGAATGAGTAAGATTGAAATCACCATATAAACGCAAACGGCTATTCTCTGTACTTATGCTGACAATTTAGCATGACGGGAAGAGTTGGACAGAATTCTGCCTGAATATAAGTATCAGGAGTCGGATTTCATGCATGAGCTGTAACAAACATATATATTAAGGAACAACTTAGGTAAAGCTCGACTATGCCACTCTTGAAATTGCATCAGAGCACGGTAACTGCAGGAGTGTTCTAATCCCCTCCAGGCATACGACCAGAAAATGCGACGATATTACAGAATCCATTACAGAACTTATCATGCGAGCAAAACTGGTCAAGAAGGAATAAGATACAGAAAAAATAAGGCATATCATCATGTCGAGAAATGTCAGGTTAACTCGACCACCAGCAGTCTTAGCTTCGATCAAACTACTATAGAATCCATGAGATGCATCATCAGCTATCAGAACTTTCTTGCAACAATCCCAGCCTAACATGCCTTCAACGAGAAGGCCGCTTCATCAACATTGCGTATAATGCACTGGAGACTCCAGTATATTCCCATCTCTCCTTACCAGTGCAGGTCAAGTCACGGTGTAACGGGAAAGCAAAACACTGCCAAATGTACATATTTATTGCGAAAGAAATAAGTTTAACCAATATACATGGTACTGAGAAGCAATGCACCGATTCCCTTGGTCTCTGCACAGGACAACTTAATTTAGCATGTAACAACATGCTATCATCCAGCAAGAATGGCACTTTGCGGAGGAACCTCGCCTGAGCAAAGGTAGCAACCGGAAGGACCAGGCATATGGCGGCCTTCTTTCTACTCTTGTTGTCTGACAGCTAACAATAGCTACCTTATCACCTGAAAAGAGCATGAAATGGCAGAGAGCATGAATACTTTGCAAGCTTTAAAGAACAATATACAGTAACAGCAAGATCATAATAAATAAGAGTTGCTCTTTGGGTAAGAAAGTAAAAAATATGCAATTGAGTACTTTAAGAAGCAATCGCCTGTATACTTTATTCTATTGATATATCAGTTTCCTCCCAAATGACAGGATTTATCCAATACTCAAGTTGACGAATGCTACTACCACAGAACAACCCCTCCTTTATTGCTCAGCTAGTTTGCCACAATTACGTCCCTCTTCACCGAAATAGAAATTAAGATGGACGTTTCTTTGTGTCAACTAATTTTGGCAGCATAAAGTTGTGATGTGTAAAGTGAAGTACCAAACATTCATAAAGCAATGAGAGTACTTCAGCTTTCATAATAGCAAGCCCAAAGGAGCAACCCAAGTCCAGTAGTCCACCATTTCTTCAAATAACAGAATATGCCTGTTGAAGCAGTTGGCTACCTTCTTCTCGAGGCAGATATATGAATAAAATCTTGAAAGACAGAAAACCAATGACATGGAGGATAGTCAAGTAAGGTCTCCAAGGCCTAGGTCATGCATGGATCTTACTTTATCAAACTCTTTGCTGTCAAAAGTGCATAACTTACGTAAACCAGGTAATTCTCTAATCTTGTGCATATGATGGTCAGGTTTTTGTGCACATCAATCAGACAACTAGCTGTTCCAGCTTTTTGTCATAACAGAACAAGAATGATGCATACATACGAGGACTTGAGCACAAAATGTTCACATCAGAGAGACATGAATTTTGGAGTGGACGCATCTATTCTGTGCTAAAAAACGAGCAAGGCACAGGTAGCATAACAAAGAAAGAATGGAGGTGTCAAGAAACTAACTAGCAAATGAGAAATAAGGAGAAGATAGAATATTTTAGAACTAAAGCAAAAAAAAGGATCAGAAATTAAGGCTGTTAAACTATCAACCTGCAGTAGCATGAGTTAGTTCCATTCTTTTGAAGGAAATCAAAGCAGACCTGCTAAATCTATTTCTTGCACATCGTCGACTAAGACAATTCTAATCTAAATAATCATGACCATAAAGTACCAGAGAAAAGTCAATTAACCTATTGAAATCGACTGTAAGCCACACTCAAAAACAACATTCTAACGATGAAATAGGTACACTCCATCAATCAAACAATGTGACAAATAACTTCAACCCACATCAGCTTTGTTAGATTTACTTTGCATTTTTTTTACTTCAATCGAAAATCTTCATAAAATGATATTTCTCTATATTTCAGTCCATTGCCTAAATCATGAAAACAAAAGGTATTTTGTAGCCTTCGACACACCACACAATGACATACTTAAAAACCTCCAAACAGATAGCGTGTTCAGTATTGCACGGTAATTACCGATCACTATCAGTGCAACTATGACTTAAGATAGAAGTAATAAGACAACAGCAACTTGACAATGAACATCTAAAAAGGTTACAATGCTTTAATCAAATTATAGTTTATAAGCAAGAGCTTTAATCCAATTAAGAACACCGAGCCAGATTATAAGAAAGAAACAACACATTTAGATGATCAACAACAGAAAGCACCTAAATCAAGTCATAGACGCTAGCTTCATGTGATTGATTATCCAAATACTAATAGAAGAAAATCAGACAGTAGCATTAAAAAACAAAATGTTACACGGCGTACACCAAATGATCCATATCACAGAACATCTAAACCACTAAAACTGTTTAGTTCACTGAGGCTAAGCGATTCAATTGATGCTCCAGGGATACAATACAAATATTGCGAGTAAAGTTCCAAGCTTTGTTGCGATGTGTTTACCTGATAACTCGAAGCTTTGGCTCAATCAAAAAAGCCATCCCCTTCGCGAGCCTCTGACATGACTGTATCGGACTCAGGGTGTGGTGGCCACTCGGACGACACAGTCTCACCGCTATTGGCAGGTCCACCACCTCCTTCCCCGGTAACAGCCTGCGCGAGCTGAGTAGGCGACGCCGAGATAGGAGCTGTCAAGAGTGGAGGTGCCAAAACTGGACCCGTAACTGCCGCATCATTGTTGGTGCGAACGCGGCGGCGGCTGGTGGTAGTGAACCGGATAGTGATCCGCGTGGGCGGCGGATCCTGCTCCGACGGCGCCGCCACCTCGGGTTCGGAGGAGGGGAGGCGGAAGCGGCAGACGGGGCATGAATTGTGCATCTCCAACCACGTCACGATGCAGCAGGAGTGGTAGAGGTGGGCGCAGGGGAGCTTCCGCGCGGCGGAGGCGAGCGGGAGGTCCTCCTTGCAGATGGCGCAGACCGCGGCGGGCTCGGGCACCTCGACTGTGGGCAGCGCGGCGATGGACTCGGCCGGCGCGGGCGGCTGCCCTCCGCGGTGCCCGTGCTGGAGCACGGACACCGCGGCGGCGGCGGCGGCGACGTCGATGGGCCCGTCGTAGAGGCGGTGGTGGACGAGGCGGCTGAGGTAGGCGCGCGCGGTGGTGGGGTCCATCTCGAGGTCGATGTCGTCGATGTCGCCGGCGTCGTCGGAGAGGTCGGAGGAGGAATCGGAGAAGAAGCCCGGCGGCGGCGGGGGAGGGGACGGGGCCGCGAGGGGGCTAGGGTTCTCCTCGAGGAAGTCGCCGCTGCAGCGCGGGCAGAGGAGGAGCGGCGGGGAGGGCGGCGCGGGCAGCGAGACGGTGGCCTCGCACACGTGGCAGTAGAACGACCCGGGCGGGGGCGCGGCCGCGCCGGCGGGAGGGGAGGGCGCGGACGCGGACATCGCTCGCTTCGCTTGGGTGGCTCCGCCTCCGGATCCTCGGCTCTTTGTTTCCTCTGCTCGCTTGTGAGTTGGGGATTTGTTGCGGGAGCGAGCACACCGCAGTCGCTGGCTCCCCTTGTCCCACAGTCTCGTTCGCCCCCTTTCGGCCCCCCGTGCGATACGGGTTTCACACGGCGCGGCCGCGTTAATTTCCGGGCCCTGACGGGCGGGGGCCGCGCGGGTGATTGTGCTCTGCCTGTGTTGACCGGGGGATGGATGTGGACGTGACGATGCGCCAGAGGCTTCCCGGACGGCTGCCGAAACATGGGCAGGATATTAGTACCTGCTGTCAATACTCAAAAACATTTTTTTGTTACACGTGCCATTTTCATTATTCAGAAAATAATAATACTACGTGAGTCTTGTAATAACCACACGGGCATCGCATGCTATCACTTTGCCGAGAAACCCCACGACATGCCAGTACACGAGTTCAACATCTGTCATGTGAACCGAATGTCGCATTAACGCTTCTTCACGTACAAGAGAAGAATTGACAAGTAACTATTTATCTAGCAACATACAAATATATATCATAATATATTTTAATTATCGACTGTGTATTATTTCAGATGATGGTGTGCGACAAGCACGACATTTGTCGTGTGAGCTGGAGGTTGCGTGTAAAAAGTACACTAAAGTTTATCGACATGCGCTAGCTTGTTCACGCAAACTACACGAATACACATCATATATCATCCTCATCTGTTGATGATGAATTGTTTCTATAATTTCACACTATATGTTCAACTGAGCTAGAAGTTAGTGTCCCGTGCATGCTAAAGCTTCTTTTGTTTATAAGGAGAATGACAAGTTCTAGTCTATATTATTGTCGTGTAACATGCAAATATAAGTTATGTAGCGTCTTCATCTATCGATGTTGTACCATTGTGCTCTATAAAAGTCCAACATTTGTCATGTCAACTAGAAGTTGCTTGTTTTGCGGCACACTATCACTTATTTGCTGCCACTGAAGAGAAGAAACGGTGGTGCCACTCTGGTCATGCAACATGCAAATGTATGTCATGCCTTATCATCATCTACCGGTGATGCCCTGTTTTTATGATGCCACGTCATAAGTTCATATTTATCATGTGGCTTGTATCCTAGAGGTTGCAAGTCCAATGCAGTCCGAAGCCTCTTTGCTTACAAGGATATAAGATCAGCAAGGGCTAGTGAGACGTTGCTTATTTAGGTAACCAAGCATTATAAGTAACCATGTTAGTCATGTGCATTTGACACACTATTACATTTCATGAATGTGCGCAACAATTTTAGTATGTGATAAAGGCTTCCCTTCTAAACTCCGCTAAAGCTTTTTTTTCTTATGAGGAAGAGAGAATTCACCGACACCTATTTTCCCTCTTATCTTTGGACAATTGAAAGTGTCAATTCCTTCCATACATGGTACTAGGCTACTAGCCTCTTCTATTTGTGGGCGCTAGTCATTTAGGATGACACCCTACCAGGTTATTACAAGGTTAGTATACGAACTATGAGTGTTTGTGATGTACATTACGACCTCTTTTCTTCAAAACAAAAGCGAAATGGGTGCGTGTAAGTCTCTTATATGATAACTCTATATTTAGAGAAGCACAATTACAAGGTACAACCTATAACATTGGCACTACAATGCACTGTTTTTAGAATTCTAAAAATGGCACTATAAAACAGTTGCTAAGTAATGATACCATCATTTATCTAGAGTTTCTAAGTTATTGGCTAGATCTAGCTAGCCTTTAAAGTCATTTTCAGAGACTTGTAACCCACTCAGCCTAACTTTATGGGGGAATGACCCAATAAAAGTTATAACTAGGGTCATACTAGGCCCAAACTATATCCAAAGTCTAGGATTTAGGCCCACATCTATCTTTATCCTTTTTGGCGAGGATGAATCGAGTATCGAGGATTGTGAAGGCTGATGTCCCCTACCTTTGATTGTACTCTGTAGACTTTTCAGTCCACCAACGCAAGTCGTAAAAATAGAAGAAAGTGCGCGTCCCTGACAACAACGACGCTTTGGCCGAGTGGTTAAGGCGTGTGCCTGCTAAGTACATGGGGTTTCCCCGCGAGAGTTCGAATCTCTCAGGCGTCGTTTCTTTTTATGTTTTTTTTTTCAGAATGCTTATCCCTCTCTTTTTTCCCCTGTAATGCTCACAAATATAAGTGTGTGAACTCGATCCTTTTAAAAAAAGAAAAATAGTTCTTTTCCTTAGCTATGGGCTATTAGCCCTAAGTATTAATATCGGATGAGACAAAAATCTTTGGGAGCACCGATATGATTCTCTACAATAGTTCAGTAGTGATAAGATCAAAACTCGATTGGATTGGATTGTACATCTTTTGTAAAAAGCAAATAATTAAATTTTAATAGTACTGTACAAGACATTTTTTTGATGGACTAGCGTGTGGATCTATCTCTTAGGTTCAACAACCATATAAGCAAATATCTAAAGTGTACTATCTTATTGTTGGTAGGATATCTAAAGTTTATTATCTTATTATTGGTAGAATCTCAAATTTATTTTGGTGTTAACAGCAACGAAAATAGAAAAGAATATAAGTTTCTAAGTTCCAGTAAACAATAATCTAAAGGGAAAATATATATATGTACAGATCTTACTGTTTCTTCTATCAAATTTGATAGCGTCAGTATCATAACAGTTCAATATCCCTGCGTTGCAACGGATCCTAATATGACACCTCTATATTGCAATGTCTCGTACACAATATTATTTTACTTCCTACAATATGCATGCCACACAATTGCATCACGTGAGTTGTTTTTCCTAACTAAACATCCCAAGAACAGATACCGGTTTACCAAACAGGAGGAGTTCACATAGCGGAAAAAATATTTGGTAAATAGAGAAATATTGCAGCAAGAAGCGATGCTGCAAATGACCAGAGGAATATGCTCTTGAGAATTATAAAATATCTTAATTAACCATTGCAGGTAATCCAAATTCTAGAATAGCTTACCTTTTGCTGAAAAAAATAATCAAGAACGAACAACCAAAAACATCTTCTACATGGTAAGCTGGGTAGGTCAACATTTCTTGAACCACTGTTGTATCAGTAACTTGGACCTATGTCCTATACCAGAGCACAATATATATATATATATATATATATATATATATATATATATATATATATATATATATATATATATATATATATATAGGGTAATGATATACTCCCTCCAATTACAAATGTAGGTCGTTTTAGATTTGTACATAAGGATTAAGAAAGTAGATCAAATGACTTTATTGTTCTTTATTTATTTTGTATTGGAAAAGATAACTCATTCTTTTACGAGAGTGGTAGCATCTATTAAATAAGGGCAAAACGAGAACAAAAGAGAAAATAAATACATAAAAGTTTAAGAATGATTTATATTTAGAGAATAGTTGATGAGACTAAAACGACCTATATTTGAAACCAGAGGGAGTATATTACAAAATTATTTCAAGTATATCAGTAATAGCATGCTTACCTATATGGAATGCGCTGGTCTGCCAATGTATCCCTGTACTTCTTTGCAAGTTCAAAATCTAAAATGTAAACCAATACAAAAATTGAAAGTAATTAGCAAGTGCACGTCCGATTAATCCCATGAGTAAAGGCAAGTTGAGGGAACATATCTAATCACCTGATTTGCCCTTTTACCAAGACCCATCAGACAATTATCTGGCTTGAAGGTGAGCATCTTTGCTGTGCCTTCGCTTATCTGTTCACTTTGAATAATGGTAGTGGTTTCATGGTTTGATCGATCCAGTTCTAGGGGACAGGAGCACTATATGCCTCTATGGAGCAATTAGCACTTTCTCCACTTTCATATGCGCTTTTGTGATGACCAAATCGACTAGAGCCCAGATATACTTTTCCCAGATATCAAGCCGAAGTGTAATAGCACTAAGCTCCAGAGATTGAAGGTAGGGATGTGCAATGCGCTTACCTTGAAGTGGTTATCCAAATCGGAGGTATTAAGTGGGATGCGCTCCTTGACGGCATGGAAGATGATGCGTGTGATGGAGTTGATGATCAGAGATATTAAGTGCGCAATCGACGACGGGAAAGGAAGACCAGCTAGCCTCGCGCAAGTCTGGTGGATCCGTCCCCGCGCCACTTTGGTGAGGAAAGCGCTGGGCAGGCACTCTAGCTCGACGTGCGTCCGGGCCTCGCCGACCATAGTCGGCGTGAGGAGGATGTACCCATAGAGCTGGACCAGCGGGCTGAGGTTGGTCTTGTCGAATGTGGCGGCGATGTGGTGGGTGATGTTGCCGGCGGTCGAGTCACCGGCGATGAAGACGTAGACGATTAATGGTGAAAATTGTTTGGATTTATCGTAACTTGTGAATTAGGTAGAGTATAGATATAGATAAAAGTATAGGAATGTAAGATTCAAATGAATGGCTTTAAAAATAATAAAAGAATTCAAATGAATGAAGTTTTCTAAAGAAAAAAAAAACGAAGCTAATATTTCCGTTCCAGACTTCCGGTAGAAGTTACCAGACACCTCCCCCTTCTTTGCCCCTGGACTTCCAGAGTATTCCAATCCACCACCGAACGTCAGAACCATCCAGAAGCGGCCGCCTCTCTAAAAAACTCCCCATCTCCGGTCATCCGTCCTCGCACGGTCGCTCCACACCACACGCAGATCCAAACCCGACCAAACCCTAATCCCCCTTCCCCTCCGCGCACCCATGGCGAAGTACGGCGAGGGCGACAAGCGGTGGATCGTGGAGGAGCGCGCCGACGGCACCAACGTCCACAACTGGCACTGGGCGGAGCGCGACTGCCTCGAGTGGTCGCGGGCGCGGCTCTCCGCGCTGCTCGCGGGGCTCACCGTCCTCGACGGCGAGGGCGGCCTCGCCATCCGCACCACCGCCCTCGACAAGCTCAACGGCGAGGCCTACGTCAACATCCGCAAGGGGAAAGTCATCCCGGGGTACGAGCTCTCCCTCACCCTCTCCTGGGAGGCCGAGGCCGCCTCGGAGTCCGGCGTCGTCAAGGTCACCGGCGCCGCCGAGGTCCCCTACCTCGCCGACGAGAACGCCGATGAGGACCCTGACCTCCGCGTCACCGTCCGCGGCGACGAAACCCCCCTGGCCCGCCGAGCCAAGGACGCCTTCCTCGCCCGCGGCAAGCCCCTAGTGCTGGAGAAGATCCGGGAGTTCGTCGCCGCCATGGCGAAGGGCGGCCCGGCCAGGGACGAGGTCGAGTCCAAGAAGACGCCAGCGAAGGCCGCCGCAGTGCCTGGTGGCACGGCCACTAGCCCCGCCCAGGCGGTGAAGAAGGAGGAGGCAGCTCCAGCGCCGGCGGTCGAGGAGAAGAAGACGAAGGGGAAGGGGAAGGAGAAGGAAGGATTCAAGACCATCGAGATGACGGAGAAGTTCTACTGCCGCGCCAAGGACATGTATGAGATCTTGATGGACGAGAACAGATGGAGGGGGTTCACACAGAGCAATGCTAGAATCAGCAGAGAGGTCGGAGGGGAGTTTAGCCTCTTTGATGGGTCCATCACCGGAGTCAATGAGGAGCTCCAGGAAGGGAAGCTGATTGCGCAGAAATGGCGGTTTGGGAGCTGGCCGGACGGCCTGTATTCCTCGGTAAGATCCTCACCCGATGAATGCCTAATTTACATTTTGGTACTGCTCTTGTATGCTCAACGATCTATTAGATAGGAAAATTTGGATGTCAAAAGTAACAAATGCGGGAACTGTGAAGAGTGACTCTATCAAGGATTAAGATGTTTAGTCACGAAAAAACAATTTGATACGCCCACGTGGATAATGTAGGCATAGTAGTAAGGGCTGCTAGACGTGGTGGTTTTCTCCCATTTGAACTCGGATTCTCAAAAACGAACGTACGAGGGGAGGACTTACGCTAATCAATTTAAATGACGACTTTGTTCTCTCCAACCAAATGCCATTTAACCACGCACATTATTTCAGCAAATAAGTCTCCTCTAACTGAACACTTTTGGTTGCTGAATTTTGCCCCATTTGTGGAATCATGCAATATCTGTAGTGAGTTCATCAGTAATTGAGTGCTTTAGGTTGCTGAAATTTCTTGTTTATTATGCAACATTTCTGCCTAGCATGTCCGATTTGTTGAATCATCCAAAAAAGAAATCATGGATTCATCAGTAATTTAGCACAAGAGGTGTTTGGAATTTCTACAGTGAGTATGCTGCACTTCCCAGCAATGCATTACGTTTGTGGGCTCATGTAATTTGTGAAGTAGTGTTGTTGGCTTGTTGTGTTCAGCTTGTATTTTGAATGCTTAGCTAATATTCTTCCTCTTGTTCAAATGCTGCTTTCTGGCAATTGCTGTAGGATTTTGCTTTGAGAAATAAATATTTATGTGCTTATGTGGTCAAGATGTCAATAATTATGATCACTGCGCGTGCCATCTTGGTGTCACCTCATTGTGTTGTATGAATCTTAAAATGCAGGTCAGGTTGGTGTTTGATGAGCCCGAATCAGGAGTTACGATCATAAAGCTCAAACAAACTGATGTTCCAGAGGAAGACAAGTAATGCTCAGTATCCATTATGTCATTTCCTGCTTTGAACTTAAAATCAGTTACAACTCGTGTCCCTCGTACTTAAAATCTGCCGCCTTTGTGCCATTGCAGGTATGGGAATTCAACTGTGGTGGAGAACACGGAGAGAGGCTGGAGAGAACTTATCTTCCAGCGGATCCGTGGAGTTTTTGGTTTTGGGATCTAAAGAAGTATTTGGCCTGAAGCTGGATTTCTATTTTTTACGGAGTCAAGCCATGAATGTCCTAGTCACCTACTCATCCATGTTTTACTCACCCAGTTCGTCAATGTCGTTGAACACAAAAACTTTGCATACCATGGGGGTTAAAACGCATCAGCTATTCATCGCGCTAGAATGCGCATGCTTCTTACTCATTACTCCGGCGCTGGCACAAGTGAATCGATGTAGATCAGCTGATGGTGTCTGACCTGGTACTCTCTTGTTTCTTGGATGAACATGATCTTGCTGTGTGATTGTGCGACTGTCGGTGTCGGAGTCGTCATGGCTTACAGCTCTGATTGTCTTCTATTTTCTGCTTTTGAATTACGGTTAAGACTTGCGAGCATTGCATTGTGCCGCCGTCACAGTCGTGATCTGGCACTCGCGTCTTTCCTCCCAATTGGTTCTGCGCACGTCTTCTGCTTAATTTTCGGTCAGATACTTCGAAGTGGTACTCAGAAAGCTCGACTGGACGGAGCAACGCCATCTCCATCGAGGTCCCCCGTCTCCTCCGTCCCAGACTCCCAATCCATGCCTAGCCTGCCCGTCGGCTCTGTCGCTGGCGTCCGCTCCGCCGTCTCTTTCTCGTCGTTGCCATGCTACGGCGAGTTGGCGATGGTGCTGCACTGCAGGGGCCGGTTGATATGTGCCTGAATTCTGCGGAGCTGGCGCGTGCGCAGCAAGGGAGCCTGGAGGCAAGGAGGCGCGCGGACAGGGCTCGGGCGCGGCGTTGCGGTGCGCCTGTCGGCAGCGAGGAGAGCCCGGCTTCCTCTTCGGGCGCGCGGTGCGACCACCGGAAGATACACAGAAAGGGAAGGGAAGGAAAGGAGAGGGGGGAGAGTGCGAGCCGTGCGGAGGAACAAGGGGAGGCGAGGTGGGCCGGGCAGTCGGGCCGCGCAAGGATAGGAGGTGAGTTGGGCCAGGGAAGAAGGTAGAGAGCGAAAGGGAGTGGGCCGGCAGAAGGGGGAGGAAAGGGTCTCGGGGCCGCAGAAAAATAAAAAAGGGGAAAGGGGTTTCATTTGGGCCGGCCTCAGAGAGTTTCGGACGGAGCTAAGAATTGGAATCCGGAAGGAGTTTCGATTTAAAAATGAGAACAATTTGAAATTGTGATTTAAATTTCGGGCGTGTATTATTTGACCTCTTCCGCCCACACACCTCAGCTGTAATCCGATAACGGTGGGATCCATCTCACCAGGCTCCCCTGTTTTTTTATTTCGTGCAAGCGACGAACTGGATCCTCTGATTTCACGCAGAGTGTACTCAGACAAGATCTAATGCTACAGTATCATGTTTACTGTACACCTCATGTTTTACTGGTCAAGGGATCTCGATCTGTGACGAAAAATCTATTTCATGCGAGCGACTGAGCTGGCCCACACGATTTTAGGCCGAAACCGATTTGAGCCTAGTCGGCCAGCCCACCTGGGCCTCAGCCTGAGTCACGGCCTACCTCGCGCGTGCTCCCACTTACTGGACCGCATCATGGCGGCTGTAAAGCCTGCAAGCCTACCCTATCGAGCAAAGTTTTGGTAATTTTTTTTTAACTTTTCTCGATAACTTTCTCTTGGTAATTTTTTCTAGTAACTTTTTAAGTAAAATTTTTCTTGTTAATTTTTCTCGAAAATTTTGAGCAAAACTTTCTCGTGCAACTTTTTCTCAAAACTTTTCTAGTTAACTTTATCTCAACACTTTTCTCATGCACACTTTTTCTTAAAACTTTTTGAAACAAATTTTTCTTGTGCAATTTTTTTCAAAAAAAAGGAAGATGTGGAGGGAAATTTTTTTCAAAAAAGAAAAGTGGGGGATGTCTGGCGTGCTCACGCGGAGGGCACTCCTTTGTGTTTGCTGTCCGATTTGCGTCGCGAGCAAGCCTCCTCGCGCGCGAGCGCTGATTAGCACTGCCCGATCCACGAGCGACGTGCGAAACGGAGAGACTTCCTTTCCGCTCTCGTCTTCCTCTTACTGCCTTTTTCTCTCCCCTCATTACCTCCGTTCAAATCAACACCATCCAAATCTCTCTCTCTCTGCCCAAGTCGCACACGGCCGCCGTGCCACATCGGGCTACGCCACAACGATTCCAGTGTCGCCACGCTAGATCGAGCGTCGCAACGGAAGATTCCGGTCCTTGCAACTCGTTTGCCATAGCCACAACCCTGGTTTTATACCTCGGGTCAGGTGCAGGGTGTCATGGGGGCCAAAGTGCTCGCCTTGCAGGGCCAATGGCGACAACCTGCCCAAACGACATGAAGGATTAGGGGGTGTGGTCTCCACCATGTGTAGCGTCAGCAGCCTCGACTACTCTTCCGCGGGATAGAGCCGCAACGTGCGGTATCGGCTCCTCATTACCGGCGCCGAGCTCCTCCGCGTGAGATCAAGCTTCGTGCCATAGGGAGCGAGCTCTTGCGCGTGGGATCGGCTCTTCGTCGTCGGGGCGAGATCCTCCGCGCTGGGTCAAGGCGGAGCGACCTAGGCAAGCACGGCGACGGTAGATCAACTCCATGCCGCCTAACGAGATTCGCAGAGAGACATGGTGATGTAGCCAATCCAGGCTTGATGTTGGTTGACGGGGCGCGAAGAGGTGTGACGCACGACGTGTCATCTACTGATCTCACAACTCTCTAGAGGCTGCGTGGTCACGAGCAAGTGGAAACTCAATACTGCCTTGGCAAAGACTGGCGGCAACCCAGGTTGGCTCACCATGGACATGGAGCTTTCAGCATTGAGCTTTTTGTTCTTTTGCCTTGCTTCTCATTCTCTATGTTCTCTCCAGTGTACTTTTCCTTGTCATTCCGATAAAAATGAGAGATTAATTCATTCGGTGGTGATTCTCCCATAGTGATGTAATTGTTAAGCCAATCTTTTTTTTTCCAGAAACCGGACCCCTCCCCAAGTGCCTTCGTTGGAGGCATTAAATGGGGCTGCATCCCACGCTACCCCCAGTATCGAACGTGGGTGGCTCGGGAGAGAAAGAAATTATATGATATCAGATCTCATAGAAAAATCATCATCTCTGCGTGACATGTGTCATGTACTTCTCTCACATGTATTCAATCAGACCGTTGATCCGAAACGAATGGCGTGAATCAGGGTCTCACAGAGACCTTTCTGCAGAGGGTCTCATATAATTTTCTTTCGGTTCGAGGGGGGGGGGGGGGGGAGCTCCTTGCTCCCCTATCATCGCCAACCGAGCCCCAGCTCGGATGCATTAAGCCAATCCCTTAGTCTAAAATAAGCAAAATGTTTTTGTAGGTAGTTGATTGATTTTGCCTCTCAGAACTGGTATTTCTCATTTGCATTTAGCTGAACTGCTCATGTTTAAGAAGAGTTAGGTAGTAAACCAATTCTTTTGCTAAGTTTTACGGGTAGCGAAAAAAGTTTTACGGGTGCTTTTATTTATCCCTAATTGACTGATATGATCAATAATTAGAGGCTGGTACTTTTTTGAACAATCAATTTGATACCAGTTCTAGATGTTTTTGGTTCAGAAAAATTCGATGTTTTGATGCTCTAGTTAATTACTCAGGTGTCATATATATATACAAGCTCATTAGTGTATCATGTGAGCCTTCATCTATCCGAACAATCAAGTTTGCTGCTAGTGTCGATGTTATGTTCAGAAAACTTTTCAGATTTAGGATGCTTTATATAATCATGGTAGTCTAGTACTTGACCGAACGATCAATTTGTTGCTAGTAGAAAGTTTTAAAGTTAGCTTATACCAAATTTTGTTTCAGGGTTGTGTTATTAGACTTGTGGTTTTTATATCACACAACATAACTTCATCCATGTGATGCGGCATATTTACCGAGTTCTTTTTTGGCATTGACTTTTGGGATTGTACTAAAATCACGATATTCCTTTACATTTCGTTATTCCAATTTGCTTGAATGAATAGAATAGTTGCCTAGTATAATCGATTAATTTGCTTAGCTGAACTATTGCAATTTGCTTGTTCTGGCCAGGGTTAAAAAAACCGTCGGTAACCGCTCAAAAATCGCGGTTACCGACCTTCCCGGTCCGGTCCGGTTTTAAAAACAGCTCGGTAACCGAAATTTGAATTCAAAAAATTCGAAAAAATAAAAAAAATTTAAAAAAAAAATCAAAAAAATCTTTAAAAAAAACTAGACATAATTCTAAGAACTTCTATGAAATTTTTTTTCAAAAATAATGTCGTTTGCATCATATTCTATAGGGAGAAAGTTTGAAAAAAATGAAAAAAATTGAAGCGCGCGGCTCAATTATTAACTCACATTAAGGAAAAGTGTAACATTCAAACACATATTTTTCTTGTATAAAACGTATTTTAAGAGAATCTTTAAAATTGATTTCACTTTATTTAGAGTTTTATTAAATTCTCTATGATTTTTACAAAGTTCACAAGCATAAAGTGAATATGTTAAGAAACATCACAGTAATTAATTTTTTCATGTCTACTATTATTTTTTCTACGTAAATCATAATATAAATAAGCTAATGAAAGTGGTTTCACTAATTTTTAAGGTGTGATGGGTCAGTTATGAATTAATCTAGTCGCAACACATTTACACAATCATGCATGTTACAATAACTAATTCATGAGTTCATATATTTTTAAAAGATATAGGATCATGTAAGAAGACTAACAAAATTAGTTTCATGATTTTTGGATTAGCAAAGAGTAAACTATGCATTTACCTTGGTTTAACAAATAAAATTTCTCACAGAAAAATTTGAACTTTTTTATGAGTATAAATACTTTTATCATGTAGATCATGTTACAAGGAAGCCAACAAAATTTGTTTCACTTGATTTGAAGCTCGGATGAATTAGTTATTGATTTTACAAGATTGAACCCTTTTTTAGGTTTTTTGTTGAACTGCGCTGAAATTCGATAAAACCGCTCGATAAATCAAGAAAACCGAGCGGTTACCGACTCAAACCGCTTGGTAACCGACCGAATCAAAAATACGAGAAAATCGCTCGGTAACCGACCCAAACCGCTCGGTTACCGAGAGGGCAAAAACATGATTTTTTCGCAAAAATTTAAAATTTGCCGAATGAATTTTCTTTGATTTTTTTTGAATTTTTGACCGATAACCGTGGTTATCGCGCATTTTCGGTTACCGCCGGAGCTCGGTAACCGAGCTCCGGTCGGTAAATGGAACCTTGGTTCTGGCTCGTCTGAAGCAAAAAAATAAAAAATTGTCCTGGCTCCAATACGCAGAATGCATATTGAATCACCACATAGCAGATTTTACGCTTGAGCAAGTTTAAATATTTAATCGAATGCTTAAGAAAAATTTTGTAACAGTTTAGGCAAGTTATGTTTATATGTCAAGCATTTTGTGTGTATGACAAAAGCATTTTCTTTCTGGTACTATGCTTTATACATGAACATAATAATTGCTCTCATGTAACTTTGTTCCTTTTTTCTTTCTTTTTTTTTTGTAAATTTGCTAGATTTATATTCATTGGCATTAGGCAACTTTTTAGTTACGATTTTTCCAACTTATGAGAATGGGGTAGTTATTATTTCTGGTTTTTCTTAAGCTTTCAATAAGAAGTTAATGGGATTAAGCCATTATCTGGAACTGTCTATCATTGTGTGTAAAAAGTGACTCATGTGGAAGTTAAAAGTGTTTTTCTTTTCTCCCAGTACGATTTATATATAAACAGAGATAACATTCGTATATTCAGCATGTGTGTGTTTTGCCTATCAATTTGCTTTATTCAATGCATACTATGGTTAAATTAGACACTTTACATTGATGAATAGGCAAATTTATATTAGTTGGAAAGCAAATTTATATTTATGAAGAAGCAACTTTATATTTATCCTTAGGTGTAATTTAAAATTTTATTTATGAAGAAGCAACTATATATTTGTGAGCAAGCAAATTTGTATTCCAAAATATTTTTAAAATTGCCCAGCAATGTTTTATTTTCTGCCGAAGCAACTTTTCTGATCAGCAATCACCACCAAGCAAGTTTACAGGGGCAATTCAAGGAACTCGAGCAATTATAATGGGGGGGGGGGGGTGCGTTTTCACAATCACCGAATGCAAGTTTCTCAGTATTTTTTCTAGTAATTTTATTGCTTCAACCATCAGCTAGAAATTTGATGCAAGGAACAGAAATGGTGATTGCCCTGCGTCTTTTTTCATAGACGAAGACGGCTTAAGTCATCGGGCAATGCAGAGGCACGGGTTATTATGGTGGGGTCATGCAGTAACAAAGCTTACTGGTGCTGGTGCTGGGCACTGTGAGCGTCTCGCGTAACCTGCACTATCCAGAGGGCTGAAATCAGTGAGTTTTACCAAACAGTAGCTTTTAATTTTTAGCGTATCACCATCACGTACCACCAAGAAGGCAGCACCGTCGATCGCCAAGTCGTGCCACCTCTGTGTCTCGCCAATGAGGCGATGACCTTAACACGTTGTGCCATCACTGTGTACCAACTCCCAAACGCGCCTCAGTCGTGTCCCGGAGGAGACCCTGCTGCAATTGTACTCGGCCGCGGCACCATTTTCTACCCACACTATCTATAAACGGATTATTGCAGTTAAATTTTAAACTCTATTACAAATTGTTATATATTTCGTCTCTGTAAAAGTTTCTACAATATCGACTTGGTTATAGACGAGATGATAGATATCATTTTAGCCTTCTGTATTTCAGCACAACGTCAATCTACTATCATCTTCAATGAGCAGCTTGCAGTCATCCGGATTAGCTGCACCTTGACTAGCTCGTGCATAAGTCCGAACTAGACTGCGTTGTTGCGAAACCGCCAGCTATGATTCAACAAAAAATATACGTTCAAACATGTCTTGCAGTTGACGAAAATATCTCCATAATAACGAACAATAGTAGAGAAATTTCCTTCCGGAAGTACGTAATAGAGAATGCAGTTGATAACATACACATGGTTGACGGAGGGGGCCTTCATAACAGCGAAGAAAACAAAGTCCACTTGATCGAAGTCGATGTCAAGCATCTGCACTGTTGAAACCATCATAGGGACAACCCCATCCTACTATTTGTTCATTGCCGTGAACTACGTCATTACATATCTACGATGGAAACAAGGCTCTACCATCAGTTACACAAATCAAAGCAGTAGAAATTATACATAAAATCATATGATACTCACCTCGTTACAGTCAAAGAGATCTCTACCTCAGTCGAGATATCGCTTCTCTGACGTTGATAACGAGTGAGGATGACGCTTTCTGAGTGCAGTAGAACACATTATATGACGAGTGAAGAAGAAGAACATTCCTCGTCACTTTATATTGAGGGGAGACAAGCGCATTGTGTATGGGGGAAGTCAAAATAGTAGATGAGCAGGTTGTGTGTGTGCAAAGGCAAGAGCTAAGGGAGGCGATTGGTAAAATATAAAAACGTTTACATGTCTTTAAATACAGACGGTTGTTTATAAAATTCGTATATGTCTACTATATACATATATACGGATTTTTAGAAAAAAAAAATCGTATGTGACAACATTACAGACGATTTTTTCTAAAAATCGTTTATGTCTATATCATAGAAACAGACTAATTTATATAAACTGTTTGTGAGTTAATAGACGGTTGTTTTATTACAGACCCATCTATCTTAACAACTGTCTAAGTATATTTTATCCGTAACAGATAAAAAATTGTGTATAACATACCATCTATTTTTAATAATTTTGTGATAATACCTAACTATATCGTGGCTGTTGGGCTAGAGGACGAATAAGGTGGGAAGGGTGTCTTCCTGAGCCTGTGCTGGCCGCCGAGGAGGTTGTGCCATTACTGTTCCCATGCGCACACAAAAATGTGTTCATCGAAGAGGCTAAGTTGTCATCGTGTTCCACCGAGTAGGCCGCGCTGACGTCGCGTCCTCGTTGTTGCCCGCCAAAGGAGGAAGGAGATGATGAGTTGAGTGTGGGACATAGTGGGTTTTGCTATTAATTTTTTAATTTGCACTGATATATAAATAAAAACTTTAAAATTAAAATTTATTTTATTTTTTTAAGAATTTGGCATGAGACACCTTAAGACTGCTGACGTGTAGAATATACTTGCTCTAACAATGTTACTCTTCACTACTAAGGTCGTAGCACGTGTTGAACATGACACAATCGACGCACACATGGCTATCCTGTCATTCTACTTCGAGGAGGGCGCTGTCGGGGATGAACTTGCTGGTTTGTTCTATTCTTTCACAACCAAATTTGTGTATGTTGCTGGTCATCAGGCCTATGAGCACATACAATAAAAAGGATCTAAAATTCCTAATCACCGTTGACTTAGCCAAAAGTTTCCTTGGCTTCGAACCGAACACATTCTAGGCTGTTGGATATTGTCATCCAGCTAGTATGCAGTTTATGTACTAGTATATATACTCTTTTAGTGACATTAGGGCTGCAAACAAGGCATTAGTGGCATTAGGCCCTATAGAGATTTTTGCCCTATGGAGATGCAGGTCGAACCATAAAAACTTAAGGCAAATTGCGCCAATACCGTGGTGATCCACTTCCATTGCTACCTCGCTGCCTCGCTCCCCTCTTCAAAAGGTGAATGACATATCGATGGTCACGGCAAAAATTGTGACGGCAATACCTTTGTACTACCATGATTCTCCCGGGTCTCTTTTTCATCTAGGGCCGACACGAACCAATGGTGGGATCATGCAAGATTTGTTATGTTTCTTTTCAACATTACACATCTACTAGCACTCTTCATTGAGAAGACGTCTCTTAGCCTCAAAATTCTTCGAATTCCTTATAATCTAATCTAGGATTTCATTTTACACTAAACAAAATTGTTTGACACTAAAGATATTGTATCGTTGCAATTATAGCATAAATTAAGACATTCAAAGTATTTGTTCAGCTAGCTTGACAACAGTACCAACGAAGCCAATAGTGTCCTATGTTTGAAAAATCAGTACCAAATTTTTTAATAGGTCGGCACAAGCTCTACAATTTTATTATAGAAGAAGAGAGTTGATCTAATTTATAAAAAATAAATAAAAAATCTTACAACCGCATAGTTAATTTGAGAAAAAATCAGCAAAAACTCACAACTAGGAAAACACCTCAACAACTGAAAAAACCACAAAAGTCTTGCCACCACACACCAAAAGCAAACACCATGCGAGTCCGACAAGAGTCATCGTTGCCAAGCTCGCCGTACTAGCGGCACAGTAGCTCTGACTTCCCACAATGGATATCAACCTCTACCATGATGTTATCATGACTCTGCCCAAGATCAACACCAGGACGCGAGAGAAAGCACAACTTCTATCATCGCTGTCGAGCTCGTCGAACTCCTCGAGGTAGCAACTCTGACTCCTCTGCAGCCTGTTCAACCAAGCTCATCCCAATCGTCTGCCATAAGCAAAATGAGCAACTCCAAAGGGTAGAAGTCTCACCGCAACGTGCCCCTAGCCAGGGGAGGTGTGTATATGGTTGTCGATGATCCGAACCACATAGCACCATAACCAGTAGCCACTGTATCACATGTCATTGTTGTTCCAACATTAAATTTTATATGTATTTCTATGAAACGGTACCAAAGAAATAATTTGTAACAAGAAGACTTTGATTGTCATGTATTCTCTTTTGATTAGATGTATGACACATCCACAAAAATATAGACCACATCACAGTGTCACACCTACGAGTGTGCCTCTTATGACAAGCTCAACAACAAATTCCACATAAGCAATTCAGTTTGTGTACAAAAGATGGATACTGTGGGTTTGAACCGTGACAGGGGAGTCGACGTGGTTCTACTAAATACCCATATAATCATGTCATTTCTTATGCTCGTCGTGGCTCCTATTAGGGGCGGAATCAAATCCATGATAGTCTAGGCTTTAGCCTACACTATAATAGGACTAGTTATAAGTATCGACTCATCAATATCGGTTCGACAAAACTGACACTGATAAGGTATCACTATTAGTTTGTAGCAAAACCAGACATCCACCTATTTATTTAGACAAAATCCAACACTGATAAGTAGTATCACTGTCGATTCTTATGAAAAACCGGTAGTGATATTATCCTAGGATTTATTTTGAACCGGCACTGATGAGATGACCCCGGACTCGAAATATGCATTCAATCCACCTTTTTTTACCACCCCTCGCGTCCGCTCCACCTGCTCCACTCCCCACCTAAAAAAATCTAAGTCCCGGTTCCCCCTCTCTCGCTCTATCTCTCCCATCCCATACCTCTCTCTCAATCTCTCCTCTCTCTCATCCTCGATCCCCAACTTTTCCCTCTCTCTCACCAGAAGATGCGGCTCGAAGCAAATCCCGCGCATGGGGAAACTCTGTTGGTGCTGGCACACACGTACTATGGTTGCAGCGTTGCTGACCGCGGAGCACGCGGAGGCTGTGGTGGGGGCCCGGTTAACTACGGAGTGCGCGTAGGCGGCGGTGCCACTGTAGCGGGCCAGTGCTGCAGCAATGCAGGTGAGTGAGATCCATGTTGGCAGCAAGCAGTGCGAGCAGATCCGTGGAGGGCTTGCTCGCCCGAGGTGCACTCCGATGAGGAAGGGAGGAGGGGGGCGGTCCGGCTCTCCTGCTCCTGCAGATCCGGAGGGGAGATTGACGGTCTCGAGCTCGCTGGTGAGGTCGGAGACGAAGGGCGTGTGATGGGTGCGGTTGTCGGTGAATCATGAACCAGGGGTCCCCGAATCCCGAGGCCAGACCAGCAGGTTGCCACGTGGTGACCTCCCGCGGGGATGATCTCCCCGAAGTGCGAGACGACTAAGTCCCGGGAGAGGGCGTTCGGGGCCATGAACAGTGGTCCTCGAGTACCCGAGTTCCCCGATGATCTGCGAAGACCAAGTGCCAGGAAGAGAGTGCTCGGGGTCATGAACAGTGGCCCCCGAGCACCCAAGTCCCCCGATGACCAGAAAAGCCGAGTACCGGGAAGGGTGTGCTCGGGGCTGCGAACAGTGGCCCCCGAGCACCCGAGTACCTCGAGGACCCAAGGAAGGTATTTCCGGGAGAGAGTGCTCGGGGTTGTAAACAGCGGCCCCGAGTACTCGGTTCCCCGAGGACCAAGAAAGGGCATATCCGGGAGAGAGTGCTCGGGGCTGTGAACAGTGACCCCCGAGCACTCGGTTCCCCGACGTCCTAAGAAGTCCTTCACCGGTGGCCCCCACAGAAGCCCAGCGGTGAGGTGTCAACCAGTGAAAGGCCCAGTGCCGCATTTAAGAGGGCGCGTGGCCTGTCACTTCCAACAGCTCCTGCCACGCTCGGTGTCAGCCCCTGCCACGGCTTGACAGAGAGGTGTGGGGACATTTAATGCACGGGTCCCATCCCGCGTCATCCGGCGCGCCTCAGGATAGCATCGCGAGGCCCAAGGCACCTCTCCTGCCACCCTGCTGTGTCAGGCGAACAAGACCGGGCGGGCACGCCGGATTGCTCTATGGCTGCCTGGTGGGCCCGCTTCGCGGCGCCCGTTGCCAACGCCATCATGACGACCCAGACCGGGCGGGGGGAGCGTTTTCAACCCCGCTGTCACTTCGCGCAGCAGCCCATAATGGCTGCTTTTCCATTTATGGTGCCTTGGAACTCGTGCCCTCCCCTTCGGGGTACGCTACCGCCGACGGGTATTTAAAGAGAAGCCGGTGGACACAGAGGGAGAGGTCAAATCCAGACAGATCGAGCTCTCTGACTCTCGAGCGAAGATTGAAGACAGCAGAACACTCAGTACAAGCACAGAAGCTGAGACCACCGAAGAACAAGGAGCCCGAAGTTCCGCCGGGTCAAATGGCCCACCATGTTCTGGCCAGAACTGCCGGAGAAGTACGACGGGTCCATCGACCCTGTCAAGTTCCTCCAAATCTACACCACTGCTGTCCAAGCAGCTGGCGGCAGTGAAAAGGTGATGGCCAATTATTTTCATGTTGCCTTAAGGGGCTCTGCTCGCTCTTGGCTTATGAACTTACCCCCAGGATCCATCGGCTCCTGGGATGATCTCTGCCACCAGTTTGTGGCGAACTTTCAAGGCACGTTCGTGCGCCTCGGCCTGGAGTGCGACCTCCACGCCGTCAAACAGCAGGAGGGGGAGACGCTGCGGCGCTTCATACAGCGCTTCAGTCAGGTCCGCAAGACCATCCCGCGGATAACCCCCACGCTATCATTGTCGCGTTCCGGCACGGTGTCTGCGACGAGCGGATGCTCGAGAAGCGGGGCATGCACGAGGTCGAAACCACCGCGGAACTCTTCGCGCTGGTCGACAAGTGCGCCAAGGCGGCGGAGGCTCGGGCGTGGCATGTTCCGCGCCTTGAGCATCCCGCCGCCGATCAACCAGGTCCTTTCCCGCTCTGACAGGCGGGAAAAGAAGAAGAGAAGAAGGCGCGAGGCAGTCCCTGTCGTGCCGGCCCAGGGCCCTGCCCCTGGGCCAGCCCAGGAGCCCGACCGCCAGCCAGCTCGTCGGGCGATCGCCGACAGAAGACCCGCGCCCGCAAGGGCTCCGGCCCAAGCCCCTCCTAGGGCTCTGGCTCCCGCGAGGGCTCCCGCTCCCGCAAGGGTCCCCGCTCCTGCGAGGCCCGAGCCGGGGAAGTGGTGCCAGATCCACCAGACCAAGTGGCATGACCTCATGGAGTGCCGCACGGTCAAAGGTCTCATCGAGCAGCGCCAGAGAGACCGCGAAGAGCCCCGCAGGGGCGACGACGACAGAGCCGCCCCCGACAACCAAGAGCTCGGCTTCCAGGAGCCTGAGCACACCGTCACCTTCATCGACGGAGGCGCGCACACGCCCTCCTCCCGCTGCAGCGTCAAGACCATGCGGGGCGAGGTGTGCTCGGCGACCCCGAGCGCAGAGGCCGCAAGGCCCCTGAAGTGGTCGGACTCCCCGATCACGTTCAGCCTGGCCGACCACCCCGCAAGTACTGCAGGCGTGGGGCGACTACCCCTGGTAGTGTCCCCCACCATCTGCAAAGTAAAGGTCAGCAGGGTGCTGATCGACAGGGGTGCAAGCCTGAACCTCCTTTCCTGGGAGGCCTTCGAAAAGCTGCAAGTGCCTTCTAGGCGCCTAAAGCCGTCGCTCCCCTTTTACGGGGGGACACCCAGGCACTCCCTGTCCCTCGGGCAGATCGAGCTGCCCGTGACATTCGTGAGCCGGGATAACTTCCGGATGGAGAGCGTCATCTTCGATGTCGTGAAACTTCCCCTCCCCTACAACGCCATCCTCGGGCGCCCGACGCTCGCTCGGTTCATGGTGGTCACCCACTACGCGTACCTCACGGTCAAGATGCCGGACCCTGCGGGCCCCATCTCCGTGTCCTCCGAGATCGGCAGCGCCGTCTCCTGCGCCGAGCAGCTATACTTCGCCTTGGTCTCAGCTCGGGCCGAGGTCGAAGGTCATCCGGGGGGCCCGGGACCCTCTTCATCCAAACCCCGACTCGTTGCCGACACCTCCGTTCCAACAAAGGAGGTCGTGGTGGGCGAGGACGCTTCCCAGGTCGTCCGAATCGGCGGTGACCTGGGTGGCAAATAGGAAAGCGCGCTCGTCACCTTCCTCCGGGCTAACGTTGACGTGTTTGCATGGCAGCCGTCCGATATGCCCGGGATCCCTAGGGAGGTGATCGAGCACCACCTGGCTATGCGCCCAGACGCACGGCCGGTGAAGCAAAAAGTCCGGCGGCAGGCGCCCGAGCGCCAGTAGTTCATCCGGGAGCAAGTAAGTAAGCTCCTTGACGCCGGCTTCATCCGAGAAGTCCTCCACCCCGAGTGGCTGGCAAACCCAGTCATCGTCCCAGATCCGGACCCTCATTAAAGCAAAACCAGAAAATGAAGTCTGGCCTGGGCCGACAAAAGCTCGAGTGATTGCGTTGCCATCACCAACTAAAGAACAAACAAGATTCACTATCTTTCTTATTCTACTTCACAAACGGATCCGAACTAGATTCGCGCTACCTCCTACTCCTACAGAAGATCGATTGGTGCGAAAATGTTTCCATGAGACTTTCTTTCATTGAAGAAGTCCATGGTTGATCTGTCACCAATGAGTCAATCAGGAAGAGGAAGACTTGATAAAAGATGAAAAGAAAGGATTGATTACCTTTTTAATTCAAGAAAAGAAAGGGAGATTTCATAGCTGTCGGGTGGTTAGGACACCCTATCTTGAGAGATTTAGAAGGGAATGCAGTTTTTGTGCCTTGGCTATGTAAATATAGGGCTGGAATAAGTGCAAGATCCTCAACAAAATGGATTAAGGTGGGCAGGTAAAGGCGGAGAGCCCCACCAAACAAGGAAGAGTTACATACTGCCTTCGATCCCTTGCATTTCTTTTTTAAGGCAATCTTCCTATTTATTTAATTAAGGGCCCCCTCACAAGTTGACTGACGGGGATGTCTCGAGAAGAAATTCCAGAATTGGTAGCTGGGGGCTTAGCATATTATGTATCGGGCGTTTAGCTAGCTTAGAGAATAAAGAAATCTATCTCTAAAAGGGAAAAAAGAAGTACTGATTGAGACAGGCTTTCCCTTTTTCTCGACTGGCTTTATCCATGGGTAATGAGTTTCGATGTATTGGGCGTTTCCGTTTAGAAATAGAAGCTTCGACCTCAATAGAGGGAATCCCTCATTTGAGGGAATCCCGACCTTAGGGATTAGGGACCTTGCCATAGCGCCATCCCGAGGGAACGGCAAGCTCCGCATGTGCGTCGACTACACCGACCTAAACAAGGCCTGCCCAAAAGATCCTTTTTCTTTTCCAACGGGCCCGAGGGCTGCTGTCGGTGAATCAGGAACCAGGGGTCCCCGAATCCCGAGGCCAGACCAGCAGGTTGCCACGTGGCAACCTCCCGCGGGGATGATCTCCCCGAAGTGCGAGATGACTAAGTCCTGGGAGAGGGCGCTCGGGGCCAGGAACAATGGTCCCCGAGTACCCGAGTTCCCCGATGATCTGCGAAGACCAAGTGCCGGGAAGAGAGTGCTCGGGGTCATGAACAGTGGCCCACCGAGCACCCAAGTCCCCCGACGACCAGAAAAGCCGAGTACCGGGAAGGGTGTGCTCGGGGCTGCGAACAGTGGCCCCCGAGCACCCGAGTACCTCGAGGACCCAAGGAAGGTAGTTTTGGGAGAGAGTGCTCGGGGCCATGAACAGCGACCCCTGAGCACTCGGTTCCCCGAGGACCAAGAAAGGGCATATCTGGGAGAGAGTGCTCGGGGCTGTGAACAGTGACCCCCGAGCACTCGGTTCCCCGATGGACTAAGAAGTCCTTCACCGGTGGCCCCCACAGAAGCCCAGCGGTGAGGTGTCAACCAGTGAAAGGCTCAGTGCCGTATTTAAGAGGGCGCGTGGCCTGTCACTTCTAACTGCTCCTACCACACTCGGTGTCAGCCCCTGCCATGGCTTGGCAGAGAGGCGTGGGGACATTTAATGCACAGGTCCCATCCCGCGTCATCCGGCGCGCCTCGGGATAGCATCACGAGGCCCAAGGCGCCTCTCCTGCCACCCTGCTGTGTCAGGCGAACAAGACCGGGCGGGCACGCCGGGTTGCTCTGTGGCTGCCTGGTGGGCCCGCTCCGCGGCGCCCGTTGCAAACGTCATCATGACGATCGAGACCGGGCGGGGGGGCGCGTTTTCAACCCCGCTGTCACTTCGCGCAGCAGCCCATAATGGCAGCTTTTCCATTTATGATGCCTTGAAACTCGTGCCCTCCCCTTCGGGGTACGCTACCGCCGGCGGGTATTTAAAGAGGAGCCGGTGGACACAGAGGGGGAGGTCGAATCCAGACAGATCGAGCTCTCTGACTCTCGAGCGAAGACCGAAGACAGCAGAACACTCAGTACAAGTACAGAAGCTGAGACCACCGAAGAACAAGAAGCCCGAAGCTCTAAGATAGACAAACATTTTTGTAACCAGCAACATCCCTGAGAGACATTCTTAGGGCATTTATAGTATCCCCACAGGAGTAGGGTATTACGCTTAGTGCGGCCCGAACTTGTCTAAAAATCCCTCCACTACATTTATTGCATTATGCATCCGATCATTCCATCCCACCTGCCATCGCATTTACACCCATTTATTTCTCCCGCAAACAGATTCAGAATCATCCTCCCGGCTGAATCTCAAAAAGAGGTCCATCTGGATCCATGCGATAAGAGTTCACCCTCCGACAGCGGTGAGTTCAAGGGCGCGGGCTAGTGCTTTTTGTGATGTTGAATTGATTTTGGATTGAATCGATTCTTTTGTGTGATGTTCAATTGAATTCTTTGTGTGATGTTGAATTGAGTCTAGGGGCAGAATCAGTTCATATGATGTTGAATTAATTCTCTTGTATAATTCTATTAGTTTGTGTGATGTTGAATCAGTTTAGCTGATATTGAATCAACTTTGATACTGAATCTGGATTCATATTCAGTGAAAGCTAGAAGCCAGAGCAGCTCTGGCATCAATTTTCTCTAATTTTATTCTCTAGAAATAACAACATTATTGGATGGTCAACCGACACTAATAGTAGACGACTATCACTATCAAGTTAAGAGTGCCCTTTTAAAAACCGGCAGTGAAACTATTTTTCAACAGACATTAATCAGCCTTTTTTAGTAGTGCTAGGGCTTAGATCTAAATTTTCAATGAATTTTATTGTACAAATGATAGATTTGAGGTCTAGCTCAGGGCTTGACTCCTGGTTAGTTCCGCCCCTGGCTAATATAGCAGGGTTATTACCGAACGAACTGTCCCTATTTATAGAACCATGGCCAGACTTGTGCTTAGTGTCAAATTCTGAACCATTTGTGATGAGTTCGTTAGAAATCTCTCTTGAAATATCTAACTACAGCTTTCCTTACTTTGCCATAAAGGATTTTGTCCATCTTACGTAGCAAATACCTTGTTGTTACTTATTCCTATTATTTCTAGAATAATTTTAAGATATTCATTGCAACGTTTTCAACACTAGCAGACTAGTCCGTGCAATAGTGCCGCTAGATTTGAAACTATATTTGTTCTCGGGTTACAACTCCAATACATATTCAATATATATATATATATATATATATCTTCTATTTAACTTTGAGCACACTAAATAAATATTCAGTGTGTCAGAAAAAAACAGTAAATTTACTCCACAACCGGAAAAGCCAGAGAAACCATCTCGCAACTAGAAAAAAATAATTTTACTCCTGCAACCGGAAAAAGCAATGCATACGGCCCACACCCACAACCGACACTCCCGTAACTGGAAAAAAGCAATCCGTTGTTTTCCGGTAAAAAAATAGGGATTTTCCGGTTTTAGAATGACTATCCTCCGTTCATTGAAGAAGGATTTTCCGCATCCAGAAAATCTATCACTTCTAACGGGAAAAAAATATCGTAAGTTCACTACCGCAACTAACCAAAAACATTGGCTCCGTAATTTGCGCGTCATGGAGTGTCAAAATGAATGCCATATGACTCAACCTGGTATGCTTTATTTCTCTCTAGGTCATTTGTACCCTCTCATTATCTCTCCTTGCTCTCTCCCCTCTTAGATCTAGCGAGTACGGCGTCAGATCCGGTGAGTGCGAGGGAAGAACAGCACCACCTCTCTTGTGGATCTACCTAAATCTCCTCCAGTACAACCATCCAATCAATGTCACATAGCTTCATTCCTCATTAGATACGGGTAATCATATAATCAGACGCGTCTTTTAGTTATTTTTCTTGTATTTTTGCTGAATTGAATGATTTAATTATGTTCCAATGGGTTTTGTTATTGGGTGCATGGCATCGGATCTGGCGAGTGAGGGAAAGAATGGCGCCGGCTCTTCCATGGATCTACCCAAATCTTCCTGGTAGAAGCATCCAATCGGGACCCATAGCTTTGTTCCCCATTATATATATAGGTAACCAGATGATCAAATTAGTCGTTTGGTTATTTTCCTATTTTTGTTATTTTTTTGTATTTTTTTCTCAACTATTTGATTATGTTCCAATAGGTTTTTTTTATTGGAGATTTAATTTTCAAGTACAGGGGAGTTATCAATTATCGAGGTTTTGTGATTTTTTGGAAGGGTGATTTTATATTGTATCATTCTTGATCGACTTTATTCTATGAAAACATGTTGTTTTCATGTCACGTCAAGCCATTTTTTTGGTTCAAGCCAATAGCTATTTTTTAGTCGAGGAATAAGTGTTTTTTGGTTTTTTAATATGTGTTTTTCTATTTTATAACATTTTTCGGCTCTCCTATTTTATAATATTTGTTCTCCTATTTTATAATAAAGATTTTTTAGATGAAAACTACATATGTTTCCCACCCATGGACTTCTTTACAACATGTGTGTTTACTGTTATATAATGTGTGTTTTCTGTTTTATAATATATCTTTTTCTGTTTTATTACATATGTTTTTTTACATTCCTGTTTTCTAATGTTTTCCCATTTATAATGTGTATTTCTGACTTTCTGATTTCTTAATATGCGTTTTTCTATTTTATAACTAGTGTTTTTTTGGCTTTTAGGTTTCTTAATAGATTAGTTTCTGTTTTTTTCACATGCAAGCCTGTTTGGTCGCTCTGGTGGATTCTGATTAGTCCGGGCGGCGCATGGAATAATATTTAACGTGCAACGTGTTAAATGCGTGATATATATATATATATATACTAATTTTTGAGATATTTATACTAATTTTTAAAATGTATATACTCGTTTCTAAATGCTTACCATAGAGAAAAATGAAAACCAAGTGGCAGTAGTATAATCTGGCAATCTGAGCAAAACAACAGTACGGACGCATTTTTTAGTGTTTGGGCTTTATGGGCTTTCCTCCATAGCCCATATACTGAAGCCCAGCAGAAAAAAAATAGCCTACACACGGAGGTGAGCTAGGGTTAGAGAGCTTGCTCATTATATAACCCGCGCCATCCCCCTCCCCATCCAGCGCCCAGCGCCGCCGTCCGCCGCCTCGGCATTGCCCTATTGCTACCGCGGCGAGACGGCTGCCTCCATCGTCCACGCCTCGTCTCTCTCTCTCTCTCTCTCTCTCTCGTTTCGGGGCCGATGACTGGATATCTTTTGTCCGTACCATCTGATCTTCTGATGCATCGCATTTGCCAAATTGTCTCTGAGGCCCCGGATCCATCTCCTCCGTGTTGTTCGTCGTTTTTTTGTTCTTTTTATGGGTTGCTTTCCGGATCGTCGTGGTTGTGCTTCTTTGTTTTGGTGACCAGGTCACTCACGGGCAACAAATTAGAGTCTCTGATGCGCTCCTTTCCGTAGCGCATTCAGCGCTGTACGTTGCCGACAGCGAGCTCGGAATAAGTTATCATGCACGCGCCGCCTTCCCTGTGCGTCGTGTGCATCCCGATGTCCGACACTTCTCGCATCAGTTCAGTCCTTGCAAGCTCAAGAGCCTTGCATTGTTCATCTGTCGATGCACAGGATCTTGAGCTTTTCCAATATCGAACGAAAATGTTGTTCTGATCTAGGCTGCTTGTATAATCTCAGAACGTAAGGACATACATGGGTGCTTTGGTACCACCTGAACAATATACAATCACTATATAATTGTGTAAAAGCATGTACACCAGGATGCTTTGAGGATGTGTTTACATAAAACAACTGTTTTTTTCTCCCTATATAATTGTGTAGCTTGTTTAGGCAGAGGATAAGGTATCTAAGCATCGCTGTTTACATTATTAATGTTAATAAGATAGTTAATTATTGCATTGGAAATTATAATTTGTATAAATTTGCATAACTCTCTTTAAGCACATAGTATTGTTCATGTTCTAATAATCTGAACGTTAGCAAGCAGAAATCCTCATCGAAGTCTCTTTTGTGAAGACGAATTTTTTTTTACATCCGAGAACTACATTTGTCTCAAATATTACTCCCTACTCGTGAACCAAGAAGCTAAATCCTTTGGTGAGAAGGGTTGATCTACGAGTTTGGCAATATCTTGCCATTGTACATCCTGTCGAGTAATTCTTTGGCTTCTGGTCGCCGGAGGAGTCCCTTGTTGTTCGGCAGCCCGGTTCCAAGACAAACTGGACAGACCAGCTTTCCTCGGCCTGATGACATTGATCAGGAGCATGATTAATGCTTGAAATCTTAGAAAAAATTAATAGTCGAATTATTGTTTGATATTTAGGTGGGTTCATAACAAGGCCAAAAAGCAGGATTCAAAAGCAATCATGCTGTACTGGATGCGTCTGAAACTGATAACTGGATTTCCTTGTCATGATCAAACTACAATTGTTTCATGTACCAAAAACTATATGCATCTATTTGAAAGAAATAAAGAAAATGAAGAACCAGATAACAGCAGAAGTAAAGAGCATACCATAGCAGTTCGGGCACTCTGTGAATTCATAGACATCTTTTGCCCTCTTTCGGTTGAGGGCCTTCCATTTTCCTGTGCCGCCGCACATGTCACCTGAATCCAGCTGAAAATGAATTATCACTCCAAGGAAAAGGAGTCACCAATTTGTAGTTTTGCAAGAATTGAAGTTCGTGTCATAAAACTTTACGCCATAGTTCTAAAAAAATACTGCACATACTGGATCAGTATGCTCAATTGATCAACTCATTTGTGCAAAAATTAGCTTCAACTCATTTGGATTAGTATGCCAGCTAGCCACTCCAAAGTAGCACAACTGATTTGTTGTTTCTTAGAATTTGACCAAATAGCCTTATATGAAATGATAAAAATGAAAAGCGCAAAGCATGCCTCAGTATATTTGCATCTAATGGTATAACCGCAAGTTGTTAGCAATTCAAATCAACAAAACCATTAATTCAAGAGTTCTGTTTCTGTTTTTGTTCCTGTTAAAGGTGAAAGCTCTATTCATAGGACTAGGACTGATAAAGGCATTGAGATCAAAGTTATCGGAACCCTTACATATTACAGCACCGCTACCATTACAGTTTCGGCATACAGCTTTCAGTGTGCCGCGCTGGTTCATATCTGCGGCAAGTCCGTTTGGTGTACAAATTGTTGGGCCTGATGCACTGATTAATGTCACAGCACAAAGGCAAGCAATACATTTTCGTCTTGAAGGAGTATGTTCTTCCTGTATAAGAGAAAGAAATGAGGCATTCGATCAGTTGAAAGATAAGGGAATCCGGTAAAATGCTGCTGGAAATTAATAACAGTTAACAAAGACCACAACACAAAGTGCACCTTGTGGCTCTTCTGCTAAGATAAAACCAATTCTCGAGCGATTAGAAACATTTCACTCAAAATTTGTTCATCAAAGGCAGGACCTCAGGATTGTGGTCGTCAAAAGTCACAACTCAAAAGCAACATAAATACATAATGCACATGATAGACCAAGAGTCCAAGACTATGAGAGCAGTAAGATTCCGTCGGTCTATAGCTGAACGAACACATAAACAATTCTTCAATGTTGCTTAAACTTAAAACAGAAAACCCAAATAGGAAATCTGACTCGTCTAGAATCTAAACATACGACAATGGGACAAAATCACAAAATAATACTATCTTCTCTTATCCATCTCTTATCTCAACTCTGTGATTGCAGAGATGGATTGGAAGAGAACGAAACTGGAGAGGGAGCACTTAACCTGAACACTATTATTGTTTCAAAGGTTACAACAATTGGGCACATGCTCAGTGAAGAGTAATAGGACATTAAGAGAAGGCATCACTCACAAGCTTGCCCTTAGTGGAGGACTTGTCCGCGCATTCCTTTGAACCTTCGTCTTTCGAGCAACACCTGATCTGGGGTCGCACTGAAGCACAACCATGCCAAGAACTGAAGGTCAGTCTCAAGTCTCAACACCAAAATCAGCATAGATATATTTATCGAAGATAACCATCCCCTCCCAAAGCAAGAAACACACTAAGCATAATTCTGTGTATCTTCAGCAGAACGCAGCATGATGGCAATGCCAAATCCTGCAAATTTGCTGCCCAAGAACGAGCACTCTGAGCACGCTCCAGACCACCAGTAGAGAAAGAAAAAATTCACCTTTATTCGGCTGGCGGGCTCCTCTACCGACGGAGGCGGCTCGGTAGCGCGAGAAGAACGCAGGGGAGATGGACGAGACCGGTGAGAGGAGCGAGTGGCAGCCGGTGCCTGCCATTGCCGCCTGCCTCTCTCGGCGTTGTGAGGACGAGAAGAGGAGGGGAGCGAGCGGCTGGAGATTGGGTTCGGCCCCGATCATATTTGGGTGTTTGGGTCCGACCGAGCCAGGCCGGCTTCTGCTCAGTCTCAGACCGAAGAGGCCGAACCGATGGGAAGTGGCCGCGCCGCCCAGGCACACGCTTCTGTATCAGGCGGCGCCGGCAGCAGTAGGAGCTTGGCGGAGGATAAAAAGCCGCCCTTCCGGCCCGCCCCGGACGACACCAAGCCCGTCCTCCGCGACCCGGTCCGTCTTCTTCCCTGACCTGCGATTTCTCGCTTGTGCGGTCGTGATGGTGTGACGAGGGTCTTGCTGCTTCGGTGTGCAGATCTCGCGGTCGGACCCCGTGGAGGTCGAGCAGGCGGTGCTGCGGCCACCACCCTTCCCCTGACACCGTGCGTTTGTGCCAGGTGCGACCTCTTGGTGGACAATTCCGCTCCTGCCTAGTGTTTCGTTCACATATTTTTGTTGAGAAAATTGCATATACAATACCAAGACAATGTATATTATCCAGTACTCCACTAAATGAAAATCCTACGCAGAACGTTGTTAATTTCGAAATTTAAATTGGTTTGTTGTCTTGGATTTTCTTTGCATTTGGGAGTTTGCAATGTGTAGTGTTGTGCTTGTGTAGCCAGAGCAGGATGATGTGTCCTTTCTTGCTACTTGCCTTCATACATTTGATTGTACTTGGTAGTTGGTATATGTAAGAATTGTTGGATGTATGTTTCTGTGCTATGTATAATTATTTTGTAACTGACACATGTAATAATTCGGATGCTTAGCTTACCTATTTTACTATTTGAGTTAAGAAATAAACCGTACTGCCTGTAACCTTCTAGCTTAGGCCCTGTTTGTTTCAGCTGTAGATTGTGAAAAGCAGCTTGTAGATTATGGATCGTAAGAAGCTGGATTGTGGATTGTTAGAATCTGGTGGAAAGCAGATTGCTGGATTGTTACAATTTGTGTGTTGGATTGTAACAATTCAGCTTTTTCAACCAGCTGTTTGTTTCAGCTTTTGGATTGTGATCAGAATCTAGCTTTTACAATCCAGCTGTTTGTTTCAGCTTTTAGATTTTGATCACAATCCAGCTTTTATAATCTAAAACAAACATGACCTTACACTGTCCCCAATCTTGTGGAAACAGTGCTCCCAGCCACTTGAAATGTTTGATCGATATGCTAGCTTATATGCATTGGTGGTCAAGAGAGACAAGGGCATTACGATGTTTGCAGTATATCAGAGCAATAGTAGTACATATTAAAACTGCTCTGTTTGTGTACAACGAGAGCAGAATGATGTCTCCTCCTTGATAGTTACTCTGGAGTTTGGTTGTGTGAAGCGTTAGTAATCCGCCCTTGATCATAATTGGTGTATGTAGGAAGTGTTCATGTATATCTGTTGAAGAAAAAGGTCTATTTTACTCTAGATCCACATGAGCACAAGGAGTTGGCTTGTTTGTTCAGGTTTACCCTGAATAGAGCATATAAACCTGGGTCGCAGCCTTGGTAGTTCTTGGTTAAACTAGTTGGCTATTACAATTTGCAGATTTATTAGAAGTTTAGAACAATAATTCCAGAAGTTTGCAGAGATTATCTTTTACTCAAAAATTGTGCTGCTCAGAATTATTTTGACAGTATGGGGGAGATAATATGGAGTTTGGCATCCAGTGTAAACCTGTTTTGTAACTATGACGATGGCTATTCTGAACCTGCAAATATGCTCCTTTAATAATTTGGTGGCAATACTCATTCCAGTAGAGTGACACACCTAGAATAATTGAAATTTCCCTATAGTTTCTTTTTGGAGTAAATTCATTTGACACCACCCCCCCCCCCCCCCCGGCAAAAGAAATTCATGAAGTCTAATCCTTTTAAGGGATCTGGTTCTTCTTTATCTTACATAAATATCACTCCAAAAGTTAAAAGATAATTGATTGGCATATGGACTTGCTAACAGTTGTATTTAGATTCCTCAATCAAAATGGTACAGCAGTTTCTCCCTGATGAATTTGCCATGTCAGCTTGTAACAAACAAGTGATGACTTTACAAAGGAGGTGTGGAAGGAGATCACCACATGGTTCAACCTCCAAATCTTATCAGACATGGAAGAACAACTAACAATTAAAAGATGGTGGCAACAGGCACGTAAGAAGGTGACACTTAATCAGCGACAAATGTTTGACGACCTTGTCATCTTTTGGTGGAATATTTGGAAAGAAAGGAACTAGAGAATTTTTGAAAACAAACATCTATCAGTAATAGAGGTGGCTTTCCGGCTCAAGGAAGACATAGACCAGTGTCATTTAGTTTCTACCTTTTTCTCTTAAGCTTACAGCTTGTTGTTAGCAATTTTCTCTTTGCTTAGTCTCGATGCTCAGAGTGGGTCTTTGATTGGTGGTTTCTTCTATGTTTTCGCCCCCCTGCGTGCTAGGGACGGGGATTTGGTTTCGATATCGGGGAAGCCAGCCTTGTCTCGCGTTTATTCTTTTGTAAATACCCTTTTTATTCCTTCTAATATATGATCGGTAATTCTTTTGTCGTCCTTTTCGAATTTTTTTTTTTTGATGATCTTATAGCTCCAACGACTTTTACCCTTACCTCTATGCTCATGTCTTAATTGTCAAATCATGACTTGTATGTTCAATGCTTTGTTATATTATTTTGGTGAAATAATTCTCATTGGGATTCTTCCATTTCCATTAGGTGCAATTCTATGATGCTGACCGTGCGTACAACGATACAAGTCACAAAGTTTGATATTAGGGATTTATCAGATTTTTTTTCTAGAATACACAAAAGAGCTATGCATCTTTATATTAAGGGATAAAATGGAAGGTTACACAATGACCTTGTCGGTTCACAGTCTTACAAGAAGAGTTAACTAGACATGAAAATTACGTGAGGCACTACAACAAGGAGCTGAACCGATGACTCAAATTAGACTAAAGAACCGAAAGCAAGCAACCGTTCTCTAAGCACTACTAGATTTGTTGCCCCTGTATTGCACCATCGCTCGATGTCATCCCATATACGAGCCACCATGGGGTCCAAAGAGATGCGATGGTTATTGAAGACTACGTCATTTCTTGCTAACCAGATTTCTTGCGAGCCACCATGGGATTTGTCAGATTTGTTCTGAGTCTTTATGCGAGTGGTGGCTCTTGTCAGATTTGTTCTGAGTCTTTATGCGAGGCTTGGCTATTTTCAGCTGATGCTAGCTCCGCTTGTGGTGAACAGAGTTCCATGTTGGAGCTCGGGAGATCAATGCGATCCATCCTGACGCCCTCTTGTTTTCATCTCCTTCACGTATCGAAAGATCAAAGATAAGAGCTGAAGTGATCTAAGTTACAATTATGCTAGCTCCCACTTGTGGCGAACTTATGATTTATTTTTTTTGCGAGGAATACGAGAGCTTTATTACTCACTAACAGGATTACAATCACAACAATTATGTCTCAATACAATATGGAAAGCTATATAAGATAACATCCTTGCATTTGCCTTCCCTAATAAAATTAGCGAACAAATCTGCAACCCTATTTTGGTGACACCTAATCTTCGTAAGTTCTAGCACTCGATGTCCTAAAATCAGCATCTTCACTTCCCTAATGAGATGGGCAGCTTCTGATCTATCCATCACACTGCTTCTCAACGCCCGTAACATTGCCTCACAATCAGATTGAAGGAGAATTCTTTCGAGGTCCTTCAGAAATTGTCTGACTAGATTCACGTCGTTCTCTGGCTTGCACTTCGGTTACGATCATAACAAGAATATATGTACCACAAAAGAAAGAGAGACCCGCACAGGGCAAGTTTGTGATCCTGGCCACATGCCATCATGTGGTGCCCATAACGCAACGCGAAGTTGCTTGCCCTTTACAACAGGGGTCGACGTATATAGTGTCTCGCTTTTTCAAGCCCTCGCCAACACAGTAGATGCACAAAACATTGACATTTCACACGTACACCACCAGCTAGCACGGAGCATCGAAATGAAGAGCATCTGAACCTCGGACGCATGGTTGCGAGGAAAATCGTCAGACGGCAGTTGAGAAGTAACTCCAGCCAGAGTACGCACTCTCTCCATTTCTGGGGTGTGTGCCTACGTATTTTCTGCACACACCAATCGACCATGGGCACGCAACTCTGAAGTCCTATACATGGGCGTAACTTACCTGCCGAGTCCATCAATCCGGTCCGGCCGTTTGCCTGCCATGCATGCATGCATGCATGCACGCGGACGCAGGTCGGCAGGACGCAGTGCCACTGCCGCGGCCGGCCGGGGGCATATGGCTGCCAGTACTGGCAGTGCCGGACATGCATGAGTGCATGTGTGGTCAGGCTGGCCTAGACGTTAGTGTTACATACGTTTCAGCTTGCCCCAGCTACGAACTAGTGTACAGTGGCGCAGTATCATTGAACCGCGTGCTGCCGCCCCTGAGCCTGGGACAGGGCTGGTTGTACTCGTGTACAAATGTATAATACTGCCTCAGTGTCTCTGTGTGATACAGTATATATGTGCATTCATGTATTTCATCAGCTTTTTTGGTGGTTTGCGTGGGCAGTTCCTGCCGCCGTGCAGAGCTGAAGTGCAGAACTTGCCGTCTCTTTGCATGACCACCCGCGCTTTCTATCTCTCCTCGTAGACAATGGTGTAAAAGCCTCAAGGCAAAGTCAATTACCATCGTACATAGAGAAGCCAGAGAAGTCGTTCGGTAAGAATGTTAGGCTTGAATGCGGTACTTTTCTTTTCTCTATTTTCTGTAGGATTTGAACTGATTCATATGAAATTTCTTACGATACAAACAGTATCACATCGAATTCAATTGTGCAGCACATACATTTCCATTAATCATCTCAAAACTCCAATGGAACGATATGTTAAACTGGTTGAGACGTTCCGAATAATAGGAACAGACAATTAGAAGTGCTATTTTTTTCTAAAACCAAACAGTTAGGAGTACTATATATCCACATGAAATGCAATAGCTGGTACTACTCTACGTGCTGCACCTATGTACTACTCTGATTGTAAATATATGTTATTTTAGTCTATTTAACTATTCTCTAAATATAAATTATTCTATAACTTCTTAGTATTTTTTTTCTTTTTTCTTCTTTCCCTGCCCTTGCTTCACGGATGCTTTCACTCTCACAAATAAATAAGCCATCTTTTCTAATGTAGTATAAATGACAAATAATAAGGTAATCTAATATACTTTCTTAATCCTTATACACACGTCTAAAACAACCTACATTTATGATTGGAAGGAGTGGAAAACAAGCACATGATAAAAAGCAAACATATATGTTTAACTAATCAGGTGTAAATTTGTTGTCCTAAACATTTATGCTTCAAAGCTTGTTTCGCTGACCTTTCCATATAATGATGGATGATATGATTATTCTACTACTGCTGCGCTCTTTTTAAGGAATATGCAATAATTGAACAACAGCTTTCCAGCCTTTTCCTTCTTAAAGTCAGATTGCAGTTTTTGTTGGGATGCATGAGAGTGCTTCATCTTATGTTTTAAAAAAGTAATTTTCTGTACATAAAAAGTGCTTCATCTTACGTTTGAAATGGTAAACCAACAATATCTTCACAGAATTTCGACGTCAGAATGATGGTGTGATGAGACAGATAAATACAGTAACACCTGAAAAAGGTTAGAAATATACAAAAATAATATTGCAAGAAAACTAAACTAACAATTTAAGTGCCAATTCAGGGGGCAAATTAAAAGTCTAGACTACCAGTGAAGCATGGCCATTAGCTCCAGGTAAACGTTCTAGATGCCACTAACAAAAATAGCAAAATTCAAATACATCATGTATATATATATTTCTCCCTATGTGTACATATTCATCAGTGGTCCCATCTTTCGCAGACAGAACAAAAGTTTCTTTTTCCCCTCACTTCAGATCGAAGAAGAAAATAAGGAAATTGTTCAAGGTAATGCTTTTTCCTCCCTATTTGTTGCTTATTTTAGAGGTACAATAATTAATCAATGATTAAAATGACCAATGCACGATATATAATAGGACTACTGGGAGTGATGACCAAACAGTTAATTTGGCATTTTGGCAGTGTTTTGAGGGTGCGTGTACACTCTGTATTGTCATTTGGTGGCTCACATATCAATCAAAAGGGCCCAAAACACCTGATTGTAACGAAGTTGTACAGATGAGTTGTATGTAAATAATTTTCCAATAGATTAACCGCCAAATGCTCCAAAGTACTACTCCCTCGGCCCATCTCTATAAGGCGTATTTTGACTTTAAAAAAAATCAAACTTTATAAACTCTGATCAACAATTAGTCAAAGTATGTGTATGTTGTATATTTAGAATATAATGGTTACACCAATAGATTCATATTTCAAAAACTTTAATATGATGTTAATTTTGTAGCAATCGATAACAAAGAAATTGATAGTCCAAATATACTTCGAAGACTTTTTCATGTCAAAATACGTCTTATAGAGATGGACGGAGGGAGTATTTTCTTTGCGGCTTAACTAGCAAAGAACCATTTTGGCTCTGAGAAACGAAATTTACAATGAAGAAAGGCATTTTTCAAATATAAAATATAGTAGGAATGGAGTTTGGAAATTAATGCATTCATATTCGAATTGCAGAATATCTGGAAATGGATGCAGGTTAATTGTAGCGCCAGGATTTTCTTTAGAGAAAATAACGGGCCCAGTTTACTTGAATTATGCTGTGCTTGGAAATTCTAGTTCTAATCTTTCAAGAAACGAAGCTCTATGCATGCGGGTGCACTCCTGCAAAATTTCTGATTATCGATTCAAAATTCAGGAGCCAAAATCATATTGTTAAAATACTAACTCCTTTTGCCACCTCTAGTACTCCGTCTTTTCAGTACCAATTTCAGCTACAAGAAACGCTCAAGATGAATTGAACAGCTGCAAAAGTGCAGATAAATGGCTGAGAGAGATATGATGTATTGTTATCACCTGATCGAGCAGTGAGCAGTACCATAATCGGTATTGATTTGATCCTGAACTAGATGATTCAAACTTCCAAGCGTGAGAGAGGAGGCCAAAAAAAAGAGAGGGCACTCATTTTTTTTTTTTTGTGAAAAAGAAACAATTATAAGTCTGTCACCGGCCATATCATTTCTCGACTACAAGCTCAGATCCAAACTCACATTCTCTTTACGCTCCGGCGGGGCGGGGCGCTTATGAGGGGAAGCCGACGATGACGACGACGAGAACGACGTCGTGCCAGATCCTCCCACCACCACTGGCTCCTCACCTCTGAGCACCTGCAGAGGTGGCGCCGGCAGATCTTGATGTCGCGCGGCCAACGGTGTCCCGACGCCGACGCCGCCTGAGGGGACCCGCCACATCGCGGACGGCGTCACCGGGTTGCCGTTGATCGGCTGCGAGATGGACCCGGGCCCGCTGTAGTACCTGGCGCCTGCCCACGAGGGGTAGTGCGCCGGCGGCGGCGGCGGCGCTGCGGCCAAGCGGTGGTGCTGCTGGTAGGCGGCGAAGGTGGGGTGGTAGAGGTGGGCGGGGTCCGAGAGCGGGTAGTAGTAGTACTGGCCGTGGTGCATGGCCATGTCGGTCTGGAACTGCGCGCGCTTCGCGTGCTGCCGCTCCCGCTTGTGCGCGTTCTGGTGCCCGCCCAGCGCCTGCGACGTCGGGAAGTTCCGGCAGCAGTAGTGGCACTCGAACTTTCGGCTCCCTCCGCTGTCGCCGCTTGCACCCGCACCTGCCGCCGTTTCGGCAGCCGCATCCTTAGCAGTGGTGGCAGCGTTGGCAGTGATTTCTTTGACGTTGGCTTCTTTGGCGTCTGTGGAGGAGGCCGTGGTGGCGTCCGGAGGGACGTCGAACCCGAACAGCCGGATACCTGCCGTCCCGGAGCCTGGCGGCTGCAGGTGCTGCTTCTCCCGTGCCGGACGGATGAACGGCAGCTGCGAGAACGAGTCGATGCTCGCGGCCGCGCTGCCGTTGGTCCTCCCATGCGCATCTCGCTCACTCATCCTGGAATGGTTCGATCGATCTCGCCGGAGGGAGAGGGGCCGGGGGAGCAAGCGTTGGGTTAGGGTTTGATTGGGGAGAGGAGAAGCGGAGAGAAGCTACCTGCTAGTGCGTCTGGAGATGTTTGCTTGCTTATGGATTTGTGTTGTGGCGAGGTTAGAATATTAGGATATGGGGTAAATGGAAGGAACGTGATGGATTGGAGCAGCTGAAGCGGCCTCGCTGCTTTGCGCAGCTGTGTGGCACAAAAATTGAATATGGCATACGGACGCATGGTTTTCACTACGTATGGTTTATTATATCTTTTGTTTATTTTAAGATTAGTATTGGAAAGTTAGATAAAAAATAATAGAATAAGTAAGATAATCTATAGATAAATAAGTATTAAGTGAAAAAAAATAAATGACTAATGTAGATTGTTTATGCACAAAGATATATGAAATTGTATTTTTATAGCTATGGGGACCATCTAATTAGACCTACTGTTTTAGGGTGTAGGTTGTCAAGAAAGATATGTATGTATTCGGAGCCTAGTTCTTGCGTCGATATCAGCCGTCTACTATGAGATTGGGATTCCCTGATTTCACGTTGCTGTTACTGACATATGAGATCAGACTCACACGTCAGTGACAATGTGATGACGGGATCCTGATCCCTACTGATGTTGTACTAGTAGTAAGTGGGGCGTGTTAATTTGTGCTTCAATTCAAAATTCAAATACTTGTCATATTCGTATTGCTATATATGTAGATCAGTGCATGCATGCAGTTTGATTTGTAAGGATATAGGAGATCTGCGGATCAAATGTAGGTTAAAGTATGGTGCCACTACGCAATTCTGGTCATTCGAGGATTTCATAACCATCCTTGTTTCCAAAACGAGGAATTAAAGCGTTCCAAACTATTCTTCTGCGTAATTGGAGAATCCGGTATCACGAACCAAATTAGCACAGGGTACGGTGTTTACACGCCATCACATCGACACGGTACAGCTAAATTAAGATCGATTGAAGTGGTAGGCAGTACTTTTAAGTTTGTTTGGTAAAGTGCTCCTGCTAAAAAAAAACTTATCATTTCTAGTTTTAGAAATTTTTAAAACTAAAATTATGAATAGATATAGTTTTTAATTTAAACATTTTATTTTATTTTAAATTAAAAATAGATATTTACCTCATTTTATTTTATAATATCAACTCTAAATTCTATACAGATATAGGAGCCGGAGCTCCGCTAGTTTTATCCTCGCACTGCACCTAGCGTACCCCGGCCCTGACACGACTGATTGACGCGCGCGCTCCCACTCCCGGGAAAGAACAGAACACAGCCTCCGGCCGGCTCAGTTATTTCGACCCCAACAGTACCGATCCGTCCCTCTTCACCTGAACAGGGCAAGTGATCGGACGGCGGGGGGCGGGGAGCGACGACCCAGCGACACGTCGCGGCCAGGGGGCCGTGTAGCGTAGCGCCTGGAAGTAGGCTCTGTCGCACGGAATCGGCACGTCTTGTCGTTCCCACCCGCGCTCGATCAGGACGCTAGCTAGCCCCGCCAGCCGCGTTCGCGTTCGCGTTCGCGCGCTGCTGCCCGAGGCGCGAGCGCGGGGGACGCGCGGCCGGGTGGGAGTGCTGAGACGGGCGACGGGGCGAGGCAGACCGCGGCAGGAAATAAAGGTGCTGTGCGGTGGGGCGCGGCTTAACCCGGCCGTGCGGTGCCGGGGCCGATCGTGCTGCGTGCGCCCCGGCCAAAAACGCGCTGTTTCCTGTCGTCAAATTAAGCGCAGGCGGGCGAAAGCGGGGTGGGTGGACGGTAAGAGCGGGCGCGATCGACGCCGTCGTCGCGGTGGGGACGGGGCGGTACGTGGGGGTGGGGATGGATGTTGCTGTCCGGCAGCGCTGGGTGAGTAGGAGACGGGGCGCGTACCGCGCGCATGTGAGGTATTCTGCAGCGCGCGGACCGGTGGTGTCCGGTGGGTGGTCGATTTATGTACGTACGGGCCACGGGACGGACGGTATGATGGGACTTGGGAGCCATTGATCGAGCGCTTTATGCGCAAGTACAGTGAAGTACTGTTACGAAAGATAGGTTCCATCGCAAGAAAGCTAGCACCTAAGCGTATAATAGTAATACGCTTGTGATGTTAACGTAGGAATCAACGTAACATGAAGCGACGTCGATGGAATGGATCACGAGCTGCATGAAGGACCGTGTCGATGAAATGAAACACAAAACCTCCAAACCTCGTGTGTGTGGCATCTGATACTAATGCTTGGTTTGGAACGTATGAGTTTATTTATACGCTGCTACACGAATCCTTTTCCTTGCCCCTCTCCTGTCATCTTTGCTGATTTGATAATAACCAACAGTAATAAAATATTAATGTTAGTTCATAAGTATCAACGAATGATTTTTCCTTTAAAATTCAAATTTGAATTGTAATTAAATTTGGATTTGAAGAAATTCCAAAAAGAAAAATAAAAAGGTTTAGATGCCTTCGACCAGTGGGCCGCTTCAAGGCCTATAAGCCCGAGCAATCTACTAGGGGTCTCCATCCTATTATACCCTCGATGGTTCTAGATAGAGGAGGGGTGGCGCTGTTGACGAGGACTCCACTCTAGCCGGAGGCATTTGGCCCGGTGTTGGATCCTCTTTCTATTGCAGCTTTGTTCTGCTCCTCGGGTGTCTATTGCAGTGTGCACTATAGTGAGCACAACGGTATTGTATCCTCGAGAACAAATGTCCTATGACATCAGCATAGAGAGGGTGTCTATCTTTTCTATGACAACACTTTAGCATGTCTTGTCATTGGTGCCTATTTTGTTTATAGCAGAAAGTAATACCATTCATGTTGCCTTGTTAAATAAATAAATAAATATATATATATATATATATATATATATATATATATATATATATATATATATATATATATATATATATATATATATGTGCCTGCTTCCACTTTGTGATATTATTGGGAGTGTCAGGGATAATCTCTGACAATAAATTTAGGGTATACCTATCAATGGACGTATTTATCTACGTTTCTTGTGGGGTTGGATCGAAGGGGAACAAGAATATAAAGATTTATCCAGGTTTAGACCTCCCGTGGGATAATAGCCTTACATCCTGTGTATTTTCTTATAGATTGGATGAACTTGTTATTGAACTTGTTACTGAAAAATTAGTACAAACAAATGGACTGTGCCAAACTCTGTGGCAGATTTACACCTGACGAAGTCAACTACTCATAGCTCATCATGACAGGGGTAGGCACGTCTGTCATGCTCTGGTCATCTTGCAAACCCTGTTCCACCCATCGGACATCGTCACACACACCTGCAAGGCCATCCTATAGCATTAGATGCTACGAGACGGGTCACTGCATAGCACACCTACCCATTGTAGCGAAAATGACCCCATTAGGTCATGATTGTGATTTTGGTGATTAACGACAACATAGTCAATGGTACTAACATGATTGTCAAGAATATATATTAGTAGGTCTTATAGATGCAATACATGAAGAAGTCACCACAGCTGGGACAAAGTTGGACTGAATTAGAGAAGTTCCAGGAAGATTGACCTCACCGGATGGTCCGGTGCTCTAGGTGTTTGAACTCATCAGAGTATATTTGTTAAATGGGAGAGAGACCTGAAGACCTCACTGGAAGGTCCGGTGTTTGAGCAAAGTGCTCACCGAAGTAATTCTTCTAGAGAAGGTGCTGTGCTGAAGAATGAAGGTTAAGCCTCACCGGATAGTCCGGTGATCAGTGGGAGTTGCACTGAGTATTTTCAGAGAAAAGAATAGAAGGCTAAACCCATCGGATGGTCCGGTGTTGAGAATGATGAATGCACCAGAGCATTATTACCAGAGAATGATGCAGCCGTTGAAGATCGAAGGTTCAACCCATCGGATGATCCGTTGTGAATGGAATGAACACCGAACAATAAACAATGCAAAGAAGTAGAATGAAGTTCGAGATATCGGATGGTCCGGTGATGAAGGTTGAGCACATCGGAGCATTATTTCCATAGAGGGTTGCATTAGTTCGGTTGGCTGAAGTCAACTCGCCGGATAGTTCAGTGATGAAGTGATATGCACCGGATGCATACACCAGAGCAATTTACACAGAGAAGAAGAAAATGCTCGGATGGCTCAGGATAACTCACCGGATATCCGGTGATGGAGATGAAGTATACACTAGTGTGTCCGGTATTCATAGAGGCTTGAGTGGAGTTCCAACGGCTAGTGGATGATCCAGTGTTAGTACTACTATTCTCACCAGATCATCCGGTGTTAACAATTTTCAGAGCCGTTGAGTTAATGGCTAGTGCATGGGTTTGATGCTATAAATACTCCTCCACTCAGTCATTTAAAGGTGTGGCATGTTGTTGGAGTCCAAAGTAGTTCATGTATATCTGAGAAGACATACAAACCACCAAAGTGCTTAAAGTGATTATCTAAGGTAATTAAGCACAAGATTAGAAAGTGTTTAGTGTTTATAGGGCTAGAAAGAGTGTTGCTAGGTGATTAGTGTATAGAGAGTGGATAAGGAGTGATATAATCTTGTATCAAGTGGTACGCTAGCATCTTGGAGTCTTGGTCACTCACCGGCAAGCTTGTTGACCCTCCGACTTGGTGTGGAGCGGCAGCAAGGCGATTGTGCAGGGACCCGGAGACCCTTGCCTTGGTCGCTCAAGCTCCGAAGTGATCACAGCGTCAAGGAACCGGAAGAGAAGCTAGTGGTGAGACCTTGACTTGGTGGCTCATCCGTGTGGAGACATTGTCTTTGTGACTAGGTGGCTCGAGAGCTTTGACCAGTGTCGACCGGGAGTATAATTTATGGAGCTCCAATGTGGACTAGGGGTGGCATTCATGTCATCGATACTACGAAAAAAAATCCTTATGCCGAGTTTGCTCTCTCTACCTTATTTACGTTTTTGCATTAACACTCTTACAATTTACCTTCTTAGATAGGTTGAAAGCACTTTGATTGGTAGAGTAGACACACTAGATAAACCTAGAGCATATTTAGATAGAAATTGATATAGGTTTATCTTGTGTTATTTTTTAAGCCAAAATAGTTCTAAGTGTCCTAATTCATCCCCTCTCTAGGACGTCACCAATCCCTTCATCCATGACCTCGCTCGCTGAAAGGGATTGTCTGGGGAAGGAAAATACTTAAGTGGATGACATTAAATGTGATTCAACTAGTTAGGTGAGTACCTACCCTGCAACTAGCAAAAGCTAGTCACATGGTTTTGTCTACCATTAGGGGCTTATCGATGAAGTCCTGTCCTGATCGCAAGGTAAGGTCATGGTCTTGAGGGTATTTCCCCACCAGTTGACACGTGGTAGCGTGGGGCCCACCTGGTGGGGCACCCCCTTACCAATGACACTGACAGTAGGCCCCCAGCTCCACTACGGATGGGGTGGACTGAGAGGTTTGCCATAGTGACCTGTGGTCACGGTACGTCTTGTGGTCATGGTCAGGTCTGGTCGAGCCACTTTAGGCCATGGTGAGGGCATGTTTGCCCTAGGGAGTGGTTGTTGACGCGGCCTACCTTAGTGGTCGACTCAAGAAACCGCATCCCGATGGGAGGTTAAACGTCTAGGGAGGGAGAGAGAGAGAGAGAGAGAGAGAGAGAGAGAGAGAGAGAGAGAGAGAGAGAAACAAAAAGACACTAGACTCGAAGGAATTTCAACTCCCCAAGCGCGACCTTTTGAATTTTGAAAGAATCAGACCCCGCGACGGTTGAGATATTGTGGCGACCCTTGAAATTGGAGTGTTGCAGTCCCTCATGAATCCTTTCCGTCGTCTCCCTTAGCCCTCAAACTTCCACACCCCGAACCCTCTCCTGAGTTAGGGTTTCATGGATTGTGCAGATGCAGGGTCTTCCTATGGTCAATGTCCTGCGTTCAATAATCGATGAGGCCGTGCGGTTCACCCGAGACATCTATCCTGGCGCCCAATCGATATCTGCCTTGCTCAGTATTGGCCCACCCGACAACGAACCTAGTCGTGGTGACGTAGACTGCTCGGAGTTAGCTCTCGACCACGAGTGGAGGCTCTGCGAGCAATGCCAGTCAGTAAAGGGATGACTAGCCTCGCTTTGAACTAGCTAGGGATGACCATGCAGCTGGTCATAAAGCCTCAAAGCAAGGAGGGAAGAAATCGATGGCGGATTCGGCTTCCCCAGAAGCGTCCAAACACGCCCATGGGACACCGACCACCGTCAGCTCTCTGGTGGCTATGGACCCCCCCCACCTACTCTTAGCGGTTTGGCATGGAAGAGAGTTGTGCTCACCACTCCAACCACATGATAAGCTTTCCGGCTAGTTGTAGGCACTTCGAGTTCTTTCCCTAACTCCGGGCACAACCCCTCTTTCGCTGTCTCGACAGGACACCACAAGCCACAGGGCGGCTGTGATCCTGACGTCGACCCCAGCTGTTGAGGCCTCCACATCAGTAGAGCCATCCGTAGCCTTGATCGTGGTGCCTGCACCTTCCTCTGATCCGTTCTCTGTGGTCACCAGCCTTTCTACCTCTATCAGCAAATTGATCGCAGAGAAAGAGACGGCAGACAGTAGATGGGCCAAGATGGAGAGACCGGTGGCCGACGAGAAGGAGGCATGGTGCGTGCTTTAGTAGGAGAAGGCTGGGATCATCGCCTGGAGCACCCAACAGCTGGAGGCCAAGAGGATGACCCGCAGCTTTCTGAGGGATGCCTTCTTAGCAACGCGGGGGCCCTTGAGGAGCGTTCATTTAGAAGTCACCAGGCCAAAGGAAGAGACTGTACAGGGCTGGACCTACGCCATCAGCGTCTTGGCGGAGAAGTTCACTTAGCTCCTGGGCATCCTGATGGCGAGGGCCATAGAGGATGTGGCGAAAGCGATAAAAGCCACATCAGAGTACGTTCTCCAGTGCTACTGCTGTCGCGACCCCAACTTCACCCTTGAGGTTGTTCGGGAGGGGGTTGTGATCGTTGGTCTTGAAGCCGAGGCGAGGCTGCAAGCGGAGTGCCAAGGGCCAGTGGAGTACGTAGGGTCTCTCTTCTGAGTGGAAAACATCGAAGAGTAAATATCATACTGTACCTTAGGCTTGTAATATATTTGGATGAAGTTTTTCATTTCTTTGATGGGCTTGTGTTGCTGCTGTGGTCGTAGTGCCTCTGCGTTGACTATTCCTTCTCCTCGCTCTGAGCCTTCAAACACCCTCATCGATGAATAGGGAACATACCCCCCCCCCCTAAGCGACTTGGTACTCATAACATGCGCGAATGGGGAACATATTTTCTTTAGGACGAGGTCACCTACAACCACGGTTCGGTACCGCACCCTGTAGTCATGGTAACGCCTGAGACTTTGCTGGTATGGATGCTCGAATTAGAGCATGATCACGAAACTCTTTGATCAGGTTTATGTCATCCTCCAACCAAGACACATGGTCTTTGTCCGAGTAGCTGGTTACTTTAGGAGACTAGAGGGCGATTTCAAAGGGGTGCATTACTTTAGCACCAAAAACCATGAAGAATGGAGTTTTGGTTGTGGCTCTGCTGGGGGTCATTCTCAACGACTAGAGTATTGTGGGGAGTTCGTCCATCCAACATCTCAAATAGCTCTGAAGCCGATCAAAGACTTAGGTTTTGACCCTATGCAGTATCATCCCATTTTCCATTTTGACCTGACCATTTCTTTGGGGGTGTACCACCGACGCGTATCATACTTTGGTCCCGATCTCTTCACATTAGTCTTTAAGAACTCTACTAATGAACTGAGTTTCGTTGTCCATAATTATGTGGTTTGGAATGCCAAACTGCACTACCAACCCCCGTATGAACTTAATTGATGCCGCGGTTGTGATCTTCCGACTGGTTCAGCCTCAATCCACTTAGTAAATTTATTGACTATCACAAACAGAAATTCAAATCCGTCAGGGGCTTTAGGGAATGGTCTCACAATATCAAGCCTCAAAACAGCGAAAGACCTAGAGAGTGGTATGTTTTGCAGTTGTCACACCCGGTTTTAACGGACGAAACCGAGTGCGGCTTATATGTGCCCAGGAAGTTTAACACACATAAGGACATCACGGGTGAAGTAACGAAAGAAATACTTTAAATCTTACATTAAAGACTTAAACTCTTACATTAAAGACTTAAACTAAGCAACTTAATTATCTAAACAATGGCAAACTAATCGATGGCAGCGGAATGAAAGCATCGGCGACTAAGCACTCCACAGACATCGATAGGAAGACACGCTCCTCGAACACCAGGTCATCATCTTGGAAGTCTTCAAAGTCTTCCACTGAGTAGCATATGTATTGTGGGAGATAGCAAGGGTGAATACATGGAGTATTTAGCAAGTGTGAAAAATAATGATATGCGGGCTTTCAACAAGAATAGGCTAACACATGGTACATTTGCGTAAATACGAGTAAAGAAAATGGTTATGTACTTGAAAAACATTAGACAGTTGTTAAGTGAATGTAACCGTGCCATAAACCATAACCAACTAGTACCACCTATACTATACCAAAAACCAACTAATCATATGAGGATCCAAGTCTATCATGACCATGAGCACGACTAATATATCAGATTTTACACTTTGCAGAGGTTGTACAACTATTCCACGAGTCGTGATTTCATCACCTGCAAGCAGATGACTAAAGTCTCCATGTTGCAGTACCAGCTAAGCACTTTACACACTTCTGTGGTGTGTTGCCAAGAGATCACAACGAAGTATTTACAAATAATCCTCTTAGTATGTGTCATCATCACTTCAGGTTTCATCGCCAGGATTTACACGAGTCTAACTCCTACCCAGAAGCCCCCTTTTGTGCCGTGTGGATTTTGATAATTAACTTCCCTCATCCACGCCTCCAATCTAGCCCACAAAACACTGGGAGTACTCTAATTAATTGGCTAAGCCTATCCATATTGGTCTCGTATTTGTACGGATCTTCTTGGGTTGTCGCTCCATAAACCGATCCTTATTTAGGTCACTTGAGCAAATACTAAACTGATAACATATCTATGATCACAATCGCAACCACCTATTTTCTCAAGGCCTAAGGTTCCATGTTGCTAGACCATTAGCAAATTAACTTTGATTATTGCATAAGTTCATTTGTCAAGTATGAGACACTTCCTAACATCCTGAAAGCATGGCTAAGCACTTCTACTGACAAAAGACACCTAACCATAAAGCACCTAGGTTCAAGAGATGATAAGAGAAAAACTAGGGCAAACCCTAACATAGGTGGTCAGATTAATAGATACTGAATACAATTTGTAAAACAAAATATTTAAAAACATAGGTCAAGATGATCAAGGACACTTGCCTTCTCCTTACTACTGCACAGTGTACTATAGCTCTTGGTTTTGATGTTCCTCGAACTGATCCAAGGTGTTGTTGACTAATCGCACAATTGTCGGCAAAGCACACATACAAAACAAACTAAGAACAGAGCATAAAACAAAAGAACAACAAGACAAACCTATCTAGAAAGACAGAGCTCGAAGAAACGAATCTAACGGCGCAAGAATCGCTAAAAAAGGAGCTAGAACAAAAAGTTATGAGGCTTCTACTAAATAGGGGCTTTTCTACAAAAAGGTCAAGGCTAAAATCTATTTTATTAAAGGTCCAAGGAGTTTTCTGTAAAATGACAGGGCCTAAACTTAATTATTTGCAAGTCTAGGGTGTTTACTGCAAAATTTAGGACCTATATCTAATTATTTAAACTAACTAGGGGCCTATTTGCAAAACTAAGGCGCACATGCGGCACCGACGTGGCTGAGAGCGTTGACTGGATTATAGAGTGACACATGGCGGCTTCTAACTAGCTACCCAAGAGGTAAGTTCTAATCTAATCCTGACCACACGATCTAGATCGGATGACTAAGGAATAAGAGGGCTACCGGAGGGGATCGACATGGTGGCTCAGGGGCGGCAGCGAACAAAACACAACGGCGCATGTTTGAAAAATACGCCGGATGGCGCTCCAGTGCACGGCGAGCTATGGCGAATGTGAAGAGGAGGCGACAACAAACTCGATTGATGGCTTACCTCGGGCGATGCAGCTTGGGAGGAGGGTCGGTGACGACGGAGGCGGTAGAGGTGCTCAAGATTTCGATGGGAAGATGGTTCTGGCGGCCGAGGACGAAGATGATAGCTGCACGGGCTTCGATGGGTGCCGGCGGATCTGTTGATCGGCTCAGACAGAACAACTCGGTGCTAGAATGGCGCGATAATGAGCTAGACTAAGGCAGCGGCTATGGTAGCGGCGGATAGGTCTCGGCGAGATGGCTCAGGTTTCGGCGACTTTGGGACGAAATGAGAACGGGGAGAGGGGTCTCGAGTTATATAGACGGGCGGAGAGGACGTAGGGAGGCTCGTGACTCTCATTGGTGGCGCAAGACCAACTTGGACATGATGGTGGGTTCGGAACCAGCTCGAAGACGACGACACGACGAAGGTGGAAGCGGGCGCAACACCTTCGGCTGAGCGGGCTGGTGAGTGGGCACGCTGGGCTATGGAGCTACTGCGGCGCGGGCTGAGCAAGCTAGGCCGGTGTGGCCCGCGCGGGAGAGAACGGAGGGAGCGGCTGGCTGGCTCAAGCCGGAAAGAGAGAGAGGTTGGGCTAGGTTAGATTAGGTCTTCTCTTTTTATACTTTTCCTATTTTCTATTCTATGCCTATTCTAAAGCAAAGTAAATCATAAACAAACAAAGCCAAATAAAATATAAACAAAACTAAATAAACTCGACATGCCTATTTCCTGCATGAATGCACTCAAACAAATAATAATAATCTTATTCATTTGAATTTAAATTTATAAAATATGCCTTTTCCTATTCTAATTATTCAACCTATAATCTAATCTTGGAAAATTTTAGAAATTTGCAAAAGTTGAAAATCAGGCTGTGATAGCAGTGTTTGGGTTGGTCTATCGGCTATGGTACTGACACGGCTCGCACCGTTTCATTAGCTCGCAAGCATCCTAGAGAGTCGTGGGCCAATAGAATCCTTGCCGAAATGCTTTTTCGACCAGAGTATGGTATGAAGCATGGCTACCACATATGCCTCCATGGATATCAGAGAGCAGGACACTCCCCTCTTCCTAAGTGACGTATTCCAGTAAAAGGTCATTGCTCGCCTTGCGGTAGAGGTATTCATCTACCAAGGAGTATCTATGGGTTTATCGCGTGACCTTTTCTACAGACGCATCATCATCAGGGATCGCTCGATTCTAAAGGTATTCCAAGATCTGATCCATCTAGGTCGTACCCGAATCAAGCTAGGCGACCACATTATGGCCACCAAAGGACTGCACCAAGGGAGATGTTGCCTGCAAAGGTGTTACCTCGGGTGCTCGATTTCTGAGCGGAGCATCCCCTTCACCTTTGCCCAAGATCGTGGTGGATGGTCATGTGAGTCTTTCTTCAAATACTCTGACTGGGACAGGTGCGTGAGAAGAAGCTAGATGAGCTAGCTCATCGGCGAGAAAGTTGTCGCTGTGTAGAACATTCTTAGCCTCGAAACTGAGAAAGCGTCGCCCTAGCCTTCTCACTTTAGCGAGGTGCGCCATCATTGTTGGGTCATGACCAATAGTGAGTCCCCTTTCGCTAGCAGATATTTTATACCAAGTGTGGAGGTTGCTCTTATTCCGAACAAGAGGCCCTCATATTCTTCAATATTGTAGTAGAAGAAAAACATAATTGATCTACGTACCTAAGAGAATCGCAGGTTGGGGAGGTCAGGACCACTCTAGCCCCCGCTCCCTTTAGTGTGAACAACCCATCGAAGTTCATAGTCCAGTGCTCTTTTCCTTTTGGTTCTTGTACCTGTCTAAGCTCAAAGGACGACCACTCGACCATAAAATTGACCAGCGCTTGAGACTTGATAGCCATTCAAGGGATGAACTGAACATCGAACTCCTCAAGCTCCATTGCCCACCTTGTTGTGCTCCCTGTTGCATTCCTGTTGTGGAGGATTCCCCTAATCGGGAGCGAGGAGACTACCTTTATTTTGTGGGCTTGAAATTAGTGCCTAAGCTTATGGTCATCAGCATGGCATACTGTAACTTTTGGACCTATAGATACTGAACCTTTGCATCATGCAGAACTTCACTGACATAGTAGACTGGTTGCTAAAGACCTTCCCACTCAACGACCAGAACCGCGCTCGCGACCTACGGGGTAGCTGCAACATAGAGCAGGAGCTCCTCGTCTAGTTGAAGAGTAGTTAGTATAGGAGGGGATGATATGCACCTTTTGAGATCTTGAAAAGCTGCCTCCGCTTCTGGTGTCCACATGAAGTGGTCGCTTTTCTTCAGTAGATTGAAGAGCGGCATCCCCTTTTCCCCATCTCGAGATGAACATGCTCAAAGTATCCAGACACACCCTATCAGTTTCTAGACTTCCTTTCACCTGGTCGGCGATCTTATCTGGTCGATGGCGCTGATCTTGTCAGGGTTTGCTTCTATTCCCCAACTAGATACAAGGAAACAAAGCAACTTCCCTGATGGGACTCCGAACGTGCACTTCTACAAGTTTAACTTCATGCTGTACTTCCAGAGGTTGTTGAATGTCTTTTGAAGGTCCACGACTAGGTCGTCCTTAGTCCTACTTTTTATGACTACATCATCAACATACGCCTCGATATTTCTACCGAGCTGTGGTTGAATGATGAGCTGAATGCATCGCTTGTAAGTGGCACCAATGTTTTTCAAACCAAAAGGCATCTTTACATAGCAAAAAAACCTGAAGGGTGTTATAAAAGCAGTTTTCTCCTCATGTATCCTATACATGATAATCTGATGGTACCTTGAACAGGTGTCTAAGAAGCTTAGCAGATTGCTACTGATGGTTGAGTCGACTAGTTGGTCGATCAGGGGTAGAGGGAAGAGATCTTAGGACAGGTCTTGTTGAGGTTGGTGAAGTCGATGTACATCCTCCACTTACCATTGGGTTTTTCGACCATGATGGGGTTGGTCAAATATTCTGGGTACTGCACCTCTCGGATGAATCCTGCTTCCGAGAGCTTTTCAATCTCCTCATGAAGCACTCCCTTTCAAGCAGGTGTGGGTCAATGCGCCTTTTGCTTTACAGGTCACACATCTAGTCGTACTGATAACTTGTGCTCGATCACCCCCTAGGGACCCCAGGCATATCAGATGGACTCCAAGAAAAGATGTCTGCGTTTGCCCAGAGAAAAGCGATGAGCACGAGTTCCTTTTTTGGATAAAGGCCGGTCCTGATCTGGATCATTCTGGACGAGTCGGCGTCATTGTAGGATCAAGGATACAAACTAGAAGGGGTGAATAGACGGTATTAAAACTAATTGCTAAGTGATCAAGAAAACTTGCAAAAACAAACTAAAGATCACTAGAGCAATATGAAAATAACTAAGAGCTATGTCAAGATTTGCAATTCTAGGGTGACATGCAACAATTTATATTCTAGGAAGATAAATTGCATGAAAGTAAATTGCTCAAAGGACGACACACGAAATTTATCCCGTGGTATCGGTGATTTGCCGATCACCCATAATCCACGTTGAGGTGAGTTCAAGCTTCTAACCGATTCTCTATCAAGTATCCAATTCTCACATCAATTCCACTAGAGTAGCACTTTGCCTATCCGGCAAGGCGTGCTCAAAGCCTCTCACAATCACCGTTGTGGCTCGTTCACAATCTTCTTTGAAGGACTCAACAGTGCAACAACCTCTAAGCCACCTAGGAGGCAGCAAATTCTAAGAGTAACAAGTCAATGACGCTTGCTTGAAGGATCACTAGTGCCTCAATGCTCAAACTCTTCAAAGTTATGCAATAGATGCTCTCGCACTCTCAAAAATACAACCACTAAGTCAAGAGAGGGAGAGTAGGAAGGCAAGAGCTCACATGTGTTGTAGTGAAGTGCTAGAGAACTCCCTTGAACCTTCCAACCAACTATATATAGGCCACACTCCAAAATGTGACCGTTTCTGTTGATTTCACACCTCTGGGACGCTTATGGTCTGACCGCTAGCCGTTCAACGACTATAAAGTCGTGATGATGACTTCTAACATAGGTTGGCGATCAGACCGCCAACCCTCTCGGTCAGACCACGAGCAGGGAACAGAGTGCCAAAAAACACATATCAAATATGGTTATACAGCGGTCAGACCGTGACACTTGAAACTTGAATAGAACAACCTTTGCTATACATGGGTAAGACTGGCCGTTCCGGCGGTCAGACCGCCACAACTCAGAAACACCCCAAAGGACGTCTTTCTTTGGTTTCTCTCAAACTAAATTTCCCACTCTATATGAAATGCATGTTTGAGAAATTGTGGCACTATAGATGTCTCAAGTAAATGCACATCAACCCCTCTTAATACTATGACACTTATCCTATCAATCCGATCAATTTTCTTCTCTAATCTACTTTGACTGGCAAAAGAAAATACCCTACAATTATACATTTTTCTTGAGCTAGCCATTTTCATATTTTCCACACATGCTTCTTCTAGCTTCGTAACACCTTTGTGACTAATATTTTCATAACTCAAATAAACATGTTAGTCCACAAATTTCTTGTTGTCATTAATTACCAAAATATGAATTAGGTGCCTAGATGCTTCAGTCGTCGAGACGCACTGCCTTGAGCCGGTTGAAAGGACTTGGCGTTGTCGGGCTACGACCCGGGAGTCAGCTCAACCACGTCGAGTCTCCTCTTATCGCAGTGTAGGGCCATCTTTGGATTGCCCATAATGGTGATGGCTCCCTTCGAACATAGGGGTATTGACAACCTGGTATGCATAGTGGGCGACGATCATGAACCGAGCCATCGCTGGTCGTCCAGATCACGTTGTACGCAGTCAGCCAATAGTTCGCCATGTAGAATAGGACCCTCTCGGTCCTAAAGTTGTTCGGCGAGCTGAAAGTGACGGGTAGCTCGATCCACCCCAACAGCTTGGCTGAAGCGCCAAGGGTGATCCCAAAGAAGGGAGGATATGGTTTCAACGTACTCCTCAGGATCTATAGGGCATCCAGCGTGTCAGCAAAGAGGATCTTGATGGAACTCCCTCTGTCGACCAACACACGCTTCATTAAGATATTGTGCATGGTGGGCGCTTGAGAATGTGGGGTGGTCCGCCAGGCTGAAGGTGAGGGATACCTCTGACCACTTCAGTCGCAGACTCGGACCCTGCATGGTCGCACATACCTTGCAGACCACCGACTTGTACTCCCTATTTGAGGAATACGTCGTGGCTCCCCCAATGATATGATAAATCATGTGCTCAACGTACTGAAAACCTAGAGCCGTCTGGTCGGGATTTTCCCCGTCTTCGCTATCATCGTCATGCCCGGGTTTGCGACCCCATAGCTCCTTATCGATGATGCCCCACATGACCTTGCATTCTGTCAAGTCGTGCGTGTCGGTGCGGTGGATCTGGTAGTAGCCTCTGCCTTTCTTGTCATCCTTCTTCTCAAAGCATCGGCACGGCTAGGCAGCCTGCTTGATCATCATGATGTCGGGTGGCCTGGCCTTGCACTTGCACTTGCTCCTCTTTTTCTCCTTATGGTCGGCCCCTTTGGAAGAGTCAGGCTGGTCAGAGGTTAGCTGCTGCTTCACACTGATCTGGCGCTCTCGGGCCTCAGTGGCCTATGCGCACTTGTCCGCGAGCTCGAAGAGCTCGATTGTGCTCTGAACCTCTTTGGTGGCTAGCTTTTCAACCATCTTATGGTCTTTGATCCATCTCTAGAATGCGATGACCATGAACTCACCCATCATCTTCGGAATGGTATTTCGGCATTCAGTGAAACGCCGAATGTAATCTCACAGTGACTCACCATGCCGCTGCCTGACCTGGTATATGTCATCCTTGACCCCTGGTCAGGCGTAGGTTCCCTAGAAGTTAGCGACGAACTACTTGCATAAGTCTTTCTAGAAATGAATAGACAAGCAAGGGAGGTTCATGATCCAGGGCCGAGGTGAACCGGTCAAGGCGGTCGGCCAATAGTTTGCCATGACCTTTGTCACCACTCGCAACTTGCACCATGGTGGTGTAGATATGCATGAACTCCCCCGGGTGGTCGAGTCATCATATTTTTTGGCTAGGACCGGTTGGAACTTATCTGGCTAGCATACCTCTCGCAGCTTGGAGGAGAAAGTGTTGCACCTTATCTCGTAACGGAGAGTTGCTCATTGATGGGTAGCTTCATGTGAACAAGGAGAGAGGCATCAGTCTCACAAATCTAGTGATGGGGTGGAGGAGTCTAAAATCCCCCGCAAGGAAAGGTGAGTGGCAAGGCTGCTTGCCCTTTTCCTGCTCTCGCTGGGCGCGGCCACCCCCATGATGGACGGGGTGGCTGTTGCCTCGGTCTGGCGCTAGGCGGTCTCTACCAAGAGGGCGAGGTCACACAACCATGACACTACCGGTGAATTCTCTAGCACCACCACCGGTGTATGGCTAAAAAGCACCCACACAGTCTGTAGGTTCTGCGTGGGGGTCATGGCCTCATTGTCAAGCCACTGAGCATGGAGCGGTGAGACATCGCAAGGGGAGCCTCCACCGCTCGTGTTCTGCGTATGACGCAAGTCTGCGGCACGGTGTGAAGGCTTTGAAGATGACGCCGCCTAAGGCTCAACCACAGGCGGGCGCTCCTCTGGGTGGCGTAGCAGTTGCTGTGGAAGTATAGGATCACCTTCGTGGCTGGCGTCGGGCTTGTTTCCCACTTGGCCAACGGCCTGGGGCTCACCTTAGGTTTTTGAGACACGAGCATCTCTACTACCCCTGTTGCATGGTCCGCTATGCAGACTTCACATTCAGTCTCTGAATCCTCAGACTCCATCACAGTGTCTCAATCTTGGAGCTTATTGGGTTCGTCTGGGTCGTACCCCATGAAAAAAATCTCATGATAGCTGGGGTCCTCGAAACAGGACCCCGCGGCTGTCACTGATCCGGACATGGGTAGCCTAACCATGGGTTTGAAGATTGAAGAAACGCAAAAAAAATGTGCCTCTACCTGGTGCGCCAACTATCGGGAGTAATCCCTAACAATGAATCCAAGGTATACCTGTTGATGGGCGCGTTTATCTACGTTTCTTGTGGTTGGATCGAAGGGACACAAGAACACAGAGATTTATCCAGTTTCATACCTCCCGTGGGATAATAGCCCTATGTCCTATGTATTTTCTTATAGATTGGATGAACTTGTTACCGAATGTCCTTAAAAATTGGGTCCTCCCCCTTTATATAGCACGGGGAAATAAGTATATACAAACAAACCATGCCAAACTCTGTGGCAGACCTACACCTAATGAAGTCAATACTCCTAGCTCATCATGACGGGGGTAGGCACGCCCGTCCTGCTTTGGTCGTCCTGCAAGCTATGTTCAATCCATCAGACGCTATCATGCACGCCTACGAGGCCATCCCATAACATTAAATGCTACGGGATGGGTCACTGCATAGCACGCTTACTCACGACCTCGCTCGCCGAAAGGGAGTGCTTGGGGAAGGAAAACACTTGAATGGATGATATAAATGCGATTCAACTGTGAGTAAATTGCATGCTAGGTTTGGTGGGTATATCACTTGATGATAAAAGCAGGCTAAGTAACATTATTGTGACAGCATAGGACAAGCTCTAGATTGTAGTTGTGTTAATAGTCTTGTTTTACTATTTGTCATCGTGCAATTAATCCTGTTAAATTCGGTTCAATTATATTGATTAGAATATCTTTGTGACTTGATAGGTTAATTGCTCAGTAAACAAGATATTAAATTGGTTGAACTCAATCTAGAATTTGTGCTTGAGACTGTCACACTGATCGGTGATCTTAGTATAGCAGTTGGATGGTTGTTAACTTGGTAACCCACACTGGGAGCCCATTAACAAATTTAACACTTGATAATATATTTCATGTGCTATTCTGTCATATTATGTTGATTGTAATATATGATATCTTGTTGAATATGTGTAGCAATTGTCATGATTTACATTATGAAATGCTCATATTCATGTATGTGATATTCTATTATGATAGTCATGCCCTCTTTAATATGTTTAAATTCGGAATCATGTTAATCAGCATGTTGCTAAAATGTACTTTGAAACAACAGATCAATCATTGGCCCCTCGTAAACTGGTAATGATATTCTTTATCACTGTCGTGATACATCACTGTCGACTCGTTACACAAGCTGGCAATTTACTGTATATAAAGGCGTGGGATCTCCTCTGTCTGAGCCTGAGCAGAACACATAGAGGAGCTCTATTTTTGCTTGGTGCCGGCTATTTTTGTGACCTTGTGCTTGGAGGCTTCTAAATTAGAAGGAATCCACATGCCCTAAGTGCTCTAAGGTAAGTAATATGATCTGCATTTCATTTGTAGTTAGATTTACTTACTAGATTACTCTAGGTTTTGAATATTAGGGATTCCATAGAGATAAACTTTTTAGGAGCTAGAGCACCAATTAAGCTCTAGCTAATTTAGGGAATAAATTGCGATTATATGTATTTATAGATGTGTGTGGATCATTTGTGAATGAAATGTGTCGAGATGAGACTATTTATGTATGTGAATGATTTGTGATGCATATATGTGAGAATGAACTATATTATATACGATGATATGATGTTATGTGTTGTTGGTAATAATCAGAATTGAATACGGTGTGAGGCTATCACTGCATCTAGATTATTATTGGCTCGAAAAGCGATAGTAAAACTAATTAGGAGCCGTTAGTGATAACATGTTATGTATTAGTGATATAAGGTAGAATTATTTGATTAGCATAATAATGTTTCCAAGCTAACAAAATAGGTATCAGGATTCGAATGAAATTGGACAGTGAACTAAAACTACCATTGTTCACTTTCAATTTTCACAGGATATATCAGCAATCATAGCCAAATGTAACAATAGTGCTCCTACATCCATGCAGCGTCAGGTTCGGCCCCTTTCTCCTCTTTCGCTTTTGCGTCTCCCGAGGACGAGTGTAGTAGTAGTACTAGCTAGCTAAGTAGCCTTTTCACCGCTCGACAAGGCCTTTTGGCTGCCATTTCTGGAGCAGTGAGAAGTCGTTACACAGCTAGCGGCGCCATGCGAGTGCGTGCGAGGAAATTTCTGAGTGGATGTTGGCCATCGTCGTACTCACAGACTTGGTCCTTTCTCCTCTCCCGTTATCCACCCGAGGTCTCGCACAATGTCAACCGTTGTGGGCTTACAGCTGCTGCTTGCGTTTGATGTGGTGTTCTGGGGGCTTCAACATTTCCTCACTGGGTGCCTGGGGCCATCAATGATTAGTAGTACCCCCAGCAAGTTTAGCCTGCTAAAGTATGTGAACGTTCAGTAACACTCCGACACTAATCATGTGTACCTGTCCTTTACAGCAGTCTTATAGGGACATGTGCCATACTATTAGCTAATACTACAACTTTGTTCAGATTGTTATTTGTTCCCACTAGCTTGGTACTGTCAGAAGCCTGAAAAGGGCTAGTCCAACGATAGAATCTGGGAAAGAGCAGAGAAAAAAGAAGACTCTATAACAGGTCCAAGCTAAGCTTGGTTAAATATGAAATGCCAACGAGTCCACACTGATTGGCTCTGCAGATTCTATCAGGCACCACGATTCATGCGCGCATGCTCTGACGCACCGATCCATTGACGCAGAAACATACTTATTACGTCCGTAGACATGTGGCGCCAAGCAGGCCACCGGGCTCCCAAAACTGCGATTGGGACGCTGCAACTTGTCAAGTGTCAATCGTGCCAGAGTCGTTGGGACAAGCATCGATCCGACGAGTCACAGCACGTCGTAAATAAACCTGGTTGTCACACAGCGACGCCAGGCTAGCTCGCGGCCGGCTTCAGTTAGACATCGAGCTCTTTCAGCTTCGCTTGATGCGCAATTGATCGGTCCATGCGAGGACAGGAGGAGATCGCAGACGTACGAGCGATAAGGATGTTAATTTATTACCGTGATGAACGACTGATTAATATTTTTTCGCCAAATGGCCCTGCGCGCATGGAAAGGAATTCCCGGCCCAACAGCTCGGTTCGACAACGGAGTCGATCTCGTCGGGGAGTTCAGATACTCTTGAGCACAAGCTTTACAGTATTTCCTTTTTCCTTTGAGATTAAACTTTACAGTACTTCAGTTGAACGGTGCAGTTCGTGAGTAATGCTTGGGGCTGAATTGAGTGGTTGTCAAAAATTAGGGGGTGAGGAAATTATTCCCGTTCATGAACCATGAGAAGTATTTAACCTAGCCGTTGAGGAATCAGGGGAAATCCTGGACCACATTGTGTTAAGTACGACTAGAGTAATGTCTATACTACATAGTTGAGCTGCCGGTTAGTCTTTAACTAAGCGATACGGATTGTTTTCGTTTAGTGAGCATCAGACAGGCTGCTGGTACAGAACGGAGAACCAACCGAAGGGCCATGATGTTGCAAGCATGTGTTGATGATAAGCCAACTAATGATTGGTAATGAGGCAGTGGGGACGGCGCCATAGCTTTTCGCAGCTTTTAGTCCTCGTTCATCTGCGCAAATTAAGCCCGTGGGGACATGACGCCGATCGTCTCTCCACTGATAATGTTCCCCTGGAAATAATTTTTTCTTTCTTCTGTTTTCCAATACGACCACATCGTCTTTTCGTCAGCATCGCGATGGGGTCTGCATACACATGATTGCATCTTAGTTCTCTGGAGGTAGGGATCGAGCGCACGCATGCGCTAGCAATGGCGTCGAGGCTGCCTGCGATTTTGCAGACCTCGAAGACGTGTGTAACAGCGCATCGACGATGGCATGGGAGTTGAGCTGGCGAGGACAGCACCTGCAGCTCACAACATGCATGCAGGACTGAAGGCAATGTAGCTAGACTGCTAGAGAGTAACCCGTCTCGCTTTAGATCCAGCTGCATGCGTACAGTGCAGCACTGTCTCGAGATAAATTGTGGGGTACTCTCTGGGATATGTGCACACTGCTCCATGGGTGTACGTCCGTTAGGTGGTGCATGCGGCAGCACCATGGATGCATGTTATACGGAACACGGACTGCAGTATTACGTTTGGCACTGTACACCGCCGTGTAATATAGTGCGTGTATAGCTCTCTGTCAGTAAACATGCAGGACACACGTACGGGCCAGTAACTGTACGCGATGGCTGAACTATTCAATGCGATCTGTGATCGATCAGATGTTTCCAATCCGAGGAACCGGAAGGACCGCCTCTGTCCCGCTCCGCTGCGCGATCCGCCCGGCCGGGGCAAACTGTATAAGTACCGGCGGTAGATAGGAGCTCCCCACAACTGTACCTGTCAGTGGAGCCCATGTTCAGTTGGAGAAGGACCGGGGCGATATGCTCCTTCGTTCAAAAATATTCGAAGCTTTTGATACATGTGGCTATCTTACTATTTTCAACTCTTAGCTGATCTTCACTGGATATATATACGACCCTCTTATGTACTAGTTTCTGTAGCAGCATGCTATTAAAATGTAAATATATTACGTTACGCACTTTGCACGTCAAATATATTTTCACATGATCAATCTGCATAGTGAAACGTTGTCTCACGTACTAATGTCTTGATTTCTCGTATTCTAAAATCCCATACGTTTTCGAATATGAGGTTTGCATATACATGATACTAGTAAAATGAAATGTGTGACCTAAAACTAGCTATTTTTAAAACACTTTTATAAGAAAAAATATAAACTTGGACATGGCTAAAAAATGCATGTGCACGCTATAGTCATATAGCATGCACGTCCATATTTTAGTAAAACTGATTGAAAAGCTCACCTCACTTCTATGTTTTTGTTGCTTAGCGTCAGGCTCGAGGCCCTCGATTTTTAGGTCCACTTTAAATGTGGCAAAAAAATAAACAAAAAATTTAGAAAAATCATATATTCTTGAGATGTCTCGAGAAGTTTGGGCCCATTATGCCACGCATGGTGATGCATGATCAGCCTCCACCGCACCCGTAGTTTGATCCACTTGTATAGGATTCTTGAGATGCCGCTGCCAACAATCTCGTTTAGCTTTACCCCTTGGACGGCGACGAACCACCTCCTCCGCCACCCACTAGTCCCCACCAAGCGCACCCGCTCCTCGCCACGGGCCAAGTTGCTACGCGGTGGCAGGGACGGCGGCGGTGGCATCACGACGAGGGCATCCGCCATCGCGGAGGACGCAGCCATGGTGAAGACGGCGGAAGAGTCCGCTGGGGGACATGGACACGAGGGACGCATAGAAGAATGGGTGCATAGGCACGGTCGGGATCGACATCGGCGGGGACATGCGTGGTCGCCCTGGTAGCTGGCGTGGAGGAGGAAAGAGGCAGAATTTTTTAGACACTGAGAGAGAGAACGGAGAGGAGATAAAGAGAGACGGGTGGAGAAGTAACCATGTAAGATGACAAAAAAAATAGTCTGCAGATAAATGGACGGTGAACACGACGTGTGGTCAGAATGATGAAAAAATACACGCTCGAAATCTCGACATTACCAAAGTAGAAATAATTGCATGGGTGACTATAGATCTGTAGCAAGACTTAAGTCACGTTAAAATAAGCGATCCTATAAGATAAAATGCTTTCCGTATAGATTGGACCGCTCATAGATCACCTGGCCCTCCAACGATGGTAGGGGAAACATTATAAGGACGATTCACATGAACAATGCCGCCGCTCTAACTCCACTTCGGCGTCCGCGCGTCCCATCGATGGTCCGGTGACTGTGCATGGGATGAAATGACGAATTGATAGCCAGAAGTCCTTGGAACAGTGTCAAGGCTTAGCCGCCGCTGTAGCCCTACATACGACGGCATAAAAACTTGTACCGACCGGATTAGTACTATCTGCGGATTGACGCGTTATATCACGTCTGTTTTTAATAGACTATGATAAAAATAATTAAAAAAATTAGATTCATCAATTTTAGAAATCTTAATATTTATTTATAAATTTATTAATATTTAATATATACATATAATTATGAGAAAAATAGTGATACTTTCATGTATGCATATAATTTTAACATGTAGACAACAATAATATGAACCTAACTAAATTTGTTTTATATTTTTTTAATTTTTAAATATTTTTCTATATATTTTAAATTATTTCAACCCATTTATATATATACACACACGAATGCATACATATATATATATATATATATATATATATATATATATATATATATATATATATATATATATATATATATACATAGACTAGTACTTCGGTTCGTTGTCGATAAGAAAGAACACTTGAACCGCGCGCGTTAACTGTTTTGATCGATCTTTAGTCTCCATTAATTTCTGCCAAAATTTGAATCACTCGTAGCTAGCAAAGATCTATGAAACGAATCAACCAATGCACTTGTTGATCCTCTGCAACAGCTCTCACTCTGCTCTCTCACACACACCACTCTCTCAGAGCGCAGGCCTGTCCTAACCCTTTTCCTGCACTGTGAAAACCAGGGCCCCTGAACCTCATGAGAGCTAACCAATATTAGCTGGACACACACATAAGAGTCGGAATACAATTCAAATTCTGATATTCAATTCGGCAAAAAAAAGAGCGTAAAATACAACTTAAAATTTGACACAACTACATATGTGTTAGAATTTGACTCGAATTTGATATATCCGATCGGCAAAAAAGTTTAGACATGATGTTCAGGTAACGTGCCAATCCGAGCCAGCCGGCCTAGAGTCGCCAAAGAAGGAAACTGACGGTCGACGGATGGGCCGCAACACAGAACCAAAGAAGTTTCCGAACCGGGCGCCTGTCGCCGATCGGGCATCGGCCAGGCTTTACGCGTTATGTGGCATGACCAAAGTGTGGCAGGGTGCAGCTGGGAGAGGTAGCTGTCGAGCGAGCTGAAACATAGCCCGAACCAGTGGACAGAAGAGGAGAGCTGAGGCCGTCTCCTTCGGAAGGTTAAGGCGCAACCGCATCAGTTTGATGGTACTCGCGGCAGTTTCATACTTTCATCAGTGTAGGATGCTGTCTGTCGCCTTCGGATTGCCCCGAAATAGGGTCCAAGTCAGATACGGTCTCTGTGGGCGAATATGGACAGACAAGCACCACTTACATGCGTGTACTGTCAGGCACTCAGGCTGCAGGCATCAGGCAGCGCCCCATTTATAAATGCTCAGCGCTCAGCTTAGCTCGGCAGGTAGACGGCCCGCGTTCGTGGCCGGTGGATCCCTGCCACGCACCTTAACACCCTAGCCGTGGCCGCTGTCGCCGCTACGTACGAAATCGGATGGGGGTCGAGCGCTAGCTCGGGGACCACGGACCACCTCGGTCGATGATCAACCGAGGTGAGCGCGTCACTCCGTGGAGTCGGAGCCGAGAGGACAGACAGGCTGTGACAGCTGACACCGGCCATCGTACGTGTCCGTGCGTGGGCGCTATCACGTTGCTGCGCGAGCGTGCGCGGTGCGGCAGCGGTTGAGATGTCCATCTGATCAGATGGGAGTGGGAGAGGGAGAGGAAGAGGGACACGAGCCGGGCGGCCCGCGCGCACGCACTGCGCCCTAGCTAGCCGCCGCAGCGGCAGCGCGGGCGAGGAGAGCTGGCTAGCTAGCTGCTGCGAGGCGAACACGTTTTGCATGCTCGGTTCCAAGGGGGGACCAGCGCAGCTCGCGCGGCGGCCTCGTGGGGCGCCGAGGGCAGGCCCCGGCGCCCGGGCCGGTGCCCGTGGAGGGACCGGGTGAAGTGAAGCCTGGTGCCCGTGGAGGAACTCGTGGGGTGGTGTCTCGTGCGTGGGGTTGAGCGCTTGAGGTCAGGTCGATCGGGAGGATCGATGGCGCAGCGGCGTGTCGGTTTCGGGACTTGGGTTTCAGGCTTTCAGCCAGCCGCTCGTCGGTCTCCGGCGCCGATGTGCAGTTGCGTGCTTCGAGTGTGCGGTGATGGTTTCCATGCATGTTAACTGGATCAAGCTGAACTCAACTCACTGAAACGGTGCTCTTCTCTGTTCTCATGTTTGAATGGATTACAATTTTAGTTTGTCCAAAATACTGGGCCTATATGTCTGACAGGCTCACGAACATAGATGGGCTAGTCCCTTAGTGGACCGAATCTGACCTAAATCACCCAAATCCATCCCAGCCCCATTAGAAGCACCAAAAATGGAAACAGGTCTAATCCTTGTTTGAACTAAAAGAACCACATTCCCTGAAAACAGAAACTAAAAGAACCACAACCTTCCCTCGAAAAAAGAATAAGAAATCTAAACACTACAAGCACCCCATAGAGATGTTCATTGCTGGTTCAAAAATATAAGGTTAAGTTGCAGTGGTGGATTTAGAATAAAAATGGTCGGTGTCTCAAACTGGTCTGTTAAGGGTCCTAGTTATCCCACTTGTTAAACCAGTAGGTATCGTATAAGCTACTATATATAATAGATCATTTAAAAATAAAAATTTAACCGATATCCTATGCACTATATAGATATAAAGTGAATCCACCCCTATCAAGTTATGATCAAGTTCTTGACATCCCACAGTGACAGTAATTTGTAAATGGAATGGATGATAAAACTAACGACACCTTACCTAATTTTGTAAAGGGAAACCACTCATGCATAGGAGACAAAATCAGTGGAGCCCGACTAAAGTTCAGAGCGCAGCATGCTTTTTTGTCGATCAGCTTCAGCTTCAGGTAAATGCTGCCACTTTGGAAAATTGGGATCGAACGCAGCCTGCACTAACATTGACTGGAGCGTCATCGATCGTTGTCCGGACTGACTCCTCCTTGCAAAATTAGGTCCAGGCACTGTCACGACATCGTGCCTCTATCTTTCTTTTTAACAGAGATTACCTCGCTTTCTATTAAAACTCAATAAACAAGTTCAAAACAACAACAGAAGAGAAGAAAGACGAAAAAAAGAAAATAGCTAGGGATTTTATGTGAGGAACCGTTTAAACAGTATTTTAATTAATCATTAAATATAATTACAACCTCGACGATTAATCAGGATACCATCCCGGTAGCCTCGGCACGTGTTTTTTACCCAAGATCAGAACACATGTCTTCCAACATTTAGTATCACAACATAATTTTTAAAAAAAAATAATTAAAGTTATATTACAAGTTCTTAAGCATCAACTATTTTCAACAATTTACAATAAAAAAGACAACTACACAGCGGAACAAAACCTATCAACACAAAAATTAGACGGAGCCATATGTGCTTAGGCTCCATCCAAAAGCACGTCACAAGAGAGTAGGATGCACTATTCTTGCCCGCCACCGACATCGGCGAACACGAAGTAGCCAAACACAACTCCTCACCTGCAAAACCTGTAGAGCAGCTGAGTACGAAGGTACGCAAGACTTAATCCATATAGGTCATATATAAATAGATCGACTCCAAAGATTATGTATTGAGCCATTAGTAAGTAAAAATAACACAAGGTTAAGTAATTTACATACGCGAAATGCAACATTTTGATATAAACATATGAGCATCTACTCTAGAACCAAAACTATCCTGTAGACAACATCTAGAACCTAAATGTAACTGAAACCAATATAAACATAAGTGTAAGATAGAACCATAACCTCCATGTCCCAACATACCAAACCACCACATATCATCCTATATTCGTGACTCTACGACCGATGCAAATGAACAGAAGCTTGCTCGATAACCGAGAGCGCGGAAATTCGAATTGATTTTACACCCTGCAGAGGAGTAAACCTAGACCCACAGGATACGAGACCACCACCCACACAACTCGTCGGTTGCGAGTGATGATTCACATATCATCCTTTCACGTACCCACCCTGAACCTTTGTGCCCATGCCCGATGTATGTAGAGGCCACCTAAGACCCTAAGCATCCAACGTCTTATTGGCGGATCTCAAGTGCCTCTACAAGCCCTTGCTCATATCCCAGACGCATGAGTCAAATGAACGCGATGACTTACGATACTTGGCTTATCGTTCCCATATGTGACATGTGGTAAGTATGAAAAAGTGCTAAAGCCAACTGCATCGACGGACAGCCTTAAATGATGCAAGCGGTCTACGGCATCCGGGCTCCTCTCCCAAACTACCCGAGAAACTCCTCCAGGGCAGAAGATACCCCTAACACCGCTCACATCTCGCCTCATATTCACAACTCATCCAACTAACATCATCAACATAATAATATTATAATTTGTGATAGTAATTAAAGCCTATGCTCACGAACGATAAAATATTTCACCGCTCGACTTCTACCGATGACTTAATGCATTGCTAAGCATCTCGTATCAATTTTAAGTTAGACAACATAATATTAAACCCATGGTACAAGGACATGGATTAACAATAATTCAAGGTAGAGGCAATGCAAATCAACATAGGTTCTACCCATATCACCCGACTCTGGAACTCTAATTATGCAAACATACATACGTTATAATTTATCAAATTATATCATACGAGGTCCAAAGTAGTAGGTAGAGTATGCTTAGATACTTGCCTTGCTACTCTTCTTCAAAACAAGATCAACCACAAAACCCTCCCGAGGAACCTGTCACTCTCTGGTATGATGATCACTAAAGAAAAAAATACACCACAATAATCATATGATGAAATGCTATGAAATTATGTATTATAATTCATGAAACCTTTCTCTTAGCTAGAACAAGTCATAAGAAGACTAGCAAAATTGGATTTACCAATTTTGGACTTGCAAAGAATTAACAGTGAATTAATGAAGCCTTAACGTAATTAATTCATCTCAAAACATTAATTAATGATTTAATAGCGGGGATTTTTAATAGGTAGAGGAGGTTATTGTGAAACCAACAAAATTAGTTTCATAATTTTTGGAGCTATGAAGAATTTATTATGAATTTTACAAGCCTCACATCGCTTAATGAACAGTAACTGTGGAGACTCCGCATTTTTGCGGAGTATCCGGACTGCAGAGTCTCCAAAAAATTTTCCGGAGTATCCGAACTTTCCAGAACATCTGTTCTTCACGGAGAAAAATGGCCAATTTGATTTGCGAGCTTCTCCAATCCAAAGATAGACATGTTTGACATAGTTTAGAGAGTCTAGAATTCACTCATCAACTTAGCAACATGATTTCTAACTCAAATCTCCTCAAATCCTTTAATTTAGTCCAAAACCTCAAGGACTCATGAACTTCACAATCCTAACTCCAAATTCGAAATCTATCCAACCAAAACACGGATTCTTTCCATAGATGCCTAGTTGATTAATCGGCTCCAAAAACTTTATAAGATAAACATATATCAATTTATATCTAAATATGGTATATGTTCATCTAGTGTGTCTACTCTAGAGTTCAAAAGGTTTGCAACCTATAGCCAATCCTAACAAACTACTATATTAAGGTAAGCATGCAAAGGATAGATTGCAAGAAGCAAATGCAGAAACATAAATAAGGTAGAGAGAGTAAACTCGGCATAAGAGATTTTTATCCCATGGTATCGATAGTATAAACGTCACTCCTAGTCCACATTAGAACAGTCATCTAGGCTATAGCTCCCAGATGGCACCCGGTCACGACCTTTGAGCCACGTAGACCTCAAGTAGGTTAAACCATCAAGCCACCAAGGTAAGGCTTTACCACAAGTCTCTCTTCTAGTCACTTGCCACCATCTTCTCTTCAGAGTTTGAGCCACCAAGGTAAGGGTCTCTGCGTCCCTATACAAACGTCTTGCCACCGCTTCGCACCAAGTCGGAGGGTCAACAAGCATGAGCCACCAAGGCTCATGGTGCTGGCGAGGCACTAAGACTCCAAGGTGCCAATATATCACTTTGTACAATATAGGATCAATTCTTGATTCCTTCTCTGGGTAGCAACACCTAGCAACAACTCTCTCTAGGCCTATTAGCACTAATCACTCCTTAATCTTGTGCTTAATTAACTTGAATGATAACTTTAGTATTTTAGTGGATTAGATGTCTTCTTAAGTATCTATGAGCTTCTCTAGACTTCAGCACACTCAAATGGCCAAGTGAGGGGGGAGGTATTTATAGTCTCAAACCTGTGCACTAGCTGTTGCTCCAACGGTCATAAAAGACTATGAGCACTGGATGATCTGATGTTAACAACAGTACAAATATTGGACAATCTAGTGTGTACAACAGTAGAAAACTAGCCGTTGGAACCCTACTCAAGCACATTGTGAACACCGAATATTCTGGTATAACCTTGAACTCCATCACCAGACTATCTAGTGTGTATATCTTGTTGAGCATCGGATCACCCGGTGTGTATAAATTTATCTACTGAGAAACACACATCTCTTGGAAAATACTCCAGTGTGCATAACACCTTAACAATGGACCATCCGGTGAGTTTATCCTTCTTCTTCTGAAAACTGTACTTCTCCTGTAAAACACTTCGGTGTTCATACCACTCTAACACCAGGCCGTTTGGTGTTTTGTGTCTGAAAAGCTTATTCTGATCCAAGAATACTCCGGTATGTACAACAATCTGAGCACTGGACCATTCAATGAGTGTAATCTTATATGAACTCATCCAATTCAATCTTTCTTGAGTTCGGCTTCGTGGCTTCTTCATGTATAGCATCCATGAGATCTACTAAAGCATATACTTGTCAAATATGTTAGTCTCATTAACTATATTATCATTATTCACCAAAATTACATACATGCTCTAAAAGGACCATGTTCGTTACAGCTTGTCCCCAAGCCGATCTAAATGGAGAACCACCTAGATCCCAATGCACATAGAACACCTCGATGCCTGCCAGGAACCCTCCATCAAGCATCTTTGGTGCTCCAACGATAGGTAACAAAGAAAGCTCCAACAGAAATAGCCCTCCAAGCTGATAATGCTGCCTATGATCTCCAGCTACAACATGAAGACTAGAGCAAAGGTTAGCCCCTCCTGCTATCTCTTTCCAGATTTCCTCCTGATGCAACATGTACTCGGTCAGAGGTCCAATCTTGAGCTCTTCTTCAAACTCAATTAGATGAAGTTTCCACAGACAGACTTTATCCACCACCATGATTGCTTCACTTGAATCAACATTCCATTTTGATAACCAACACTCCTTGACAATAGATTTTAGTGGCTGATCTGTATCATATGGATTGAGTCCAATATCAATTGTATCAGGTGCCCCAACAAAGTCCTTGTATTTGGCAAGATACAAGTGGTGAACATCTTCTTTATTTTCCTGCAGTTTATTCCTGTGAAATGCCGCTACAATGAATTTACCATAGTCGATGGTTCCTCTGTTGTCAATATCAGCTCCATCCATTGAAGCCTAGATTTCATTCGCTATCAATCATGAGTCTACTCTTTTGGAGCCATCTTGTAGCTCGTCAATTGTCAGAGTTCCATTGTTTGCAATTTCAATAATTTTGAATAGCTCTTTCAGGCCTCCAATTCCTTCCTCAGACATGCTTTCAGCAATAACCCTCAATGTCATCTTCTTTAGCTTGTTCATTGGTGAAAAATGCTTCATCCTTGACAAAATAGCGTAATTAATAGGCTTATCAGGTGCCACAACATCAACAATATATGAGCGATAGCAAACCTCATAACTTCCATCTTCCTCGCATTGATTTTTCACACTAAGCAGTCCCACCACACTTTTGTTGCTCAACTTATCATGCCAATTGGGCCAAGGCTCTAGTTGGGTCTGCTCAATTGTTGACTGAGCAAACTGCTCACTGAATTCCTTGGTGCATACTTGAGTCTCCTCCTTGCTCATATCTAGTAGTGCATCTTGCTCATATTTGGTAGTAGCCTCCAATAAGACACCAATTGCCTCTAACCATGATTGCACTTCCTTGTGATACATCTCAACAACTAAGAGAGTAGTTAGATAACCCATAAAATCATTCTCTGTCCAAGGAATGCAAACCACTATGGCATAGCTGTGATCACAGCAGCTCAGCCAATTCTCCTTAACTAGCACATATGTATTCACCACCATATGACCACCAAGAGAAGGAACCTGATCCAAATTGACATTACGAAATATGCTCTTCTCTCCATTTGCAGCTAACATGCACTCACCTCCCCTACCATCCTCTCCATCTTCTTCATACTCTAGCTCCATTTCATCTCCCTTAGTTGGCTGAGAAATCTTGTAATCAGAGAAGAACACCCCGACAGTTTTTGAGGTGTGCGACAATGCAAACTCCTTCTCCCCCAACACTCGCCCAAACTCCAGGCACTCCTTCAGACTAAATGATTCTCTCGCCCGCAACCCACCATGACATACAAATAGAGTAGATACTGATAGAGAGATTTTACTTCAAACTCCATGTGTGTACATTGATTGGTGAAGCCAGGTTGGTGCCTATGAAGCCGAGTATGTAGATGACCACCATATTGAGCAACTGCGCTACCGTGAATACATCAAGGCTGGAGCCAGAGTCCGAGCTGACGTGGATGACGATGACGTGGGATTCCATCATGCAAGCCCGCTCCAAGAGGTCACTGAGCGCGGCCCAAACAGCACTAGGCAGGAACACGACCTTGTAGAATGTCTCTGAGCACGGAGCCTCGAGCCCAGGGCGTCGACACCACCGTGGCCTAAATCATCATCGACATAGATGGTTGTGACCTTCCTCCAGCTGTAGTGGGTGACGATGTCACTGACGGTGGTCATTTGGAAGGAGTCGTCGTGGGCTGCGCAAGCAAAATAGAGGTATTACATGGACGACGATGCCGGGGATTTGTTGACGAGCCCCGAAGTAGTCACCACGCGCAAGAGTTTTGGAAAATAATTGCATCATTCCATCGAGCATTTGGCGGACGTCGGTTGTAACTGGAGCGGCAGAAGCGCCAAGTTGGCGAGCTCGATGATGATGAGCACATCATCGAGGTCAAGGTCCTCTCCCATGACCATTGGCTTGATGAGCTCGATATCGACAACATTGAGGGTCTGCCGCATGTGCTGGATTTTGTGGTCACGGACAGTGGTAGTGGATGGTGCGTTGATGGAGTGGTAATGGTGGGTCAAGAACGGCGATGCCCTAAGCACCTTCATCATGTTGTCGATGGACATCTGCATGCGGGGCACGAAGATGTCGCACAGGAGCCCTGATCGGAGACGTCACTGGGGCTGAAGCTGTGGAGCACGAGGTCAAAGTCGGCATCGATGGCGTCGAGCATGGGGTGGGTGACAAGCATATTGGAGGTGCGGCTGGTGAGCTCGACGAGGTGGCACGCATGGAGGAAACCCTCCGTCGAACACTTGGCGGGCGTGGTTGCCATGTGCTCGGTGGTTGCGGCGTGGTAGACTATCGCGCGTTTGAAGGACCGCGCGATGGCGAAGATGTCAATGTAGGTGATCGGGGAGATGGATTGCTGATGGGCCCCCTCCTTAGATGCGGAACGCTCTTGTTCCACTGGTGGCTGAAGCGTAGCCGATGAGACTAGATCTGCCTCAGCGACGAAGTGCGAAGGCGGTGAGAGTGCTCAGGGTAGATCGATCGGCATGGGCTCCTCCTTGTTGGTCTTCAATTCATCCACCACTGCCCTCACATATGTGAGTGCTTGGTCGTTTTGCGTGGTGCTGGCGTTCATCTCCTTCAACATTGCTATGAACTCTGCGTGTTGATCGTCAGTCGTCATATGTTGCAGCGCCATGATTGAATGCTCTGATTACCAATTGTTACCAACCCAAAGGATCCAAGTACTCAAATCCACACAAGCACACATAAGAACAATCCAAATCCGAGCTTAATAGCCAAATCAAACCAATACACATGGTCTGGGTACAACTGATGGAACAAGAAGAGTAAGGGAAAGGGAAGAGATCGATCAAGTCTCCGACTCGCCTGAGCCGTAGCTCACCGCCATTCGGTTTCTTCCGTTTGTTCTTCGATGCCTTGGCTGGAAGGTTGCTTCTCCTTTTATATATGTGTTGCAATCTTCAGCAGCCATTCGTGCTCAAGGTGCCAGCCACCGTCTTGCCTTGCAGCCCGGTCCAGGAGTCCTAGGCCCGTGACAAAGCACAAAGTCGTGTTTGTATGCTTATATTATAGTTTGATTAGGTACGTAGAGTGGTCAAAGCACTAATCAATGTGTTGATACGGGTGCCTCGATGTCGCTATCAAAACGAAAAGTGGAAAAATAAAGGTGCAGCGTAGATAAAATACGTCGTCAGTTAGTTATATGGCTATGCACATTGACAGTTGGTGAAACCAGATCAACCTCTGATCAACAGAAATGGAGATGAACAGATGCATGCTCACCATGTTGAATTGCGATCCTGAATCGGATCGGAGGTTTTCTTGTAGCATCGCTATTCGGCAACAATCGAGCAATGACTAGCAACACACCGAAGTTGACACGCACAACAAACTGACTAGTAGATCATTCCTTTTCGCCCTGCCTGCATATTATATAGCTTGGCACTACAGGTACGTTCCTGCAGCTCTTTTCCATGCAAGCTACCACTAACTTGAATCCTCCTGAAGTGGAGTCCAAACAAGCGTGCATGCTCTGCCTCTTCCATGTCCAAACTCCTAACAATGGCAACACTGTCGTTCACATCTCTGAACTCTACATGTACCTATTTAAGCCATTGCACACACGTACAGACGCCAACAGTCCAACACCGGCCAGTATCAGCACAAGCGAAGAGTAAGCCATGGGCACCTTCCTAGGCCACTTCCTCCCCGGCCTGGCCTTCGCCATCCTCGGCGTGTGGCACACGCTCAACACCGTCAGGGCCTACAAGCTCAAGGGCGCCTCCGGGTTCCGCTCCGCCACCTGGTTCCCCTTCCCGTCGCCTCTGCCAGGCCTGAGGCACCTGGAGCTCTACCTCCTGCTCTCCTTCTCCGTGCTCGCCATCGTCGACCAGCTCGTCGACTTCCCCATCCTCGCGCTCTCCCTCCAGCCGGACAGCCTCGAGCACGCCACCATGTACCTCCACCTCTCCGTTTACGCGTCCGTGGCGCTGGCCGTCGACCTCACGTGGCGCCGCGACGCGCTTGGGGACGTGGTGGCTGCGCTCGCCGCGTCGGTATTCGGGCAGGAGCTGTTCCTGCTCCGGTTTCACTCCGCGGACCACGCCGGCCTCGAGGGCCACTACCACTGGCTGCTGCAGCTAGTGGTGGCGGCCTCCCTCGTCGCCACGGCCGCCACGGCCGTCCTGCCAAGGAGCTTCGCCGTGGCGGTGGTGAGGTCAGCGTCCGTGCTGCTCCAGGGCATGTGGTTCATGGTCATGGGCTTCGCGCTGTGGGTCCCGGCACTCGTGCCGACGGGGTGCCACGGCGTTGATCAGGGAAGCGCCGCCATGCAGAGCGCGGTGGCGTGCTCGACGGAGGATGCGGCGCGGAGGGCGGTCGTGATGGCCAACCTTCAGTTCAGCTGGGCGCTCGCCGCGGTGTGGGTCGTGACGGCGTACCTGTGCCTCAGGGTGGATTGCCGGTGCTTGGAGTACAGGCAGCTTCAGCCGCCAGCCGGCGACGGCGGTGCCCTCATCGTCGACGGGGACGCGCCGCAGAAGCGCGTGTTTCCCGTTGCAGAGCAGGTGTAGAAGATACTAGAAAGCATATGTCGCATGCAAAACTAGTTGCTCACGGTCACTTGTAAGTACACTGAAGTGTGTGTACCTGTTACACGTACTGATCACCTGTGCGATGGGCTGTCTGGGCCTAAGTTTAGTTGGGCCCTTAGGTTCAGTCCATCCAGTGAAGATGTCCCTAGGGCCTCATGTAGTGCACCTCAAAAATAAAGGTAATACTATTTTAAAGGCGCATGTTTTATTTATTGTTTTCAGGCGACCAATGTGACCTCGGATGGAGATATAAAGGTTGGACCGTTTCTTTAACCTCTGGACGAAGCGAACTTCGTGCTCCCTAGCCCACCCCTCTTCCTGCCATCTTAGTCGACACCTTGCTGCCAGATCCGTGTCTACAGCACGCCGTCTCGCTAATCTCTTCATTTTGGAGCTCCCTCATCCCGCCCCATCCGGCGGTCCTCCGCAGCCTACGATCGATGGTGCCCCCGCCGTCTCGCCTCTCTGCCTCCATGCCCGTCTTCTCTGTCGAGCCAACCTCTCTCCCTCAGGAGTTGTTCTGGCGACAAAGAAAGGTCCCATCTAACTCCCGCTAGCGGCCGTCGTTCTTTATCACCAGAGAGATAGAGCTTGTTTTTCAGCGCCTGGTAATTAGGAAGTGTGCAAAAATAAATGTGGATAGGCACTCTCGTGTGCGTCCACTCAAAGATGGAAGAATCTCCTTCAAAGAAAAAAAGAAGGATCATTTTCGGGTGCAGAACTCTTGTTCATGGTAGGGGTGGTAGTGTAGAAAAAAGGTGAGCCAAACCGTGGTCTCTACTCTCTAGTTTGGACAGCACACCGGCATCTTGTTACCAAGTGATCTTTTTAACCCGTTTTTAAGGCTTTGAACCAAGTGATTAACTCAGCTTATTTGGTAAGTGCGGGCATCCTCATCTCATCTCATCTCCTGCAGGTTCCTTCTAGACTTGCAATCGAAGAAGCAAATGGTTTTTAAATATAAGCTAGTTCATCATGAACTCTATTCCTTTATTGAATAAATAAGCGTGAAACATCAGTTTGGTCAGAAGAAATGACTTGAACGGCCACACGGGCTAATTGTTTTCGTGGAATCCGGTGGGCGCTGGAGTATTTATGTGGAACTTAATTTGAGCTTTGCAATACTAGCACGTTACGTACAGCAAGTCATTCGTCCCGCCTAGAGCTAACTTCTTAAGTAGCTACTAGATACACACAGGGATTTCTTAAAAGAATAAAGAAAGCTAAAATTGACTCTAGGATTGACATGTGCTATAGATATAAAATGATGCTCCATTGTCCCTTCAGTAACGATCTTGTCGTTTTGAACATACATTCGGTTCAAACTTTTAATACTTTGACTCAATATAATTTTAGATATTTAGACTAGGTTTATCTTACTGCCTCATAAAATACAATCATAATACTATAGTTGTACTGAGTTTCATAAAATATATCTTAGTAGAAATTATTGTTCAAAGTTGTGTTATGTAGACTATGTCATATCGAGAATAACAAATATTTATGACTAGAGGGAGTGACTAATTTGCGGGAGTGAAGAGGGTGTGAAAGCCCTATTTGACCTTAGGCTCAGGGAACCGGTTTAGATGCTTGAGCCGAACTCTAGGCGACATCAGGACTTCTTCCGAACCCATAGATTGATAGGGCATTGCCTGCTCAGTCCTCTGTTAAACTTAAATTAATATTTGAAATGTCATTACGTATTTGCAATGCTCGGTCATTTATGACCAAAATTATCAATTGTGAAAATTATTGATTGTTAAATTAATAATTGTGACTTTTAGTAGAGGCTGCAACTACTACAAACATATTAACTGTGACAATATAATTGTCAGTTATTAATTGTAAAAATTATTAGCTATGAAATATTTTTTCATCAAAACTATTAATTCTGAAAATATTTTTTCATCAAAATTATTAAATTATGATTTTTTTTATCAAAATTATTAATAGTGAAAATGTTATTCCTCATAATTATTATTTACAAAAATATTATCACTGACGATTAACAAACCATCAGTGATGATATATTACTAATTGTTTTTTAAAAGAAAACAATCAGGTGACCATTATCACCAACTGTTTTTAAAATAGAACCATCGATAACAATTTATTATCCATGATACTTTCTGTTGTGGTCATTATCGGTCAAAAGGTTGGACCGTCTACTATAAATTTCCAGAGACGGTTTCAAGAATCTGTCACTAATAGGCTGTTAGATTACATCGTTCCTGTAGAAGTGAACTTTTAGTGAGTAACGTAGAAAATACCGAACATGTGATGTGCCTTTGAGCTAATTTTACCAAATCATGCATGGTCAACATAAGGTAAACATGGAGCTATAATGTCGTTTGACAGCGCTGCAGCTCCCGGTCTTCTTATCTGGAGTTGTAGTTCAAAATAAAATTGTTTAAACCTCTATGTTTAATGTAAAATAAAAATAAGATTGCTCATCCAAAGTGTATCCCAGCTTCAACTCTATGATTTTTTTTTTTTACCGAAGCTTTGCCAAATAGGCTTACGAATTTATGCTAGAGATGTTTGCCAGTCTAACAGCTACATGTTTGCCCTCTATGCTTAGTGGTAGCAAGTTTCATTTTCAGACATTACATGTGTATTTATATCAGCATACAGACGATTCATTCCATGTAGGTCGTCTTTAATTTGTTTTGACACTTGATAGCTCACTAATCCTGTTTCGTGGGTGTCCGCGTGTGCCCAAGTAACAGGTGATGGGCAGTCGGAGCGCGCGGACACCCGGGCAGAGGTAGGGAGAGGGGGGCGGGAGGCCCAGATGGGGAGCGGCCTATGGACTCGGCTGGGTCTCGTGCTGATTGGGCCACACACAGTTGAATTTTTTGTGCTGGAAAAATTTGTATAAAAAAGTTCGTATTGAAAATTTTGTTAAAAAGGTTTGTGCTGAATTTTATTCCAAACTTTTCTTGTGAAAACTTTTTCTCAAAGCTTTTGAGCTAAATTTTTCTCATTAACTTTTTTCTCAAAACTTTTGAGTCAAACTTTTCTTGATAACTTTTTCTCTTGCAAACTTTTAAGCCAAATTTTTCTCGATAACTTTTTTTTCTCAAAACTTTGAGGTAACTTTTTCTCAATAACTTAAACTTTTTCTTGATAACTTTTCCTTAAAACTTTTTCTCGATATCTTTTCTCTCAAAATTTGTTTGGAAAAGTTTTTTTTGAAAATTTTTCAAAAAAGGAAAGTTGTGGGGAATTTTTTTTGTCCAAAAATGGATACTTTTTGGCTGTCGGAAAGTTGATCGTTCCTCTGCTCACGTGCGCAGAATAATTTTGACCTAGCTTGGTAGCTGCAACAAGCAACCCCATGAAACAAACCCATCGAACTTAACGAAAGAAGCTTGTTAAACCTTTCAAACCGACGATCCAACCATCTTAAAATCCCACGAAACCTCAGCTTCAAACCCCTCTACATGCCTACACCATCACTTGCCACCTTCCTCTCCTATAGCCGAACTCCAGCCCAGCTCAAGCCGCCGTGGCCATGGGAATGCTCGTCGGCCACGTCGCACTGGGCGTCGGCTTCCTCATCTTTGGGCTGTGGCATCTCTACAACCACATCAGGCTCTTCCTGTTGCGGCCCAGCTCCTACGCTGCGCTCGTCTAGTTCCCGTTCGAGGCATCCGCCACCTCGAGCTTATCCTCGTCATCACCGGCACCATCGCATCCATCCTCATGGAGCTCGTCGTCGACCCGACGAGGCACCAGCCGTTGGATGACGACGGCACCGTGCCTGCCGACCACCTCCACAACTTCGAGCACGCGTCCATCTCACTCGAGCTGCTTGTCTACGCTGCGGTCGGCATCCACCTCGACCGTGTCTGGGTGCTGTATCGGGACACGGTGTCGATGCTCGTCGCCGCCGCGGCGTTCGCGCAACAGCTGATGTTCTTCCACCTCCGCTCAGCGGACCACACGGGTGTGGAGGGCCAGTACCACTTGCTACTGCAGGGTGTCGTCGCTGTCACGCTGGCCACAACTGTGCTCGGCGTCGCCACGCCCAGGAACTTCACGGTGAGCTTGGTGTGGTCGGCGAGCCTGATGTTCCAGGGCGCGTGGTTCATAGTCACTGTTGGACTTAATTCTTGTCGTAGGTCTCGGGGACTTGATTGTCTAGAGTCCTGGTCGTAACTTGCAAGGTTCGATCGTGCGGTATGCACGGGAGTAGTTAGAGTTCGAGTCGGAGTCGGATAGTGGGATGACACGATTCGTGTTAGGATTCAAAGTTAGCAAGTCGCTATAAATATGAGTTCTAATCTCTAATTTTTATAAGCAAGACATAGAGTCGTGCAAGTCACGAGTTGAATAGAGTCTAAAATTTCCTCCAGAGAGTTTTTGCCTTGTTTTATTGTTCTTGTTGAATTTCTGTTGTTTGACATTCTATTTGCTTCTCGTCAAGATACGCAAGTTTGTTCTCACAGAGTAGTACGCGACTGAGGAGTAGCTGGACATTGCTGGTCGATCGGCGTGATTGAGAGCAGCACGTACAGGGCAGATAGCCAGACTAGTCGTGGTCGAGCACGTACGACTGGTCGCTCAAGCTGGTCGTGACTGGTGGTCGTGAGTTGGTGTGCTCTCATACTTCTGGTCGCTCGGGTGGTTAAGAAGCCTGGTCGCTTACGTTGTCGCGAATCCGGAGTGGTCGCGCACATGATCCAGTGGTCAGACCCAACATCTGGTATCAGAGCTCGTAGTGCACAGCACTAACTCATGAAGATATCAATCGTACCTCAGGGTGAGGTGGCGCGGGAGAGCGGTGGTGGGCCGTTCTTGTACCCGCAGTTGACGACGACGAACTACACGAGCTGGGTGATTCGCGTGCAGGCGATGATGGAAGATCAAGGCGTCTGGGAGGCAGTCGAGCCAGCGCTCAGTGAGGCCGTCGACGAGAAGACGGATAAGAAGGTGAGGTCGCATCTCTTCCAAGCGCTCCTGAAGGATCTCCTGATGCAGGTGGCAAGGAAGAAAACTAAGAAGGAGGTCTGGGATTGTCTCAAGACAAGGTTCATCGGTGCAGATCACGTCAAGAACGCGCAACTTCTAATGTTGAAGAGCGACTTCAATGCCATGCGCATGCAGGAGGGAGAGAGCCTGGACCAATACGCTGGAAGGCTCAATAGCATGTCCATCAGGTACGCAAACTTAGGGGAGACGCTCGACGATGCTCCCGGATCGATTCCTAAGTGTGATCGCCAGGATCGAGTAGTTCTATGACCTCGACAAGATGTCGTTCGAGGAAGCCGTGGGGCGGCTTAAGGCGTTTGAAGAACATACTCGCCCGCGTGCATTCGGTGGCAATAGCATCGGCGACAGCCAGCTTCTGTTCACTCAGGCCGAAGTGGCAGGCACGACAGAAGAAGGATGGTGGCAACTCCTCATGAAGCAACAAGGGCAAATCCCTCCTTGCTGTAGATAGCAGCAACAGCGGCAGGGGTGGTCGTGGACACGGCAGAGGTTGTGGCAGAGGTGGTCGCGGCGGGATGTCACGCGATGATGAGGAGAGCGGCTCGGGCGACAGTCGCTGCAACAAGAGCCACACCAAGTGCTTCAACTGCCACAAGATGGGGCACTACGCGAACGAGTGCAAGGCACCGAAGAAGAAGGAAGAGGAGACTCATCTCACTCGTGCTGACGACACCGAGCCGGCCCTGCTACTTGTGGTGTCAAAACAGCCAGCACAAGAACAGCAGCACCAGCGGGGAGCCATATTGCTGAATGAGGAGAAAGTGAAGCCGGTACTACGCGATACAACGGAGGGAGGCTCCAGCTCTGAGGTCTGGTACCTGGACAATGGGGTCAGTAATCACATTACCAGCGACAAAGAAAAGTTCAGAGAGCTGGATGAAGGTGTCACTGGCAAGGTGAAGTTCGGGGAGGGCTCCATGGTGCAGATCATGGACTTAGGGTCTGTCGTGTTCAGCTGCAAGAACGGCGACCAGTGGCTGTTGTAGGAAGTCTACTATATTCCAAGACTGTGCAGCAATATCATCAGCCTTGACAACTTACCGAGGTTGGACACAAGGTGATCATGTATGCTGAACATCTATGTGTGTATGGTAGTAGTCCTGCACTGTTTCTAATGAAAGTGAGGCGAACTCCAAATCGCCTCTACAAGATTGAGCTGCATCAAGCGACGCTGGTGTATCTCTTAACCAGCCTTGAAAATCCAGCGTGGCTCTAGCATGCGAGGCTCAGTCACGTCAACTTCATTGCTATGAAGCTGCTCGTCGACAAGGGAATGGCGACAGGAGTGCCGCCGATCACACACCCAAATAAGTTATGTTACGGGTGTTTGCTGGCAAAGCAGGTGAGGCAGCCGTTCCTGGCAGCGGCAAATTTCAGGGCGGAGAAGCCACTGGAGCTACTACATGCTAACCTTTGTTGGCCGATCACACATTCGACTCTCGTCGGTAAGAGTTACTTCATGTTAATTGTTGATGATTACTCATAGTGGATGTGGGTGTTCGTGATCAAGTCAAAGGACCAAGCTTGCTTCATGTTTAGAAAGTTCAAGTTGCAGGCTGAGAACACGAGCGGGCAACGCATCAAGACGTTAAGGATTGATCGCGGCGGGGAATTCCTCTTTGCTGAGTTCACCCAGTTATGCGAGGAGGCCGGGATCAAATAGCACCTCATCGCGCCATACACGCCACAACAAAATTGCGTGGTGGAGCGGAGGAATAGGACCGTGATGGCGATGGCGAGGTCCCTCCTCAAGAGCATGAACGCGACTGGAAGGTTTTGGGGGGAGGCGGTGCAGCACGCGGTGTATCTGCTGAACCGCCTACCGACGAAGGCGCTGGATGAACGCACCTCGTTTGAGGCTTGGAGCAGAAGGAAGCCGCATTTTGCGCACCTTCATGTGTTTGGCCGCACTGCACACGCGAAGGTGACAACGCCACTTTTGAAGAAGCTCGACGACCGAAGCCAGCCGATGGTGTATCTTGGCGTTGAGGACGGCTGCAAGGCGCATTGTCTCTTTGATCCAAGGCACAGGAAAATTCATGTAAGCCGTGATGTTAAATTCAATGAAAGCATGGAGTGAAGCTGGTGTACAAGAACAGGTGGCGGAGAGCCGTTTGATTTTGATGTTAAGGAGGCGATTAGCACTGAGCCGATGGTGAGCGGCTCTATGCCACTCGCGGGTGGTCCGGCAGGTGTGCCAACGCCCGCGGCACATGATGACCAAGCTCCTTCATCGACTCCGCTGGCTAGCGAGCTAACGCCGGAAGGGCCAGTAACCAGGAGACGCGCTGCGGCACGCATGACAGCCGACTCTCCAACGACCCCCACAAATCTAGTGGTGCTGCCAGCACTGGAATTGCTGGTGGATGATCGAGCCACACCGCTATCGAGCAGGAGCAGCAGCACTGATGAGGGCCCTGTGTGATATAGGTACATTGACGACATCATGAGAGATGCTCCAAGGGTGGATCTCGATGAAGACTTGGAAGCAAATGTCATGCGCGTAGAGACCGAGGAGCCATCTTGCTACCTTGAGGCTGCTGGACAGTAGGTCTGGGAGGACGCTATGGCCAAGGAGATCGAGTCTATAGAGAAGAATGACACATGGACTCTCACAGCGTTGCCAGTTGGTCATAAGCCAATTAGGCTCAAATGGGTTTACAAACTGAAAAAGAACTCACCTCGAGATGTGATCAAGCACAAAGCAAGGTTGGTCGTGAAAGGCTATGTGCAGCGGCAAGGAATCGATTTCGAAGAAGTGTTTGCATAGGTGGCTAGGCTGGACACCGTACGCGTCATCCTTGCTGTTGCAGCCAACCGAGGTTCGCAAGTTCATCATCTGGATGTCAAATTAGCATTCTTAAATGGTGAGCTCGAAGAGGAAGTATACGTGACCCAGCCGGAGGGATTTGTAGTTAAGAACAAATCGCATCTTGTGCTCAAACTTAGCAAGGCACTGTATGGATTTCGGCAAGCGCCATGGGCCTGGAATATCCAGCTTGATAGAAGCTTAAAGCAACTTGATTTTGTGAAGTGTGCTCAAGATCACGCCGTATACACAAGAGGAACAAGCCGACATAGTCCAGAGGAGATCATGGGATTCAAGCAGCAGATGATGAGTAAGTTCGAGATGACTAATCTCGGATTGCTAAATTACTATCTCGGGATTGAGGTAACGCAAGAAGATGGGCAAATTACAATCAAGCAAACAGCGTATGCGAAAAAGGTTCTTGGTCAATTCGGTATGCTGGATTGCAATCCCACAAAATTCCCCATGGAACAAAGGGCACAACTATATAAGGATCCAGATGGATAGTCGGTGGATGCAACTGAGTATCGTCGCATCATCGGTTACCTGAGGTATTTACTCAATACAAGACTTGATCTTTCTTTTGCTGTCGAAGTGGCAAGCAGATTCATGGAGATACCCATGGTAATGCATCACAAGGTAGTGAAGCAGATTCTTCGGTATTTGAAGGGCACTGTGTATTATGGTATTGTGCAGGTCAGAGGAGGAGAAACAGAGCTGATCACCGGCTACACAGATAGTGATCTGGCTGGTGACATGGATGACAGAAAGAGTACTGGAGGTATGACTTTCTACATTAATGATAGCCTGGTGTCATAGAACTCGCAGAAGCAGAAAACGGTGGCTTTGTCTTACTGCGAGGCTGAGTTTATGGCGGCAATGGCGACGGCATGCCAAGCACTGTGGCTTAGAAGTCTGTTGGGGGAGTTGACAGGAGAAGAGCCCAAAGTAGTCAAATTATTTGTTGATAACAAATCAGCGATTGCTTTGATGAAGAATCCAGTATTTCATGGCCGCAGTAAACACATTGACTCCAAGTTTCATTTTATCTGTGAGTGCGTTGAAGAAGGGCAGATTGAGGTAGATTTCATCTGCATGGAGGAGCAGCGAGTTGACGCTCTAACGAAGGCATTACCGGTGGTGAAGCTGGTGGTCATGCGATATTTTTTGGGAGTTCGTGATCTAGACCCACGACAAGATTAAGGGGGGTATGTTGGACTTAATCCTTACCGTAGGCATCAGGGACTCGATTGTCTAGAGTCCTGTTCGTAACTTGCAAGGTTCGATCGTGCGGTATACACGAGAGTAGTTAGAGTTCGAGTCGGAGTCGGATTGTGAAATGGCACGATTCGTGTTAGGATTCGGAGTTAGCATGTTGCTATAAATATGAGTTGTAATATCTAATTTTTGTAAGTAAGACACAGAGTCGTGCAAATCACGAGTTGAATAGAGTCTAAAATTTTCTCCAGAGAGTTTTTGCCTTGTTTTATTGTTCTCGTCGAATTTTTGTTGTTTGACGTTCTATTTGCTTCTCGTCGAGATACGTGAGTTTGTTCTCACAGAGTAGTACGCGACTCAGGAGTAGCTAGATATTGCTGGTCGATCGGCGTGATTGAGAGCAGCATATACAGGACGGATAGCCAGACTAGTTGTGGTCGAGCACGTACGACTGGTCGCTCAAGCTGGTCGTAACTGGTGGTTGTGAGTTGGCGTGATCTCATACTTCTGATCGCTCGGGTGATCGAGAAGCCTGATCGCTTGCACTGTTGTGAATTCGGAGTGGTCGCGCACGTGATCCAGTGGTCTCGGACCCAACATTCACGCATGCTGTGGACGCCGGCGCTCCTGCCCAATGGGTGCTTCCTGAACCACGAAGACGGGCACGACGTCGTGCGGTGCCACGACGAAGGAGGCGCGCTAGCCCGCGCTAAGGCGCTCGTCAACCTGCAGTTCAGCTGGTACCTGTCCGCCACCGTGGTGCTCGCGGTAGTGCTCTCTACCTCCGGATGTGCAGCATCTACCAGGAGGAACCGCAGTACGTGCCGTTGGTCAGGGAAAATGGCCATGAAGACGACGATGGTGACGACGGCGACGTGGAGGCGGCGAAAGGCGGCTCCGAGCGCGTAATCGGTGAATCAAGGCCGATGGAGATCTCACGGCCGTAAGCGAGGAGAAAAAAGGATTTTCAGCATGGAGACGCGCGTGTAAAATGTAAATCAGACCGGGTTAGCATGTTCTTGTTGGAGAGTTGCACTTAAAAACAAGGAGTAATAGCTATTGTTATGTTATTGTAGTTGGATTGGTCCTTGTTAGCAGCTTATTTTCTTGACTAGAATTCTGAATTCTTCTGTAAGATTTTTATCCTGATTCAGCGTTCCATTTTGTGTTGTTTCAGTCATTCGTTGTCCGGTCGAATGTTTTCGAAAGGGCTAGTTCAGTAGAATTTTGGAACTATCTTCATACATGGCCTCTGGTTTGTGAATTTATATTGAGAAAATAATACTACTTGCTGACATTGAAAGATGCTACTCTGGAACATGGAACATAAGTTCGTCCACATCATGCCTCGGAACAGTGAATTAAGACATATCGTCAGAATTTTTGTTTCCTGGCGATGACACACTGACAAAAAGATGAGAATATCAGGTCTGAATTATTATTATTCCGCCCAAAAGTGATTCGCCTACAGCCCTTGATTGGGACGAGCAAACTGGTTTCTGGTTTCATCAGTCTTTCCAATTCTGGTACAGCATTTCTCCTGTGAAAGCAAGGTAGGCAGGCAGCACACGATTTGAAAATGCTTAGCATCAGCTTCTGGCATACTAGTTTGCCTGTAGTTCGCAATTCATCATAGCGCACTTGAATCTTCGACATTTGTAGATTGTTTCCCTTACAAAGTTGAATTACTTATTCCTGGTTTTCTGTTAGTGTGCTGACAATACTCGGAACTGATAGTTCAAATGGCAAAAAATGGCAACGCCCCCCCTCCCCCACGCACCCCTCACAAAACTTGACGCACGACAACGACTTTACGCGACAATAATTTGTACTAACCATGATATCGGGAGTTGGGACTGGCATTTTCACATCTAGGCCAACATAATTTGAATGTAAAGCCATCAGTTTTGCGCCGGTGTTAGTCTGTAAGATTATGACAGCTTATGAGCATAAAGCAAATCATGAAGGAAATTGGAATATGTAACACTTCGCGGGTAGCTCTTACACCGTTCACTTGTACCGTAAAAACAGACACTAAACATGCCAAAACCCAATATGAACGTCTTCTTCTTCAAAAAGAAAAGGAAAGAATCTGCAACATCGGTTGATGGTATGAACACCTTTTACTTTTCCTAAACAGCAAACACTGGCTGATAAAAAGTGCAATTCCTCGAAGTTTTCTTGCACAAACCGCCTATACAAACTTATGACAACGCAGAGAAGAAAAACATGTGATGAAAGCAGTCCTCGCTGCTGTGGTCATTGTTGAGCAGGCACAGAGCAAACCTGACGACACGATGTTAGTGCCCAATGTACACAAATTGCTTCCATCTGAGATTGATGTTGGAAGTAGCAGTTGGTAACGAATACAATTGAATGTCTTCTATCAGAGATACTGATCATGTATCCTCGCCCGGTTCTCTTCCCACCATAACCTGGCATGCATCTCACTGAATCTCTCTCGGCTGCATGAAGAACAACCATAAAGAGTAATTTTTTTACCACAGCAAGAAAAAGGACAGAGATTCTTGATTTATAATCAACCAACACTTACTTTCTCTCAAAAAAACGAAGAACATTTCACATTTGTGACACGTAAGCATTAACATTTCACTCTTGTGATATTTAGCTAGAACAGTGGACTCGATAAATAAGATATACCAAAATCTCGCTTCTATGAAATTTCAAGTGATCCAGGCTGCTATCTATCAGGCCTAGATTACTACTGGGATACTAAGGTTGACTTTCCACCCAATATTTTGATGGAAGCCTGTTAAAGTACCAAATTAGTTGGTTAATTGAGTAGTGACATCTTTGCAAAGTCGGGGCCCTAAATGAGCATAGAACAATTGCACCCACATAATAATCCTATTCACAAACCCAGTAAGACAATCCTATCTACAAACCACAATCATAAGTAGAACACAGCAAACCTGAATCTGACGCGCCTGAGTTCTCTGATGCCACCAGGCAAAGCCCGAATAGTAATATACACACCAGGCTCATCCTCTTCTACCCATTCCCTTTCTGTGTCACTAGCGTTGCTAACAGAGGCCGAGAGTTCACCAGATTGATCCATCTCTTCAGGGGATGAGCTTGTCCTCATTGACGCATCCATTGATGAAGTTTCTGTCTTTGCCCCACTAATGCTTGACAACTTAGGTGTTGATGCCATTCCAACTGAATCATAACACTGGTGTCCAAGGTAGCGGTGATGGCGGTAACCATTGCCAAGGTGATTGGGTTGGTGCTCAAGAGAATCTGATGATAAATATCCTATCGCTCCACTACCCATTAGTGGTCTGTGGAAAGTACTTGATAGATGCTTCTTGTTAAGTCGAGGCGTAGTTGGGCTATCCTCTTTGGTGCTCTGTATGAGGTGCAAACAATGACACACCGGGTAGACAAGATAAGAAGGCATGTCTCAAATCATCAAAACATCTTGAAAGGTGATTCGAAGGGGCTCATACCTCATCGTCATCAGACCTTGGAGTGCTAGGGAGAGGAGCAGCTTGATGGTTAAACTTCTGAACATTGTAAAGCTCCATGACTTTCTCGTAATTTTCAGCCCACCATCTTTGTGCTAGCCATTTGTTGAACATCTCACGGCTATTATGCATCAGTTCATGCACAAAGGAGCACAGCAGATACTGGTAAGGTTATATGATCATCAGAAGCAGGGAGCAAGCATAGTAAGGTACAAATCATGATTAAATTTTGCTTCCTTCAGTAACATTTTTTTCTTGATCAAACCATATTGGCATGCTCATATATCCATCCATTCCTACTAATTAAGTATGAAACAAATTGAATTTATTAGCTGACTACCTCTCACACTTACAATAGCCAATAGGGAAAATCCCGCATAGATCATGCCTAAAGGTAGTTTCACATTCCAAGGGCAATATCAGAAAAGTGGGGTTAACATTGAGCTTGCACTGGAAACTAGGTACAAAAGGGTCTGCCTCTTGGGCATGGATTCTTCTCTAAGCTTTCTGACAAACATTTAATATTGCCTACGAATTAGAACCTACTGTAGGCAAATAGCTAAAATGGTAATCGCTATCAATGTTCCACTATGCAGAAAACATCAATGGACGTTTGGTAAATGGGTGTTTCATTTAGAACATAATTGGTTGAGTTCTATTGAACTAATCTTCACATATGACAAAAAGTGGTTGCTCCTGCGGTATCCTGTGGTTAATCAAAGCACCAATTCTTGGCAAGCCTCTTGCGATGGTGGGGGTTTTACATTGATGTGGGCATAGTTGTGGAAGTGAGAATAAAGGGTGTGATTTATACAGAAGGTTAGTAGGTGACTAGAATGTCTTTTGATTAGAAAAGAACTCCCCAACCCCCAAAAAAGCCCATCATCTGCTTCACTGCTAGCTGTGTAGATGTGTGGACCTCGCAATTAATAGTTGTGAATATCTAAGCCACACTCAGCACGAGTTACATTAGGTCTGCGAAGTATGAAATGATGTTTAGTGCATCTAAGACAACAAAGCAATTTGAAATGTGTGCAACCATGGCGCCCCAAGTCAAATTCTAAAAGGCACCTTCTTGCCTAGATCTAGAATCAAGAAAATAAGCTACAAGTGGACACATTAAAAAAATCAGTTTGTCTTCCCCCGATAACATAGCAATCTTTCATTTACGCCATCTTTCCACGTGTCATTACTGGTGGCAGGCAATCAAAGTAGCATGCACTGAGGAGCTTCTCTCATAATATTCTTAATAATACATTCCGTTCAAAAAAATGACTTTACTTAATCAATCCAAAAATTCAGAATTTATCGTTACAGATTTTACTAGCATCTCCCCCCCCCCCTTTATAGTGTATATATCACGTTTGTAAGAGTCATTTATAAGATCTATACCTAGAAAGGAAGCACTACTCAAATAAAATAGCAAAAAAAGTGCAACCAATCCAATGATCTAGGTTGTCTGGCTCCCCGGATAAGCTGGGGGTTGGAGGTGCCCAATTAGATTAATGAGATACCAATTCAGAAAAGCGGTAATGTATAAACTAGGCTTCAGAGCTATTCTTTGTAATTGAACTCAATGCTGAATGACATTTGCTAACTCTCCTCTGACAAATAGTTTAGAAGTATAAATCTATTAACTCTACAGCATAAAGGCAGACAGATCCAGATTTCATCCTGCTGCAGCATGTGAGTGATTACTATATGCTGTTTGTAGGAATCATGCCCGTAGCCCCAAGCAGTTCAAACGGCAGCGTACCGTTTGAAGAATGGAAATTTGGTCGGAATCAACACATGATGCTTTGAGAAATGAGAGATCCACATAAAAAAATCATGTGCCTTCATCCCATCCGTTCAATGCCACACTGTACAGACACACTTCAAACGGTTGATTAAATGCTAAACTAATGGCAAAACATCTTAACGTCTCTTTTCTTGGTGACAAAGCCAAGTAATTTTTCTATGAAATAAGAAATATACAAAAATAACTTATATCGGAAGAGAAATCTCTTGGAATTGCAGAAGGCCTGCAGCTCATGCACAGAAGTTGCAGATGTTGAGATTCTCACACGGCTCCCCCAAATTTAGAAATCTATCGTGCACTTCTCAAAAAATTCCTTCTAATTCTAATTCAAATAATCATGAGTACCCAAAGTGATCTATCTTCTGCGCATTTGAAAGGGGCAATAATGGACCAGACTTTCCTTTTGACTCTTTAAAAGATAGGCACGCATTTATCCCTTTCTTCTCAATGTTATCCTTAGTGGACAATCTCCTTTTTTTTCTTCGAATTCCATACTTCCCTCCAAAGCAAAGGCGGAAAAGAAACAAGTCAACAACGGGAAAACTCAAACAAACAAAACAAGTTTGCTGGAACTCCAAATTTCTCTTAAGAGACCAAGGTTTAAACTTTCCTGGGCTTAGCCGCTACAGCTTTTCTGGAATTGTAACTTCTTCATTTTGCCCCCTCAAAACTCGCAAGAACCTTTCTCATGAAATATCCTAGAATTCAAGCAAATCAAATAGCAATAAAGAAAATAAAGCAAATAAATTGTACAATTTTACTAAAATCAAAGTACCGCACATAAAAATTATGTTTTCGAATCCTTCACATCAAAAGAAGAAAATCTGAACTGTAAAATTATGTTTTCGTTGCCTGGGCAATGGAAAATGTGAATCCACCACATCAAAAGAAAGAAAATCTGAACCAAAAAGAACTCAAGTTCTACAAAGATGCAAACTTTGGCACGGATGAGCGCAAGACCTCACCTGAATCGGATGCGCTTCAGGTTGTTCCCGCCTTGTGGCAGAGAGAGGAAGGTGATGAACACCCCAGGCTCCACCTGAGCGACCCATTCCTTCGTCTTGTCGTCCTCGCTGCCCCCCGCCGCCGTCTCCTCTTCCTCCTCCTCATCACCGGCGAGGAAGTCGGTGCGCGCGCTCACCGACGGAGTGACGTCGCCGCTGGACATGGCGCCTCCGCTGGGCAGCCTCATGGTCGAGGCCGCGGGGCTGCCGGCGCGCCGGTAGGCGTAGTGGAAGCGGTCCAACCCGGATGCCACCTCGGAGTCCGCATACGGGCCGCTGTGGTGGTACGGGTGGTGCCGCCGCGACGCCGACGAGCCAGCGCACGGATTGCAGTGCCGGTACGCGCCCGACGCCTTCAGCGCCATGTCCTTGATCTGAAACCCAAGAGAAACTCCCATCAATCGTATTGCCCAACTCACACTTCACATCGCCGCAAACTTTCTACCAACAATTTCAACAAGCCTCGAGATTTTCGAGACATCGAGCCATCCCAATACCTCAAAACCCCAAAGTATGTCAAATTCGTACCAGTTTCTGCTTCTCCCAGGCCAAGGAAAGGTACATTTGATCAGGAAAGAACAGCAAATTCAACACTAAATCTCAACCAACAACGGTTGAAACCATGGTCTGCTTTGTGATCGAGATATCATAAAGGCACGGAGAACAACCCCACGATTTCGTCACCCCAAGGGGAGCATTTCAAGAACTCTAAGCCCAAGCACAGCAACCCACCTGGGCGGTAAGTGCCTTGATGGCCTGCCTCGTGCTGGGCGTCGTCACCGAGTCACCCCCGCCTCCGGCGATGGCGTTGTCGTCGTCGTCCTCCGGCGGCTCGCGCGGCGGCGGCGCGCCGCCGGGGAGCTGCTTGGAGCACGCGATGCACGTGAGCATCGACGCCTCGCGCTCCCTCGGATCCCGCGATGAGAGGGGGCAGGGAGAGGATGGGAGGCGCGGGTTTATAGACGGAACGGGGAACTCGCGCGTGCTTCGCTGCGATAGGAATCGAGCTCGAGCGGAGGGCGTTAATGGTGGATTAGGATTCGGTGTTAAAAGCCAGAGTCGCCGGTGGCGCCGCGCTGGGGCTATTTTACTCTTTTCCCGGGGTTTAGGTGCGCCTACTGTTCACAGACGCCGGTTGGGAGGGAAAAATACCTAGCGTGCAGACATTAATATAGGGTCGCTATCAAGAGCGGTTCCGGAGCCTTTGGGCTCTGAATCCTCGGCTAGAAGTGCAGCTTTTGAAGATCGTGAACATCTTCGATCACTGCTTTTGAGATAGGAGAACTTGATAGTCTCCGCAAAGAATTGCTGGGACCACCTTTAAGGACTCTTAGTGTCATTAGTCCTGTCAAATTATGTTTGTGAATCTCAGATCCTCAAAAGTCTTTCGGGTTTTCAGAGCTCTCCATAGCCCTCAGCCTCTTGTAGTCTCGGTCTTCCACCAAAGCCTAGGCAAGTTCTCCGAAGCTTGAGAAGTGGGACATCAAGCCTTGAAGAAATATCAGTTAGAAGGGGCCCTTGAGCTGTCCTCCACTTGCAAGAAAGTGATCAGTATTTAATGCCGAAAGTGGTGGCTATCCTGGCATCCCAATACAAGTGAAGGTCATCCTGACATTTGGGACAGTACGGCGTCGTACCACAATTGACGACCAATCGAGTATCGCACCATCTGGATCATCTACATCATTGTATTTACCATAGTAGATAATATCTGCTAGTTATGGGTAGATGTATTTTGCCTGAGACTAAGTTGTGTAATTCGACTAGCCTCAAGTCCCTGTAGCATGGCGGTAACTCGCATCGCTATCTCTGTAAAGGTATATTTGTATATTTACACCCTGAATAACACTATAAATACAAATCCATAACCATCAGGCCAAAGGCCAATCTCTTGGTGATAAAAACACATCGGTGTTCTTTCCTCTCCACCTCTCCAAGCTTGAGTCGTCCCTCTAGAGGAGGCTCTCGTCGCACTTGTTCGTGAAAGATATTTTCTTGCAACAACAGAGCGTTGTCTGTGGGGACTCAAACATAGAAGTACAAATAGAGGTAGGATGCTACCCAAAAAGAAGACCACCAAGGCCGTAGCACAGGTGGCCGACTCCCCGGCCACACCTATGTGAGGGTCCACACGACCACCACAACCGTGTACCAGATGGAATAGTGACCCTCCAGCCACCACCGACTCGGCAGTGGCCCTAGCACGGGCTAGCGCTGAGAATCCAGCCGGCGCGGAGGCCTTCCAACAATAGCGTAGCGAGGACCTTGCAGCACACCAAGGGGTTATGATCGAGGCTGTGACTGTGCATGCCGCCCTTCAGTGGTTCTTGGCGCTGGAGCCCAGGGACACTCATGCATGAGCCCACCCTCGCGACGTCTCTTGTGACGGCCCCTAGGATACCTTTATCGAGCTTGCGTCTTCTAAGAATCTGGCTATTAGGCAGCCTCCTCTACCTCCCTTTATGGAAGGGGGCTCTGGAGAGACCACAAGTCAAGAGGAAGGCGGGACGCCTGGTAGGGGAAAGAGCTAGCGATACGCAGGCCAGGGGTCGTAAAACCAGAACGGGTCACCAGGTAGGCCTCCGGATCTTACCGAGCCCCCCTTGGTCTGCTCTACCTCCTCCTACTCCGCCACCAACGGTACAATGCCCAACAATGAGAATTGAGTTGCACCAACAACCCTAGTCAGAACGGAGTTTGGCAGACCCTTGGTGTAGGGGTCCCGCCTGAACCACAGGAGCAGTAGGCCCTCTGGAGTGCCTCCCACGTTGGGATCGATACTAGATGAGTTGGTCACGACAAAGGACAAGGGCTCCAACAGGAGGGCCCTAGGTGTCCAAAAGGTCCGTGAGGCCAAGACCCTTCAGCGGACAACACGGCTCGGAGAGACCAACCCTTTCCCCGCCTAGAAGCTACGAGGGCTTTCGGTCCTGCAACCCTGCAGGGGAGGCCTTATTTTGCAAAGGTACGCCCATAACCACCTAGCAATAACTTACTTAGCTTGTTAAATTTTCAAGACAGAAGGGACAGCGTACTCTAAAAGTAGTTAGCCTAGCTGTCAGGGGCCTCTACAACAGATAACTATTCGGTAACAACAGTAGATAGTAAAACTTAAGTCATATCTCTGTTCAAACAGTATGCAGTAAAACTTGAGTCACACCTTTGGTCAAATAGCGCACAACACCTGAAAACCTCCACAAAATGGAGATGTCTTGAAAACCTTCACAAAATGGAGATGTTATAAGATCTAGGATACCGACTAGAGGGGGCTGAATAGACAGTTTTAAAACTAATTGCTAAGCGATCAACCAAACTTGTGAAAACAAACTAAAGATCACTAGAGCAATATGAAAATAACTAAGAGTTATGTCAAGGTTTGCAATCATAAGGTGACATGCAACAATTTATATTCTAGGAAGATAAATTGCGTAAAGTAAATTACATGATAGTAAATAGCTCAAAGGATGACACACAAAATTTATCTCATGGTATCAGTGATTTGCCGATCACCCCTAATCCACGTTAAGGTGAGTTCAAGCTTCTAACTTTTTCTCTATCAAGTATCCAATTCTCACACGAGAAAGGGTTCATACCAAGCAACTTGATCTTAAGCTGAAATAGAAAAAGAATTACTCAATACCTCGATTTCACTAGAGTAGCACTTTGCTTCTTCGGCAAGGCGTGCTTAAAGCCTCTCACCATCATTGTCGTGGCTCCTTCACAATCTTCTTTGAAGGGCTCAACAGCGTAACAACCTCCCAGCCGTCTAGGAGGCGGCAACGTCCAAGAGTAACAAGTCGATGACACTTGCTTGAAGGATCACTAGTGCCCTAATGCTTAAACTCTTCAAAGTTATGCACTAGATACTCTCACACTCTCAAAAATGCAACCACTAAGCCAAGAGAGGGAGAGGAGGAAGGCAAGAGCTCAAATGAGTTGTAGTGAAGTGCTAACCTTTTCCTTGAACCAGCCAAGCGACTATATATAGGCCACACTCTAAAATGTGATTGTTTGTGTTGATTTGACACTTCTACGACATTGGTGGTTAGACCACAGGTCAACTGACGGTCAGACCGCTAGTCGTTCAACGGCTATAAAGTTGTGATGATTACTTCTGACACAGGCTGGCGGTCAGACGGCCAACCATCTCGGTCAGACCGCGATCAAGGAACAAAGTGTCAAAACTCTCTGTTCCCAGGCGATCAGACCGTCCGTGCCCAGCGGTCAGACCGTCCGTGCCCAGCGGTCAGACCGCTAGCCAAAGTAGAGGGTCTAAACCCATCTGTTCCTTGGCAGTCATATCGGACCGCACCATGGTCAGACCGGGACTGAGATCCGAACACATCTCAAATATGGTTATATAGCGGTCAGACTGGCAAGGTCCTTCGGTCAAACCGCGACACTTGAAACTTGAACAGAACAGCCTTTTCTATAGAGCGGTCAGACCGATCATTACGATGGTCAGACCGTCATAACGCAGAAACACTAAAAGGTCATCTTTCTTTGGGTTCTCTCAAACTAAATTTCCAACTCTATATGAAATACAAGTTTGAGCAATTTTTGCACTTTAGATATCTCAAGTAATCGCACATCAACGACTCTTAATAGTACAACACTTATCCTATCAATCTGGTTAATTTTCTTCTCTAATTTCCTTTGACCGGCAAAAGATAATACCCTACAATTATACCTTTGCCTTGAGCTAGTCATTTTCATATTTTTCACACATGCTTCTTCTAGCTTCGCAACACCTTTGTGACTAATTTTTTCATAACTTAAATAAACATATTAGTCCATAAATTTCTTATTGTCATTAATTACTAAAACACGAAATAGGGGCCTAGATGCTTCAATCTCCTCATTTTTGGTAATTGATGACAATAATAGTAATAAGTGATGTGAATTATGTTTTGAGCCCACTTTTAGCACATGAAATAAAAAAGACTCGGTGGTGAGTTTTCATAGGAAGAATTTCAAGAATATGAAATTGAAGGATATAAATGCTATTAAAAACTCATGTTAAGGTAAGCTTTCCCTACATATGTGCCCAAAATTAAAGAGAAGATACATGACACAAGTTTTAAATTTTAATAAAAAATGTAGCAGAGCTTACCTTGATTTCTTGGATTCGAGGAAAAGGATATAATCAATGAGATTTTCAATACGAATATATCATTCAAAACATTTTCCTCAATATATCCAATAAGGTTAGAACATATAGATAAAGAAAAATATGGAGATAAGCAAATAAACATAATTCATCATATTACAATACTTAAATATAGTTCATCACATAGTTCTCATGCAACAAAAAAAATAAAGATGCAACATAGTTCATCACATTATATGCAGGATAGAGTCTTATGCATAGAAAAGATGAAAAGATAGATTCTGATAGATTATCTCTCGCTCTCTCTCTCTCTCTCTCGCTTCTTCCAACTTCTCTCCCTTTGACATCAAGTATCAAAAAGATCTAATCATCATGAGAAGGAGGTGGAGGAGGCCTCGGATAGATACTGTAGAAGTGATCAGAGAAAGTGTTGAACTGTTACTGAAGACTTTACTGTCCAAGAGACAAAGTATTAAACATTTCATTCAATTCTTGGTTCTGAGCATACAAAGCTACAATGTCTTCACGAGCAAGAGCTATGGCCTATTGAGTAGGCTGATAGTAAGTCTGCTCAAAGTTATCCTGAAAAGTATTCAAGCTCTGCTGAAAACCCTGCTGAATAGATGCCATATATGGATCAAAGAAAGCAGCTAGAGGTGTCCACTGAGGAGAAACTGGCTCTGGAGCTGTCTGAGCCTAAGGATGAACATAATGCTGAGGTTCCTCATCCTGACCTCCCTGAGCTGTAAGAAAATCCTGACTCCCTTGACCTCTATGAAGAATGTGGGGATTCACTTTGGAAGGCTTGTATCGCATATGTTTATATCACAAGATGTTTGGCGAAAATTTGACTTCAAAAGAATGAGATACATGGTATATGGAGCAAAGTAGAGATTTAGAGTTATGCTCACTGTGATATCATCAATAGCCCTCAATATATACTTGATCACATCAATTTTCCTCTTGTTCATGACATGATTGATGATATTCTAATAATGATGCCGAATAGCATCACTATTTTCACTTTTTGGAGCAAAAGTAGCTCTCACTATTTTATTGATAGTTGCAGGTAGCACTTTTAACCCAGTCACTATCCAAGGGTGACTTTAGAGACAACTTCTAAAGGCTCATAAAAAGTGCTCCAAAGCCCTGAAGGAAGCTTCAAATTTTCTGGACCGTGTCATCCACTCAATTTTCTAAGACTCATGAGAAATCTCAGCTGTTGCATAGAATTGCTTGATGATAGTTGCATTCCAATCATATTTTAAGCTCACAAACTCATGAAGACCTAGCTCTTGAAAGATATTAGCTAAACCATCCATACTAGGCTGACTTCTCACATATGCCCAATCAATCTACTTTTGTTCATAGATTTTCTTATTTAGAAGATGACCATTGAAAACATCTTGTTGAACCATAGTGTAAAAATATGGTTGAGTAGCATCATTATCTAGAACATATTGATAAGTGTTTCTAGCTCTAGTATATTCAGGTGAAGTCCAAGTTTTTTTATACCCAACACAAACTTGATGATTAATTTCAAGATCCTCATCACTAACATCTTCCATGTCATGATCAACATTACCAACAAAACACGAGGTTTCCTCACCAATACCCTGAGAAGGCATCCAATCGGAGTCCCGACGATCATCCTCGGAATCCGATTTTGCCAATCTTTTCTTAGCCTTACTCCGACTGGCCACAATCTTTTTCAACCTCCTCCCAAGGCCACTTCCATTTCCACTGATCATAAGAGATATCATAAGGACTTTGATAAAAAAAAGTAACAATGAATGATGAAACAGATTCTACCACTGCTGGTGATCAGACCGGCACAGACCGCAGTCTAACTGCGAACGCGTAGACAGATCCATATAGTGGATTTTGATGAAAAATAAAGTTCCAACTGATCAAAATTTGAGAATAACTTAATATAGATGCTAGAAACTTATTCCAACAAGTTTCATCTCAAATCCATGCATCATATGATAGATCATGCTCTTCAAACCTTAAGCTTCAAAAGCTTTGAAATCCATGGTAAAAAGGTAAGGAATCAAGGAAATACCGAGAAGACATGCCGGACAAGTCCGTGGTTGGACCGAGGATGGTCTCAGATCAACCAGGGATGAAGGATTTGAGTTTTTCTTGAGTTGGCACCGAGAGCGTGTGTTCATGAGGGAGAGAAAGCAAAAAGTCGATTTGGTGAGATGGGGACCGGAGGAGAAGATAAAGAGAGAAAATGATTCGGCCATATCAGGCGCTGGCGGTCAAACCGCGACTAGGGGCGGTCAGACCGCTAATCCAGAGGCTGAAAAACTCTCTGTATAGATTTGACGGTCAGACCGTGCTTCTGGCGGTTGAACCGCTGGAACCAGAAAACTCAGAACTTCTTGCAATTGAGCTAGGAAGCGAGATATTGTGATAACCTATGATCTTTAGAGATGAGATATGAGATAGAACCATATGCAACATAATTCAACCATAAATTTAGATGAATTTTTTTTTGAATTGAAATATTGTATGATTACTAGAACATGCAAATGCACAAACATTATATTCCTATTGTTTCAAGCAACATTTGAGAAGTCAATGACGTTGATCTCATTTCTCAATTTGCAAAAATGACTCTCATTTAAAGGTTTGGAGAAGATATCCGCCAATTGATCCTCGGTCTTCACACTATCTACTAGGACATCACCTTTGCTTATATGATCCCTAAGAAAATGATGGTGAATATCTATATGTTTGGTTTTTGATGTTGGACCAGATTTGTGGCTATTTTCACAGCACTTCCATTGTCACACAAAAGAGGCACTATTTTGAACTTAACTTCATAATCTAAAATAGTTTGCCTCATCCATAGCAATTGAGCACAACAACTACCCATGGAAACATATTCCGTTTCGATGGTAGATAGTGCTATGGAATTTTATTTCTTAGAAGACTATGAAACTAGCGATCTACCTAGAAATTGGCAACTTTCAGAGGTGCTCTTTATATCTACTTTACAACCCGTGTAATCGGAACACGAATATCCAATTAGCTCAAACTTAGCACCTTTTGGATACCAAAGCGCTATACTATAAGAGTATTTCGAATATCTCAAAATGCGCTTAACGACCATCAAATGACATTCTTTAGGTGATGCTTGAAACCTTGCACACATACACACACTAAACATGATATTGGGTCTAGATGCGGTAAGATAAAGTAAACTACCTATTATGGATCTATAAAACTTTAAATCCACCGGTTTACCTCCCTTATCAAGATCAAGATGACCATTTATCGCCATAGGAGTCTTGATAGGCTTTGCATCTTCTATACCAAATTTTTTCAATAGACCCTTTAAATATTTTGATTGGCTAATAAAAGTCTCATCTTTGAGTTGCTTGATTTGTAGTCCAAGAAAGAAACTCAATTCTCCAATCATAGACATTTCAAATTCCCTAGACATCATTTCTCTAAATTCCTCACAAAAAAATCTTTATTAGTAGATCCAAAAATGATATCATCAATATAAATGTGACATACAAAGAAATTATTTGCAATATATTTAGTGAACAAAGTAGTATCAACATTCCCAACTTTGAAGCCTTTTGAAATAAGAAATCTCTAAGTCTCTCATACCACGCACGTGGGACTTGTTTAAGGCTATATAGAGCTTTAGAGAGTTTATATACATGATTTGACTTTTTAGGATCTTCAAAACCGGGTTGTTGCTCAATAAAGACAACTTCACTAATTTTACCATTTAAAAATAAACTTTTCGTATCCATTTGATACAACTTGATATTATGAGATGAAGCAAAAGCAAGTAAGATTCTAATAGTCTCAGTCTAGCTATAGGAGCAAAAGTTTTGCCGAAATCTAAACCTTCGACTTGAGTATATCCTTGTGCAACCAATCTTACTTTGTTTCTCACAATAATTCATTCTTTATCTCGCTTAACCTATTTTGTGTCAATCACATTATGATCTATTGGTCTTTCTACTAATTCCCATACAATATTGCGGGTGAAGTTGTTTAAATCTTCATGCATTGCATTCATCAAATCCGGATCATTTAGAGCTTCTTCTATATGGTTATGCTTAATAGAGGATACAAAAGAATAGTGTTCACAAAATGAAGTAATACGAGAAAGAGTTTGAACACCCTTACTAAGGTCACCAACAACTTGATCAATGGGATAGTCCTTGGCAATGGCATGGTGAACTTTTGGATGAGCTACCGACATTTATGATGGAGTTCATGAAGTGGTAGCTTGTTGTGATTGATCATTCATGTCTTCCACATTATGAACTTGAACTTGATAATTTGTACTGGAATTAGATGGAATAGCCCAAATTGAGGTAGATAGATCATCCTCTTGTTCATCTTCCTATTTTGGCTTAATGTCATATATTGATATATTCTTGATAGCACTTCTCAAACCATCATTACCTACATCATCTAAATTTTATTGCTCTTTTTGAGAACCATTAGTTTCATCAAATTCAACATCATGTGTCTCTTCAACTAAACCAGAATTTTGGTTGTAGACATGATAAGCTTTACTTTGAGAAGAATAACCAAGTAAGAAACCTTTATCACATTTTCTTTGAAATTTTGATAAACGAGTACCTTTCTTTAGAATGTAGCATTTGCATCCAAATAACTAAAAATATGAAATGTTTGATTTTCTTCCAATAAGGAGCTCATATGGAGTCCTCTTCAACAATCGATAATAATATAACCTATTTGATGAATGGCAAGAGGTATTGATAGTTTTGTCCAAAAAATTATCCGAAACATCATATTCCGAAAGCATAGATCTTGCCATATCAATAAGAGTCCGATTCTTCCTTTCAACTACTCCATTTTGCTCCGGAGTGTATTTGGCCGAGAATTCAGGTTTGATACCCTTTTCTTCAAAAAATCCTCAACCTTTGTGTTTTTAAATTTGGAGCCATTGTCACTTCTCACTTTCTTTATTTTGAACTCAAATTAATTTTCAGCCCTTTTAGCAAAGCTTTTAAAGGTGTTAAATACAATAGTCTTATCATGTAAAAAGAATATCTAAGTATATCTAGAGAAATCATCAACAATGACAAGACAATAGCTATTACCTCAAATACTTACATATGTTGTTGGACCGAATAAATTTATGTGTAATAATTCCAAAGATATTGAGGTTGACATGGAGCTTTTTTACGGATGTGAGTTTCCCACTTGCTTTCTGGCTTGACAAGTGCTAGATAGCTTATTCTTCTCAAACTTCACATCCTTAAACCCTATAACTAGATTATGCTTTAAAAAACGATTTAGTTGATTCATACTAACATGAACAAGCTTTCTATGCCAAAACAAACATTTTGATGACTTTGTAAACAAACATGTGCTTAGGTTTGCATCATTTGAAGAGAAATAAACTAGATAAAGATTACCATATCTAAAACCTTTGAAAACTATACTATTATCCTTCATGCTAGATATTATCACATCATTTTGAGAAAAAGTGCATGAAAGATCAAGATCATAATTGAGCAACAGATAACAAATTAAAATTTAGAGATTCAACTAGTAAAACATTTGGGATAGACAAATCATTTGAGGTATCAATTTTACCTAATCCTTTTACCTTTCTTTTGCTATTATCTCCAAATGTGATTTGTCATATTCCCATCATTGCGCATAGAAGTGAACATCCTTTGATTTCCGGTCATATGTTGAGTGCATCTACTATCTAGCACCCAATGTCTTCTACCGGATTTGTAGTTCACATAAAAAAACAAAGTTAAGATCTTTTAGGTGCTCAAACTTGTTTGGATCCTTAAATGTTAGTAACCAAGGCTTTAGGCACCCAAATGATATTCTTTTTAGCACCAATTATAGGAGTGCCAATAAATCTAGCTTTAACACTACCATCAGAATATCTCTTAAGAACATAGCATGAATCAAAAGATGCATATGAATTATCCTTCATATTTTTGCAATCTTTTTTAACATGCCCGATTTTTTTTTATTCATGCAATAACCACTACCTTTCACAAATGTGCTTTTCTGATGAATGAATGATTTCTTACCCTTCTTAGAAACATACCCAAGGCCTTCTTTCTTGATAGAGAGCCTTTGATTATCCAAAACTAGTATAAGTTTGGATTCTCTAACATAGCATCTTGCAAGATCATTGGTTAGTTTTTCAACCTTTTCTTTTAACATGATATTTTCATCAATAATCAGGACATCATTACAAGATATAGTTTTAGGCAAGGTAGGCAAATCATTATATGAGGTAGATGAACACATAAGAGATGAAGTAGATAAATCATCAAGAATGCAAGATGTGCTCACGTCTACTTTTATTTTGTTGGTTTTATGAGTAATAAGAGAGTCATGAGCTTAAGCATCTCATGAGTTTCTTTTAGACCCTCATGAGATGTGTTTAGCTCCTCATAGGGTTCTTAAAGAGAGGTGTGTCTTCTTTTCAATTCCTTAAACTTTGCTCTTTCTTTGCTCATGAAGTTATCAAAACCATTTATTAACTAAACAAGATCATCATATGAATACTCATCTTCATCACATAATACCTTAGAGTCTTCTTTTACCATGAGGCAATAAGGTGTGGAGAAGAGGGAAGGTGCCTACTTGATTGCTACACCTGTAAGATTCTTTGTAGATGGCTTCTCATCATCGGAATCAGAGCTTGAGCTTGCATCAGAATCCTACTCAACGTAGCATGCTTGACCATCTTTCTTCTTCTTGTAGTATTTCTTGAATACCTTCTTCCCATCACTCTCATTCTTTTTCTTGATATACTTTTCTTCCTTGTTCTTGCAATTTGTGGTAATGTGTCCCTTTTCGCCACATTCAAAGCATCGTCTTTCTTCGAAGGGATTCCCTTTAGAAGATTGTCCCTTCTTGCTATATCCACCTTGATATCTCTTCTTATTCATGAATTTCTTGAATATTCTCACTAAGAGAGCCATTTGTTCATCATCTTCATCTCCGTTATCACTCTTTTCATGATCATCTTTGTTTCTTGACAATTGAGCCTTGAATGCAACAATTTTCTTTTTGGCATTGATAGTATCATCATGTAGATCTTCTTATGACTTCTTGAAAATGTCATGAGTGAGAATTTCACTTAAGATTTACATTAGAGTTGTATCCTTCAAATTTGACCTCACAAGCAAAGTCACAATAGTGTCATATTTGTTAGGCAAAGCTTTAAGAAATTTAAGAGATAAATCAACATTGGAAACATCTATACAAGGCCCTTTGAGCTCATTTATTATGTTGTTTAAACAATTAAAATTTTCTTCAATGCTATCATTTGGCAACATAGTAAATTTCTCAAGTTGCCCTTTGTAAACAAAAAGCTTTGCATCCTTAACCATTATTATACCTTCATGAATTTCTTTGAAACTTTCCCAAATGTCATGAGCGGTCTCAAGTTTGCAAATACGATTAAACTCATTAAAATTTAAAGCACCATAAAGAACATTCATAGCTTGAGCAATTATCCCTCTCTTCAACGGTAAGATTAATAGGATCAAGAATTACATAATCCTTATCCACTATATCCCATAATTTATCATCTATAGCCTTAAGATAGACGGTCATTCTAGCCTTCTAATAGACATAGTTTGACCTCTCAAAGAACGGAGGCTTCCCCACATTGACATGAGCGTCACTAGCCATAATCCTACTTTAGGATGGTTAAATTAAATATAAAAAGGAGTCCTAGGCTCTAATACCACTTGTAGGATCTAGGATGCCAACTAGAGGGAGGATGAATAGGCGGTTTTAAAACTAATTGCTAAGTGATCAACCAAACTTGTGAAAACAAACTAAAGATCACTAGAGCAATATGAAAACAAATAAGAGCTATGTCAAGGTTTGCAATCCTAGAGTGACATGTAACAATTTATATTTTATAAAGATAAAATACATAAAGTAAATTGCATGAAAGTAAATAGCTCAAAGGATGACACACGAAATTTATCCTGTGGTATCGGTGATTTGCCGATCACCCCTAATCCACGTTGAGGTGAGTTCAAGCTTCTAACTGTTTCTCTATCAAGTATCCAATTCTTACATGAGAAAGGGCTCACACTGAGCAACTTTATTTTAAACCAAAATAGAAGAAGAACTACTCAATACCTCGATTTCAGTAGAGTAGCACTTTGCCTCTCCAGTAAGGCGTGCTCAAAGCCTCTCACAATCATCGTTGTGGCTCCTTCACAATATTCTTTGAAGGGTTCAACAGCGCAACAACCACCAAACCGTCTAGGAGGCGGGAACCTCAAAGAGTAACAAGTCGATGACGCTTGCTTGAAGGATCACTAGTGCCCCAAAGCTCAAACTCTTCAAAGTTATGTACTAGAAGCTCTCACACTTTAAAAAATGTAACCACTAAGCTAAGAGAGGGAGAGGAGGAAGGCAAGAGCTCAAATGAGTTGTAGTGAAATGCTAGCCTTTTCCTTGAACCATCCAAGTGACTATATATAGGCCATACTCCAAAATATGATTATTTCTATTGATTTGACACTTCTGCGACACTGGCGGTCAGACCACCAGCCGTTCAATGGCTATAAAGTCGTGATGATTACTTCTGACACAGGCTGGTAGTTAGACTGCCAACCATCTCTGTCAGACTGCGAGAAAGGAACAGAGTGTCAAAACTCTATGTTCTCGGGTGGTCAAACCGTCCATGCCCGGTGGCCAGACTGCCAGCAAGAGATGAGGGTCTAAACCCCTTTGTTCCTTGGCGGTCAAACCGGGCCGTGCCACGGTCAGATCGGGACTGAGGTCCGAACACATCTCAAATATGGTTATACATTGGTCAGACCGGCAAGGCCCTTCGGTCAGACCACGACACTTGAAACTTGAACATAATAGACTTTTCTATACAGTGGCCAGACCGATCATTCCGGCTGTCAGACCGCCACAACTCAGAAACACTAAAAGTCCGTCTTTCTTGGTTTCTCTCAAACTAAATTTTCCACTCTATATGGAATGCAAGTTTGAGCAATTTTGGCACTTTAGATATCTCAAGTAAGTGCACATCAGCGACCCTTAATAGTATGACACTTATCCTATCAATCTGGTCAATTTTTTTCTCTAATTCTCTTTGACCGGCAAAAGAAAATGCCATACAATTATACCTTTGCCTTGAGCTAGCCATTTTCATATTTTTCACACATGCTTCTTCTAGCTTCGCAACACCTTTGTGACTAATCTTTTCATAACTCAAATAAATATGTTAGTACACAAATTTCTTATTGTCATTAATTACCAAAACATGAAATAGGGGTCTAGATGCTTTAGATGTCTCGAAAACCTCCGTAACACGAAGATGTATTTGAAAACCTCCGCCAAATAGATATATCTTGAAAATCTCTACACACGGAGATGGCTTAAGAAAACCTTCTGACATCTTGAAGGCGATAGCATCCGTACAGGAGAGGTAAGAGACCCTCCGGCATCTTTTAAGGCCTAGCCTATGTGCCAAAGGGGTATGGCCCCGCACATCTTGAAGCCAAAACTTCCGTGTCGATGAGGTGTAGACCCTCTGGCAGTGCTACATGTTGAAGAGGTGTGGAACGGGCAGAGCCTCAGTACGGCCAAGCTCCCAGACCCTTCGACACTGCTATAAGTTAGGGAGGCGTGGAACGGGCAGAGCCTCAATACCATCGAGGTCCTAGACCCTCCGGCATTGCTACATGTCGGAGAGGCGTGGAATGGGCATAACCTCAGTACCGTAAAGGTCCTAGACCCTTTGGCATTGCTACATGTCGTAGAAATGGAATGGGCAGAGCCTCAGTATTCGAGGTCCTAGACCCTCCGGCATTGCTACATATTGGAGAGGCGTGGAACAGGAAGAGCCTCAGTACCGTCGAGGTCCCAGACCATCTGGCATTGCTACATGTTGGAGAGGCATGGAACGGGCATAGCCTTAGTACCGTCGAGGTCCAAATCAGCTTACTGATTAACCCAAAAGTACTTCATACACACATACATACATACATGCACGCATGCATACACTCGTGGCATACACGACAATGGTGTTGATAGAACGTGCCCTCCACTCACTTATGACCATAAAACATAAGGTGGTCGGGGGAATAGCATTTTATGCAATGCACACTGCACAAAAGGTGAGGGACGTGCCCTCTGTTCGACCGCCACCTGAAAGGGCCGAGGGGAGTGGCAACTTCCTCCCTCGGCCTAGCAATCGGCGTCACCTCTAGCAACTGCCGCCGAGCTCCAGATAGCCCTGCTCTGGAGCCTCGCCACGGTTAAGGGCCGGGGGGGGGTCGCAAACTGCCTCTCTCGGTCTAACCATTGGTGTCACCTCCGGCCACCACCGTCGGGCTCCACATGGCCTTGCCTCTAGAGCCTCACCATGGATAAGGGTCGAGGGGGCCGCAAACTGCCTCCCTCAGTCTAGCCATCGACGTCACCTCTAGCAAACTACCATCGGGCTTCGGATTGCCCTACCTCCAGAGCCTCACCGCGGATAAGAGCTGAGAGGGCCGCAAACTGCCTCCCTCGGCCTAGCCATCGGAGTCACTTCCGGCAATCGCCCGGATGGCCCTACCTCCAGAGCCCCACTGCGATTAAAGACTGAGGGGGTCGCAAACTGCCTCCCTTGGTTTAGCCATCAACGTCACCTCCGACACCCGCCGTCGGGCTCCGGATAGCCATGCCTCAGGAGCCTTGCTGCAATTAAGGGCCGAGGGGGTGGCAAAGTACCTCCCTCGGCCTAGCCATCGGCGTTACCATTGGCAGCTGCTGTCGAGCTCCGGATGGCCCTACCTCAGGAGTCTCACCGTAGTTAAGGGCCGAGGGGGTGGCAAACTGTCTCCCTTGACCTAGCCATCAGCGTCACCTCCAGTGACCTCTATCGGGCTCCAGATGGCCGTGTCTCCGGAGCCTCGCTGCAATTAAGGACTGAGGGGGGGGGGGTGGCAAACTGCGTCCCTCGGCCTAGCCATCGGCGTCACCTCCGGTAGCTGCCGCCAGGCTCTGAATAGCCCTACCCCTAGAGCCTTACCACAGTTAAGGGCTAAGGGGGTAGCAAACTGCCTCCCTCAGCCTAGCCATTAGTGTCACCTCCGGCAACTGCCGCCGGGCTCCAGATGGCTCTACCTCCAGAGCCTCACATGGTTAAGGGCCGAAGGGGGTCACAAACTGCCTCCGTCGGCCTAGCCATCGGCGTCACCTCCGGCAACCACCGCCATGCTCCGGATGGCCCCTCACCGCGGTTAAGGGATTGCAGACTACCTCCCTAGGCCACAACTACCGCCTATCTCCAAATGGATCGTTTCAAGTCAGAAATCCATAACAAATTTGGAAAGGATTCTGTACCATCATTGGACAGAAGAATGTTCATATCGTGCTGGAACCTAGCGGCAGCCAGGGCTGAGGGGGTCGCAAACTGCCTCCCCGGCCTTAATCATTGGCTTTGCCTCCGGCCACTGCCACTAGGCTCCAAAACCACCTTTCCTTCATCAAAGAACTCGTCTCATGCCCCACAAGCGGCTGCACACTTCGCCGCTAAGAACGACAAGGTGCATATCCTCTGCCAAAGGAGTCGGGTCCTAAACCCTCCGCACCTCGATAGAACCAACCACTGTCGTATTTAGGCCTAAACCTGTGCGAGGCTTTGTCCGAGTACCCTACAGCCATACCTTCCCTCACACCTTCTGACCGCTAGAAAATAGCAGCATGCGGGGGGGGGGGGGGGTAGGAAAGATGAGGCATGGAGGCTTAGGTGCACATAAAAAACAAAATGCTACATGTCCGGAGGATCGCCATACATTTCGATCAAAAGAAAAACAATGAGGGGGTCCGTGGATTTAGTTATCTTCTTAATAACTTGTACATCCAAAACACGCTTATAAGGAAGCACCGACTAACCGATGACAAACACAGAAACAGATGATTTAGTTATCTTCTTAATAACTTATACATCCAAAAGATGCTTACAGAGAAAGCACCGACAAACCCTGAGAGAGTAACCCAGGGGGAGAAAGAGTACAAGGTGACTATCAAGGAAAGCACAAGTCCTAGCAGTGGTGCATGGGGTGTATGCGCTTCATCTGCAGCCTACCGCTAAGGAGGCTAATGCAGTAGCCTGCCCCCGAGCTGTCAGAGGACGAGGATGAGGAGAAATCCTCCACAGCCTTCTTTCCCTCCTCTTTGGCTTTTTTTTCCCTACCTGGGATGCCTCCTTCTCCGCCTCCACCTTCTCCTCCTCATCGATCTCCTTCTCCCAGAGATCCCAACTGACCTTCCCTTCATCATCAGAGATTATTAAAGGGTTGCCATCAAGAGCTCCTCTAGAGCCCTTGGGCTCTGGATCCTCGGTCAGAAGTTCAGCTCCCAAAGACCGTGAACCCCTCCGGCCATTGTCTCTCAAGACAAGGGAAGTTGGTGGTATCTGGAAGGAATTTCTAGGGGCCACCTTTAAGGACCTCTAGCGCCCTTGGCCCTGTCAACCTATGCCTATGAATCTCGGGTCCCTGAAGGCCTCTCGGGTCTCCAGGCTCCGGAGCTCTCCAGAGCCCCCAGCCTCCCGGAGTCCCAATCCTCCAGAGCCTGGGCAAGCTCTCCAAAACCCGGGAAGTGGGACATCAAGGCTCGGAGAAAAATCAGCCAGAAGGGGCCCATGAGCCGTCCTCGGTCTGTAAGGAATTTCTAGGGGCCACCTTTAAGGACCTCTGGCGCCCTTGGCCCTGTCAACCTATGCCTGTGAATCTCGGGTCCCTGAAGGCCTCTTGGATCTCCAGGCTCCGGAGCTCTCCAGAGCCCCCAGCCTCCCGGAGTCCCAGTCCTCCGGAGCCTGGGCAAGCTCTCCAAAACCAGGGAAGTGGGACATCAAGGCTCAGAGAAAAATCAGCCAGAATGGGCCCATGAGCCATCCTCCGTCTGTAAGGAAGTGACTGGTATTTAATGTCGGTCAAGTGGTGGTCATCCTGGCATTCCAGTGCAAGTGGGGGTTATTCTGACATTCAGGATAGTGCGGCACCGTACCACAATTGACGACCGGCCAAGTATCGCACTCTCTAGGTCACCTACACCATTGTATTTGCCATAGAAGATAATATCTGCCAGTTAGGGGTAAATGTATTATGCAGAACTCAGACTGTGTAATTCTACTAGCCCCAAGTCCCTGTAGCATGGCGGTAACTCACATCGCTATCTCTATAAGAGCATATTTGTATACTTAAACCCCCAACTGGCATTATAAATACAGACCTATGGCCATCAGGCCAGGAGCCAATCTCTTGGTGATAAAAACACATTGTTATTCTTTCATCTCTATTTCTTCGCTAAGTTTGAGAGGAGGCTCTTACCGCACTTGTTCGTGGGAAATATTTTCTTACACCAACAACGGTGTTTGCTGGAAATGATGAATTCTGGTATTCTAAAGTTAAGAATGATAATTCTAGCAAAACTTTTACATTCCAAATAGACGGTGGACACAAAATGGTCATCAACTAAGAGGTGTATTTTGTTTCAATCTTTGTATTGTACTACTTCTCTACTTTTTAATAGCCGTGATGTCATCCAAACTCTTTGCAAATATCTAGGTTAGGGTTACGAGGTCCGAGTTTGGGGTCTAGGTAAGGACGGGTTCAGAGAGCGGGCCTTGGGCAGTTGCAGGACTGACAGGGGCTGAGAGGCAGCGGTGGCGTTATCGGAGCCATGGGTTAGGCAGGCGAATCATGGGTGGTGCTAGCGACGGGTGCGGCAAAAATGAAGTGTTCAATTGGCGGCCAACGCCCGCGAATCTGGCAGCGAGAGCTGCATGAGATGAGGGAGGTGAAGTGAGGTTCCTTGTAGAAAGATAAATAGAAGCGGTAGCGGTGCTTGATTGGAGAAGACGATGGTTTGACGTCGGATGTGCATTCAATGGCGGCAGGGGCCAATAGACCAAAGAAATTAAAGTTTCCCGTTACCTAAGGAGATGTCATTCCCATTTTATAAAAGAGAATTACCAAATTTGCAGAGGTTTAAGTAGGCCTAGAATGTAAACCCCCAGCCAAACAACAAGGCAACAACCCATACCGAATCAGATCAGGAAGCGCGGACGGCTCTGAAGATTGTAAAGTCATCAAGAAACCAACTTGCCAGGAATGCAAGCGTAAAGTACATCTGAAGCCTAAAAGAGTACCGCCGCGAGATCGGATGCAACACAAGCTGGTAATTGCTAAGACAGACCTGGGAAAGAAAGCAGTAAAGCGCACTTCAAGTCCAAGACTTGAATCGATGAAGCAACCAAGTTGGGCGACTCGTCGATTCCTTGAAACGCCGGGGTGCACCACCAATTGCACAGGTCAGTTTAACCGAGCTTGTCTTAGCTATGTTCGTGTGGTTGGGGGGCATCACTGCCATGGCTCTCTGCCGATTATTCTGTTTTTTTTTTTTTTCAGCTGAGGAGGCTACTGGTCAGTTTTTTTTTTCACTGCCATTCGCTTATTTGCCACCGAAGACTCTAGATAGTATCATATTTGCCATCCTGCCTCATGTATAGACTGAGAAGATCACGCATATCAGTCTTAGCAGTAATTGCCACTCTTGTGTGGCAAATAAGCAAATATCCCGGGTGACTCTATCACCTCCCATGCAGAGGCAGAGCTTCATGTAGGCTAACCTGGGCCATGGCCCCCTGCCCTTTGTGATTTACTATTAGATTTGTACCTTCTTAGCTGGTTAGACTACAAAATAATCACATATTTCTTTCGTAATCTGTTGTGTTTTGATACTTGGCTCCGCCTACATTTCAGGCCAAGCTCTGTCACTACTCCCATGAGCTAGCAAACTAGAGTCAGGTGCCGATGTATATGGCTGGTCTGGATTTCCAGCGAGGGTGATCGTTTTTAATCGAGTCCAGGGTTCATTCCGAAGTCGTCGTTTAAACAAACGGATAATACCGGAGAGGCAACGTGCGTGACCTTGTAAGTTCAATGGGGATTTCCACATAAAGCGAGAGGGGAACGGGAAGTCCATCTGCCCCACGAGGAGGCGAAAGATTAACACTGGCCTGCTGCAATCTTTGCGTTGCTCAGAAGTCAGACGGCCCATTTCCGAGGAGGCATGGGCCGGAGACAGGCTAAGCACGTCTTCCTTAATGGGCTTCCTCCGCCGACGAGAGACATGCTATGCTGATCGGGAGGTTTTTTTTTTACATTTTTTAACATTAATATTTAAATAAATAGACTCTCGATGAAAAGATTTACACAAATAAATATCTACCGCTCTCTGAATGGGTTGTAGTTCTTTCAGAGGATGGTTAGCATGCCACGGTGATACGAATACCTCTTACCGTCTTTTCAAAAAGCGGTTAAACCTCACACTCCTCTTACCGCCCTTTTGTTAGCGCCCGTGCTAGATCCCCCGAGCGTCCCCCTTACTACTCTCTGAGAAAGCGGTTAGGGTCCTTGTTACATTCTCATGAGACGATTAGCCTAGTTTTATTATAAAAATAACAAAAATCTCAGAAGTTATCTAAGATAAAAATAACTAAATCCTAGAAAATATTAAAGTGAAGATAAAATAAATACATGTAAGTGAAATAAAAAATCACACTCAATATTAAATAGAATGTGTAATTAAGATGAGTACATGGAATTTGAACATTACTAATAGCATGTAGGCTACATCTAAGATACATACATAACTTGGGTAATAGATTAAAAATGATATAACCATCTTGAATTCAACAAGTACAACATTTAATAGCATAAACATTACAGACCAAATAGCCCTTGAAGTTGTATGTATCTTATCTCTCGTTCCATCCAATGGTAACCGTATTATGAGGATTTTGGTCTATATGGAGCCGGTATATACAAAAAATAATTAAAGTTAGGATCTCCGCCATCTGTCTCATCGTTAGAGAGTTCGTAACGATGTGGAGTTCTCTGAGGAGTAAGCACAAAATAATCATCGTCGAAACCAACCCCTTGGGTTGCGATGAAAGTGGTAGAACATGCCCTCTTGTGGTTGTTATCCAACGACCACTTCTTTCATAGTGGGTCGAACCACCGCCTCTTTCACAACAGCGTTAAGGTCTCGAATGACCACCTCTATGTCTCCAATTATATCGGAAGCTGTTACCGAATAGTAGATACAGCCTAACAAAGTTCTTGATCAGTTTGTTCAGCAATTCTTCATCACAAAGGAATACCTAGTAAAAAAAGAGCATACAGAAATATAAACGTGTCTTAGAAGTGCAACATAACAATTAACTGGGACATGCAATGTCACATCCGGTTTTAACGAATAAAATCATATACGACTTATGTGTACCTAGGATGTTCAACACACATAAGGACGTCACAGATGAAGTAACAAAAGCAATACTTTTATAGAATAAATTTTAAACTTTTACAATAATTGAAATATATTATTTTATATGAAGATATTTGCAGCGGAACAGAAGTACTGGTGCCCAATAACACCGCAGTCAACTGACCGGGAGACACGCGCCTAGAACATCACAACTTTATCTTGATAACCTTCAACATCTTCACTCATTGAGCAACACCATACATGTCGTATGGGGAAAATAGCAAGTGTGAGCACATGACGCGCTCAGTAAACATACATGAGAATAATGATATGCAGGCTTATAACAACGACACGCTAACACAAGGGTTTATTTGCATAAATATGAGTAAAGTAAACAATTAAACTTTAAAAGCATTGAGAAATTATTAAGTGAATGTAACCCAATTAAACAAACCATAAATCAACACCCAAGGTTGACTATCCTATAATCCATAACCACCTTGTACCATCAGTACTACCATACCATAACCATAACCATTCCACCACCATATCCAAAACCAGAACCATAACCCAAACCATCTAATTATGTGAGGATCCTAGTCTCTCATGACCTCAAGCACGACTGATATATTAGATTTTTACACTCTGCAGAGGTTGTCCAGCTTTCCCCACGGGACGTGATTTTATCACCTGCAAGCAAGTGACTAAATTCTTCATTTTGCTCGCGTTAGCTAGACGCTTACACACTTTCGAGATATGTGGCCAAGAGATCACTGCAAGACTGTTACAAAGTTTCTTCCAGTATGTGCATGCCCGCTAAGGTTTCACCGCTAGGTTTTACGGAATAGACACAGCTATCCTACCCAGAAGCCCCCTCTTGCACCAGAAGGTTCTCAGGATCTTAGATCCGTTCCTCACACGTCCACTTCCACTAGCCTAATGGTTCTGGCTTAAAAACCTTTCCCACATGTCCACTCCTACCGTTTGGCACACACAAACTGGAATCCACTAATTAATAAGCCAAGCCCTCCCATAAAGACTCATGGTTGGTACGTTACTTCTTGGGTTGTCGCTCCACGAACCGGTCCTTACATAGGTTACTTGAGCAAAGACTAAACCAACAACATATCTATGATCACCTTCACAACAACCTATTTGCTCAAGGCCTAATGTTCCATGTTGCTATTCCAAAACCATCATTATATGAACCAGCATTGTTATATGTTCATTAGTCAAGTATATGACACTTCCCAATATTCCCGACAACATGACTAAGCAATTCTACCCAAAGGACACCTAACCATAAACCACTTAGGCTTCAAGGAATGATAAGGAAAAACTAGGTAAACTCACTCATAACCGAGAGCGCGGCAATTTGAATTGATTTTACACCCTGCAGGGAAGTACTCCTGAACCCACACGACACGAGACCACCCTCCATACAACCCATCAGTTGCAAACGATGATTCACGCCTCGACCTTTCACGTACCCACCCCGAACCATTGTCCCTATTCCCGATGCATGTGGAGGCCACCTAGACCCCATGCGTACAACGTCTTACTGGCGGATCTCAGGTGCCTCTATAAGCCCTTGCTAACACCCCAGGCGTATGAGTCAAATGGACACGATGACTGACGATACTTGGCTTACTCGTCCCATATTCGGGTATGTGGTGAGCACGAAAAAATGCTAAAGCCAACAGCACCGACAGACAATGCTTAAACGATGCAAACGGTCTATAGCATCCGGACTCCTCTCCCGACCTACCCCTAGCACTGCCCGCATCTTGCCTCATTCTTACATCTCATCCAACCCGACATCATAATTATAAATGTGAACAATAGTAAGTAAGCCCTAAGCTCACGAACAACGACGCATCGTCGCTTGATTTCTTCTGAGGACCTAAGCATTGCTAAGCGTTTTGATTAACCGTTGTAGTTAGACATCGATAATATCATCCTAGGTTACAAGGAATATGGATCAGCAACAGATCAAGATAGAGGTAATGCAACAATATAGGTTCTACCCATATGACCCGACATCGACTCGCTAAACATGCAAACATATATAAAGCATAATTTCTCAATTGAGACTCCATTCAATTTGAACAAAGGATGCAATATACTTAGTTGATTACCTTTCTGCTTTTCTTCAAATCAAAATCAACCACAAAACCTCCTCGCGATAACCTGCTACTCTCCGGTTCAACGATCATTAAAGAAAAGAATGCATCGCAATAAGCATATAATGAAATACCATAAAATAAGCTTTATAATGAACAAGTCATAATAAGACTAGAAAAATTGATCTCCCTAATTTTGGACTTGTAAAAAATTAACGGTGAATTAATGAAGCCTTAACATAATTAATTTAACTTAGAAACTTAATTAATTATTTAATATCTGGGGATATTTTTAATAGGTATAGGAGGTTATTATGAAACCAACAAAATTAGTTTTATAATTTTTGGAGCTACAGAGAATTTATTATGATTTTTACAAGCTATCAGCAAAGGTAGACAAACAGGAAAATCTCTTATGAGCAGTAAACCTGGATACTCCAGGTGGTACCCGGACACTCCGGGTTCCAGAGTCTCTGTGTGGGGGTCCTTGGATTTTTCTTGCTAGGATCACCCGGACCCTCCGGGTGTGACCCGGATACTTCGGGTAGCTCCAGAAAAGGCTGATTTTCACTAGGGATCTCTCCGGCGACAGTTCCGGTTGCTTTTTGGGATGGAGGTTCTGGACCCAGAGCACCTTCTTGACCTCCTCTACTGCGTAGGATAACACGTGTAAGCCATACACGACCAAAACTCGGCTATTGCCTTCAATTATCAAGAACACTTGGCGCTTTGCAACTACCCAAACTCTGCCGCAAAACCTCCTCAAAACCATACCAAATTCGTGCATCCTTACCACAGGAGCCTAGGGGACTTACCCCACACACCCTGTGGAGGTTGGTGACCATCGATTGAAGGAGGAAATGGTGGGAAACACTTGAGGAAGGGGGAAATCCGCATCTCCACCAAGCTTCCACCACATGCACCGAAAAAGATCATGAGGAGCTCGAATTCTCCATGGATGCAAGAAAGAAATGGATAGATTGGAAGCTAAGGAGGAGGGGAATGCTGTAGTATAACATGCATGCCTCGATTTGGCTTCCTTGGGTAGATTTTTGGTGGGGAATGAAGAGAGTGTTTGAGAGGGAGGAGGAAGAAGGAGCTATTATCCTCTCTGCTCTCTTGGGAAGCTCGGGTGGGAGGGGGAGAGTGAGAGAGAGTGAGGGAGCTGCTGCAGCTGAGAGAAAAGGAGGTGGTGGGGCCGGGCAGCTGAGGCCTACAAGCTAGAGAACCAGCAATTTTCAGCTGCAAAACCTTTCCTTTCTCTCCCTATTTAAATATCCCAAAAAGAAGTTCTAGTGCTCCAAAAATTCTACCAATTTTTGTGCCGCGTTTGTAAAATGAGATGAACCCATTCAAAATGAATTCACCCGCCACGTCAAAACAAAACTTAACTAATGAACACTCTAACATCGGACATTTTCGTAACTCAAAGTATATTTGTTTAAACAACCATTAGAAATAACAAACACCTTTAAAATGTTTAGCAATAAAACATGATGCTCATGATGTGATTATGCTTAATGACATGATTAGGAATTTAGGATGTGACACTTAAGAATTTATCACTATACACAACCTAAATAATCTATTTAAGTTAAACTCTTTTCCCATCTTTCTTTATTTTCGACAGACTTGATATCGGGCCACTATTCACAATTGGGAAACTTATGAGTACACCACAACTCTCCTCCACTACTCGCACCTTTATTGGTTCCTCTACTTGATCTTCCGAGTCAACCAACGTCAGAGTTTCTCGTTTCTTAATAATCCCTTACAACCGCATTGTGCTCATAGGCGGATCTATCGGGGGGGGGGGGGGCTGGAGGGCTTGAGGCCTCCTAAGCCCCCTATAATTTTTGTGTATAGAAGAAGAGAAGGACATGAGGAGGAGGAAGAAGAGAAAAAAGAGAAGGGAAGGAATGGAGAAAGAAAAGTAGTTGAACCCCTCTAATTCTCACTTCTAAGATCTACCACTCATTATATTTTGATGTTTCAATACCATTTAAAACTGCCTTAGAGATAGTCATCAAGTCTTCTCCTTTAGAGGCATCTTCTGCTTCTAGTTTGGAGCAGATTGAGGCATTGTTATCAAGCACCCCCACCAGTTCCTCGACCACTTGCAGCTGAACTTTCAGGGCACATTTGTGGTCTTTTGCCCACTTCTCACCATAGGTGCGGCACATTCCTCGTCCTTGCTGGTAAGCACGTAAGCTTTCCCACTTGTCCTCTCGCCAAGGACGCTCCCGCACCCTTCGTCCCACGCTGACCTTGAGGATGGGGTACTGGTGACAAGCGGGGCTTGGCCGGGGTGGTGGAAGAGGCCATACCGACTTGGGCGTTGGATTTGCGCCCATCATCTATCGTATCTCCTTGCCATGATTCCCGGCATCTACTGCACTCCAACACCTCCTCCTGTAAACAAGCCAAGACAACGATGGTATCCAAGTCCTTGGGACTATGAAGAATAACAACAGAGCAAATGTCCCGTCACAAGCCCTTCAAATATTGGGTTACAAAGAATGCGGGCTCCCAGGAGACATGATGCACCACCAAACAATACACCAACCCATCGAATCTCTCTGAGTATTCAGGTACACTACCATGCTATCTAAGGTGTGAAAATTGAGGAAGAACTCGTCAAATAGTGACCAGTTAGCTCGGTTGGTAGAGTCTCCTGTTGAGAGTCTGCCCACCAGGCTCTCTAAAGGGTTCAGTACTCCCTCTTTTAAGACAAAGCCAGGTGGACGTCTTCTCCCCCGTGGTCGAGCTTTTTTTTGTTCATGTTCAATCTCTTCCATTTTCCAATTTCCATATGTACCGACTGAGTTTGCAACAACAAAGAAAAAGAGGAGGGGGGGGGGGTGTTCCTGTGTGTTTTGGTGTGTGTGTGGGGGGGGGGTGTGTTACAATGTTAAATTTGTTGAAAAATGGTGGTTTTAGTGGTATTTTACTAAGCAGACTAAGTTCAGTGGCATTTTGTTAAACCTTGTACCATTGATTGGTGGGGAGACGATATTTCCATGTTATTGTATTAAATCAGACTACCAAATGGGTTTTCAAAAACAAACAGGGGGAGGATGTGTCTTTAGTAAGAAACAAGGCTAAACTAGTAGCTTAGAGTTTCACTCAGGTAAAGGGGATAGCCATTAGGATCCTACTTGCTTTTGCGGCATCCCGAGGTTCCAAGTTGTACCAAATAGATGTTAAGATTGCTATTCTTAATGGTTTTATAGAGGAAGAGGTCTATATCAAGCAAACCCAGCCTTTGAGCACCCCAAATATCCTCATAGAGTATACAAGCATCAGAAAGCTTTGTATGGGCTTAAACAGGCACCTAAGATTTGGTATGATAGGCTTAAGTCTTTCTTGCTAGGGCACGGGTATGTAATAGAGTCAGCTGATAAAACTTTATTTACTCTTACGCATGGTAATGATTTCTTACTTATTCATATTTACGTGGATGATATCATTTTTGGTGGCTCTTCTCATGCACTTGTGGCCAAGTTTGCAGAAACTATGAGCAGAAAATTCGAGATGTTGATGATGAGCGAGCTCAACTTTTTCCTTAGGCTACAAATCAAGCAATGCAAGCAAGATATATTTGTCTACCAAATGAAGTACACCAAGGATTTGCTAAAGAAGTTTGATATGAGCGATGCAAAATCATTGGCGACACCGATGGCTACCTCCACCATGCTTGATCCGGATGAAGATGGCGAGGAGGTGGACTAGCGGGAGTACATAAGCATGATCGGGTCCCTCCTGTACCTGACGGCGACAAGACTTAACATCCACTTCGCCATCTGCTTGTGTGCTCGCTTCCAGGCTTCATCGAGGATGTATTACCGCCAAGCGGTGAAACGCATTTTGAGGTATCTCAAGCACACTCTCGAGTATGGCCTTTGGTTTTCTGCATCCTCTTCGCTTTCTCTTCATGGCTTTTCGGATGCGGATTTTGCTGGTTGTAGAATTGACAGGAAGAGTACCTCTGGTACTTGTCATTTCTTGATACTTCTCTTGTGTGTTGGTCTTCTCTATTTCGTTCATCTTCAAAGTTGTGAGCTTTGGCCACAAAGACATATGGAATAGTTTTGAATGGAAACTATGATTCATATTATATCTGTGGAATCATATTACCTTAAAACTTTCCATCTCACTTTGTCTATATAAGTATTTTGCTTCCGCTCAAGCTTTGAGGTGCGTTGGGTGATTAAAAATAGGAGAAGGCTATCTATTTTGTAAGAAATTATTGAGGCGCTTATTCACCCCGTCTCTAGTCGTCACTTTCTGTCCTACAATTGGTATCAGAGCCGGTTTGAGCACTTGTTGACATTAACCGGCTTTATAATCCGTAGGCGACATGGAGAGAAGTGGAAAGATTCCGGTGTTTGATGGCCGTGATTTTTTTACTAGAAGGTGCGCATGGAAGCTTATCTCTTAAGATAAGGAAGTGCAATTTGGGAGATAGTTGATTCCAACTACGAGATTTCTGCTGCTCGCACGACTCAGGTTCAAATTGAACAGTATGAGACCAACAACAAGGCTAGAAATATTTTGTTCATAAGCCTGAGTTGGAATGACTTTGACAGGGTTCAGCATCTCCATACTGCCCAAGAGATCTGAACTACTCTAAGCATCTTTCATGAAGGCACTAATCAGATTAAGACCAGATGCCAAAGCACATACAGCTAAGAATATCAAATATTTGTGCAAGCCCCCGGAGAGTCTTTGGATGCCATGTTTGCTAGGTTTGATAGAATTGTTAGCAATCTTTGATCAATTGGTGTTCTGCCCTATTTTAACCACGAGAGAGCAATCAAGCTTCTCTATGCTCTGGATCGTAGCATATGGGAAGTGAAAATCTCGAGCATTGAAGAGTCATCAAGTCACGACACGTTAACTTGTGATGAACTCTTCAGCAAGCTCAAGTTCATCGAGATAGCCAAGGCAGCTCGGATTGGTCTCGGAAACCCCCTGTCTCAGATCATGGCATTGGTTTCCGGATCTAGCGGTGGCAACCAAACTGGAGTTGGTGTTTCTTATGCTATCACTTTATCTGGTGGTTTTGTTTTTTCTTTCTTGGTCTCTATCACAGAGGAGCAGGTGGATGTGCTTGATGATGAGGATCTTGCACTGATCATGAAGAAATTCACCCGCTTCTACAACAACCGCTGAGACCGGAGGAGGAGTAGTTCTCGTGCCTGCTGTGAGTATGGTGACACTACCCACTTCAAGCCTGATTGCCCCAAACTCAAGAAGAAGGAAGATCGTGACTACGACTACGACAAGCACAAGAAGAAAAACAAGAAGCCCTTCTTCAATAAGAACCATGACAAGATGGCCAAGAAGGCGGATAAGGTGGCTTCTAGGGCATTCATGTCAGATCTTAGCGACATCGACACCTCTTCAAGCTCGGAGGAGAGCTCGAAGGAGGATGAACCACAAATAAAGAGCAAGAAGAAAGCCAAAGACCTCATAGGCCTCTACTTCATGGCGAGCGACAACAATGACATCGACTTCGATCTTGATCCCTCTGAGGTATTACCTTCCTACAAGTAGCTTTCCATCCAAATCGATACCTTGAATGATGCTCTCTTTAGCCAGGATATGTTACTTAAGAAAGTTGTGTGTGAATTGAAGGAGCTTAGGCCTAAGTTTGAGTCTATTTTTCTGAGCTTACATTGCTTAGGTCTAAGCGTGATGATGAGGTGTGTGAGAGTTGTTTGATGGTTATGGTAGAATTTGTCGAGCTTCAGGATTTGCAGGCTCAAGTTACCAGTCGACTTGAGACTGCTAAGAATAAGGCTCTTTACGAGGAGTCTAGGTACACTCTCTTAGGTGCTTGCAAGAATTACCCTTTGATTGCAAACGACGTTGAACTGAAAGCCTAGCACATTAAGGAATTGGAATCTAGATTGGAGAGTGCTGGGAGTTCGAAGGATGTGCAACCAAATTATTCCACCTACACCATCTTTCAGGAAAAACTCGGCTAGGTTAGAGGGCAAGTTGAGAAGCTTTTGGTCGAGAATGAGTATTTTCTTTTTCTAGTAGAGAAATGCTTAGAGGGCAAAGGCAAAATGAACTTGATCTTGGTCAAGACCAAGATGTGTGCCGATAAGGCGGGTTTGGCTCTTGGGTTAGGTTTTGAGAGGGTGACTTAAAATGAGAAGAGTAAGACTGTGTTTACCATACCTACTATCCTAGAAGTTGAGAAGTCCAAAATCAACACCACACCACAAACCATCAAAAAATCCATTCCACAGCCCACAAAGAAGAAGCCTGCATCACAACCCAAGAGAGCTCCATAGCCCAAGATGAAAGAGCCTGTGAGAGAGCCCCGAGTGACTGGCAATCGAGTTCCTGAGAGACGCTACCACTGCACCTACTACTAGAGAGAGGGTCACTTGGTTGGATTTTGCTTTCGCCATAAGAGAGTTGAGCGGTGTGAGTGGGAGTGGAGCACCTGGGACATGTACCGCCCCTCTGTTGGTACACATGAGTCTTTTTCTCGCTTCCACTCATGAGCCCCTAGCGCTTTTCAGTCTCTGCCTAGAGGTGTTGCCTGGGGTGGATCCTACCATGACTCATATAGTTTTGGTTCACGTGTAAGAGGCTTTGAGTCACACCGCTTTGGTGGACCACGCTCTCCTTGATGTGGTACTCGCCCCCAGTGTACTAGTGCTAGGAGTAATTTGCATGCACCTGCTTTCACTACCTCAGGGCGGATGACCCAGTACTGGATTCCCAAGAAGTTTATGACTAACCCCAGTATTAAGTCATCCACCTACTACTCTTCTCGCATGTAGGTGGTAGGCAAAGGCCTGGAGAATAAGTGGCTCGTTGACTCCGGTCGTTCGCGTCATACGACTGGAGATGCATCATGGTTCTCTAGCCTCACCCCCAACGAAATGGCACGAGTACATCACTTTTGGGGATGATCGGAAAGAAATGGTGAAAGCCAAAGGTATGATAAGGATGAATGAGAATTTTACTCTCAAGAATGTGGTTTTGATGGAACATCTAGGATACAATCTTCTCTCTGTATCTTAGTTGCTAGATGCGGATTTGGAAGTGCATTTCAAATACTATACTTCTTGAGTTCTTGATTCGTCTGGTACTTTGATTTGCAAGATTTCTAGAGTTTGGAGAGTTTTTTGGAGCTAATATTTCTGAGTTTCTTGGTTGTACTCGTTGTTTGATTGCTCAATCTTCTTCTGAGCTTTGGATATGGTATAGGAGACTAGGGCACATGAGCTTTGATTTGCTTACTCATTTGAGTGTCCTAGGCTTGATCCGAGGATTGTACAAGCTCAACTTTGAGAAAAATCTTGTTTGTGCTCCCTGTCAGCATGGCAAAATGGTTGCTGCCTCTCACACACCAATCAATCTGGTGATGACTGAACGACTGAGAGAAATTCTCCATATGAACATTGTTGGTCCTTCTTGGGTTCGTTCGGCGGATGGGAAGTGGTATGTACTTATCATTGTTGATGATTTCTCTCGCTACTCTTGGGTCTACTTTCTTGTGAGCAAGGATGAAGTGTTCTCACACTTTCGGAGATTGATTTTGAGATTGTTCAAAGAACTCCCTGGTGCATTGAAAGTAATACGTAGTGATATGGAACCGAGTTCAAGAATTATCTCTTTGATGTTTTCTGTCTAGAGCATGGTATTGAGCATCAATTTTCTACCACACGCGTTCCTCAATAGAATGACGTGGTTGAGAGGAAGAATCGCACTTTGGTGGAGATGGCTAGGACGATGCTCGATGAGCATAGGACTCCTAGTAAGTTTTGGACTGAGGCCATTGGCACGGTGTGCTATATCTCCAATCGGGTTTTCTTGTGCTCGATTTTAAATTTAACTTCTTATGAGTTGCACTTTGGGAGGCAGCCGAAGGTCTCACACTTAAGAGTATTTGGTTGTCGATGCTTCATCCTAAAGCATGGTAATCTTAATAAGTCAAGTCGCGTTCTTCTGATTGTATTTTCTTAGGGTATTCTCTTCATGGTCATTCTTACAAGGTCTTTAATCTTGACACTAACACCATCATGAAGTCCTATAATATAACTTTTGATGAATCAACCCCTTATGCTAGTGCTTCCTTTGAGTGTGCAGGTGACCATGAGATTGGTGAAAGCATCTTCTTGAATGGTGACTTTTCAGCTCTTAGGGATGACGAGGATGATCCACTACTTCCTACTATACTCAGTCCCGAGCTAGCTCATGCCTCTTCTACACCGGTAGAGGGTCATGCAACCTCTACTTCTACTTCAGCTATTTTCAAGTCTGCACCTATAGTGTTTGAGGGGGAGGTCATCTCACAGCGTGAAGCCCCTCAACACATTCAGCGACGACATCCTTCACAGCTGATGATCGACGACCTTGGTGAGAGGGTAATGAGGTCCAAATCTGTTTCTCCTACTCATTTCACTGATTCTATATTTGTTGCTTCTTTTGAGCTCTATGATGTTGGACATGCTTTATCTAATTCAAATTAGGTCAATACCATACATGAAGAGTTAGAAAATTTTGAGAGAAACCAAATTTGGATCCTAGTAGAACCACCTCCTAATGTTCACACCATTGGCACAAAATAGGTTTTCAAAAACAAACAAGGGGAGGATGGGTCTGTAGTGAGAAACAAGGTTAGGCTTGTGGCTAAAGGTTTTACTCAAGTAGAGGGGATAGATTTTGGAGAGACTTTTGCACCAGTAGCTAGGCTAGAAGCTATTCGAATTTTTCTTGCATTTGTAGCATCCTAAGGTTTCAAGTTGTACTAAATGGATGTCAAAAGTGATTTCTCAAATGGCTTCATAGAAAAGAGATCTATATCAAGCAACCCCTAGGTTTTAAGCATCCCAAATACCCTCCTAGAGTGTATAAGCTTAGGAAGGCTTTGTATGGGCTTAAGCAAGCTCCTCAAGCTTGGTATGATAGATTTAAATCTTTCTTGCTAGAGAATGGGTATGAGATGGGGTATGTAGATAAAACTTTGTATACCATCTTTGGTGGTTCTTCTCATGCTCTTGTAGCCAAGTTTGCAGAAACTATGAGCAGGAAATTTGAGATGTCAATGATGGACAAGCTCAACTTCTTACTCGGACTACAAATCAAGCAATGTAAGCAAGGTACATTCGTCCACCAGACGAAGTACACCAAGGATTTACTGAAGAAGTTCAACATGAGCGATGCGAAACCCTTAGCCACACCGATGGCTACCTCGACAATGCTTGATCCGGATGAAGATGGAGAGTAGGTGGACCAACGAGAGTACAGGAGTATGATTGGCTCCCTTCTATATCTGACGGCGACAAGACTGGACATTCACTTCGCCGTTTGCTTGTGTGCACGCTTTCAAGTTTCACCAAGGACGTCTCATCGCCAAGCGGTGAAACGCATACTCAAGTACCTCAAGCACACCTTGGAGTATGGTCTTTGGTATTCTGCCATTTCTTCTCTCTCTTTGAGGTTTTTTGGATGCGGATTTTACTGGTTGTAGAATTGACAGAAAGAGTACCTCTGGTACCTGTCATTTCTTGGTACTTCTCTTATGTGTTGGTCTTCTTGCAAATAGTCTAGCATTGCACAGTCTACTGTTGAAGTTGAATATATAGCTGGTGCTCACAGATTTTGTAGATAATTGCTACCTTGAGAGATTTTGGGTTGTATTTTAATAGTGTACCACTTTTGTATGACAACACTAGTGCTATTAGCCTAGCCAACAACTCGGTTCAGCATTCAAAAACCAAACACATAAATGTGAGATTTCACTTCTAAGAGACCACAATGAGAAGAGAGATATTGAGTTGAGCTACATTGATACCCAACACCAGCTAGCCGACGTATTCACTAAGCCTCTAGATACAACTAGATTTGCCTATTTGAGAGGAGAGCTTGGAGTGTGCCATCCCTATGACATTGTGTGAGGGAAAATTGCTATTGTAAATACTCTATCTTACTTTTGAGCATTTGCATTGCATCTCATCATGTAAGATAATCATAGTAATTGAGTTTTGACTTGTATGTTTTTTGGTATTTTCTTGTTCTAGATTTGAATTTAGACTAAATTGAGTAGTTGTGCGGAGCAATATTTTAATCTTAAACTCTTCTTGATGCTATGACATGAAACATCTCGAGCAAGCTAGCTTTCCCTAAAATGATATTTGGCAATTTTATGAATCATGTAGGCTATGAAATGCTACTTTCTTGATCACCATGTTCGTATTTACTTAGGCTTAGGCAATACTTGTGTTAAGACTAGTTTGATGAATATCTTGCTCTAGGACTTTTTGATTCAAGACAGTAGATTGAGGAATATTGCACTATCTTTTCCGTCTTTGTTAAACGTTTAGCTCGTGATAGAACCTTGGGGGAACATGTGTTCCTTGTGTCGCAAAGGCACTACTTAACTTGAACTTGTGACCATATTAATATCTTGTGCAAATTGAATAATCATGAAAAATCAAGTCCCTTGTGCTAAAATATGATCCAATACGGTTGTCTTGAAGGCTCAAGGTGTTTGCCGTACCCAGTCGCGCGACACTTTGCTTGATAAGAGGCAACTTGAGGATAAATTGAGAAAGAGAGAAATATGCCTAAATATTAATTCTTTTATCCACTTGATCAATCTAAGTCTTGGTTTCATATGTGAGCATTTGCAAAGCCCTATGTCCTGAACTCTTGTTTGCTTAGTTTGAGGTTGAAATTGGCTAGTTCTTCATGCTTGTATTGCCTCGGCACGAGTGGATGCTTATTTGGTGGTCACTTTGAACATGATTCGGCTATGTGAACTTCAATGCGCCAACTAATTCTTCGGGTTTAGCTTGTGATGCTTTATGTTCTTGTGTCACTGTCTCTTTTTGAGACTCTATGCAATTGTGAGTTTCACCTTCTCAGTTTCACGGCCCTTTAACAATTATAGCTTTTGCAAATGATTTGTTATATACTTATGAAAGCTCATTAGGATTGCATATTCATGCATTGCATAATATTTTATCCTTGATGTTTGCATTGCCAAAGGGGGAGAAATCATGAAAGCAAGTCTCAAATGGGGAGAAAATGTAACATGTGAATTCATCAAGGGAGAGCATAAGGAGAGCATCTTTTGCATTTTTTTTGTTTTTATTTGATTTTTTGCTAGTCTCCTTTTTCTCTTCGAGCCTTTGTAATCTTCTTATGCCAAGTGACATGTTCTTACTCTTTCTCGAGTTTTTGTCACTTGGATGAGCATCTTATGCGATCTTCAAACCTTCCTTTTGTTCAATGTGATGTTGTCAATGCACTCATCAAGGGTGAAGATTGAGAAACCAAGTTGAGACGTGCCTTGGTTTTATCTTGTGTGATGAGTGATTGACGTTTGTGTGGCTTTTGTTAGTTAGAATATGCTTGGTTATATATTGCAATGTTGATTTTGTCTAACTAAAGTTGAAAAGAATTAGAGTTTGTATCGGTGTCTCGGTGCAGGAAGCTTAAACTCATCAGATACTCCGGTGTGAGAGTTTTTGAGCTCGTCGGATAGTCTGGTGTGTGGTAGATATGAGCACTGGAGCTTTTCAGTGCAGAGGCAAAGAAAAATTCATTCACCAGAAGGTCCGATGTTAGTGAGAGTGAGCACCAAACTAATTTTTCCAAAGAATGGTGCAAATATGAAAGTCTGGTGCAGTAGCCTCACCAGATGGTCCAGTGTGTGCACAGGCGATCACTAGAGGCTTCACCGGACAAAGATTTTCAGAGAAGTTGAGAAACTAAGTTCCAGTGATGATGTACTCACTGGATGATCCGGTGATGGGCGTATGAACACCAGAGAGTATCACTGGAGCCTTTCAGTTTTGAGGCAAATGTTGAAGTGTGCACCGGATTGTCCGGTGTTGAGATTTCATGATCACTGGACTAATTTTTTCAGAGAAGAATGCAAATTGGGTTCTAGTGGAGTTGTACTCACCGGATGGTCCGATGTTGCATTGGTGTGAATGTCGGACCATCCGGTGTTTACATTTTTATTATGCATGATCTTTTTCAATTTGATTTTGATTTAGACTAACAGGTAATGATGTTATATTGGTCTAGAGATGCATGTTTGCTGGTCTTATGGTATACAAGTGATGGATGCAACTTAGCGAGTGATCGAGGCTAAGCGGGGTGCTTGGTGCCAGACAATCAAGGAGGCCAGGCTGAGTCAAGGATGATCCTAATGGTACACGTGGATGTCAAGCAAGGCAAGAGATGAAGATTGATGAAGGCGGCGTGTTGACAAAGTTAAACAAAGGGGATGCCGGTGCAAGTGATAAGGTGGCTCGAGGGATCAGGAGCGGGAGAGACTTGTCGGCAGTCAAGATCACAAGACGGAGGACACGTATCAACATCGAAAAGACTTGCTTGAGGTCAAAACAAGCAGCTGCGAGTCACGCCTTAAGAAGAGTGCTAGTCGGTTTTCCAGTTTGGCCACAAAATCGCGGGTGGATGGAGTGCACGTGGCATCATCGTGAAGTTTACATTGAGACAAAACTAAGTCGTGAAGGCGCCACGGTCGTCCGATGAATGGAGGAGAAAATAGACTAAAATACCCCCGGTGGTAGGTAGGAATGTACTACAAGCGAGTGGTATTTTGGGAAAAGTTAAGGAAACTTAAGGGTCAAGTTTCCTAGGCTATAAATAGAGGGATTTTGCTAGTTGGAAAACCCATCCCTTGAGCCATGCACATGAGAGCCTTGTGCTAGGGTTTTAGAGGAGAGAGATGAGTGCTTAGCTTATGTAATAAGCGAGAGTTTTGAGAGATAAATCTTTGTAATCCGTATAAAATAGAGCTAACTTTTTTGAGTAATAAAGTTTAAGTTTTTGCATATGTTTGAATTCTCTTTCTTCTAGTTTCTTTCTATCGGTTCCTTTGCATGTTTGCAAGTTCTTGGTGTTTTATTGTTGATTTTTGTTTTTCTTTTTGAGCTGAAATTTTAACGCCTTGAAAAGTTATTTTTCTTGATATTAGAGGCATAGAATTCATATACACATGCATATGCGATGAGGTCTTGAATTCCGTTACCTCTGGACCATCATCTTGAAGAGTTTACTTGCCCGGTGATCTCGTCACTATTTCGTTTATCTTCAAAGTTACGAGCTTTTGGTTACAAAGACACATGAAATAGTTTTGAATGGAACATATGGTTCATATTTCATCCGTGAAGTCATATTATCTTGAAACTTTCATCTCACTTTGTCTCTCTGAGTATTTTATTTCAGCTCAAGCTTTAAAATATGTTGGGTGATTAAAAATAAGAAAAGATCATCAATTTCATAAGAAATTATTTAGATACATATTCATTCCTCTCTAATCGTCACTTTCGATCCTACATATTATAACTCGCCATCTCCACTTCCTCGGAAGCAGATTTCCAAGTCAATTACTCAACTGTCTTCAAGACGATTGGCATGAGGACAACGATCCGTTGGCACATATATAAGATGTTCAAACCTTTCCTGCGTGTTCATAAACAGAGTTGATATGTTACTGGCACAACAAATGATGTAATGGAGATATCATTCTCAGCTATTTACATGCTCAGCATGTTCACAAATTAATCGCGAAAGATTGCAATAGCACGGCAAGCTGAAGGTTTCTTCGTCGGCAGCATGACATGTACTCCTGCTTCAGAGCATCGCAGAATTTAGCATTCTATTTCAAGAAGCTGCCGATAAAAACCTCTAAGAGAGACTGGCGGTTGCTCTGGGTGCTGCAAACACTAACACTTGTACACTCCTGCAGAGATATGATAATCCTTTGACATAAATGAAATTGATATGGTTTATGAACAAAACAGAACTGCATAACATAAACACTCATTCTAACCCTAAACAGCCAAGTACCTGAAAACTGGTCAGGTGTGAAGCTAGGCACTTAGCACTTGTAGCTGTAGGTGAGATGTCAAGCTACCATGCACCAAAAGAGCAATTCTGGACTAGTCCGCATCCTCATGGAATGATGATTGTTAGAATACCTATGCTAATAAGTTTTAGAGGAAAAGGAAAATAGGCTGAGCCTATTGAAACTGACATTTCATGACCAATTATTGTGATCTATCTCATTTGTTGTCTTTTCAGTGGCATATTATTGCTTGACTTGCTCGATTGGGAGTGACGTACGTCAAGGCAGCTAGCCGGACGCTGTGTGGGCCCAAGGAGCACCACGGTAGCATGAGATAAGTCTCTCTAATATATAATATAATCTCTCTTCCTTAGTAGCCGATCTCGTTCAGCTATCCTCCGATAGATATGTATTACCTTATGATCTTAGATCATAACACCACTTCTATCTAAATTTCCAATTTTCGTTCCTTGAGAAAGGAGTGTCCAAATTTACTCGATGCTATTACAAGCATTTTGGATTTGTTTATATACTCTCCGCAGACTACAGCATCCAACCTTTGTTATTTGTAAGGATAGCAGAGAATACATCGAATCCTATTGGCAACGATCGGAAAATTTAGTTTATTTTCCCTTGCAATCCTCCTAGTTTACGAATTGCGGTCAGATATTATGTGTTTTCAGAGTTTCTCTCTGTTTTTCTTGAGAAAAAATGATTTTTGTTTTGATATATATTGCTGGTCTATCTGCCTTTGTAAGTAGCATGCCATGTGATGTGAGCAAAATACTACTACTAGGTGACAGTGACATGATCAAGGTTGCCAAGTGAAGACATGCATGAGAAGAGAGGCGCGAAGAGAGAGATTCTGGAAAATCATTGCCCTCTTGGCAATCCGGCTACGTGACACCGCGACGGCGCCATCGATCCGAGAGAATTTTCTTTCGCGTCCACAGAAAAGGCCAGGAAGAATTTCCCCTCCAATTCAAGCCGCACTGCCGGACAAACACATTTTGCACCAATCAGCGGATGCGCATGCAATGGACAAAGAAGAGAAGCAAAAACAAATGCATATGCATTGTGTACAATCCAAATTTCTTTTCTCCCATGTCTTTTTTAAGGATTTTATGGCTAAAGTGACTCAAAATTTTGCATGCTGTTGTACCTAATATATTTTTGGGACTGTTTATATATCTTTTTTTTTCTTTAAAAGGACGATAAAAGAGTTGTCGAGATATATTAGAAGAAAGATAAGAAAAAAACAAACAGTCTAACTGATTTTCTGTCATCTCATGGGAGAGTAACCTCTTAGGACTGTCTATATGTTATTCGCATGGATATTCTTTCGTATGAATTGTAAATATGGTCGAACTTTTTGACAGGTTACTGAGGATCAAACTGGAGAGAGAGGAAACCTCCATGGTTGACAGTTCCTATGTGCAACGCCCTTGAAAATTTTGCTTGAATTCTGGTGATCAAGGCCGGCACAGAATGACAAGAGCAAGCACACACCATCACGCCGCTCGCGTCGGCCTCCTTCCGGAACGTCTCGGGAGGGCCCTCCCTGAATAACTCAGGTCAGTCCCCGTACGTCCGAAGCGATCGAAATCCAGCCGTAACCGGTGCAACAATTATTGCAAGCGGTCGATCGATGCAACAGCAGTGGCGTAACGCCACGAGCCGGCGAGACGATTCGCTCGCCTCCCGGGCTTTTGACGGAGACTAATTGCAGACTTGCAGTGGCTGAAAGCGCCGGCCCTCGACCTCGACGTCGTCCTGCAAGTGGAGGGTCGTACATTTCTGAGCTTACACGAAGGCCGGTCGAAATCTAACTGAGCTAAGCAGAAAGTTGGAACCTGAGCTCATGTTTTCCTGTGTAGAATCGCAAGTACATAGTAACAAGTTTTGGTATTTTTCCAAGGCTGATTCTGCGAATCCGCCATGGCCTGTATGCGTACTTCTATTCTGAGACACGGTTTCAGGATGTGCAGCGGTGCTGGCAACATGGTTGTTTCGAAATAAATGCCATTTTGCCATTTTGAAACCTGTACAATAAACTTTTTTTAGAAGAAAAGTCTGTTTCATAATACTACGGACGTGTGGATATGATGTGTAGAGTTTTATGAAAAGCTGTTTTCAAGCACTTAAAAAATGGCCACTCTCTTATAATCTTATTACGTTTCAAAAAATACAACATTAGAAACAGACTGCCAGAACTACATTGTGGAGATAGTCTCAGCATCTAGAAGAACTGTATTTTTTACTGGAGGGAGTATACGCATTTGGTTATTTGATAATTAATTAATTGTTTATATTAGTGTGCTAAAGGAACTTTGGAAAAAGGCGTGATCAAAACATAATATTGTTGGAGCAATTCCCTCCATAAATTTATTTAATTAGGCCAATATTGATACTTAAGGTGTCTACTGGTCAAGACTGTTGGTGATTTGCCATGAGTTTTGTTTTTTTCTGTTTTACTAGGCGAATGATCTGCGTGATTACGCGGCTATATATTCAATAATACACTTATATTTGTTGTATAAATGCAGTGCTCATGATTTTAATATACAGTTTAGTTGTCACAAACTTTAACTTCTGCAATGCTCACTCCAATCAGAAAGAGAACAAAATTCTAAAGGTTGGTCATTGACATATATCTTTCTAATTATTTAAAGCCATCACATACATTATATATATATATATCCGTGTCGAAAGTACTTTCACAATAGTATAATTTTATTGTGTTTTATATGCATATCCTATAAAAATGAGTGTTTAAAATTTGCATATCACGGATCATTTAGTTTGGTCGTTGATAGCTTGATTGATATACCACCGAACTATGTTGTGCAAATCCTTCCTTTTCTTACTGTGGGAACTTTGAAGCTTCAAAACAAACAAGATGCCCTCAACCCCCACCTACATAAACAAGCCACTAGTAGCAAGTAAAAGGAAGTGAAAGGACCACTCCAAAGTTTTCTTCCACAGAGAGCCATCTCTCCTCGTTGTCTGTGGCTCCGCTCATGTTCCCCGGGTGTCCTTTCAACGGTTGCAGTTCCACCACAAGCCCCTGTTTCCAGCAGCAGAGTTTACAATCTACGCATGCTAATCCAATCCGAGCAAGCACATGGCATCCAAAGACCTCAGATCGAGGAAATCGACATGGCTGGTGGCAGCTGCTGTTGAGTGTGATACTCGGGCCTACTGAGCTGCCGGCGAGTGACACTTCGACCTACCGAGCTTCTAACTCCGGGCTCGTCGAGCTCGCAGCGCTGTGGCCCGTGCTTTTCAATGCGCCAAGCACTCGCAAAGAGTACAGCATCGGCATGCGATTGGTCAAGCAGTACACTGGTATACCGTCACGCCGCAGCTAATGCAGCCGCTTCGGAGGTTATGGAAACTTCAGCTTCCACGGTGAGGATGGATGGGGCCTGGCCGCCACGCCGGAGAAATTTTGGCGACCTGTCAAATCTGGTCTGCGGCAGGGCGCGCCATGTGATGTGCCCATGTTTTCATCTCTATCTGCCCGGAAGAAACCATGCATCTTAACAAGTGATGTGAGGCGAAGCTTTTTCCTTTTTTTTCTTCTTATATAAGAAACAAATAGGTTGGAGCTCTGTCGTTCAATTATGGCGAGGCAAAAGAGTTTAGTACAACTGATTGGGAAATAGACCGCCGTAAGATTACACAAAGACAAAGATTTGAGGCCAAGTGATGAATCAGCAGTGCAAATAATTTGCAGTTCCAGATGCATCGCCCCTCCAAGTCCCAGGCTACCAGCTACCCTTTCTTTGGTTCGCACACTGAATAGTGGCAGACAAGCAAACGTTAGATCCGATCATGAACATCCGTCTTGTGATCATCTGTGAAACACGAAAAAGCAGAAGACGGGTTCACTCAAGAAATATACTAGAAATATTGAGGAGAACAGATAAAGAAAGAGTTGGGAACTTGGTTAAAATTTGCAACATGTCACTGTTTATTTAATTTTCTTTCTCGAGAAACGTGACCGAGTGTTTGACGTCCGCGTGTCCGCTCGATATAAACCCCCTCGACCCAAACTACCACGAGCGCAAGCAAGCAGAGCACCGTGGCATCACAATTCACACAATACAGAGCGGCGAAGCTAGCTAGCTGAGAATACCCGAGAGTAGCTGCTCTGCCTCAGCTCGGCTGCACTGCACGCGCGGACACAGCAGCAAGAACACACGCCCGTGCAAGATGATGCTCGCTTACATGGACCGCGCCGCGGCGGCCGCCGAGCCGGAGGACGCCGGAGAGCCGGTCGTGGCGGAGGATGTGGCCGGGTGCGCGGCGGCGAGGGACTTCGGCGGGCTGGTGAGCGTCCGGCCCGCCGCCGTGGTCCGCCCGGCGAGCGCGGACGACGTGGCCAGGGCCATCCGCGCGGCCGCGCTCACGACGCACCTGACCGTGGCCGCCCGCGGGAACGGGCACTCCGTGGCCGGGCAGGCCATGGCCGAGGGCGGGATCGTCCTCGACATGCGCGCGCTCGCGCTCCCCCGCCGCATGCCGATTCAGCTCGTCCGCTCCCCGGACGGCGGCTCCTACTTCGCCGACGTCTCCGGTGGCGCGCTCTGGGAGGAGGTGCTCCATTGGGGCGTCAAGAACCACGGCCTCGCACCGGCGTCGTGGACGGACTACCTCCGCCTCACCGTCGGCGGCACGCTCTCCAACGGCGGCGTGAGCGGGCAATCCTTCCGCTACGGCCCGCAGGTGTCCAACGTGGTCGAGCTCGAGGTTGTGACCGGCGACGGCGAGTGCTGCGTCTGCTCCCCCTCCTCCCACTCAGACCTCTTCTTCGCCGTCCTCGGTGGGCTCGGCCAGTTCGGCGTCATCACCCGCGCCCGCATCCCCCTCCATACCGCGCCCCAAACGGTAAGGAAGCAAACCAAGAATCACCAGCTCATCGGCCGGCAAATGAAAAATCCAAAAACAGCGCACACTGACATATTCTTGGTTGCAGGTGCGGTGGACGAGGGTGGTGTACGCGAGCTTCGCGGACTACACGGCGGACGCGGAGTGGCTGGTGACGCGGCCCCCGGACGCGGCGTTCGACTACGTGGAGGGCTTCGCGTTCGTGAACAGCGACGACCCGGTCAACGGCTGGCCGTCGGTGCCCATCCCCGGCGGCGCCCGCTTCGACCCTTCCCTCCTCCCCGCCGGCGCCGGCCCGGTCCTCTACTGCCTGGAGGTGGCCCTGCACCAGTACCCGCACCAGCACCGGCCCGACGACGAGGACAAGGTAGGTAGCAATTGCCGCTCGGCCCCGGGGGCATTCCCGTACTTGCGCTCGGGCGCCGTGGCGGTGTACTTTTCTGCGGCCTGCGGGGATGTCTGCCTTGTCGTGTATCTCCCGCTCGGACGAGGCTCGCCGGACATAACTGGTCTCTGACGTGGTCATTGACCCGTAGGCCTATCACGCCTAGTCCGACGGGTCACAGGACAGTTCACGTCAGAGTAACCATTTCCCTCCCACTGGATTCTGTGGCGAGCGCATCTCCCCGAACTGCACCCCGCCTGCGCCCGCGCGTCCTGCCAAGTCCCGGGGCCCAGCCCCGCCCCACTGGCCGCTGCACTATGCAACGTCGCCAGCCGGGCCCAAGCCACTGCACCGCGCTGCGCACCGCTGACCACCCGTGACCACGCGGATCGCGTCTTTTGTCGACGCCCGCGCCGGCACCGCTGACGCTCGTCGGCCTCCTCCTCCTCCTCACCACCCTTTGTCCCCACGGAACAGCTCAGTTTTTCCTACGCACGCTTGCGTCGTAGCGTGACCCGGCGGCATTCATTGGTATGTTTGATTTGTCTCAACCGATCGTCTGACCATGCCCGTCGGTTTTCTCTCGCAGAAGGTGGGCCGGATGATGGAGCCGCTCAAGTACGTGCGGGGCCTGGAGTTCGCGGCGGACGTCGGGTACGTGGAGTTCCTGTCGCGTGTGAACCGCGTCGAGGAGGAGGCCCGCCGGAACGGCAGCTGGGCCGCGCCGCACCCGTGGCTCAACCTCTTCGTCTCCGCGCGCGACATCGCCGACTTCGACCGCGCCGTGTTCAACGGCATGCTCGCCGACGGCATCGACGGGCCCATGCTCGTGTACCCCATGCTCAAGAGCAAGTGAGTAGTGGCACCAATTATATATTCATCTTGGTGGCTTTGCTTTGGTGGGCACGGCCGTACTAGCACAGCAGAAGGGGAGTACGGCCGTTCGGTATCGCAGTTGCCGTTTGGGGCAAAAGGGCCGGCCGGGAGGCATGTGAGCCGCCTTGCCCTCCTGCCCGTCTCGCTGACGTCGCCGTGGCAGCCGTTGGTATTCTTGACTGGGATGCTGAATCGGATGATGGATAATCGCACGCTCCTCCGTACCTATGATACGACGGCCGGGCTGAGCTCTGGCCGATTCTCCTTCGCCGCTTCTATTTTGGATTTAGCCGTGTCGTCTGCAGCCCATTAGCAGCCACTAACTCTGGTCTTACTTATGATTGATAAATTATTGCCCTTCTCGATCGGCTCCGCCACAGTCCATGCCTCGTGGGCCCAGCACGCCACTCGGATAATGCACCGCTGCCAGCTCAGCTCACCAGTGTTTCTTCGGTTTCGTCAGGGAGGGATTACTCGTCCTTCGAGCTGAGCTCCACTGTCCTAACACGTTGTGCGCTGCAGGTGGGACCCGGACACGTCGGTGGCGCTCCCGGAGGGCAGGATCTTCTACCTGGTGGCGCTGCTCCGATTCTGCCGGCCCTACCCGGGTGGTGGTCCGCCGGTGGAGGAGCTGGTGGCGCAGAACAGTGCCATCCTCGACGCCTGCCGCTCCAACGGCTACGACTTCAAGACGTACTTCCCGCACTACCGCGCCGAGCCCGACTGGGCGCGCCACTTCGGCGCCGCCAAGTGGAACCGCTTCGTCGACCGCAAGGCCCGGTACGACCCGCTGGCCATCCTGGCCCCCGGCCAGAAGATGTTCCCCAGGGCCCCGTCCGTCGCTGCCCCCGTGATCGTGTAGGAGAGGAGACCGAGTGGAATTATAAGGCTGATTTTGTTGCTGCTGGCGGTAATGATGGCGATTACGCTGCTGATCCTGGTGATGATGAATGGGAGCAGTTCGCAGGGTACAATGATGATGATAGGGTCACAGTTAGGTACATTTGGGTGGCAAAGGGGGTGGATGAGTTTGTGAAATCTGCATGAATTTTCCCTCGAAAAAGGAGCTGCATGAAGGGTGCAAAGGAAAACGAAAGCTATAGCCTTTTCCTTCGCTACTTTCCCAATTTCTCGTCCTGTTATTCCTCGAGCGGGTGGCGGTGATGTGAGATCGAGACGCAACGACGCTCGTCGTCTCGCGGCCCCGCCGGCTGCTGGTTTTCGTGTCTTGTCCACTTGGAAGCGGCCCCCTGACGAGCCAGCTGTGATCGTCCGTTCCCATCTCCCGGCGTCTCGCCTTTGCCCCCGTGGCGTGCGTTCGCGAACGGCGTCGTCCCTGCTTGGCCTCGGCCCGGCCTCGCCCTCGCCCTTATTCCGTTCCCGCGTAGTTTTCGCCGTGTCTCGCTGGTCCCGTCCGGCACCCCACGTGGCACCGGAGCCCGATCCAAACGCCGCGACCGCGACGCGCGGGGCCGCGGGGCCGTTGGTTCCAGCGGCGTCCCTTTCCCTTCTCGCACCGCGATCTCGCGGCCGGAGACGCCTCCCCCGTCCCTCGCGGCGCCCGCCGGTTCGCGCGGTTGCTTGTAGCCGGCTTCTACAACGATTGGAGAGCTGCGCGCACGCACGTCGGACGACGGAGATGCGTGCGGCGCGAAACTGGACGAGCCAGACTGGTCCGGTCGCGTTGGCGACTTGATCCATGGAGCACCGATATTGTGGCGGGGTACGATCGTTGACAGCGCTGGCGCCCGAGCCGGACGTGACGGCCAAATAGGGTCTGTCGTTTTTTGGACAGCTTTTTTTTTATCTTGTGGACTAGTATATTACGATGGCACAGATCGACTCCATTTCTCTCCTTTTCGTGCCCAGTTGCAGTCGGCGACGAGAGCCGAATTGCGGCAGGGTCGCTTTAGTAACACCTGTATAGCGCGACAAACAGCACACGCACACATACAGCATCCCAACCCAAGCATCCCTCTCGCAAGCTTGTCGAGCAAACGAACTCTGCCGTCGCGACAGATCAACGCTGGTTCGCGAACAGGATAATCTTTGTGCCGTGTTAACAATAGGATCATCTTCATCTTCCCTAGCTGTCAGGCAGGCCCTTGTCACGTGTGGTCACGCACAGAACACACGTTGGCAGCCAACCGACGCCGCCGCGCGCGGGCAGAAAATTCGACGAGACCAATCGATCGATCGATCGATGTAACGGAACACAATAAATTTTACTCGCTGTCGATTGCACGCAGCAGAGCCCGAGCGGCCTAGCTTGATCCTCACTCGGATCGATCGCTGTTGCGCTACAGGTCGCTGCTAATGACGTTGTCGAGGCCGATGATCCCAGTTGAGTTCATGCATGATTGGTCCCATCCCAGGACAAAAAGGTTTATCAAATACAGAAACTTATCACTAGAATTAGGTACACGAGGTCGACTCATGGATAAATTTAACTACATCTCTCGCTCCCTTATCTCCATCGATCGCAGGTATTTAACTGAACCCTTTTCTCCTTTCCAATATCAGCCGCCCGGCAGAATGCGAAACGGCTCGTGTAAATTATGTGCACCGGCGAGAGCTTTTCGGTGGCAAAAGGCGCCGCCTGAGATCGGCGAGGGGATGAGGGATCTGCCGGGACGATGACCCGGCGCGTTTTATATTGGTCCGAGTGGTGTCTTTCCGAGAACGCAATCTAGCTATCGAGTAGTGTCAAAGAGACCGTATCTGCCCATCATCCGTTAGAGCCTTTTCCTTCAGGTTATTAAACGAGGAAAGAGAGATCGAGGCCGCCGGCCGCGACGCAAACCTTGGTGCGCCGTGGTGTTCCAACGGTCCACTTGGTTTCGCTCGTACAAAACTAACGACACCGGAGGAGCAATCAGCGTTGCACTGAGCTCAGCTCGGCCGCCCTTGATCACTCAGCAGGGAAGGACGAAATGGACAGGAGGAATTAAAGCGCTGAACAGTCGAGAGACTGGCAACTGATACGCGTAGTGTAACTGTCATGGATAATTTTTTGTAGTGACAGTGGCTTGACTTGAAGACACAAGCGTCATGTTTTGTTTTTATCAGTGTTTTCAGTTCGCTTTAGTTTAAATTGAAGGAGAGATCAAGTTAGCTCCTAAACAACAAGATAGCTCAAAGCACAGAAGGGGACTCTACTTAAAGAAGACCCAAGGCAGATGCTTCAACTGTTTTGCCTCAGATCACAAGGTTGTCATCTGCAGAGATCCAACAAGATATTGGTATTGTAGAGGTTCAGGGCATAGAGCTTCCTATTGTCTACAAATCACAAGAAGTTCTCAAACTCCATCTCCTGTAGCACGTCACAAACTCCTTTAGTCACCAGCAAACAACAACGTCCAAGTTCCAGAACATCGCACTTACCTCCAAGCTCTACTGACCACTCAGCACCAGCAAACGCCCTTGGGTGCAGCCTCAACTGGATGCAAAAAGGCCACAGCGTCGTACCTGGGCGATCCTGTGGTGCGCCCGATGAGAGAGCTCTGTGTTGTGTTAGCCACGGGAAGCATTTGCCGGGAGAAGGACAAACCGCTGAACAAGGCGGTGGTCTGTTGGCTTGCCGGCAACAGGCCACCAACTAATCCGCACCATGTAGGGGATGCTCTCATGAACGAGTTCGGGATTTGGGTGGACGAGTGTCAGATCATCAAGCACCAGCTGGAGGAGTTTATGATGATTTTCTCCCACTCACATCACTAGGAAGCAGTCACTCGGTGCCACAGAGTGTCATACAGAGGTAGAGATTTTTGTTTTGTAGAATGGTCAGAGAGGAGGTATGCCACTGCAGTCGATTTTGGGTTCCATGTGCGACTCCGCATCGAGGGGCAACTGATCCATGCCTATAGAGAGGAGGTGGTAGCTCAGGTGATAGAGGGACAGTGTGCTATACACTATGTGGAGGAGTTTTCTCGTCGCCACGAGCGTACTCGCACCTTTGACCTTTGGGCTTGATGCATCGATCCCAGCTAGATCCCAAAGGAAGTGTGGTTGGCTGTTGCAGACCCTGATGCTGATCTCCCACCGATGTCCACCCTGTTGACACAAGTAATTGTCCACTACAAAGAGCCAACTGATGTCAAGAAGCGGCTGGCCTATAGCTTGTACCTCCATCTTGAGGTGGTGGAGGACCTCTCCTTCCTCGCCGACAACCCGGATGGCCGGTCCAACCTCAACAAACGCAGGCGAAGAAAATTTGATTGGCAATATGGCCTGCCTGATTCCGCAGTTCAGGAGCTTCCACCCCGTTCCTAGAGAAACTGCAGTGAGGATTGCCATCCGCGTCGAGACTGAGACATGAAAGATGATAGAGACCAGAGGCGTAGGGATTCTAGACATCATTGAAGCTGGTATGTTCAGTCTGGGATGACATGACCATGTCGTAATGTGCAGGAGCACTACAGTGGGGGCTTCCAGGCAGAGCGGGGCTGCGGTATCCTCAGGGACACTAGTCACCGGTGTCGCCACACTGGCTCCTCTTTGGATAGAAGCCCAAACTCAAGACGGATGAAAGAACAGTTGGATAAGGAGGTCCGAATGAAGGCTCCGCCCTCTTCCCTGGAGTTGAAGGAGCAGGGGGCTTCACGCAACATGAAGAAAGTTTGCTTTGTAGTGCCGATGCAGGAGATCTTTGAGGAAAAGCAGCAAGAGAAAACCCTTGACCGAATTACATAAGAGGGCAGCAAATTAGACATCCTTCAGCTCCTGTCATGCCACTTTGATCCCATGCTTCACGAAGCTATGGCTAACCCTGTGACTGCAGGCAACAGCTACTCCCCGTTAGAGGACCGCGGCGAGCCAGTGGAGTCCATCATTTCGCCGGAGATTCACCCCTTGGAGGCAACACTGCAATGGCTGAACATCCAGAATGGAGCTGCTTCAGGAGAGGAGCCGAGAGCTAATTCAGTGGTGTTGAACCCACCAATGGAGATACGGGTGGAAGCTGTGGCTCTTGTTCAGGCGTATCCCCGTGACAGTGGAGGTACAAACAATTGAAGAATTTATTCAGTTTGTCTCAAAACTGCTAGAGCCACCTTTAATATGCTCAGAGCCGCTCACGCACACACCAACACAAAACTCAACGACTACAAACAACCAACAAACTCCACAGAGGTGTAGTGCACGCCTCGAAAACAAAGCAAAAGAAAAAGGCCACCAAGGGGGTCTATTGCAATGGCCCAACAAGTTCTTGCCAAAAAAAAAGGGGTGAACTATCACCCAAGCAAGCGGAAACTAAAGATCTAATGGCTTGTTATTTACAACACTTCAAGAAGCCTCTAACTAGGGGAGCCATGGAAACAATTGCAGCTTTTGTGGAGACTGGAAGTCAGAACAAGAACAAGATGGCGAAGAAGATCGTGCCGGTGGCCGTGGTTGAGGCACTTCCCACGACGGCCTGAAGATGGTCCGGTGTGGACAAGTTGTGCTTTTGTTTCCATCATGTATCAACCTCTATCAAGCGTGTTGATGTTCCTTACATCTAGTGTGGGTATTCTAGTGGTAGCTCGGTGTCAGTGGAGGATGCTTTGTTTATGGCACTTTAGCCAAGCATCAGATCACTGGTTGGCTAGGAGATGGTGCTCCTGCTTTGTCTTGGTTCATCAAGAGACAGGCTCCATGCAGTTGACCCAACGTGGTGTCATGGAGAAAGAAAGGCTGCTGTTCATCACAACTTGCAAGCTGAAGAGGTTCGCCAATGCAGGGGTGGTCTGTGCGTCTGTGCTTATCAGCTTGTCTATTTTACCCCACCTAATGAAATCTAGTTGTGTTGCTAGTGTGTTAAATCATGTGGCAATGCAACTATAACGTGCTATGTTGGAATGTGCGGGGACTGAATGCACCGGCAAAGCGTGCAAGTGTCAGAAATTTGGTTCAATCCACCGATGCCACAATAGTGTGTCTACAGGAAACAACATTGCAACTCTGGGATCAGCACTTGATCAATGAAACTCTGGGTTCTTCTTTTGCTCAGTATTATGTTTTTCTCCCTTCGAATGGAGCCAGTGCAGGAATTCTGATTGCAGTCTCAAACAACTTCTTCTCTTTAAGTCTTATCCAAGTCACACTATACACAATTTTAGCTAATTTTACAATGCTCACGACAATGTCACTTGGTCTTTAACCGGGGTGTACAGACCACAAACGGATGATGATAAGACTTTGTTCCTTCAAAAGCTTATTTCTTTGAAACCACAAATGAGAAATGAATGGCTAATCCTGGGAGACTTTAACATGATTTATAAAGCCGAGGACAAGAACAATAATAGACTAAATTCAAGAAGGCGATAGACGAGCTGTGGTTAAAAGAGATCAATTTGAGAGGGAGACACTTCACATGGTCCAATGAGCAGGACATACCCACTTTTACCAGGATCGACAGGGTCTTCTGCATCACAGATTGGGCTATCCTTTTCCCAAAAGCTGACCTAGAGGCCAGAGAAACAATACGATCAGATCACTGCCCTCTTTTTCTTCAGGGTGAGCTGTTGTACAACTCTTATGAGGGTTTCAGGTTTGAATCATTTTGGACTTCTATGCCCTACTTCATGGAATGGTACAACAGGCATGGAGTAAGCCAATGCACCTCCAGAATGCCATTTTGTGCATGCATTTAAAGCTCAACAGGATAGCCAAGGCCTTAAAGGCAAACACAAGGAGAAGGAAACATATATTTAGTCACTTCTCACGGAGAATGGGCAACTGTTCCTACATGATCAGAAGGAGGAAGAATTACACAAACACTTCAACGTGTAGCTGGGAACATACAAACAAAGAGAGTTAGGATTAAATTGGAATAATCTTGGCTACCAAGCCGTAGAGCTATCAGATCTGGAAGCACCATTTGACGAAGAACAGATCCAAAATACGATAAAAGAAATGCCAGCAAAGAAAATGCCTGGGCCGGATTGTTTTATCGGGTTGTTCTACAAGAAATGCTGGCACATAATTAAGGAAGACCTCATGGTAGCAGTGTGGGGGTTTCTTCAATCTGAATACAACAAACTTTGCGCTGGTAAACAACACACACATCCTGCTGTTACCAAAAAAGGCAGAATCCCTTCGAGTGGGTGACTATAGGCCCATTAGCTTAATAAACAACCTCTCAAAGCTTATCACAAAGGTGCTTGCCAACAGACTTGTCCCTCGGTTGAAGGATTTGGTTTCTTAAAGTCAAAGTGCTTTTATCAAATGGAGGCGTATCCATGATAACTTCCTCTACGTCCAAAGTATGGTTCGGTAACTACATAGTAGGAAAGTGCCAGCTCTATTTGTCAAGTTAGATATTTCGAAGGCTTTTGACTCGGTCAACTAGGCTTACCTTCTTGAGGTTATGCAAGCTTTGGGTTTCGGACAGAAATGGAGAGATTGGATCTCGGCTTTCCTGGCGACGAATTCCTCCAAGATTCTACTCAATGGCTCACCAGGAAAGGAGATCCGGCACGCCCGCGACCTTAGACAAGGAGACCCTTTGCCACCAATGCTTTTCATTTTGGTGACAAACCCGTTGCAAAGAATGATGCTGCGTTTTTGAGAACCTAGAGGAGTATTCTCAACTCGATCCTTCGGCGAACAGCCAAGTTGAGATGCTCTTTGTATGCGAATGATGCGGCGTTTTTTGCCAACCCATCCACATCAGAATCGAAGGCTCTGAATGAGATCCTGGCGCTATTTGGTAGGTGCTCGGGTTTGATCACCAATCATATTAAAACGGAAATTTTCCCCATTCAGTGCGAGGACATTCCCCTTGATCAGATGCTAATCAAATTCCCAAGTAAGATAAGCAATTTCCCCGGAAAGTACATAGGCCTTCCATGGCATACACGGAAGCTACGAAGGGTGGACTTTCAACCTTTGATCGATAAGCTTGGGGGTAGATTGCCGGGTTGGAAAGGAAAGTTGATGATGCCATCAGGAAGAGAAATGCTAGTCAAGACTGTTCTTTCTTCACAGCCCATTTATCACCTGACAGTATTCCCTCTCAAGAAATGGCTCTTGAAACAAATCGACCGTATCCGTAGGAGCTTCCTTGGAAAGGAGAGGAAATATAAAAGGCAAATGGAGGCCATTTCCTTGTCAATTGGCCTATTGTGTGCCGACCAAGGCAATTTGGTGGTTTGGGCATCTCAGATTTGCAGAAATTTGCGAGGGCTTTGAGGATTAGATGGTTGTGGTTCGATTGGAAGCAAGAACAGCGACCTTGGCTAGGAATGAAGACCCCGTGTGACCAAGCAGACAGGAATCCTTTTCAGGCCTCCACTGTTGTATCTTTGGATAATGGCAAGATGGCTTTGTTCTGGCATTCAAACTGGCTTCGAGGTCAAGCGCCAAAATACTTAGCCCTCATGTTTTATGCAAGCACTAGAAGAAAAAAAAATGAAAAAGTGATTAGTGCCTTTAGAAACCTACGCTGGATTAGGAACCTTGATCAGATCACTTCTCAACGAGAGCTTGTGGAGCTAGTTACCCTTTGGGAGGAACTCAAAGACATCGCTCTTAGCCAAGATACCCTGGACATAATAAGATGGCGATGGACAAATGATGGAGAATACTCCACAAAAAGCGCTTACATCATTCAGTTTGCTGGGTCATGAAAAAACCGAACATGTTGCCGATTTGGAAGGCTAAAATAGAGCCCAAGTGCAAGTTTTTTGCATGGGTGCTCTTGCAGTGCTAATGGCAGATAACTTGGTAAAGAGAGGTTGGCCTCATGACCAAATTTGCAAGCTTTGTAGGTCAGAAAATGAAACCCCTTCTCACTTATGCAAAAATTGCACTTTCACAAAAGAAATGTGGAGCGCGATCACTAGTTGGCGGCCTCGATAAATAGATGATAGAAGACAGCCCGAGTGCGCATTGACTGCCAAGCCCGAAGTGAGTTTGATGGGCTAGTCATATATTTTTGGTGAAATATTTGGAAGGACTAGAACTAGAGAACGTTTCACAATGTGGAGCTGCCACCTATCCAAGTCACACTCAAGGCTAAGGAGGATTTCGAACAAGGACGTTGAGCTTTGCTTTTCAATAATCTGTGTTATCTGTTTCTTAGTTGTTTTCCTTTAATTATTGGAGTGGTGTGCTTTGCTTACGACTCTAGTTATTTGAGTCATAGTGCTTTGTTCATTAGGCTCTAGTTATACTTTATTTTACTCCTTGAAATATAATTACGGTAACTCTCCTGTAGCCCGTTCAAAAAAAGAGAGCCAGAAGAGATTGACGCAACACACAAATGCATTGATGGTAGGCAGTAATACATATACATGTACAGAGGCCTAACTAGGTAGCTGTCGGAATGACTAAGTCAGCTAATTACATGGAGAAGTGCCAAAAAGAATAGAGCACGAGCAGTTACAGGTGAACTTGCGCTAATATAACTGAATTGACGAAACAAATACCAACTGTGAAAACTGAAAAGACGTTTGCAGGGTACAGATCTTCCGAAACTTTGGCAAGTGGGGCTGCCTTGAACTGTTCTAACTGTCAGGCAACCATGAAAGAAAACAAACAGAAAAAGGCACAAAATTTAACTGCAGACAAGAAACTATTTCAAAATTACCAAATTTTGTAATCGGCGCATACCGCCCGATATAATCACCCTCGCACAGTACCAGCAATCTGGTAGTACATTTTCCACTGCTAATTTCCTCAGCTATGCACTCCTCCAACCAACTCAAACGGCTATTCACTCGTTAACTCCACTACATTTTTTCTCCAGGGAACTTGTTACACGTCCGCAAGCAAGAAAACAAAGTTTACCATCTGAGGTGAAACTCTTCAAAATATCAGCTGGCTTTCAGCCTGATCAGTCCAACTCAACGAACCCATCGCCACTTCTCCCGCTGCCAAATGGCAGCACACTCAAGTTACAAGGACCATCAGTCCATTTCCAACGATCCCTGAACCCCGGTGATGTGCCCACCGGACTGAGGAAGAACGGAAAGAGGCCGGCTACGTGTCATCCGGCCGTTCTCTCCGGAGAGGCGACGGAAGTGAGCGAGCCAAGTGGCAGTGTAACGCTCCTGATAATGTCACAAAAGCCTACGATATCCTATAAATCAGCTGTGGTAACCGGCACTAGTCAATTCAGCGATGAATATAATCATGGATGGTGCTTGAGCTGATAGACGTAAACATATCTAGTCCTATTGATCACTCAAAGGATGATCTTTTCTTGACATCTAGTCCTATTGATCACTCAGAGGATGATATTTTCTTGCTTTCTTTTCTCAAGTTTGGTGGATGTCCCTAGGGTTCTAATGCCCTAGATCATGCATGTTTTTGCAATGACCAAATTAAGCTACGTGTCGTGCGGTTTTTCGATCGGTGGGTGAGTGCGTTCATCAAATTAGCTGCCTCCAGGAATTGAACCCTTGAACGTAATCCGTATAAGTAGTAAAAACTAACTTTGCGGTCGATCGATGCTTCGGTAGAGAAAGAAAAAGATCTCACTGATTCAGCCTTCACTTACTCTATAAATGTCCATTGTCTTTTTAAATAAAAAATATATATGAATGCCAATTGCCGTTCTCGTCTTCTTAACCGCAGTTTTATAAAATGGAAAAGGCGACTAAGCAGAGAAATAAAATTAGACTAACATGATTATATGTTACCATTAATCCATTAGACATCTTTTTCTCGAGTATTTCTGAAACTTCTCTTTCCCCTGGTAGAGCATAAAGAACTCGAGGATTTTCTTTTAAAAAAAAACTGGCATGTGAACAAATGCGACAAGTGATGGGAATATTGGACCACAAACTTTCACTAGTAGCAGTTCTACCTCACATCAATCAATTTTAACAGTTGTGTGGACTCAGGGCATTGGCCCCTACAGGTTATGGCCGGACCTCGAGAGTTGGAGTTCGGCGACAGGGAGAAAGCGAAAGCATGCACTGCCCACTCATAGCTGCTTGTCTATCGCGACATGTAGTGTCTACATTCGCTCATAGTGACTACATTCTTCGTGCATGGTAGTGTCATTCAGAAAAGAAAATTTTCCTCAGATTTCGTAACAAAATTGTGAGTTGCCACATTCGCTTAGCAGAGAAGTTTCTGCTCCTACTTCCTTTGGTTTGCTGCTTGGACTAGCTTTTGGCACTGACAGTGCATGTAATCAGGCACGGCAATGACAATGCAATCATTGATCGATCATGCAATAAGTTGCTCCGGACTTGCTGACAAGACTAAAGCACTCTTGAGGGAGTTTATGGGTGGCAGGCAGCAGTCACCTTTTGTGGAGTTGACCTTCGCTCTTGGGGCATCGCATTCGACCAGTGATATATCGACTGATAATGTGCTCATGCTCATGCATGCATTGTGAGCAGAAATTAAGTGGGAGCTGTCAAATAGAGCATAATTCCGACACTAGCAATGCCGAGAACTTGGGATAATAGTATCAGGACTATTTGCACACGTACTGGTAGCTGTGAGAGTTTATATTCATGGAGCAAGTTTGGCTTTCACTATGAAAAGTGCAGGTGCATCAACAACGCAGATTACAGAGTGGTTAGTAACGCCAGTTATTGAGATTATGCATGTTAAAGAGGGTGGCGGGAAAGTAGGCCATCTGGCCCTCTCTTTGGTACAAAATCTGAACCAGAAATCAAATGACTTGGTTTGTACAGTAGCTGTTGGGGAAAAGGATCAACTAGATCACTCAAAACCTCACCGGAGATTCACTCTGCGCTTGCTGTCAGCCGAAGCCAAGAATTGACGAAGGTCAGGCTATTGTCAACAACGGTGAGAAACCAAGTTGAAATATGCTTTGGTTTACTCGTGATGACTGATTGATATTGTCATTTATTTGGTTCGATGATTTTCGGTTTTACATGAGTTTTGATATGATTTGAATTGATTTGGGATTTCATTTGAGCATATTGATTATTGACTAATTAGAATTGGAGTTGGAGATATGTGTTTGCTTGTCTCATGTTATGCAGGTGATGGATGCAACTTGGCGGTCGATGACGGGATGATCGGGGGCAAGCAGAGTGTTTGGTGCCAGACCGTCAAGGAGGCCGGACGGAATCAAGAGTGATCCTACCTGAATACGTGGAGGTCAAGCAAAGCATTGAAGGCGGATGGAGAAGGCCGACGGTCAGGATCGCATGACGGAGTACACGCGTTGACATCGAGACGCTTGCTTAAGGTGTAAGCAAGGCAGTGAGTCACGCTTTGAGAAGCGTACAGGTGGTTTCGCGATTTGGCCTCAAAATCGTGGAGAATTGGAGGAGTACGTGGCACCATCGTGAAGCTTGCATCGAGACGAAGCTAAGTCGTGAAAGCACCGCAGCCGTCCGATGAATGGAGAAGAAAATAGACCAAAATGCTCTCGATAGTAGGTAGGAGTGTACTATAAGAGAGGGGTATTTTGGGGAAAAGCTAGAAAACTTAGCGATCAAGTTTCTTAGGCCTATAAATAGAGGGATAGGGTTATAAGAGAGTTTGAACCAGCCACTTAAACTCATCTTGTGCCACCCAATTTGGAGCTTAGAGGTAGGGTTTTAGAGGAGAGAAGGATAAGTACTTAGCCTATGTAATAGGTGAGAGTTTTGAGCGATAAATCTTTGTAATTCATCTAAAAGAGGGTTGAGCTCTTTGAGTAATAAAGTTTATATTTTTGCATATGCTTGAATTCTCCTCCTAGTTTCCCTCTATTGGTTCCCTTGCAAGTTTTTCGGTTTTTGGTTTTGATTTTTGTTTTGGTTTTTAGGCTAAAATTTCAGCACCTTGTGAGGTCATCCTTCTTGTTGCTAGAGACATAAAATTCACATACACACGTTTGTGTGATGGAGTCTTGAATTCCCTTATCTCTAGACAATCAACTTGGAGAGTTTCGTTGCTCGGTGTTCATCTTTTCTTGTTTCTTTGCAAGTTGTGATCTTTCGAGTGCTAAGACACATGGATTGATCTTAAATGAAACCTATGGTTCATATACCATCCGTGGAGTCATGTTGCCTCGATTTTCTATTGTTAAAACTTCTCTCTATTTTTGTTACCGCTTAAGTTTTGAGGTGCGTTGGGTGATCCAAATAGGAGAAAACCATCGATTTCACAAGAGATTTGTTAAGGCGCCTATTCACAAAATTATTTTTCATAGGATCATGTAAGAAGACCAACAAAATTAGTATCATGATTTTTGGATTAGCAAAGAGTAAACTATGCATTTAACTTGGTTTAACAAACACATTTTCTCACAGAAAATTTTCAACTTTTTTTTATGAGTATAAATACTTTTATCACATTTTCTCACAGAAAATTTTTAACTTTTTTTATGAGTATAAATACTTTTATCATGTAGATCATGTTACAAGGAAACCAACAAAATTTGTTTCACTTGATTTGAAGCTCATATGAATTAGTTATTGATTTTACAAGATTGAGCCAATTTTTTGGGTTTTTTTTGTTGAACTTCATTGAAAATCGAGAAAATTGCTCAATAAATCGAGAAAATCGAGCGGTTACTGATAAAACTGAGTGTTTACCGATAATGCGAAAAATTCGAGAAAACCGCTCGATAAATCGAGAAAATCGCTCGGTAACCGGTCGAATCGATCGGTTACCGAACGGAGAATCTGTCATTTTTTTGTCCAAATTGCAAATTTTAGCAAATAAATTTTGTGCGAATTTCAGCCAAATTTTGAGCGGTTATCGTGATAACCGCGCATTTTTGGTTACTGCTCGAGAGCGGTTATCGTTTGAAAAATGGTAAATTGAACCCTGGTAGATTCTAGATAAATAAATACCAATCATTTGAATATAATAGAATAATATAATATTAATAATTAATTAATTATATGAATGCAGTAATTTAACCAAGTTAATTAATTACATGTATGCTTTTGCAATAGCAATAGTTTATAGCTTTATTAGAGTGGCAATTAAGAAACACTAGGTAATTAAAAATAAACACTAGATAACCTTAGTTTAGTGTCATAGATTAGAATATTTAATCCAACACTTAAGCATATATAATCACCTATAGGTATACTTACGTATATATGTATACATGCTCATATACATATAGACGTAAGTATCACACGTACTATAGGATTGAGAATGTCGATTAGAGGGGGGTGAATAGGCGCATCAACAAATTTCTTGCGAAATCGATGACCTTCTCCTACTTGGATCACCCAACGCACATCAAAACTCAAGTGGAAGAAAAAATTGAGAGAAGTTTTAACAAAAGAAAATCGAGACAACACAACTCCAAAGATGGTATATGAATCATATGTTCCATTTAAGATCAATACATGTGTCTTAGCACTCGAAAGATCATAACTAGCAAAGAAACAAGAAAAGATGAACACCGAGAACGAAACTCCCAAGTTCATTGTCTAGAGGCAATGGAATTCAAGACACTATCATATAAGCGTGTGTATGTGAATTTTATGTCTCTAGCAACAAGAAGAATGACTTCACAAGGTGCTAAAATTTCAGCCCAAAAACCAAAACGAAAATCAAAATCGGAAAGGAAAATCCTGCACACAAGGCAACAGAACTAAAAGAGGAAAACTAGAAGGAGGGGAATTCAAGCATATGGAACAAAATAAACTTTATTACTCAAAGAGGTCAGCCATATTTTAGGCGGATAACAAAGATTTTACTCTTAAAACTCTCACCTATAATCATAGCTAAGCACTCGTCTTCCTCTCCACTAAAACCCTAGCATAATCCTCTCATATGGGTGGCAAAAGTGGTTCAAATGGCTGGTTCACCTTCTTCCATAGCCCTACTCCTCTATTTATAGGCCTAGAAAACTTGATCCTAAGTTTCGAAGCTTTTTTCTAAAATACTCCTCTCTTATAGTACATTTCTTTTTACCACCGAGGGTATTTTAGTCTATTTTCTTCTCTATCCATCGGACAGCCGCAATGCCTTTATGATTTAGCTTCGCCTTGACGCAAGCTCACGATGGTGCAACGTACTCCTCCAGTTCTCCTACGATTTTGAGGTCAAAGGGCGAAACCCTAGCACGCTTCTCAAAGCGTGACTAGCCGTCACTTGCTTTCACCTAAAGCAAAAGCTCCGATGATGACGCATGTCCTCCGTCTTATGATCTAGACCACCGGTAAGTCTCTCCCGCTCCTGATCCCTCAGGCCGCGTTGTCACTTACACCGGCATCCCTTTCGCTTGACTTTATCAAAATACCATCTTCATCATCCGTTTCATGCTTTGATTGATCTTCACATGTACAGCTAGGATCATCTTGACTCCGTCTGGCCCTCCTTAATCGTCTGGCAACAAGCATGCTCTTATCCTCGCTTACCTGCCGTCTATCGCCAAGTTGTATCCGTCACCTAGACACCTTGAAACAAGAAACATATTTCTCCACACTACAAAATATCTTCAGGTTAGCACAAAATCAAAACTTCAACTCAGAGCACATCCTGTAGAAAACATGAACACCGTATGTTCCGATGTTCTGCAACTGAACATCGGACCATCCGGTGAGTGTAACACTATCTGTTCCAGGAAAATTTTGCTCTCTACAAGAAAAGGTCCGGTGAAAGCTTCCAGTGATCTCATATCCATTACCGGATAATCCGGTGTGTGCCAATCCACCAAACCACCCTTCTGCAACCTCTCTGTAACAGAAGGTCTGGTGCATTCTCCGGTGTTCACAATTACAGCCTCGGACTACCCGGCGTACATAATCAAACTTGGCATAAAAAATCTCCTCTCTGCAGAAAATACTCTGACGCTCTCAAAATCCTTCACCAGACCATCCGATGTTTGCTTTCATTTCTGCTTCAGCACTACAAATGCTCCGGTGTAACCACCACACTCACCGGACCTTCCGGTGCATTGATCTCCAATTTCGCCTGAAAAATTGCTCTCTGCAAGAAATAATCTGACAAGTATACAACTGCCCACACTGGACTTCCGGTGAACACTGGAACATCCGATGTTCACACCAGAACTTCTGGTGTGTGTAAATTTTCTGCGAATAGAGAAGAATTCGCTAATTCCAAATACCGCCAACTCGAGTTAGACATGAGCATGAACAAGCATCCACAAACACATACTAACCAAGTTTAAGACACATCAACTGTTGTCAATTCCTCATCACATGCGGACCAAGGCATTTCACTACTTGGTTTCTCATATACTTATACACCAGTACACGTGCACTCACCTACATGTAGAAACCTTAATTGTCGCTTCACGACAGTTAGGCAATAGATACTCACCTAGTTGATAGTAACTTATTTAGGCTTCCACTTAAGTTAATAAAACAACTAGTTAACAACTTGACCAAGCTTCACTAGATAACCCCGCAAGACTCCTTATGTCTGTTTCGTATAGCTAAGAGTTGCCAATCATCTTCTTGCTAGGTTAGCTTTCTTCATTTTCCTCAGTCGTTCTTTTGTTCTAGTGTTCATTGGTTTTGTTTTGGTGTTCCTTTGCTTAGTCGCTGTAGGCTTTTTGTTGTTAATTTACGTAGGCTCGAAGCCAAGAATCTAAGCAAGAATGCGAGAAAGGAACTTAAGGCTAGGCTCGATGATGAAGAACTCGGGAGACTCGAATGACATGTCTAATCAAGAGTTGACCTTCGTCAAGGCAAATCCTAACTTCTTGATCATGTTGATCCCATGTTTGCAATATAACAAAATGACAGATTAAAACCTGGTAGTTATGCAGACATACTATATAATAGTTTCTCTTTAAATATTGGGTATTAGTTATAACTCATTTACTGAGCCATACTACAATCACCACTCGCAATACTCAAATGGTAACCCTAGAGTACTCCTAAAACCTGATATAATGATGTTGGATGAAACCTTGTCAACTAGTATGCTTAGGGCTCGTTACTCTACTCTCTTCAGAGACACTTGCTCTCTTCTCAGAGAGTGCTTAATCATTTGTTTTTATGATCACGTTTTTTTGCAAATGAGTGAGATGTGTTGTGGTGTTTGATGGTGTGTGTGGTAAAAAATGGTGTGGTGTTAAAAAAAACCCTAAAAACTACTTTGAAGGGGGCAAGCGGGATAGTCCTCCAAAAGTTGGAGGCTATCTCATCCGTGTATTCCTTTGGGGAAGGATGCCTCTTGGTAAGCAAGTCCTTTAGGGAAGTTTGTCATTGAAGATGCTTGCCCCGGCCATGTAAGGACCGAATCATTGAGCTACTTTGCTAAGCCATCCCGTGAAACCATACGTCTTGTTATGGGTAGAACTTAATCTCACACCCCATTAGTTGAGCTCGGTACACACCCTGGAGGCAGGGGTGCAACGGAAATTCAGAATACTTGTTACTATGCACAGTACGAGGGTTGGCTGGTGACATTGCAATGGCTAGACTCGAGCCGTGATTAATCCGATGCTCCAGATCCCTGTTTATCCCATCGGTGGATTATGTAGCAACATGTTGGAGGGGTATGGGATCTTGATATGATTCTCTCCTCCGCTTGCAATGATTGGAGAATGAGCATATTGTGTGGGTACAATGTACAATCTCTGCAGATTGTAAACCTATTTGAATACACGTATCCATGGTCATGGACATGCAAAGTTATAAATTCATAATGGTTAGTTTTGTGTTGTGCGTACCCCTTGATGTGTGAGTGGGCACTGTGACTGTGTTTTGGACAAAGCCGGCTGTATGCCGTTGAAACTGGTTGGACTAGGCGTCAACCAACTAAAAGATGGGAATTGCAGGGGAAAAGATAGCTTTTCTGCAGGCACAAACAACTCTTATCATTCACACATGTATTTTGATTAATTTGGTTTAAACCAAGTGTTACACCTAAATTCTCACTACATGTAAAAATGGCTTTGTGCCCAAACTATAGCCCAATGGCTCTATCCTTTGTTACCTCCCTTATGCATCTACTCAACTTCTTGAAGTAGTGTTATGACTTGTTAAGTACATTCCGTATTCAGTCTTGCTACTTTCAGATTGTTGAGATGGAGACAACCTCGACCCATATGAAGTTAAAGAGAAGAAGTCTAAGGTCGTGCATGTCCGTACATGAGTTGCTTGTGGCATTGGGTTGTTCTGCTTCGTTCCGTTGTAGTCTCTTCTACCTGGCTGGTCTGTCGTGAATCCTAGTCCACGAGATCATCATTTACTCTGTTCAGGTAATTATTTTATTCAAAGTATGTATTTGATATTATTCTGTTGAATTCTGTGCATATTAGCTACTTGATCTAGGGACTGACACAGAAGGCACAGGGGAACCCAAGATTAGGGTCTTACATGAGCCAACTGGCCTAGCACAACCCGCAGAAACTTCCTCACAATCTGGCGCTTGAGATGTTATTGCCAAGAACACGGAGATTGTTAGAAAGCCTAGTGATGCGCATGGAGAAATCATCGACGGATTCCCTATCCTTGAAGGTGATCTTGTCGAACTTCTACCGGAGCTCTTGCACATTTGCTTCTTGCATGCGTTGAACTCCACCATGCATGGTCTTCACCACCTTCCAAGCTTCCTTTGTTGTGTCCTTCATTGCCAATGACAGCAATATCTCCTGAGGCACACCTCGGAGGATCACCGAGAGTGCCAAGTGATCTTCTCTATAGTCGTCGCTGTTGGGTTCAATTGCTTTCCATAATCCTTGTGCTTGCAGATTGACACGCATCACTAACGACCACTCTTGGTAATTTGTGTGTGTAAGCATCGGGTACACCATTGTAATGGAGCTCTCTCTCACCACCCGCTGCATGACCATCTCACGGCCACCATCATCACAATCTCGAGGTCGGCGTGGAGGTGGTGATGGAGACACCCGGTGGCCACAACATGGAGGCATTCTAGATTGCACGCCTCCTGAAGCCCACGAGGACATCACAACATTCCTCGGATCTGCAACCAGGCTCTGATGCCGATTGTTGGGGGAAACAGATCAACTAGATCGTTCAAAACCTCACTGGAGATTCGCTCGACGCTTGTTGTCAGCCGAAGCCAAGAACTAACGAACATCAGGCTATTGTCGCCGCTCTCTGTCAGCTGAAGCCAAGAACTGATGAACATCATGCTATTGTCGACAACGGCGACAGAGAGAATAAGACAGAGAACTCGGGGCTTTTGGTGCACTCGGTGCAGCGTTTTCTTGATTGATCATTTGCTTAAATAGAGATACAAAGTAGTGATTGAAGTGACCGATATGTGCGCCACGATCAGCACGATTGCGCCATCCCACAACCAGATCGTGCCACGGAAAGAAAAGGGACTCTGAACTGACACAAACTGAAACTACTGAACTAACTGAACCTAACGACTTAAAGACTCGATAGACGTGGAGAGAGTGGCAAGGATTGGATCCTGTCAGTAGCTAGGTTTGTAGTGACTTGGAACTTGACTCACGTTTATTTCATGTTCATGTTTTGTCCTGACTGCCGAGCATATATATCCTGACTTTTCTTTCATTTTGAAAAATAGCTAACTTTGGGCTTATGGATACGTATAAGCCCGGCTCGGCCCGACATCTTAACCCAGCACAAACCTGGCCCATCCGTAGAGCCTAGTCCAGGCAAGCCCAAAGGAGACTCTTGTTTGCAGCACCATTCGTCAGTGTGAGGTGAGGATGTGTCAACCAAAAGGATTACTAATGAATCGTCGCCTCTGAATCTCTGAACTCTGATACACGCATCATCCTGCAGCTGCAGCCTGCAGACCGCTTTGCATTGCCTGCTATGCTCTGCATAGCAACGCAAGTGATGAACATCCCTGCTCGCTCGCATGCAGGGACATACAGCATCAGACTATGTCGTGTGCATGAGCAGCTCAGCTGGAATTGAGCTTTCTGGTTTCCGGAGAGGGGGAGAGAAGCTGCTCAGCTTTCACCGTATCTCCCTCTCCCAGCCTCGGGTTACTCTACTCGATCCTCCCAAGGAGATTCGCTGGCCACTCAACTTTTTTAACTCACTCGCAAACATGCAGCCATGCATGGAGAATGGGATGGATATGGATATCGCTTTTGCTCGCAACGCACTTTAAGATGGGTAGATTCTGCTCGCCGTGCAGATGAGCCACGCGGTGTAAGTATTAAACAGTCGTTAAGAGTTAAGACAGTACTTCTATATAAATGGTACTGATAGATAGATAGTCCTAGATAGATAATCTTAACAGTCAGCACGGGAATCCGAAGATTTGATTCTGCATTGGTTATAGTTAAATCGATCGACATGCAGGCACACACATACTGGTCCTGTCCATGTGATCAGAGGATGCTGAAATGCACTGCACTGCCGTTGGATGCCACTGACAGCTTCGACAAGATCAGTGTGCACGCGGGCAAGTGATGGTGGAGCGTTGCGCCATGAAAAGCAAATCAAAGCAAAAAGGCCGTGACGTTCCCAGGATATGCATGCATGCATCCATGGCTTCTTTGCTTTGAAGCGAGCAAGCTTCTCTCTGCTGCTGCGAGGCCGCCACCTTTAAGCGCGCAGCAGTGTCAATAAAGCGAAAGATTCCGAGGCAGAGCCCCCTACAGTAGGACACCGTAGATAATATGACAAGTCAGGAGCCATGCTCAGGACTGCCTCAAAATCCTAGTAGTAACAGCACTGTACACTCGGCTTCCCTTGATAACATATTTACTAGTGTCTTGCGCGTGGGCGCGCGAGCGATAACAATGTTGTAAAGTATAAAGTTACGTTCTATTGAATCTATGTGTTCTTTTATGAAGTGTGAGGTAAATATTAACAAAAAACTTTGCGGTGCATATTGTTAGGATTTTTTATGTGCTTCATGACAAAAAAGAATGCAAACAGCTTTATTAATGGTGGAATTTTGAGTCTGCAATTTTTTTGTTCTTGGAAAGGTAGAGGGGTTTTTTTTTTAACCGAGTGGAATATGATCGGGTCTTATCGTGTGGGATATATAGGCTATGTGAATTGAGAGGAGTTTCTTAAAATTTGTAGATGTGGTTCTTCCCTCTCGTTTATTGGTTTTTTAATTTGTCTTTATTTGAGCTGTATAAATGTATGCAGAGGAGGTAAAAGTTTATGCCGAATTAAGCACTTTCTCTGTTTGTTTCATTAAGTTGATCTAAGAAAAGGGTGAGTGAAGCAATCTTAATGGGAAAAGATTGAAGAGTGGTGAACTAAATGTTGTAAATTTCATGTCTATTAACACAACAGAGGGAAAATTGTGTTGGATTAAGGTTGGAGCGAACAGGAAGCGACATGTATATCGGTTCCCATGATAGTATGTAAGTGTTTTGTTACATTGATGGTGAAGACATGGTATGCATTTGGGGTTTTTTTTTATAGTGGCATAGTGAATGATGCTTGGAGGTGATAAATCTAGTATTGTCACAGATTAAGCATACCACTGATTGTTAAGTTTAATACACTGTAACAGGGATTTAACAGCCAATAGCACCAGAGGTACTACCATGTATATTGCTTATCTAGAATTATAAGAGCAGTTTTGGTATCTAGATGTTGGTGGATGCTGAATTATACATTGCTGAGCTATGCATGGCCACCATTAGGGGAGCTTGGCACTATTGTGCTGAAAGTGTCTAGGTTGAGTGCATGGTAATAGTGGTTGGCTATGGTTAGTTCCTTGGATACTTTTCATGTTCTAGCAGGATATATATACATATAATGTCACGGGAGGGGCAGTGACAATGCTCTGACCTATGGGCGGGATGTAAAGAGGCTGGCTAACATAGGCCGGATAATACAGGTTCAAAAGCAAGCTCCAACAGAAAAAGGGAACATCAGGCTCTTTCCTGTGGCAAAAGACAAGCAGTGCTTCAAAATCAAAATGTGATCATTGTTTTAACTGGTTGTAGATAGAAGAGGAAGGAATGATTAGCATCCTCGTGTTACAGCTGCAGGGGCAGTAGTAGAAAAGTGGTATGTGACTGAAGTAACCTTCATTGTTTGTTTTATCGTGTATGAGGTGCTTTGAGCTTAGGCGCTTTTGTGGGTCCACTTGTGGTTTGCTGGGAAGTACCTCTGAGTGGATACACAATAATGTAATAGTATTAGTATTAAGATTGGTCACAAAAGGAGACATGTAAATTGTAAGGTAGGAGGAGGGTTATTTCATACTGCTGGGTTGCAAAGTGGAGCGATGGGTTGCTCGCTGCTTTGGGAGTGTCATTTTTGTTCTTTTTACGGGTGTTACTGTCCTCCTAGGCAAAAATGAAAGTATATGTGTAAAACTGTGTCAATAGGATGAATGTTTAAATGCATAGGGGATTAGGTAGTGAAGAGAAGAAGCCATGCTTGCCTTTGCAGTATCCGTGTTATCTTGGAATAGTCTTTTTCGAGCAGAAGAATATTTAGATGAACTAACAACATATATGCATGTCATAGAGATAAACACTCAGCATAGTATGCAATAGAATGATGAGCATATTTATTTCATGTGTATTGCTGATGGATAGTTACAAGAGTTCAGTTTTCTTCAATGGCGTTTCACCATGTTCCAGTGAAGGGGGAGGGATCTGCAGCATAAATTCAGTATATTGGTATTATATCACAATAAAAAGTTGTTGTATGTGTTTATGTGTTATTATTCAATAGGATACAAGAAAGAGTGCATTCTTACACTATCCGTTGGTATGTTTTTGGTAGTCATTTTTTCAATCTCTGATTCTGATGAAGGTGTGATGTTTCTGGATCCAGATGGTATGGTAGATTGGGTAGAATGGCATAGGAATCGATAGGACAGTTCTGTGTTTGATATGTTAGTTGGGTGCTTGATGATGTTGGATAGGTGAGTGCATGAATCGGCATCTGGGAAGCTGCTGGATGTTTATGTTGGGTATCTCTTGTATGTGGAAGTGCATGTTGTCTCCCATAAGAAGTGATGACAGGGTTGACTTGATATGATTTTCAGGGATTATAGTAGCTGTGATCTGTTAAGGTAATTGCAAAAGTGAATTTTAAGGATACTATAGCTGCAATATTCGGTGGTGTGTCATTTGCAAATCTTGCTGTTCACAGAACCTGCTAGACAGGTTTACCTACAATACAATGCGCGACCTCACCAAAAGCTATCATCTCAGCTTCGACGACTCCATCATTGCCAAGGAAGCACAATTTGTATCTACATAAGTTGATTTGCACAGGGTATTAATCGGTGCAGACTTAGTTGTATAGTAAGGAAAGGTAAAGTGATTCTTACTTGAAGCGGTAGCCTGTGCAGGAGCATGTGTTGCACCTGTAACCATCACCATCTGGTATGCAGGCTCGGTTACATCTATTACACGATGAGAACCACCACGGAGTGGTTAGCACTAGGCGGGCGATAGTAACAGTACAGCGGCATCCACCTTCCTATTATTGGTATTATTAAGTGATTGTTAGAAGATGAAGTCAACAATGGAAGAATGATTTGTTATGATGTGTTATTTAGAGATAGGGGGTAGAATTATGGTGGGAAGAATAGCTGGCTGAATAGGCAGTAGGAATGAAAGGATGGACGTTGTATACCGGGAAGTCGTATGAATCCATTGCTTCTAAATCGTTGAGATACTTATCTTCGAGTTGAAGTGACGCTCGTAGCAGCACTGCTTGTTCTGTAGAAGCAGTGATATGTTTGATCGACAGCCGCTGATTGTGTACGCTGTACATGAATGTTTGTGAATAAATATGTAGCAATAGTGCAAAAGATAGTGGAATGGAGAGTGACATAGGGATGTCATGTACTGGTGTGGAGCAGTTTTAGTCTTGCATATGTGTTATAAAATTGTTCAACTTTTGGAATTGTGGGATTGAAATACCAGCGACATCCAATATTTCCGCTAAGGTATTCTTCACCTGTTTAAATTAAGGATTTGAAGTGCTGTTGTGTGATCGCGAAGTACTAGTAGTTGTGTATAGGATTATGCTTACTTGCATAGGTTTTCATGAGGTTGCCAACAACGAGGACAACAATTGGCTTAGCTTGTTCTTCATTCTAAATGTCGTCGATGTTAAATTCAGCGGCTCGCTGCCCTCACAGAGTTAACCTGACCTCAGCATTGCTGTGGGTAAAGAGAGTTAGTTCTGTATAAAGTCTTATTGGCTGTACCTGTGATGAAGCGGTGCAAATATTAGTATATAACATCCAAAATACAGGTTGATTACCTGAGATCCCTAAGGACCACATCTCGGGTGTTGGTTGATTTGGAAGTTACACGAAGCGTGTGCCAAAAACTTCAGTGATTATGCCAAGGACATCTGTAGCGATTGGTTCATTATGTGTTAAGTTTCTGGTTGAGAAGTGGAAATATGAAGTTGTTGGGTTACAGGTAGCAATGGTACTGACCTAGGAAATTTTATTCTCGCCACCGTGTCTTGGAAGGTCAATAAAAGGAGTAAGGTTGTAGATGTATGTTGGGAATGTTTCTGCCACATCTTTTGCTGGAGTTACTTTTGTGTAGCAAGTGAATTCTACCATGTAAGGTCCATCAACTGGCCTGTAGAGGGATTTAGCCTTCGATACTCTAAAACGGCTGATGATACAGATGCCACCTTCTTGGATCAAAGTGTTTTTAGTGTCTATTTCAGAGCTGGGTATTTCAGCATAGATGGCATCTCCTTGTGTTTTCAAACTCAAGGTAAGTGGTTTAAATCATCAAGCAACTATTTAGAGCTATGTGTGTGAACTCAGTAAGAATTATATACATGAAAGGTATGTTAAGATGTATGACAGTATAGTGTGCAAGACATGTAAAGAAATGTGCTAGCATCATGACGTAATATGTGGCACAATATAGCAGGAACAATAAAAATACGGCATAACATAATACGCCGCAAGAGATGGGAACACAAGGGATTTTTTAGAAAGGATCTGGCACATCCAGCGCAACAGGAACAATAAAAACGCATCATAACATAATATGTGGCACATCATGACAGGAACAATAAATATAATACGTCGGGGGGGGGGGGCAGAGGGAGGAGTGAACAAGGTAGTTATAATGCCATACCAGAAATGACAGGCAAAAGTAGGCTGGAATAGATCCTCCCCCGAAACTCCTTCGCTGCAATAGCTACGGAAACACAGGTAGGGGAAAAAGATTAGGCTTAGTTTGGGGTCTGTTGCTTGCCGTTGTTTTTCCTTTTTCCTCCTTCCCTTACCTTTTTCCCCCTCCTTGTGCACGGGACCAACCTAAAGAGGCGGGCAGGGGGCAAATCCTTGCATTAAACCAATAAATAGTTAGCAAGGAGCAACATCACGACACACGAATGGGATCACAACGCGGAAGAAACAAGCACGTGGCCAGGCAAATATAGCAAAATAAACAAACAGAGGAAGCAGCGGGCAAACGCATGGACACGCGGAAAGCATTGGTCGAAACAAAGAGGAAATAAGTCAAATACACAACGCAAAGTTGTGTGGAAAGGGGCATGGAAATCTTAAAATCGTCGAAGGGAAAAGCAATCCAAGAATACGGGGAAAAGGGGAAGGAAAAAAGCTTCAGGTCGCTTTCTCTTTCCACTACCACATGAACAAACAAAAAAAATTGATACATGTGGCCAACGAGCATGAGGAAGCGTTGGAAAGTAATGCGGGGAGGGTGAAGAAGAGAGAAAAAAGAACGAGCAACACCACCTGCCGATCTCATCACTATAGAAATTTACAACCAAAAACAAAAACCAAATCTGTATAGCAATGCATATAGCAATCTTGAAAGAAACCGTAGGGGAAAGCGACATGCATATAGCAATCTTGAAATAAACCGTTGAAGCGACCCGGACCACAGGGGGAGGGGGTCAACGAGATCTAGAAGCCGAAAAGTGCCATGGCTAGGGTTGCAAAACGCGAAGGCAGGAACCGGGCATAGCAATCCAGGAATCACCATGCCAAGGGATCCGAAACGCAAGAACAGGATCTGACGAGAGGAAACAATAGCACGGTGGCAAGCACCAAGACTTAGCAGGAAAAAAATCGCACCTCGCGAATGCTAGGGAGACGAGAACGAAGGGGAAAGGAGGAGGAGCCTGGGTTCTATCAACCGGCGAGCACCTAGGTAGCTGGTCACTGGGAGGCAACCGACACATGTAGCGCACAAGCAAGGATAATCATCCAACGCATGGCGGGGGACAGCACAGGGCGTGGGATACAGAGAAATCGGTGGCAACCAGGCAGCCAACACACAAGCCTGGGAGCTCGGCGTGAAGTGGAGTGTGACGCGCGTAGCGAGGGCCACACGTCGCGCATCGGGCGGATGAAAAGATTTTCCGACGTGGACGACGCATCTGGCTAGGAAGGAGCGCTGCTCTAATATATTCTAATTACTAGTGCCCTTAGTTGGTAATTTCTTAGGACGGGGAACGATGACTAAGATGAATGAATAGGCGCCTCATCAAATTTTTGGATGACTTTTTTCTATTTTCTTACCCAACCTACCTCAAAACAAAGAGTGGAAGTAAGAAATCTAGAGAAACAAGAGAAAATCACAATGATCATCAACTGGATGGATCTGAATACTAGGTTTCATGAGAAACCAATCCAAGTGTCATCGTTCACAAACTCTTCCAATTGAAAAATACTTAGATCCAAGTAATAAGAACCTGATGAAAAAACTATCCAACTTGATGGATCTAAAGGATTGAGATAGTTCAAAATCAACTCATATGTGATTTTTATCCCTCTAGCAATAAGAAGAGCCATTTCAACAAGGTGGAAAATTTTCATCTTTCAAATAGAAACAAAAATTGCAATAAGAACCGAAAAATATGCAACCAAGCAAGGGAGCCAATAGAAGAAAACTAGAAGGGGATGAAAACAAAAATAGGAGGAAACATAAACTTCTTTACTTCCAAAGTACATCCCTATTTTCAACGGATTACCAAGTATTTTACATACAAAAGGCTTTAACATAATACATAGGCTAGGTACTCCTCTCACCCTTCTTAAACCCCAGCTTACAACTCCCAAATGGCTAGCTCAAATGGATCAATCAGCAGCCCCCCCCCCCCCTCTATTTATAGCCTAGGTTCCATGACCCATACGTTTTCTAGATTGTTCCCAAAATATCCTTCTCTTCTAATACATTTCTACCTACGGCCAAAGGTATTTTTGTCCGACTTTTTTATCGTCCATCGAACATCCATGACATCTTCATGACTTAGCTTCGTTTCGATGCATACTTCGCGATAATGCCACGTGCACTTTATACTTTCCTGCTATTTTGAGGCTAAACCGTGAAACCGTCTCGCATGTTCCTCAAAGTGTGACTCATTACCACTTGCTTACACCTTAAGCAAGCCTCATGATATCGACACATGTACTCTGTCTTGCAATCTTGACCAGTAGTAAGTCTCTCCCGCTCCCGCTCCCTCAGGCCGTATTGTCATTTGCACTAGCATCTCCTTCTTTTGATTTCATCAACACGCCATCTTCATCTACCTTCTTGTGCTTTTCTTGATTCCACGTGTACCGCTAGGATCACCCTTGACTCTCGCGTGGCCTCCTTGATTGTCTGGCACCAAGCACCCCGCTTTGTCCTAATCATCCCATCATTGATCGCCAAGTTGCTTCCATCATAAGACAAACAAACATGCATCTCCAACACCATTTAACTCCACCTCCAGTTAATCAACATATAAATTCCCTGTTGAAAGACATATTACATAGAAAACATGAACACAATATGATCTGGTGTTAACACCACTACAAGCATCGGACCATCCGGGGTGTGCAACTTCTCTCTTTTCTGAAAACCTCATGGAAAACTCTCCAGTGAAGCCTCCAGTGTATACATTGGACCATCCGGCGTGTACAAAAGCTATTCATCTAAAAAACATTTCTAGAACAAATAGTTTGGTGTGTACAATACCCATCGTCGAACCATCTAGTGAGTACAACTGCACCACACACCACATTTTGCAACCCCTCTGGAACAAATGGTCCGGTGAAGCATCCGGTGTGAACATCTTCAAACACGGGGCAAACCAATGTGCAGTACAGCTCCAGACACTCAATTTTTCACAACTCCTGGAAAATAGTCCTATGTTCATCTTGCTTGAACACCAGACCATCCGGTGAACACATCAGTTGTGGCCTTTGAACTGAAATGCTTCAGCATAAACTTTTCTGAACACCGGACCATCTAGTGTGGTGACCTCTCCACACATCAGACCATCCAGTGTGGTCACTTCTCCCCACACCAGACCATCTGGTGAGTATATTTTTCTTGTACTCAGAGATAAAAATACCAACTCTATTTTTCTCTGCAACTTTAGTTAATTATGATCATAATTGCAATATATAGACATGCTCATGTAATCCCACAAATCATCAAACTAAATCAACAACCTTATAAATCACTCATCACGTATAAACCAAGAGGCATTTCAACTTGATTTCTCAATCTCCCTCTTGATGAGTGCATTGACAACTCTCAAAGCACACAGGTTTTGGTTTGAAGAAATTCAATAGAGAAGCTCATCCAAGTGACCAAAAACTCAAGAAAGAGAAAAAGAAGTCACTTGGCATAAGAAAAATTGTATAAGTCCAAAGAGAAGCAAATACAAGCCAAACATAAAAACTCTCTCATGATGAATGCACAATTTTCATTATGCAAGATTCTTCTTAGCGATTTAGTGCATATTTTCTCCCCCTTGACCATGCAAACATCATGTACAAAACACCTTACAATGCATAAATATGCAATCCTAATGAGCTTTCATAAGTATACCACAAAGCATTTGCTAATGCTAGTAACATCAAAGAGCTATGTAGAGTAGATTGTGGAGCTCACAATTACACAAAGGCTCAAAAAGATACAGTGTCATAATAGTATGAAGCTTTACAAGCTAAACCTAATTAATTGTTAACGCATTTAAGTTTACATAGTTGAATCATGGTAAAAGCGGCCACCACATAAGCATCCACTCGTGTTGAGGCAAGACAAGCATTAAGAAATAGCAAACTTCAATATCAAACTAGGGAAACAAGCATTCATAACAATAAGCTTTGCAAACGCTCACATATGAAATCAAGACTTAGTTAGATCAAGCGATGAAGAAATAATTGAACATGTAGGAACATTTCTTTGTAATTTTATTTTATTCTCGAGTTGCCTCTTATCCAAGTGAAGTGTCGCACGACTGAGTACGGCAAACACCTCGAGACTTCAAGACAACCGCATTGGATATTTCTTAGCACTAAAAACTTGATTGCCCAAGATTATTCAAATTACACAAATTATCAAGTTTTTCACAAGATCATGTCAAGTAGTGTCTTTACGACACAAGGAACACAAGTTCCCCCAAGGTTCTATCACGAGTGAAACATTTGACAAAGACATAAAACATAGTGTAATGTTCGTCAATCCACAGTCTTAAGCCATGAAGCTTAGAACAAGATATTCATCAAGCTAGCCTTAACATAAGCATTAACTAAGCCAAAGCAATTATAACCATGGTGATAAAAAATGTAGCACTCATAGTCTACATGATTCATAAAATTGCCAAAATTAATCTTTAGGAAAGCTAGCTTGCTTAAAATATTTCATATTAAAGCATCAAGAGGAGCCCAAGTTTAAAAGCTTGCTCCGCACAACTACTCAACTTAGTCCAAATTCCAGATTAGCAACTGAAAATGCTAAAGATATACAATTCAAAGCTTAACTAATATGATTATCTTACATGATACTATACAGTGCAAATACAACAAAAATTAGATAGAGCATGTACAATGGCAACTCCCCCTCACACAATGCCATAAGGATGACACACTCCAAGCTCTACCCTCAGAAAAGCAAACTTGGTTGCATCTAGAGGTTTGGTAAAGATGTCGGTAAACTGATGTTAGGTATCTATGTATCTCAAGTCAATGTATCCCTTCTCATTGTGGTCTCGTAAGAAGTGAAATCTTACATCTATGTGTTTAGTTCTAGAGTGTTGGACTAGGTTATTGGTTAAGCTTATGGCACTGGTGTTGTCATACAAAAGTAGCATACTCTTAAAGTCTAACCCAAAATCTCTCAAAGTAGCAATCATCCATAAAATCTGAGAACAACAGCTAGTAACAGCAACATATTCAGCTTCAGTAGTATACTACACAACACTAGACTACTTGCGAGAAGACCAACAAACAAGAGAGGTATCCAAGAAATGATGAGTACCAGAGGTACTCTTCTTATCAATTCTACAACCAGGAAAATCAGCGTCCGAAAAATCTCGAAGAGAAAGTGAAGATGTAGAAAACAAAATACCATACTCAAGGGTGTGTTTGAGATACCTCAAGATGTGCTTCACCGTTTGGTGATGAGATACCCTTGGTGATGCTCGGAAGCGGGCACACAAGCAAACAATGAAGTGTATATCGGGTCTTATCACTATCAGGTGCACGAGGGAGCCAATTATGCTCCTGTACTTCCACTGGTCGACCGCTTCGCCATCTTCATCTGGGTCAAGCATGGTCGAGGGAGCCATCAGTGTCGCCAAGGGCTTCGCATCGGTCATGTCGAATTTTTTCAGCAAATCCTTAGTGTACTTCATCTAGTGGACGAATGTACCTTACTTGCATTGCTTGATTTGAAGCCTAAGGAAGAAGTCGAGCTCACTTATCATCGACATCTTGAATTCCCTGCTCATAGTTTCTGCAGATTTGGCCATAAATGCATGAGAAGAGCCACAAAAAATGATATCATCTACATATATCTGAACAAGTAGGAAATTATTGCCATGCTTGAAGGTGAACAAAGTTTTCTACATCGACCCCATCACATACCTATGTTCTAACAAGAAGGACTTAAGTCTATCATACCAAGCCCTAGGCACCTACTTAAGCCCAAACAAAATCTTCTGAAGCTTGTATACTCTATATGGGTATTTGGGGTGTTCAAAACCAGGGGTTGCTTGACACAGACCTATTCCTCTATAAACCCATTTAGAAAAACACTCTTAATATCCATTTGATACAACTTAAAACCCTTAGATGCTGAAAATGCAAGAATAATCCTAATGGCTTCTAGTATAGCAACTGCTGCAAAGGTCTCTCTAAAGTCTATCCTCTCTATTTGAGTGAAACCCAAAGCCACAAGTCTAGCCTTGCTTCTAACTATAGATCCATCCCCCCCTGCTTGTTCTTGAAGACCCATTTGGTGCCTATGGTATGAGTGTTTGGGGGTGTTTCTACAAGGACCCAAACTTGGTTTCACTCAAAGTTTTCTAGTCGTTCATGCATGACATTGACCTAATTTGAATCAGAAAGAGCGTGTCCAACATCATGAGACTTAAAAGAAACAACAAATGCAGAATCAGTAAAATGAGCATGTTAAGAAGATTTGGATCTCGTTACCCTTTCACCAAGATCGCTGATCATCAGTTGTGAGGGATGTCTCCGCTGAATGTGTTAAGGAGCAACGTGTTGTGAGATGATCTCCTCCTCAAAAGCTGCTGCTGTAGGCCCGAATGCAGCTAAAGTGGAAGTAGATGCTACAGTACCCTCTACCGGTGTAGAAGAAGCAGGAGCCAGCTTTGAAGTAGGTGTAATAGCAGGAAGTAGTGGATCATCCTCATAATCACCGAGAGCTAGAAAGTCACCATCTACGAAGATGCTTTCACTCATTTCTTCATCATCTGCACACTAAAAAACAGGGCTATTACAAGGGGTTGAGTCATCAAAGGTCACATCACAGGACTCCATGATGATTTTAGTGTCAAGATTATAAACTCTATAAGAATGACCATGAAGAGAATAATCTAAAAAAATCTCATCGGAAGAGTATGATTTTATCAAGATTTCCATGATTCAGGATGAAGCAACGATAGCCAAAGACTAATAGATGCGAAACCTTCGGCTTCCTCCCAAAGTGCTACTCATAAAAAGTCAAATTCAAAAAGCGCAAGAAAATCCGATTTGAGATATAACAAGCTATGCTAATAGCCTTTGCCCAAAACTTCCTAGGAGTGCTATGCTCATCAAGCATCGTCCTAGCCATCTCAATCAAATTTCTGTTCTTCTTTTCAACCTCATCATTCTGTTGAGGTATACGTGGGGCAGAACAATTGATGCTCAGTGTTATATTCAAGACAGAAAGCATCAAAGAGATAGTTTTTAAACTCAGTGCCATTATCACTGTAAATTGCTTTTAATGCACCAGAGAATTCCTTGAACAATTTCAAAGCTAAGCTCCGAAAGTGTGAGAACATTTCATCCTTGATTACAAGAAATAATAGCCAAGAATAACGAGAGTAGTCATTAACAATGACAAGTATATACCACTTCTCACCCACCGAACAAACTCAGGATGGACCAAAAGTGTCCATAAGGAGAAGTTCTCCCGATCGTTCATTCATTACTAGATTAACTAGTGGGTGAGAGGTGGAAACCGTCTTGCCATGCTGACAAGAAGCGTAAACATGGTTCTTCTCAACCTTGAGCTTGGACAATCCTTGGATCAAGTAATCGTGAGAGCAAATCAAAACTCATGTGCCCTAGCCTCATATGCCACATCCAAAGCACAGAAGAAGATTGTGCAATTAAACACCGAGAAGAACCATAAAACATAGAGAAATCGGCTCTAAAAACTCTCTCAACTCGAGAAATCTGACAAACCAAAGCACCCGAGGAATCAAGAACAGAAGAAGCATCGTGTTTGATACACACTTTCAAGTTATCATCTAACAACTGAGATACAGAAAGCAAATTGTATTCTAGATGCTCCACCAAAGCCACATCTTTGAGAGTAAAAGTCTCACTTACTTTTACCATACATTTGACCTTCACTGTATCTTTTCTGTCATCCCTAAAAGTTATGTACTCATGTCGCTTCATCGGATTGAGGCTGGAAAACCATGATGCATCTCCAGTCATATGATGTGAATAATCAGAGTCAATGAGCCACTTGTTCTCCAAGCCTCCACCTGCCACCTACATCAATTAAGAAAAGCTTGAGTACTTAGTGCTAGGGTAAGTAAGGAATTCCAGCACTGAGTCGCTCGATGTGAAGGGGTGAAAACAGGTGTATGTTAATCAATCCTAGCACGCTGGGAGAGAGTACCACGATGAGGAACACATGATCTACCAAAGCGCTATGATGGAAAGCCTCTGCTGCGCGGATCAAAACCATAGGAACCATGGTATGACCTATGCCAGGCACCGCTTCTAGAAGAGAACTGTAGAGCATCTAAAAACCCATGAGTAAGAGCGAGGAAAAGGCTCATGTACACCAAAAGAGAGGCGGTATATATCCCGAGTGCTCCACTCCCACTCACACCACTCATCTCTAGTACGATGAAAATAAAACTCAACCAGACGACCCTCTCTCTAACAAAAGGTGGACAAATATCACCTTTCATGAAATATCCTCTCGATCACTCTAGGTTCTGTCACTTAGGCTTTCATCTTAGGTTAAGAAGCTTTCTTGGGTTGTGTTTTTGGAAGCTCTCTCTTCTTGAGTTGTGGAGTAGATTTTTCTTTTCTGGCACAGACTATGTGATATTAATCTTGGCTTTCTCAAACTCTAGGGTAGTGGGTGTGGTGAAAACACTCTTGCCAAGACTGTTGTGAGTAACTCTCTCAAAACTCAAACCTAGAGCTAATCATGCTTTGTCTGTACACATTTTGATCTTGGCCAAAATCAAATCCATTTTGCCATTGCCTTTTGAGCACTTCTCCACTAGTGAAAGGATGTACTCATTCTCATCCATGAGCTTATGAACTTGTACTCTAACCTAGCTGAGTTTGTGCTTAAAGACGATGCAGGTGGAATAGTTCGACTGCATATCCTTAGAACACTTAGTACTCTCCAATCTAGACTCTAACTACTTAATATGCTTGACTGTCACCTCAACATCATTTGTGAGCAAAAGGAAATTCTTGCAAGCACCTAAGAGATTAGGTCTAGACTCCTACTTAAGGAGCTTCTTCTCAGGAGTCTCAAGCCGATAGACAACTTGAGCATGCAAAGTCTGAAGCTCGGCAAACTCACTCATGACAATAAGATAACTATTATACTCCTCATCCTTGGCCCTAGACCTAAGCAATTTAAGCTCAGATAAAGAATATTCTAGCTTAGGCTTGAGTTCCTTAACCTCACAAACTGCTTTCTTAAGCAATATATCCTGACTAACAAGAGCAGCATTCAAGGTATCAATCTGAATAGAAAGCTGATCGTAGGAAAGTAATACCTTAGAGGGATCAAGCTCAGGATCGTTGTCGTTATCGTCTTCCATGAAGCAAATGCCGGTGAAATCCTTGTTCTTCTTCTTGTTTTTCAAGGGTTGCTCCTCCTCCTTTGAGCTCTCATCCTCACTTGAGGAAGTGTCGACGTCGCTGAATGCCGCCACAAAAGCTCGAAGCTGCCTTATGCCTTTTTAGCCATCTTGTCACGTTTCTTGAAGAAGGATTTTTGTTCTTCTTATGCTTGTCGTGGTTGTGGTTGTGATCTTCCTTCTTCTTCAGATTGGGGTAGTCCACCTTAAAATGAGTGGTGTCACCACACTCATAGCATGCACGAGAACCACCTCTCCTCCGGTCTCGTCAGTTAAATCTTCATCATCAAGTGCATCCACCTGCTCTTTAGTGATAGAGATCAAGAAAGACAAAGTAGATTCACCAGGTGAAGGGTTAGCATAAGAAAAACCAGCTCCAACCTTACTACAATCACTGGGTCATGAAACCAATGTCATGTTCTGAGATAGGAGGTTTCCTAGACCTATGTAGAGAAAATGGCCCAATTAGGCTATTGTCGGAGTATCGGGAACCGGGGGTCCCTGAATCCCGAGGCCAGGCCAGCAATCCGCCACGTGGCGCCATCCCGCGGAGTTTTCTCCGTAAGGTAAAAAAGATTAAGTCCCGGGAGAGGGCGCTCGGGGCCACAGTCGGTGATCCCCGAGCACCCCAGTTCCCCGATGATCTGCGAAGTCTAAGTGCCAGGAAGAAAGTGCTCGGGAAGGTGTACGGTGATCCCCGAGCACCCGAGTCCCCCGACGACCAGAAAGGCTAAGTACCGAGAGAAGTGTACCCGGGGCCGCGAGCAGTGGCCCCCCGGACGCCCAAGTATCCCGAGGACCCACTGAAGAATATTCCGGGAGAGAGTGCTCGGGGCTGCGTGCGGCGGCCCCCGAGCACTCGGTCCCCCGAAGATCCGTACAAGTGTGCCGGGAGAGAGTGCTCGGGGAGGTGAACAGTACCCTCGAGCACTCGGTTCCCCGAGGACCAAGAAGGGCATTCCCTGGAGAGAGTGCTCGGGGAGGTGAACAGTACCCCCGAGCACTCGGTTCCCCGACGACTCAAAAAGCCCCCTGATAGTGGCCCCGACAGGGGTCCATTGATGAGGTGTCGGCCAGTCAGAGGCCTGAGGCTGCATTTAAGAGCGTGCGTGGTCTGTCACCTCCAACTGCTCCCGCCACGTCCGGTGTCAGTTCCTGCCACATTTTTGGTAGAAGGGCGTGGGGTCATTGAATGCACGGGTCCCATCCCGTGCCATCCGGCCCGTCTCGGGATAACGTCGTAAGGGCCGAAGCGTTCCGTCTGCCGCGCTGCTGTGGCAGGGGAACAAGACAGGGCGGGCACGCCGAGCCGCTCTGCGGCTGCCCGGTGGGCCCTCTCCACGGCGCCCGTTGCCAGTGCATTTATGGTGACGGACGACCGGGCGTGGGGCGCTTTTTCCGCCCCCGGTCACTTCGCCCAGAGGTAATGATGACGCCCTTTCCATTTATGGTGTCTCGGAGCTCGTGCCCCCCCTCCCGTTTGGGGCACGCTGTTGCCGGCGGATATTTAAAGCAGCCGGCGGCGCAGAAGAAAAAAAAGGGGACAAGGAGGTGAAGTAGTGAAAAAAGACAAGCTTCGGAAGAGGAAACAATTGCTCATAAACAGAGAAGAGAAGATCACAGGCCGAAAAAAAGAGCCCCAGGCTCTAAGATAGAAAGACATTCTTGTAACCAGCAACATCCTTGAGGGACTTTCTCAGGGCATTCATAGTATCCATACAGGAGTAGGGTGTTACGCCCCCGTGCGGCCCGAACCTGTCTAACCGCTGGTGCATTCACTCCGTTCCGCATTAGATCATTCCACCCCACCGGCCATCGCTCTCATACCCATTTATTTCTCCGGCGAACATATTCAGGATCATCCCCCCGGCCGAATCTCTAAAAAGGGGTCTCCCAGGATCCCTGCGACAGGAGTTCACCCTCCGACAGCTATGATTGTAATTTTGGTGATTAATGACAATATAGTCAATGGGACAAACATGTTTGTCAAGAATATATGTTAGTAAGTCTCATGAATGCAGTACATGAAGAAGCCACCGTAGCCAGGACAAAGTTGGACTGAATTGGAGAAGTCCTAGGAAGATTTATCTCACCAGATGGTCTAGTGCTCTGGGTGTTGAACTCACCGGAGCATATTTGGAAAAAAGGGAGAGAGGCTTGATGACCTCACTGGAAGGTCCGGTGATCAAAGAAGATAAACACTAGAGCATTTTGTCCAGAGAAAGTTGCAGCCATTGAAGTTGAAGATCAAAGCACCGGATGGTCTAGTGATCAATGTGTTTCACACACCAGATAATGAACAGTGCAAAGAGGCAGAACGAAGTTCAACGCAACAGATGGTTCAGTGATGAAGGTTGTGCACACTAGAGCATTATTTTTAAAGAGGGTTTTATTGGCTCGGTTGGCTAAAGTCAACTCACCGGATAGTCCGGTGATGAGGTGATGTGCACCGGATGCTTACATCGGAGCAATTTGCACCGAGAAGAAGGAAAGGTTCAGATGGTTCAGAATAACTCACCGGATAGTCTGTTGATGAAGATGAAGTATACACTGGTGTGTCCGGTGTTCATAGAGGCTTGAGTGGGGTTCTCACCGGATCATCTGGTGTTAACAACTTTCCTGAGCCGTTTGGTAAAAGACTAGTGCATGAGATTGAGGCTCTAAATACCCCTCCACTTAGTCATTTGAAGCTGTGGCATGCTGCTGAAGTCCAGAGAAATTCATGTACACCTGAGAAGACATCCAAGCCACCAAAGTGCTTAAAGTGATTATCCAATACCATTAAGCACAATATTAGTGAGTGATTAGTGCTTATAGGCCTAGAGAGAGTGTTGCTAGGTGATTGCTGCCTAGAGAGTGGATCAAAGAGTGATCCAACCTTGTACCAAGCGGTACGCCGACATCTTGGAGTCTTGGTGACTCACCGGCAAGCTTGTTGACTCTCCGAATTGGTGTGGAGCAGTGGCAAGGCGATTGTGTGGGGACGCGGAGACCCTTGCCTTAATGGCTCAAGCTCCAAAGAGATCACAGCAGCATGGAACCGGAAGAGAGGCTAGTGGTGAGACCTTGCCTTGGTGGCTTGGTGGCTCTTCCAGGTGGAGGCCTTATCTTTGTAACTTGGTGGCTCAAGAGCCGTGACCGGGTGCCTACCGGGAGCATATCCTTTGTTGAACTCTAACGTGGACTAGGAGTGGCATTCATGCTATCAATACTACATGAAAACTCCTTGTGTCGAGTTTGCTCTCCCTACCTTATTTACATTTTCGCAAAACTCCTTCTTAGATAGGTTGCAAGTGCTTTGATCGGTAGAGGAGACACACTAGATAAACTTAAAGCACATTTAGATAGAAATTGATATAGGTTTATCTTGTGCTATTTTTGGAGCCGAAATAGTTTTAAGTATCTTAATTCACCCCCTCTTAGGACGTCACCAATCCCTTCAATCTATCCTAGCCGCCTTGGCTATTTTTGTTGATTTTAACTTACTGAAAAGTTCATCACAAATCAATTTATCATAACCGGATGACTCCTCAATGCTAGAGTTTTTTACTTAGCATATGCTATGTTCAAGAGCATAGAGAAGCTTGATCGTCCTCTCGCGATCAGAGTAAGGCAAAACCCAATGGATCTAAGATTTCTAGTAATCCCATCAAATCAAGAAAACATGGCATTCAAAGACTCTATATGGCTTTGCGCGAACATCTGATATTCCATATTGTACATGCTCTGGCACTAAGCCTTAATTTGGTTAGTGCCCTCATGAAAGACACTAAGAGTGGACCAAATCACTCTAGCAATACGAATGTGCTGAACTCCATCAAACTCATTACGACTCAAACTGGGGAACAATATATTTTTTTTGCCTTGTTGTTGGCTTCATATTGTTCTATCCTGGCCTGAGAAGTGCGAGCGATAGGAATTTCATAGTTATAGTCTACAATCTCCCATATAGTACATCCATGGCTTAAGAGATAAGCATCTATGTGCACCTTTCAGTGTGGAAAATTATGATCTTCAAAGAAAGAGATCTTCCCATGTCTCTCTATTATTAACTACAGACCACAAAGCTTGTTAAGGTCAATAAGTGATCAAACTCGGCTCTGATACTAACTGTAGGACCGAGAACGGGAACTAGAGGGAGGTGAATTGGCGCCTCATCAAATTCTTGGATGACCTTTTCCTATTTTTGCACCCAACACATCTCAAAACAAAGCGACCATGACTCCACTGGATGGATCTGAACACTAGGTTCCATGATAAACCAATCTAAGTGTCATTGCTCACAAACTCTTCGAACTTAATTAAAAAACACTTAGATCCAAGTAATGAGAACTGAATGAAGAAACTCTCCAAGTTGATGGATCTAGAGGATGGGGATGGTTTAAGACCAACTCATATGTGATTTTTATCCCTCTAGCAACAAGAAGAGCCACTTTAATGAGAAAATTTTCAGCTTTCAAATAAAAATGAAAATTGCAATGAAAACCAAAAAACTTGCAACTAATCAAGGGAGCCAATAGAGGGAAACTAGAACTAGATGAACACAAGCATAGGAGGAAATATAAACTTCTTGACAACCCTATTTTTGGCAGATTGCAAAGTATTTTGCATACAAAATGCTCTCACCTAATACATAAGCTAAGCACTCCTCTCACCCTTCTCAAACCCTAGCTTACAACTGTCAAATGGCTGGCTCAAAGAGCTCAACCAGCCCTCCCCCTCTATTTATAGCCAGGGTTCTTTGACCCTCTAAGTTTCCTAGATTGTTCCAAAATACTCCTCTCTTCCAATACACTCCTACCTACCACCGAGGATATTTTGGTCCATCTTTGTCCTTGTCCATCAAATGGTCATGGTGCCTTAATGACTTAGTTCAACGCGACACAGGCTTCGCGATGATGCCAGTGCACTTTATACTTTCCCACAGTTTTGAGGCCAAACTGTGAAACTGCCTCGCATGCTCCTCAAAGCGTGACTAACCAGCACTTGCTTACACCTTAAGCAAACAACATGATATCGATATGTGTACTTCATCTTGCGACCTCGAACGTTGGTAAGTTTCTCTTGCTCCTGATCCCTTGGACCACCTTGTCACTTGCACCGGCATCCCATTTGTTTGACTTCGTTAACACGTCGTCTTCATCCACCTTCTTGTGCTTTGCTTGACTTCCACGTGTACCGCTAGGATCACCCTTGACTCTGCCCGGCCTCCTTGATTGTTCGGCACCAAGCACCCTACTTAGCCTTGATCATCCCATCGTCGACCGCTAAATTACATCTATCACCTACACATCATAAGACAAACAAACATGTATCTCCAACACCATCTAACTCCATCTACAGTTAGTCAAAATCAAAATTCCCTGTTGAAAGACACATCACACAGAAAATGTGAACACCAGATGATCCGATGTTAACACCAATACAATCATCGGACCATCCGGTGTATACAACTTCTCTCTGCTCTGAAAACCTCCTGGAAAATGTTCCAGTGAAGCCTCAGGTATACACACTGGACCATCCGGCTTATACAAAATCTATTCATATGAAAAATTTCTTCTCTGGAACAAATAGTCTGGTGTGTACAGTGCCCCATCGTCGGAACATCCGGTGAGTACAACTACACCACACACCCCATTTTGCAACCCCTTTGGAACAAATGGTCCAATGAAGCATCCGGTGTGAACATCTTCAAACACCAAACCATCCAGTGTGCAGTACAGCTCCAGACACTATTTTGCACAACTCCTGGAAAATAGTCCAGTGTGGATCTTGCTTGAACACTGGACCATTCGATGAACACATCAGTTTTTGCTTTTGAACTGAAATGCTCCAACGTGAACTTTTCTGAACGCCGGACCATCCAATGAGTATATTTTTCCTAGACTCAGAGATAAAAACGTCAACTCTATTTTTCTTTAAAACTTTGGTTAGTATGATTATAATTGAAATACATAGATATGCTCATGCGATCCCACAAATCATCAAACCAAATCAACAACCTTATCAATTACTTATCACATATAAACCAAGGTACATTTCAACTTGATTTCTCAAATTTGTACATAGATAGAGGAGATTATCAAGTTGATATTTTAGAGGAGTCAAAAGGTTGTTTGTACTATTTTAAAGATATTGTGTATATTATAATAAAAGATTCGTAAACTTTGGTTATATTAAAAAATTCTATGAGTTCAAAAGGTCATGTTAGGAACCATCCAAACAGTATTCTAATTAATCATTAGGATAATTATTATTCATAAATACAACCTCAATGATTAACTAGAATACCATCCCGATAGCCCCGGGACGTGTTTTGTGCCTAAGATCGGAACACATACCTTTCCAACATGTACATCACAACATAACTTAAGAAAGAGCGAGTAATTAAAGTTATATTATAAGTTCTTAAGCATACAACCATTTGTAATAGTTTACACAAAGAGAAACTACGTAGTGGAAGATTAAAACCTTAACAACAACAAAAGGAGAGTGGAACCACATGCCCTTAGGCTCCACCCCAAAAGCTGCACCTCACCAGAGTACGATACACTACTCTTGCCCATCACCTGCATCGGTGGGCATGAAGTAGCCAAACATCGCCTCACCCTCACCAGTATAACCTAAAAGCGCAGGCATGAATACGAATGTACTCGCAAGACTTAAACCATATAGAGCATATATACTTAGCTAGACTCCAAGGATTATGCATTGAGCTGTTAGCAAGAGTAAGCCACAACGTTAAGTAAAATATATGCGGTAAGCAACCTAGACATATATGTATAAGCATCTATACTTAACTCAAAAACAACTACATTTCTACCCTGTAAACCACAACTTGAACATGTATGTATAGCAACCATAGTATCTCATCAACAAACTACCAACCAAAATCATCATACCATAATCTTATCCCACATTCGTAAACTCTACAACCGATACAAATGAAACAATAGCATGCTCATAACCGAAAGCGCGGCAATTCGAATTGTTCTTACACCCTGCAGGGGTACAACTTTACCCACACGACTCGAGGACCATACGGCTTGTGCTACTCATCGAAGTTCACACAAGGGGGTACTCATGTCAACCTTTCTCATACCCAGAACCACCCACTTGCAATGCCCCTATGGCACCGGGTTATCCCGAGCGTATCTCGGACACCTCCGGCTCCCCGCCACCTTGCTTCTCCTTTTCTTTTTCTCTTACGCGCCATAGAGCCGCAAGGCAAGTGTCGGCATGGCATATGATAATCGGCTTACCTTACCATTAGATTAGTATGTGGTGAGTATAGTAAGTGCTATTGCCAACTGTAACGACGGATGGCTTTAAATGATGCAAGCGGTCTATGGTATCTGGGCTCCTCTCCCGAACTACCCAGAGGACTCCTCCTGGGCAGAAGAAACCCCTAACACCGCCCATATGTCGCCTCAATCTCACATCTCAACCATATCTTTGTATCTGTGAACAGTGATTAAACCCTAGGCTCGCGAATAACGGCAGCACCGTCGCTCGACTTCTACTGAGGACCTAAGCATTGCTAAGCATTTCAAATAAACCTTGAAGCTAGACACCAACTATATCATCAAGGCTACAAGGATAAGGATTCATCAATAAGTCAAGATAGAGATAATGCATCAACATAGGTTCTACCCATATCAGCCCGACACTGAACTCAACACATGCAAACATGCATAAAGCATAATTTATCAATTTTAGACTCTATTCAATTTGAACAAAGGGTGCAGTATGCTTAGATGCTTGCCTTGCTGCTCTGGGGTTTACCCGATACTTCCTGAACAGAAGTCGCAGAAGTGGTGTGCCTCAGTGTCACCCTCGATCACACTCGCATCACACTCTGGACCTTCGTTTGCTTAAAGAAGAACGCGTGCAATGATGAGCATGAAGGAGATGCAATGTTTCACGACATGAGTTTAAAGCATTAATGATTTCCTTAACTTTACTTATTGTTAAACATTTAATATTTTTTGGATTAATTAAACTTAAAACAAAGCTTAGCCCTAATTAAAAAATAACTATGCTTAGCATGAGTGTGTGCATTTTTACTGAACAGGGCATAAATTAACAAGATTTACAGAATTGATTTCATCAATTTTGGAGCTACCAATAATTAATTATGGATTAATGAAGCTCAAACATATTTCATTAACCCATGCAATTTAACTACACATTTCATAGCTCCCAGTATTTTTATCATGTATATTATAATCATACAAAACCAACAAAATTGGTTTCACTATTTTTGGAGCAATATTCTAATTTCTATGCATTTTACAAATCTCAGCCGATTTAATAGTTGAATGAATATTCTATTTTGCATTTACTGATTAAACCCGAATATTAAATGGGCCGAAAACTTTTTGCACCCAGGCCGAGCTAGCCACAGTGGCTGACAGTGGGCCTGGCGGGCTTGACCATGAGTCAAAATCGACGAGGGCAGGGCGGCACAGTGCCGGCGGCACGGCCCAATGTCACCAGTGGTGAGCGGCAGTGCGGCACGGTCAGCGGAGGGCACTGGGGCACCAGTGTGACACGGGGGACTCGATTGAGGGTTGTGTGGTTGCTGACGATGACCGGAGGGCGGCCATCGACGACAAACGGCGGTAATCAAAGGCGATGGCTCGGTCAAGCACGCCGGGGCGAAACAACGGTGAAACAAACCCGACCGAAAGCTCCTACACCATCTACGCAAGCCTGCGGATCCAACGGTGTGCTCATCAGCCGCTAGGCCTGGCCGGAGCATGGTCGGAGGTGTGCGGCCATGGGCGGCGGCGCTCGGCTCTCGCAGAGACCCACGCCGGCATCGGGCCCAAAGGAAACGGACGCGCGCAAAAGGAAGAGGTGAGCGAGGAGAGGCTCAACGCATGATTGGTCATGGCAGAGAAGCTTCGGACCGGCGGTTTCAACGGTGAGGGGCGGAGCCACTTGGCCTGCGCTGAGGAAGACGACACCCGCGCGGTGAATCCGGCCGAGGAAAGGTGGAATCCGCGTGAGGGGCGGTCGGTGTTGCTCCCTAGGTTCTCTCTCTTGCTTCTTGCGGCTCGAGCTCGACGGATTTGTGCTCGGGCATGGCGGATTTGGGCGGCAGCCGTGTTTTGGCGCTCTGCTCTGCTGCCCAGCTAGAATAGAGAGAAAGCAGAGAGAGCAATGAGAGGGAGAGAGGGAGCAGAGGGCAAGGGGCATGGGATAAGGGCGGCCTCGGTGCTATGCTCCGGTTTTCCGGCGATGTGGCTTGCCACAGAAGTCAAGAACATCGGCGCCGACCTCTGGAAGCAGATCGGCTGAGAGAGGAGGTGAGAGGCAGAGAGAGGGATGACATGTGGGGCATGGTGAACAATGACAATCGAAGAAAAACATCCACTGCACTTCTTCTATTCAAAAGAACACCTTCCCGTGGTCCAAAAATTATGAGACAAATTTTGTGCGAAACTACAATTCATATGAAACCAATTTTAATTATTTTTACCCATATTGTTTGAGCCAATTTCAAACAAAAATTCCCCAAACATGCAACCTTTTCTAAATTGTGGTAATTTTTATGCCTTCAAAACCATCCCCAAAAAGTTGGGAAAATTCATTTATATTCTTCATATTTCATGGTCTAATTTCTAAAATTGTTTTCAACCCTATGTTGTATAGCAATATTGTGAGTTGCTTAACAATGCACCAATTAACTTTGATTTTTGTAATTTATGTTTAATTGAATTTGCCTGTTAATAATTGCTCAAAACAAATAAACATGATGCTAATGATGCTTATTATGCTTAATGACATGCTTAAGCCATTTGGGCTGTCACAGGTCAGAACTATGATTGGAATAGTTCATGTGAGATACAAGTTTTTAAAAACATTTACACACACTATTGGATACATGCACTGGTGAAATGTTATATTATAGTTCAAAAGCTGCATTGAATGTTGTATGAAAGATAAGCATAATGATTCTGCAAGAGAAAAAATGTAATGACGTTAGTTAACCCAGTTTCAATATGGTAATATATACAAGCAAACCGGAATATGGTTATACGATTCTCTGTGTTACTATAAGAGATGTTATTCTGTGTTCTTACATGATGTGTTTAAATGGAAGAATGATCGCCACAAAAATGACTGTATATGTGCTGTTTGACAACATGTAGGTTAGCATATTATGAGTGTTCCTATTCTCAGAATGTGAAACTATTTTCATAATGTAGACCATCTTCGCGTTGAAGTAATGCATGCTTTGCATGTCAGGGTAACTCTAGAACTGATAATCCTTCATCCACCCAGTTTTATTAATTTGCAAATTCTCATGTATTATGGGTATTCGATGATGAAGTCTGATGGATCCCCATGTACTCCAACTCCACTCTATATTTTCTTCAAATTTGACATCACGACTTACATAAACTTTCCCTCACCATGGATCTAAGAGACGGTGTGCCTTGCAGCTATGAGGATCAGTAACATCTTAAGAAGTGGGGGGTGATGAATTAGGACACTAAATATGCTCTAGGTTTATCTAGTGTGTCTACTCTACCGCTCAAAAGATTTGCAACCTATAGCCAATCCTAGCAAACCACTCTAGGAAGGTAAATGCGCAAAGATAGATTGCAAGGATATAAATGCGAAAATGTAAATAAGGTAGAGAGAGCAAACTCGGCATAAGGGATTTTTATCCTATGCTCCCGATCACCAAGATTCTTCCGGTCATAGCTCTTGAGCCACCAAGTCACAAAGACAATACCACAACCCAGATGAGCCATCAAGCCACAAAGTCAAGGTCTCACCACTAGCCTCTCTTCCGGTCACTTTTCGCCATCATCACTTCGAAGCTTGAGCCACCAAGACAAGGGCCTCCGAGTCCCTGTACAAGTGTCTTGCCGCCGCTCCACATCAATTCAAAGGGTTAACAAGTTTGAGCAACTCTGGCTCAAGATACCAGTGAGTCGCCAAGACTTCAAGGCACTGGTGTACAATCCGGTACAAGCTAGAATCACTCCTTGGTCCACTCTCTAGGCAGCAATCACCTAGCGACACTCTTTTTAGGCCTATAAGCACTAATCACACACTAATCTTGTGCTTAATTGTATTGGATGATCATTTTGAGCACTTTGATGACTTGGATGTCATCTCAAGTATCTCTGTGTTTCTCTGGACTCTAACACCTTCAAATGACCGAGTGTAGGAGTATTTATATCTTCAAATCCGCCAATTAGCCGTTGCCCCAACGGCTCAACTTTACTATTAACATCGGATAATTTAGTGACAATAGTGGAACAAGCACCGGACCATCCGGTGTGTACACTAGTAGAAACTAGCCATTAGACTCCCACTCAAAGTCACTATGAACACCGGATATTCTGGTGTATACTTCATCTCTATCACCAGACTATCCAGTGAGTTATCCTGAGCCAATCCAAACCTTTGCAGCCTCTCTGTGTAAAATATTTTGATGTAAGCATCCGGTGCGCATCCCATTCACACAGGACCATCCGGTGGGTTGAATCTTCTCTTCTTTTCCCTAAAAATGCTCCAGTTAAATTACCTCTGTGATCACACAAGACCATCCGGTGGGTTGAATCTCTCTTATTTTCCTCAGAAATGCTCCGGTCTAACTATCCCTGTGATCACCGGACTATTCAGTGAGTTGATTTTCAATCTTCAATGGCTGCAACCTTCTCCGGTAGAAATACTTCGGTGTGTATCATTGTCTAATCACAAAACAATCCAGTGGATTGTTCTATTTTTCCTTCTAAGCAGAAACACTCCGGTGAGTACTTGAGCCTTAGCACCAAACTATCCGGTGAGGTCTTTCTCCTTTTTTGAACCGAACCATCCGATGAGAACAAATCTTTTGGAACTTCTCCAATTCAACCAAACTTTGTCCTAGCTACTGTGACTTCTTTATGTATTACATCCATGAGACCTACTAAACCTTATACTTAACAAACATGTTAGCCTCAATGACTATATTGTCATTAATTACCAAAATCACAATCATGGTCGAATAGAGCCATTTTCACTACTATCTCCCATTTTACGATGATTGATGACAACATAACTAAAACAAATTGCAAATAATAAATGATACCAATTGTTGAGAGAACAAAGTCTTACCACATTGCTTGGATGCATGTTCTTACCACTTAGTCTTTATTTTTGTTGTGACTCCCCCTTTCTCCATTACCAATATCTCCCTTCATCAGCCCATGCAAGAGCTTCTCTATGCAAGAGCTTATCCATTTATATACTCTTGATAGCAAATGTAGATGAGTCCCCCTTTGTCAACCTTAGAATCTTTCTTTCTTGCTTGTTCTCCACTAAACATGCCCCTTGCTTTGGTCGTCGAACTTCTCTCCCTTTGTCAGCAATCTCAAAAAGGACAACAAACACATGTTGAACTCGAAGAATAGTGTTAGAGCATATGGGAGAGAGCTTCATAAATTATGATCCAATAAAATACCAATTGAATGGATACCACTTGTGAGGATATAATTTCAAGAATACGGTACTGTCGGTGACATGGGAACCAGGGGTCCCCGAGTCCCGAGGTCAGGACAGCAGAGTGCCACGTGGCGCCTTCCCTCGGGGACTTTTCCCCGAGGTCCGAGAAGTCCAAGTTCCGGGAGGAGATGCTCGGGGCCATAAACAGTGGTCCCCGAGTACCCGAGTTCCCCGAGGAACCGAGAAGTACAAGTTCCGGGAGAGGGTGCTCGGGGCCATGAACAGTGGTCCCCGAATACCCGAGTTCCCCGAGGACCCGAGAAGTACAAGTTCCGGGAGAGGGCACTCGGGGCCATGAACAGTGGTCCCTGAGTACCCAAGTTCCCCGATGACCCGAGCAGGCACAGTTCCAGGAGAGGACGCTCGGGGCTATGAACAGTGGTCCCCGAGTGCCCGAGTTCCCCGAGAACCGAGAAAAGGCATATCCGGGAGAGAGCGCTCGGGGCTATGAACAGTAGTCCCCGAGCACCCAGAGTTCCCTGAGGACTTGAGAAGCCCCTTGCCGGTGGACCCCACAAGGGCCCAGCAGTGAGGTGCCAATTGGTGAGAGGCTCGATGCTGCATTTAAGAGGGAGCGTGGCCTATCACTTCCAACCACTCCCCCCACGTTTGCTGTCAGTCCCTGCCACTGCATGGCAGGGAGGCGTGGGGACATTTAATGCGGCGGGTCTCATCGCGCGTCATCCAGCGTGCCTCGAGATATCGTTGCAGGGCTCGAGGCATATCGCCTGCTGCCCTGCTGTGTCAGGATTGCTCTGACCGGGTGGGCACGCAGGGTTGCTCGGTGGCTGCCCGGTGGGCCCTCCCTGCTGCACCCGCTGAAAAGCGGGATGATGACGACAGGACCGGACGGGGGCGCATTTTCAACCCCCCCCTGTAACGTCAAACTACAGCCCATGATGGTTGCTTTCCATTTATGGCACCTTGAAACTCATGCCCTCCTTTCTGGGCACGCTAGGCAGCCCCAACGGGGTATAAGAAGGGGCGGGCTCCCCGGAGAAGAACAGGTTTTTTTTTCGAGGGCGAAGAAGTGCTTCAGAACACAAGGCCTGGAAGTCGACCAAGTCTCACGAGTTGAAGAATTTTGAGACAAGCTAACGAACAACAAGACACACGAAGCTCTAGACTTAGACAGAAATCCTTGTAACACAAGAGATCCTCAAAGAGGCATTTTCAGAGCATTTATAGCATACACACAGGAGTAGAGTATTACGCTCCGTGCGGCCCAAAGCTGTCTAAAATCCCCTGAGCATTTATTTCCACTAGCATCCGATCATCCATCCCACCTGTATCACATTTACTCTCATTTATTTCACGTACGAGGTAGATTCAGAATCACCCCCCCGGCCGAATCTCAAATGGGGTCCCTCTAGATCCCCGCTTGTGGAGTTCATCCTCCGACAGGTACCAATTGAAATGAAAGCACACGGATCACAATTTATGAAACTCATATGATATGATTTAAACTCCCCCTATATGTGTGCATACATATGATAAGAGAGAGACAAACATATGCACAATTAGACAATATGTTAAGATGGAAGTTTAAACCATACTATGCATGGAGGTAGCTTAAATGAATAAATAAATTGACAACGATACCAATTGAAGCCTTTAAGCATTACATACCTACGAAAACTTGTTGATCACTCCATGACACTACAAAAGATATCACTTGAAATACATGTTAGTCTCAAAATCACAACCTATAGGATATACTCTCACTAAATGTGTGCATACAAGTGTTGAATACTTGTGAGATATATGTCTTATTATTGATAACAGTGGAAAGGATACCACATAGATTGGTTCACGACATATAAAGAATACCAATTGTAAAACTTTTGCCATGTAAGGAACCTACAACTAATAAATCATGTAGATTTATCATAAGAAAAAGAGAAACACAAGCAACATACCATATGAGAAGAACCTACGTGAGGCATTGCAATAAATTGAATTGAGAGCATGCAATCCTAGACAAGGCAAGTGAATTCATCAGTTTAGAGGATTTAGCATCTAGTACATTTGTCTTGTTTACCTTTGGATGGGAATTTGAGTATATGATGATTATTCTTCATTATTGCGCCCAATCTTGTACACTTAGCTTCTTTGCTTGAATCTTTACTTCATCTTGTGATCCAAGTTTCTAAATCCATATAGCCACCTCGAGCTTTAAATCTTCTTTGGAACCCAAACCGATTGAGGCCCCTTTATGTTAGTAATGACTTCCTTAGGCACCCAAATGGGTTGGTTCCACCCTCGATCCTTTCTCCCAATAATGTGTGCAACCACTTTGCCATTGTTCTTTTTCTTGAGCTTGTAGTGGTTGCTCTTGGTTTTGGTCTTGTAGTTGGGCTTGATGTAGATGTTGGAGGCCTTGTTGGAGAAGTTCATTATCTTCTTCCTCTCCTTGGTCTCCTTCTTGACTTACTTGCATTGGAAGGACCTGTGGCCCTCTTGGTGGTATTTAAAGCATTTCACGATTGACCCCTCCGCAAGTTTCTTCACCATATTAGCACGGTTATCTTGACGAGGTTAGACACGTTCTTTGCTCTTTAATCTTACTAAGTCCTTCTTGAGCTTCTCCACTTATTGCTTAAGCTCATCATTCTCTTGTACAATGAGTTCATTAGATGGTTTTACAACAACATTCTCAATGCATATCTCATTGTAAAGGGATGAGCTAGATAAATCAATCAAATCATCACAAGAAGTGGAAGCATTTACCTTAGATTTAAAATTAAAAAGATAGGTAGATTTCTTCAAAGTGGTCTTTGTTTGAGATTCAATGCACTCAAATTTAGTCTTAAACTCTTCATGCTCCTTGTTTAGAAAATTAAATTTGCTCAATAATTGTTCATAATTAGAAACAAAGGTAGCATGAATGTCATTGAGGGCATTGAATTTCTTAAGTTCTTTAGTTTATTTCTTAAGGGCTCTTTGTTCCTCATTGATCAAATGAGGGAGTACTTCTTGAGAGGGTGAATCCTCATCGGATTTATCATCACTTATATCGTTATCTATATATTTGGCCATAAGCAACTTGTGAGATGGCTTGTGAGATGATTTGTGTGATGATGCCCTTAAGGAAGACTTTTCTTTGAGTGGAGGATTGTGAGGCTTTCATCACTTGAGATTGACTCTTCATCATTGCTTATCCATCTTCCTATGCTTGCGAATGCTATGAGTCTTCCCTTCTCTCCCTCTTGTTCTTGGTTATCTTCTGCTTTTTGATATGATCAATTGTATTGACCAAATCTTCAATAGAGATTGGATGATCAATCTTAGAATTGATCCTCTTCATATTCTTCTTTAAATTTGAAAAGAGCTTGGCAATCTTGGGGTCAATTTCTTTTTCATTTGATGTGCTTTGATCATCCTCTTCATTGCTCTTTTTATCTTGATCACCATCATCTTTGCTTGAGTTTGACTCTTCTCTTACATCCTTATCCTTGTCTTCATGTGTTGACATTGAGCTTGTTTTCTTGTGAGAGCAAAGTTCTTGGTGTCGGATGAGGAAGAAGCTTCCACCCCCATATTCATGGTCATCTAATGGGTGGGGATCTTACCGAGCACTTGACTTGGAGTCATCTTCTTGATGTCTTTGTTATCATAGATGATGGAGACTATCAATTTGTATTTTGAAAGAAGAGTTTGAAGTATTCTTCTTACATTTGATCATCGTTAATTAGCGTTAAACCTAGCCCATTAATCTTATTGACAAGAATATTCAAACATGAGTACATGTTATTAATATTTTCATGGGGTAGTTGTTTGATGTCATTAATCTTAGTTACTAGCATATGATATTTTTCATTACGCACATCCTTTGTGCCTTTATTTATTTCAATAAGACTAGTCCAAATATCATGTGTATTGGTGAGAGAATAAATACGATGAAATGCATCAACACATAAAGACAATAAAAAAATACTCTTCTCCAATGCATCTAATTACCTATCCTTATTGGTGACACGTGGTCTCATACCTTCTTTGGTGACTCTTCAAACACTAAACCTTTAGCTTGAAAATAACATGTCATTAGAATTTTCTAACGGGGAAAAATAGTGTCATCGAAATATGGAGCACTATGGGTATCCATCCCAATCCTAGATGTCACAACTCTAGGCGGTTAAACCTATCAACAGCACAAGGCTTTGATACTAGTTGTGAGGATCGATGACATCCTAAGAAGGGGTGAATTAGGACACTTAAAAACCTAACCGGCTCCAAAACCTTCACAAGATAAACCTATATCAATTTCTATCTAAATGTGCTCTATGTTTATCTAGTGTCTCTACTCTACTGCTTAAAAGATTTACAACCTATAGCCATTCTTAGCAAACTACTCTAGTAAGGTAAATGCGTAAAGGTAGCTTGCAAGGATGTAAATGTGGAACATAAAAAGGTAGAGAGAGCAAACTCGACACAAGGGATGTTGGTCCCGTGGTATCAATGGTATAAATATCACCCCCTAGTCCACATTGGAGCTCCACCAATGATATGCTCCAGGTCACCAAGACTCTTTCAATCACGACTCTTGAGCCACCAAGTTACAAAGACAAGGCCTCAACCCAGATAAGCCATCAAGCCACAAAAGCAATATCTCACCACTAGCCTCTCTCCCTGTCACTTATCGTCGTCTTCACTTCAGAGCTTGAGCCACCAAATCAAGGGTCTCCATGTCCTCGTATAAGCATCTTGCCGCCGCTCCATATCAAGTTGGAAGGTCAACAAGCTTGAGCAACTCCGGCTCAAGGCTCCAAGGCGCTAGCGAGTCACCAAGACTCCAAGGCGCTGGCTTACCATCCGGTACAGTCTAGGATCACTCTTTGATCCACTGTCTAGGCAGCAATCACCCAGCGACACTGTCGGAGGGTTAACTCCTGTCGCAGGGATCCTGAGGGACCCCTTTTTAGAGATTCGGTCGGAGGGATGATTCTGAATATGTTTGCTGGAGAAATAAATGGATGTAAATGCGATGGCAGGTGGGGTGGAATGATCTAATGCAGAAGAGAGTAAATGCGCTGGGGGATTTTTAGACAGGTTCGGGCCGCACTGCGCGTAACACCCTACTCCTGTGTGGATGCTATAAATGCCCTGAGAATGTCTCTCAGGAATGTGCTAGTTACAAGAATGTCTGCCTATCCTAGAGCCTGGGGCTCCTTGTTCTTCGGTTTCTATGCTCGTGCGAAGGTGCTCTTCGATCTCTGTTGGACTCTGTGTATGCCTGTATGAGAGTTTGAGCGTTGCCCTTCAATTCATTCTGTCTTCGTTCGCGCTGCCGGTCGCTTTAAATACCCGCCGGCGGCAACATGCCCCGAACGGGAGGGCACGAGTTCCAAGATGCCATAAATGGAAAGGGCATCATCATGGCCTCTGCGCGAAGTGACGGGGGTTGAAAATGCGCCCCGCGCCCGGTCTTCAGTTGTCATGATGGCGCTGGCAACGGGCGCTGTGGAGAGGGCCCACCGGGCAGCCGCAGAGCGGCCCGGCGTGCCCGCCCGGTCTTACTCGCCTGCCACAGCAGCGTAGCAGACGGAATACCTCAGGCCTCGCGATGCTATCCCGAGGCACGCCGGATGGCACGGGATGGGACCCATGCATTAAATGTCCCCACGCCCTTCTGACAGAATAGGGCAGGAACTGACACCGAGCATGGCGGGGGCAGTTGGAGGTGACAGGCCACGCGCGCTCTTAAATGCGGCCTCGGGCCTTTCACTGTCTGACCCCTCATCGCTGGACCCCTGTGGGGGCCACTGACGGGGGGCTTCCTGGGTTGTCGGGGAACCAAGTGCTCGAGGGTCACTGTTCACCTCTCCGAGCACTCTCTCCCGAGAACGCCCTTTCTTGGTCCTCGGGGATCCGAGTGCTCAGGGGCCACTGTTCACGACCCGAGCACTCTCTCCCGGTCTTGACTGTACGGATCCTCGGGGAACCGAGTGCTCAGGGGCCGCTGCTCGCAGCCCCGACCACTCTCTCCCGGAACTTCCTTCATTGGGCCCTCGGGGCACTCGGTTCTCCTAGTTGTCGAGGGACTTGGGTGCTCGGGGGTCACTGTTCACCTCCCTGAGCACTTTCTTCCCTGTCACTTAGTCTTCATAAGTCATCGGGGAATTCGGGTACTCGGGGGCCACCGACTGTGGCCCCGAGCGCCCTCTCCTGGGACTTAGTCTTTTTTACCTCGCGGAGGTGTCCCAGCAGAAGGGCGTCACGTGGCGGAATGCTGGCCTGGCCTCGAGATTCGGGGACCCCTGGTTCCTGATTCACCGACAGACACTCTTTATAGGTCTATAAGCACTAATTACTCACTAATATTGTGCTTAATTGTCTTGGATAATCACTTTAAGCATTTTATGGCTTGGATGTCTTCTCAAATGTCTCTGTGTTTCTCTAGACTCCAACACCTTCAAATGACCAAGTGGAGGGGTATTTAGAGCTTCAAACCTGCCAACTAGCCATTGCCGCAACGACTCAACTTTACTGTTAACACCAGATGATTCGGTGACAACAATGGTACAAGCATCGGGCCATCCGTTGTGTACACCAGTAGGAACTAGCGTTGGACTCCCACTCAAAGTCACTATAAACACCAGATACTCTAGTGTATACTTCATCTCTATCACCAGACTATCTGGTGAGTTATCCTGAGCCAATCCACGCCTGTGCAGCTTCTCTGTGCAAAACACTCTGGTGTAAGCATCCGGTGTGCATCCCATTCACATAGAATTATTTGGTGGGTTGAATTTTCTCAACTTTTTCCCGAAAATACTCTGGTGCAATTATCTATGTGATGACATAGGACCATCCGGTGGGTAGAATCTTCTCTTATTTTCTCTGAAATGCTCCAATGTAACTATCTCTGGGTCACCGAACTACCCGGTGAGCGATCTTCAATCTTCAATAGCTGCAACCTTTTTTTGGTAGAAATACTCCGGTGTATATCCTTATCTGATCACTAGACCATCTGGTAAGTACTCGAACACTCTGGTGAGTACTCGAGCCTCAGCATCAGACTATCGGGTGAAATCTTTCTCCTTTTCTGAATATGCTCTGGTAAGTACTGCCTTCAGTACACTGGATCATCATGTGATAACAAATCTCCTAAAACTTCTCCAATTCAACCAAATTTTGTTCCAGCTACGGTGACTTCTTTATGTATTACATCCATGAGATGTATTAAAGCATATACTTGACAAACATGTTAGTCCTAATAACTATATTATCATTAATCACCAAAATAATAATCATGCCCTAATAGGGTTATTTTTGCTACAACAGTCGTCCTCGATACCAAGATATACCATCGGCTGGGTTCCTCTACCATGCGCCCGACCAACTAGTTCCCTCCACGAGAACGACTAGCTAGTTCAGCCATGCGAACGGCCAGCTAGCACGAGCTGTACTCGAACACACGTCCACCTCATACATACTACTCTCTAATCACGTTGATTGACCAGCTACATACGAGTCGCATACTACTCGGCGAGAAGTACCTAACACTTGACAAGAACCAGATTCTTAACGAGAACAATGAAACAGAAGAAGCAAGATAAAAATTCTCTGAAGAATAATTTATGGATCTATTGAACTTGCGACTTGACTTCTCACTTTTAAATTTAGATATTACAACTAATATTTATAGCACCTGCTAACTCAGAATCATAACACGAATTGTTTTATCCACAATTCAGACTCCCACTCGAACTACACCCGTACACACTGCACGTTATAAAGTTCTAACGACGCTCCAACCGTGTACAAACCATATACAAACTCTTCTTTCACATAGCCTGAAATAAGTCCCCGACGCCCAACCGAATCTAGTGCTGACAAGTCTGCTTTGTACTGCAGAACGTAGATAGGCTTCTTTTAGGCGTTCAAAGTTGATGCGTTGCGGGTGCAGAGGTACGTGATTCTCCTAAGAATGCTCAAAGCTTTTCCAAATCAAAGATGCAGCCTTTTCCTCCCCCAGCTCTCGACCCCCTTTCTCGTGATACTACATTTTGTAATGCTGTCTACAGTATCTGTATCTTTTGATTTCTGGATTTACTAGCTTAATTTCATCGTCTCTTGGAGAGTTGGAGGCACCCAACAGTCCGGCGTATCGCATCTCTGAACTAATGGGAACTGCTAGTACAAATACTGCTCCACTCCAATGAAGAATCATGTAATGTGTGTATATATATATACATATACACACACAGTGAGTCTGTTCAGTGTCTAGGTGTACTATAGTTTACTGTCATGCTACCCTTCAGTTATAACTCAAACAACTGTCAGCTACAATCTGCTAGGTAGACCAATTACACCCGCGCGTTCAGAAGTATATAATTGCAATACGAAAAGCTAACTAGTTACGTTTTAGATTGTACTACGATTACAATCATGTTCCTTAGGTTATACATCATTAGACAAGGATTCGTTAGTAGTTACGTTCATTTCTAACTTAATTGCAACTCAAGTTTTTTTTTATTTATATCTGGTTGTAACTCCTTGTCTTACAGATTGTAATTCTACCATATTTAAGATTGTAACTGGGTCGACGCAACAGTAACTAGAGTTGAGTCTAAATCCATAATTGTATCACGAGAATCTAATAAGTTACAATCAATTACTATTATTATAATATATAAAAATCAGAGTTACATTTTAGATTGTACTATGATTACAATCGTATTCTTTAGATTGTACATCATTAGAGAAGAAATTCGTTAGCAACTCAATTTTTTATTTATATCTTATACTCACTGTCTCGTATATTGTAATTCTACTATTTATTAGATTGTAACTAACTCTACTGTTTATTAGATTGTAACTATAGGTAATATAATAGTAAGTAGAGTTAAATCTAGGCAAATAATACCTATATAATATTGTATATACATAATATACAGTATTATATATATACATCTATATATATATGTATATGATCATATCCAACCATATCTTCAACTGAGATAAAGCGGAACATCGTTCGTTGACATGCGCGTAATGGGGAATAGAACAATGCGTCGAGCTCGACCGATACCCCTTTTCCTGAAACAGGACATTGAAGGAGAAAGGGGAGGTGTCTACGCCGAAAATAAACAAGGTTAACAGCTTGTAACAATTTGATATATCCGCACTAAGTTACCCAAAACTGTTTTTCGCGGCAAATAAAAACAAGACATTGTTCCATTACACGAACGTTAGCTTTTTGCAGTGAAGAGTACTCTCGTTTTTTCATACATCCTTACTCTGCAAATCTGAGAAAAACAAAGCTGTGCTTGTCTTCTTCTGAACATGACATTTCTCTTAGAGCATCTCCTTTTGAGACATCTATAGTACTATAAGAGAAATGGCCCAAAAGGAGATGAAGAGTAGTAAGCAGGGCTATTCAGTCATGGGCACCACCACATTGCATGGCACATTCTTTCCTCGCAACACATTTGTCATGAACCTGGGTCAAAAAGGTCAAACTCAATTGTCAACTCAGCACCCACATGCATGGAATATGCAAAAGAAATGGAAAAGATGGATTTGGGCTGGAGTCTTTTCATGGTTACAGCATCTGATTCTCCATGTAACCAAGCACTTGTACAAGCTTGTTGAACTTGGTGCGCGCCCACAGCTGCATCATGTTGTGTGCGTACCTGGTTTGTCCAACATGGAGCCCCAGAAAAAAACTAAGTGCGTTTCATGAACCAAAGAATCAAAAGGAAAGGGCTCAACAAGGGAATTATCTTTGGATGTGCCTCGAAACCGACATGAGTTTCATTTTGGTTCATGCATGCTGCTGTTAAGTTCTTTCGTTTCAGCATGCTGGCTTGCAGAACGGGCGACTGCCTATTTTCTGCATGCACGCAGATGCAGCTTCTCTGAAGGCAGATCAAGCTTAAGATCCATGATGAAAGGTCCGTTAGTAGATTAGATGCTTGCAGAGAGGTTCAGATGGTGTACAGGGGACCAGGCAGCAAGACTGCAGGAGATACCCTGCGAAGATCTAGACAAGCTGCAAAAGAAGTGGGGTTGATTCATAGATGTAAGCAACTCCAAACACAGAGCATCTCCTTAAAAGGAGGGTAACCAGGATTGCTGCAAAAGGAACAACCCCTGTTGCTCTCTCTCTCTGCAATTATAGTCCCATGATTTAATAACACAGCGTCCTACTAGCTCTTGCTCTTGCTTTTGCTCTTGCCACGAGGAGGATGAGTGCAAATCTTTCTTTTGTTTACTTACGTTAAGCGTGTCCATAAGGTTAAACATGGACTCAAATAGGTGTGAAAATGGGCCATTTTTTCGCCCGTTGGACCGTGCCAAACCGTTTTATATGCTAATTCAATATCGGATATTGGATACTTAGAATAAATCTCGGATATCAGATTCGAACGTAGGGAGTTAGATATCTGTCGGATATTGGATATCTAAAAATAAAATCAGATATATCTAAAGATTATACGATAACTATCCGAGCATATGTATTAGAGCTTATAACTTTTTCATATGAAGTTGGATGGAAACGATATTTATATGAAAATTATAGCTCTCAGTGAGACAGTTTATAGTTGATATTTTATTTCATTTAATGTAATTAATATATTTAAGTAATTAATAGAAGCTTCAGCCATCATATTGCCATTCATAACTTCTACGATTTTATTCTAACATAACTCTTTCTATAGTAGTATATTGCTAATTTGCTTATTAGACCTTTAATATAGTTGAGTTTTGAATATGTGAAATAATCAAACAATCGTAGCATACAATCATACATGATATCCCTATTTAATCCGATTACACTCGTAATCTCAAACAATTGGCTATCTACTTGCTCTGCTCACGAGGAGGATCTCGGCACCTCGGCTGGGTCTTCTGCTCTGCCTCTGCGCCCATGCATGGCATGGCATGCACGCAAGCTTCCCATCAAGGCATCAACCAAGGTGATGGACGTCCGTTGTTGCTTTTGGAGAGGGAAACAGCTGGCTGCCATGCATGAAGCGTCTCTCAAGCCAAGGTAGAGAAAAAGAAATGGCCCCAAGGCCACAATCTGGTGTTGTACTGGACTAAAGGGCTATACATGTTCTAGAATATTTCTTTTCGAACTTTTGTCCATGTTGAAATTCGACACATATCTACAGTTGTGTTGATAAGTTTGTGTTCTGGATATATGTTGTAGTATACTGCTTTCCCACTGTTTTCGTTTATATAAAAAGTTAGTTCTGTGGATACACACAACGCAAGAAATCAAAGCTACTACTGTACTACCTAAATCATGGTTTTTGTTCTACATGTAAATGGCCGTTATGAAAACACTAGAAGAATATATTTAGCTTTCTACAAGATAACTTGAAAAAAAACAAACAGAGGTGATGGTTGAGAAAACAAGTAGATAAGTGTCTTGTTGTTTGATACGTGTGATAAGTTATTGATAATGTTTGAGTTGAGTTGTATTTGATTAGCATGTGTTTGTTGATGTTTAATCTTATTCATGACTTTGAGTTGAAGGTGAATGAAATTAGAACGATTTTTTCTGAGTCTAGGTGATTTATTCTCATCGGATTATCTAGTGTCTAGGAAATTGGTTTCACCGGATGATCCGGTGTGGTGCTGATGCTAACGTCGGATGTTTTCAGTTTGGCGGCAAAATTTGAAATGGGCACCGGATGTTTTGGTGTTGACTACTTGTGTGCACCGGACTATTTCCAGCAGAGAAGGATGCAAACTAGGTTCTACTGAGTGGTGCTCACCGGACAGTCCGGTGATAAGCTATGTGAGCAACAGAGAGTACACTGGAGCTTTTCTTGCAGAAAAGGTGAAATTGTGAAGTCTAGTGCAATGGTACTCACTGGAAGATCTGGTGTGTGCAGGGTTGAACATCAGAGTAATCACCAAACTATTTCTTGCAGAGGGATTGGAACAGTGTGTTTTGGTAGAAATGAAGGCACCGGATGTTCTGGTGATTAAACAGTGAACACCGGAGGAATGCACCAGATCTTTTCTTGCAGAGGCAAGATTCTTTAGTGCACAAAGGTGTTAGACTCACCGGGTAGTCCGAGGTTCAGAGGCAGAACACACCAAAATATCCGGTGTTCATGATTTTTACAGGATGTGCTTTCATTTGAGGATTTTTGTTTTGAACTAACCTGGAGATGGTTTGAAGTTGGATAAACATGTTTGCTTGTTTCATAGTGCGTAGGTGATGGATGCGCTTTGACAGTCGATGGCGAGATGATCATATCTAAGTGGGAGAATTGGTGCCAGACGGTCAATGAGGCCAAACGAAATCAAGGGTGATCCTAGTGGTACACGTGAAGGTTAAGCAAAGTATGGATGGAGAAAGATGAAGATGGCGTGCTGATAAAGTTAAATGAAGTAGATGCTGGTGCAAGTGATAAGGTGGCTCGAGGGATCGAGAGCGGGAGAGACTTGCCGACGGTCAAGATCGTAAGATGGAGTACACATGTCGATATTAGAGTGCTTGCTTAAGGCAAAGTAAGTGACGGCTAGTCATGCTTTGAGAGACGACTTTGTGATCTTTGTAATAGGCTAGAGCTTTTGTGAGAGAAACTATTTTGTAATCTATCGAAAATATAACTAACCTATGTACTTAATGAAGTTTATTTTCTCGCATGAGCTTGTATTCATCTTCTTTAATGTACTTCTTTTGGTTCCCTTGTCTTAGTGCAAGTTTTTCAATTTTCTTGTTGATTTTTGTTTTTACTTTTGATCTACGATTTTTCAACCTTAGGAAGTTGTTTTTCTTGTTTTTAGAGGTGTTGTTCATATACTCATATATTTGAGAGGGTCTTGAATCAACTTTCCTCTGGACTATCAATTAGGAGAGTTGCTTCTTTTAATGTCTGTCTTTTTTATTTGTTCTTTATTCAAGTTTTAAATTGTTATGCTCGAAGACATATAGAATAGTCTTGAATAAAGTATATAATTCATATTTTATTCGTGGAGTTATATTGATTTGAAACTTTTTTTCTCGTTTTGTCTATCTAAAATTTATACTTCTATTTCTACGTTTTTAAGCATTAGATGAATAAGAAGTATACCATCTATTTAAAAAAATTTAAAGAAATATTTATTCTCACTTACTAGTTGTCTATCTCACTCCTACAATGTCATTGGGCAAGGCAGAATCCATCACCCTACCTATGTCTTTCTCTTGCTTTTTCTGAGATACGACACCCAAGAAAAAATGCCATTGGCTTGGGCAGAATCTTGCGAAAGGCGTTCGCACGCGCGCTCCCCGCCGGGGCTCGGCTCGCCTTGTGCATGGATTGCATGGGGTTTATATTAGCCGGATACTCTTTGATTGGGTGTTTAATTTTGGAGCAAAAGTGAGCTCATTTGCCTGCTGGCTCTGAGATTTCCTTTCCTCCTTTCCATAGATGCGTTGGAGCAGATGCTAATGCTCGTGGTTTTTTGACAAGATCACAGCTGGATGCTTGCAAACAAGTCCCAGCAGAGAGGCGAGCCGCGGCACAACTCTCAGTGTACTCGAGTGGCATAGCGATCGTGCTTCAGTGGGAACTGAATGAGATAGTGCGTTCAAGAAATCCACTCCCGAGCCCGTTGTATTTATAAGATGGGCCACTGTCGGCCAGTCACCTAGGCCCATTGCAATATCAACGGCAAGCAGAAAACACCTGTGGGCCGTGATGAGGGGCCATGATGATGTGGAAGACCAACTTCGACGGGGGTTAAGGGGCGAAGTTTTTTTTATTTTTATATTTTTTCATTAAAATTTAAATAAATAGATTTTTTTATATTGATAAAACTAGCCACTTGCCACCCCTTTGAGAGTGCGGGTGGCCTAACCACTCCCTGAGATGGCGGTAAAAGGCCTAACTACCCTCTTAGGAAGCGGTAAGGAACCAGCCCCGCACGCCCCCCCCCCCCCCCTCTTCCCTTCTCTATATAAACGGTGAAAATGAGAAAAAATTCTCATTTTATTCAAAAAAGAGAAAAGTAGAGAAGAAGAGAGGAGAGTGAAGGGGAGGAGAGGAGAGTAAGAGAGCGCGGCGAAGCTCTGCTGTTTTCGATCGGCGGATTTGAAGAGCATTTTTCGATAATTTTTTTTATCCTTATATTGTTGTTAATAAGTAAAGTAGCACTGTATGACCTAGGGTTTAGCACTGTATGACATAGGGTTTAGGGTTTAGATAATGCTGTATTTAATATTATATTATCAATATTAATTACGACATGGTAGGATAGTTATTAAATACATAATAGTATTTTTACTATGGTAGTTTCGAATATCTAGATTGTATAGAGTAATAATTATAGGTTAGTTTGCTTAAGGATATTATTGAAGAACCTATTGTTATGCAGTAACCGGTGTCGGTAATTTTTTTTAGTTCTGATAATCAGAAATATAGTTTGTCGGTCTTAACATTGGTTATATTTGCGGATGTTTACAGGGATGGCAGATAAATTATATTTTAAAATATATTATAGTGAGGGTTAAATTAGTTATGGTTCTAACGGTGTAGATTTGTCTGAGTATCGTCATGTCGTCAAGGGTCTTAGTAAAGCCAATGAGAGGACCATTGTGGATGTGTGCAAGTGGCTGATGTGGTATTTTCAACTGGATCTGCAGCAACATGATCTTAAGCTGAGAGCTGTCCTCAGTTGTGCTAGTCAGGACTACTTTGGCGAGCTCGTCCCGATCAATGCGACATCTACTTGGAGATAGTATGTAGATATATCATGTGAACGTGGGCTCCCTCTGATTTTGTTAGCTGAGGCGTACCAGAAGGATCCAATAGAGATAAACTCTGTGGAAGCAGTAGCAGGACCAAGTGAGACAGTGGTAGATGAATCAGACCCGGTAAATGTGGGGACCAGGCCAGATGTTGGGGATATTCCTGAGATGCAACCAATGGGTGTAGCCAATGAGGGAGAGCACATCCCAAGCATAATTGAAGAGATGGAGTTAGAGGATCAAGAGCTGGAGGAAGCCGTTGCCGATGAGGATTCATCCGACGAGGAGTGTAATGCTCATGTTCGTGTAGAGTGGAGGGATCAGAAATTTTCAAAGCTGGTGGTTAGTGAGGCTGATAGGACACCATGGGAGTATCATGAGAACGAGGTGTCTCAGGGTGCTATATACCCTACAAAGGAGGCTGTTATTGATGCAGTTAAATTCTGGTCGCTGTCTCTTTAGAGGCAGTTCAAGGTTGTTAAGTTGAGTAAAAGGGAGTAGGATGTGAAGTGTTTGGTACTTGAATGTCCTTGACGGGTGCATGCATTCAGGGGGAAATGGATAGACTACTGGTAGTGCTCAATATTAAGGGAACATAATTACCAATTGAAGAAATAGTGTTCACCCACCGAAACCCGTCATCTGCTTTTATTGCCAATGTTATGTATAGGGAGATTGTGGACAACCTAAAATATAAGCCACGATCAATAATCTGTGTTATTGAGCAAAGGTTCCAGTATACAATAAATTATATGAAGGCATGGAGGGCGAAACAGAAGGCTATTGAGATGAGGTTCAGAACATATGAGGATTCATATCACAATCTACCTCGTCAATTAGCCACAATATGTGGAAGAAACCCAGGAAATTACTATGACATCAAGCATTACCCCTCGACTGATGTGGAGTACAGCGGGAAATGAGTATTGCAGCGTGCTTTCTTTGCATTCACCGCAACCATCAAAGCATTTCGGTACTGTCAACCCATCATTTTCCTAGACGAGATATTCCTCACTAGAAAGTATAAAGGACAGATATTGTCTGTAATTGGGGTCGACGATAACAACCAAGTCCTACCACTGGGGTTTGCCTTTGTGGACAGTGAGAACGGGGACAGCTGGTATTGGTTTCTTGAGCGGGTGAAGCATGCTATTGTTCTGGACTGGACAGATGTGTGTCTTATTCATGATAGACATGCAGGGTTGTTGCAGGCTTTGCTAGATATGCAATATGAGAGTGTTCGACAGGGTGTTGCAGCAAAGTGGCTCGACTTGAAGAGCAGGTGGTGCATGCGTCATATGGGTGCAAACTTCTACAGACAGTTCAAAAACAAAGAGTTGATGAAGCTTTTCAAGAAATTGTGCAGTCAAAACCAGCAAAGGAAGTTCAATGCCCTATGGGCAAGACTGGACGAACTAACTTTGAAACAGACAGTTGAGGTAGCAGCCATAGGTGATGAACCGATAGCTTTTAGACCTCTCCCAACAGATACTCCTCAGATAGTAAGGAGGTCAGGATCAGCTATTAGGAGTTTTTCACAGTGGATACGTAATGAGACAAATGAAAAATGAGTTTTACTATACGACAGTGGTGGAGTAAGGTATGGGATAATGACAACAAATCTTGTTGAGGTTTATAACTGGGTCATACGAGGTATGAGGTCCCTCCCACTCGTTAAAATTGTAGAAGGTATTTTGCATGGGACATGCAAATACTTCATTGATCGATACGTAGCTGCTTCCAAGGTAATGGATGATAACCGTATATTTTATGGACAGATGCTATGTGAGTATACGGAGAAGGCCACAAAGAAGTCACATATGCATCGCGCTAATCAAGAGGGGACTGCAGAGCACAGGTTCAATGTCCTGTGCCGGGATAAGGGTCGTAGGGGTGGAAGACGTGAGCAACATGTGCAAGAGTGTGTGCTTAGGAGTGGGATATGCATTTGCACGTGCTAGAAGCCACAATTGCTTCATAGGCCTTGTACACATGTCATAGCTACCTGTGCGGAGCACAATATGCTTCCCAAGCAATATGTTTCAAAGTACTTCATGAAGGATCAGATACTGAACATCTGGAATCATGAGCTGTATGGTTACGACATTGTTGATACATTTACAAGTAATCCATGTCCTTCACGAATCTATGTGTCTAATTTGGAACAGATGAAGAACGCAATGGGTCGTCGACAAACTCGCCGAATTTGCAACGATATGGATGAATCCGAGGCGGGTCCAAGGGTCAAGCGATGCAGTCAGTGCAATGAAACAAGTCACACGTACAAGTATTGTCCTAAAAATGCACCTGTTATGTAGGCGAGTATTGCAGCGTATTGTAGTGTGAATGTATTTAGCGTACCTTATTGTTATATTTGTACGGTAATTGCCTTAGTTCGCTCTGTTGTATTTTAACCTTACATTTGTAGGTACATGTCGCAATATATTCATGTTACTTCTCGTACGTGTATGTAATATGCAGTTTTGTTCATGTAACTATGTACATATTTTCATGTAACAGATTGTACGTATTATTCATGTATATGTAGTTTCAATGTAAATTTCGATTCAATATATATTCTTCTTGTCTACAATATATTAATGTACATGTGATTTTAATGCAGATATAACGCACCCTACGACCCTCGAGCTTCTCGACCCTGCAGTGGACAAGAGACACCGCAGCTTCTTGTCCGCCGTGCACCAGACAGAGTTAGGGGTATTCCGACTACGTGGCCCTGGAGAGCTACTTACAATCCACGATGGGTGGAAACACCAGTAAGTCGCTATTTATATACGCATGTGCCGATTCATTTATGTATTGCATCCCCCAGTTTATTTATATTCCCAATCGTGCAGGTTGGCAGCATCGGGGCTCCTATCGCTTTGTCGTTTGGTGGAGGCCCGATCGACGGAGAACCCCGAGGCAGCGGCGAGACAATTCTATTTTGACTGCTCGCTGATAGCAGCCTTGGTTGACCGATGGAGGCCTGAGACACATACTTTCCACCTCCCTTGCGGCAAGATGACTCTGACCTTACAGGACGTATCCTACCTCTTAGGCTTACCTTGTGCGGGAGCTGTGGTTGGAGTCATTGACATGGATGCTGACTGGTTGAACGTCATGCATCAGTGCTTCAACCCAGTTTAGCAGACAGACGATGCACCTCCCTATATGCCTGAGTTCTTGTCCGATCCACGAGGGCCCATGAAGAAGTGAATTCTACAGTTCCAGGTACCTTCCAATGCAACTTCTCATTTGCTTTTCGAGTATCCATATTTTCTTTTCTTATTATCACTTGCCATACTTGTAGCCTGCGTACATGCACCCGGAGGCCGACATGTACTCGGTGTCAAGGCATTTGGAGGCCTGCCTGCTTTGGCTGTTTGGCTGGGTTATGTTCACCAGCGGCCAAGGCCACCTGGTGGAGAGGACCCTTGTTCCATACACGAGATTGATAGCGGATACGGTTGGCGATGAGGTACCACAGTTCAGTTGGGCATCTGCTGTCCTTGCTGCAACATATCGGGCGTTGTGTGACGCGTGCATGAAGAAGGAGCCACTTGCCACTTTTGCTGGGTGCCCACTACTACTGCAGTTGTGGTCCTATGAGCGGTTCACCATAGGCCAGCCAGTTGTGGACCGCTCCCCGTACCATGAGGAATGGTACGGCAAGCCCGAGGAGGAAGTGCCCACCATGGCCTCGCTGTGGTGTCGACGCCGGGTACGTACTTAATTTTTTTAATGCTTTAATTGTCACATGTTTTTGTTATGGATTCAGACTATGTTTCTCACATGATTTTGTTCTGAATTCTTACTATGTTTCTCACACAGCCACACTGGGTGTATGAGCAGGCCCATAGCGCGTATGAGCTTTTTCGGTCGCAGTTTGACCGGCTTCGTCCAGACGACATGGTATGAACCCCGTACAGCCACTTGGCCATCCAAGGCCGTGCAGGATTAGGCATGTCTCCGTTGTGTACCCGCGATGAGAAGTACTGGCTTACGAAGAAACTGCTTGTCTTCAACATCTACGTCGAGGAGTACTCACCGCACCGCGTCATGCGGTAGTTCGGGCGCTACCAGGCTTTCCCGCTATTCCACATTCGCACTGTTTCAGTGCATGCCCACAGGTAACTATAATCTAGTAAATAATTCGTAACATTTGTCTTATTGTTAGTCTATTTAACGTGATTCACTTGCAGGTATACACGCAAGGGACAGCCAGGTGGCAACCTCTAGGCAGATCGCTTGGCCCCGTACGTCTTAGCCTGGCCCCAACCCTTCAGGATGTCGTGGAGGAGGTGTGTCCGTTCGATGAGCGGAGCTTCAAGGAGTACCTACGGTGGTACGTGCCACGTACACGTACACGGGTCACCTTCACCCCAGGCCACTCAGGTACTGGGCTACACTACATTGCCGTATTCAATATATTCAATAATATATATAATATTATCCACAGGTTCCTTCGGTGATGAGGCCGGACCATCTTTAGCTACACCTCAACCGATGCCACCACCAGGGTTCAACCCCTACTACAGCACGCACGCTTGGCCATCTCCTGCTGCACCTGCATACCACACAGGTATAATAGTGCATTTTATACAAATACTTTTATTTCCATATTTTTCGTATCTAATACATTTATCTGTCCGCAGGCCCCTCCAGCCAGTACACATGAACGTCGATGGATCCTTCACAGTCTTCATACCCGAGTCAGGAGGATGAGCCTGGGTCAGACCCCCCGTTCGACCTCATGAGGGACTTCTTCGGGGGCACACCAGACTATGTCATCCTCCAACAGTCCCAACTACCCAATGCTCCACTTCGGACATAGCACACCTAGGAGGAGGTCTCGACACTGGTGATCCCTACTAGGCCTACCAGGCAGGTTGGTGCACCCGACGACCTGACCTACTCTAGAGACCACATGAGGGCTAACCAGCGGCAGCGGTAATGGGACCATGATGGTGGGAACGGCCGACGGCAGCGGGGGAGACAGCAGTAGGATTGTACATTTGTTTTTATAACTTACATATGCATATTCGATTCGCGATCTATTCTTACATATTCGGGCTCATGTAATATTTATGGTCCACTTATCATGTCGTAACTGCATTTCTTATTCCAATGTAACCGCACGCTAGTTGCATTTCTTAATCCAACGTGATCGCACGCTAATATGCTGCAAGTACTTCACATATATAATTTGTTCACAAATATTGATTTTGTATCCTTCTAAGAATACGTAAACTACTCCAAAATATTGCTTCCCCATTATGCCGCATTGGCCACTTTTTAACCATTTTAATTCCAAATTTTACAAAAAATCAATTTCAAATATTGAGCAACATTTTGCAATACATTTTACAACTTTTTTTTAAAAAAATGGTCTACCCGCCCATTGGGAAGGCGGTTGGAATGGTACCCGCCCTCTCAGTGGGTGGCAGCCCCTATCCGCCCCCTGAGAGGGCGGTTAGCCCCCTTGCCGCCCTCTCAGAGGGCGGCCCGCCCTCTCAGGGGGCGGTAAGGATTCCTTGCTGCCCTCTGATCTCAAGGGCAACAGACGCCTAGTTTTGCAAATACTGCCCCGAGGAATCTATTTATTTAAAATTTTAATCGAACAAATATAAAAAAAAAAAAAACTCTAGGGGGAGCGAGGCAATGGTGGGAATGCGGTGACAGTGATGACGCGGGCTGGTGAGTGTTGGGACCGTGTGGAGAAGAAGCGGAAGGCAAGCGGATGGCGCTTCATCGGTAAGAGCATGGTGTCATTCGTACTGTCACCTTTGTGGTAGGACTCAAACATTTTAACAATGATGTGTATAGCCAATTTTATTGGTTATTGGAAACTAATTGGGTTTTGAGATGAAGTGTGGTAGTGACTAGTGAGAAAAAACTCAACTATAAATAATCTGTTACGTTGAAATATAGTACATAATTCTAAAATTTTAATAATTACTAACATCTACGGTTATTACAAAATGAGAGTAGTCAAATTTTTAAAAAAATTAGGTATATTTTAAGGTCATCTCCAACAGATACTTAAAAATTAATTCTCTATATCACTATTACAGTATCCCTAACACTATTACAACATCCCATATTTTTTTATTTCCAACAATACTCTATTTTCTACCTTCCATTACTCTCCTCTTCTTTTCGACCATAAACTCATACTCAATGAAAAGTATTGATGATCGCTACAGTTGTCCGCAAATTTGGAGCACGCTCTCTTCCAGCCGTATCCATGTAGCAGGTGATACGGCACCTGTTGGAGACGGATACGGGGGCCAATGATTGGTAAAAAGACAGCATAGTACCGAGCATAGTGATATGAAGAGGAAATGTCGATTCTGTTAGAGCTGGCCTAATGTAGGCCCGCCACTGGTCACCCCGAGTGTGGGTTGTGGTAAGGTGTGGCATGGACCGGGAACGGCCGAGCGGAACAATCCATTTCGTTGCTCAAACGGAGGGACATGTAAGCACTAAACACTCTCTAATCTTATGTTTAATCGCCTTAGTTGATCACTTTGAGCACTTTGGTGGTTTGGAGGTCTTCTCAAGTGTGTATGAACTTCCTTTAGACTCGAGAAGCATGCGACACCTTCAAATGATTGAGTAAAGAGGTATTTAGAGCTTCAAACCTGCCAACTAGATGTTTTTCCAACAGCTCAAAAAAGCTATTAACACCAAATGATCCGATGAGAATAGTAATAGTAACACCGGATCATCCGGCGAGTACAACCTCAGAACTGGCCATTGGAACTCCACTCAAAGCCTCCATAAACACCGGACACTTTGGTATACCTTCAAATATATCATCGGACCTTCCAATGAGTTAATTTAAGCTATTAGAGCCTTTGCAGCCTCTCTATGTAAAATTCTCTAGTGCATTCATCTTCAGAGCATTGGATCTTCTAGTGGGTTATTCTTCATTCTTCAACACTTTCAGTCGCCTCTGCAAAAAATACTTCGGTGCTATACTCCAGTGTGCACAAACCGAGCATCAGATCATCCGGTGGGTTGATTTTCAGTCTTCTGTACCTGCATTCTTCTCTACAGGATATGCTTCGGTGTTACCCAGTGCAGATCACCGGACTACCCGGCGAGGTCCTTAGCCTTCTCCACTTTGTCAGAAATACTCCGATGAATTCAACACATAGAGCATTGGACCATCCGGTGAAGTCATCAGTCTTTACTTTATCTCTAGATAAAATACTTTAGTGAGTTTAACCCCTGAACGTCGGACCATCTAGTAAGGTCAATTCTCCTAGAACTTCTCCAATTCAATCAAACTTTATCCCGGCTGCGGTGGCTTCTTGATGTATTGCATTTATTAGACCTACTAACATATATTCTTCAAAAACATGTTAGTCCCAATGACTATGTCATCATTAATCACCAAAATCACAATCATAACCTAATAGGATCATTTTCGCTACAAGTGTCTAGGGGGGTATTAGGAAACCTGGAGTTTTAAAACAGAATTTGGGCCGTCTCGGTCTCTAAAGATGTAGCCTTCTTGGAATAGGTCTCTATCTCTTGAAGATTGATTCTATTTCTTAGGGGTTTTTAGCATTATATATACATGGCAGCACCCCTCATTGTAAACACAAATGAATAAGGAATATACAGTCTTTTCCCTACATTATGGCTCTCTTTGCAATCATTCTTTGAGGAATCCCTGGAATACACACAGTAGCAGCAGTTTCTCAACAAGGTGCACTATGCCGCATGACAAAAGCTGCCTCCTCATCCCGATGGAAGCGGAGCTTAGTCCACGTGTTGTGTTCAAGGAGCGTCAATGGAGGAGAAAAACGGTGCGTGCATTGAAACTAACGGACACGCGTCAAGCTATGGAGGTGTCCACGAGAAACAAATCTAGAGGTTAATCTCTAAATATGTAATCTCAAAACAATATTCCATGTGGTTATAAATATATATCATTTTAGAAAAAAGTTAAAGTTTTAAAACTTTTCCTAACATTGTTTTTAAAATATTTAGTTTGAAAACCTTAAAATCATGTATATATTTATTCATCTGTGTTTAAAATAGCTTTCATAATATCACAAATTCAATTGATTTTATAAATATATTTTAATAGAAAATATTAGTCAAACATATACATTGGAGACCTTATCTTATGCAAAAACATGTATTTATGACTGGAGAGAATATTTTTAACCCCCTAGAAGTGGAATTTTTATATTTTGGCATTTTTTAAAAACTTTTTCTATGCATGGATATTTGGAGAAACAATGTTCAAAAATAGAACCTTTTTATGTAGCTACTGTGGCGCTAATTATCACGACGTCATGCTATTCAACCATGGTCCAAAATGTTATGGCACCTTAAAAAAAGTTCTATTTTCAGAAATTATTTTTACAGAGATATTGTTGTAGAATATGTTTTTAAAAAAGATTAAAATGTAAAAATTCCACCTCCCCAGTAACATGGAAATATGGGCCTACTTGCCTCAGTATCTTGCAAGTTGGCCCGGTCTAGTAAATGCAGCCCAGCCAGGCTGCCGATCCCAGCTATCTTCTTGGACTTCCTTGCATGGTTTTTCTGTTGCGTTAGTCGCAACGCAACTAGTACAAGTTCGTTGCTTTATTATGGGCCGACGTACACGAACTGTAAATTTGTCAACTCCTTGAGATGTCCACGAACGTACGTACGTACCGCTCCCAATCTTATCAGCGCGATGCATGCACGTGAACAAAGGCTCAGCATGCAGAGCCTCCTCGTCAAACAACTCACACACGATTGCACTGTCACCTGCAGGCACGAGGCATGCCAGGATGTGGTGTGGAGATGCGCACACGCCCTTCTCCTATAAATTCACCTCAAGAATCGCACATCCAAATACTGAAACACGCACACGCGCACACATAGTCACAAAGCAGGAACCCTAGTAATCTAGCCCGGTAAACATGGCCAGGGACATTTTGCTCCTCCTCTTCGTGGTGCCCATGCTCTCCCAGATGCCATTCTCCTCCCTCGCCCTGACGCAGGACTTCTGCGTAGCCAACCTGCTCCTCAGCGACACGCCGGCCGGCTACCCGTGCAAGCCCCAGGTACTCGTCACCGCCAACGACTTCCACTACCGCGGCCTGGCCACCGCAGGCCCGATCGTCGCCCCCTTCAACGCCAGCTTGGCCTCGGCCTTCAGCAAACAGTTCCCCGCCCTGAACGGGCTTGGCATCGGCGCAACGCGTGTCGATGTCCGCCCGGGCGGGGTCGTGCCGCTGCACACCCACCCGGAAGGCTCCGAGCTCCTCTTCGTCGTCGAGGGAACACTGTCCGCCGGCTTCATCAGCGCCGAGACCAACACCGTCTACATGAAGACGGTAACCAAGGGCGAGCTCTTCGTGTACCCACAGGGCCTGCTGCACTTCCAGTACAACGTCGGCAGTACGACGGCGGTGGTGTTCTCCGCGTACAGCAGCGCCAACCCCGGCCTGCAGGTCGTCGATTGGGCGCTCTTCAAAAGCAGCCTGCCTTCGGCCGTCGTGGAGAAGGTCACCTTCCTGGACCTCGCGGAAATCAGGAGGCTCAAGGCGTTGTTCGGCGGGAGCGGCTAAGTCATTCTCCATTCGTTCGGTCGGTACTCGGCAGGGTTAAGCTGGTCGTAGCAATGGTATGTGACACTGTGAGAATAATTTGCAAACGTCTTTAGTCTTCTCAAGTTGTTATGTGGACTTGTCATGTTTCGGTCGAAAACTTGAAATGATTCAATAAATAATGTAGTATATCTATCGATATTAATTGTAGTCTACTGGTACTATATTATCTAAACTAAATCAATAAATCACAACATGCTACATTACCACATTAATTGGAGTAAGAAGAATGTGACCTACTGTTTGAATGTGGGCGGCTGGACGGTGTGGAGGACACGGAGTGATGATCCTTGTTTCCGGAACAACATGCCTTCTGATCCCACAACTTCGGTCTTTTCGATTTGCTACTGGATTGGGTTGATCCTTAGTAACAAATGCACTAGAAAAATTCACACAATGCTGCCATCAACTCATCGTTTGGAGTTACGATGTTATGAATTTCTTCATTACATCAAGGACACACCACTACATACGCATACTACGCACGAGTCACTACGTAAAAAACAAGCAAAGGAGATATTATATAGGATCCATCACTAAAAAACCTTTAGTGATAGATCCTACTATGACCTGTCGCTTATGTAGCATCAGATCGGAACCGAATCATGACCTGTCATGTATGATAGGTCATCAGTGACGGATTATAAAGTTACCTGTCACCGATGACATAAGTGGCGGGTCTAGTAGTAACCCGTTACTTATGATCAACTTATTAGTGATGTGTCATCCTATCCCAGTCATTAGTAACAGTTTAAGTTGTGACCCATGACTAATGACGAGATGGCCTATCACTTTTTAACTATTTAAATCATTCATCATTATGTATTAGCATGCACAAGAGCCCAATCCTTTTTGAAACAATTTGAGTAGGAAAAACAAAAAGAAATGTATATTGACTAAGCTATGGTAAAAAAGACAATAAGCTTTTTACAATCGCAGAAAAAGAGTATTAAATTAAGATTTAATTATTGATGTTTTAAATAGTATATATTTATGAACAGAGAGAGTTGTTAGTTACATGTGTGGAGTATGTAAGCGTGCCTTTCCGTTCTTTTGTTATAAAAATCTTTAGATCACTTCATCTTTCATAAATATTTTTTCTTTTATTTTTCTCACCTCAACAGTATTAGAATAGGAATCATTGTATATTTCTGTTCAAATTTGATGTAATGGATGACGGCTATGAACACAAACGTGCGTTTCAAAAACGATATAGGAACTTTCAGGGGCGAGAACTCAATCTTCCAAGGATAATTTGGCCTCGAAAAATTCGCCAAATTTGACAAAGTCAGGAATAAATGAATGTAACTTTTTTTTAGATATCCATAGAGTTAAAAACACTACGTGAAAAAAGTCATTAGTAACGGGTGATAGCCGGCATTAGTGATGGGTATCCCATCACTCTTATCGCGTCACTAATGATAGGTTTGTGCCCGTCACTAATGTACAATTATTAGTGACGGGTCACAACCGTGATCTGTTATTATTAACTGAAGATTAGTAACGAGTTATAATGTTGACCCGTCATTAATGACTGATGAGCATTTTTTTTACTTTTTGGACAAAAAAGTCAACAAAAATATTTTTTCACCCAAATCATCCCAACGCAGGCTCATCCCATATACCTCACATGCCAAGCTTTTTTCACACAATCACGTACAGTTCACGATTTATGAGGGCGGGGCTGGGAACCGATTTCATTTGGGGCCATCAAATTTACCAACGCCACAATTAATATGATTTTTTTTATTTTTTGCTATTTTACTCGATTCAACTTACACCATATGAGTCTAAACCAATCCTACATGACCAATTCAAAAGTGTACTATAAGAGAAATTCAATACATAAGGGGAACAATTAAAAAAATATAACAATTGAATTGTACTATCGGAAAAATGATATCCTATCACTGGAACAATTTAACACCTTATGAATGCTGGGAAAACATTATAATTATGTTATATAGGAAAAATAGAATTATATTACAAAAAATCAAAAGTAATAACAAGAATGATTCAACAAAATCACATCAACACCTTAAAGACCATAAAAAATCCATGAAATATACTAGGAAACAAAAGAGATTGAAAAATAAAAAAAAATAAAAACGCTAGAGTATACACTTCAAGAAAAAGTCGCTGCATACATTTTTTTTAGGAAAAAGGCGTTGCACACGTGATGATACAAAGAGAAAGAAAAAAGAAGTAGCACACGTGAAGAGGAGGAAGAGATAGCTTAGTTGGATCAATCACAATCAGACTCCCCCACCGGAAACGCTAAGGGGAAAAAAAACTAAAGGTCTAAAGAAAATAATGTAGCCCACCAATGCTTCCCGCCTAGAGAGTGGCCCGTGGCCCGTGGGCTGCCGTGTGGCGCGTGGCAGTGAGGGGTGGGGGCGCGGCGAGAGGATTGTTACTCAACTTCGCCACAATACGGCCCTAGTCAATAGCAGCCGGCTCAGCGTCTTCTGGGCACGTCTACGTTGAGTTCGGCGGCTCAGTATATCGCCGCATCGGCCCGGGTCGAATAAAAATCAGAAATAGATAACATATATCACCGTATTTACTTAAAAATAATAATATATTAGTATATTTATAAATTTAATTCTCGAATTTGGTATCTCAAATTCCGAAAAAATCTTGAAACGGTGGGCCCAATCTATATTTAGCATCTAATGTGTTGATTATGGACAACAGTGTCGTATTCGGTATGTACTGGAAGTTTTTGGTACCTGATGTGTTGAATACGGTGAACAATCTGTATTCAACACCTTAGGTATCAAATACAATGAGATCAATCTTTTTTCGATGTTTGAGGTACCGAATTTGAGTTTTTAGATTTTGAAGTGCCGAATACAGATGCTATATTTGTAAATACGCCGATCAATTATCTATTTAGTAAATACATCGACCTATGTTATCTATTTTTGTATTTTTACCGTCCGGGTCGTGCGCTGGGGGAACTCACGTCTCACGTGCTCAAGCACACCGCGCCACGCCGGTGTGGTCAAGACTCGGGAGCACGCCGCCGTAGTTCGCGGCTGCCTTGCTGCAACCTGGCTACGGATAGTGAACTCGATGAGCGGAGCTTGGAGAAAATGGGTTCCTCTTCATCGAAGGAACTTGATGGTGGCTCCAAAGATCGGGCGGAGAAGAAGGCCGTGTGGCGACGGGATCCCCTTCTTCGACGGAACTTGAGCACGGCAAGCGCCTGCAGCCCTGCACAACGAAGCTGGGTGGGGCGTCGAGTTTGTTTTTCGCATTTGTTTACTCGCCTAGCATCAGCAGGTTTTTGGGCACCGGCATCATTGGCTGCAGTGTGTGGTGCCTGAATGCTTTCTTCTCTCCTCTTCGGATATCACTCTAAGCCAACAATGTGGAGGGCAAGATCTTGGCAGATAGATGATAGACGGACCCAGATGTGAAATGAGGGCAGATTATTCGGAACGCCTGTTCTTGAAATGAAATAGTATGTGCATAGCACGTTCTAAAAAAAAAAAAAAAAGAGAAAAGAATTCAGAAGGCCCCCGTGTTATAGTGGTTGTGCACCATGATCTTGGATGGTTATTATCATCTTTCAATTATTGGACTGAGCAAGAAGCTGACCTTATTATCATCTTTCAACTATTGGGCTTCAGGTACGCTAGTTTAGGAGTTGATGTGTTATGTTATATTGTTATATACGTACCTCTTGCTCAGATCTGGGATGTCGCGTCAGCATAATACTCTACAGGTATGTTAAGGAGATAAAGATGTGTCCACAGCTCATTTGGAGTAACTTAAAAGCATATTTCATCTATGTCCCGTGGAATTCTTGAGTCCAAAGATTGCTATCTGATCCACTAGCTGGATGCGTCAGAGATGGGAAAAAATGCGATTAATTGTTTGTTTTCATGGAGGGTCAAATACGCCACTGCCCCTACTTTGGTTCTAAATCGTATGTTTGTCCTCTTGAAAACTTTCTTTGCAACGCTGCCCCTGCCTTTTCAATTTGAAGACCACTAGTTGCCCCAATTTTGTGATGGGGAACTAATACCGTTAAAATTTCTGGAAAAGATGTCACTGCCCTCACCAGATCTCTCTCCTCTCTCCGTATACATAAAACGCAAGAAGTCAAGAACAGATCTAGATGCCACGTCACAATTTTCGGATCACAATTCATTCACCCACATGAACACAAGCCTTTTTTAAAAATTGCACAAGAATGTCAACGATCTGGTGAGAGGAAGAGAGGGGAGATTCCAAGGGATGACGCCGATCTGGAGGTGGTCGGTACGCTCGGAGATCCATCCGGTGACGGGATATATAATTTGTATTATATATTCTATATATTTATAAATAATATATAAGAATTAAATACATCTAATTTGATACGGACTAGTCGTGACCGTTAAGGAGTATGGTATAAAAACGATATATTTGAAAGCTACTCGTCCTAGATGTGAAAGTTATCCCCAGATCGAGAAGGATTTCTAGAACTCCAAAGTGAAGACGATAGCGAGTGACCAGAATAGAGACTTATGGTGAGGCTTTGCTTTGGTGGCTTGGTGGCTCAACTTACGTGAGGTCTAGATGGATCAAGAGTCGTGATCGGGTGCCATTCGTGAGCTATATTCTAGATGGCTGCTCCAACGTAGATTAGGAGTGACGTTTATGTCATTGATACTATAGGATAAAAATTACTTGTGCTGAGTTTGCTTTCTTTACTATCTTTACATTTCTGTATTTACTTCTTGCAATCTATCCTTACATGTTTATCTTCATAGAGTACTTTGTTAAAATTAGCTATATGTTGTAAACCTTTTCAAGCGGTAGAGTAGACACACCAGATGATCCTATAGTACATTTAGATAGAAATTGAAATAGATTTATCTTGTGAAATTTTTAGAGCCAATTAACTTTATGTGTCATAATTCACACTCTCCTTTTAGGACGTCCCTGATCCATACAGTTGGTATCAGAGTCAGAGGTCACACCTTTCACAAGGATACACCAATTCAAGTAGCATTTGAGCCGTGTTCTTATTTTGATCGGTTAGGCTTCACCGCCTAGTGAGTTGTGACATCCGGGGTAGGGATTTATATTGGTAGTGCTTCACGTTTTGACGACACTCATTTCTTCTGTTAGAAAATTCTAATAACTTGTTATTTGCAAACTAAATGTTCAGATGTTTAAACAGTCACCAAGGGTGGGATGAAACGTCTCACAAACAATAAGAGACAATTTGATTCTTTAGCAAAGAATATTATTTTATTATCACTAAGTATTGATGTATTTAATCGAGTATATTCTTCTACCAATGCTCATGATATTTGGACTAACCTAATTGAAATACATGAATGTTGTGTTATCATCGATCACCAAAAAGAGAGATTCTAGCGAACGTGACCCTTTTAGGACATATATGTGATTTTGGTGATTAATGACAACATAGTTGATGGGACTAACATGTTTATCAAGTACATACTTTAGTAGCGAACATGACTCTTTTAGGACATATATGTGATTTTGGTGATTAATGATAACATAGTTGATGGGACTAATATGTTTATCAAGTACATACTTTAGTAGGTCTGATGGATACTATACATGAAGAAGCCATCGAAATTGAACTCAAGAAAGTTTAAATTAGATGAGTTTAGAGAAAATTGCACACACTGAATGGTCCAGTGCTCAGAGAAGATAACACACAGGATGGTCCACTTTTCAGACAAGTATACATGCCAAAGTATTTTGACACAGAAGAAAAAGTTGAAGAACACACTAGATAGTTTAGTGTTGAGGCGATGTACACAACATAGCATTTTCCAGGAGGTATATTTTCATAGCAGAGGAGTTCTATACACCAGATGGTTCGCCAATGAAGATGAGTGTATATTGGAGGCTTCACCAGAACATTTTCCAGACGATTTTTAGTGAAGAGAGGAGTTGTACACACCGGATAGTCTGATGATCAGAAGATTATGCACATCGGACAAATGCACAATGAGATGTGGCTCGATCGGCTTAAGTCTATATATCAGATAGTCCGGTGATGGAGTTCAAGGTTACACCGGAATATCCGGTGTTCACAATGAGTTTGAGTGTGAGTCCAACGACTAGTTTCAATAGTTAGTTTCTACTGCTGTACACACCAGATGGTTCAGTGTTTGTATAGCTATTAATGCTGAATCATCCAGCATACATAGTTTGTTTGAGCTGTTAGAGTAACGACTAGTTCGTGGGTTTGATGCTATAAATACCCCCCACTTGGCCGTTTGAGTATGCTGGAGTCTAGGGAAGTTCATAGACACTTGAGAAGATATCCAAGACACTAAAGTGCTAAAAGTGATCATTCAGAGCAATTAAGCACAAGATTAGAAAGTGATTAGTGCTAATAAGCATAGAGAGAGTTGTTGCTAGGTGTTGCTGCCTGGAGAGGGGATCAAAGAGTGATTCTATATTGTACCAAATTGTACGTTGGCACCTTAGAGTCTTGGTGATTCATCGGTACCGTGAGCCTTGGTGGCTCATTCTTGTTGACCCTCTGACTTGGTGTGGAGTGATGATAAGACTCTTGTACGAGGATGCAGAGATTCTTGTCTTAGTTGCTCAAGCTATGAAGTGAAGATGGTAGCAAGTAACTGAAATAGAGGCTTATGGTGAGGTCCTGCCTTGGTGACTTGGTGGCTCAATCTACATGAGACCTTGATGACTCAAGGACCATGACCGGGTGCCATCCTAGAGTTATAGCCTAGGTGGCTACTCTAATGTGGACTAGAGGTGGTGTTTATGCTATCGATACCACGAGATAAAAATCTCTTATGTTGAGTTTGCTCTGTCTACTATATTTACGTCTCCTCATTTACTTCTTACAATCTGTCATTGCATGTTTACCTTTATAGTAGTTTGCTAGGCTTGACTATATATTGTAAATCTTTTTTGAGCGGTAGAGTAGGCATACTAGATGAACTTAGATAATATTTAGATAGAAATTAATATAAGTTTATCTTGTGAAGTTTTTGGAGCCGATTAGTTTTATGTGTCATAATTTATCATCCTCTTAGAATGTCACCGATCCCTGCAGTTGGCCAGAACCCCACCACGGCATGCCCCACCACCGCCGCACTGCTTCCCTACCGCGTCCACATGCCTGCAATCGCCCTGCTTCGTTGCTGAGGGATTTGGTGGCATGGCGGCTTAGGATAATTTTTGGGTCGACGGGCTGGTTTTGAATTTTTGGGCCGACGAGCGGTGGGAGGTAGCGACGCTGGCGCGACGAAACATAGGATCGAAGGAGACGCACAATAAAAGTGATGCTTTATATTAATAGAGATTACAATTTATGTGATCGAGCCCCTACTATTATGATATTATTGATTTTATTCCTAATTATCCATCCTTATCCGACCAAGCCTTTTGTCTTTTTAATGTCAACCCCTCCACTATCCAAAACAGTTTTCAATGGTGATTCCGTGTTCCTGGACAGGCGGCTAGGGTTGCGTGACTTGCAATTAACGCAACGGCAAGCTCGTCAGTTAGTCAATTTCACGTTGGATTAATTGGTTGTGGACTGGATCAAACTTACTTGATATATATGAATTGGACAGCTCTGATTCGGATTTGAATAGTCATCAATTGGCGGCACCTCTATGACACACCCTTCTATATAAACACTACTGCATCAAGAATCACACATTGCATATTCAAACACATGTACATCACCGTGGCACTTCTCAAATTGTGACGTCATTATAATTTTTTAGAATGATTCAATAATATATGAAAATGTCTTTGTTGTTCCAGCTTAGCGCAGTTGGACTCTTCCTTGTCCACTGGGAACTATACTACTGGAGGCTCTGTTCAGTACTCGCGACAGGAAAAAAAATTGCAGCCAACTGGAGAGTACACCAGAAAATAGTTTCCCATATTGTAACGCGATGCTGCTGCTGCAACTGCTCCCATTTCCTGACTTGGTCTCTTCTTGCTCCATTTTAGCAACTGACTTTTCCTTCTCAATTGGCATTATTGGCGAAAGCTTGCCAGAGGACATTAAAGAAAGAATTCAGTTTTTACAATGTAGACCGAATCGAAATTTCACGAACTATGTAAATTAAACAGCCAATAATGGAGTAAAAATATTTTTTTGACGAATCAAAGGTGGGGTTTGCCCACCTGAACTTTCTCATTGCCAAATGCTGAAAATCTGCACAGTTTACCCATGCTTTTTGGACTCCAAATGCATACGTTGGTGCTCAGAATTTATCCCCATGCTTTGCCATTTCCTGCGCTTTTAAAAAGCAACACGTTACACTGAGAATGCTTGCTTTGAATAATGCATGGGTTGGACCTTAGGATGACAATGGGTATAGATTGATTACCTGCGTACCGGTAAAAACTCTAATGGATTTGGGTTCAGATCATATTATTTGCCTATAGATTTAGACGTGGGTTTGATTCTAAATTAAACCTAATAGGCATATACACAGGCATGAAAAACCCTACCCGTGCACTGCTCCAATTACTTGATATGTGGCCCAACTCACTAGATATATAAACTAGCAGGTTAAATCGTATATCTATATATGTGTAAACTATGTGAGATAGTATTATATGTGTGAACTATATATGAGATGCTTATTAATTATTTGAGATACATATCAGTTATATGTGTCATGTATTTTTAATTGGTTAACTTCATATTATACGTTTCATGTTGTCCTACTATGTCCACTGCAAATTTATATGCTGATGAGCATACAGGCGTGTCCGCGAGCAATAGGCATGAATGGTGTTTCTTATCTACAGTATGTAATGGGTGCGGACATAAGTTTAGAAATTAGCTTGCGGACATGAATTTATATAGCTCCTACCAGTGGCCATTGTGCCCGTTGCTATCCTAGTTGGACCCTAGCTTTCGGAGATGGTTGAACGAGCATTTGCAAGGAAATCTGGTAAGTTTAAATAACACTAAGTAGTTAGGGTTGCTCTGTCAGTGATGTGATCCACTACTAAAAAAATTATATTTAGATGCGGGTGGTAACTCGTTTTCACAGTCGTTTAGCGCACCCGTCTACGATCGAAGGCTTGTAGAAATGAATGATTTTCACAGGCGTAAAAGTGACCACCTGTGAAAATCTATTACCATAGACGGTTCACTTAAGTTTCCACAGGCGGTTCCTTAAGCGGACCGCCTGCGATAATCGATTCCCGAATCGATATTTTTTTACTCGAATTTTTTTTTTACCAACCAGGAACCCCACGGGTCGCAACGTCACAAGTCATGCGTTTTTCGCGCGAAATACGCGCGCTACGCAGTTTTTTGCACTCGAACTCGAAACCTGTTGGGTCGCGCGAACCCTCTCTACCATCACACCAAAGAACGACTACTGAACATATGAGCATATGTAATTCTTTTAATATCTGCAATCTGAAACTTTAAATGATTATTTGTGCATCTAAATGACTTCAAATGAAAAACTTTTCAACTACAAAGTTGTAGATCTTGTCGACGGCTACAATTTTTATATAAAGTTTGTCCTCATCCAACTTTATGTGAAAAAATTATGAATTTTTAAAAATAAGCTGTCACCCATTTCTACAGGTGGTTCACAAACCGTATGTGGAAATGGGTAACAGCTTATCTTTAAAAATTCTTAACTTTTATATATAAAGTCAAATGAGGATAAGCTTTATATGAAAATTGTAGCCGTCGACAAGATCTACAATTTTGTAGTTGAAAAGTTTTTCAGAAGTCATTTAGTACCCAAATAATTATTTGAAACTTTAAACGATTATTTAGAGATCTAAATGACTTCAAATAAAAAAAAATTCAACTACAAAGTTGTAGATCTCATCGAGAGCTACAATTTTCATATTGAGTTTTTCCTCATCCGACTTCATATAAAAAAGTTATGAATTTTTTAATAAATGGTCATTTCTATATGCGGTTCACGTAAGTAACTGTCTGTGAAAATGACTATTTTTACATGCAGTTCCTTATATGAACCGCCTATGATAATAAATAATCTATTATCATAAGCAGTTCACATAAAGAACCACCTGTGAAAATATATTTCCACAAGCGGTCTGTAACTGCAGGAGGCCCTCGCCAACTGTTCAGACGGTTTTTAAAATAAATCGCCTGTAGAAAGTTACCCTAGATATCTCGAAAAATAGTTTTTTAAGTAGTGGTCGTATCAAGATAACATTTTCCTGTTGTTGAACTACTGCGTCCATTTTTTACTTTTCATTTAAGATATTAACACAATCTTTAACAAACATGTTTGAATATTAATGTAATTTACAACTATTTCTAAGTAAAAGTTGATAAAACTTGATGAGGTGAAAGTGTTTCTTCATGACAAATGTATTAGTATTGATTATTTTTATATGTTAAATTCTAATAATTTTATGTTTATTAGTGGTCAAAATTTTAAAGTTTAAGTGCACTTATTCTATAAGATGATATGCATTTAAAAACGAATGTAGTATATATACCGCACTAAACAATTAATTACGGCTTGTATAATAATCACCCATATGCAAGGGTACAGGTAACCCGATAAGGATGACCGTATCACCGGTACGTTCTCTATTTTTTTTTCTAATGACATGTCATCGGTTGGGCACCACTGAAGACTGTGCACTTCGCAACAGAATATTTCTTATATTTTGTCCTACCGTGAAATAGTAATTAGGGCATCTCCAATGTATATAGCCCAACCAGGCCATATGGTGGGACCCAGATTAAGCTTTAGTTGTTACAAATACCACATTGCAGACAGATTTTATATATGCAAGAATATCTGAGCTCATGACAACAATCTACACCTAATTTGTGCAAGAGTCAAAGAAGCGGACAAATCTATCATTTTTTCGTGGCTAGAGTCCTTTTGATCTTTTCCTACATATTCATCCCCTACCTCCTTTTCGTGACAAATCTATCATAAACTAGATAACGTCGAGCACTCTCATACGGGTCTCCCCTAGAAAAACTCCGCATGTTTCCTACCAAAGACCGGCTAGTAAAGGCTAGGTGAGGAATTAAGGCTAGTTTAATTGGTTGAAGGTATAGATACACATCTAAACTATCAAGATTCGAATCTCCTTTATGCAAATTTATGTGCCTATTTTTTATTTATAATACCACCTATAGCTCGTGGGACAATAAAATTTGAAGTACTTGTCATAGAATGAATATTGCATGATATCATGTGGAATATCCGATGACTACGTATTTTCTACATGATAGCTACCACATCGGATGTGGCTAAATTTACATGGACAATTGGTATGTTTGGCAGATAATAAATAAGTACTCCCATCTTTTCACATTGCTTTCATTCTACAACTTGTCACAAGAATAAGATGCCTGGTGAAATAAAAATACCTTTATATTTAAGCTATCTTAACACCTGGAAAAATGTTAGTTATTCCAACTTGAACTAGGGGGGAAAATGAAGTTATGCATACAATTGCACATCTACCAATCGAATAGAAAACCATGAAACCGTTGACTCGATCGTGGGTAGGCGTGTCTCGTCCCGATCACCCATGCTGCCTTTTCTAGGTTCCTTGAGGAATTGTCATCCCTTGTAGAAAAAAAAACCTGAGAAGAACTGCTCGGAAAAGCCTCGGAAGGAACTTGGTAAGAAACACGTGCTCTTTACTAACTACGACGCTCACTCGCTCAGTTACATATTTGAGGGCATCTATGATGGGTTATTGATTAAGGTTGTGGCTAAAACATCAACATCATCTAGAGATAGTGCAGAAGATGGTCTTTCCAATAGATAGTCTCTACTATTAAGGTTGTCTCTAGCACATCAACATCTAGCTATAGCCTCTAACACCATATGCCTTGCACTACCTTTCTTGTCTATTTTTCCTAGGGAAAATTGCCAAAAAAAAACCCACATGCAATTTTGTTGGTTTGTCATAGACCCCTTTACAACTATTCTTTTGTCATTCTCACATCCGCAAGTTTTCTTTGTTGCCAAATACCCCCAATGTTTCTAGCATGGCTTCAAATGTCTCCTGTACCTTTTAATAAAAAATATCACACATTTTTTGCATGCTTGAAGAGAATGAATCCAACCAAGTGTACGAGTAAGAAGTGCATGCATATATATAATTATATATTAGACTAAATGGTCCCAAGAAACTATAAACCTAGAAAACATGCAAAAATCATGTCAGACCATAGGGGTATTTTTTTTACTTCAAAGAAAACTTGAGGTCTGAAATTGACAAAAAAAGTTACATTACGTGAATAAAGAACATCGGTGACGGGTGGTAAACTTCATGGGTGACGGGTCCCGCACCTATTACCCAAAACGCATCACTCATGAATTATCATTAGTTACGGGTTACGACCTGTGACTATAAGATCATAGGTGACGTGTCATAACTGTAACTTATCATTGACGTGTGTCAACTGTGTACTAGGAGAAAGACATAAGTGACAGGTAACCTTGTGACCCGTCACTTATGTGAACACATAAGTGATAGTTGAAGAGGTTACCTGTCACTTATGTGAATACATAAGTTACGGGTCACACGGTTACCCATCACTTATGTGAATACATAAGTAACGGTAATATTTTTTATCAGTTACTTATGTGTAGGTTACCCTACAGGTTTGTCATGTTTCCTGACTGCATCCTAGCGCATAGCCAGGAGTTGGCAACTATCTTCTCCCTGCAAACAACAGCAGTGAATCCAAATTCATATCAACAAACACACTTATATAACAACTCACTTCATCACATAATCGCAAAGGTTATAAAGTTCTAATCAATTCATCACAGAATCGCAGTGGTTACAAAGTTCTAATCAATTCATATTACATAAGACCTCACAACATAGGGTTTCTATAGTGCAACTTGCCACGTGGGTTGATGACTTCAAACATCATGAACTCGGCGATCCGTTGTTGAATTCCCAAGAGTGCAGCATCGTCAAAAAAACAAGCCTAATAATCCTACATAATTTGATATGTAACCAATGTCATGTTATCATAAAATTAAACTAATTACTGAAATTAATTATGAAAAATCTTGTATTGAACTTACATCTTGTGATTTGACATCCTTTGCTCAGATCGTTAATAGGAGAATGTAGTACGCAACATAGAATCCATATGTGTTGCCCGGTGGTTGTTGTTAGCATTGCGGAAAAGAAAATTTACTGTTAGATCAAAAGAAAAAAAAAGCAATATAGAGAATTTGGTAATTTGTTTGGTAACATTTACCGCGAACTCGGTCTTGTGTGTCAGTCCGCGTCTGTCTTTTGCGTTGTAGTCAGGATTAGCTCGAAGGAACTTATGAAAAGTCCTGCATAAAGAAGGATCAATTAGGGAACATTTGAATGTTAGAAAAGTTAAATATATAAACTAAGTCAGACAGAACTTACGCGTCGAGGAGTCCTTTTACAGCGTTGTAATCATGCTCTCCAGGTTTGCCTTTTGGTCGTACTGGTCTTGATGGATCGACCACACCAAGTTCTACTTGAGGCAAATGACTAGTAAGATCCAATAGCCACCGGTGTTGTGAGAGCCCAACAAATAGTCACCATGTGCTTCGATGATCGAGACTGAAATGGCCTCAGGGTCAAGAAATCTGATGGGCTACTTCTTCTTCTTTGTTTCTTTGATCAAGTGTCTACAGATAAGAATATAGTTAGATTCAAGACTTAGTGGTATTAATTAATGAATGTCCAGTTTCAAGGGACTTACAATGTGAAGGTACGTAATAACTAAATATCCGTGGTATTATGGTTGAGAAGGTCATATAAGTCATTGAAACCCACAAGGAAGTAGTCGTCTTTAGTTAAGAAGTGACATAGTTTGTACTGTACGACTATGAATTGAGCCTTGGTGTCTCTAGAAGTCTGTATGCAGTAATTATGCAGGTCGACACATGCTTGTCCCACCCTTGTTAGGTCATCTATCGTCATCAAGGGCTTCCCATGTGGGCTCTAGTCCACGTTGCTCCAATATCCATGGACTTCTTCGCCCCTCTTCCAGACTGAGATGCACTGGAGACCACGATGCCGCCCCTCTTCCACTGGATCCTTTGGCAAAGAGCTTCACCCAGAGTTGTGACTTCATCATTAGGACGGAGCTCCAACACGTGATGGGTGGCATTGCTATGTACTATGTCCACCATAACCATGACATCGCCAGCACGTATCGAGATTGTAAGATATGGACATTTAGAAGCACTTGGCCCATTGCAACCTCGATATGATACCCACCAGTCCTGATTACAAGGCTGCAGGGCATGGGTCCTTCCAGTAGGCCAATCGTATCTGGCTCAGTCACGACGGCTATTGGTTGATCAACCTCCTTGGAGGTGCAGCTACTTTTCTGTGCATTTCCTGGGCTAGCTTCCTCTGGGATGTAAATCTCTATTCTCATTGCTGCAAGCATTTGCATGATATTTGCATAAACTTTTCAGGTGATGTCCTGTGTCAATGCATCCACGTCCACTGTATCCGACCTCTTCCTCTTCTTATACATTCCGAGGTCGCCATTGGAGCGCCTCGGCCTAGCTCACCGATACACCATCTCCGAGCCGCATTGCCCCGTCTGAGACACCCACAAGCTTCGTCGTCGCCCATTCAAGCTTCTCCCGTCATTGCCCTCGCCTCCCAGCCACCAAAACCACCTCCCTGATGTGCTCCCATACGCCTCCGTCACTTCCTCCGTTGCCGACCTCCTTCCCGTGCTGAGCCACCTGAGTAAGCCACCAAACGGATCTTCCTCGCTCTCCTCTTGCTCCTCCACGCTCACAGTTGACGCCCCGAAGCCAGTGATGAGGTTCCAGCCATCCTCCAAAGACATCGCTGCCGTGCCCGAGCCTGGCTCCACCGTCTCTTCTCTGCCGCTAGCGTCGATTGCCTCCTCATCCACCCTGACCGTTAGATCTAAAGGCAACAGCCTAGATTAAAATGATCCTTACCCCTTCATCAACCAATCAGAGGCCGTCATGTGTCCAACTTGAACCCAGTCAGCATCTAAGCCATGTCATCCTACCACATCAGTCACCACGTCAGTGTATTTTCTGATGTGTCCACCCTGTCACCTTGCCACATTAGTCACCATGTTAGCACCACTACGTGGCTACCACATGTCAAGCCACATCAGCCAATCTACCCGGTCATCGTGTCCAGTCAGCAAGTCTTTTCTTTTTCTTCTATTTCCTTCTCTAATGATGTCATAAATCCTTATGCTGACATCATAATTCTCAATTTCCAATACAAATGTAATTCCAGTAAATACATCTTTTGCAATTAAGTCCCTTAAACTTCAATCTCTCATATCTTCTTCGTTTTAGATCCAATTTGGGCGATTTTTGTGTTCAATTTTTTCTAAAAACATGATCTATCCAAACATGCCTGTTTTAGATAGCAATCCTCACATCTCCATAGTAGTTATCCCTTGTTAACATCTAGACCCCTACAATATGAAGATATTATTTTGATTAGTAAATTTATGGTCGACACAATGACATATAAGTCCTGGCTAAATCTACATGTCATTGTACCACAAACATGAGTTTGTGATATTAAAATAATATATTAAATTTGTAGGTCACACATGTTAGTGCTTCAGTCAATCTTTTCTATCATTTCATGTGAAACCCTAGATCCTATCGCTTTATCTTTCCTCGTAAGAAGTCCAGTCAATTCCATTCTCCTTGCCTAGCTCAACCAAAATTCTAGTCCATCGTTCTATTCCTTTTTTTTTAATTTGGGGTTTATCTGGTGTTTATTCGATGTTACTTTTGTTTGTCGATATAATTCTTATTAGTTGATAACGCTTCGGATCTATTCAAGGGACTTCAATACCAAGGTTTCAACAATACTGAATAGCCTTTGGGTGAAAGACAAGTGTACTTGTTGATCATATTACTCCTATGTTTTAAGCTGTTTTGTTTTACAATTTCATGTTGTAACTTGTTGGGTACCATATAGTCTGCTCGGTAGCCTCATATCATCCTACAAACTCAGTTTACATCGTTGACAATGTTATAAGTGTCTATTTGAAGCTTTTCCATGAGATAGCTCCTCTGGTGAGGGTGAGGATTAATATGTTGTGGTTTTTTCTTAGTATCCACACCCCATGCAAACGAATTCTTAAACATAGGCATGTAGTACTTAGTGTCTTGCGCTTGCGAATAGCAAAGGACTTTCTCAATGGTTTCCAGTAGTCCAGTCCTGGATTTGACTGATGTCTACCAAGTATCTCGGTTATGAAAACTAAATCAAGGCGCGTACATAATGCTTCTAACAGCTAAAGTGTAAGGAACCAACTTCATCTGATCAGATTCATAATGGTTCCTCGAACATTGCATATTAAAATATGCCAAAGTTATTACCCTTAACAATAAGAGCAGAAAAGGCACTGCACTTATGCATATTGTATTTCTTTAGTACTCTGTCAATGTATGCCTTTGGACCTATCTCGGTGAATATCATTAAAAATGATGTAAGAAGCTTCATTGAGATCCTTCTTATGACTAAGATGGTGAATTTTCTCCTTCTAAACTTTACATAAAAGCAGTTGTCAATTTACTTATGATTTTACTTCATTATGGTCAATCTTTTCTCTTTGAGCCTAGCTTTAAACCTTTTTCGATGTTTCCCTTAGAGTCACTCTTTGTTTTGTAGACCCATTTACAGCCTACTAGCTCCGTCATGAATTTCTACTAAGTTTCATTCATCATTAAGCCATTCGCGCGAATGTTCTTTATACAAATTGGGACTGCTAAGTCTCATCGTTATGTGCTATATTAGGAATTTCAGAAACCTCAACAGCTCCCCTTAAACTATGCAATGGTTAGAGTTAGAGAAGTCTAAAAGCTGGAGAATCACTTCTTTAATGAGACATTCTATTTTCCCCATTGAAACATAGCCAGAACTACAATGCCACAGTTTTGTATAAGTCTATTATTCACATTACAAACATTCAGATATATCAAGAATTCATTCATAGGAAGCAAGATTTTTAAAAAAATGAATTTAATGATACACTTATTGTCTCTGAAATTACATTAATAACCATAATCGTCCAATGAAGAAACCAAAAATAAGGTTCCTCTTGATGGAAGGAACATGAAAACATTATTAAGGATAAGAATGAAGCTGCTATCTAATACTAATAGAAGTGATCTGGTGGCTTTAACTTCAGCTTTCTTCTGGTGGAGACTCTAAGACTTTGCTCCCCCATTCTTAGGTTTCTCACGATATGGAATGCATATAATGAGTTGGCAACGTGCATAATGGTACTTGAGTCAATTCACCATGAAATAAGGAGGAAATTAATATTAGGAGATTCATAAATAAATGTTATTACATCATTACCCTTTCTTGCCAGCAACTTCAAGAAACCAGCATAGTCTCTCTGATAATGTCATTTCTTATTGCAGGAGTGGTAGTATCATCCTCAGTTTCTTCTATGTCAGCAGCAAAACGAGCGGGTGCCTAGGGCGCCCTCTGCGCTACCTTGTCACGCTTAGCGACGAAATGTAACTTCTTTTTAGTCTTATAATCCGTTTGGAATTTCCTTTTGTTCTTGGACTACTTACTTGATTAACAAAATCTTTATTTTCAGCCCTCAGCCTCTCTTCCTCTTGGACACACATCACGATCAAGTCGCCCATGGTCCAATACTCCTTCTGAGTATTGTAGTTGATCTTAAAGGGAGAAAACTCAAGAGGGAGAGAGTTCATAATGAAGTGGATAAGAAAACCATCATATATTTTCATGGCCATGCCCTTTAGCTTGGCAGTCATGTCTGTCATCATCATGATGTGGTCTCTTAAACTGCTGGACCCATTATACTTATAGTGTTGAAGAGTTTCAAAATAAGTGTACTCGCATAAACCTTGGAGATGCCTTTTAATTGCTCCTCCATGGATGCCAAGTACGTCTTAGCTTTCTCTAAGTTAGGGATTGCTCCCCTTATGACATCTGAGATCGAGTTCCTCATTATCGTCAGTGACATGCTGTTGGACCGCTCCAACTTCACAAAAAGTGCATCATAATTTTTCTTAAGTTATTCATAATTCTCCACGCCAACAACAGGAGAAGTGGGAGCACCAACCTCAAGTGCATAGTCAAGCTCCAAAACGCAAAGAGAAACCGTCACTTTAGCTTTCCAAGCGGGAAAGTTTTTCCCCGTAAGTTGATCTATGTCGTCAATTGTGTTGGCAACAGAGGAAGTATTAAGAGCTAAGGAAAAGATTTAGCAAGATTTGATAATCATCATGAAATAATATTTGCACAAAATTAACCCTGTGTTGGTCTGGTTAAAAACATGCAAAACTCGATTCCAATCCATACCACTGTTGGGCAGAAAATAGGAAAGAATTTAACAAATACATAAATGTCACATAATTACAATCAACATTACTCACAAAGTAATTACAGACCTACGTAATTACGGACCTACATAAAATTAATCGTAAGATTCAACATGTGATCACAAATGGCATTGGTCAGTATGCAACCATGGCCAAAAAGACATCAAAATTCTCTAAATAAATTTTCCCGTTGGTTCCAATCTATCCACAGAAAAATATTCGTAAAATTTTGGTGCATAAAATGTCATTATTTGAGCCACATTAATCAATTAAACCAGTGCATAAAAAGAAAAACATTAAGTTCACTGAAAAAATTTGCTTTAGAGAAATATTCATGAATTTTGTACATTAAACATTATTTATTTGGGCCACTATAATAAAAATTCTAATACAAAGGAAAAAATTATAAATCACTGGAAAAATTACTTCAGAGAAGTAACCTTAAATTTTGGGACATTAAAAAATTATTTATTTACGTCCATAATGATCAATTAATCTAGTGCATAAAGTAGAAAACCTTAAAAATAACTGAAAATAAAAAATAAAGGAAAAAGCCAAGGCAGAAAAAGAAGGCCCAAAAGGGCCCCTTTGGCCAAGCCTACAGTGGCTCAGCCCAGCGCCTTGCACGTGTGTGCCCTGGCCTAGGAGTCTTCATGTGCCCTGGCCCATTGACACGTTTACCGGCCTGATCATCACGCTAACGTTGCGGTGCATCCATGGCCATTGATTCTAATTCGATGGCTCCACGCACATTTTGCCAGATCAAGGCACCCTATTGCCCCAACCCTAGCCACTCCTCTCTATCTTCTCCGAGAAAACCGTGTGGCCGAGAGAGGAATGGCGGTTGCGGGTTTGAGAGAGGAGCATGAAGTTTCCTAGGAGTTACCCACCGGCACACGCGTGCGGAAAGGCTAGCGCACGGTGCCATCAATGGTTCTGTGACGGCGCCCGACACGCACGGTAGAAAATAAGGTGCTCCGGTGAAGGCGTCGACGAGCATGCGAGGAAACACATTATCGGGGGTAAATCCCTGACAATGATTCTGCGGTATGCTAGACAGTGGCCATGTGGACGGTGTTTCAGGAATCAGATGTGTGTGTTCGAAGAACTAGGGGGCACAAGGAGTTATACAGGTTCGTGCCTTCTAGAGGATAATAGCACAACGTCCTGTGTGTGTTATAAAGGATCTCAGTTGAATTACAGATGATGTCTTTTTTGGGGGCCTCTGCATCCTCCTCCTCGCCCCTTATATGTAGCAGGGACGAGGAGAACCTACATGTGGATCCAAACAGAAGACCTCTGCTCATCCTAATATATAACCCGAACCATCATTACAGAGAACCACGCATGCCCACTTTCTCTGAGGGTCCCATGCAACTTGTGTCGTGCGCCACCATGCTGGCCTGCAAAATTCCACCCCGCAACAATTAATGCTACGGGACGGGATAAGGTCCTTTTGCGCCGACTCCATCCACTTGCCTGGTCGGACTGCTGATGGTGTCCCATCCGTCGTGTGCCACTGTGTCAGCCAGCAAAGACAATGCCTTTCTTCGCTGACCCCGTCCACTTGCCTGGTCGGGCTGCCAACAACGTCCCATCCGTCGTGCGCCACCGTGCCGGTTAGCAAAGTTTTATCCCGTAGCATTTTAATGCTACGGGACGGGATAATGCCCAACTGCACCGTCCATGACTTCGTCCACTAATGCAGGCGCCTGGGAAAGAAAAACTTGAGTGGTTTATCAAATAAAGTGCTCTGGACAAGTTGCGTCAAATCTGGCCCTGCGACCAGTGAAGCTGGTCGCGGGTATATGCGATGGTGTAGGGAGACCAGTCATGCGGGTGTTAGACTGGTCGCTATGGTCACACCCTGGTCGTATGATCGACCAGACCTTGTGTAGTATGCTTCTCTAGTTGCTAGGTCCCCTAAAAAGTCCGTTTAACTAGGATATCCCTTTACTTAATACACCGACACACATAGACCTAATAAACCAAAAGCACAGAAGAGCTGAGGGGGTCCACGCGCGACGACAAACCAAAAAGGAAGGGTGTATCCCACCGTATAGGATCAACACGGTAGCTCCGGCGGTGTCAACAGTGCACAATAGGTACGTGAACATCATGCACCCCCCCCCCCCCACTAAATTGAATGAAGGCTTGGGTTAGGGCTTTCTGAATTGGGGATTTTTGGGTTTAGGGTTCCATAAATTTGGGGAAATGGGGATTAGGGTTACACGAAAAGGGGAAATTCTTAGGTTTTCTCAAAATTTGCATAATTCCCCTCCTTCTCTATGCTTATGTGAGACCTAGACCTCTATTCGAGCCATACAAACACACATACATGCATAAATAGCGTTTAAATCAAGATTAAAAAAAAACCCTAAGTCGAGCCTAATATACATAAATCATGAACATGTGTGCTTAAAGAAAGTCACAATTTCATTAATCCAAAGCAATCAGGACCTAATCATGCTTAATTGACAACAACAGTGCTAAAACTTAATTAATTTGGGCCTAATGCACATCAATAATCCTTAACTAGAAGCAATTATGGCCTAATTAACGTGAGTCGAGCCTAATTTAGACTTAAAACACATAATTGTTCATATATATGCTTAAACCGATCATGATTAAGGCTAATTGACCACTAATTGGCGTTAACCGATCATAATTGAACCTTAATTAAGTCTAATAGGGTTCAATCTAGGACTATTAGGCTCTAATGCCATTGATGGACTAAGAATTCATCTAAGATCATAGCCCTTATACTTGAACACCTTGACAGCGGAAGCAAGAGCGTGCACCTATGTTGGGTGACACCATCTTGGTTATCGGTGAGGAGATGTAGTCGGTGTCGGTATGCACATTGGTATAGAAGGTCACCGGCTTGATCATGATGTTGTGGACACCGAGTCGTCGATGCCTCCGGCGTGAGGAGGAAATCGGTGTGGAAGTAGGTCGGTGTAAACGTTGTGGCGGCAACGACGGTCTTCACCTCATTCACAGCACACATAAGGATCGGATAGATGTGTTTTTATGGGGAGGTGCAAACCAAGCGTGGACTGGAAAAATCCTCTCGCTAGTGCCAGACTCCCCCATGGGTTTACATAGCGCTGCACAAGGTTGGACCGCAACCATCGGTGGTTGTGCTCCCGATCAGAGCGTGATTGTGAAAATAGGCTCCCCACATCTCCCGGTCGTCAGTTAGAATACATTAGAGAGAGAATGGGCCCGAAATCAATTCCAACAATACATCCCCTACCTCCCTACTTGTACATAAACTATATATTGTATGCACTCTGTAGGTATCCTAGGAAAATTATCTAATTCAACATTGGTAAATGATGACCATCCTGTGACAGGTGCTCCACATTTTCCCTACCAAAGATTGGCCGGTAGATCATTGAACAATAAAATTTGAAGCACGAATATGCATCATTGCCTAAGGGTTTGTTTGTTTTGTTTGTTTCAGGTTGTTTCTGGCTTCTGCTTGTATCAAAATGCTCAAACAAACAGATTTGCTGAAAAGTGACTTCTGAAGAAGTTAGAAGCCTACTTCTGAGGAAATGAACTAGAAGCTGAGAAGTTAGCTGAAAGTAGTTTTTCTGTGAAGTAGTGTGCTGAGAAAAAAAATTATTGTAAAATCCAACAATTAAAATCCAAAATTAACTTTTCAGAAAAATAAAAACACAGTTTTTCGGAGAAATCAGAAGCATAAAAAAAAGCCTTAAATCATTTGCCACATTTCCTTGTTTGTCGCGTCATAATAGTGTTTTTTAGTACATAGTGTGAGGGTGCTTTCTATCGTGCTTTTTTCTTTAAAGGATCAACCTGATTTGGACAGCTCTGATTTGGATTTGGATATTCATCCACTTGCACTTCTGTAACACACCCCTTTTTGCTCTATAAACACCTCAAGAATTGAATCACTCACATCCAATTCAAACACATGTACACCATGGTCAACGCCATTCTCCTCCTCGTACCCTTGCTCTCCCTGCTGCCCTTCTCCTCCCGCGCCCTGACCCAGGACTTCTGTGTCGCCGACCTGGCCAGCAGCGACACGCCGGGCGGCTACCCGTGCAAGCCCCAGACCGCCGTCACCGCCGATGACTTCTACTACCGCGGCCTGGCTACCACCGGCCCGAGCATCGCCCCCTTCAAGGTCAGCCTGTCGTCGGCGTTCGTCACCAGGTTCCCCGGCGTGAACGGGCTTGGCATCTCTGCCGCGCGCGCCGACATGGCCCCGGGCGGCGTCGTGCCGCTGCACTGGCACCCAGTCGCCACCGAGCTCCTCTTCGTCCTCGACGGCACCATGGTCTGCGGCTTCATCAGCGCCACGTCGAACAAGGTCTTCACCAAGACGCTGTACAAGGGCGACCTTATGGTGCTCCCGCAGGGCCAGCCGCACTTCCAGTACAACGTCGGCAACGCCACGGCGGTGGCTCTCTCGTCGTACAGCAGCCCCAACCCCGGCCTGCAGATCCTGGACTTCGCGCTCTTCGCCAACAACCTGCCGTCGGAGGTCGTGAGCAAGGTCACCGTCCTGGACAAGTTGGAGGTCAGGAAGCTCAAAGCGCTTTTCGGAGGGACCGACGACATGTGCACAGATGTTGAGTGAGTCGTAGTTGTGGTGTGAGAATAATTTTGCACTGGTGCCCTGCATGCCTGTGCATCTGTCCTGTTAACGCAAGTGGTGTTTCTCAAGATGTGGTGTCCCTATCTTTTTTTTAAAATGATTCAATAAATATACGAAAATGTCTTGGTTGTTCCAGGTCAGCTACTGACTCTTCCTTTTCCATTTGGTATTAATTATATTACTGAAAGCTGCATAGTTCTCCGTTTAGAAATGCAAGACATATTTTGTTATAAAAATCATCAAAAATAATTTTTAACTATTAATTTCTCTTATAATATATTATCAGTTGCTATAAAATTATTATTATATTAAAATTACTTTGAAATACATATCTATTGAAATAAAATTTGTAAAAAAACATGCATATAATTTTACTAATTATGAGTCAAAACTTATGAAATTTGACTTTTTCGAAACAAAATCCGTCTTACATTTTGAACGAAGAGAGTACTTGCGAGTTGCAAAAAGAAAACAAATTCACAACCAACTAGGCTGACCCAAATAGGCCTGACGGGCCAGCCTGGCATTGGGCTAGCTAGGCACGAGCTGTCAGACCCGTGTCGGCCCATGTGCAGGAGGTATGGCCCATGATACGACCCAGGACCAATCTTGCCACGTTGGGCCGGCCTAGCGACACGACGGGTAGCACAGTTGGCCCAGCGACACGACGGGCACGGTGACAAGGACGGGTCCTCGGACCCAGAGCTAGCCACGTTGCCCCACATCGATTTTCTTTGCGCACGCGAATCGGGGCGATGTGGTTGTAATGTGTGACCGCCACCTTTTATACTCATCCGATCTGATGACCACGCACCTCAGATGTCGAGGCAGCTTGGTGGCCACCTCGGGGACCACGAACGCGACGGCCAGCCTGGAGAGCGTGACCTGGTGCGCGTACTCCTTGGCAGTGGATTCCAGATTAGCAGGCGAGATGACGGCGCCGATGGACATGAGCGCGAAGTCAAGCACGGGGACATCAAGCTAGGATGGCACGATGACAAGTTCGACGTCCCTGGGGCGCATGCCAAGTTTGGACCAGAGGCCCTGGCGAGGGAGCAGACGGTGGCGAGGAAGGAGGGCTGAAGATGGCAATGCCAGTGGCGGCGTCGACAAGCGCTAGGCGGGCACCTGCTGCTTGGCCATCGTGGAGTGGAGCGTGACGGAGGCGAGAGGCTTCAGCTCAGATTGAGTTTAGAGATTTATGCCACGACGTGCCTAGCCAGGCCGCTGGCATGCGGGCCTGTGCCAACCTGTCACAGTCAAATCATACCGTACCAACACGTCATACAAACAGTAGCGAGCCTCGTGGTGGCTCACTAGTCACGGCCTAGTTAGCCAGCATAACAACCAACTGGGGAGTACAGCGGAAAATAATTGCACATAAGCAAAATATTGCAAGACCTCCATTCCTCGAATTCGTCTCTTATTGCTCCGTTACTTTTAGCAACTGAATTTTGCTTGCCAGTTGGCATTAATATTGCCGATCGAATGCTGTTTAGTATTGCCAGCGGAAAGGAAGGAATCAAGTTCTCATATTATAGGCAGATCGAATGGAAAAACAGCTAGCCAATAATGCAACAATAATAATAATAAAGTCTTTGCCCTAAGCAAGTTAGGTAGGTTAGAGATAAAACCTATGAAAAAACAGCTAGCCAATAATAGAAAACAGAAAATAAAATTGGACAACATTTTTTTTGACTTTTGGAATTCATGTTGGTGCTCGGACATTCCTCTCTTGCTATGCAATTCCCTGTGTGTCTCTATTTATAATGAGCAACACGTTTCAGTGAGAATCCTTGCGAGCTTTGAATGGTTGGAGCCATAGCTTTCGGCGATGGTTGAATGAGGCTTGCAGGAAAAATCTAACAAGTTTAAATAAAACTTGCAGTCAGGACAGCTCTATCAGTGCTGATATCGGATCCTTTCTTTAGGGTCACCTCATGCAGCTCATACCAGTTCTTAGAATAGTAGTTGGTACCTACGAATTTCAATAAAAATAGACATCACAAACATACATCGATTACAAACGATAATAGGGTACAACACAGAGGTCATTACAACAAAGGTCCGTAGGTATAAATTAACAAACCCACACAGCACAACGAAAATGACGTAAAAACGACCCATGCCCTACAGGCAGCTTGAGTGCAGACGAAACCAGCTTCTCTAATCTTCATCTTCTCTTTCGACAAAGTTGACATCTGGATCATCTGGGTCCACAATTAGCAAGTGTGAGTACATAAGGTACTCAGTAAGTCCTACCTCAAGGGGGAATATTAGATGCTTATGGGTAGATTAAGGATAAGGTTGTAGAGTCTTTTAGGTTTTGCGGAAAGCTAGTTTTGTTGATGCAAGGTTCATTTTGCAAAGACTATCTTTAATAAAAATATTTTCGAAGAGAACACGTAAGTTGAGCTTATGGGGGTTGACGGCTCTGGGGGAGATACTTCCATCCCGCTAGTTCCTACAAGTTTTTTGCCGGTGAACACACAGTCCAGGAAGCTTAGGGCACAAAGCCAAAACCCTTCTTTTTGAAAATATGGGCACACTGCCCACTCACACACCAAGAAGGAACTCACGCCGAAAAGCTAATCATTGTGATCAAATCATACCATGTCCTTGACCGAGGACACGGCTATCCGGATGGGTTTAACACTCTGCAGAGGTTGTACACTTTACCCACAAGATATGCGCAGGCTCCCACCTTAGCAACTGGTGGAGCTGCCATAACGAGACGCAACAATCTCACAACGAAGTCACAATATCCACCCATAGGGCACTAAGATAACAGGGGCCTTAGAAGATCCACGGGAAGGACCACTTAGCAATCCTAAGGCTTTGAGATAGCCTTAACAATATCACCAGCTGGACCTTAGGCTACGTACCACCCAAGTCTTCTCCCGGTACCCATTGCCACTACCGGCCTCCGGGTGGGTACCGAACTAAGTAAGAGGGGTTAGGTCAAGTCCTGCCCATTTAGGCCATGTGGTTGTACGAGTGAATACTAGATAAGATGCCACAGCGAACCGGTCCTTATACAACCGAGGCAAGAGTCTCCCAGCAAGAACACCACAAAGGCGAAGCTTGCTCCAAGGTAGTTCTCACCCTTGTGGGGTACCTTACTCACCCTCGTCAACACTATTCTAGAGCTTTCCCAAGTACACAAGTTTTACATGCACACGCACCAAGCACACATCACTTCATATTTTTGAAAAATATGATTAACATATATAAATAATCTAGTTCTTTCTTTTGAGTAAAGCAATCCTAAGCATACTAGTAAACAAGCATTCATCCAAACAATCATTATTGATGTTAGGAACCTTCTAGGGTTTCAACGGAATAAAGGTAACAATAACAAGGCATGGCATAAATAAGCTAGGTCATAACTATTCTAGCATTTCTTTAAAATCACAACTATTAACTTAATCATGCATAGTCCTATTATTTGAAACAATGCCTCTATGGGTTGTATTTGAAAACATAGGATCAATATGATCAACGGTTGTAAGACTTGCCTTCATTGAAGTCCTCATCTGCTCCTTCTTCAAACTCCAGATCCTCGAGGTTTTCCTAGAATGCTCCTTCCTCTAATAATCGCAACAATGATAAAAACGCACACGATCAATCAAACGATTAAAATAATAACTAAACAATTTACAAAAACAATTACAAAATTGACATGATTGGGTAGATCTCGAATTTAGATGAATATCTGTGGAAGAATCGTTGAAAACGGAGTTAGGATGGAGGAGAAACGGGCTTTAGAAGTTTCGTCGGGAGAGAAATTCAGAAAAAAGAAAAGGGGGGAATATTCCATTGAGTCGGCTCGGCTCTAGGGGCCCGCCTCGGCTCAATTTTTTTTTTGCGATGGCTCTGTTTTGGGCTCGGCTCGGGGGGGCCAGCTGTCAGCTACGGAGAGAGAGAGAGAGAGAGAGAGAGAGAGAGAGAGAGAGAGAGAGAGAGAGAGAGAGATAAAAGAGAGAGAGGGGAGACTGGCTCAGCCTAGGTCTTCCCGACGAGGAGGACAAGGGGGAGGGGTGAGAGGGAGAGGGAGGGCGACTAGGCGGCGGCGCGTCGGCGGAGGCCGGCGGTGGGCTTCGCCTGCCGGATCTGGCTTGCGGACAATGGGGGCAGCAGCCAGTGTCAGGAGGGTGGCGGCCGACGACGGGAGGCCGGCAACCGGCGACAGGAGGCCAGCAGCCGCCGACGGGAGGCCAAGTACGTCCACCGGGGGGAGGGGAAGAAGAGGGGGGGAGAGAGAAGAGGGCCGGGGGGCTCACCGGTGGTGGTGGCGCTCAGAGGGAGGCGGCAGAGTGCTCGGAGGGAGAGATGGAGGTGAGGATGGGGGGTGGGGAGTCTATGCACTGTTCATCTCCTTTTATAAGGTCGGTGACGGGCGAGCACGCGGGGTGAGGCGGCGTGGGGCGTGAGACGGTGCGGGGCGCCAGGCAGCAGCATGGGGCGCGGGGCGCCAGGTCTGCCGGCGCGGCGCTGGTAGGCGGCGGGGTCACGGGGAGGGGACGGGAGAGACGGAAGAGAGAGGAAGAAGAGAGAGAAAGAGAGAGAAAAAGGGAAAAATTTAGGGATTTGACGGCTGAAACTTAGCAGGTCTAAGATATTACATTTCCCTGTTGCTGTACTATATATGGAGCAGAAACTACACAAAATATATACAACACTAAGGCCATCTCCAATGGAGTCCCCAAATATGCAAAATCCAGTGCTACAGTGTTTTGCGGTCTACTGTAGCACTGGAAATTCATCTCCAACAGATCTTCTATCCAGTGATACAGTACTGCTACAGTGTTAGATATAGGGGATGCTGTAATAGTATTTTGAGGATGAAAATTTAATGTAGCTGTTGGAGATAGTCTAAGCAAGCAACTATATGGCCCGTATAGTAATCACCTATATACCCCTAATAATAAGGATGACCATATAGCTGGTACGTCCTATATATTATTTCTATTGACATTCCATTCTCAATTGGGAACCACTGAACTGGGTACCTACAGGTTGCAATAGAATAAATTTTATATTTCTTAGTACCGTGGAATAGAAATTAGGGTTTCTCCCTAACTAGACCATATGGTGGGACCTATATATGTTTGCGGGCTTTATTTATTTTTTCAATGATCAATGATGGGTGATAACCGTTATAGGTGACGGGTCTCGTATCCGTCACCTCAAACACATTACTGATGGCTAGTCATCAGTGATGGGTTACGACCCGTCACCACATTAATAACGAGTCATAACAGTGATATGTCACTTATGAAGGTCATCAATGACAGGTCATAACCATGATCTATCACTTACGACTTGTCAAGGACCCATCACTAATGACTGATGAATGTTTTCACATTTTTTGACATGAAAAAAGTCAAAAAAATATATCTTTTTCATCCGAGCCATCACCACTCGCTATGGGTCACTTGATATTTTTTTACACTATTTTATACTCTACGTTACATGGGAATCAAGCCCGCAACCTCCCCTCGCTTGCGCATCCCCCTTACCACCACACCCTCGCATGCATTGTGATGAAGCCAGATATTTTATCCTTTTAACCTTTTCTACCGAAGGTCATAAGTGACAGGTCATAATCTTGATCCGTCAGCAATGACTGTTTTTACCAATAGGTGATCCGGAGTGCCTTCGGTAAAATAGGCACAACTTTTGCATACGAACTATAATTCAATGTTTTTTTACTCTACAGATATCTAAAAAAAAGTTGCATCCATTTCTCCTCTATTTTTTTTGGATTTGGCAAATTTTCCGAGGTCAAATTTGACTTGAAAGATTGAGTTCTCGTCCCTTGAAGTTTCTGCATCATTTTTGGAACGCATATTTATGTCTATAGCCACCATCCCTTACATCAAACTTAGGTAGAAATATACAATGATTCCTATTCTAGTGCTGCTGGAGTGAGAAAAGGTAAGAAAAAATAAAATAGAAAATAGAAAATATTTGTGACTACTACGTTTTTGTACCCTAAACAAGTTTTGTCCAACGTGTGAATAAAAATTCATGAAATAGGCTAAACATAAGCTGTAACTTATTGATGTATTTTTCTGTAGATATTTGTAGTCTCATATCTCTTTAGTTTGAATCTTAGTTATAGCATGGTTATAAGTTTAGTGTTTACATTTGTGCTTTTATGTGTAAATATTCAGCTATAACATGGTTATAACCTTTCTGCATAACATCTTTTTAGATCTGCACAATACGTTTAGTTTTTTAGTTGAGCAAATTAAGTATGAAAAGACAGTATCTGGTCAGCTCTAATAATAGAGCTGAGTCATCAATAACAGGTCATAACATGACTCGTCACTTATGACTTGTCATCAGTGAGAGGCTATAATATCACCTGTCACTCATGACCGGCCTAGGGAGACAAGTCATAGATGATAAGTCATAAGTGATGGGTCGTAACGTGACCCGTCACTGATGACTAGCCTAGGACAACTTGTCACTCATGAATTTGTCATTAGTGATGGGTCACAACTTCACCCGTCACTAATGTCATAACCCGTTACTGATGACCTGTCATAAGTGACGAGTCATAGTCTGACTGTAAGGAACGGTGACGTACTAAGTGAAGGTGATATGCCCTAAAGACAATCATAAAGATGATTGTATCATATGTCTATATTAATGTACTTCTAAATAATATGTTATTCAAAGAATGACTATCGTTTACTCTGATTGGCAAGTATGTAACTTGTTCATGAAACTCTTTGTTTATATCATAATGTTATTCTTAGTCGATCTCTGGTCACGTATCATTATGATGATACATAAGAACAACACATATATTGATTTATGATCACGTTTTATGGATCATAGGTCTAGAGATACCAAGTCAATAATGTGGATATTTATGTTAGAGAACATAATGTTGGATAGACCCACTTTGAAATACTACTAGGATTGTTATTTATGATATGACATCAGTTGTTATCTCAAATGGTGTACCTGCAGGATCCTTAGACCTGAGATTGTCATTGATTCCTAGAATGTGTAGTCGCATACTTTAAGGTTGTCAAACGCTATTCCGTAACTGGGTAGTCATAAAGGTAGTTTTCGGGTTTTTCATGAAACATGTCATGGGGTGTGAGCGATCAAGATGAAATTTGCCCCTCCTTATAACGGGAGAGATATCTCTGGGCCTCTTGAGGTAGTTGGATCGAGAAAGTGCATAGCCATGCCAATATGATTAAAGAGTTAGTCATGATGAATCCACTACTTGATTGAGTGAATGGTCGAGCTATCACAAGGGTGGCACGTACCTTGCCTTGAGCTTGACTAGTATCGTGAGGCGAAGGGATCGATGCATGTGTATATCAAGGTTCAACCGATATGAGCTTTTATATATACTCGGGAGTCAACATATCCTGCTAGAGACCGCTATTGATTTCGGTTTGGAAAGGGTTTTCAAGTCATAGCCATTTGTACATGACCCTAACGGGTCACACACTTAATTGGTTGGAACAAAATATGCGAATTGGATTCGTATATGGGTTTTGATTGGATTGTGATCCATGAGAAGTTAGAGTCTTAAAGGGCTTCCAACGTGGGAGCCCATTGGCGAGCTCTATATAAGGAGAGGTATGGGTAGGGTGTGCTGAGGTTGAGCCACTCCAAAATTATAGCCGCAGTCTTCCACACGATCTCTCAAAACCCTAGCCGTGATTGCGGTGCTAGCACATCAGCGCTCGGCGTTTCTGCCCAGTACGTATGGATACCGTAGAGGTGTTGCTGCTATTGCGGCGTTGATCTTCTCAGCGAGTTGAACGCGACGTGTTCGGGACTGGTCGTCACCTGCTCGGAGTTGGTCTAGGAGCACGACTAGCTGCTTGGAGTTGGTCGAGGAGCACGACCACTGTCGGCGTATTCAGAACCAGGGGTCCCTAAGTCCCGAGACCAGGCCGGCCATCCGCCACATGTCACCACCCTGCAAGGTAAGAAGAAGCTAAGTCCCAGGAGAAGGTGCTCGGGGCCGCCGCCTCTGGTTCCCGAGCACCCTAGTTCCCCGATGATCCGCAGAGCCCAAATACCGGGAAGGAAGTGCTCGGGAGAGAGTGCTCGGGGCTGCACGTGGCAGCCCCCGAGGACTCGGTGCCCCGAAGGTCCCACCGAAGTGCTCGGGAGAGAGTGCTCGGGGCTGCACGTGGCAGCCCCCGAGGACTCGGTTCCCCGAAGGTCCCACCAAGTGCTCGGGAGAGAGTGCTCGGGGCTGCACGTGGCAGCCCCCGAGGACTCGGTGCCCCGAAGGTCCCACCGAAGTGCTCGGGAGAGAGTGCTCGGGGCTGCACGTGGCAGCCCCCGAGGACTCGGTTCCCCGAAGGTCCCACCAAGTGCTCGGGAGAGAGTGCTCGGGGCTGCACGTGGCAGCCCCCGAGGACTCGGTGCCCCGAAGGTCCCACCGAAGTACTCGGGAGAGAGTGCTCGGGGCTGCACGTGGCAGCCCCCGAGGACTCGGTTCCCCGAAGATCCTCCCAAAGTACTCGGGAGAGAGTGCTCGGGGCTGCACGTGGCAGCCCCCGACGACTCGGTTCCCCGAAGGTTCGCGCAAGATCATTCGACGACCCGAAGGGTCCCATCGTCGGGGTGTCATCCAGTCAAAGGCCCCATGCCACATTTAATAGGCACGCGCGGCCTGACATCCTGACATCCTGACATTCTCAGCTGCCCACGCCCCAGTGTCAGACCCTGCCATGCACTGGCAGGGGGGCGTGGGTCCATTAAATGCACGGGTCCCGTCCCGTTTCACCCGGGTGCCTCGGGATAACGTTGCCAGAATCGAAGCGCTCCGCCGGCCACCCTGCCCTAGCAGAAAGACAAGACAGGGTGGGCGCACCGGGCACCTCTGAGGCTGCCCGGTGGACCCCCTTTATGGCGCCCGGAGGCTTCCACAGTGGCGGGTGGTCGGATGCGCGCCGCATTTCTCCACCGCCCCTGTCACTTCGCCAAGACGAAATGATGACGCCTTTCTCCGTGGCACCTTGGCATTCGCATCCCCTCTTTCCCATTCAGGATATGTCGAGGTCGGCGCGCCTATAAAAGGAAAGAATGAAGAACACGTAAAGGAGGTGGTGTGTGAAGAAGAGGACGCAGACGCTCAAACCCGCTCAAGCCAAGCTAGAACACGAGAGCCTCAAGCTCTCAGTAGGTCTCTCTCTCTTGTAATCAGATACATCCTTGAAGAATTCCCTTCAAGGGCAGATATAACACTCACACAGGAGTAGGGTGTTACGCCTCCGTGCGGCCCGAACCTGTCTAAACCCCAGTGCACCCATTTTTCTCCCGTCAGGGCGATCATCTCCCATCAGCCATTGCATTTGTTTCCGTTCCCGCTTATTTCCCAACAAGCTTATCCAGGATCATCCCCCCGGCCGAATCTCTAAAAAGGGGTCTCTCGGGATCCCTGCGACAGGAGTTCATCCTCCGACAACCACCTGCTCGGAGTTGGTCGAGGAGCACGACCACCTGCGCGGGGCTGGTCGTGGATCTAATTAAGAAGCTGCTCGAGGAGTTTGACCCGCACGACGTTGGATCGGTCTACTCCAACTCTTCTTCTGCTGCACTACGCGTCGAGCGGTAACAATCTATGATCTACTTCTAGTATAATTTCCTCGTGAATGCGGTAGAAAAAAATTTATTTTAGGCTAGCGTAGCCTGCCTGTTTCGCCAACACTAAGAGGCGGGATGAATTATGACACTTAGAAACCTAAAACAAATTGGCTCCAAGCAACTTCACGAGATAAACATATATCAATTTCTATCTAAATATGCTCTAGGTTATCTAGTGTGTCTACTCTACCACTTAAGAGAATTGCAATCTACTCTAGCAAGGTAAATTGCAAGTATGTAAATGTGAAAACATAAATAAGGTAGAGAGACAAACTCGGCACAAGGGATTTTTATCCCGTGGTATCGATGACATGATGTCACTCCTAATCCACATTGAAGCTCCACAAAGGATATGCTCCCGATCACCAAGTCTCTTTCGGTCATGGCTCTTGAGCTACCAAGTCACTAAAACAATGTCTCAAGCACGATAAGCCACCAAGCGACCAAGGCAATGTCTCACCACTAGCCTCTCTTCCAACCACTTGCCACCGTAATCACTTCGGAGCCTGAGCCACCAAGACAAGGGTCTCCACGTTCCTGTACACATGTCTTGCCGCCACTCCACACCAAGTCGGAGGGTCAACAAACTTAAGCCACCAAGGCCCAAGATGCCGACGAGTCACCAAGACTCCAAGACATCGATGTACCACTCGGTACAAGCTATGATCACTCATTGATCTCTTCTTCAAGCTGTAGCACCTAGCTATAACTCACTCTAGGCCTATATGTACTAAGCACTCTCTAATCTTGTGCTTAATTACTTTGGATGATCACTTTAAGCACTTTGGTGAACTAGATGTCTTCTTAAGTGTGTATGAGCTTCCTCTAGACTCCAGCAGCATGTCACACCTTAAAATGACTGAGTGAAGGGGTATTTATAGCCTCAAACCCGCCAACTAGCTATTTTCCCAATAGCTTAGAAAAGATGTTAACACCAGATGAGCCGGTAAGAATAGTAGTACTAACACCAGATCATCTGGTGAGTACAAACTTAGAAACTAGCCGTTGGATCTCCACTCAAAGCCTCTATGGACATCGGACATTCCGATGTGCCTTCAAATCCATCACCAAACCTTCCGGTGAGTTATCTTAAGCCAGACCGCTCCACTTCTTCTATGTGTAAAATGCTCTGGTACATTGATCTTCATAGAACCAGACCTTTCAGTGGGTTGTTCTTCATTCTTCAACATTTACAATTACCTCTGTAAGAAATGCTCCGGTGCTATAATCCAGTGAGCATAAACCAAGCACCAGACCTTTCATTGGGTTGATCTTTAGTCTTTGCACTTGCATTTTTCTCTGCAGAAATATTCTGGTGCTATCCATTGCAGATCACCGGACTATCCTGTGAGGTCCTCAACCTTCTCTCCTTTGTCAGAAATGCTCCGGTAAGTTCAACACACAGAGCATTGGACTTTCTGGTGAGGCTAACAGTCTCCGAATACAAAGCTACGGTGAGTGCAAACTTGTTTGGACCGGACTATCCGGTGAGGTCAATTCTCCTGGGACTTCTCCAATTCAATTAAACTTTGTCCCGGCTTCAGTGGCTTCTTAATGTATTGCATCCATGAGACCTACTAACATATATTCTTGATAAACATGTTAGTCACAATGACTATGTTGTCATTAATCACTAAAATCACAATCATGGCTTAATAAGGTCATTTTTGCTACAATCTCCCATTTTTTGATGATTGATGACAACACAACCAAAGCAAGTGGCAAATAATAAATAATACCAATTGTAAAGGGCACAAAGCCTACCACATTGCTTAGATGCATGTTCTTACCATTTAGTCCCCCGTTGTTGTGGCTCCCCCTTTCTCTATTGCAACTATCTCTCTTAATCGACTCATGCAAGAGTTTTTCACTCTTTGTCAAACTAGGTGCCTCATGTTGCTTCTTGTATCTTCTTCTTCTTCTTCCCTTTGTCAACTTCGGTATTCCTAGATATATTGTATCTTGCGTCTTGCTTTGGTCATGAAACTTCTCCCCCTTTGTCAACAATCTCAAAAAGGGTTACAAACATATATTGAACTCGAGGAAGAGTGTTAGAGCACAGGGGAGAGAGCTTTATAGATCATGATCTAATGAAATGATACTAATTTAAAAGATATGCCAATTGTAAGGATATAATTCATGATACCAATTGTAAGGATATGAGACATTGATATCTATTAAAAAAGAACGAACAATGATCATACTTCATGAAACTCGCATGATATAATCTATACTCCCCTTTATGTGTTCATACATATAATGAGACTCACTTATGAATACCACATGTAAGAATGTAGCAATATATGCATATCTAGACAATAAGTAGAAGTAGAAAATTTAAGTCATATCATACATGGAGGTAGATTAAATATAGAAATAAATTGATAATGATACCAATTGAAGCATTTAAGCATTGCATACCTCCGAAGACATGTTAATTTTTTCATGAGACTACAAAATATACATCTAGCAATACAAGTTAGTCTCAAAATTATAATTTATAGGATACAAGTTTTGAATACTTGCGAGATATATGCACTTGTTATTAATAGTAATGAGGAAGGATACCCTATTGATTGGTTCATGGCACATAAAAGATACCAATTATGAAATTAGTGTCATGTAAGGTACCTACAACTAATAAAAAATGTAGGTTTCTCATAGGTTAAAGATAAGCATAAACAACCTACCATATGAAAACTAGGTGTTGCAATATATTAAAATATGCACATGTAATCCTAGACAAGGCAAATGTGCTAGATGCAAAAAAGAAATGAACAAAAGTCTAGCTATCATTTACCTCTTTTATCTTTGGATGGGACTTGGGTATATGACGATCATGATCTTCACCAAAGCGTCCAATCTTATGTACTTGGCTTCTTCACTTGAACCTTCATTTCATTTTGTGAGTCAAGTCTCCAAATCCTCATAGCCGCCTCGAGCTTTAAATCCTCTTTGGAACTCAAACTGATTGGGACCCCTTCGTATTGGTGATGACTTCCTTAAGTACCCAAATAGATTGGTTCCACCTCTAATTATTTGTCCAAACCATATGTGTAACCACCTTACCATTGTTTTTCTTCTTGAGCTTATAGTAGTTGCTCTTGATCTTGTAGTTAGACTTGGTGTAGAAGGTGAGGTCTTGTTGGAGAGGTTCATTGCTTTCTTCTTCTTCTTGGTCTCCTTCTTGATTTGCTTGTATTAAAAGGACTTGTGGCTTTCTTGATGATATTTGAAGCATATCACGGTAGACCCCTCCACAAGCTTCTTCATTATGGTAGCATGGTTATCTTGAGGATGTTAGACATGGTTCTTTCAATTTAATCTTTCCAAGTCCTTCTTGACATTTTCAACTTCTTGCTTGAGCTCGTCATTTTCTTGTGCAATAAGTTCATTAGATGGTTCTATAAGAATATTCTTAACACATATCTCATTGTAAAGGGGTGAGATAGATAAATCAATTAACTCATCACAAGAAGTGCAAGCAACTACCTTAGAATTAAATTTAAATAGAGAGGTAGATTGCTCCAATAGGACCTTAGATTGAGATTCAATGCACTCAAATTCAGCCTTAAGCTCATCATGCTCCTTGTTTAGCAAATTGAATTTATTTAATAATTGCTCTTAATTTGAAACAAAGGTAGCATGAATGCCATTGAGAGCATTGAATTTCTTAAGTTCCTTAGATTGTTTCTTAAGGGTCCTTTGTCACTCATTGATCAAATGAAGGAGTTCATCATGGGGGGAGAATCCTAATCGGATTCATCATCACTTATATCGCTATCAGTACCTTTAGGCATAAGTCACTTGTGAGATGGTTTGTGTGTTGACTTGTGTGATGATGACCTTAAGGAAGAACTTCTCTTAGAGGAGTGGATGACGAAGCTTTCATCACTTGAGCTTGAATCTTTATCTTCACTCGCCCATCTTCCCATGCTTACAAATGCTTTGGCTCTTCCTCTTGTGTCCCTCTTGTTCTTGGTCTTCTTCTTCTTCTTCTTGATATAGTCAATTGTGTTGACCAAATCTTCAATGGAGATAGGATGATCAATAGCATTGATCCTCTTCATATTCTTCTCTATCTTTGAGAAGAGCCTAGCCATCTTAGGGATCAATTTCTTCTTCACTTGATGTGCTTTGATCATCCTGTTCATTGCTCTCTTCATCTTGATCACCATCATCTTCACTTGAGCTTGACTCTTGCTCTTGCCTCCTCATCTTCGTCTTCATGTGTGAGCATGTGTCAGTGACATGGGAACCAGGGGTCCCCGAGTCCCGAGGCCAGAACAGCAGAGTGCCATGTAGCGCCCTCCCTCGGGGGTTATCTCTCCGAGGTCCGAGAAGACCAAGTCCCAGGAGAGGGTGCTCGGGGCCATGAACAGTGGTCCCTGAGTACCCGAGTTCTCCGATAACCCAAGAAGACTAAGTTCCAGGAGAGGGTGCTCGGGGCCGTGAACTGTGGCCCCTGAGCACCCGAGTTCCCCGATGACAAGAAAAGTCAGTTCCTGAAGAAGGTGCTCGGGGCCGTGAACAGTAGCCCCCGAGCACCCAAGTTCCCCGATGATAAGAAAAGTCAGTTTCGGGAGAGAGTGCTCGGGGCCATGAACAGTGGCCCCCGAGCACTCGAGTTCCCGAAGGACCCGAGCAGTCAAGTTCCGGGAGAGAGTGCTCGGGGCCGTGAACAGTGGTCCCCGAGCACCCGGTTCCCCGAGGACCAAGAGAGGGCATATTCGGGAGAGAGTGCTCGGGGCTGTGAACAGTAGCCCCCGAGCACTCACAGTTCCCCGAGGGCCTAAGAAGTCCTTCGTCGGTGGTCCCCACAAGGGCTCGGCGGTGAGGTGTCAACTGGTGAGAGACCCGATGCTGCATTTAAAAGGGCGCGTAGCCTGTCACTTCCAACCACTCCCCCCATGCTTGCTGTCAGTCCCTGCCACGGTCTGGCAGGGAGGCGTGGGGATATTTAATGCACGGGTCCCATCGCGCGTCATCCAGTGCGCCTCGGGATAACGTCGTAGGGCTCAAGGCGCAACGCCTGCCGCCCTGCTGTGTCAGGCTTGCTCTGACCGAGTGGGCACGTGGGGCTGCCCGGTGGGCCCTCCCCGCAGCACTCGCCGAAAAGAAGAATGATGACGAACAAGACCGCACGGGGGCGTGTTTTCAACCCTCCCCATCACCTCGCGCAGCAGCCCATGATGGTTGCTTTCCATTTATGGCACCTTGGAACTTGCGCCATCCTTTCTGGGCACGCTACCGCCCCGACGGGTATATAAGCGGGGCGGGCTCCCCGGAGAAGGGAGGGCCGAGACTTAGAGAGACAGAACGAAGATCGAATAGAGCACATCGGACGAACTCCGGTCAACAACAACGATGGGAGCACGAAGCTCTAGACTTAGACAAATATTCTTGTAACACAGCAGACCCCCAGAGAGACATTCTCATAGCATTTATAGCAAACACACAAGAGTAGGGTGTTACGCTCAGTGCGGCCCGAACCTGTCTAAAAATCCCCTGAGCATTTACTTCCTCCTGCATCCGATCATTCCACCTCTACCTGCATCTCATTTACTCCCATTTATTTCACGTACGAGGCGGGTTCAGAATCATCCCCTCGGCCGAATCTCAAAGGGGGTCCCTCCGGATCCCCGCTTGAGGAGTTCACCCTCCGACAGCATGGTGCTTGCTTGCTTATGAGAGCAAGATTTTTGGCGTCAGATGAGTTAGAAGCTTCAACCCCTATGTTCATGGTCATCTCATGGGTAGTGATCTTGTCGAGCACTTTACTTGGAGTCATATTCTTGATGTTGTTGTTGTCCTAGATGATAGAGACTATCAACTTGTACTTTGAAAGAAGAGCTTAAAATATTCTTTTCACCACTTGATCATCTTCAATTGGCGTCAAACCTAGCCTATTTATCTCATTGATAAGAATATTCAAACGTGAGTACATGTCATTGGTATTTTCATAGGGTAGTTATTTCATTCTATTGAGTTTCGTAACTAGGACATAATATTCCTCATTGCACATATCTTTTATGCCTTCATGAATTTCAATGAGACTAGTCCAAATATTATGTGCATTAGCGAGAGAATAAACACGATTACATACATCAATATTTAAAGATGATAAAATGATCCTATTTACCAATGCATCTAATTACCTCTCCTTGTTGGTGATGTGATGTCTCATCCCTTTCTCGGTGACTCTCCAAACATCTAAGACTTTAAGTCATTAGAATTTTCCAATGGATGAAATTTGTGCCATCGAAAAGTGGAGCACTATGGGTATCCATCCCAACCCTGAACGACACAACTCTAAGATGTTAAGCCTATCAAGAGTACGAAGCTCTGATACCAATTGTGAGGAACGGTGACATCCTAAGAGGGTGGTGAATTAGGATACTTAGAAACATAAAAAAATTGGCTCCAAACAACTTCACAAAATAAACCTATATTAATTTCGATCTAAATGTACTCTAGGTTTATCTAGTGTGTCTACTTTACCTCTTAAGAGGATTGCAACCTACTATAGCAAAGTAAATTGCAAGTATGTAAATATGGAAATATAAAAAAGGTAGAGAGACAAATTTGACACAATGAATTTTTATCCTGTGGTATCGATGACATGAATGTCACCCCTAATCCATGTTGGAGCTCCACAAAAGAATGTCACCATGTTTCTTCCGGTCATGACTATTGAGCTACCAAGTTACCATGACAATGTGTCAAGCACGATGAGCCACCAAGCCACCAAGATAAGGTCTCCCCACTAGCCTCTCTTCCGGTCACGTATCGTTGTGATCACTTCGGAGCTTGAGCCACCAAGACAAGGGTCTCCGCGTCCCACCCACGTGTCTTGGCACTGCTTCACACCAAGTCGAAGTTCAGCAAACTTGAGCCACCAAGGCCCAAGATGCCAACGAGTCACTAAGACTCCAAAGCGCCGATGTACCACTCAGTACAAGCTAGAATCACTCCTTAATCCTTTCTTCAAACTGTAAAACCTAGCTACAACTCACTCTATGACTATAAGCATTAAACACGCTCTAATCTTGTGCTTAATTACCTTGGATAATCACTTTAAGCACTTTGGTGGCTTAGATGTCTTCTCAAATGTGTATGAGCTCCTCTAGACTTCAACAGCATGCCACACCTTCAAATGACTGAATGGATGAGTATTTATATCCTCAAACCTACGAACTAGTCATTTTCCCGATAGCTCAGAAAAGTTATAACACCGGATGATCCGGTAAAAATAGTAGTACTAACATCAGATTATTCGGTGAGTACAAACTCAAAAACTAGCCATTAAAACTTCACTCAAAGCCTCTATGGACACCAGACAATCTGATGTGCTTTCAAATCCATCACCAGACATCCCGGTGAGTTATCTTGAGCCAGACTGCATCACTTCTTCTCTATGTAAAATGTTCTGTTGCATTGATCTTTAGACCACCAGACCTTTCGATGGGTTGTTCTTCATTCTTCAATATTTGCAATTGCCTCTACAAGAAATGCTCTGGTGCTATAATCTGGTAAGCATAAAATAAGCACCGAACCTTTCGGTAGGTTGATCTTCAATCTTTGCACTTGCATTTTTCTCTGTAAGAAATATTCCGGTGCTATCCAGTACAGATCATCGGACTATCCAGTGAGGTCCTCGGCCTTCTCCCCTTTGTCAGAAATGCTCCAGTGAGTTCAACACATAGAGCATCGGACTTTTCGGTGATGCTCACAGTCTTTGAACACAAAACTCCAGTAAGTGCAAACTTCTCTGGACCGAATTATCCAGTGAAGTCAATTCTCCTGAGACTTTTCCAATTCAATCAAACTTTCTCCCAACTGCATTGGTTTCTTGATGTATTATATCCATGAGACGTACTAACATATTTTCTTGACAACTATGTTAGTTTCAATAACTATGTTATCATTAATCACTAAAATCACAATCATGACCTAATAGAGGTATTTTTGCCACACCAGTCCCAACTTGTAGCTATATAAATGACGGATCGTAATAGGATCTGTCACTTATGACTCTTAAGTGACAGGTCCTGGTGACCTGTCACTTATGTAATGTTTTTTTTCTGCTTTTCACATAGTGGATGAAGTGGGCTTTAGTTGTCACAAACCCTGCAATGCAACAAGATAATCAAACTGATTTTTCTTATATGGAAGAAGGTATTGAGCTAGCTCGTGACAACAATCTACACCTAATTTGTTCATAGAGCTTATAGAGCCAAAGAATTGAAGCTGACAAATATATCATTTTTTTCCTGGCTAGAGAGTCCTTGATCTTTTCCTACATGTACAGCCCCCCTAGTTCCCTACTTGTACATAAACTATATACCGTAGAACACTTTTCTGCGGATTTTCCCTAGGAAAACAATCTACACCTAGGTCAAGATTGGTAAATGATAATCATGCTGTGACAGGTGCTCCGCACCCAACCAAAGACTGGCTAGTAGACCGTTGAACCATAAAATTTGAAGTATTTTCAATATAACAAATATTTTAATACATTATTGCCTAAGTCACATTGTCTCCTTTCCTCGTCAATTTGTCGCGACATAGGTATTTTTCATGCGGTCCGATGGACTAAGATGGCTACCACATCTGATGTGGTCAAATTGTTATATGGACACTTGGCATTATTTTTGCAACTAATCAAGTACTCCCATCATTTCTCATTGCATCATTCTACAACTTGCCACGAGAATAAAATACGTTGTTAAAAAAACTTTATTTACGCTGCTTTTTTTAAAAAAAAATTGAGCTGTCTTAACACTTGGAAAAAAAGCTACATATTCCAACTTTAACGAGGGGAATAAATGAAGAAGTTATCTATACAATTGCACATCCACCAAAGGAATAAAAAAGAAACAGGGCTCGTTTACTTCCTGCCCCCGGGAAATCAAACCAATTTTCTTAGATATCAGGGGAGATGGTCTGTCCAATAGATATATAGTCTCTTACGTAACTTGTCTCAGACGTTAACGCCATATACTTTGCACTACCTTCTTTTCTCTATTTCTCTAATTAAGAACCCTCCTTTCACACTATCTTCGCTGAAACTGAGTTAGAGGCAGCTGAGATAGATCATCTAATCCACAATCCTTTGCATCACTATAAATCTTGCGTGACATGGTTAGAGACAGCTGAGATAGATATACAATAACAAGCCCCTCATGGACTCAAACAAATTGTGCATTTTAAGCTTTCGCCAAGTCCTTTAGCCAGAAAAAAAAAACCCTAACTTTATATATATATATATGTATATATATATATATATATGTATATATATAGTCGCCTAATATCAACTATTAGTTACCAAAATATCTATCTTCTGTATCTCAACTATTAAAACCAGTGCAAATAACTTTAACAGATGTTTGCTGGCAATTGATATCACATAACATTTCCATGGTTGTAGTTGCTGATAAATCAACAAACCGAGGATGTGGCAACACAATTTCACAAGCAAGAACAAACCAAGTAAGCTCCATTTGCAGTCCATCCTCCGGTCATGGGACCTGAATCCAAATTTCTAGGTAAACCTGTCAAATTTTGAACCACATACAGAACACAAGGGGCGCATGCATGACCCACCCCCTCCCCCCTCCATGTGTGTGTGCGCGCAAGGGGGCACAAGAGAAACTTGAGCCGGAGGACGCATCGCCACTACCAGGGATGCCATGCTACCGTCTCCAGTGTGTACACCAAGAATTTGCGAAAGGGGGAACTCTTTGGTGTTCCCCAAGGGCGTGCTGCACTTTCAATACAACACCGCGGCGCGGCAACGACGGTGTGGCTCGCCGCGTATAGTAGCGCCAATTCCAGCACGCAGATCCTCGACAACACGCTCTCCGCCAACGACCTGCTATTGGCCGTCGTGGAGAAGGTCACCTTCATGGATGACGCGGAGGTCAGGAAGCTCAAGGCGATGTTCGGCGGGAGCAGCTAAGTCATTTTGGTCGTAGTTGTTGTTGTAATTTATGGAAATTTCAATGTTTATGCCCTGGGCCGCTTTATGGGCTGCCAGAACTGGGCTCTGATTTGCTTTGGCCCGGGCCCATGGTGGGCACCATATAAATGTGGCTTCTAGGGTTGGGAAGGGGAGCTTTTCCCTGGCTGTGGCGCTCTTCGATGTCTCGGGTGCTGGCGGCGGCGGCAGCAACGCCCGGCCGATTTTCCCAGGCCGCTTGGCTGGCTGCAACAGCACTGGAGGCCGTCGGTTCGTTGGATGACCGCGGGAATCTCGCTGGGGAGCTTGCGCCGGTTCTCTGCGATGAGGATAAGACCCCTATTTCTTCCCCCTCTCCCTCTCTCGGTGTGAAGGCATGAGCTTTGGCTAATTCCTCTCCCCTGTGATTTCTCTTTGTGTTGCATCGGGAACTAGAGCCCGAGGTCTCTCTCGTGCTGTCTCTGGTGCTCTACTCTAGAGAAAGGGCTGTTGGTGGCCGGAGCTGCAGCGTCGAGCTCGCCCGTATTGCGGTGGCAGTACGGTGGAGGGCTTTGTATCTCCGATCTCCACTCACTGCCGGCAACGGAGGGTGATAGGTTTTTTGGGTCAGCGGCTTGCTAGCCGTGCCTAGCCATTCTTTATTTTGATTTCGGTCAAATTTTCGCTGTGAGTTTTCTCCCACTCCCTCTGGACGGCATGCTCTGTGATGATTGTGTATGTTTAGATTGGGCTATTAGATGAGTACAATAGCTATAGACTTATGATCTGGACAGGGAGCTGATGTTCCTGCATTAGGCACAATTTTGGACATAATTTTGTTATTGCTTTGAAAAGAATAGCAGCTGCAGGCTTGTGTGCACATGTGGTTGTATGTTGGCTGCAACCTAATGCGCATGTGTTGCTGATTTTGCTTGTAGCACTGTCAGTTCCTTTGAAGGTGCTCTGTGCAGCTCTATTCTGAAATGTTTAGCTATAACATACTTCTGTTGATCTCATATTTTGTATGGATTGGTTGGTTCTATTATGGCTAGATGAATTATGTTAAAGAATTCCTTTTCAGTCACTGTCCAGAACATAAATTGTTTAGCTGTCCAAGTTCTTTGAGCTAGTTGAGATCTCATTAATAGCCCAATCTCTGATAAAAAGAAAAGAACAATTAGGGAGCAAGACTTCTAAGTCTTGAGGCCAATTGTTACACAAATCTGAGAGCAATATATCCTCTTTCATTTTTATGCTGTCATTATATTCTGGAGATCATACTCATATGCTTTATTTTGGTATTCAGCTATTGATGATACACATGTTTGGGATGTTTGCTGCTGTTAGTTTTAATTCTTTCAGTTGCTTATTCATGTGTATAAATAGCTCGAACATTTGGTATAGTATTTGTGTATATGGAATAAGGTATATGCTCATTATATGGTACTATATTCTTCAACAGTTGTGGTGTGAGAAAATTTTGCACTCGTGCGTGTACCTATCATGTGAACGTCTTTAGTCTCTCTACGGACTTTCATGTTTCAGAGTTCTAGTTGTCGGTTGATATGGTTCAATATATAAAGATAATATGTATTTATTGATACATAAAGGACTTTCTTCGTGATTTATATGACACTGCTTCACTACAAAATAATTATTTTCTATTTGGAGTAAAAATTATATAAACTTTGTATGAATAGTTGGGCAAATTCGACTGGAAGATGCATAGTATGAATATTTAATTTGCCCTTGCGAGATAAAACTCCACTATAATTCATTTGTGCTTCTCTAAAAAAATAAATCTATTTGCATGTGCAAAAGAAAATGTATTGTTGGATTTAAACATTAGAAAATTTCTAAACTTTGTGTTGTATGAAAGAGGCGTAGGTCCGCAGAATTATACCTAGGTGCATACCTTCAATTTTTTTTAAAAAAAAACTCAACGAGTTGACCAATGATTGAAGCAATCGATTGAATATTCAAAATACGGCATGCATTTTATTAGATTATAGTAAGTTTTTTAGTTTGAGATTAAAAATATACACATGAAAATGTAAATAAGGAATTAATATCCTGCAATTTTTAATGAATTGAATAACACATTGTAGAGTGCAATGCTTACATCAGCGATGCGTAAAGCAGCGCAACGCTTGCATCAGCATGGCGTAAAGTGACACAACGCTTACATCAGCAGCACGTAAGCGAGACCCTATACAAATTGTGTTAACGCACACGTGACGTGGCTATGACGTGGGTTGTTTAGCTTCATCTACACTGTGTGGATGCTCTAACAGCAAGGGTAATGTATAATATCGAAGTGGGTATTAAGAGGAGGACTTACGTCGTAGGCAATAGTTATTGCAATTGGTATAATGTATATGGTTTTAAGCTAGCCCTAAAATAAAATAAAAAATATTAATATATGTATGATAGCTAAGGCAGAGAGAAGAGAGAATGGAATGGTGGGAGAGAGAAATAATATTTTATTCCTTACTACCGGATCACAAATTTATTACCGGTAGTAAGTGTTTTTTTTTATACTTATTATCAGGTTCCACAATGTTTTTAACCGAGTAATAAATCTTCCTATCTGCTTTTTCATCACATTATGATGCCCTAAGGGTACGACTCCAACACATATAGACACACTAATGCGGGTGTCAGTAGAAAAGCACGCCCATTCACTTTGGAAGCACAAGCCTCTACATTTCCCGCGGGTGCAAATAGTGCACTCACATGCGTGCATCCTGCAACCATTCTCTGACTGCCTAGACAACATCCCTGCAGTATTAGGGATTTCAATTTTATTTTACAATTTAAAAAAAAAACTTCAAAATTTATGAAATTTTGATCATTTTTTATCCTCCGCTCTACGCATCCCATATATCTATGAAAGAACATTTCGGAAATAGATATTTCGTTCTTCTTTGACATTCATAAAATTTCATGGAAATTTTAACCCCTGACCGTATCAGTAGTTTGACACTTCGACTTAACCTTAGCCTGGATGGGTTGAGTGGACAGGCCAGGATGCTGTTTAGGTATCCGACGAACATTTGGGACTGCCAGAAAACAAGAGCCAGAAGCAAGCGTAAGTAAGAACTTTTCACCATCAAGCAGGGGCGAATCTTCAAAGGGATTGAAGGCCCCCTACCCTCTGGTGCTATACAGAGAAAGGAACAGGAAGAAAAGTGGGGCTAAGAAGGAGGAGATTAGCAGTCCATCCTGTTTCCGCCACTGCTATCACCATTTTATCGTTTAAGTTATCAAGATGCAATCAGTTGCACCAGATATCGGCAACATAGTTACGTACCAACGTCGCAATCACGGTATCACTACATGTTTACTTATTTTCTCAAGTCACGTTACCCCAATCAACCATGCACCTCTTAGTTACGAACTAATTACTAATCACATACGAGCCTTCGGCTGGCCGAGGAATGGGTAGTCCGTGTACCCCACGACGGGGTCCGGCGTGTAGAACGTCTTCCGCACGTACCTGTTCAGCGGCGCGTCCCGCCGGAACCGCTCCACCAGGTCCGGGTTCGCGATGAACAGCCGCCCGTACGACACCAGGTCGGCGTCGCCGGACTCCACGGCCTCCACCCCGAGCTCCCGCGTGTACCCGCCGCTGCACATTAACGTGCCCCGGTACGCGCCACGCAGGGCGCGCATCAGCCGGCTCTCCTCCTCGGCGCTGCCGTGCTGGCCCGACTCCGTCTGCCCGTACGCCGTGTACCGCGGCTGCGTCACGTGGAGGTAGGCGAGCCGCCCGGTCTCCTGCTGGAGGGCGTTGAGCCGGTCCACCACGGCCAGGCCGAGCTGCAGGGGGTTTGAGTCGTAGGCGTCGAGGTGGTCGATGGCCGGTGACACCCGGACCGCGACACGGTCTGCCCCTATGGCGGAGACCACGGCCCGGGTGATCTCCAGTAGAAACCGGCAACGGTTGGAGAGTGTGCCGCCATACTCGTCAGTCCGGTCGTTGATGCCATCCTTGAGGAACTGGTCGATAAGGTAGCCATGAGCACCGTGGATCTCAATGCCATCGAAACCTGCAAACGCATTTCATCTCTATATGAGCAAATAGCAAAAAGTGCAAAGTCCTGAGGATTTATGCATGTTGTGCTCCGATGTGTTTACCAGCTTCAATGGCGTTTATGGCAGCCTGACGGTATTGTTCAACTATTTCTGGTATCTCCGCTGTGGCAAGGCGGCTCGGCGTTGGATACTTGCCATAGGAGCCATCGGGCATCAGTATCCTCCATCTTGATGATATTGGCTTATCGGTTGAGGATATCGGAGCAGCACCCCCTGGCTGATATACTGATTGGTGAAAAAACATTAGTCAACATCTGAAGTTGTGACACCATATGTTGAGATTAGTAAGTTGGGGCCGAAATACAATACTGTTGGAAATATTGGGGTTTTTCCCATGAAATTCGAATTTGAATGAGTAAAGTTTGAATTGAATTGTTTTTAGCAATAAATAAACAAATAAGTAAAAGAAGAAAAGGAAAGTGGGCTTAAGGGGCCAACCGGTTGAGTGGTCATTTTGAGGCCCATTGGGCTGAGCAACCCAGCCAGCCCAGCTTGCCATGCCCTTGACCCCATCACACTGCGAACTTTTTTATTTTTATATTTCTTAAATCAAAAAATTACAAAGATATATATCCATTTTAAAAAAATGACACATCTAGACTCTTGTCACCCGTTGGCACCTGTCGTCCTTCCAACGGGTGATAGGTTAAAAAGTATACATCATTCCAACACTCTCAAAATTCAAAATACTATCAAAATAATCATAAAATTTCTGAAAAAATATGTGGTGTAGAGAATGCTATAATCTATTCCAAACAAATTTAACTCAAACAAATACTTATACAACGAGAAACAAAAAGACATTTTGTTGTACACTACAATCAAATGTCTTTATTTCTCATTGTACGGATCATATTTTTATCTGAAATTTTTTGGTGAGCTAGATCATAGTATCTATATGCCACACAAAAAAATGGAATTTTTATGACAATTTCAATAGTGTTTCGAATTTTGAGAGCAATAGAACGTAGCATTTTTTATTTTTAAACCTGTCGCTGTTAGAATTTTTGCAATTTTTTATTTAAAAAATATTAAAATAAAAAATCATGACGCTGCTCCTGTGTCCTTGCCTCATCCCAGTTAGGGCGAAGCAAAGGAGTAGGGATGGCAACGGGTCTGCCCCCGCCGGGTTTTGCTGGAACAGACCCGAACCCGAAACCCGACTCGCCGAACCCGACCGAACCCGAAATCAATATCGGACACAAAACCACCCCCGCCCCGGCCCCGACGGGGACTCGAAACCCGGCAGTGTGACAACGGCGGGTAGGGGCAAGGCGGAGGCAGCGGGGCAGGTGAGTGGGGTGGGGCGGGCGCGGGCGCTGGGTGGGCGGAGTTTTGGGTTTCGGGTAAAACCCACGGGTGAAAAAACAAACCCGAACCCAAACTCGACTCGAGTTAAGGCCCCGACCTGACCCGACCTGATAGCTTCGCGGGGTTTTTTTGCACCTGAACCCGCCCCTGTCGGGTCTGAAACCCGCGGGGACCTGACCTGACGGGGGAAATTGCCACCCTTACAGAGGAGAGAGGGGGAGGGGATGAGAGAGCTGCGGCGGCACCCAACGAGAATCCTGCCCTATGTGCCTCGTGCGCGAGCGAATCGGATCCGTCGCGGTGGTGGCGTGCTTTCCCCTCACCTATTTGACTGGAAGCCGAGCTCCTCTTCTTCCATCCCCAACGAACAGCTCGCCCTCTTCATCACATATTCCACTCGATTGCTCCTCCCCTCCGGGGGGTGCCTTTGATGCTGCCTGTGTCCTTCCCTGACGGACGCACCGTGCATGCGCTCTCGTCGCGTGCACGGGTGCGAGTCGCGGTGGGGCTCGACGGCGGCGGCAAGGCTCTGACCTTGTTCTTAATCGGGGCGCTGGAGGTTCTCTTGGTGCTCGGGTTGCGTCGGCAAGCTTGTGATCGAGTTCCTCGGTCGCTTGAGCCAGTGGGCTCACCGGTGTCCTTGATTCGGTGGTGTTTTGTGCAGTGCGCGTGTGTGCGTGTTCTGTGCAGTGCGGTGGTGACTGTGGTCGTGCTCTGAAGCGCGGCGTGGCCGCGTGGTGCGTGCTGTGTGGTGCCAGTACCGGTGCTGACCATGTTCATTCACTGGACGACGAGTTCCTGGTGCTGGTGGTGATCGCGTCGATCTTCTTGTCGCGTGCCTGATCCTTGTCGGCCACAACCGTGGCCTGGTTGATTCATATTCATCATGTTGCTACTTCCTGATCCTCGGGTACTATCCGTGGTGTGCTCCTCGGACAGTACAGCAGCATCATATCACCGAAGACAACGTCCACGACGACCTCAGCATAGAGGGGACATCGCTGTTTTCTGGGGCAGTGCCTTTGCGCGCTTTGCCTCTCTTGACTTCGCTCGTCGACCTGAAGTAAGATCATTCCAATTTCCTCTTTACTGTGTACGTGCAATCTGCTATAATATGTGCCTGTTCTGCACTTGTGTACTATTATTGGGAGTGATTGCATCTGAGGGTGGCTAAGTTGCTTAGTGTTCTTTGACCCTCATGAGTACCTCACCATGATAGATAATAATAGTAATATGAGTAGCATACATTAATTATGAATGTTGTATAAATGCTCATATTTCTTTCTGATATTTCTCATGATGATGTATCTGTTTCATTATTGTTTAAAATTTGGAATCATATTCAATTGAAAGTTGCTAAATTATGTCATATGTAACAACAAATACTACTCATAGTCAAATAGGGTAACGAAAATTAAAGAGTGGTATTATTAACCCAGGTAAAGTGAATCAAGCATATGCAAATGGTATATGTGGCCTGTTGAACAAGGAGCACATGATCAACAAGGTGAATTACCGAAATGAGATGTATTACTTCAAACACTGCAATCTGACTATCTGCAGAGTGCAGACTGTAGTGCATTGGCTGAAGATGAATGAGAGGCAACCATCCTTCATTGACTCACTCAGAGAAGAAGCAATATAACTTAATGAAAGACTAAATAATCAGGTTACTGTCCAGTTGCAAGCCAGAAACTTCTTCCTTACTTCCCACTAACAACAACATCAGAACACAACGTTTTCCAGTTGCAATATACTTTCACAATGGTGGACTGAAAAATCATTCAGGGCAGATCTAATCCTACTGCAAGAAATGTCTGGTAATTCAATGTTTCTGAGAAATTAGTGAATCATTTCCACACATATTTTTCTAGCAGCAATTTGCGCATATTATAGGCATACCTTGGTGAGAAGCTCGTCCTACATGCCATAACTGGCAGAAAAAGATGCTTCCCTTGGCATGAACAGCATCAACCACCTTCTTCCATGCATCAATTTGCTCTTGATTGTATATCCCGGGTACACGAGGAAACCTGAGACAACAATATTTTGTTACTAATGTTCTGGTCCCATGCTATAGAAAGTTACATAACTTGCTAAAAGTTAATCAGCAGTTGGCATCAGAAGAATCTCTACAGAACTCCAGATATCCGCAACATGATCATGTAGCTTAAGAGTGTTACACGTTGTGTAGGGCAACGGATCATACTGATCCCCTTCTGCTCTTATCTGCTACAGCTTACTAGATTGAGCAACTGAGGGATACCCTATTTCACTTTCCATTATTCTATATCAGAAATGTACCAAACTGCTGCGTTTTTAACAGTAAAGTTAATTCAGAAATAAAATTATAGTGGATCAGTGCATACCCCAAAAATAAACCATATGCAATTACTATGATCTATGACCATTCTTTATGTACACTCCAACAACAACTCCACTTGAGATGGACACGGGTCAGGAGAAGGCAATCGGCATCCAATTTCCTATTCTCTACTAGCCCTGCTCCGATACATTTTGAGGGAATCTCGGTACTTGGACAAACATGAAAAGTTCACGTTCTGCTGATCAGGCCACTGAACCACCACAGACTGACGTAATAACAGAAATACAGCAAACCCACATGATAAATGCTAGAACTATTACTTACTCTGGTCACAAACACATGTTTTAGAAAAGGTTTAGTCAAACTTTTAAAACTTTGACTAACCATAGCTTTCAAAATATTTAGATTGGAAACCTTAAAATTATATGTGTAGATTTGTTTTGAAAAAATATTTGCATAATAACACAAATTCAATAGATTTATAAATATAAGTGGTCAAAGCTATATATTAAATATCGTAGTTTATCTGAAGTGTCATATATCGTCAAATACCCGTTGATAATGCAGTATTCACCCTAGCCACCCCGTGCAACAGGACCACGTCTCCACCAGATCTAGCGCGCATCTTTCCATCAACACTAAGTCACAAACGTCGCACATGCTTTACACGAAAGCGCGAGCGAATAAAAGACTAGAGTATGGTGTGTACAGTAATCTAAGACCCCGGCACGGGTCATGGAAGACGGTAAACCAAATCGATCACGGGAACTACTAGAGCGGAGATGAGGTTAAGTGACGAGATTACCCCGAGCCGGCAGGCGAGACGATGGTGCCCTCGGAGATGAGCAGGCCGCCCTCCGTGGAGCGCTGCGCGTAGTATTCCGCCAGAGCGGGCCCCGGGACCGCGCCGGGCGCCCTGCACCTCGTCATCGGCGCCAGCACCACCCTGCGCACATGCACGAACGCACGCCCACGCGGGGCTCGTCGGACCGGACCCAAGCGAGAAATCAAGCGGCGGAAAAGACCCGGCGGGCAGAAGGGAGGCTTACCGGTGGGCGAGGCGGAAGCGGGGCATCTGGTACGGCGAGAAGAGTGACGGGCGCGGCTGCTGATCCGCCGGCGGCGAGCGATCCATCACGGTGCTGGCGGGGCGGATCGAGATGGGAAGGGGGGGAAAGCGAGGGGTGGCGAGAAGCCCAGCTGTAGGAGGGAAAAGGGAAGAGGAATGGACTATGGAGTGGGGTTCGAAAGCGGGTGGGTCGTCGATCCGTGGCGACGATGACGCGTCGGAGGAGAGGGGAAATGGGAAGGACGAAGTAGTAAACAGAGGAGACGATCGCCAGTAGGGATGGCAATTTCTCCGGTCAGTCGGCTATTCGCGGGTTTCAGACCCGACAGGGTTCGAATGGAAAATGGATCCCGCGGGGTTGTCGGGTTGAGGCTTCGAACTGAATCAGGTTTGGGTGCGAATGTGTTTTTATATCTATGGGTGTCATCTGAAATCCGAAAACAAGCTAGTGGAGCGGGCGACGTGTGCAGGTGTGGTAGCAGGTGGGCGCAGGATGGCGGGAGGAAGCGGGACATGTGGCGACGCAAGTGTGGGATGGCGGGAGGTCGCAGGGCGCGTGGCAGCGTGGGCGTGGGATGGCGAGAGGAGCGGGACACGTGGCAACATGAGCGCAGGACAGCAAGAGGGCCCGGGACGTGTGGTGGCACGAGCATAGGAGGGCGTGAGCGTGAGCGATGCATGTTAACGCGGGTGCGGGCATGGGATTGCGGGGCGAGGAGGCTTGCCGGACGGGCGAGTGCGGCACGCCGTGCGCGGTGGGAGAGAGAGGTGGGTTAGGGTGGCCCAAGTCCTCGCCGAATCAAGTTTGTGAACTCGGGTTTTGAGTCAAGTGGGATAGATCAAACTCAACGAAGGCAAATCCGTTGTCACCTCTAAACCCTAAATCCTAATTGTGGATGAGAAACAAGATCCTCTGACTTCACTTATTTGTAAAGTCAGATAACTTCAAACAGAGCTAAGCCACTAGATTAAGGACAAACAGTTCAGATCTGATACTACAGTATTTAGTGAACAATATAGTTGTGCTATAGTACGTGTAACCGGTGCTTATGCCACAATAACTAACTACAAATTACTTTTCACATAGACTCAATTTACTATGCACATCTGACTTCACATGGCTGAAGAGGATCCCGGTCCAATTGATCACCAGGGGATGTCTTAGCGACATGGGTGTCACCGTCTTTTGTGCATAGGACAGGGTCAATTTCAGCATGTGCGTCGCGTAAGGGTGCACGGAGGACGGTGGACGATGGTCTGGCAGCTACGGGGCCATTGGCTAGCCGGTAACTCCGAACTTAACCGTCCAGATCCTCTCGGCTTTCACGGTGGTGGCAGCAGCAAATCTTTCCTTTTTTCCCCAAGAAAGTACAATAAAACCGTAGCAAATCCTCTACACCACGGTTCAAAACTATGTCAAAAACTGATCAAATATCGTAAATATCGGTCGATTCGGTGGAATACGAATTTGAAATGTGATCGATTTTCGTATTTAAATTCAAAAATTCAAATCAGATTTGAAAAATAAAAAATTTCATAAAAAACTAGAGACAATTATAAGAGTATCTGTGAAAAAAATAAAAAATATATATCGTTTGCATCAAGAAATGTATGCTCAAATATTGGTAGTTTAAGAAAAGGCCAAAAAAATAGAAAAAACCCAAAAAACCCGAATGTATGGTGCAAACAGCCCATTTCAACTTAGCTCTATGAGATAAGGGCAAGGGGATAATTTTTTTCCTTAGGTATGATATATGCATGGAGTAGATAATATGATTAAACTAAACCTAGCAAATGGCATGCCATATTTATTTCTATTTTTTGTGATTTTTTATTTTCCTTGAACTTCAATAAAATTTGAGAAATGCGATTGGTAAATCGGTAAAACGACTAGTTTTCGACAAAATCGTTCAAAATGCAGTCATGCGGAAAATTCGGTCAGTTTTCAAAACACTTCGATCGGTTTTCTATTCAAATCGAACGATGACCAAATATCGATTCAACCGGATTTTTCTTCCGATTTACATATTTGATCGAGTAAATTTTAAGTGAATTCTCACCGAATTTTGTGCGAATTTTCCCATACTCATGAATTTCAAAAATTCATTGGGTAGTGATTTCTGGTGGTCGATCAATTTTGTAAACACTGCTCTACACTACATAATTTTTTCATAAATTTTTATGATAATTTTGATAGTGTTTTAAATTTTAAGAGCATTAGAACACAATATTTTTTATTTTTAAACATGTCGTCCGTTAGAACGGCTATAAAAGTCTAGATCTGTAAAAAATTTTGGTACGGACACATATACTTATAATTTTTTATTTAAAAATATAAAAGTAAAAAAGTTCCAATAACTGCAACAAATCTGAGGTTTTTTAAGGGTATAAAAGTCGTACACACGTGCACGCCCATCGCATACTAAGAAGGAATTAGAAGACTCGAGACCTCTAATACATGAAAACATACAGCACTACTAAATATACATGCGTATATATACCTAGCTTAACTCGGACTCAACGCGGGCGCGAGTGCGAAACAGCATAGCCCAAGAAGGAAACAACGGCGCAGCACGGCCGAAACGGGAACTGGACCAGCCAGTGGGGAGTTCTATCCTGCAGCCGAAACTGTACTAGGCCCGACCCGTATGGAACGCGACTACACGCCACCACGTCAGGAGTTTTTTTTATATATATTTTTTGGATTAAAAATTTAAATAAATAGATTCCTCGTGAAATTTTTTTTGCAAAACTAGACGACTGCAGCCCCCTTAGAAGGCGGTTAGGCCTGCTAACCGCCCCCCTGGGAGGGCGGGTGGCCTAACCGCCCCCTCAGAGGGCGGCAAGGGGGCTAACCGCCCTCTCAGGAGGTGGGTAGTGTCTGGGAGGGCGGTTAGCAGCCTAGCCGCCCTCTGAGGGGGCGCTAGTGGTATTTTTTTTCCCGAAAATTGCAAATTTTTGTGTATTTCATCAAAAATTAAAATAGGGCATTAAGAAAATCTGGAATTAAAAATATTGAAGAGGAGTGAAAACGGTATACTGAGGAAGCGAGAATTTGGAGTAGGTTATGTAATAGTTGGAGAATAAAAAATCAGTAATTAGCACTTGCAGCATATTACGTGGGTATGCGGTGCGAACGACGACAAACATAATACTAAACATAGGGTGAAAACATTACATAAGACTGTAACTACGACAACACGACGAGAAAACGAAGGTGGCATGTACAATTCGCACTAAGACCTACTTATTAGTGTGCCGCTCCTAATCATAACATGCCTTAGGGAGTGCAAGTATGTCGGGTTACATTAGATACTCTCTACTGAGTGCATCTAGGATATTTTCCCTTTCGGAGGGCATCAGGACCTGCCGCCTTAGCACGGCGGGCTCTCTCCCGCTTCCTTGCCCTCTCAACTTCCCGAGTCTGAGGCACGGTATGGTCGTGCGCCGCCTTCCTCATGCGCTCTTCTTCCTCCCGCTTTAGGCGAAGTTCCTCTTGCTGTTGCTCGTACTCCCGACGTACATACACTTCCCTTCTCCACCTCATGCTCATGTCGGTCCACTGCTTTTGTTCCTCATTTTGCTCATTATCGAGCCATTGAATAAAATCACAGAGCAGTGGAGGGGACTGAACAAATAGAACAAGATGAGCGGTTAGTAAAACAGGGTGCAAAATCGGCAGAGATATGGCTGATATCTGTTGTTATACCGGTGGATACTCATATGTTCCATGTTGAGGCTTGTCATATTCGTAGTTAGCACACATGAATAAGCGCAACCCATAAGTGTATGAGATGTCCTGCGACTCGCGGAGCCTGCAAAGGTCACCACAGAAGCACATCGGTAGTTCGATACCTTGAGGGATGAAAATCCCCCAATATTTCTTTGGTGGGTTTGGTGGAGCTGAGGAAGACATTGCACTTGAGAGATCTGAGAAATGAGTGGTGCATCAACGTATGGAGGTTCGGCTATTTATGGTTGGGGAGGCAGGAGCATTGGATTCGCTCTTGAAGAAAGGAGTGAATGCAAGGGCTCAGATGGTGGCAGGAGCATTAGATTCCATCTTGAAGAATAGGAAAGTTGTGTCATTGATGATGGACAGAGATTCCATGTTTATTGGTACCTGTGTTGTCATTTATTGTGTGGTAAAAGCTGTCCGGTGTTGTCACTTCTTGTCTAAAGCCTACGCAAGGAGACATATGTTGTCATGTCATGGTTAAAGTTCAGTAGTGTGGTCACTTCGTGATTAAAGTTACACTCCTGACAGAATAAGCGAGGTGTCACTTCTTGCATAAGTAGCTTTGTAAGACATACATTGGTGAGGACGATAGAATGTAGCGTGTGGTCATGTCGGATTAAGAAATGCAACTAGGATGCCATCATATTGGAATAAGAAATGCAGTTACGATATGCTAAGTGTACCATAAAGAGTACACGTGTATGAATACATAGGAGTACATCACGAATCGAATATGCATATGTAAGTTACAAAAACAAATCTAAAATTCTACTGTTGTCTCCCCCGCTGCTGTCGGCCGTGCCCTCCATCATGGTCCCGATGCCGCTGGTTGACCCTCACGTGGCCCTTGGAGTAGGTGAGGGGTCAGGTGGACTGACCTGTCTGGTAGGCCTAGTAGGGAGCACCGGTGTCGAGGCCTCGTCCTACGTGGGCTATGTCCGAAGGGGAGCACTGGGTACCTGGGACTGCTGGAGGACGTCGTAGTTAGGTGTGCTCTCGAAGAAGTCACGAACGAGGTCGTACACGGGGTCCGGGCCAGCCTCATCCTCCTGACTAGGGTACGAGGACTGTGAAGGCTTTCCTGGCGTCCATGTGTATTGGCTAGAGGGGCCAACGAACAAATAATTATATTAGATATGAACAATGTGGAAATGAAAGTAGTAGTAAAAAATGCACGATTGTACCTTCGTGGTATGCCGGTGCAGCAGAAGATGGCCAGGCGGGCGTGCCGTAGTATGGCTCGAACGGTGCTGGTGGGATAGGGCGTGGGGCTGCTGAAGATGGCCCGGTCTCATCACCGAAGTAACCTGTGCACAATATTAGCTTAATTTGCTGAATATATTGAAAACGGGGATGAAGGGGGCGCGCGGTACCTGAGGGTGGACGCACAGGGCTCGGTCTACAAGGCTGCGTCGAGGCTTGTGTAGTGCACCTAATAAAAGTTTAATAATCAATGCACTAGTAGGAAACGAATATATTTGAACGTCATGCGAATTAAAAATTCGTACCTATTTGCTCCGAGCCTGCATGACGTGGTAAAAGGGGTCGTGTGGGTGCTGACACCAATGAACGGCGGTGCACATCTAACCTCCAAGACAACTCGGCGTGGACCCCACTAGACTTGGGAGGCGCTCCAGCTACATCTGTGGTGGATCGACAGGAGGTAAGCTTCAAGGCGCGCGCAGCCTTGTCGAAAACCCGCTTGATGAAGCCCGCAACATCCGACGCACTGAGGTGCTGGCCTTGCCGGAGGCGGTCCATGGCACCAGCTGCATCCCTATGGACATCGTAAATGATATCAGCCTGCGTATACGAACAAGAAAAAAAACAAATAAAAGGTACAGGTTTTGTTCCTTGAGTATGGACTACTGACTTGTAAGTAAAACGTACCGCTAATGCAGCGTCCTCATCCCAATGGACCGGGTATGCCTCCGTAGTCGATGCGATGTGGGGCCGGACACCCTCAGGGGTGTAGGTGACGCGCCTCCTCTATGACATCCTATAGCGCTTGAGCTCATGCTGCCACGTAAGGGGCCAAGCGATCTGCCCAGAGGTTGCCAGTCGGCTAGCCTTTGCGTGTGTACCTGCAAGTGAACCATGTTAAATGTAAATCATAGTAAGACGAATATTGCAAAAATTTTAATTATGCATATGTACCTGTGGACGTGCACGGGGACAGTACAAATGTGGATGAGAGGGAATGCCTGGTGACGGCCAAACTGCAGCATGACGCGGTGCAGTGAGTACTCCTCGACGTAGATGTCGAAGACAAGCGGTGCCTTCGTAAGCCAGTAATCCTTGTCGCGGGTACACAACGGTGACAAATCCAAACCTGCACGACCTTGGATGGCCAAGATGTTGTACGGCTGCAAAATGCCTTCTACAATTCCAACAAGTGGGAGAGATCGCATTCCTCGCATGATCCAGTTATAAATCTCTGCAAGATTTGTTGTCATTACTCCATACCTTGCACCACCACTGTCGTACAACAGAGCCCATTTTTCATTTGGCTCATTACGTATCCACTGTGAGAAGCTCCTAATAGCTGACCCTGACCTCCTTACTATCTGCAGAGTATCTGTTGGGAGAGATCCAAGAGCTATCGGTTCATCACCATTTGGTGCAGCCTCCGCTGTCAGTTTTAGAGTTAGCTCATCAAGTCTTGCCCAAAGGGCATTGAACTTCTGTTGCTAGTTTTGACTGCACAACTTTTTGAAAAGCTTCATCAACTCTTTGTTTTTAAACTATCTGTAGAAGTTCGCACCCATATGGCGCATGCACCACCTGCTCTTTAGGTCGGGCCACTGTGCTGCTACACCCCGTCGAACACTATCATGTTGCATATCCAGCAAAGTCTGCAGTAACTCTGCATGTCTATCATGAATCAGACACACATCTGGTCGGTCTAAAACAATAGCATGTTTGACCCGCTCAAGGAACCAATACTAGTTGTCCCTGTTCTCACTCTCCACGAAAACAAACCCTAGTGGTAGGACTTGGTTGTTACCATCGACCCCAATTGCAGACAATATCTGTCCTTTGTACTTCCCAGTCAGGAATGTTCCATCCAGGCATATGATGGGTCGACAATACCGAAATGCTTTGATGGTTGCAGCGAATGCAAAGAAAGCATGCTGCAATACTCTTTTCCCGATATACTCCGTATCAGTCGAGGGGTAATGCTTGATATTATAGTAGCTGCCTGGGTTCCTTCCACAAATTGTGGCTAATTGATGAGGTAGATTGTGATATGAATCTTCATATGTTCCGAACCTCATCTCAATAGCCTTTTGTTTCGCCCTCCATGCCTTCGCATAGTTTATTGTGTACTGGAACCTTTGCTCAATAGCATAGATTATTGATCGTGGCTCATACCTTAGGTTGCCCACAATCTCCCCGTACATAACATTTGCAATAAAGGCAGATGACAGGTTCCGGTGGGTGAACTCTATTTCCTCAATGTGACAATTATGTTCCTTAACTATTGAGCACTGCCAATAGTCTACCCATTTCCCTCTGAATGCGTGCACCCGCCAAGAACACTGAGGCACCAAACACTTCACATCATACTCCCTTTTACTGGATTTAACAACCTTGAACTGCCTCCGAAGAGACAACGATCAGAATTTAACTGCATCAATAACCGCCTTCTTTGTAGGGTACATAGCACTCTGGGATACCTCGTTCTTATGGTACTATCACGGTGTGATCAGCATCGCTAACCATCAGCTTTGAAAATTCATGATCCCTCCAATCTGCAGGCACTGGAGCATTACCCTCCTCGTCAGATGAATCCCCATCAGCAAGGCCTTCCTCCAACTCCATCTCTTCAATGATGCTAGGGATATGCTCCCCTTCATCGGTTGCAGCTCTGGAATATCTCCAACATCTTCCCTGGTCCCAACATTAACCTGGTCCAATTCATCTTCCACTGCCTCACTTGGTCCTGCTACTGCTTCCGCAAAGTTCACCTCAGTTTGATCTTTTAGGTACGCCTCGGCTAACAAACCAGAGGCAGGCAACATTCACAAGATATATCTATATACTGCCTCTAAGTTGATGTGGCTTCGATGGGAACAAGCTCGCTAAAGTATCCATGACTAGCACGGTTGAGGACAGCTTTCAGCTTCAGCTCATGTTGCTGCGGATCCAGTTGGAAAAACCGCATGAGCCATTTGCACACACCCACAATGGTCCTCTCATTAGCTTTACTAAGACCCTTCATGACATGACGAAATCCAGACAGATCTACACCGTTAGGATTGTACCTAATTTCACCCTCACCATAATATATCTGAAAAATTAATTTATCTGCCATCCCTGGAAACACCTGTAAATATAACCAATGTTAAGACCGACGAACTATATTTCTCATTATCGGAGAAAATAATTTACCGACACCGATTCATACATAACAATAGGTTTTCAATAATAGTCCTACCCAAACTTATATACAAATATTACTCTATACAATCTACATTTAATAGCTATTCTACCGTGTGGAAATTAAATGCTACCATTTTCTAAACGCTACATCCTAGGTTCGCCTATTATCATACAGTGCTAGCTCCTAGATCGCACAATACAATCCTACAATTATTATTCTATAAAATCTACATTTCCAAAACTAACATACTAAAAATAATATTCTATATTTCACTGTTATCCTACCATGTTCTAAATAAATTTGACAATTTTCTATTAAACGTAGCTGTCGGAGGATTAACTCCTGTCGCAGGGATCCCGAGAGACCCCTTTTTAGAGATTCGGCCGGGGGGATGATCCTGAATAAGTTCGTCGGAGAAATAAATGGAAGTGGAAGTAAATGCAACGGCCGGTGGTGGGGGATGATCGACCTAGTGCAAAGGGAAGTAAATGCACCGGAGTTTAGACAGGTTCGGGCCGCACGGGGGCGTAATACCCTACTCCTGTATGGATGCAATAACTGTCCTGAGGGAGATCCCTCAAGGATGTAGCTGGTTACAAGAATATTATGTCTAACCAAGAGCTTGAGGCTCCTTGTTCTTGGGCAGGGACTACGGTTTTGTTCTTGGTGTTTTTGTGTTCGATGCTTACGGTCTCTTCTTCGTTGGTCGCGGCACGGTTGACTGCTTGGGCTTTTTTCTCTGATTTTTTGATCCCTCGTTCTCTTCTGTGTGCCGACCCTTTTATGCACTCGCCGGCTGCGGCATGCCCCGAACGGGAAGGAGGGGGCACAAGTTCCAAGACGCCATGACTGAGAAAGACGTCATCATTTCCTCTGGGTGAAGTGACCGGGGAGGTGGAAAACGCGGCGCACGCCTGGTCACTTGTCACCATAAATGCCCTGGCAACGGGCGCCGTTGAGAGGGCCCACCGGGCAGTCACAGAGCCACCCGGCGTGCCCGCCCTGTCTTGTTCCCCTGCCACGGCAGGGCGGCAGGCGGAATACCTTGATCCTGGCAATGTTATCCCGAAACAAACCGGATGATACGGGACGGGACCCATGCAATTAATAGCCACACGCCCCTCTGCCAAAGCATGGCAGGAACTGACGCTGCGGCGGGAGCAGTTGGGAATGTCAGGCCGCGCACGCTCATTAAATGCGGCTTCAGGCCTCTGACTGATTGACACCTCATTGGCGGGCCCCTCGGGGGCCTTTCCGGGTCGTCGGGGCACTGAGCGCTCGGAGGTACTGTTCACCTCCCCGAGCACTCTCTCCCGAGAATGCTTATCCTTACCCCCGGGGCACTGGTTACCTCCCTGAGGATTCTCTCCCGAGCACTCGCGCACGAACCTTCAGGGAACCGAGTGCTCGGAGGCTTACACGAGCAACCCCGAGCACTCTCTCCCGAGCACTTTTGCACAGACCTTTCGGGGAACCGAAAGCCCGGGAGCTGCCACGCGCAGCCCCGAGCGCTCTCTCCTGAGAATTCTCACACTGGCCCTCGGAGAACCGTGCGCTCGGGGACTGCTGCGCGCAGTCCCCAAGCACTCTCTCCCGGAACTTAGCCCTTCTGATCGTCGGGGGACTAGGGTGCTCGGGGGTGACCGGGCACCTCCCGGAGCACTTTCTTCCCGGTACTTAGACTCTGCGGGTCATCGGGGAACTGGGGTGCTCGGGGACCAGGGACTGTGGCCCCGAGCACCTTCTCCCGGAACTTAGACTTTCCTCACCTCGCAGGAGGGACCTCGCGGGGTGGTGACACGTGGCGGATGGCTGGCCTGGCCTTGGGACTCAGGGACCCCCGGTTCCTGATACACTGACAGTAGCATTTTCTAAACCCTATGTCATACATGTCTAAAACCTATGTCATATACTACTACTGCACTAATTAACAACGATAAAAAGAAAAAAAAGATTTACCGGAAAGTGATCTTCAAATCCGTGGATTAAATGAAGCAGGGCTTCGCCGGGCTCTCTTCCTCCCCTCCCCTCTCCTCTCTTCTCCTCCCTCTTCACAAATTTTTCTTTTTTCTGAATAAAATGTGATTTTTGACTATTTTTAGCCCCTTTTATAGAGGATGGTGAAGGGGTGAAGGCCGGTGGGCGCGGACGGGCAGCCCCCCTAACCGTCTCCTGAGAGGGCGGCAAGGAGCCGTACCCGCCCCTGAGGGGGCGGTAAGGAGTGGGCACGGACGGGCACCCCCTTGCCACCCTCTGAGGGGGCGGTTAGGCCATCCGCCCTCCCAGGGGGCAGTTAGCAGGCCTAACCGCTCTCTCAGAGAACTGCAGCCCTTTCAGGGGGCTGCAGACGTCTATTTTGTAATTTTTTCCACGAGAAATCTATTTATTTAAATTTTTAATAAAAAATATAAAAATAAAAAACTCCCACGTCAGCCTATATATAGCGAGCTCGTGGCCCGCGACGGCACAGCTATTCTTGCAATTCACAAGTTGCAAACTTGCAAGCTCTCTCTCTGCCTCCATCTCTTCACCCACGCGCCCCCGATCGATCACCCTTCTTCGCCCTAACCGCCAGTCACCTCGCCTGACCAACATGGCCGCTTCCGTCCTTCCTCCCCCGTCGCCGGTCAACCTGCCCCTCCCCCGCCATTCTCGTCCACCGACCGCAGCCGGGCCGAGAGCCACGATGCTTCCGGCGCTGCTCGCCAGCACGGCCGCGGCAGCAAGAGAAGGTTCCCGCCATCATGGAAGGACGCCACGGCAGCAAGAGAAGGTTCCCGCCGCTGTCGCCATCATGGAAGGACGCCAAGAGGCCCAGGACGACCCAGCCGTCGCCCGGTCGGCCGGCCGCCTCATGCAGCAGCGTGGTGGCTGCGGTGACCGCCGAGAGAAGGCGGGCTCTGGACAGGAAGGTAGCGGGCTGCCTCTTGGGTCGGAGCTGGGACGGCGTCGCGGACGCGCGTCATGGGCGGCGGACGACGGCGCTGCGTTGCCTGTGCCAGGAGCTCCCGCGGGGGTGGCCCTGTGCGCTGCGCCAGGACGCGCCGGGGCTGATGAATGTAAGTCACTCAGGATATGGCATAAATGAAGTCTTTCAATTGACCATATGGATCTGATATCATATTCATGTGTCTGGGTTGCCATATTACCACCTGATTTTTTTTTTCGAGTCAAAGTTTGAATTGCAAAAGAAGTAGCAAATACAAACCGCCGAAAATCTCCAAAGAAGTTTACTCCGAGAAAATTTCCCTTGCTATTGATTGGATGTAAATATTTCTCCAATGAATGCGTATTCTTTGAGAATTTATATAGCAGCACAAAACATGAGGACCTATCTCCAAAATGCATCATCTTCAGCCCTACTCTCCACCCGCACCCCCATTGTGCACATGCCCTTTCCTATTGTAGTTTGAATTGTTCCTCTTTTGGTTTGAAAATCACGTCTAGCCCCCTCCTCCCCTAATATCTAACTTCCCTCTAACGTCGCTATAGCACCCCGCTTCGTCACCGCGGTAAAAGAAGGATAAACAAAAACAACTTATGACAGTTGAAAGGTCATGTTTGTGAGGTGGAGGTTAAAACTTGAAACTCCATCAGAATATTAATGATTTAGAGTTGAAGGTCATGATTTATTTTAGATTTGAAAGTTTATGATTTTTTGCTTGAAATATTTTGTTAACCTTTTGTATGAGAAACATGTTGAAAATCAGAGGGGGAATAGTCCGCTAGACAATTTGTTGACGCATACAATAGCTAGTAATTTCTTTTTTTCCTAGAAGGTAATTGGAAATGACCACTCACCACTGAATACGTACGTACACATGCGAGTAAGTTACTAGCACACACGTATTAATATAACTAATGTTGAAATAATATAATACTCACTTGTTACATATCTTTAGCAAATTTCCAACATTTTAGTTATTGGTGTATGTACTTCAAATCTTCTTTTCTTAAACCTCATAAATCCATTTTTCTATAATTTAGTGAGTGCTTCCAAGTTTGTGGGGGGGGGGGGTAGATTAGTCTGAGGACAATGGTTGAAGATTGCTATCAAAAGTGCCTCCAGAGCTTTCGATCTCTGGACCCTCAACAGGAGGCTCGACTTCTGGAGGCTGCGGGCCCCTTCGGGCCACCTCTCCGGTACGTACGTGGCCTTCCCAAAACTCAGAGCCACAGCAAGCCCTCCGGAGCCTTCAACCTCCGGACTCAGCAGGAGGCTTGACCCCCGGAGGCTACGGACCCTTTCTAGCCACATCTCCAGTGCCTGTGCGGCCTTCCGAAGCCTAAAGATGCAACAGGTCTTCAGAGATAATATCAGCGAACAAAGGACACCCCACTGCAACCGACTTGAGGCGAGGTGATGGGTGATTAATGCCAATGCAACTGGTGCTTATCATGACACCCCAATACGATGAAAGTCGTCCTGACACCCCCGACAGAGCAGCGTCGGGCCGCAATTGGCGACCGGCTCACCCCTCAGGGGGCAGACACCACAATAGTTACCACGGTAGATATTAATCTTCTATGTAAGGTAAAAAGTAGTTATATAGGATAAGACCCAGTAATTCGGTCAGATCCTAGATATTTGTACATCGTGATAACTTGTATACTAAGCTACGTACCACCCTATAAATAGGGGGTCGTGGTCATTTAGGTAGGGACGGGTCACAAGGAGAACGCTCAATACAACATAAGGGGTAACACACAGGACACAGATGTGCACAAACACAAAATCACGTGATACTCCCCCTAGATCGATCCATTTTTCTACTATGAATACATTTGTGGTGTTCCTTCCTCTCAAACTTCGTTTCCAAGCTTAAGTCTCCTCCTTAGAAGAAACTCTCGCCGTACTTGCTGGGGCAAGACGATCTCTTGCTCCAACAGTACGCCATCCGTGGGGACTTGAACACAAAAGTGCTAAAGAGAGGTAGGAATCCACCAGAAAAACCACCAAAACGCTAGCTCTAGCCGCCATATCCACCGTTGCAACCAAGCAACCATATGCGTGGCTGTCTCATCCATACACACTGCATGCACCCTCCAGCCCCGGTGCCATGTGGGACGGAATTCCTCCGGCCTTGACCACCCAGAACCTTAGGTCGGTATGGAAACTCCAGACTGCACGGAGGCCTTCTAGCCTCTGCATGGCGAAGACCTCGCTGCACCACGAGAGGTCACGGCCGAGGCCGCAGCCAAGCAGACCGCTTTCCAATGGTTCTGGGCGGTCGAACCCAGGGGTGTTCCCGCCTGGGCTTGGTCCCAAAGTATCTCCTTCAACAGCACCCGGGATGCCCCGGATGAGCCAACATCTTCGGAGAGTCTGTCCACCCAGCATCCTCCTTGGGCCTCTCAAGCGAAAGAGGGTTTCGAGGAGGTGCAGGGCTCCAGAGTGTGTAGACCCTGCGAGCGCCCCCGATGCAGCCCTCGTGACGCCAACCGTGCGTAGGGAACCCCAAGTCCACCTCGTCCAGGGAGGCGTAGTCGGAGCCACTTCAGCTCTGAAAGCCGGTTCACTGGACGACCTTGACGGTCTCCTCAAAGAGAAGGAGGCCCTGAGGGAACCACGGGCTCCAAGGCATGCAGCCCCTGGCAGTGACCTCAATGTCAACCATAAGCTCTGGTACCCCGGGGGCATACAGGTGCATCCTGCACGGACCGGGACGCGACCACAACACCAACGACTACCAAACCCTCATGATCTTCCGGGAGGAATACCTCAGAAGACAAGTAGGATACCTGGCCACAGAGTGAACAGGCAAAGAATGACACAGGGGTTGGACGCCTGGGGCAAGCTCCCGGGAAAATCCTTGGCCCTCCGACCCCACTCCGTTGCCACCAACTCTGCCACCGATGGTGCAATATCCCAGCGACGAGGACTGAGTCAGAGAACGCCGTTGTCAGGCTCCGAACGGATTACCTCCGGAGCTGGGCAACAGCTAAGAGCTGAGGGGGTCGAGAAACACCCCTCCCAACTTGCCTTTGGCTTAGCCTCTGACACGCTATCGTCAGGCTCCAGATGGATTACCTCCGGAGCCGGGCAACGACTAAGGGCCGAGGGGGTTGAGGACCACCCCTCCTAACTACGACTAGCCTTCGGCTTCACCTCCGACACGCCATCGTCAGACTTCGGACGGATTACCTCCGGAGCTAGGCAGCGGCTAAGGGCCGAGAGGGTCGAGAACCACCTCTCCCGGCCTAGCTATAAGCTTCGAGGCATTCAAGCCTCATAATAGAGGCCTTATTTTGGCAAAGATACGCTCACTATTACCTATCGATAGTTTACCTAGTTGGTCTATGTTTCATACAGTAGATCAAAACATATTGAAGGCCTTCAACCTTATTGCTAGAAGTTTTTACAACAAATAGAAATGGTAAATCTAGATTATATCCCTGTTAAGTGGTAAACAGTAGAACTTAAGTTACATCTTCATTTGGCATGAGTTATGAATAGTTATCTGACCTAGCTATGTCTTATACTGCAATTAGCTGCTTATTGCCAACAGTAGACTGCAAAACTTAACTAGTACATAACCATGCAAATGCCTACACTCCTGCAGATGCAGCATGCTTAGGTCACCTGGAAGGCAAGACTACCTAGGTCTCCTGGAAGGTATTGTGTAGCCTCAGCAATGTAGTTGCCATGTATCAAGGGAATTCCTTGATAGATTGTGTTCCGGCGCCACCTGAAGGACTTTCTTTGGGAGGCGTGACAAGCCCACGTACCGTGGATGCAGTATGCCTAGGTCATTTAGAAGGCAATACTGCCTAGATTTCCTAGAAGGTATCGCATAGTCTCAGTAGATAGTGAGGCCCACACACCTGCAGCTGCGCCGCATGCCTAGGTCACCCAAAAGGCAGATTTTGCCAAGGTGTTCCTTGAAGGCATTGCATAGCCTCGGTAGTGTCGAAGCCACGGCCCGAGGGATATCCTTGGAGGCGGAGATGCGGTGCTCTGAGAAATGTTGTCGCAAAGAATCGTTGTTGCATGACATGCCTACACACCGCGGGCATAGCAAGCCTAGGTCACCGCGAAGGCATCAAGCCTAGGTTTCCTGAAAGGCGTTGCATAGCCTCGATAGTGTGTAGATGCTAAGGACTTCCTTGGTAATATAGTTGCGGCGCCCCTAAAGGATTTCTTCGGGAGGCGTGACACGCCCACGCACCTGTAAACATTACTTGCCTAAACCTAAGGTCACCTGAAAAGGTTTCCCGGAGGGTAGGTTTTTCCCTAGTGGGCAGTGGAGCCCACACACCTATAGCAGCGTAGCATGCCTAGGTCACCTAAAAGACATATTATACCAAGGTGTCCTGGGAGGCATTGCATGCCTCGGTAGTGTGGACGCTGCATATGAAGGGATGATCTTGATGTAAGGATGCGGTGTTCTGAGGAATGCTGTCGCAAGGAATCCTTGTTGCACGACATGCTTATACACCGCGAGTGTAACATGCCTAGGTCAATGCGAAGGCATCAAGCCTAGGTTTCCTGGAAGGTATTGCATAACTTCGGTCGTATAAATATCACGTGACGGGGCACACCTTTGGTGGACGGTGTTGCAGTGCACCCAGGGTGTTTCCTCGGGAGAATGGCGAGCCTACACACCGTGGGTATAGTGTGCCTAGGTCACCTGGAAGGCAAGACTGCGTAGGTTTCCTAGAAGGTATTGCGTAGCCCCGATAGTATGTAGCGCCTCGGCATTAATACATGCCGAAGGGGATACAAAACCTCCGCTAGATGGAGAGTCTTCCACAAAACCTCTGGTAAAAACGGAGAGCACTACAAAACCTCTGATAGAAACAGAGAGTCCTACAAAACCTCCAATAGAAATAGAGAGACTTACAAAACCTCCGGCAAAAACGAAGAGTCCTACAAAACCTCCAGCAAAAATAGAGAGTCTTACAAAACCTCCGACAAAACAGAGAGACTTCCAAAAACCTCCACGAGACGGAGCGTCTTACAAAACCTCCGCCAAAATAGTGAGACTTACAAAACCTTAAGAAAAAATGGGAAGTCTACAAAACCTCTACCAAAACAGAGAGTCCTACAAAACCTCTGACAAGAATAGAGAGTTCTACAAAACTTCTGGCAAAAATGGAGAGTCTTACAAAACCTCCGCCAAAACAGAGAGACTTCCAAAACCTCCGCAAGACGGAGAGTCTTACAAACCCTCCGCTAAAACAGAGAGACTTCCAATACCTCCGTAAGACGGAGAGCCTTACAAAACCTCCGTAGGATGGAGAGCCTTGGAAAAACCTCCGCAAGATGGAGAGTCTTAAAAAACTCACGCAAATGGGGATATCTTCCAAAAACCTCCGCGAGACGAAGAGGTTCTAAAAAAACCTATTGGACAAAATCCCCCGGCATCTTGAAGGAAAACGCCTCTGTGCCGGAGGGGTGTGAAACCCAGTAGCCTCTGAGAGGCATAGCCAACAAACCAAAGGGGTATAAATCCCCCTCTCCGCAGGAAGAGGTATGGCTCACGTGATTCAAACACTTATGGTAAAATGTAAAACCATTACCCTACAGTCTCATCTAAGACACGATTCATACGTCGTTTATGAAGACTATGCTAATATTAAGTAAAAGTGCACTCTGTGTGGCACAGAAAATAGTATGGAATCCCTAACTATTCATTACAGATGCAGCAGCTTCCGGCACACCGTCGCCAGGCTCTGGACGGATTACCTCCGGAGCCGGGCAACGGCTAAGGGCCAAGGTGGTCGAGGACCACCTCTCTCATCTAGCCTTCGGCCTTTCCTCCGACACGTTGTCGTCAGGCTCTAGACGAATTACCTCCAGAGCCGGGTAGCGGCTAAGGGCCAAGGGGGTCGAGGACCACCTATTCCGTGTAGCCTTTGGTTTAGCCTCCGACATGTCGTCGCCAGGCTCCGGATGGATTAACTCCGGAGCTGGGCAGCGGTTGAGGGCCTGTCGGTGTATCAGGAACCGGGGGTCCCTGAGTCCCAAGGCCCGGCCAGCCATCTGCCACATGGCGCCATTCCGCGAGGTCCCTCCTAAAGGATGAGAGAAGCTCAAGTACCCGGGAGAAGGTGCTCGAGGCCACAGTCAGTGGTCCCCGAGCGCCCCAGTTCCCCGATGATCCACAGAGCCTAAAGTACCGGGAAGAAAGTGCTCGGGGAGGTGCCCGGTCACCCCCGAGCACCCTAGTCCCTCGACGATCAGAAGAGCTAAGTTCCGGGAGAGAGTGCTCGGGACTGCGTGCGGTAGCTCCCGAAAGCTCGGTTCCCCGAAGATCCATACAAGAGTGCTCGGGGCTACACATGGCAGCCCCCGGGCACTCGGTTCCCCGAAGGATCGTGCAAGAGTGCTCGGGGAGGTGAACAGTACCCCCGAGCACCCGGTACCCCAAGGACAAGGATAGGTATTCTCAGGAGAGAGTGCTCGGCGAGGTGAACAGTACCCCCGAGCACTCGGTGCCCCGACGACCCAGAAAGGCCACCGGGGGGCCCGCCGATGAGGTGTCCACCAGTCAAAGGTCCGAGGTCGCATTTAATGAGCGTGCGTGGCCTGACACGTCCAACTGCTCCCGCTGCTGCGTCAGTTCCTGCCATGTTTTGGCAGAGAGGCATGGGGTCATTAATTGCACGGGTCCCATCCCGTATCATCCGGCTTATCTCGGGATAACATCACGAGGATCAAGGCGTTCCATCTGCCGCCCTGCTGTGGCAGAGGAACAAGACAGGGCGGGCACGCCGGGTTGCTCTGCGGCTGCCCGGTGGGCCCTCTCCACGGCGCCCGTTGCCAGGGCATTTATGGTGACAGGTGACCGGGCGTGCGGCGTTTTTTCCACCCCGGGTCACTTCACCCAGAAGAAATGATGACACCTTTCCCTGTCATGGCGTCTTGAAACTTGTGCCCCCCTCCTTCCCGTTCGGGGCATGTCTCGGCCGGCAGGTACTTAAAAGAGCCGGCAACACAGAAGAGAAGACAATCCAAGCATAGACGAAGATAGCGAAAACCGAACCATAGACGAACACAACGCACAAGGCACAACATCAACAAAGAAGAACGAGAGACACTGTGAGCTAGGTTGAGTACAGTTCCAACCGAAGAATAAGGAGCCTCAAGCTCTTAGTTAGGCCAATATTCTTGTAACTAGCAACATCCTTGAGGGACTTCCTCAGGACAGTTATTGCATCCATACATGAGTGGGGTATTACACCCCCGTGCGGCCCGAACCTGTCTAAATTCCGTTGCATTTACTCCTTTTTGCACTAGGTCATCACCCCCACCACCGGTCGTTGCATTCATTCCATTTATTTCTCCGATGAATTCATTCAGGATCATCCCCCCCCGGCCGAATCTCTAAAAAAGGGTCTCTCGAAATCCCTACGACAGGAGTTAATCCTCCAACAGGGCCGAGGAGGTTGAGGACCACCTCTCCCGTCTAGCCTTCGGCCTCACCTCTGACACGCCGTCGCCAGTCTTTGGACGGGTTGCCTCCGGAGCTAGGTAGCGGCTAAGAACCCGAAGGGTTGCGGACCACCTCCGGAGCTCAACCCCAAAGGTTCCAGATGGACTTTGTTGGGTTGAAAATTTGGAATAAATTTGGAAGAAGGCCCTACCAACACCAAACGCGAGGAGTACATGATGGCCATGAACAACGAGGGCACCACTGCTTCGCCCGACCCTCCTTATTTACCCTACGTGTCTACCTCTACTAGATTCCCGAGGCCACCTCTCCCAGGAAGGAAAGAAGCCAGCTACGATCTATACGAATTCTTGGTACCTTGATCATCCGAAAAACTAGCCATCGCCTACGAAGGGGACGAAGAAGCGCAACACGAAGGCATGAAGGCACACGGACATGCGGTCACCTATTCGAATGATCCCCTTACACTTCGGCCCAAAAAGAGATACAATTGCCTCCAAAGGTCCAAATTATATTATTAACAACTCATGCATCCGGAGGGTGTGTACAAAGAAGTAATAGTACAAAGGCCGCTACGGAGGAGACAGACCCCGAAAGAGCAAACCAGGGGAGAAAGAGTATAAAGTAGCAAAAGGCAACTATGACCCGCAGTAGGGCCATAGTCGAACGGAAAGACATAAATGTCCCATGGCTTCACCAGAAGCTCCCCTGAAGGCCACCTTTGCCTCCTATGGGTCCCGGTAGGGGCCGCGCATAGAGCAGCGTATGCACCTCATCTGCGGCCTACCACCGTGGAAGCTAATGTAGTAGCCGACCCCCGAGCTGTCGGAAGACGAAGAAGAAACCGAAGGAACCACTGTCAGGGCCTCCTCCTCCTTCTTCTTGGCCTCCTCCCTCGCCACTAAAGCTGCCGGCTTCCCACAGATGCCTACTCCTCCTCGTCGCGCTCCCTCCGCAGGACATCCCAGTCAGTCTCCTCATCGTTAGAGGAAATATCGATGATCTCAATAGGCATGGTCTCCTGAACCGGGGGTTGAGTAGGAGCGGCTGGCAGCTGTCGACCCCGCAGGGATGAAAGCAGGACGACCATTGGTGCCACTGTCAGCAACTGAGACGGCCCAGCCCCAGTAGAAGCAGTCGAGATCATCGACATATCCGAAGAGGATGAGGAGGAAGACGATGCCATATTCAAGTCAAGGTTAAGTGCTCGCTCGTGGGGTAGTGGTAAATCCAGCCGGATGACCCCAGCTTTATATCCGGGCCAAACAACCACGTACGCCCGGGAGATGAAACGGAACCAACACGGCGTCGCTCCATGGCGTCCCCCATTAATCCCTGGGGGCCCGTGTCCATATCTCGGTCGTTCCGCCGACACGTGGCAACATCCCACGGCAACACCTCGTTTTCTCGCATGAACGTCCCGTCACATTAATGACCTAGACTTCTTTTGGTGCATGCCAGGGGCATGGGCACAAGACCCTAAACAAACCCACGTATTATCCAGTCAAAATGCACCAATGACACATCCCATCCTACCGTCCTCAAACAGGCAAACGTGGGGAGTCCTCCGATCCCACACGTAATCTCCACTCTGACAAACTCAAATGACAAGAAGACCCATCATCAAAGAAGTCCGAAGAATCTAAATCAGCCTCGGCATGGACCCCAGAGTGCATCACCTCCATTGACGCCCCTCCGGCCTCGGGTCCCGATACCGCGTATACCAACTACAACAGGCTCCGGAGCATGCCTCCTCTGCCAATGCGTCTTCGGTCTTTGACTTCGACGCCAGCTGCGCCTTCGAACTTAGCATAAACCCCGGGACATGTCGCCACTACCAATGCACCATCAGCCTAGAGCTTCGCCATCAACGCCATTGGTTCCCGCCGAAAAACCTCAGGGACAGGGAATTGCCTTCGGGCATTCTTGTTACTATGCCAGGCTGGGGTTGGTTTTTATCTACATCCTTTCACCCCTCCGAATGTCAGGGCCAGAGAATGAGGGGCTACTGTTGGGAGAAAATAGACCAGCCTGAGGACAATGGTTGAAGATTGCTATCAAAGGTCCCTCCAGAGCCTTCAGTCTCTGGACCCTCAGTAGGAGGTCTGACTTCCAGAGGCTGCGGGCCCCTTCGGGCCACCTCTCCGGTACGTATGTGGCCTTCCCAAAACTCGAAGCTACAGAAAGCCCCTCCAGAGCCTTTAGCTTCCGAACTCTCAGCAGGAGGCCTGGCCGTCAGAGGCTGCAGACCCCTTCGGGCCACCTCTCCGGTGCATGTGCGGCCTTCCGAAGCCTAAAAATGCAGGAGGTCTCCGGAGATAACATCAGGGAAGAAAGGACACTCCCTGCAACTGACCTAACGTGAGGTGATGGACGATTAATGCCGGTACAAGTTGTGCTTATCCTGACACTCCAGTACGATGAAAGTCGTCCTGACACCCCTGGCAAAGCAGCGTCGGGCCGCAATTGGCTACTGGCTCACCCCTCAGGGGGCAGCCACCACAATAGTTACCACGATAGATATTTATCTTCTATATAGGGTAAAAGTAGTTATCCAGGATAATGCCTAGTAATTCGGTCAGGTCCTAGATATTTATACATCGTAATAACTTGTACACTAAGCTACATACCACCCTATAAATAAGGGGTCGTGGTCATCTGGGCAGGGACGGGTCACAAAGAGAACGCTCAATACAACACAAGGGGCAACACATAGGACACAAAGGTGCACAAACATAAAGTCACACTGTGATACTCCTCCTAGACCGATCTATTTTTCCACTATCAATATATTTGTAGTGTTCCTTCCTCTCAAATTTCGTCTTCAAGCTTGAGTCTCCTTCTTAGAAGAAACTCTCGTCATACTTGCTGGAACAAGACGATCTCTTGCTCCAACAAAGTTCGTGCTAGAAACACTACGTGAAAAAAATCATTAGTGACAGGTGATAACCGGTATTAATGACGGGTCCTGTACCCGTCACTCTTATCGCGTCACTAATGATAGTTTATTAGTGACGGGTGAGGACCCATCACTAATGTTCAGTCATTAGTGACAGGTTGTAACTGTGATCATTCACTATTGACTGAATATTAGTGACGGATTGTAATCTTGACCTGTCACTAATGATCGATGAACATTTTTTATATTTTTTGGACATAAAAAAGTCAAAAAATATATTTTTTCACCCAAGCTATCCCAACATAGGCCCATCCCATATATCTCACAAGCCACATTTTTTCACATTATTTTCAAGTTTGTATTCTATGGGAATCAAATCCGCGACCTCATCCTCGCGTTTGTAGCCACCTTACCACTTTTGTTATCACATAGTTGTGATAGAAACTAGATATTTTATCCTTTTAACCATCTTTGCCAAAAATCATTAATAACATGTCATAAGCACGATCCATCATTAATGACTAATTTTGTCTAATCTCATCGAGGGTTATAATTTGATGACGACCCATCACTAATGATCACGCATTAGTGACAGATCTATATCTGGTTCCGATCAGAAGACACATTAGTGATGTGTTCTTATTGGATCTATCAGTAATAAGATATTGGTGACGCGTGTTGAGTAGTCGTTACTATTGTGATGTTTCCTTTGTTGGTTTCTTACACAGTGAGATTTACTTGACGCTTTGACCAAAATTTGGTCAAACTTTTAAAACTTTGATCATTAATAACATCTAAAATATTTAGTTTGAAAACATAAAAATATACATGTAGATTTGTCTTAAAAATATTTTCATAATAATATATTTTTATTAAATATTATAACTATATTCTAATAAAAAATAATAGTTAAAATTGCATATCGAAGATTAAAAAATTAAAAACATCATGTATTTTTTTAACAGAGGGTATATGTAGCTCGTTAGCGTGCAAATTAAGACTTTTTTTCGGTGGAATCGGAAAGAGTTCTGGTCATACCGTATTCAACGATCACAAAGTATTCACTTCGATCCGGGGGTTCTCCATTGCGTTGCTTGTCCAGTACTCCAGTTGGCCTTGTGGGTCACTGGGACGTGGCCCCTAACCTCCTCATCGCCTCGCTGGCCCACACCGTTCGAGGAGGTAGTCCGGTGGTCGAATCCGATTGCAGCGACCGAAGCCGCGTCAATCCGCCGAATCCGACGGGCCGGGGTAACGAGTCCAACTCGGCTATGACTTGGCCGCGATATATGTCAACGATCGGGGCCTCAGGGCGTCCGCCTCAGAGCTCGATCACGACGATGGCGCCGCAGTGAAATCTCGCCTTCTGCACGCCATCGACCACCTGCCGGTACACCGCACATGGACGTGGCATTCTCCGCGATGACGCCGAACCTCTACGGCTCATCCCGTCTGTCGCGAGCGGAAGGCGCCATGCCGCTGCTCGTCAAGGACGATGTCCAGGCGTCTCTGATCCCTGAGGTGGAGTTCCACTCTACGATATTCACCGAGGAGGAATTTCAGGCGATGATGCTCGGCCAGTACGACCTGATGTCGTTCTCGGTGGACGACCTGCAGTCGCCGCTGTTTGGGGGACAACGACCTCCAGCTCCAGGCGTCGCTGTTCTTCGCGGAAGACGTCCAGCTCCAGGCGCCGTTGTTTTCCGAGGACAACTTCAAGGTCCAATCGCCGATGTTCTCCCTGGACGACCTCCTCAAGCAGTTCTCCGACGACGACGCCCAGATCCTAGCGCCGCTGTTCTGCAAGGAAGAAATCCAGGCGATACTCGCCACGCAGCAGCCGACGCTGCCGTCCGGCGCACCGCGCTCCGACGGGGCAAGAAAAGGAAGCCGACGCCGTCGCCGATTTCTGAAGACGCCGACGCCGACGACGAGGCCGAGCCGGCGCCGGCGCCTCCACGCCCGACCAAGAGAGCCCGCAGCCGCAAGAAGATCAAGAAAGCGCAGCTCCGAGCCTGGCACAAGAGGATCGCGGCGCACATCCTGAGACGCCGGTTCCGCGCGCCCGAGCTCTCGCGCGGCCGGACGGCACTGCGGTGCCAGTGCCACGAGCTCGCGCTGGCGGAAGACCCCCGCGGCTGCGCGCTGCACCATGACGCGCCGGAGCAGACGTGGATGCATTCGGCGCAGGGACACGTCCCGCTCGTCGGCGGCCCCGGCGAGGTCCTGGTGCCCACGCTTTCCGCGGGCAACGGCACGGGGACGGTGGTGCGGTACGCGCGGTGGCGCCGGAGCGTGTGGATGCCGACCCGCTTCTACGTGCAGCGCGCTGCGGAGCGAAAGGTGGCTGGACAGCGCGAACACGATCGTGGCTGAACAGCGGGAAGGTAGCTGGGCTGACTAGTGACCAGCTACATCGTGGATCAGCAGCAGCTTAGCAACGATCGATCGGCGCCGCCATCAGGATAGTCTGATCTCAGTTTATTTTAGACATGATGCCCTCGATTAGGGTAGTGTAGCTAACAAATCGCGTGTTTATACTGCTCGCTCTTGAGGCATATGACATGTGCAGCTAGTGGTGTGATTCAAAAGCAAATTTGCTTTCAGCAGCTAACAATTGGTTGATCGAGAAATGTAAAACCACTTGTAAAAACGACCATTCGTACTATTCTTGCCATTGAAATGGCTTCAAAACTCGCCGGAATGAAATATGTAGCCATCAATAGGACGGCAAAGGCTATCAAAATCTGGAAATCAACAAACGTTGGCGACCTTAAGCTCCGCTTGGCTATAGCTCGTGAGGTGATTCTGTTGCTTGATGCAGCTCAAGAAGCATGTTCTCTTTCTCGGGAGGAATTTGAACTTAGAAAACATTTGAAGCAAAGAGTAAAGGCATTGACGGTTTTGGAAAAAATGCGTGCCAGACAACATTCCAGATGTGTGCACATCAAGAAGTCCGATGCAAATACTAAGTTTTTCCATATCAAAGCAAATGGTAGAAAGCGCAAAACTTTCATCCAAACCCTCCAAACCGCTCATGGCACCATCTCCTCACACCAGGAGAAAGAGGCTGAGCTGCACAGATACTTCCAAGTGCATTTGGGTATTAATGTCCGGCGCCAACTTGCCCTTAATTGGGACAACCTCGGATACCTTCAGAGGGACCTATCTACCTTGGAAGCCCCTTTCGATGAACAAGAACTCAGAAACATAATCAATTCTTTGCATCCTGAAAAGGCCCCAGGTCCTGACGGGTTCACAGGTTTGTTCTTTAGAAAATGTTGAGAAATCATCAAGGAGGATTTATTAGAAGCAGTTCAGACCTTCTATCGGCTTGGATCTGATAAATTCCATTTGGTCAACACTGCAAGCATTATCCTTCTTCCGAAAAAGATGGATGCAGTGGCGGTCACTGATTTCCGTCCTATAAGTCTCATTAGCAGCTTGGCAAAAATTATCACAAAAGCACTTGCAAACCGGTTGGCACCTCTCCTTGATGACCTTGTGCAGAAAGGGCAGAGTGCCTTTATAAAGAAACGGTCTATCCACGATAATTTCCTATATGTGCAAAATGTGATCAAGGATCTGCATAAAAACAAGCACCCAGCTTTGTTCATCAAACTAGATATCTCAAAAGCTTTCGATTGCATAAGTTGGCCATATTTGCTTGAGCTGCTCCAACATCTTGGTTTTGGTCAAAGATGGAGAGATTTGATCTCCTTTCTTCTAGCCACCTCATCCTCGCAAGTGTTATTGAACGGCTCTCTGGGCAAACCTTTCAGGCATGCTCGGGGGCTAAGGCAGGGTGACCCGCTATCGCCGATGCTTTTTATTCTTGCCATTGACCCCCTCCAAAAGATCATCTGCCGGGCCGTAGCTCAAAACATCCTAAAGCCTATGTTACTTGGTTCGGCGCAATTAAGATGTTCCTTGTATGCAGATGACGCAGCCATCTTTGCTAACCCTGACAGAGAAGAACTCCAAGCACTCCAGCAAATCCTTAAGGCTTTCGGCATGTGTACAGGTTTGGTGACAAATCTGTCCAAGACTGAGGTATATCCCATTAGCTGTCAAGATTTGCCGTTGCATTCAATCCTTCGTGATTTCCCTGGAAAGGTTGGAGCCTTTCCTTGCAAATACTTAGGCATATCACTTCATACAAGACGGCTTCGGAAGGTTGATGTACAGCCAATCATTGACAAAATTAGCAACAAGCTTCCTGGATGGCAAGGTAGATTCCTCTCTCTTGCAGGCCGAGATACTCTCGTCAAGTCCGTTCTGTCATCTCAACCAATCTATCACTTAACTGTTTTGCCCCTTCAGAAATGGCTCCAAAAGAGAATTGACAGAATAAGGCGGAGTTTCCTTTGGAAAGGAGAGATACCAGAAAATGTGAATGGAGGCCATTGTCTAGTAAATTGGACCTCGGTCACCAAGCCAAAGCATCTTGGCGGTTTGGGCACTTTAGAGTTGGAAAAGTTCGCAAGGGCGCTGAGACTTCGCTGGCTTTGGTTTGATTGGCAAGACCAAGAGCGGCCCTGGAAGGGCATGCAGGTTCCTTGTAATGCAAAGGACAAGGCTCTTTTCAACGCGTCAACCATTGTTTCAGTGGGAAATGGAGAGAGGGCATCCTTCTGGTTCTCTAGTTGGTTAAATGGTAGTGCTCCGCGCAATATCGGGCCTCTCATTTTCAACAAATCTGGGAGGAAAAAATTCAATGTGAAAGCCGGTCTAACCCAACAAAGATGGCTGCGGTATATTCAAAACCTAGAAACGGATGAAGAGCTCCATCAGCTAATCACCTTATGGTGTCTAGTGCGTAATTTTCCCCTACAAGATGATGTGCAGGATTCCATCTCTTGGAAATGGACGGCTAACGGTCAATACTCCACTAAAAGTGCTTATGAGATCCAATTTGCAGGAAGCTTTAAAAGATATCATATGCAGAATATCTGGAGGGCCAAAGCAGAGCAAAAAAGCAAAATGTTTGCTTGGATCCTTGTGCAAAACAAAATTCTGACCGCGGACAATTTGGCGAAGAGAAATTGGCCACACAACCAACTATGCCAATTATGTGATCAAGCAAATGAGACTGCTGTGCACTTGTGCAAGGACTGCGTCTACACTAGAGAGGTTTGGATGCATATTTCGCATTGGTTGCATTTTGAAAACTTGCCGCCTTTCAGCCAGTTCCGAACCATCTCTGGTTGGTGGAAAGCATCCTCAAGAGTGATTGATCGTGAGCTTCGTCGTGACTTCAATGGAATTGTGATTACCTTTTGGTGGAATATATGGAAGGAGCGGAATCGAAGAACGTTTCAAAACCAATATGAAGAGGCGCTCAGGGTTGCTTTGTTAATCAAAGAGCATGTCAATGACCTCTTTGTGGCTTTGCCTTCCTCTTCGTAGTCTTTTCGCCTGGCTGTAGCCTTTTTTCTTTTGCTCTTTCCTTGTGGCTTGCCGTAGCTTTACTGGAGTTTAGGTGAACTCCAGTGCGGTTTCTAGTCTGGCCGCTCTGTTGTTTTGTTGTCGTTGCAGACCTTTTTTGTTCTTTCCGTTTTCTCTTTTTTTCGTTTTTATATTCCTTTTGCTCCTAGTCTAATAAAACGGCAGACCTCCTGCCGACTTTCTAAAAAAAAATATGTAGCCATCTTCGTTGTTTTAGGCATGCGTGCGAGGCTTTGAGGCTAACAGATCACTGATGTGTTTCTTTTTGCTGTCTGAAATTTTTAAAAACTTCATTCACGCATTCTAACTCAGAAACCGTAGTTTCATAAAAAAAAAGAACTCAAAAACCGTATCGATGCTTATGGAGTTTGTCAAAAATTATTATATCTTGTTGTGCTGAGTGAGGGCTGCATATTGCAATTGAGAAAATACCGTACAGCTTTTGGAGTTTGTCAAATTGTATCATCTGAGGCTGAACCAAAGGGCATCAGACTGCCATCAGATAAGCAGCACATGGTAACACCAACTGAAGCATGGTCGCATGGTATCCATCCCTTGATAGATGCGAGTTGTCCGAAATGTCTTCTAAACTGCCATCAGAAACTTGCTGAAGCATTGTTCAAACTAACTGAGATATTGTTGGTGTGTGTTATAAGTGTACAATAGTGCAGAGACTAAAATGAAAAATGTAATAGAAATAAAGATGAGAACAGAGGAGAGATCGCGAGAACGATCGAGTTTTCCCCATTGCTATGTTTCATCGCTCTTCCTTCTCTCAACCCTAAATCCTTAAAATACTCCTAAATCTATTGATTAATCTTCAATAGATATATACTAGTCGAAAGTTGCTTGCTAATCTCTTCATGCCTGAATCCAACAATCTGAAACTTTCAGGAATATAGTTGATAGTTGAAGCTTGCTAAACATGCTTCATCTCTGAATCCTAACATCTGAAACAGGGCCCGTTCCAATTCTTTAAGACGGTTAGGTGAGTGATTGCTAATTGAAGTCCAAGAGTATGTATAATGGGGTGCTTAAAAGAGATATTTATGGATAAAAAATTAAGTTTTTTTCTTAACTGTATTGGCTCAGATGCTTAGATGGAGAGCAAGATGCCTACTTAAGCATCACTACTTATGTTAGTGTTAACAAGATAATTAACCATATTTAAGCATATATAGTCTTTGTTTATATTAGAAATTACAATTTTTATGGAGATGTTTAACACTCTTTTTTTAAGGCGTGAACAATACTAGATGTTTATAGCTAGGTGTTTAAGGAAAGAGGAACACCTATATAACAATTGAAAGTTCTAATACAAACAAAAACTATATGCTTAAACATAATTAACTATTGTTAGCACTAATATAAGCATGGATAGTCTCTAAATGGTAGCTTCTTAAAAATACGAGCCTTACAAAATTTGAGCTGGTATGAAAATGAGCTTCTCGATTATGTCTCACCTCACCTCCGTCACTCTCACCTCAGAACGCCCAAGATTGTTGTCCTTGGCACATTATTTTAATCATACAACATATTCCAGATGAATCACCATTCCTTTTCTTGTAACAATATTTTAATCTTCTAATAATTGGAGACTCTGATTGCAAATTGAATACAATAGTATAGTAAAATAAATGGAACACATGTAATTCATCTATGAATCCTAACATCTGAAACAGGGCCCGTTCCTATTCTTTAAGATGGTTAGGTGAGTGAGTGCCAATTGAAGTCCAAGAGTATGTATAATGGGGTGCTTAAAAGAGATATTTATAGATAAAAAATTAAATTTTTTCTTAACTACATTGGCACATATGTTTAGGTGGAGAGCAAGATGCTTACTTAAGCATCGCTGCTTATGCTAATATTAATAAAATAATTAACTATGTTTAAACACCTATAGTTTTTATTTACATTGAAAATTACAATTTTTCAATTTTTATAGAGATACTTTTTTAAGAGCACGAATAATGGTAAGTGCTTATAGCTAAATGCTTAAGAAAAGAGAGTATTAAACACCTACATAAAAACTAAAAGTTCCAATACAAACAAAAACTATATGTGCACTAATATAAGCACCGGTAGTCTCCAAAGGGTAGCTTCTTAAAAATGTGAGCCTTACAAAATTTGAGCTGGTATGAAAAGGAGCTTCCCGATTATGTCTCACCTCACCTCGGTCACTCTCACCTCAGAACGCCCTGTTCTCCTTGGCATATTATTTTAATCGTACAGCACATTCAAGGTGAATCGCCATTCCTTTTCTTGTAATAATATTTTTAATCTTCTAATAATTGTAGACTCTGATTGCAAATTGAATACAATAGTATAGTAAAATAATGGAACACATGTAATTCATCTCAATTGGTTCAGACAGGAAAACCATGCTAAATTAAATATGTCTGTATGAAAATAATCTGCTAAACTGTGGCCTCAAAATTCATTATTTCACAACTAAATAATAATCTGAATTGTAACATAGATAATCCTTCAGCTGACATTCTTGGCTAATCGTCACCTGATCTCCAAATCGATCCTAAATATGCTGAACCAAGTCTCTCTTCAGACGGAGATGCTTTGCCTTGTCTCGAATTAAAGCATTTCTGTCCAGCAGACTGCTAAAACCCATCTAGAGGTCCATGAGTGAGCACAACTGGTGGAGCTGGATCTCTCCCTTGATCATAATTGATGTCATATTGTCCTTGATAAGAATCATTTTCATCCTCTACTATCATATTATACAGTATAATGCAATCATACATGATTTTACTAAGAGCTGATCGTTTTCAAAAACAGCCTACACAATGTAGAATGGCAAAGCGAGATTGTAGGACTCCAAATGCTCTTTCAACATCTTTCTTGCTCCTTCTTGATGTTTTGCAAATAATCTAGGATGATTAATCCTACTGTCCATTGTGCTATCTCTGGCTCTTTGCAGTAACTAATTAGCTATCACTATGCGAGTGAATAATTACGTGTGAACTGTGTAATTAGCTATCACTAAACATGTGAATATGTGAAGCACCGGTGGAGTTAACTGCCAACAATTTAAGCATTGGTGGAGCGTCTTACGGCCAACCAACAACAAACCTCAGCGGTGCTTAAATAAGCATCTTGCCCGCTGCGTAAGCACCTGCACCAGTGCAGTTAAGAAAAAAACTTGATTTTTTTTTCATAAGTACTTTCTCTAGACATCCCATTATACATGCTCTAAACACCTAGTCATAAGCATCTAAGTATTATCCAAACCCTAAGAGTAGCGAACAATAAGTAGTGTTTCTTTACGTCTCTTAGGCTAAGCCAAAATTTCTACACATTTATGCGAGAGTTGAATTGCTATGAAATCCAATCCCTACATTCCAAACATATCCCAAGTGCCACAAAAATTGGGCTACACTTTGGGGAGAAAAAACTAGCAGAAGCCAACAAAAATGTGCATGTAATACCGCTGCTGGGTTACATATGTTACCTCTACCTCTTCTCTTGTGAGTATGTTTTTGCATTGCACAGTTTCTATTCTATCATTGACCAGGATTGAAGGATAGTAACTTGCTAGTATGGAGTAACTTTCAGCAATGTGAATTGAGCAGAAAAAACTCTACATTATGCATATGTTCAGTTAAAGGAAATAGGTTCTCGAAAAAAAATTAGGAAATATTTCCTTTACGTATCCAAACATCACAACGTCCAGCGGTACTAAATTACTAACTGAATGCATTTGTTCAAGGCACCAAGCTACCTTACATCATAACAAGCAACACATTGTTTATCAGCTTAGGACACTTTCTTGACATTGGTATTTTGTAGCATTACTTGGACATGGGTATAGATGTCCGAATCTGATTTGGATTCAGATCTTTAATTCGGCAAAGAAAATTTAGATATGTGAAATACAATTTGGAATCCGACACAGGTGTTAGAATTCGATTTAGATTTAGGATATCTGATTTGATAAAAAAATAGACACAGATGTTCAAGTAACATTGGTATTTCGGTGCATGCAGCATGCATAGCCGCCGTTGAGGTCAGTGGGAAATGTACATCAAAACATCCTGTGGCTAGGCCATCGCATATGAATTCAAGCAAGCGATCTATATACATCCGATTCCTAATTTCCTATCCGAATTTAGATCACCCCAGTTCCATTTATCGAAGTTGAACAAGTGCAAAGGTTCAGGATTACACGAAATGGAAACAGGTTGATCGTGTTCACACCTAAATACCGCATCCGTTAAACGCTGGCGCCTTTCCTCACGTCCGCCTTTTCCCCTGTTCCGCTTTCACGTTCAGTTGCCTGCTCTGCTTACCCTGCTGTCCGCGGCAGCAGCGACCACGGTGTTCCTGTCGGCGGCGTCCCACAACACGGTTCTCTTGGGGAAGTTGAGCCACGCGGCACTCCCGTACGGGCGCTAGGCGGTCTGGTCGTAGGCGAGTGTGGCCCCATCGGCGGTGTCGAAGTTGCCGAGGCAGAATCGGTTGCGGACCCCTGGCCGCCGGATCTCTGCCGCCCACTTCCCGAGCTGCAGCACAGGTGTAGGAGCCACGGGCTTGATGGGCCCAGTGGGCAGTGGCGCTGACTGCCCCTCGTCCGTCTTCTCCCCGGTTCCGCTTCTGTGCCATGGCGCCTCCTCTGCTTCCTCCGCCTCATGCGCGGTAGCAACGACCACGGTGTCCCTGGCGACGGCGTGCCCTGCTTCCTCTGTCTCCGCCGCCGCTGTAGTCACCTCATCCAAGGCAGCACCGCGGCCCACGACGTGGCCTTCTCGGGGAAGTTGAGCCACGCGGCGGCCCCACGCATGCGATAGGCGGCCTAGTCGTAGGCCAGCGTGGGCCTCTTCGACGGTGTCGAAGTTGCCGAGGTAGAGCCGGTTGCGGTATCTCTGCCGCCGGACGCCACGGTACCCTCTCTGTACCAGCACCGGCGCTGAAGCCACAGGCCCAGCCCCGGCTGCCCCTGCCCCTTCCGCTGCGTGTTACTCTTGCGAAGTCAAAATCGTAGGTACCCGCTAGAGATATCAGCTACGGCGGAGGAAGCGGTGTCAGCAGCTGCTGCGATGAGAGGATTTGGGGGAGACGATGAGGTGAGAATAGAATTTGACGGCGCGGGATAGCAACTTGCTGAGTACTTTTAATTCGTATGTAAATTAGTGTCGGCGTAAAGAATAGTGAGATTCTTTCGCAGTAAATCTATATTGGTAAAATATCAGCAGGTATTGTGTACTATGTTTGTCTGGTACTGTGGTCACCTTGCACGACCAACCAGTAACCACGCAACCAGGCTCTCCGACCAAGCTCCGTGACCAGTCACCAGGTCGCAGGAGCAAACTCTGGTATGTGCCTAAACAGTCTAATCACAGTAAATGTGCCTAAACAGTCTAATCACAGTAAATGTTTTTTCACTCGAGTATTTTTCTTCCCCGAGTTCTCTTTCTGGTCGACCAAGGCGTGGTCGGAGCAGAGTTGCCATGTCCCATCCCGTATAAACGCTACGGGACGGCCTGACAGGCATGTCAGGAGGTTTTTGCAGGTACGCAGGCGATGCGTGGGGATGGGACAGGGCAGTCCAGGCGATCGGGATGACACAGGCGGTGGAGCGATAGGACAGACTCTATAGCGCCATAGAGTAAGTGGGATATGTCTGCTCTTAGTAATAATAGGTCTAGGTGGGAAGCTCTAGCTAGGTCTGAATCTATGTCTTGACTCACGTGTAAATCCTCTCTCTCTCTGATATATAAAGTGAGGAGTACCAGGCTTATATAGGAGGTCAAGAAGGCTGAGAAAGAACATCATCTGTAACTAACTGAGACCACAAGAAAAAAATATATAGGATGTAGGCTATTACCCTAAGGGGGGCTTGAACCTAAATAATCCTTGGTATTTTTGAGTTGCACATACACAAACATCTTCAGTAGGCACTCCCTGAACAAAGATCACGCAGCCGTCGTCCGATACACCCCAGAATCATTGTCAGGGATTTTTTCCCCGACAATTAGACTTCTTCCTTTTAATTATGACATAGTGATCATCTCACTCATAAAAGTTGAATATTTCTTATTCATAAGAGCGGTAAAAATTAGGAATATACTCCTATATGCAAGTTTATACTGGATTAATAGGGATGCCAACGGGTCGGGTCAGAGTCGGGTGGAGCAAAACAACGCTCGACCCAAAACCCGTGAGACCTAACCCGATCCGACTCCGAAATGCCAAACGAGCAGAAAATGAAATCTGAACCCACACTCATCGGACACCTATTGGGTTTCGGGTGCCCGTTAGGTTGTGGAGCCAGACTAACCAGGCGACGGCGGGGAGGCCGGGCGGGGGCACAGAGGGGCCAGCGGGGCGGGGCGGCGGTGGGGCTGTCGGGCGTCGGGAAGGCCAGGCAGGGGCGCTGACGCGAAAGGGCGGAGGGTCGGTGCTGACGCAGAGAGGCAGAGGAGCGGCACCGGCGCAGAAGGGTGGACATGCGACGCCTGCGCAGAGAGGCGAACCGACGGAGGGGCGGCATCGGCACTGAGAGGGCGGCAACAGCGTGGAGCAGTGGAAGGGCCTAGGAGGGGCGGCCGTAGGACCAGGCGCGAATGCTAGGGTGGGGAGGCGAACACGGGGTGGTGGCCGGGCGCGGAGGCTAGTCAGGAGGGGTGGCACCCGGGCGGGAGATCCGTGGCCGGGGTGGGGAGCAAGGAAGATAGAGGGGAGGTGGAGGGGTGGGGAGGCCATGTTTGAATGGGCTGAGGGGGAGTTGGTTTGGGGTGGGGAGCAAACCGGTAGGGTTGAATGGATTTTAGGTGATTTGATGGCCCCCGCAAATGAAAATCAAAACCTGAATTCGACCGGATGAACATGTAGACGGAAACTAAAACCTGAACCTATAGGGTATAGAACCCATGGGTACCCAGACCCATAAGTCCAATTGCCATCCATATGGATTAAGCACTTAGGCTTTTCTGTCTACATTGTTGCCTTTAAAAAAAATCGGATGAACATCGATTCGTGTCGGTAAATGTTACGATATGGTGCTCTTTTCACTTATTTATAGTCGATTTCGATATTGGTGAGGATTTGGTTCTTAGAATTTTGACTGATTTTTAAAGTCAGGAAAGCATCAGTTCAATCTTGCAGTAGCTCGGTAAATCGTAAGACCCCAAGATCAAAGGTATCCCTCAAGATCAAAATTTTCATTTGGTTTATGCTAAAGAATAGTACTCTAACCAAGGATAATTTGATCAAGAGGGGTTGGAGAGGTAATGCAGGCTGTCATTTTTGTGGGGAAAAGAAACAGTGGATCATTTATTTTTTGAGTGTCCGTTAGCAAAATACATCTGGTTTGTATTACAATGTGCATCTGGTTTAAGTAGTGTGCCCAACTTTGTATAACAGCTATTTGAGGACTGGTTGTATAGGTTTCGGAAGAAAAATGTGATGTTAGTAGTTGTCGGATATGCTGCGGTGGTTTGGGCAATATGGAAATCTAGACATCTAGCATGTTTTGATCAAAAGTTACCGTGAGACCCTACTAAGGTTGTGTACTCAATTTGTTACTGGACTGATCTTTGGGCTGCTTTGCAAAAAACAGATCGAGAACCGAGCACTGATGAAGAAAGGAATGGCAAGAATTCGTAACAACATGGTGGAGATGGCGGTGATCCAAGCTTGGTGGAATGGCGGTCGTAAAGTGCTCGCTGCCTGAAGATGTAGAAGAAGATACCAAGATCAGTTTGAGTGGCAAAAAGCATTGGAAGTGCGATGTCTCCTTGGAAAAGCAACGTATTACTTTAGATTTTTTCCTTAGTATGTGATGGTCAGCAGAGCTCCAGACTTCTCTGCTTTTGCGTTTGTTATCCCGTTTACATTGCTCTTTTATTGAACTTTTGTGCAAGACCTCTGTAACTGTAGCTTCACTAATTGAAGTCGGGGCTTTCCAGTTTCCCCGTATCTTTAAAAAGCTGCCTGTGCTAGCTTATTACGGTTGTTAGCATTAGCATTGGTTAGCCTGTCAATTGTCCAACAGCACTGACACGAGTTGGCATACGCCCACATCCGTTCGGATTTCGCAGTCCATAGAAAACCATTAGCACTGCAAACAAGAGGACTGCTAGGCTTGCGTGTGGTATTAAATTTTGTCATTTAGAATATCTAATACGGTCATCAATTTGCAATGCTTGCATATCTTAGAACCAGCACATTCATTGCGAGCCCGTAGTCTTCTCTCCTCTCTCTCACATGCAGTTACTCCTTCCAGTTAATACTTGAACGTTTATGACATAGCATGGTGTTCGTTGCATACTTTTGAAAACTATTTTCAACTAGAATATGTTTATATAAATAATAAGCTTATGATATTATGATAGTATTTTTAAGATAAATCAATATATAATTTTAATGTTTTGAAACTAATTATTTCAAAAGTTATTGATGATCAGGGCCGGTATTGTAGGGGGCAAGAGGGGCGGCTGCCTATATATATATATATATTACTTGTGATCAAACAAAGCAAACAATCCAAATTTCAATCGACTGGCGGCCGTTGTTACATTATCATGTATGGGCTTTGGCCTTTGGCCAGCCCAAAAGAAGTAGGTTTATTGCTTTGGTTCCTTCGCAACAGGTTAGCAACAAACTAAATTAGCAATTGTCTCGTGCACAAAAAAGTTGATAAGATTGCTTCCTCTCGTAGAGTCCTGATCTACCTTATACGTCGTCTCCATGGACGTGCGGATGACCCTCATGCTCTGCCTTGCCAAGCACCTCACGCCTTAACCAACGGCCGCCGCCGCAACCTCCTCCACCTGCGCCGGCAACGTCACACTATCACCGACGTCCGTGTATGTGGCACTGGCGCTTGTGGGCGCAGGCGCGGGTGCACGCGATGCCACGCTAGAGCTGGTTGTCAGTGTAATAGGTAAGGAGGTGTCCCACGAGGCGGGTTCCATGCCGCCAAGTGTTAGTCGGTAGTAGATATTGTCAAGACCACGACTGCATCGCGCGACCAGGGCGAGCCTCGCACGACCAGCCCCCTGGTCGTAAAGCAAGATCCTGGTCATAGGGTAGATTCTTACCTAACTAGTCAAGTCTTATTTTATACTGACCACTTGAGTATTTTTCTTCCTAGGCGCTTGCTTTCAGTGAGGCATGGTCATAGGGCGGTGTGGAGTTGCAGTGACCCATCTCGTAGAATTTAATGCTGCGAGATGGTCTGACGGGTGAGCATGATAGCGTTCGATGATGGTACAGGGTGTGCAGGACGACTAGAGCAGAGCAGGCATACCTATCTAACATCATGATGCGCTAGAGGTAGTTGGCTCCTTCAAGGGCAGGTCTATCACAGGGTTTGGCATAGTCTATTTGTTTGTATTTCTTTTCCCTTAATTTATAAAGGGATGAAGACTCTGCTTGTAGCGAAAGAGAAAGATACTCTGTAACAAGTTCATCCAATTCATAAGACAATAGAGATGATGTAGTGCTATTATTCCACGAGAGGTCTGAACCTGGATAAATCCTGGTGTTCTTAGATCTAGTTTGAGATACATCCAGTAGAAATGTAGATCAACGTGTTTGTCGTCCGATATACCCTAGATTCATTGTCAGGGATCATCCCCTAACAATTGGTGTGCTAGGTAGGGGCACATTTTTTCATGTTTCTGTAAGTATTGATACTATGGTTGGACTACTCATGTCCAGATCCACGACGGTTGTGGAGTCCCATTTCAAGGACCCCGGCCGTCGTGACATTTTCGTCATGGGGTACGACCCAGACGAGCTCGATGTGCTCCAAGCTTAGGACACTGAGCTAGAGTCTGAGAACTCCGTGACTGAATGTGAAGTTTGTATGGAGGCCCATGCAGATGAGGGCAACAGCGACGCTCATGTCGTGAGAACTAGAGGTGAGACTCAGGCCTTAGGCCAAGAGGGAAACCTGCCTAGCACCAGGCTCAAAGATGGTCCTCTATTTTCCCCACAATAGGAACGCCACCTCGAGGAATGCCTGCATGAGGTGAAGACCTTGGCGGTGTCATCTTCAAGGCTGTCACACCGCACGCGGAACGTGAGTGCCTGGGATTTGCCCCCTCACGGTGCCTCTCTGCGGTTAGCAACTCTATTACGAGGCTATGACCCCCATGTAGAACATGCAGACTACACATGTACTTCTTAGCCACCCGCTGGTGGCGGTACCAGAGAGTTCACCGGTAGCTCCATGGTTACGTGACCTCACCCTATTGGTAGAGACCACCCAGCGCAAGACCATGGCAGTTGCCACCCCGTCCACCATAAGGAACGACCGAGATGGTTGCCGGCAGCGTTCGCAGTGGGCTTCGCAGCAGGAGGGAACCCGTGCTCCCTTAGTAGCAGGGAGTACAATGAGACCCTCACCATGCCAGGATAGTCCACCCGCTGACCTTCATGACTTGCTGCACCATCACGACCTCCGTGATGTAATCCGGGGCCAAAAGGCCACCGTGGAACAGGAGGAGCATGCCCGGTGAAAGCAGGAAAAGGGCAAGCAGCCCTGCAACTCGCCTTCTCCACATAGGGAATCATTAGACTCCTCTCCCATCACTAGGGCCACGAGACTGATGTTTCTCTCCCTGATCGCGTGCGGCCACCCATCAATGAGCGGCTCCCATTAAGGAACAGGGTGTAACGCTTTATCGGCTTGGCTATGAGAGGAGCATTGGCCAGACAAATTCTGACCGATCCGAACCAAAAAATATGTCGCTATGGTGTGAGAGGAGAGCTTGACCAACCCCGAGGACTTCCTACAGGTATACACCACTATGGTGCAAGCCGCAGGAGGTGACAAGAAGGTCATGGCAAACTATTTCTCGATCGCTTGGCTAGGTTAGCACGGTCTTGGCTAATGAACCACCCCCATGGGTTGGTTCGGTCCTGTGAAGACTTGTGCGACCAGTTTGTCACCAACTACCAGAGAACCTATGCCCGACCAGAGGTCGAGAATGACCTATATAAAGTCAGGTAGTGGCATGGCAAGCCTCTACGAGACTACATCTGACATTTCATCGAATGCCGGAATACCATTCCAAAGATCATGAGCAAGCCCATGGTCATAGCGTTCCGGAGAGGGGTTAGAGACTAGAAGATGGTCGTAAAGCTGGCCACCAAAGAAGTCCATAAATTAACTGGGTGTGTTGCAGCATTGAGCATGTTCATCTCAAGGATGGGAGAGAGGGGGCTGCCCCTCTTCAAGCTCTTGAAGAAAAGGGACCACTTCCTGTGGACGCCAGAAGCGGAGGCGACCTTCCAAGATTTCAAAAGGCACCTCTCTTACCTTCCTACGCTGACCACTTCTCGACCAGACAAGGAACTATTGCTTTATGTTACAACTACCCCATAGGTCGCGAGCATGGTAGTAGTCATCGAGCATGAAGGTCTTCAACGATTAGTGCACTACGTCAGTGAAGTCTTACACGGCACGAAGGCTCAATACCCACAAGCACAAAAGCTATTGTACATTATGCTGATGGCACCTCGTAAGTTCAGGCACTACTTCCAAGCTCACAAAATTAAGGCAATCTCCTCACTCCTAATTAGGGAAATCCTACACAGTAGGGATTCATCAGGAAGAACAACAAAGTGGGTAGTAGAGCTCAGGGATTTGATATTTAGTTCGTCCCTCGAACGGTTATCAAGTCCCAGGGGCTAGTCAATTTTATAGCCAAGTGTTTGTCCTTTGAGCCCGAGCAGGAAAAATGACCAGAGGCGGATGAGCACTGGACCATGCACTTTGATGGGTCATTAACGCTAAAGGGAGCAGAGACTGGAGTGGTTTGACATCACCTACTAGCGACACCCTTAGATACGTAGTTCAATTATATTTTTTTGCCACTAACAATATTGCAGAATATGAGGGCCTCCTATCCAGAATGAGAGCAACCTCTGCACTTGGTATAAAACACTTGCTGATGATAGGGGAATCGCTACTGATCGTAAACCAAGTGCTAAAGGAGTTTCAATGCTCTGACCTAACAATGACATCATACCTCATTGAAGTGAGAAGATTGGGGTGATACTTCATCAATTTTGACATCAAGCATATCCTATGCAGGGACAACTTCCTCGCCGATAAGATGGCCTATCTAGCTTCTTCTCGCACTCCTATCTCAGTCAGAGTCTTTGAAGAAAGACTCACACGACCATCCACCGTGGTCTCGAGCCAAGGTGAGGGGGATGCTCCATTTGGAAATGGAGTAGTCGAGGTAATGCTTGCAGAGGTAATGCCTCCTTTGGTGCAGTCTTCGGGCGTCCATCGTGTGGTCACCCATCTTGATACATGTACAACCTGGATGTACCAGATCTTGGCATACCTTCAGAATCAAGTGATCCCTGATGATGATGTGCTAGTAGAAAATATCATGCACAAGCCCACATATACTCCTTAGTAGAGGGACGCCTCTACTGTAGGGGGAGCAACAGCTTTTTATTGAAATGTATCACTCCGGAAGAGGGGAGAATAGTGCTCTCTGATATCCACGGAGGCATATATGATAGCCACGCTACATACCACACTCTGGTTAGAAAAGCATTCTAGCAAGGATTCTATTGACCCACAACCCTTCAGGATGCTTGCGAGCTGATGAAATGGTGTGAGCCGTGTCAATACCATGGCTGATAGACTAACCTACCAGTCCAAGTACTGCAAACCATACCACTCTCTTGGTCTTTCACTTTCTAGGGGCTCGATATCGTGGGACCGTTCCCTAAGGCCCCTAGCAGTTTTTGAATTCTTGTTCGTGTCAGTCGACAAATTCACTAAGTGGATCGAAGCTAAGCCTATCAGGAAAATCACCCCTGCAGTAGCGATCAAGTTCATACGAGGGTTGGTAGTGTGGTTTGGCAGTCCAAACCTTATAATTATGTACAACGAGACTCAGTTTGCTAGTAGCGCTTTCAAATATTACTACGGAGAGATCGGAACCAAAGTTTGCTACACGTCGGTTGCACACCCCCAAAGCAATGGATAGATCGAAAGGGCAAATAGGATGATACTGCAAGGGGTCAAAGCTCGGGTCTTTGATTGGCTTAGGAGTTATTCAAAATGTTGGGTGCATGAACTCCCCATAGTACTCTGCTTGTTGTGCACAACCTCTAGCAGGGCTATAGTAAAATCTTCTTTCTTCCTGGTCTTCGGTGCTGCAGTAATGCTCTCCTTCGAGATTGCCCTCTAGTCTCCTCAAGTGATCAGCTACTCGGATGACGACCAGGTGGTGCAACGAGAGGATGACATAAACCTGATCAAAGAGTTCCACGATCGTGCTCTAATTCAAGCAGCCTGATACCAGCAGAGCCTCAGGCACTACAACAACCGCAAGGTGCGGGAGTGAACACTAGTCATAGGCGACCTCATCCTTAGACAGAGCTAGAACAAAGCAGGCTGAAACAAGCTCTCCCCCAAGTAGGAGGAGGGCTACAAAGTGGCCAATGTCACCTGACCTGGTGCGGTCAAGTTAGCCATGGAGGATAGTTGTGAATTGCACAACTCATGGAACATAGCCCAGTTGCGCAAATTCTATATGTAAGGATGCTCGAAAATGGTCCATTTTTTTTGTTTTGCAGGATATTTCGGACAAGCGTGGAACATGGCTTGTAAGTTTTCCCATTCAAAGACTACACTCTCTATTTTATAGGATCTCTCAGACAAGAATGGTCTCCCATCGACTTGTAAGTTTTTCCAATTCGGTGGTTAGACTGCCTAGTCGGTAGCTTTTCTACCGACCGACGATCAGGGGCTAGAGTAGTTTAAGTTTCCTTTTTTATGTTGCCAGTTTATGTTGTTTGCTCTCTCATGTGGTGAGTGCCAAATCAATTGAGAGGGAATGAAAACTGCTGCTAATTTAGTGTTAGAGGTATGGGTGGCCGAAGGATAATGACCACAAGGCTGCAGGTCCAAGTTCAGGTTGAGCGCTAATCGCCAATGAAGGGATTGTTGTGCTAATGGATGTCCTAGGCATGGTGAACAAGCTAGTGAGCGGTACAGAAAGCCTTGGTCACATGAACACGGGGAAGTTTATATAAAAATGAGTCCTGGAGCTACAAAGTGACCACTCATGTAATGCTCGGGAGCTGGTTTTAATGATTTTATTCAGTGTCCCTAGGATCCAAAGATGCCCCTCAGCGGGTCGAACCAGACGCTCCAAAGGAGGGAGCAAATTGCATACATAAATGAGTCTGCATGGCCGTCGAGCTCCGCCGTGGTCCACCGAACAACGCCAAAGCTTGTAGTGACCACCGGAGCAAGCTCGAGGTTGGAGACGTGGTTGTTGACGTAGGCAAGGGCAAGGTAGGCGCCAGATACTCTGATCTCAAAAAGGTGGTCGCTGACGGTCTCACAAAGCCTCTACTCGAGGTCACCAGCCTCCTCAGAGGCCGCCAAAAACTAGTTAATATGACCGGTCACAGTATCCCTAGTGGTTAGGCGAACACGAACGCCAGCAACCCGAAGCAGCGAGTCGAAGGGCTGAACGCCCGACTAAGCCAATCATAGAAATACACCCACTTTGCACCATGAGCAGTCCCTCTTAACAAACTGGTCGGAACTAGGTCGCAGAGCACACAGGAGACTGGTCGGGTATTACTTGGCTAGCCTAAGACTACACGAGGCTTAGTTTGTGGAAAGACTAGCGCACCTCGGAGATCACTCTGCAAGTTCTCTCACTCGACCACAAACCTTAGTTCACACTCGGCCACTGCTTCCTAGTTATGCTTGTTGTTTGTGTCCTTGATGGTCGTGGTTGGGGGCTCAGAGCGAGTAGAAGATTTAGTCAAGTCAGGGACTCTACAACCACAACAACGACACAAGCACATCAAGGAAACGAAAAATCTTCATTTAATTTATAATGCAAGCCTAAATTACAATTTGATATTTACTCTTCGATGGTCTCCGCCTGAAAGAGAGACCCTAAGTACTCCACGGTCCCCTGGCACTCTACCTGCAGCTTTGCCTCGGCTTTGGGACCGGAGGTCACAACCCCCTCGCGGATGGCCTTGAGATTGAAGTTGGGGTCGCGACTGCGGTAGCACTAGAGCACGTACCCCACTACGTCTTTCGCCACCTTCGTCACGTCCTCCGCTATCTGTGCCACCAGGATGCATGGAAGCTGGGTGAACTTCTCTGCTAGGATATTGATGGTGTAGGCCCAACCCTACTCAGACTCCTCCTTTGGCTCATTGGCTTCCAGCCTGACGCTCCTTAGAGACCCCCGCATCATCATGAAGACATTCTGTAGAAAGCCACGTGTTGTCCTCTCATCCTCCATCAGCTTGGAATGTTGAGTGGTGAGCAGGACCTTCTTCTCATGAAGTAAGGCATTCTCCCGCTAAAGCGAACTCCTCGCCTCTTTTTCTTCGGCTACTAGCCTCTCCAGATCATGGCATCTACGGTACTCCACCTCCTTCTCAACAATCAGCATGCTGATAGATGCGGGGAGGCTGGCGACCAAGGTAAGTAGGCCAGAGGTAGGAGTAGGCCCTACAAAAGGCTCTACAGGCGCAGAGTTCACGATCATTATTTTGGTCGTCGAGCTACTACGGGCTGGAATTTCTAGCCAAGGAGCCAGGGGAGGGGTCACGACCAAGGTACAAGACCTGCAGTGACAATAAATTTGTGAGGAACCGTCCAAATAGTATTCTAATTAATCATTAAGTCAATCATTTAAACAATCACAACTGCAATGATTACCCAGATTACCATTCCGGTTGTTCCAGCACGTGTTTTGTGCCCAAGATCGGAATACATGCTTTTTTAATAGGTAACATCACAACAAAGCTTAAGAAAGAGTGAGTAATTAAATTATATTGCAATCATTTAGAAGATTATAATTTACAACAATTTACAGAGATACTACGCCGATCTCTAGACGTCATGGTGGTCGAGGTGGAGCTCTCTTCTCTCCTCTGGCTCGGGGCTTGCTCCGATGAAGGGGGAGCTTAGGGACAAGCTTGAGGATGACGTGGGGGACTCGTGGACGATCTCCTTCTTCGACCTTCAGCCTCCATTAAGCTCGGGTGGAGGATCTCCTCTCCCTCCTCCTCTCTCTCCCTCCTCTCTCTCTTCTATCTCACTCGGATGGAGAAGAACAACTGAGTGGGTGGTTGAGTAGATAAGAGTTGGAACAATGGCTTAAGTGGTGGTTCTAGATAGTGGTGGTCAGACCGTAAACTCGAATGGTTAGATCGCCCCAGAGCAGAGGCTAAAGTGGCTCTGCTCACCTTTGGCGATCAGACCAACAGTGGCGCGGTTGGCCTGCCCGGAGGTCTTTTCCCAATTCCTTCCTAAAGGGTTTTGGATTGCTTAGGAAGACCCAACACATATAGTGGAACGCGTATAAGCTAAAGACATACATTTCCAAAATGTTTAAACACTTAAAACATGACTTTAAAGCACCATGATGCTTATGCATGGTTAATTACACAATTACCGTTTTCGGATGTGATAACCCCCCCCCCCCCTCTAAAAAGAATCTCAACCCAAGATTAGGCAAACTTAGGGAAAAGGTGATGGTGATGAAGTGGAAGGGAATCTCCCACAAATGGAAAAGAATTTTATTGAAATTCATCGACAGAATAAAATGATAGACTTAGGGCCTTCACATGAGCTGGCGGTTAGACAGCTGGAAGGCTCAGTCAGACCGTAGCTCGGTTAGACCGCGGGGATGTCAGTTAGACCAAAATCTATACAAAGAGTTTTGGGCTCCAAATGCCTCTGCCTGTCAGACCAGCAGACCAACAATGGTCAGTCCACCAGGAGTATGTTCTCCCGGTTTGAAAGGTTTCTAAGTGCAATCCTTTGATAACAAACTTTCCATTCAACATGGTGATGATTATAGACATGTGAGATTCTCCAATATTCAAAATTACCATGATATTTATATGTGCTCAAAAAGTTCAGGATATTCAGAGCGAATTTTATCCTCACCCTCCCAAGTTGCTTTGTCCTCAGTGTGGTTGCTCCATTGGACTTTGATGAACTTGATAGAATGACGTCGAGTGGTACTCTCGGGCAAAACCAAAAGACAACTGCACTGAGCCTTTCAGCTCAAGGCATCAGCGGTAATGTTCACCTTTCTTGGATGGTAATGGACCTCCAACTCATAGTCCATGATCAACTCAAGCCATCTTCTTTGCCTCATGTTGAGATCGGCTTGGGTGAAGATATATTTGAGGCTCTTGTGGTCAGTGTAGATGTTACAAACATTCCCAAGGAGATAGTGCCGTAAATTTTCAGGGCGTGCACTACAGGTGCAAGCTCCAAATCATGAGTGAGGTAGTTCTACTCATGGCACTTCAACTGGTGTGAAGCATAAACAATTACTTGGCCCTCTTGCTTAAGAACACAACCGAGACCGATGCAAGATGCATCACAATAGACATCAAAGTTTTTGTGAATACCCGATTGTGCCATATGGGGCGCTGTAGTGAGATGGGACTTCAAAGTCTAGAAAGGCGCTTCACACCCATCAGACCACTTGAATTTGACACCCTTCTTCAATAACTCAGTCATTGACTTGGCAATCTTGGAGAAGTTCTTAATGAACCGGCGGTAATAACCCGCAAGTCTGAGAAAACTCTGGATGTCGGGAACACTTCGGGGCTGCACCCAATTGAGCACATCCTGCACCTTGCTCGGGTAAACTGCAACACCACTTTCAGAAAGTACATGTCCAAGAAAAGAGACTTCCCTCAGCCATAAATCACACTTGCTAAGTGTGGCCTAAAGGTGATGTTCCCGAAGTCTCTCAAAAACAACACGATGATGATCGGCATGTTCCTCCTCAGTCCTGGAGTAAATGAGAATGTCATCAATGAAAACCATGACAAACCTGTCTAGCTCCTCCATGAAAACTATGTTTATCAAATACATGAAGTACGCCAGCGCATTGGTGAGGCCGAAGGACATAATTGTATACACATACAATATATAGCGAGAGGAGAAAGCCGTCTTTGGAATGTCCTCTTTTCGGATCTTTATCAGATGATAGCCCGTCCTCAAATCAATCTTGGAGAACACCCGGGCACTGGCCAACTGGTCAAACGGGATATCAATCCAAGGAAGTGTGTATTTATTCTTGATAGCGTCTGCATTCAACGGACGGTAATCAACACACATCTGCAAAGTCTGATCCTTCTTCTTTACAAAGAGTGCCGGGCATCTCCAAGGTTAGGAGCTTAGACGAATGAAACCCTTTGCTAGTAATTCCTGAATTTGCTTTTGCAGCTCTGCTAACTCATTTGGCGGCATCTGATAGGAACGCTTGAATATTGGATTTGTTCCAGACACAAGCTCAATGGCGAACTCGACTTCTCGGTCGGGTGGCATTCCAGGTAACTCATCCGGAAAGGCGTCTAGGTAATCACGCACCATTGGAATATGAGTAAGGTCCATGGAGATGGCACCTTCCATTGCATAGAGATGAGGATCACTCTCATCAAGGCATAGGGTGACCCGATCATTGAATGAATTTGTAAGAGAAATGGACCTTGGTGCACACTTGATAATCGCACCATTCTGGGTGAACCAATTCATCCCTAAGATGACATCCAAACCCATTGAGTCAATCAAAATCAAGTTGGCTGGAAAAGTGACTCCATTGATGAGAATTTGTGCATCCCGAACGAAATCCTCCAAGAATATTTTTCCACCGGGTGTTGTTATGAGATAGGGAGTTTCATAGCTTCAATAGCAAAAGCATGGGTCATGACACTACTCTGCTTGGCAAAGGAATGAGAAGCCCTATAATCGAAGAGTACCGTTATAGGGTGAGAATTGACAGGAGTGTGCTTAAAAGCACACCAATATCCTTTTGGGCTTCCATGATTGTGATGATGTTGATATTCCCCTGCTTCGAAGTTGGGACCTTCTATGACCCAAGAGGTGGTGGTATAATTGGGGTATTTACCATATCATCTTGCTTGGGATAGCAGCAACTTTGGGCAAAGTGCCCCAACTGGCCGCAATTGAAGCATGGGACCCCTCTTCTATGTGTTGACCTGCTTCTCCAGTCCTTCACAACTTCTTGGGATTGCTCTTGGGAAGGAGAGGAATGTGCCAAAACACATAGACTATGAAGGCACCATGATCATTGCATGAGACAAAAGCGGTGGTTGCGCTCACAAATGTTGCTCATTGTATCTATAAGAAAACTGTGCATCCCTCTTGCGTTTCTTTTCCCCCTGATGTTTCTTCATTTTGTACTCCACCATAATAGACTTGCTCACCATCATGTTGAAATCATCAAAATCATGTGCGGAGAGCCTCTCTTGCATCTTTGTGGAAAGCTTGTCCATGAAGTACTCTTGCTTTCGCTTGTCAGTGGAGACAAGCTCCGGTGCATACTGTGCTAACTCATTGAACTCCTGCACATAATCCATTACCGACTTGTCCCCTTGCTTTATGTTGAGGAACTCCTGCCTCTTGATGTCCCTCACACCCTTAGGGATGTAGGAAGCACAAAAAGTTGCGTGGAAATTTGCCCAAGTGACAGAGTGGCTAGGGGCTTGCATGGTGAGATAGCTCTGCCCCCATGCCCCTGTTGCACCTTGAAGTTGATGAGTGGCATATCTGACTTTTTCATGATCATCACACCACATGAAAGCAAGTTTATGCTCAATGGTGCGAAGCTAATTATTTGCGTCATTGGGATCTTCAGCGTGGGTGAAGATAGGTGGCTGAGTACGGAGAAACTCAAAGAAACCTTCATGTAGGTCGGCTCCAACTCCAACAGGATGGGTTGTGTTCTAAGCAATAACCTTAAGAAGGTCCAACACCTCCGCCATAGGGGATGGAGGGGATGGCTCTTCATCACAGGCATTTGAACCCTTCAGATTGTCTTTACAGGCACTATGGCAGTTTCTCATCCTGTTTGTGATGACAAAATGAAAAGAGGTGAACGGTCAATCCTTGACTTAGCAAAAATGGCGTTAGTCGGATCCCAACAAATGATGCACGCTAAGGCATCATGTAACAGATAGAATGCATGAACAAAAGTGCAGTGCAAGGTATGCGAAAACGTAGCCTAGCTCACAACTCACAACATGTTTCTTTCTCGAGCGCATCACTCCGTAACAAACATCAAGATCACAGGCATTCATATCTACAATGATTACCAATCATCACCCTTCGTGCTACCTTTTTGTTTCTCGTGCGAATGGTGCTTGTGCATCTCACCGCACAAGCAACATTTCATACATTATTACCAACGTATTCACTTCCCGTACCATCGCTTTACAAGACACCCCATGTAATCGCCACATGGATAGACAACCATAACTACCATCGTATGATGGATGCTCATACATTATTGCTAACATGTTCACTTCCTGTATCATAACCATACGGGACACACCAGGCCCTTGCCTCGCACTGGTTGAGCCCCCGATATTTACCGCCATCGGGATGTGTTCCTTACCTTTTTTGTCGATGCAACATGATTTATAAAGACATCACAAAGCAAAAACAAACAACTTAAATGCGAAAAACAACATTATATTACACTTAGGGGCATAACATAGTAAATTTAAACATATTAGCAAGAAGAGGTAAAAAGAAACTTTAGTGGGTTACTTTAGTGGAGTTGTTACCTTTCTAACCCATGTCTTAAGTGTTTTTAGGCTACTTCATTAAACCAAACTCCGATACCACGTTGCGAGGAACCGTCTAAATAGTATTCTAATTAATCACAAGTCAATCATTTAAACAATCGCGACTACAATGATTACCTAGAATGCCATTCTGGTAATCCCAGTACGTATTTTGTGTCCAAGATCAGAACACATGCCTTTCTAACAGGTAACATCACAAAAAGCTTAAGAAAGAGCGAGTAATTAAATTATATTACAAGCATTTAGAAGATTATAATTTACAATAATTTACAGAGATACTATACAGCAAAAAAGTAACATCTATGAACAACAACAATTAGGTGAAGCCATATGCCCTTAGGCTCCACCCAAAAGCACGCCACTAGAGTAGACAACACTACTCTTGCCCGCCGCCAGCATCGGTGAACATGAGGTAGCCTGAAACTAACATTTCCTCACCTGCAAATCTGAAAGAGCAGTGTGATTACGAAAGTACTTGTAAGACTTAATCCATATTATGTACATATAACGACCCGACTCCAAGGATTATGCAATTAACCCATTAGCGTGAAGGCTTGGTGTGCAGTTTGGTCACCCCTGGTTGTCTTAGGGCAAGACTGGTCGCTCCCCTGTGAGCCGGCACCACTTGCAAGACCTCCGCCCGGGATCAATAATGGGCCACGAGCAGTCTGATCACCCACGGCTAACTCAGGGCGAGGCTGGTCACTTCTCTACTGACCAGTAGTGCTTGCAGAACCTCCGCCCGTGGTTGGCATTCGACCAGGGCAGGCTAGACATCTTCACGATCTTACGGTTTGGAGGTGTGACCAAATGGATTAGGAGGAGGCGGGGCTGTGCTTTGCTAGGCATTCAGATGGAGGTCGCGGTGAATCCCCCCCTGAGGCGGCCTGATCAAAGACCTCTAGAACCTCGTCAATGATTGGGCACAGAACATCAACATCAGGGAGGCCCTGTAATGGTGCCAATCATGTAAATCTAACTCCTAAAAGGGCTTGGGGTAGGAATTTTGAAAATACCAAACTTACGCTCTTGCGTTATGCTCTCTCCGATGAGGTGAGATGACACAGCGGAAGTGTGCCGACTGGAGGACCACCTTTCCTCAGGGAGGCCGACATTAGGATTTGGACCTGCGAGTTGATGGCATCGTCAGTAAGATCTGAATAACAAAAGAGATGTGAAAGTTCGCACACCTCGCCAAAAAGGCAACACAAGGAAGCGACAATGGGGTTACCTGTGAAGCTCTCCCGGGTGACATCATCCTATCGGAATACAGAAATGCCCGGTGTTCTCGCCTCGGTAAGGGGAACCGTTGGCGCTTGATGAAGTCACGCATGACATCCGACCCCATCAACCTGTCCTCTTGAAGCCGTTCAACCTGCTTGGCCAGGGTTAGTAGCTCTGGGGTAGTTGCAGGCGAATTCTCCCAGCTGTCTGTGACCTGTGTTGGCACGCTTGACACGCGGAGGTTATCCAAGAAAATGTCGGCTATGAGGTAGAACCAATCCTCCCTATAGACCGATCGCGACAACTTGAGGCCCACCTCAATGTAGAAGTCTGTGGTGTTGTCGTGAAGGCGGAACCCGTAGCTTCCGGTGAGCGATCCAACCACCAACCGATAAGTGTAGAAGAACCAAAAGAGGTCGAGGCATGGCTCAACCCCAATGAAGTTCTCACAGAGGTGAGCAAATGCTCACCTGAGAATGGAGTTAGGGTTGAGATGGAGGTGGCTGATGTCATAAAAGGAGATGCGGTGGTGAAGAACTCGGAGAAGGGCGGCACGAGACCCGCCAAGTAGAATGAGACGAACAACATGATCTCTCCCTGGTGGGGAGTGGGTGTGGTACCCTAAGGAAAGGTGGCTGGTGAGCAGATTGATGTTGTACACCGACTTCAACCTCATCGTGTGGCACTTGGATTTGGGGAAGGCGGGCTCACCGCTGGTGCGCACCATCGAAAGAAATGGAGGATGCGACAAGGGCAAGAACATAGACAGAGACGAAGGGAGATGAGCGCGAAGGCATGGAGACTAAGGGAGATGAGCGCGAAGGCATGGAGACTAAGGGAGATGACGAAAGGATTCATGGGGAACTGTGGGTACTCCAATTTAAAGGGATGTCATGGTATCTCAACTGTCGTGGGGTCTGATCCGCGCAAAATTCGAAAGGTTGCGTGTGGGGAACCGAGATTCCCTCAGGCCTGGTGGCAATTAATATTTCTCTCTCCCACATTTTCCTCTCTCTCTCTCCCACGTTTCTCTCTCTCTCTCTCTCTCTCTCTCTCTCTCTCTCTCTCTCTCTCTCTCTGAACGTTTAACCTCCCATCAGGATACGATTTCCTGAGTCAACCATTTATTTGGATTACGTCGGCGACCACTCCCTCGACAAATTTATGATCACCTGGGGCCCAAGTGATGCGACCAAACCCGACCATGACCACGTGACATGCAGCGATCACGGACCCCTGCAGTGAGCCACTCAGTCCATCATATCTATGAGAGAGCTTGGGGGTTACTGTCGGTGTAATAGGTAAGGGGGTGCCCCACGAGGCGGGTCTCGTGCCGCCAAGTGCCAACCGACAGCAGGTATTGTCAAGACCATAGCCACATCATGCAACAAGGACGAGGCTCGTGTGACCAGTCCCCTGGTCGCAAAGTAAGATCCTGTGACTAGTCCTTATTGGTCATAGAGAAGGTCCTCATCTAACCAATCAAGTCTTAATTAATGTTGTCCACTCGAGTATTTTCCTTCCCCGGGCGCTTGCTTTCGGTGAGGCATGGTCATGGGGCAGCGTGGAGTTGCGGTGACCCATTTTGTAGCATTTAATGTTGTGGGATGGTCTGACGTGTGAGCGTGACAACGTTTGGTGATGGTGCAGGATGACCAGAGCAGAGCAGCCATACCTATCCGACAACATGATGGGTTAGGGGTAGTTGGCTCCTTTAGGGGTAGGTCCATCACAGGGTTTAGTACGATCCATTTGTTTGTGTATCTTTTCCCCTGATTTATAAAGGGGTGAAGACTATGCTCGTAGAGAAAGAGAGAGACACTCTGTAACAAGTTTATCCAATTCATAAGACAATAGACAAGACATAGGGAAATTATCTCATGGGAGACTTGAACCTGGATAAATCCTGGTGTACTTAGATCCAGTTTGAGATACATACAGTAGAAAATGCAGATTAGCGCGCCCATCATCTGGTATACCTCGGATTCAGTGTCATAGATCATCCCTGACACTGCTGCTTGACTTTCTCGACATGCCCTCAACCTTGATCATTGCCTCCTTTAGGCGCCGCATGGCGGATTGCATCCTCGGCGGCTAGTGCAGGCCGTCTGACCCCCACGAGCCACGCGTGCTCTTCACATCCTCGGTGGCTAGTGCAGGCCATCCGACCCCCACGAGCCATGCGTGCTCTTCGAAGGCGGCGTCTGGGTAGATGCTTCCCGCGGTGGGCTTACCGACGCATTCTGTGACATACTCTAGAAAGTGTTTGAGGTGGCTGTTGTTTTTTATATACTTTAAGTGTTTATCAGAAACAGATTTTTTAATGAATTGAATATTATATTTGCAATTAATATATTATTATTTTTTATGCTTCAATTCAAAGGGATCTCGTTTTTAGTTTTTTCCTGGACCATCAAAATCTTAGGACCAGTTTTGTTGATGGTCAAAGTTTCAAATTTTTGATCGGATCTGGTCCAAAACATCATGTATTTGTAACTGTAGCGAGTAGCAATTAAGCACAATTAATATTTCCTCTCAGGTCTGCAAATGTATCTGATCGTTAAAAGAGTGAAATTTGACTGGCGAAAGGAAAGCTACACCAGTAAGAACTCCTGGATGCGACGTTGACCCAACTTTTGTTCTTATAAATTTCGGCCTAAATCCAAAAGTTTAGAGTTCCTTTGTGCCCTGATTCCATCCGCTGGCTACTTTCTTCTATGAACTTTAAACTTAGGAAGGCCTTGTCAGGAAATACACTCTCCAAATTTTGCAAACTGCTCGCTCGCTGTAGTGAGAAAATTTTGTCAAATAACATCGATCGATGGCCACGTCTCTAGGTTCGGTGAGGGCATGGTTGCCGAAAAAACGCACTTAATTATCTATTTAAATGCAAACCTTAGGTATATAAGTGACCACACCTACAGCCGTGGAGGGCAGTTCAAGATTTATATATAGTTAAAACAGTACTACTGCTTGCCCTTTAAAAAGAAGAGTACTACCACTTGCTTCACTTTAGTCAGTAACATATCTGAAAGATGAGCAAATTTCATAAAAATATAATTATTTTGATCAAACACTCACAAAATTACGACTGTTTTGACATGTGCCGTAAAACTACAATTATTTTGATACAAGGTACTAGAGGACTACAACTATTTTGACAATGGCTAGGTCTGAGAAAGTTGTAATCGTGCGGTAATCAGTGTCAAAATAGTTATAGTTTTGTTATCCATATCAAAATAGTGATAGTTCAGTGGATACTAGGTTAAAATAGTTGTAGTTATATGAAATTTACTCCTCGGAGATTAGAATCAACCAACATCAAGCTAGGTTTTCTTGACTTCGTAACAGGAAGCTATCTCAGTTCGTTTCTACTCAATGAGAAGACTCTACTCCGTTACACACGCTATTTCATAATGTGCTCGTTCCATTTCACAATATTTGTCTCGGACCATCGCATATAGAACGAGGAAATTAGATTAATAATTAGTGACCGCACGTGCCCCTTTAAGTGGTATGATAAAATAACTTAAGGTTCCTACATTATTAGAATAAGGGTAGGCAGTGTAAATATAACAATAACTCTACCTTTTTCATCATTGTACGAATACTTTGTAAATCCATTCTTAACAGAAAGGGACAAATGTTATGAACCGAAGAGCACTTTGATGGGCGGATAATTTTTGGGGCATGGATGAGGGAGCTTGACCCCTTTTTCCTGATATTGAAGAAGAGTTGGGCCCCTTCTGCAATGGAGTCATGCATCTGCCACTGGTCAAGTATCACATGTTCTCGTTGTAACTTAATCTCCTAAACCGGTACCCGTCCTTGCTACAACCTACGGTACACTGAGCGGCAAACTCCTCCGCGTTGTTGTTGTCGGTCCCCTCGCCTCGAGTTACCTCATCGGCACTGGTATAGTCTGACACGGATCTGTATATTACTAGTTAGTTTGTTAGCTATGTAGGCTAGGGTTCTTCTGTGGTGTCAGATCGACGGCCACAGAAGCTTTTGTTCCTCTTTCATAGTCCGGCAATGGTAATGACAATGACATGCATTCCGGCGCTGTGAATACGAGGTTTGCATCTCTCTACCTCAACGCGGTTGGGTTGGAGATCTTTGGCATCTCCTTTAGGTCTTGTTCGGTTGGGCCGGGAACGGCCAAGGTCGTGGCCCAACCCCGTCGATTAGCCCGACGCGGAAACATTCCTAGCCTAGTATTTTTTACATCTTCGTTTAAACCCATTCGGGATTGGAACCCGACTCACCCCATCGTTTCCCCCTCCCTTCGGCCTGGGAAAATAGCATCGACTTTGGAGGCGAGGAAAAAAAAATCCTCTAACGCTAGTTCTGCGGCGACACGACTCAGAGGCGGCATTACAACGACGCAACTCGAAGGTGGCGGCGATGACGACGCAACTCGAAGGAGACAGCAACTACGACGCAGCGGTCTCCCCTCCGGTGGACACCTTCTCGCCGGTAACCGCATCGCCCTCCTCTTCCTTCCACTCTGCTCTCGCCTACTAGGGTTCCCTCGCATCCGGTTCTTGATTTGCGTCCTAGGGTTCTTGATTCGGCACGTGTCGGAGGGTTAACTCCTGTCGCAGGGATCCTGAGTGACCACTTTTTAGAGATTCGGCCGGGGGGATGATTCTGAATATGTTTGCGGGAGAAATAAATGGATGTAAATGCGATGGCAGGTGGAGTTTTAGACAGGTTCGGGCCACACTGAGCGTAATACCCTACTCCTGTGTGGATGCTATAAATGCCCTAAGAATGTCTCTCAGGAATGTGCTAGTTACAAGAATGTTTGTCTATCCTAGAGCATTGGGCTCCTTGTTCTTCGGTGGTCTCAGCTTCTATGCTTCTACAAAGGTGTTCTTCGGTCTCTGAGCAAGCGCCTGAGAGTTCAAGCGTTCCTCTGTCTCAACTCAGTCTCTCTCTTGAATTCAGATTCAGCTCCCTTTTGTCCGTGCCCGCCGACTCCTTAAATACTCGCCGGCGGTAGCGTGCCCCGAAAGAGAGGGCACGAGTTCCAAGATGCCATAAATGGAAAGGGAGTCATCATGGCCTATGCGTGAAGTGATGGGGGGTTGAAAACGCCCCCCCCCCCCCGGTCTTCGGTCGCCATAATGGCACTGGCAACGGGCGCCGTGGAGTGGGCCCACCGGGCAGCCGCAGAGCGGCCCGGCGTGCCCGTTCGGTCTTGTACGCCTGCCACAGCAGAGCGGCAGACGGGGCACCTCGGGCCTCGCGACGCTATCCCGAGGCGCACCGGATGACGTGGGATGGGACCCGTGCATTAAATATCCCCACGCCCTTCTGCCAGAATATGGCAGGGACTGACACCGAGCGTGGCGGGAGCAGTTGGAGGTGACAGGCCACACACGCTCTTAAATACGGTATTGGGCCTTTCACAGGCTGACACCTCACTGCTGGACCCCTGCGGGGGCCACCGACGAAGGATTTCTTAGGCCTTCAGGGGACCGAGTGCTCGGGAGTCACTGTTCACTTCCCCGACCACTCTCTCCCGGGAACGCCCTCTCTTGATCCTCAGGGAACCGATTGCTCGGGGGCCACTGTTCACGGCCCCGAGCACTCTCTCTCGGAACTGGCTGTTCAGATCTTCGGGGAACCAAGCGCTCGGGGGCCGCCGCTTGCGGCCACGAGCACTCTCCCCCGGAACTACCTTCCTTGGGTCCTCGGGGTACTCGGGTGCTCGGGGGGCCACTGTTCGCAGCCCCGAGCACACCCTTCCCGGTACTCGGCTTTCCTGGTCATCGGGGGACTTGGGTGCTCGGGGGTCACTGTTCACCTCCCCGAGCACTCTTTTCCCGGTTACTTGGTCTTCGCAAATCATCGGGGAACCCGGGTACTCAGGGACCACCGTTCGTGGACCCGAGCGCCCTCTCCCGGGACTTAGTCTTTTTGTACCTCGCGGAGGTAAACCCTGCGGGAAGGCGCCACATGGCGGATTGCTGGCCTGGCCTCGGGATTCGGGGACCCCTGGTTCCTAATTCACTGACAGTAGACCCGGGGCCATTGGCAGGCGATGGCCCAGAGACTGCGGATGGGGCCCTCGTCGCTATTGAGGCCGAACCCAGCACCGATGCCACGTGGCGTGTTTTTAGGCACTGGTCTCTCTATCCCAGGCCTTCCGTACGGCCCAGCGGGAAGCCGAAAGGGCGCACGCCCGACCAACTTTCGAGGATCGTGGTAATGAGGCGGGCGGCGCGCATGATAACGAGGCGGGCGGCGCGCGTGGCAACAGCGCAGATCGAGGGTAGTGCGCCTGGCCCAAGGGAGATTCGCCTGGCGGTTGCGCCGGCCGAGGAAGTTGTTTCGCTGAGCGCGCCGCGGCAGGCGTCATTTGAAATCCCTGGGGTATAAAAGGAGGAGGGGAGCGAACCGCCACCCCTTTACGCCCTTTTTTCGCGATCGAACTTTCTTCTTCTTCCTTGCGCTCCAGATTTCTCGCCCTCCCTTAGGCGATCAGCACACCTTTCTTCCCCCACCAATCCAGCACATCCCCCACTCCGACACAATGCCGAGGGCGAGAGGTAGCCACCACGACAAGACACCCGACAGCGTGCTGCCGGAGTCCCGGTTTGTCAACGAGGAGGCGGCGGAAAAGGTGCAGAAGATGATGGTGCCCGAAGGCCGGCGGGAGGCCTCGGTGGTAAGGCCGGTGAGCTTTCCGCCGGTCACAAACTGGCCGGAGCGGATCGTCATCTTCGTCTCATTCGTGGCGACCGGGCTGGTGCCGCCGTTCTCAACCTTCTTCCTCCAGATCCTCGACACGTTCAGGATCCAGCTGGCGCACCTCAGCCCGAACTTGGTCGTCGTCTTGGCGATCTTCGCACACTTCTGCGAGATGTTCGTCGGGGTGCCACCGTCGGTGTCGCTCTTCTGACACTTCTTCGTGCTGCGGCCAGCCGGGAAGAAGAGAGGCTTCTCCACCGCTGATGTCGCCGACTGCTGCAACTTCCGGCTGCGGGACGGCTTGGCTGAGCAGTACATCCCCCAAGTGCTACGGAGCAAATTGGACGACTGGCGGCGCGACTGGTTCTACGTCGACGTCAGTCCCCACGACCGCCTCGCATTGCCGGAGTTGGCGGAGGAGCCCCACGACCGCCTCGCATTGCTGAATCTGAATCTGGGAGGCGGCACCGTCGATGGACAAACGGATGCAGCCGGTCCTGGACCGCATCGAACACCTGCGCCAGGCCGGCCTTACATCGGTGATGGTGGTGGCGGACTACCTGCGCCGCCGCCTGTCGCCTCCGCAGGAGCGGGTCCACCCCAGCTGGATGTACACGGGTTCCCAGGAGATCACTAGGACCCAGATCAGCGCGGAATGGGACCTGGACGATGCGGCGCTGGCGGGCCTGCTCCGGGTGGTGACCGGCGTGGAGGACTTGGCCCGGGCGGTGATCCCCCGGGAGCAGCTAGCGCTCTGCGCTGACCCGAACCGGGTGGTGCTGCAAGCAACGCTGCCCGAGTTTGATGCCCAGGGGCTGGTCGACCGGCCAGGGCGCCGGAACCCCGGGACTATCCAGATTCCTGGGGTGGACGAGGCGACTGGACGAGCTCCGAGGGCCTCCGGGGGGACGCCGCCAGTAGCAGGCCGCAGGCGAGCGGCAAGGGGGCCGCGGGCGGCCCGGCACAGACCGGCGGCACGACGTACCGGAGTTCTTCACCCGTTGGGGAGGTGAGAACCACTCCGGCCCCCGTGCCTTTTAGCGCGAGGGAACCGTCGAAGTGCATAATCCAGTACCCGGGCGCATCGTGCCTGGGAAAGGCGGAGATTTCTTCTTGGTCGATCTCAGGAACGGGCGTCCACTCTGCCACGAAGTCAGAGATCGCCTGGCGGCTGACAAAGTGCAGATCGAACTCTGCCAGCTCCACCGCCCACTTGACGACGCGCCCAGTGCCTTCTCGGTTCTGGAGGATCGGCCCCAGTGGGTACGTGGTAACCACCGAGACCTTGTGCGCCTGGAAATAGTGGCGCAGCTTCCGGGGAAGCAACGAGCACGGTGTAAAGCAGCTTCTGGGCTTGGGGGTACCTTGTCTTAGCATCTCGGAGAACTTCACTGATGAAGTACACCGGTCGCTGTACATGGCAGGCCCGGACTGCGGCTTCACCCGAGGGCCTGTCACAGCCCCCGAGCTCGGCGGCGTGGTCGGGGCTGGCCGGGTGCTCGGGCTCGACTCCCTGTTCGGGAGGATCCAATTGCTCAGGCTCGACCCCTTGCTTGGGGGGGGAGCCAAGTGCTCGGGCTCAACCTCCTGCTCGGGGGGAGCCGCGAGAACTGGGGAGTACTCGGGGGCGGCCGAGAGCTGGGACCCAGCACCTTGCCCCGAGCACTCATCACGCTCCACCACCAGTACAATGCTCACGACCTGAGGAGTGGCCGAGACGTAGAGCAGTAGTGGCTCGCCTTCGGAGGGGGCCACCAGTACGGGCGGCGAGGTGAGATATTTCTTCAAGTCACAGAAGGCCTACTCGACCTCCGGCGTCCAGTCGAAGCGACCGGTCTTCTTCAGGAGTTTGAAGAGGGGGAGTCCTCGCTCCCCGAGCTTAGAGATGAAGCGCCCGAGGGCCGCCATGCAGCCGGCGAGGCGCTGAACTTCCTTGAGACGAGCTGGGGGTCGCATCTGCTCGATGGCCCGGATCTTCTCTAGGTTGGCCTCGATTCCTCGGCTAGAGACCAAGAAACCTAGGAGCTTGCCCGCAGGTACCCCGAAAACACACTTCTCGGGGTTGAGCTTCAAGCGGGTAGTGCGGAGACTATTGAAAGTCTCGGCTAGATCTTCAAGCAGGGTGGCGCGGTCTCGGGACTTGACCACGAGATCGTCGATGTAGGCATCGGCGTTGCGACCAACCTACGAGTCAAGGGTGATGCGCACAGCGCGCTGAAAAGACGACCCAGCGTTGTGCAAACCGAATGGCATCGATACATAGCAGTAAGTCCCCACTGGAGTGGTAAAAGAATTTTTTTCTTCATCCTCTATGGCCATGCGAATTTGGTGATAACCAGAGTTTGCATTTAGAAAACATAAAAGATCACATCCCGCGGTTGCATCTACAATCTGATCTATGCGGGGTAAAGGAAAAGGATCTTTTGGGCAAGTCTTGTTTAGGTCGGTGTAGTCCACGCACATACGGAGCTTGCCGTTGGCCTTCGGGACGATGACTGGGTTCGCCAGCCACTCGGGGTGGAGGACTTCTCGGATGAATCCGGCATCAAGGAGCTTACTTACTTGCTCCCGGATGAACTCCTGGCGCTCGGGCGCCTGCCGCCGGACTTTTTGCTTCACCGGTCGTGCGTCCGGGCGCACAACCAGGTGGTGCTCGATCACCTCTCTAGGGATCCCGGGCATATCGGACGGCTGCCATGCAAACACGTCGACGTTAGCCCGGAGGAAGGCGACGAGCGCGCTTTCCTATTTACCGCCCAGGTCACCGCCGATTCGGACGACCTGGGAAGCGTCTTCGCCCACCACGACCTCCTTGGTAGGAACGGAGGCGTCGGCAACGAGTCGGGGTTTGGATGAAGAGGGTCCCAGGCCCCCTGGGTGACCTTCGACCTCGGCCCGAGCTGAGACCAAGGCCGAGTATAACTGCTCGGCGTAGGAGACGGCGCTGCTGGTCTTTGCAGATACGGAGATGGGGCCCGCTAGGCCCGGCATCTTGACCGTGAGGTACGCGTAGTGGGTGACCACCATGAACCGAGCGAGCGCCGGGAGGCTGAGGATGGTGTTGTAGGGGAGGGGGAGCTCCACGACGTCGAAGATGACGTTCTCCGTCCGGAAGTTGTCCCGGCTCCCGAATGTCACGGGCAGCTCGACCTGCCCGAGGGGCAGGGAGTGCCCGGGTGTCACCCTATAAAAGGGGAGAGACGGCTTTAGGCACCTGGAGGGCACCTGCAGCTTCTCGAAAGCCTCCCTGGAGAGGAGGTTCAGGCCTGCGCCCCCGTCGATCAGCACCCTGCTGACCTTTACGTTGCAGATGGTGGGGGACACTACCAGGGGTAGTCGCCCCACGCCTACAGTACTGGCGGGGTGGTCGGCCAAGCTGAACGTGATTGGGGCGTCCGACCACTTCAGGGGCCTTGCGGCCTCTTCACTCGGGGTCGCCGAGCACACCTCGTGCCGCATGGTCTTGACGCTGCGGCGAGAGGAGGGCGTGTACGCGCCTCCGTCCATGAAGGCGACTGTGTGCTCAGGCTCCTAGAAGCCGAGCTCTTGGTTGTCAGGAGCGACTCTGTCGTTGCCGCCCCTGCGGGGCTCCTCGTGGTCCCTCTAGCGCTGCTCGATGAGGCCCTTGACCGTGCGGCACTCCGTAAGGTCATGTCACTTGGTCTGGTGGATCTGGCACCACTTCCCCGGCTCGAGCCTCGCGGGAGCGGGGGCCCTTGCAGGAGCGGGAGCCCTTGCGGGAGCCGAAGCCCTAGGAGGGGCTCGGGCCGGAGCCCTCGCGGGCGCGGGCCGTCTGTCGGCAGCCGCCCAGGAGCAGGACCCTGAGCAGGCTCGACGGGGACAGCCTCGCGCCTCCTTCTCTTCTTCTTTTCCCACCTGTCGGAGCAGGAAGGGTCTGGCTGATCGGCGGCGGGATGCTTAGGGCGCGGAACATGCCATGAAAAATCGGAAAGAAAAAGACAAAAATAACAAAAATCAGTATCACCCCCTCATATAAATCCGATTTGTCATTTTTATATCTCATGAACTAAAAAGAGTTTAGTCTTGAATTATTATATACATGTGTGTCACCCCCTCATATACATATGTGATATTTTTACTGATTTTTTCAGTACATCTAAACAAATTTTTTTAGAGAGTTTTCACAGTTTACACCGAAAAATTGGTTTGCACTAAATTTTTTCCCTTAAGTTTTAGATAAGGAGAGAGGAGATACTCGTGGACTCAGTTTTTCTTTTTTTTTTCTTTTCTGTAAATAGGGATATGCTCCTTTTAAGTTTTACTACAATTCCAGCCCCTTCGAAAAAAATATTACATTTCTCACACGGGATTATTATATCACGTGTCGGTGAGATTATTATCCTTTTTTCTCATGGAAGGCTACATTCTAACCGAAAATAGTCGGCAGGGGCACTTTGGTCAATCCAGCCCACGGCAAGTCACACATGCAGTGCGCGAGCAGAACAGAGCAGAGTAGGCACACACGAAAGCCTTTAAAGATAGCGAGCTGCCGAGCTCGCAGCGGATCGAACGGAAGAAGAGATACTACTGCTCACTTGCTCAGCCAGCTCACCCTTCTCCTCCGACACTCCAAGCCGAGCTTGCGCGCGCTCAGGCGCGATCATCCATCCAGATCCCAAATTGTATCCCCTGGGCGTGGCGAGAGAAGGATGGCGAACTCCACGCGGCCGCTGCTGGCCGCCCTGCTGCTGCCGGCGCTCCTCCTCTCCGCCGCCTCGGCCGCCGACAGCAAGAGTACGGGTCCTACCGCCACGCTTTCGGTTCCTGCAGTTGCTGCCGCGTGCTGCATTTCTTGTGTTTGTTCTTGCGTGCACTCCAATTTAGGACCAGCGTTTACTGTTTGCTAGGCTGGTGTTTGAATCTGGGTGTTTCTGATGCCTAGTTCGGATTTGGGATCTTGGGGCCGGGGTAGACAACGGGCTCCACGCCCTATTGGATAACTGGGTTACGAAGATGACTGTGGTGGTATGCACTGACGCATGTTTCCCTCTTCTTTTTGGCGTTAAAGATATCTTCTTTGCATGGATAATTGATTAGATGCTTCACTGGACGAACAAACAGTAAGCTGATTCCTGGGAAATTTTAGTGTAGTTACTATTCTTGGCATATGTTAAATTCACAAAATTTTGGTAGTAAGGTTGTAGGAACGGGAGTTAAAATTATGTGCTTGCGTATTAGGTTAGTTGTGATGAGTCAAATTGCAAGGACTGCTAGAAGGGGCTGGTCACTTTTCCAATTTCCGCCGCGAGGTATCTTGAAGTACTACCATGATTGGTTATATTGATAGTGTGTGGGAAGCTTGGTGGCTACTCTGTCACTCGTCTACAAATGACTAACCGTTACATTGTTTTGGGAGTTCCACATGCGGAAATACGGCTTGATTGCTGTGATGGCAATAACACCGTCTATACAGTTTACTTATGTTGCAGACATGGAATATTTAGCATTTGGATGTTTATGAGAAATAATTTGTTTAAGATTGTGCTCAAGATATTAGTTGTGGTTATCTTTCTCAAAATAAATTTATAGCCTAATATGACCATGAAGCGGAATATGAACAATAGGAAACAGACTTGATATCAAAATGATCAACTTGCCCTGTCATGGTCCCAGCTTCCATACATCTGGAATTCTGGGCAATTGCAGCTAGAATTCGTGATAATCTACTCATTGTTTTACGAGGAACAAAATATATATCAAGGAAGTGTTTTTGGCAAGATCACCATGACACCATCAATTTTGATCAATCACAATGAATGTATGGCCTGGCTGTACTGCTTTTAACTCTCGTACGTAAGCGACTATGTAGTTCTTTACCTCACCAAGTATTATGTCCAGACCTGCTGCACAACTAGATGTTCTCATCCTGACTATTTGTGTTTTTCTCTCTAGAAGCTTATTTTCCAACACATACGTATTTGAATAAACATTTTATTAGTTAGCTTTTGTTTTTCCGATTGGCTATTTTTTCATTTGATTCTTGTAAAAATAATTAGTTGTCTCAAGAATTTTAATTTTGAGTGGTCTAGGTCTACTGCATTAGTTTCTTCTCATCCATGCAACTTTCTCAATAGTGTTACAATTCTGTGAGACCTATTTGTTCAAGTACCTACCATATGCTAGACTGTTACATAAGGTTAGTTGAATTAATAGGCTCCAATCTTCCATAGGACTTAGCAACGATGATTGTATGTTTAAGTAAGCCCAAGCATTTAGTGCATTTGCTGATTTATATATCTTTGTGATTTCCACAAGTATTTAGGATGAATTTGCATTTTCACTTCCTCTTGAGCTGTGAAATTTATATTTCTCCTCCCGTATAATGATCAAATTATCTCCTTTTTAGACAACCCTGCCGATCAGCTAGTAGCATTGGTCAACAGCAACCGTACTGCCAGCAAGGCTTCTTCTCTCTCAGATAATCAAGGTCTGGGATGCATTGCTCTGCAGTACATCAAAGCATATGGAGGTCAATGCAAACAGGTGAGCGACAAGAAGCCTATCGAGTCCAGTTTCACCGACACGTTTGCCCCCAACTGTGGCGTCCAAGCCGCAACTCTTTCCAAGATCACCGGGAGGCTTGTGGTGTGCCAGTCCAACTACGCGTCTCCAGCTGAGGCCTTCAACATCCTGATTAATGACGCAAAGGGCCTTCAGGTATTGCATAGCAAGAACCACACGGAGGTCGGAGCAGCTGTCAGTGGCACTGATGGCGGTGGGCCGTACTTCTGGTGTGTCCTGTTTAGCGATGGGAAGCCAAGTACCAGTTTCAAGGTGGATGGCGAAGTGCCTAAGACTGCCCATCCAGGATGCTTCAGTGGCAACAATGACGACTGCATGGGTGCCAAGAACGGTGCCGTTTCAATGAATGTTGGTACATTGAGGCTGGTGGCAGCCCTTCTTTTTGCTATAGCTTGTGCTTTTGCTCTGTGAGGTTGAGTAGGGATGCTCTGTTGCGTCATTCTTTTGATTTGTGAAACGAGTAGAAAACCATCTTGTTGCAGTGACACACCATTCTTTCACTTATTTGAGCAGATTGAACTTTGTAAGGAGACAGAACCGTTGTCAGCATTTGAGACTACATGTTACCTGTTCAGAATGCTCAGTCAAGTAATCCTGTGTACTCTTAAAAGTTCACTGTGGCTGTAAAAGCATTTTGAGCCAATCTGTTTGTCCCTCAAATGCAATTTCTGATGCCAAATGCTCCGTTGTTGTATTTATAATCGGATAGATCACAAGTTGGGAACAAAAATGATCCTTTTACGATTTGTTTCGAGTTTGCTTTGTGTGTATGAGATTGTTCGAGAAATATAAGTTCTTGAGCATATGCTAGCTTTCATGCATATTCTAAGACTATCTCTAACCATATTTTTTCATTTCGTTCCCTTTCTAATTTCTTTTTCCGTTCTCATTCCCTTTATTTTCTCTTATCTTCAATAATTTCTCTTCGAGGGGAACCGCGAAGGGAAATGTGAGAGAATTTCGTCCTGAAAGAAATGATCTTGAGAATCCCTTCGTGACGGGAGCCATGAAGGGAAACCGTTGGAGCGCTAAAGGGGAAAAAATCATTTCACGACAAAAATTTCGTTCTCGAAGGGAAATCATTGGCTTTAGTCTAAGAACTATGAAGGGAGCCATGCCAACAGGTAGCAGCAGCGATGCCAGCATGCATGGTGTGGTTTGTTGGTCGAACATGCGTGTCGGATTGCATCAGCAGCCATGTCCAATTGTCCATGCCGTCGACGATTGCCGTATGACTGTATTGGTGTTGCTGACGTTCCCGCAGCTTAGGCTTCTCGACGACGATTGCCATATGACTGTATCATGCTGACGGTTCCGTAGCTTAGGCTTTTCGTTGAGCAGGAGATAGGTGATGTTGTCTGGACAGCAAAAAATGCATCAACTTAGCACATCTTACGATAAATTTTGATAAGACCTTCAACCAACAAGTATACAAAAGATTAATAAATAAGCGTGCACACACATTGACACAGTGATTTGCGTGAAAATTCCTGGTTAAGACCACGAGTAAAAAGCCACTGAATCAAACTGTCCACTCCCAAATTTTCCGCTATGAGCAAATGGGTATAGTGAATCCTCCCTAAGCATCTAGAGGACTACAACAACAACATCAACACAAGTAACATGCCATCATGATATATATTATATAGGCAACAACACAATACCTTTTTAACAGAACTTGTACTGCCTTAATCCACTGCTACGCGAACTGGCAAACCTCCTCTAAAATCTGATGCTCCACTTAACCAGCCATTAATCAACTGATCATACTAGATGAAGCTAGAACTAAAATGACGGTAGTGCACTACGTCACCATACATGTAGCAAAATACACAATTTTATTGTTCAAGGATGATGATTTTCGGTTTAAGGGTGAAATTTCTTTTAACCCTAGTGCATGTGCATGACCAAAGCTGCATGTAGCTTCACCCCTGGATGAAATTAGAAGCTATTGACCAAATTTGGAGACGATTTATTCAACCATGTTTGAACATCTAGTTATGGTCTTATGGACTTGATAATATAGTGTAGGAGCCACAAAAATATAGCAAAAGCTTGCTTTACCTCTCCTCTCTCTTGTCTCCCTACTTGGTGTGGCAAATGTTACGATAATTTTGTGTTGTTTACTGACAATCATAGCCGTTTTTATATCCTTGCCACGCGACCACCTCGTCCTATCAAACTTGGTCCAACTGTGTTATGTACATGAAGAAAAACGAAAGATAGTGCAGCGAACTTGACAAAGTTGACAACAACTGGTACTACTTGGATCATACAATCGATATGTAAATTACTAAACTTTGGCTTTCAAAAAAAAAAAAACTTTAGCACATTATATGTGCTAGCGCACAATAGTTTTCTTCTTCTTTTCCGTCTTGTCGCATATATGCATAAGAGCATAACTCAATCGCCTAACACTCATTTTGTGATGACATTATATGATAGTAAGTCATACATCCTATCTGCCTATCTCCCCTGCCGTGCACATTAATTTTAAAAAATCTCATGTGAAGCCCACGAATTCATGACCCAAAAAAAGTCAGATGCTCCGCTAATTTTGACAGAATGCTAGAGAAAAAGGACACACAATTTCGCTAATGCAGCTACGAAGAGATCACACGTGAACACAAATTTGCACAATCTCCCCACGCATCCTGTTCTAAACTATTTTTTAGTTCATCTTCTTTCATAACAAAAATCTTAAAAAGGACATATATTCTAATTCGATATTTTTTTAAGAAACACTATACAACTCCGGCTCGTAGCGAGTCAGCTTTCCGGCACATCCAACTCCCCTCGCGCCTTGGCCCCGCTACTTACCCATAGATTCTATGACCCCAACACCATAGTCTATTGATAACATCGCCGCTGACACGATGTCAGACCTCTCCTCGCGTGTCGTCCTCAACCTCGAGACACCGGCCCAATCTAACAAAAATAAATTTTATAGAATCTTCTTACAAAAGACCTCTATAAAATCCTAATCTAATCATACATTTTCTGATCCAATGACTGAATAAAAATAAAACAATATATATTATAAAAAAAATCTTTCGTATGAACTGATCTTTAGAATTTGCTTCCCAACTGTACTCCCCCGTCTCACCCTGTCCTCCCCGTTTGCGCGGGAAAACTATTAAAAAAAGCGAGGAAACCGCCGCCCCGCCTCCTTCCCCAGCAAGCCTCCCATCCCCTTCCATATCGCTCCAAACCCCCAAACCCCTCGGCGCGGTTCACACCTCGCTCCCTCCGCTCTGCGACGATGCCCCACCTCCGCTCCCACGCCAGGGCCATGGCCCCCTCCTCCTCCCCGCCGTCGCCGGCGGCGGCCGGGCTCTCGGGGACCCCGGCGCCGTCGCCGTCCACCTCCCTCGGCCTCGGCCTCGGCCCCGCCTCCCCTGACGACGTCGGGGGATCCCTCAAGTCCCCCGCCGCGGCGCCGCGGCGCCGCAGCCTGCGCCTCGCGGGCGCCGCCACCATCCCCACGGCGGGGACCTCCGCGCAAGACAGCGGTTCCTCGGGGTCGCGCGGGAGCGGGAGGATGACGGCGAGGACTAGGGCTCGAGTTTCCGCATCCCCTGTCGCTTCGCCGTGGGCCGGGAGCTCTGCGAGCGGCGGATCGGGGGCTAGGTTTTTGCCGGGCGCCGGTGGGGTAGGGACGTTCATGAGTTTGCGGTCGGGGTCTCGGATCGCGAACCGGCAGATGGAGGCGGGTTCTCAGGTGGATGGGGAAAGGGGACCTTGGTCGGGCGGAGGGGGAATTGAAGCTGGAGACCAGGTGCATGATGAAATGCTGCACCGGCACGCCGGTGCGCCGGCGAAGCGGTGCAAGAGCATATTGGTTGGGGGAGTTGGGACGGAGTATGTGGCTGATTTGGAGAGCGATTCTGATGAGGATTGCGTGATGCTGGAGGAGGCTGGCATGAAGATGCCGGCCCAGTTACCCACCGGTCCAAGTGTGGTTGGACCGAATCTGGTTTCGATGAGCATGGATTGGACAGAAGAGGGGACTAAGGATGATCCTGCCAAGACAGGCAAGGAGGAAATTGGAAACGTTAGTAGCTGGGATGATGACTTCTTGTATGAGGAGTCTGTGCACACACATAACTTGGCAGAGACGGCAGTTGGTGGGGTGCTTGAACAGTTAGCAGCTCCTGTAGGAAGTCCCGAGAGTCCTGCAGCAGAAATGTACGCGGATATGTATTTCAAGGAAGAGATGAGAAGATACGAGCATAGAATGGCAGGCAAAGGAAAAGGGAAGCTAGTTTTGGAGAATAAATATTCTAGTCCTGATGCTAGTGTGGGCATCCGAGTTGGTACCAGGGCCCAAAGATTTAGTGCTGATAGTAAAGGAAAAGGAAAGATGGTTATAGGAGAGAGTTCATTATCTTTGAGCTCAAGTGAGGATGAGATGAATTCGGAACCAGTGGGTTCTAAAGAGGTTCAGAGCATCTCAAGATCAGTTTATGCTTCAATGGAGTCACATCGAAGGCAAACAGCAAGAGATAGAGCTATTAGGCTGGCCCCTAAATTTGCATTCTTCAAAGCAGATGAAGAGGAACATAGTGAAGGCGATGATGCAGAAGAGTTAGAGCCTGTTGCTGACCCTCAGGACTGGCCAGGTCCATTTTCAACTGCAGTGAGGATATATGAAGAGAGAGAGGCTAAATTGAGAGCTCGGGAGTCAAATTCTTCTAAGCTGGGCAAGTCTGCTAATAAGGTCATCCTTTGGTCCCCTTCAAAGGATAGAAAAAATACAGTACGACCTGCCCCATCACTTACTAGCTTATGCTTAAGCACTCTTGCGGATCATGCTGAAGGTATTGAATCACTTGGAGGTATTCCAGTGGAGCTGAAACATAAACTCTTAAAGATGTTGTGTTGTTCTAGGAAGATGAATACCCATCTTCTCAACGAACTATTGTGTGATAGTCCTACAGAACTGCAGCTTAGCGATTGTTCCTGGTTGAGTGAGGACGACTTTGAGAAGACTTTTGGGAAATGCAAGACAGAAAGTTTGCAGGTTAGTACCCCCCCCCCCCGCCCCCGCTTCATGCAGTTTCTGTGTGATGAGCACAGTATTTACACCTTTTGCTGGGACCTTAGTGTTTTTGGGTTAGTCATTTTTAAAGGACTCATTGAGTATTTGTCTTAATGAAGGTTCTGCAGCTTGACATATCTGGGCGATGCATGCCTGACTACATATTGCCTACTACCTTAGCAAAGGTTCCTAACTGCATGCCTTTGTTGAGAAAAATATCTCTGAATGGAAACTATCGCCTTTCTGATAAGGGTTTAGACACAATCATCACAGCGGCACCTTCTCTTAGTTCGCTAAATTTATGCGAGTGTTCTCTTCTCACTTCAACTGGAATTGAGATTCTTGCTAACAAGTTACATTCAGTACTCAGAGAACTTTATATTGATGACTGCCTAAATGTGGAGGCCATGATGATTCTTCCTGCTCTACAGAAGATTAAACATCTAGAGGTTTTGTCAATGTCTGGAGTACAATCTGTCTGTGATAAGTTTGTGAATGAGCTCATTCCTGTACATGGTTCAAATATGAGGGAGCTAGCATTTGCTGGATGCTTGTAAGTCTTAGGCAATATTTTCTTTATTAGGAGCAGTAACATAGTTATCATAGTAGATTACTGTTTGCATCTAACACCTGTATGGTTTCACACTGTTTCCCTAGGAGCCTAGGACTTATGTCATTTAACTATCATGCCACCGACAATTTCTCAATACAAATACAAGCCCAGAGCAGAAGCCACTGTTTCTAACATAACTAGAAGACTTACATGAAAGGAAAAATTGTTAAGAAGCTTACTTTGACCTCAATGTGCAATTAATGGTAGCCGCTGCTTTGTTTTATTTGTAGCATCAGTCTTCTACTAATGAAGGGCTAGAGAAATGCTTGCTTGCGCATTTCGAACCTCTAGTGACACAATAGGACAGCATTTTAATATGAATTTGCTTCTGTTTGAGTGATATAATTCTCGAGAAGCGTATTTTGACCTCAATGTGCAATTAATGACATTGTTAAGAAGCTCGTTGGCCCTATCTGCTAACCAACTCCGTTCTTCACAACTACCTTCTGTCATAAAGTTTCTGAATGGCCAATAAATATGAGTGTATGACTAATCATGTCTCTTAAATCAACTATGGCATGCTTATGCAGTTATAAAGAAGTGGTATGTAGCTGCATTTCTGACTTCCTACTCTGGTGTTTTCTAAATGTAGGAAACTTACCTCATCTTCTGTCAAGACTATAGCGGAGAGCTGTCCACAGTTATCTTCTTTAGACCTTCGCAATTTGAATAGGTTGCGCGATTCAGCACTGAGAAATCTTCGCAATGGTTGTAGGTTAATAAAGATATTAAAGCTTCAAAGAAACACATTCAGGTATTCTCTTTTTGCGGTTCCATCTTTGAAGTGCCTCTTTATGAAGCAGGGACTAAGCCATGCTGATGTTGTGTTATTTTTCTTATTGTGTGTCACTTTATCTTAAAGGCTTCCAAAATCTGACGGTGGATAATGATCATTGAGTATGCATTGATTAGCTCCTATCTAGCGTTCTATCCATCTTTTTCAGTAAGCTAATTCATAGGTGCTTCTTTCAACCATGATTTGTGCAGTGTAAAGGTTATGATATATTTTTCTGCCTGACCATAATGACAGTTTGAGAATAACATTACATGTAGATGGCTCGCTTCATGTCAGTCTTAACACTAGTTGTGGCCCTACTGGACACGGATCATCTACCTAAAATTCTTGTAGAATATCATATTAATGTAACCAGCTGATTTTGGGATACTGTTTTTAAAGGATTAATTAAGCACCCAAAGCTGATAAAATACAAAGAAAAAGGGAAAGCAAAACACCATTGTAATCCATAGGGACTCAAACTGGTTTCCGGTCTCCCAAAGGGGTCGTGGAAATTGAAACCAACCAAAGTTGACATTTGGAATATTGTGGAACAATGTCTTTCATTTTACTAGGGTGATTATTTTTCAATTTATTTTGTGGTACTCTTCTTTTGTATTGATCTGCACATGCTCTTTTGCGTAATGAAATCGTGCAAATAATTCCTGATGTTATAATTAACTCGATCCATATTACAGCGATGAAGCTGTTTCTCAATATTTGGAAGAATCTGGAGGATGCCTAACTGAATTAATGCTAAACAATGTTGAGAAGGTACTTTCTCTATTCTTCCTTTATCGCTTGGATGTGTGATATAAATTCTTATTCTTGGGTTCAAACTTCCAATTTTGCTTGAGATGCATACACTGGAGCCTTTTCCCCAGTGTTACCTAGACACCTGTGTCCAAATTTATTTGCCGAATCTGACACTCCGAATCCGAGTCGGATTCCGACACCAGTGTCGGAATCCGAGTTATATTTCATGTGTCCAAATTTTCTTTGCCAAATCGGACACCCGAGTCCGAGTCGGATTCCGACACCTGTGTCCGTGTCCAAGTAACACTGCTTTTCCCCCTTTTTAGAGCAAGGGACAGTATGGAAGGTCCATAAGAAAAGCTATTTATGGATTGATGTTGAGGTGATTCATTTTTTTTGTAACTTAGGTTGTGCTAATAATTGTACGTGGAACCGGCAATGCATGATAACATGAGATACAAATTACTACTATATATTGACCTGTTACTGACAGTGTTACAGGTACAAATGTGCTTAAACAAAACACTTGGAAAATGCCAGCCTGAAGGAATGACCACATAACTATTTTTGTTGGTTGGTCTAGAGTAGTATAGCATGTTGTGTGAGAGAAGCGGTAATAGGGATCACACTATACCTTAATATGAGGGAAGGACATTGCATTTATGCACTCATATAGCCTATATTTTTCAAACTGGAATTTAAGAGTAAATGGGAATATTAAAGCATTGTTGGTTGTTTGTGGTAACTGGTAATCTTATGATATCTTAAATCTAGAGAGACATGATCAGTTGGGGCAATGGAGAGTATGAACAAACTGTAGATTTACATGAATGCATGGGGCATGTTTGAGATGTATTCGAAGTTTCAAAATCCATCAAAAGTGCATCAGAGGTATACTAGAAAATACAAAGGCATTGGGTATGTTTGGGACTTGACTCACAAGATATACTAGATTTATCCCCATTGCAACAGAAGTTATGTAGTGTTATACTAGTTTGCTAGTGAGAACTAAGAACCAATCTGATTTATTTTCAGCTACCTGAAAAATTTATGAACAGGAATCCGTGAATTCTAGCATCTTCCAAGCAGGATCCAGTTTTGAAAAAGTGTTTCTGAGGGTCATTTAACTAAATCTTTTTTCTTAAACAAAATCCTGTGATCTAGAGGATAAAAACTTCTGAAGGTGTTGTCTAGATCTGCAAGGTAGGTTGGTAGGAGTGTATGACACATTTAAACTGTCATTTACTTACCTGCACTACTTTATTCTCGTGCTGATTGGGAACTGTTATAATTACTATTTATTTGCCCCACTGAAGTTTTTTGAGATGTGCTGTTCACTTGCCGATTGACTTACGGTTACTGCCGGTATTGTTTCCTGCTATTTTTCTGACCATATGTCTGATGCCTTTCAACTGTTTAACGTATGAACCATTTTGCTGCACATAATAACCTTCTCATTTTGCTGTATTTACTCAAGGCTGGAGACCTTACTGCCCTTGCAATTGCTGGCAAGTGTTCTGCTGGCTTGGAGGTCCTTGATCTTTCCTTCTGCCGTGAACTGACCAATGAAGCTTTGGGGCTGATTGTTGACAGCTGCTCCTCGTTGAGGATTCTCAAGCTATTTGGGTGCACCCAGGTATGATGACCTTTCTAGTAAATAACAAGTACCGCTATCTTGGCATAAATGCACTTTTTTTGGTCCATGTTCTTTCTGTCAGCAGCTATATAGATAAGGAACACATTTAAGTAACATTCAGCTTGTACAATCCACTGTTGATTGGTAGTGTCATTAGTCACGACAGCATCTGCTATTTCAGAATATGAAATCGTAATTAGTGCATGAATCATTTCATTGCAGATCACGGATTTTTTCCTCAAGGGCCACTCAAACCCGTCGGTCAAAATCATCGGGATAGAAGGGAGCATACTGGAGCAAATGGATAACCGTTAGTTTGTTCGCAGAATGATCATACATTCCCCTAACCATCCAGTTGTCTAGTTTAGGAGGGGTGACATCAAAGGTCCTGAAGGTTGCTGCACCTTCCAGTAGGAATATCTTGTCAACCTACCCTGCTGAAATTAGTTATATGCTCCTATAGAGAACTGTTTTGAAATGATAAACATTCATTCAGTCAAGTTACATGAAACAGTGGAAAATCTGCTGCTGCATTATGCAAACTATTGAAAGAAAGTGAAGATTCCGTGGTAAGACTAGTTAAATGAGAGTCTAAAATTTGCATGAGATAATACTATTAACTTAGTGAAACACGTGTAAAATAACACCACACAAGTGCAACTAATTATCTCTTTCTAATGGTTTTATTCATTTTTTTTAAAAAGAATTTTTATTAACTCTTATAGTCACATTAAGGTGATATAATATATAAGAGTTCATCTCTAGATTCTGTATATAAATGCACGTAGTCAAACTAATGAAACAAAGAAAAGAGAAATAACACTAAATCAAGAACATGTCTTCAAAAGTTGATTATGGTGGCAGGGCTTCGAAACGAAGATTAGATTGTCATCTAAATCAGGTATAGAGTTCTTTGGCTACTCGTTTCAAGTGTGCACATCTAGTTGTAATCAATTGTCGATGTTCTTGTCGTTGCAGTACCAATCACGTTCAAAACCAATATGTATAAGAAAAAACAACCTGTAAAGTAGAATATTTTCTTTTATTAAAGATAATATTATTCTTGAATAACCATAGCGACCAACAAAAGAAGATCGCCGCCATCAATATATTAGCTTTAAATTTTTACTAAGACCACGAAGCCAATTTTCAAACATGTTTGGTGCACTTCGTAGTTGGTATAAATTTGTGATCACTTGGATTATAAATCATGTGAAACGAGCGAAGCAATACTGAAAGAAGAGATGCTTAATCGTCTTTGATTTGAATCAAAACAACACTTCTAATTACTTTGCCATTGTCTTTTAATAAGGTTATCCTTTGTTAGTAGAACACTTTTGCGTAAGTACCAAATGTAGATCTTAATTTTTAATGGTAGTTTTAGTTTTCACATTTGTTTAAACTAAATAGGCTGATTGCTATGAACAAGGGCTCTATAGACTGAGTTGACACAAAACTTTTCCGATTGGCTTAGGTTCCATTGAAACTTATCTCATTCATCAATCAAGTTAATGTTGGTAAGGTGTGAAAGTAGATCATTCCATGCTACTAATTTTGGGTCAATCAGTTCCCTTCTGAAGGATACTTTTTGTGGGTATTTTTGTAAAGTAGTAGCCATCGTGTCTTGTTTGTTTTGAACTATGTTATATACCACTGGGTATTGGTTCTTTAGCGGCAAATTGCTCAACCAACTATCTTCTTAAAATCTGATTTCAGAACCATCTTTAATATTAAAAGTGTCATAATGGAATAGGATATGTTTTGCCTTCATTAAACCAGATCAAAAGTGGGAATCACCTAATTTCCCCTCACCTTGTATAAGTGGCTTTGATCCCAGATATTTGTTTCGAAGGTTTTGCCACCGCCCCCCCCCCCCCTCCTCCCCCTTCGGTCAATGTTTTAATAGCCATTTGCAGAGAAGAGAAATATTTGAATATCCAGGTGCAGAATCCCTAATCCCCCTTGTTGTTTGGGTTGGCACAGGACCTTTTATTTCATCAAGAGGTATTTTTTTTCTTCTGGCTATCACTTTACTAGTAAAATTTGGATCAAAAGTAGTCAAGTCTTTATAGAATCCCTTTTGGAATTAAGAAGAAGGACAACATATATACATGTAGGCTACTCAGAACCGAGTTAAGAAGGACGAGTTTGCCCCTATAGTTAAGTATTTGCTCTTCTAGCTGCTCAGTCTTTTTTCAAAATGTTCCTCTATTGCTTTCTAGTACGAATTTCTTAGTTTACGATAATGTATCGGAATCCCTAGATAACGCAATGGTAATTCACCCTTAGCGCATCCAAAAAATCTCCGTATACTGGTCGACATGCTCCTTTGCCATGCCAAAAAAGAACATTTCACTTTTGGGAAAGTTTATTTTTAGACCAAAGAGCCGTTCAAATGCACATAACAATAGCTTTAAGTTTTTTGCTTTTTTGAGATCATGATCCATAAAGAGGATTCTGTCATGGGCATATTGAAGAATTGAAAACCCATTATTTACAAGATGGGGCACAATTCCTATGATTTGATCGACGCTTTTGGCTCTCTCGATTAAGACTGCTAACATGTCTGCGATAATATTGAACAGAATTGGAGAGAGTGGGTCCCCTTGTCATAAGTCTTTTTTTGTTTGGAAAAAAACCTATCGGTATTTTCATTGAATTTTACTGCTACACTTCCCTAGTAATAAAAGTCTCTACCTATGAACATCATTTAGGCAAGAATCCTTTCATACGTAGGGTCTGTAGCAAGAAAGGCCACATCACTTTGTCGTATGCTTTCTCAAAGTCTATTTTAAGAAGTAACTCGCTCACTTTTTTCCGATGGAGTTCGAGTATAGTCTCATGTAATATGACCACTCCTTCTAGGATGTTTAGGCCACACGTAAGCGCAGTTTATGTTGGCTGGATTCTTTAGTCCGTAACACCATTTACACAATTAGTGGCCACCTTTGTGAAGATTTTGAAGCTTATGTTCAGCAGACATATTGGTTGGTCTATATTGCTGTATTTGGCAAGCGTCTTTTAATTTTGGTATGAGTGTAAATCCCGGAAATGAAGGCTATGTAGTGGTACATTTTTAGAGTGCAATTCATAGAACATTACCATCAGATCATTTTTTATGATGTCCTAGAAAGTTTGGTAGAATTCGGCTGGGAAGCCATCCAGGCCTAGGGTGGTAAGCAATGCCATGATAGTTTCAAACTTCTAGAAAGTCAGTTAAGAAGGCCGCTTTCTACCTCACTTTTCTAAGTCTCAAGCACAGTGATGAAATCCAATTTATTATCATGAACACATTAAGAGATGTACCAATATTTAGTCAAGTCACCGAGACCTATGCTATTCCATAAGACACATTTTATGAGGAACTAGTTGGATTTTTTATTTTCTTGCCCTTTTGCAGTGACCGCTTATGGTGGCCTCCTCTTTTTTTTTTGAAGAATTGTGACTTGAACTTTCGAGGTGTAGCTTTAAGGTGGTTGATTAAGGGTCCAAGGTCTACCTTATCCATGCCATCCTTTGTGATCTCATTAACTAAGTGGGAAAGGAGAGGATTCCTCCTCACTAGTGTTTACTGTGTTATTCCCACAAGATTCTTTTTTACTGATTTTGTTGCTTAATTTTATTTCCTTTGATTGAACTCTATCTTTATCACCAACCATGTGTCTGATTGCATTGATTGAGACTTCAATTTCCTTATCGTTGTTACCCATCGAGACACCTAATTGTCCGATATTTGACAGAATGCAACTAGAGTTTAAATGTGATCATGATGGGCTCGAATTGTTTGGTGTACCTGGCGTATATGTGGCTGGTGGTGTGGAATTGACAGACGCTTTGTTGATAGCGAACTCGGAGGTCATCATTGGCCCATGGCTGCAGGAGGTCGTTGGTGTGAGAGAGGATTTGTTGGAGAATGGTGCAGCTGTATCCAGATTTTTACTGTATCCGTCTTGGAAGCGACCGTGGAGGGCTCGGTACGAGCGTTCAGTGGTATGGCAGCGGGAGAGAGCAGCTGGTTTCACTCTGCTGCGAGTACACCTTCGTGATCGGCCGATTCAACCGGAGCCACCGCCGATGCGGTTGTGCTGGCCGAAATCAGCACAGAAGCGTTGGCCCCATCCTCCTTTTCCTGACCTCCAGCGGCTTGGCATCTAGACACCGTGGCTGGGACACCCCTCCCGCCGGGCATTGTTGCCGCGCTAGTCGGGCCGCCGGACGCCGAGCCGAGGGCTGCGCTTGTCGAGGTACCATGGAGAGTTGGAGTTGGGCTTCCACACGGTATTATGCGGAACTCCGCCGGAGCTGACGTCTTCTGGGGTTGCGGTGTCTCCGTAGCCGTGCCAGCCGATCCGCCGTCCTCCGGGCCGAAGGCAGGATCTGCCGAGACTTGGTGCGGACCCATCCTCGAAGCTGGCGAGGAGGCCAACAGAGACCGTGGCGTCGCCCTTGCCACTTTCTCACAAGCCTCCCTCATGGGATTGAGGGGAGTGACTGCAATCCAGCGCGGTGCAGCAGCTGGCTCCAGCGTTGAAGAGACCCCAGCAGCCCCAAGAAGGTTTGATGAAAGCTTCAGCGAAGATAAGTTGTCAGCCTGCGTAGGAGTGGCACTTTGTTTTTTGTTGTCCAAGGATATCGAGATATTTTTTGCCTTTTTCTTGGACTGTTCATCAGGCACATTGAGCTGATCCTCATCATCAAGTAAATCATCATCTTCAAAATTGTTATCCTCACGCATCAGAGGTGTGCTCGAGCTTCATCAGCAATGAAGTTCGAGTTCTCCAGGGAGAATGTTATTTCATAGCCATCTAGACCAAAGACTGTCTGTTTTAACCGGCAATAGCTTAAAATCCATCAAAGCCATCGCAACAAGACATATCGATGCCCATATGGCTAGGTAGTGCCGGTAGGTTGGTAGGATTCTGGATACGTGAACCTAAACTTTTTCGATATGGTAGTGTTGGGATGGTACGTCAGTCGGCAACCATTCTCCAAAAGAGAGAGTTACACCATATGCCTTAAGATGGAATTCCACATTGACCATCCTGCAAAGCTCCTCTACCATGATAAAAACCACAAGGAAGCCATCCGCTCCTCAAGAAATTGCCTCCCAATTCCAATCAGAACGGATAAATTGTCGGAGTTCTAACTGAATAACCTCAGCCGAAAGAGTACCTCCGAAACTAAGAGCCGTGAGTGTCACATGGTGTTCTACTCTTTTCTATCCCGAATTCTGGAATTGGAAGAAGCCCAATTTATCCCCGCCCAAACCGAAGAGGGTCGCATTAGGCTTTGGTAGTCTCATAATCGGACACTTGGCCGATAAATGAGAGTCCTTCTTGTCCCAGATTACACAATAAAGCTCAACGTCACACTGCTCCGAAGAATGCCCCTTGGTTTTGCACCTGTATGGTTTTTTCTATCTTCGTAGCACCATCTATAGTGTCCTTCGTAGACACCAAAGGGAGATGTTGCGATATTGCATTGCTTGCCGACATCAGTGCAAGAGTGACAGATGGCTTGCCATGTCCATGCACGCGACCAGCTTGCCGATGACCAAGGCGATGACCGGAACCGGATGTTCGCCTTGAGGGGTTCGCAGCACCAAAGGTAAAAGGATCGCTGTGAGAGGCTCCAGGTCCGGCGTGTCCACCGACCCCTCCGAGGACGCCCGCCGCGCTGGCTGAAGCCAGAGATTGGAAGACCGGTGCCGGCCTTGGTGGAGCAGGGTTCCGGCCGATATGCGCAGGATTGTGTCGAGGGAGCGTTCTATGTACGCCTCCTTTGCCAAACGCATCCGGCCTGCGCCGCCCGACGAGCCTCCACCCGCATTCTGGCCGCCCACAGCATTGGGATTGGTTTCATCACCGCACCCCGCCATGAGAACTTGGGAATAGGAGGGGCCTGACGAAATTGGCCGAGATGGGGGATGATCTTGGCGCTCGGGGGGGGGGGGGGACGAGAGATCTTGCAATGGGTTGAGGCTGTGATTGATGACCTGCCTTTCCCAGATTGCCCCATAAATCCTTCCAACTTCTTCCTCGTGGTGACCTGTGTGCATCTTCAAATATGGAAACAGCTGAATCATTGACGCCGCCCTGGTTGTTTGCACAAATCTCACCGGATTGACAATCATGGTTGGGCACCTCCAATGACCCCTCCCTGTTCTCTTGACCAGACATTGCCGGCCATCGCTGGTCGGTCAGCAGGAAATAGCCCAAGGCAATCACTGGAGGAGGCCGTGCTTTGGGCAGGGGCCTTTCCAGGGCCTCATTAGCCAGCCCTTTCTCCTCCCACAGCCGACTTGATTTTGAGCGTGCCCAGACGCTGGCTGCCACGGAGGTACCTCGGCCATCTGAGTCATGGTAGCCTCGGGGATGCTCATCATCTTGTCGTCTTGGTCGGTGTGGCGCTGTTGGCGGATTGGCCCGACGGCAGCCGGATTCATCTGAGCGCTGAGATGGTTTCGGCGCCGTCGTCGACCCCTTCCTCCGCTCGGATAATTTCATCAACCGAGAAGCTCGCCATCCGCGCAGCTTGGATGAACTCCAATGTCGACGGAGAACGGACGCCCACAGCCCCCTCGGGACGAACCGAGGCCGGAGTTCCCCCGTCCATACAGAGGCACCAGGATAGGGCGATCCGTGATGCGCCTAACGCATTCTTGCACAACATCAGATACGTTGTTTTGTATGCAGTATCCATTTTTTTTTTCACGAATGAGATCTACATTTTTTTTTTCACGAACGAGACCTACACTCCCAACTGGGACGCTACGGGGTACCCATCAGGAATACGAACGTGTCACGAAGGGGCAGCGCTCCCGCATGCAAACGCCGAGATTCGAACCCGCGGCAACAGATAAGGCTCCATCGAGCTTTACCATTGGGCTACAAGCCCATTTGCATATGTCCATGTCTATCAGCCTCACCTCTTTGTCTACCCTCGTCGAGTATCTAAAAAGGACATAACACCGTCGCGTGGCTTTGACTTGGCAGCTGTGCTGCATGGTATCAGCAAAAGGAGGGCTGGAGGCAGCACACCACAGCAGAGCTTGGACTCGAGATGATGGAAGGAAGGGTATTGTAAATATAGTTTGTTACGTCCATGCATAATAAACAAACGTATGCACGAATGGAGCAGATGGTGAGGGAGCATTTACTTAATTTAGATGACAGTCTAAATTACGTATCAAAGACTAAGATTAATAAACTCAGCCACGGAGATCTGCTTCAATCTAGTTATAATTTGTTTTATGTTATTCTATGTAGCGTATAGCAATTTTTTGATTTGTGATTGTACGTATCTTTTTTATAGACGGAAGGTAAACTTTTATGTAGTTGTATTAGTTTGATATAAGAGTTATAATAAAACTTTTCTTTTCTAAAAAATAAACAAAACGCTTGGAAATGTCATAACAAACAGTTTCCTTTCCTTAAACCGCACGCATAATAAACAACAACAATTTCCTTTCTTTAACCGCTGCGCTGATATCGCGGGAATAAAAAACAGTGTGCAAATATCCTTTTCTCTCACGTCTGCTCTGAAATGTCATCTGTTCTTTTTCGAAGTTACATATCTCCATTATCTAGCACTTACAAGATATATATCTCTGTTCTTTTGATAATGGCGGAGTGCTTTTGGTGGCGAATTGATCGGCCATACTCAGTGGCCGCCTTAGGTTCGGTGTCCTCTGAAATTTCACGGTTCTTTTTCTTCTACTTGGGAGTTCCATTCTCTTCAGCATCACCATTGGCATGTGCAGGGCCATTTTCCGGCTCCTGTGGTTCCTCTAGCTTATGCTTCTTCTTCTTCTTCTCGATTCCAGGCTCAGCTTCTCCATCAGCAACGTTGGAGGGCTTATCCAGATCCATTGCATCAGCCTCCGCCTCAGCGTTGAACTTCTTTTTCTTGCTTTTCTTGGCAGATGCATCGACCTTCTCATCATCTGCGCACATTGAACAGTGTAAATATTATTGCACCATAAATGGAATCAGTAATGTGTTCCTCTGGAGGATATTAAAACAACAAGAGCTTGGGTTTCTGACAGATGGAATTAGCCAATCCTTACCATCATCATCCTTTGAGGTACCATTTACCGTACTGTCAATAGCAGCTTTCATCACATCCAGGTTTTACGAGGTGCAACACCCTTGTCAGAAGTCCAATCTCTCAACTTGCTCACGCAATTTTTACCCGAAGACAGAGGTACTTGACTCCGAAGTCAAAATATACAGTGGAAAACAATCAGAGGATGCTCTTAGAATGAGCATAATTGAGTCTGGTAATAGAGCTCCCTGCAACTAACCTGAGTAACAATCAATGCGTTCTGCAATTGAGAATTTGTTTGCCGGGTACCGAGCCATTCTGCCCTTGTTCTTGGTTGACGCACGGCCAATAAAGGAGTGGAATATAAGGCCATACTTCGCTGTGTTCCCGCGAGTTTTCAACGCTCTTGTGGACAATGGAGAAGCGTAAAATGACTTTATATGATCAGTTTAAAAGATAAACTACTTCCAAAGCTGACTTAAAATTATAGAAACACAAGGAAATCATAAGATGTTAACTTGGCAACCTGAAAAGTGCCTTCTCAGCACCAAGTATTTGAAGAGTGGATGTAGGGCAGTGGGCAAGATTTGAAAGACTGCCAGCATGAGAGATTAGGCGAGCTCCAACAACATCATCTTCTAACGATGTCAGATTGGGTGCAATATCAAATCTGAAAGCGAATAAGAAAAAAGTAATGTGATAAGAATGCCCTATGCCAGGCTTACTTGCTAAGTTATCATAAAAATGCCCAATGCCAGGCTAAAAATCAGTATACATTGAATTGAAAAGCAATAATATTTCATCAAATACAAGCGAAAATGCAAAGTGATACAAAAGTGCGATCATGGCAGCAAGGCAGTTTATCCATGCATCAAACATAATTTGTGCTGCAGTTTATCCATGCATCAAACATAATATAAGCAGTTCACTTCTTTAGGAGAAGATCACCTTAGTTCAGTTAGTTGTTGCATCCAAATCAAATTACTTTTGAAATAGGAATGCTGAAATTGGTAGAATCCACATGACACTTAATGGAAAGCAGATCATGGTAGCATGCACACGTCATACGGATGAGGGCAAGGAAGGAATGACCTTTTGAAATAGGAATGTTTGAAATTCGTAGCATGCACACGTCATATCTTATCCGTATATGGTATACTCTTTATGCGTATATACCTTATAGTTAGATATTCGATAGTAGCTCCTAACTCTGCTCGGGAGGAAGGGTTTCTGCAATTTTCCACTCAAGTACTGCCAAGTCTAAACCTAGTCGAGTAAGGTGGTTCAAGCTTGCAGTCGAGAGAATCGAGTAAGAATGGATCCTATTCCGAGTATCGAGTACAAACACAATTGGGATAAGCGCCCTGCTATTAACCGCACTCGAAGCTCAAGAAAGGATAAAAGATCGATTAGTCAACACCAGATTTCAAGTAGAATTAAAAAACCTTTTGAAATTTGAACAAATGGGTATAGGCGCATTTAATGTCTTGCATAAGTTGGATGGGTGTGCAGAGATTCGCACGATATCGCCACTCCACCTTTCACGCCGATTGAGGCATCACAGAGACGGGAGTGATTGCCGAAAGACAATAAGTTTTGGGCTATTTAAATGCATTAGCCGGAACTATAGCAGTCATTCATTGCCCTCATCGCCAGTCTTTTCGCACAAGCCTCCATCTTTCTCCGCTCATACACTCACCACCATCGGGAAACCATGGATTCCGGTTCTCCTTTGAAAAACCCTGCTCCCTCCTCGCCGGAGGAGGAGTCCGACGTGAAGTCCACCGATGCCTCGCCCAAGCAGCTTGACGAGATAGAGCTCCTGACTGAGACAAGGTCAGCCTCCCTGATGCAAGAATCGAGGCTGAAGGAGCTTGAGGCTGAAGGAATAGTGTCCCTTCACGATCTGGTTGAATGGAGGCCTGCATCCGATGAGGAGTTCCCAACCTGCAAAGTTGATCATGAATTTGTGGTTTTTGAATTGTTTTTTCATTGTGGGTTCAATGTCCCTCCGTCCAAGTTCTTCTTGAATGTAGTCGATTGGTACCAAATCGAGCTTCACCACCTAAACCCGAACTCCATCACCATGCTTAGTGCTTTTGTTCATCTCTGCAAAGCCTTTCTCGGCATTGAGCCAAGTTTAAATTTGTTCCAATACTTTTACGAGATGAAAAGGTTTAAGGAGAATAAAAGTGTCGCGGTATGTGGTTTTCAATTGAGAAACGGAATGAAGAATTCCTACATCCCAGTTCCCCTGATTTTCTCCGAGTCAAGAGATCAGAAAAAACTTTGGTTTTATATCTCCAATCCTAATCTGGTCATGTTCCGTTAGTCTATAGAGGCCTTCTTCCCCGTCAAGTCCCATCTTGGACGAAGAAACACCACGAGACCAGACACACCTCCTACTATGCTAATCGAATCGACACGCTCAACCAATCTGGCCTAATTGGATGGCATGTGGCCACGGATTTTATCAGTTGGAGGTTGAGCCCCTTGAATGCGTGGGAACATTTGGTCTGGGAAGACAGTGGAGTCAAAGATGGTTTTAGGGATGTGACCAAATGTAAGAATTAATTAGCACTTTGTTGCATTTGTTATTGCAGTCAAGTTCTTTCGAATGATTTTTCTCATTTCCACAGCTCTATCTCCTCAAGAAGTTACTGTTCATCTAAACAAACTCTTCTTTGACGAAGCATCTGAGTGTTACATTCTGCCCTACTCCCTTGTGAATCCTCGACCGGAGGTGGGAACTCCTTAAGTAGGAAGACATGAATGTTTGTTATTGGCTGGATCTGACTTCTCATTTTTTATCACATGATCCATTATTCCATCAAGAGCATATCCTCATAAATGAGGTCCTTGATCTTGATGACGCTTCTTCAGGTGCTAGCGACAAGGGGAAGGAACCGTCACTTGAGAAGCTGAAGGGTCTTACCAACCAAAGAGATTGTCCTCGTCGTTTGATCCATTGTATGACCTAAAATCCCTCATGCACAAGCAAAGAAGTCCTCTGGTACTGAAACCAGATTTTTTAGTAATCGATAATTTTTCTATTATCAAGCAAATGCCTGCTAATGCCGGGTCTACATGGATGGTCTTTTCAGGGGATATCTGGTGCATCCTCGCAACCACCATCCTGAGAGACTGTCACGCCCGATGACTCAACCAAAGGGGTAACTCCTCCCGAGTTATCGTCCTTTAATTGGTCATTGTTTTTAAGAATTTACTTGATAAACTCAGGATTATGCGTGGTTGTTAGCTGATTTCTTACAGGCAATGGCCACTTTGGCCTCATCGGACCCCTCGACCATCCCTCCAACAGAATCGAATCCTTCTGCCAATACGCTGAGGAGGAAAATAATCAAGAAGTAAAAGTCAAAAGTCAATGCGCTTATCCTAGTCAACAAAAGGTTAGATCTGAGTATTTGTGGTGGCTTGTAGCTTTTTGCTCCATTCTTGATCTTGTTCATCATAGTTTGCCACTTCTGGAGAAGTCAAAAGAGCATATCACAAGCGACTCAAACATTGCCCCGCCTTCAACCTCCACAATTATTCCAAAACCTCAGTGGATGTTTCTAGGTCAAGCCTACAAACCAACAAGACTGAAGTACTAGCATCGGCCTCACGGAAGATCCTTTTGCGGCTCTGGAGGACCTCATTAAGGCTACAAGCGCCTAGGTAGTTGCTGCCAAGCTCGGTATCTAGAAGTCGACCAAAACAAGTGCCAAATGGAAAAGGATGCGGAGCTCGCCTCTCGCTTGGCAAGAATCGAATGTTAGTACTCCCCTTGACCACCAGCAAGTGATTCGTTCATTGAGTAACTACTAACTGATCGATGTCTATTCTTTCCAGTTCTCAAGTCTGTAATTAAGGACAACAATGCCCTCATTAACGAGCAATCAAAAACCATCAAGAACAAGGACAAATATATGGAAAAACTCCAAGGTGAACTAAAGCAGGCCAGAATTAACCAAAAAGCCATGGTTGATGCTTTGAAGAAGGCGGAAGCCGATCGGGATGCAATGGCTGATATTTCAAAGAAATCAGAGGCTGATCGAGATGCTGCGGTTATAGCGCTCCAAGAGCTAGAGGAGCAGACCCTCGACCACATGACCTAGTCGGCCTCCTTCAATGCCAAAACAATGTTTGGTCTCCTCAATAGCTATGATCACCATCTCGACACTTCAATGGTGACAGTAGGTTTCGGATGCCCTGTAGAGGAGGCAGCAAAAATTATGGAAAGCGTCGAACCTCTGTTTCCTGCTTTCATCGAGTCTTTGGGGCTTAACCTCTCCGACGGCAAAAGTGAAGATAGTTCTTCTAGTTGATGGTCTGTGGTGCGAGACTCGAAACATTTATATTTGATCCGTACTCTAGGGATGTCTGTAAACACTACTATTATTTTGCTTGTCTAATATGCTGCCGCCTGCTATTTCCTTATCGATGAAATAGAGTTAGCATAAGTAGATGCAAAACTGATTAGCAAGTGTTATTATTATCCTCGAAGATCACTTATCGGATATCTGCTAGTTCCTGAAATCTCAACTAAGCAAGCCATTAAATGCATGACCCTCAAGTAATTACTCGAGGCAGCCAAAAAAGGAATAAGGAAAAGACTAGTATAAAACTAGAAACAAACCACATGATGGACTCTTACAATTTTTTACTGATTTGCGCATTTGATCAATCATACAAATAAGAACTCGTCAGAGAGCACACACGAGATCGACTAGGACTTTCAGAACCTTTGTTGGCCGTTAGGCGTGAGATGTTTGATAATCTCGGTGCTGTTATGCCTTATGAGGTGTAATTGTCCATCATCGACCCAACACATGCCTCTGTTGGTTCTATCCAATATGATCAACGCAAAGCCAGATAAACTTTTGCAAAAATACTTACAAAAGAATATGGTATTATTATGTAGCACCTAACTCTCTAGTCGAGGAGAAAAATTCTTGAGTAAAGAGTAAGAAAGACCATACATGTACCATTGAAGGAATTTAGCGTAGCCCTCAACTTTCTACTCGATAACTGAACAAAACGAAGAGTAAAACCCTAGCATCAAAAGTACGAGATGTAGCCCCCGACTATATGTTTGATGTGATAATCGAAACAGAGAGTAGATCATATGCGCCATACTTGACTTGGCCCCTGTCTCTTACTTAATGACTGGATTCGAGTAGATAGTGGAGTATAAGCGTTAATATTATACGATGTAACTCCTAGCCTTCTGAATGACATGATAACCAAAGACAAAAAGTGAAACAAAAGCATAAAAAAAGTATGATGTAGCCCCCAACTCTACGCTCGATGCGATAATCGAGTGGAGAGTAGAGCGTAAGTATAAAAAATGCGTGATGTAGCCCCCGACTCTCTGCTCGATGTGGAAATCGAGTGGAGAGTAGAGCTTAAGCATCAATACACTGTTCTCAACCATAAACTCGATGGCCTTAACCGTCGAGCTTTGGGTTACAACTATGCTATAGTCAGCAAGTAAACTCGAGCGGACGGGTAGGCGAGCATTAAAAACCCACTCCCATTCGTACTCGTTTTCACCGCAACCTTTGATTTGACGTGTCATAATGACCATCCATTCGTCTTTGTAGAGATTAGACAAGTCATAACACTCTCACGATGCCTCGATTTCCACTGGGCGCGCAGCGCAACCGAGACGTTCTCAAACACGTTATCGTTTCGGATCTTGACGTTTCCGTTTACATAGTACGACATATTTCCACAGCTATAAATAGAGGGGACCTAAGGCCATTTATCTTCATTCCGTCTCCTCCCTTTCTTCCTTTGCCTTGCCTGATAGAACTTGTAGAGCTTGAAGCCATGGCCTTCCATTCCACCGTCGTCTCCTTAGTCGAACTCTGAAACTAGGGGAGAGGTAATTCTCTCCTCGAAGCCTCTCACCATGGTTCCACCCAACCTTATCGTCATTTATTCTGATGAGGAGGAATCGAGTGAGGATCCTAGAGGAAGAGAGCATGAAGAATCACCTAGGGATGGCCGGCCCCTCTCCCGACGGATGAAGCGCTTCATTACCGCTTATGCCGCATGGCGAGTGATGCGAATGACACGGGAGAGGGATGAAGCCGATGGTGATCCTAACGAGATCATCAACCAAGTTATTGACGAAGCTTTCGGCGATGAAGCTCTCGAGCCCCCGGCGGCAGAGAAAGTGCGGTCATCTCTTCCGTCGACAACCGCCAGATCGCCTCCGTGACCCGAAGAGGATCCGTCAGGCTTGTCGGCGCCGATCAACAGTTCTAGTAGGGTCTTCGCATTGGCCATTTTTCCTGGCCCTTATGCTGGCCGGCGTTCGATTCCCAGAGTTATTAGCTGCCATCCCAGGGAAGAATACATAAAGTTTCTCGATTTGTCCAAGGGCGAATAGGGATCCACACGCTTCTGATCTCTTAGAGGTGATGGATCTTCACAATTTGCCACATAGGTCAAGTGGATGTAATAGGTTAGTTAATCTGATCAAATGTAATCGACTTACCTATAACTTACCTTATCTATGAATGGAATTATCGGAGTTGATCGATATGCCGCGAGTTCTCGAGTATCTCACCGTTTGGAGTAGATAACCGTATTGATCCAGGTCAAGTAACTTCAACCACTATATAGGGTCCTTCTCACTTAGGTAATAACTTATGGCGACGGGCCTGTTTCTACACCTTTCGTAGGACAAGATCTCCAGTAGCGAGTCACCTGGGCTGGACTTTTCGACTATGATATCTACGCAACGCTTGTTGATATTTAGCCGCTCGAATGAATGCTCGATCATAAAACTCCTCGAGTAAATTAATGTCGTCTACTCGTAACTCTGCTCATGCCCCTCCTTCAAGTAGTTTTCCACTCGAGGTGATCCAAGCTGCAATTCAGTCGGGAGCACTGCTTCTGCCCCATAGACTAAAAAGAATGGAGTTTCACCGGTGGTCCTGTTAATCAAGATACGAACGACCCATAATACTGAGGGAAGCTCTTTCACATATCATTTTGAGTAGACCTTCAGCCTATCAAAAACCCGAGTTTTGAGGCCCTACAAGACTATACCATTGGCACGCTCAATCTGACCGTTGCTCTAGGGGTGAGCTACAAAGGCGAAACAAGTTTTAATGCCAAATTCTTCATTGAATGCAATAAAGGTCCTGCTTTTGAATTGTCTACCATTATCTATAATTATCCGATGCGGAATTCCGAATTGGGTAATTATGATCCTCATGAATTTCTTACCCGCTTCTACGATTATCTTCCTAATGGGTTCAGCTCAATCCACTTAGTGAATTTGTCGATAGCCACGAATAGGAACTTGTAACCGTCTTGGGCCCTTAGGAACAGTTCCCAAGCCCTAGACGGAGAAAGGCTAAGAAAGAGAAATTGCAGAGCTTAGGCCAGTCGAGTGATCTGCCTTCTAAAAAATTAGCAACTCTAGTACTTTTTGATCACCTCGGAAGCATCCTAGAGGGCAATCAGCCAATATAATCCCTTGAATAAAGCTTTTCCGACCAATGTGCGGGAGAGGAAAATGATCCTTGGGGTAAGCTTTGTTGAGGTCGATGAAGTCGACACACATTCTCCACATGTCATTAGCCTTCTTGACGAGGACAGGATTTGTGAGTCACGTAGGATGATGAACTTCTCGAATAAAGTCTGCCTTTAGGAGTTTGTCAACATCATCCTGGATACCTAGCTTCCTATCCTCAGCATATCTTCACTGCTTCTATACCACATATTTGGTGCCAGATTTAACAGCTAGTAGATGCTCGATTACTTCCCTAGGGACCCCGGACATATCAAATGGTTGCCATGCAAATACATCTTGGTTCACTTGGAGGAAAGCAACAAACTCGAGTACCTATTTGGGGTCGAGATTAGCCCCAACTTTGATCGTCTTGGCTAGTTCAGATGGGTCGAGGGGTACTGCCTTGACATCACCATCAGTTCTTTTGTCCTTGGCGCCATTGTTGGTCTCTTCCTTGTGCCAGCAAGGCTTACAAGATTGGAGTTACTAGTGGCTTGATACTTCTGGTGCTTGGACTTCACATATTTTGAAGTAATTGACGACCGACTAAAGTATTCAACCATATCTAGGCTCTGCTTGTCGCACTTGGCTGACGCTCGTTGATCTACTTTGACAGTTATGACCCCTTTAGGGCCCGGGATCTTAAATTTCTGGTACATATAGTACACGACAGTCATGAACTTACCCATTATTGGGCAGCCTAGAATCACATTGTATGCTATCTCAAAATCCGCGACGTTGAAGGTAAGTTTCTCTGTGCGGAAGTTGTTAGGCGTGCCAAACGTGACTGGCAACTCGATCTGACCAAGGGACATCGTCGATGAATTAGGAGTTATGCCACGGAAGCCTCGACTCCCTTCTTGAGCTCCGACCTCTCAATCCCCATCTTATCTAAAGTCTTAGCAAAGATGAGGTTAAGCAAACTACCCCCATCAACCAGTGCTCGAGAAACTTTGATGTTGATGATAGTTGGTTGTACTACAACTGGATATCGACCAGGAATGAAGGAGGATGGTCGACTTAGTTGAAGGTAATCGGAACTTCTGACCACTTGAGGTGCTAAGTAGGCCCGGTGAGACCAGGTTGACCTCTCGTTCGACTGCCTTGTATTGTCTTTTTGACTCATACGCGGTGGATCCTCTGAAGATGTGTGCCAAACTTTGGTCAGGCTCATGGAATTCGGACTCATCACCTTTAGCATCTAGCTTAGTCTGTTTACCGTGGTGCTCAACAACAGCGGCTTTGAGCTTTTCTTCTACCTTCTTTTTGAGGATGTAGCATTCGTCAAAGTCATGCTGATTGGTCTGATGAACGGGGCAACACTTCTTGCCATTTCGATTCAGGCCTTTACTGTCCCTGGTGTTGCGTGACTTGCTCCTATCAACCGTGGCTACGGTTGTGTCCAGACCCTTGCGCTTGTCACTAGGCTTGCCGTTCTTCCCCTCGTTCTTCGAGGACTCAGGATTGTCCTTGCCAGGCTGAGGGTTTTTGGCATGTGCCTGAGCTTCGGCTTTTTTTACAAATTTATCAGCCAACTCAAAGAGCTCCTTAACCGTCTGGATCTTTCGGGTAGCAAGCTTCCCTACTAGATCTGTGTTCTTGACGCCCCTCTTGAAGGTGATGATGAACGATTCGTCAGAAATTTTCGAGATTGTGTTTCGTCTGCCACTAAATTGTCGGATGAAACCTCGAAAGGATTCATCCTTTCCTTGATTCAGTTGATGGAGATCATTCTCCATTCCTGGGAGCTCGAAAGTACCCTAGAAGTTAGCTATGAACTAACCTTCAACTCGTCTTATGATTGGATCAAGTTGGGAGGCAGGTTCAACAGCCATGACCTAGTCGGTCCATCAAGCGTGGTTAGCAGGTAATTGGTCATTACCTTGTTATTTCCACTCGCTGCACGGATAATTGTGGTATAGATATGTAACCACTCATTGGGGTTGATCTTCCCGTTGTACTTTTGGATCAGGCCCGTCTTGAACTTCGTGGGCCACCGCATCGAGCAAAGCTCTGGGACAAAGGCTTCACAACCTCCGTTGAATTCCTCAGGAGACGGAAGAGAAGGACTGTCATGCCTGTCCCTTCGAACAAGGGAGTCACATCGACTGTTCCATCCTAGAGATCTGCGATCATTGTAGCATCAATCATCCTCACGGCGCTCCTCACAATTGTTGTTGATAACCTCCTGCAAATCATGTCTGTTGTGAGGGATGAGGTTCCTTTGGTCTCCTTGATTCCTACGCTCGTGGATAGGGCAGCTGCAGTTCGACCTGCAGGGTTGTACTCGGTGTCGATCTCTTGAGCTGCCTACTTCCAACCCTTCTACTTGAGAGCGTCTGCATTCGTGGCTCCTCAAACCAGCACCTTGCCGGTTGGGGGCCTAGAGGCGCTATGATTGTTTGCTCGAGCAACTTGGATCTAAGCCGCATCGAGTAGGGTACTGACCTGATTAACCATAGGGGTTAAAAGATTCATCAAATCCAATTTCAGAAGGGATCTAAGGATCAGATGAGCTCCCTGGACATTAGCATCTGGAGTGCTAAAAATGCCACTGCCAAGGCTTGGTTGCGGTCGAGCCGGTGAAGCCTCGTGATGGCTGCCCTGAGGGAGTTCGTCCCTCAATCTCGGGACCGGTGCTAGTGGAGGTGTGCCCACTGAAAGTAGTCGTTGAAGACCAGGAGGCGTCGGTCCTCCTGCAGTTCATCAATGATTGATGGCATTAGGAGCGTATAGAGCTCCAGCTGCAGATGTCTTCGGCGGTATATCTCCAGCATTGCCGGCGTTGGCGACCACTAACTAGATCCTTGAGGATTTCGGTGCCATTATTCACCATGGCTTTTGGATCTACCACCATCGGATCGGCGAGTGGGACCCCAGTTCCTCCAGCCATAAAAATGAATCGATCTGTTCGGTTGTTCTGGCTGTCGATGGAGCTGTCATCACCACTCGTGTCGCTGTTGGTGTCCATGAACTATAGAACATTGGGCTCCTTGGAATCCCATTCAAAGTGTCCCACCTTGTGGTATGCCTCCAATGGGCTGAACTCGAGAATACCGGTGTGGATCAGTCCACCCTGATCGTCCCAGCGGAAAATCATAATTCCGAACGTGATCTTCGATCCGGCCGGGGGCAATTCGAAAGCGATCGCTGGTGACTCGAAGCGGCCGTAGAAGCTGGTGTCGGAGAATCCGGTGCGTATGTGCACTCAAGACATAGTTGATCCTGAAAAACAGAAGATCCCTACCTGGCGCGCCAATTGTCGAGGGTTTTTCCTTGATAATATGTACGTAAGAATAACGTGGTTGTTTTTGTGATTCAGGAATCAAACAGGAGACGAGGCACACGCGATGTATATAGGTTTGGGCCTCTAATTGTAGTAATATCATACGTCATATGTGGTCGATGATGTATCTGTATTTACTCGAGTACAAGCAAGGTGTCTAGATCTATTACAAGGAGTAGATGAGATCTAAACTAGACTAATGAGGAAGTCACCGAGTATCTCCTGTGGCCCTAATGCTTGTGCTGAGATGCAGATGAGTTGTCCTCCTCCGGAAAAATAGAGTCTCCCTCGGGGGTCTGGGTCCCCGTCTTATATATAGGGGTCTTGTACCACATCCTATCTTGCCGTAGTCGATAGAAAATTCTTCATCTTGTCCACCAAGAAAAATCAGATAAATGAGTAGATGAGATCTAAACTAGACTAATGAGTAAGTCATCGAGTATCTCCTGTGGCTCTAGTGTTTGCGTCGAGATGTAGATGAGTTGTCCTCCTCTGGCTCTAGTGTTTGCGTCGAGATGTAGATGAGTTGTCCTCCTATGAAAAAATAGAGTCTCCCTTGGAGGTCTGATTACTCGTCTTATATATAGGGATCTTGTACCATATCATAACTCGTCGTAGTCAAGTTAGGTAATCAATTAAGACCTTTCTAATATATACCTACTAGATTTTTTAAATATTAAATACCACAGATTCAATTTTATAATATCTACAATTATTAAACATGCACACAACATATCTATATATATATGATATACTCTTTATACACACATATATATATATATATATATATACATATATATATATATATACATATATATATATATATACATATACTTATAATTAGATATTCGACGAAATGCACGTACTCTAGTCGATGCATAATGCACAAACGACGAACTTAAAACAGCATTAACCTAGGATACCCAGGAACCACAGAAATAAGAAGCTAGCGCCGGCGGCCGCCATGCCCGCTGGAAATCCGGCCATCTTCCACCTTGGTGGTCACCATCAGCTGCCATGCTTCGCCTCCACACACACACTATGCACAGAGGAAACAGCCACCACCCAATACATTTGTACACTTGTATTTTCTATTTTTGGATATTTTCTGCTACCTTAAGAGCCCCAAAACAAATCCACCCCTTCCTCCACCATCCCTTCTACCAACCAAGAATATTCACAAGGGAGATAGATCTGTACAAGGGAATTAGGAGAAACCGGAAGCAACAAAAGTCTTCGTTTTGGCCTTTTGGGTGCGATCCTTATCTCTTTAGGTCTTAGCACCACTTCTGATTGACCACCCTGCTACTCGCAAAAGTCACTTCGCGAACGACCCGCCGCCTCAGTTGATAAGATCGGAGACCCACCCGACGTCGGGGCCTCCGACCCCGGCAGTGGCAGCGCTGGCGTCGCCAGATACAGCGTCTTCCCTGCTCAGGCGCTCGAATACCTTCGCGCGGAGGGCTCTCCCCGACTCCACCCTCTGTACTGGCTCCTGGTGACTGCTAAAGCCAACGTCAAGTGTCTCTAAGTTGTCCATGACGCCGGAGGTGGTGAACATGTTTGTCGGCGTAGTCCTCAGGGTGGATGGCAGGCTGTAGAGCCCGCCAGCCGTGGGCGATCCCAAGGCGACAGCGGGGGCGGGGTAGCCGGACCACCCGCCGGAAGGAGACGAGTTTGCCTTGCTGAGGCGGAGCTGACGGAGCGAGGCGAGGACGTCGTTCACGGGGGACCCCACGCCGGGCCAGGAACCTCGACGGATGGCGGCGGCCCCGTCCGGCGACAATGGCGGGGAATCCGACGGGGGCGACTTAGGCGGCGACATCAGGGTGCTTGTCGGCGACGAGGGCATGATGCTCTTAGGTGAGGTAGCTGTCGAACGCCTGGCGCCGCAGCGAGGAGCCATCGTAGGACTGCCAACGGCGAGGAGGCAGCACTCCTCGGGCTGGACTGTTGAGGCGGGAGGACGCGCAGCTGGTCGGGGGTGTGGGCGAAGAAGCAGACGCGGCGGCGACAGGTGGTGCCATCCTTGCAAGGCTGGGTGCGGTAGCGCGCCGGGTGGATCCAGCACTCGAAGAAGCCGTGCGCAAACTCGCAGGCGTCCCCGCGCTTGCACCCTCCCTTGCGACGATCTGGGGAGGAGGACGAGGGCGGCGGGGCCGGGTGGTTGGGAGGGTAAGGAGCAGTGATTGTGTTTGGGTCTTCTCGGTTCTTATTAGGTTTTTGAATAGGTTTTGTCTGGTTTTAACAACTAATTAGGTCTAGCGGGAACCAAAGGTGGCGCAGGGTTAAAGTGACATACAAATCAACTTATATGTTATACAGTAGAGATTTGATTACGAAAGATGCTCTAATAAATTATGTTTAAGTGGTGATGGTGTAAGCTGTTTTTCTAATTAGTTGTTGCCATAACCGTGTCTTTATTAGACGAGTTTCTCTAGAGCTCTAAGCACGGCAAAATACACCGGAGCTTTGAAACTCTAAGCTAATAAGCTCAAGCATTATTGGACGTACAACTTCCAACGACAACTAAAGAATCGGATGACTCAAATACTTGAATCGTGGGTTGAATATGAATTGACTGCCTTGAAACACATGGTTATACTGGAATCATACATCAAAGTAGCATATGGAGTATTTTCAGCTGCAATCCTAACCAGAGCCCTAAGCCATCCTAACTCGCTAGCACATTTGCAGAGAAGATAGTCCCAGTAGCCACGCCATGAATCTTCATGAAGATTGCAGGGAGAGAAGTTTGACTGATTTTGTAGAAATTTAGGCGAAAGTGTTTGAGTCATATACATTTGGTTATACGGGAGTTATACATTCGGTTTTAAAGAAAATTTTATATATATGCGCCATCTGCAGCTGGATCTCACTTAAGAGCTCATCTTTCATCCTGCTAAGATTGATCCAAACTAAATCTTAATAATTTAGATCCAAACCCCACTATAAAAAAGCTAAAATCATGCAATAAAATCCATGTCGCTGTCTTCATCGGCCTCTGATGGAGTGCGCGGAGATAAATTAGATCTCATTATAATGTTTTTTTTTCTTTGGTGACCAGAGATCGACACCAGGATTTAGCGTGCTCATCTCTTCTACATGTCACCCACGTTTTCTCACTCCTCTCCAATCCGCGGTTGTTGCGGGTGCTTTAGATAGATGTTGTAAGTGTCATTTTGGTTGTTACAAATGTTTGCAAATTTTGTTAAAATACCTTACTCCTTTTATGTGCTGTTGTGTATACTTTAGAGAGTTGCTACGTATATTTGTCATTTGTTACATGAAGCTTCTATTTTGATCTTTCTCAAGTTATTTGTTCCAAAAAGTTATATCTCATTGTCATACTAAAGTTTTTTTGGGAGTCCCCGTACTTGTAATATTTCCAAATCGCCTTTGATTCTGGCCTTTACCTTCGTAGGTTTTCCATGTGTAACATTCTTTGTGAATAGGATCTACAAGTTCAAGTGATTTTTAAGAATCATTTTTTTTCTTTATTGTAGTTTGTTGCAGACGAACTTTTTCCCCTTACGAGCGGTGCGGTGATGGGTTCCCGTTACCATAAAGAATTGGTTGGATGCAGTCTGCATGGTCGCAAGGGTGCGGGGCTACTGCATCTGCATGCCCGTCTTGTCCTCGCCACAACCACCCAACGGCCCAGGGTCTTTGAAAATAAGATGTGTACATGTTGGCATGTTGTCTCGGCCTTGGCAGCGAGTGGTGAACATGATGCAATGCAGAAAGGGGGGAGAGTTGATTCGGGACTCTTTCTGAGGCTGATGGATTGCAGATGTTCTTGTTTGCCTTGCTAATTTTGCCTTCCTTTGGCGAATGGGTACTGACATACTCCTACATTAGCTGGAAATTAGGGGTAAAGTGGAATTGTGAATGGAAGCTAGGGTGGAAACCGGATCAGAAAGTCCAATAAGATCCCATATTAAACAAATAGTCTAAGACTAAATGTATCGGACAATTCGAATATCATTCCAGATAAACAAATAATCGGATATCCATTTCCCACGCGTAACAAAAGCATATCCATGTTGCCGAATAGATTTAGCGCATCAATAGTCAACCATAGAAGTTGACTGCACCTTGAGTTTCCTCTCTCCAAACAATTGCATATTACTAGTTATCTTCATCCTTACCAAGGTCTATTATTGTCTCTACCACGCAACATATAGCCGATAGTTTCTTTAGTCAGCTCTAACCTTCTCATCGTCCGTACATCCGTTACGTTATCTCTACTGCGTCATCTATGGCCGACAGTTTCCTTAGCCAGCTCCAGCCTTCCTATCATTCGTACAATATTACATTGTCTCTACCGCGTCACCTGTGAACGACAGTTTTCTTACTCAACTTTAGTCTTTCCACTATCTATACATTCATTATGTTGTCTCTACCGCGCCACCTGCGGCTTATAGTTTCTTGTCATCTCCAACCTTCCCATCATCTGTACATCCATTATGTTGTCTGAACCGCGTCACCAGTAGCCGATAATTTCCTTAGTCATCTCCAACCTTCTCACCACCCCTACATCCGTTACATTATCTGTACCACATCCCTAGTTATTGCGATGGCTGTGCTTGCGACACAAGAGTCTCGCGGTCCGATGACAGTTGCACATACTGTGGGGCTGCGGATGCATGAACTGGGTTCTGCCAAGAAAAAAGGTACTGGGTGACAGACGTTTCGAGTCAACCGGGGAGGGGAGGAGCCAGAGATCGATGCACTGGATCGGAGTCCAGGTGACTGCTTCCTTTCGCAACAGACAAACAAGTTCGAATATGAGCAACCAGACAATGACAGATCACTAGAGATACGAGTGATGTGCCCAGGAGAGAGAGGGAGAGAGAGAGAGAGAGAGAGACGATGCTCACGGTAAGTGCGGATCATGCATGTTGCTCAGAATTGCAAACGTAACGGAAGAACCCAAAACTGTAGAAGCTTTTTCAACTTTGAGCGAGAAGTGCCACCGTAATCCCGGGTAACTTTGGGTCACAATGCGCAGATCCCGAGGCATGTGCCGGCCGTCTCGATCAACTCTTGCCTGTCGAAGGTGACGACGTCATTCGTCGGTCGCCCTGACGACACCGGCCCGGCCTCTCCGGCCTATAAATATTCGGCACAGTTCCCCTCTTCGATCACACAACAGCTTTAGCACGTCAGTTTCGTCACTCGTCAATGAGTACTGAGCAGTGCCTCGAAAAGGAGCCCGACATGTCCTCCTCCTTCCCGAGCGGCATCCGGGCCTTGATCGTCGACGACGACGCGAGGTTTCTGAAGTCGGCTTCCATGCTGCTGTCACTCCAGAACTTCAAAGGTACATTTCGCTCTTGTGAGCTTTTGAGTTGGCAAGTTTTGAGCATTGGATCTGCGTGTGCGCGCGCTTAGTGTAGAGCTCTCTGTGCAAGTTCTTTTATCATAATCCTTTTTTGGGTCATGTACGAACTTGCCTCCCATGTTTTCCTCAAAGGTGCACTAAAGGTTTATGTGTTTGGGAATGTGTTTGTTTGGAAAGTTTTTGGGTTTGAGATATATTTGTAGTTGTTGTGCTGTGTAATTAACTCTATATGTACAGAGTTGTGTTTTTCATTAGATGTGTATTCTTATATTCCTGCAGTTCACGAGAGTATAGAGTTATATTTTTCTTAGATCTATATGCATAAAGTTGTGTTTTCCTTAGATCTATATGCATAAAGTTGTGTTTTACTTAGATCTATATGCATAAAGTTGTGTTTTTCTTAGATCTATATGCATAAAGTTGAACCTGGTCGGCTATGTGTACTCAGTGTGCTCTCACACCCAATAATCATTACTCATCATGAGATCTCGGTGGATCTATAACATGGGATTACAATGTGCTTCTTTTTGCTATTGTATTGTTGATTATTCAAGTTTTCTTGCATGACACATAGATCAAAGGTGCACTAAAGTATCATGTGTTTGGAAATGTATTTGTTTGGAAGGTTTTCAGGCTTGAGATATATTTGAGTTGTTGTGCTGTGCGATCAACTTTATATGTATAGAGTTGTGTTTTTTATCAGATCAGTTTTCACACCTAATAATTATTACTCATCTTGCAGATCTAAGAAAAGCACAACTCTATACATAAGATCTCCATGTTTCCATCTAAGATATAAATAAAATGGGTAAATATTTGATATTTTCTTCAACATGCATGGGTGAAAAATTTGCAGCACCGTCTAGCTAGGGATTGAACCCCATCGGCTATGCGCACTCAGTGTGCTCTCAGACCTAACAATCATTACTCATCTTGCAGATCTTGGTGGATCTATAACATGTGACTACGATGTGCTTCCTTTTGCGATTGTATTGTTGATTATTCATGTCTTCTTGCATGACATATAGATCAAAGCTGCACTAAAGGTTCATATGTTTGGGGATGTGTTTCTTTGGAAAGTTTTCGGGCTTGGGATCTATTTGCAGTTGTTGTGCTGTGTGATTAGCTCTATATGTACATAGTTGTTTTTTTCATCAAATCTGCTTTCACACTCAATAGTCATTACTCATCTTACAGATCTAAGAAAAGCACAACTCTATACATAAGACCTCCATCTTTCCATCTAAGATCTAAATAAAATGGGTAAATATTTGATGTCTTCCTCAACATGTGAAAATTTTGCAGCACCATCTAGCTAGGGATTGAACCTAGCTAGCTATGCGCACTCAGTGTGCTCTCACACCCAATAGTCATTACTCATCTTGTAGATCTTGGTGGATCTATAACATGTGACTAAGATGCGCTTCTTTTTGCAATTGTATTGTTGATTTTTTATGTTTTGTTGCATGATATATGACTAGAACATGGGGGTTTTTTCCTTACATGTTGCTTTAGTTGAGATTCAAATCAAATTGCGCGCGCCGGCTCTCTTCGCGCCATTTTTTAAATATCTCGGTGTTGTTTTTTAAGAAATAACATGTGACTATGATGTGCTTCTTTTTGTGGTTTTATTATTGATTATTCACGTTTCCCTGCACGACATATGGCTAGATCATAGGATTTTTTTTCCCTATATGTTGCTCTAGTTGAGATTCAAATGGAATTGCGCGAGCTGGCTCTCTTCACGCCATTTTTTAAATATCACGGTGATGCCTTTTTAAGAAAAAACATGTGACTACGATGTGCTTCTTTTTGCGATTGTATTGTTGATTATTCATATTTTCTTGCACAATATATGGCTAGATCATGGGTTTTTCCTCTATACCTTGCTCTAGTTTAGATTCAAATCGAATTGCGCGCGATGGCTCTCTTTGCGCCATTTTTAAATATCTTGGTGATGTTTCTTTAAGAAATATTTTATTCATATTATTATTTTACTACACATTGTTAAATATGCTGGATTATGCATGTTTTCCTATCAATATTTCATTTTTCTCTATCTTTTATATCCAAACACACTTATTACCCCCTAACTTTATAGGTATTATACACCTTCTTGCACATCACCTGCTTCTTTGTGCAGTGGCGACATGCGAGAGCTCAAAGTCTGAACTGAAGCTCCTGACCAGTAAGAAACTCAAAGGTGCCGACATCATCCACACCAATGCTCGGAAGGTGGCTGACTGTGGCTTCGACTTTCGGGCCATCATCGAGCCGGATCTTCGCATCCCCGTCCTCTACTGTAAGCACTCTGCAGATCAAACACGTACTATATATTGTGCGCATCAGACTCATGCAGTCAAGCAGAATCATTTTCTTTGGGTGCATGCAGATGCAGTCCTCCCACAGGACCACCAGAGCGTTAGCGACGAGGCAGATGAGCTGTTCCGCACGCTGCAGGCGGCGACTTATACCATAAAGAAGCCCCTCAACACTGACGAGGTGCACCGCCTATGGCGCATCATTGCTTGCCGAAAGTGCTTCCTGGACACCAAGGCGAGCGGGAGGGTTCTCGGCGGCGCCGGTGGTAGCTGCAGCTCAACCCTCACCACCCTAGACGGAGGCAAGGGCAACGGAACCAGGGAGACGCCATTTCTGATCTGCTCCAGTGATGAAGAAGGGGGTGAGGAGGAGCACATCAAATTCAAGACGTTGAAAGGAAGGAGAGACCAGAAGAGGAAGGCCCGTAACCCTAGCGGCTCGGACTCCGGCACTAGCCACGATGACAGCAACAGCTCAGGTTTTTCTGAACGTGAACACCAAAATAATTATACATTATGCCTCATGACAGAAGTTCGAGCGCGTGGTAAAGGATATTGGCATAGGTCCACACGTAGTAGTCCTATATATGCTAGTAGTACCTAGCACAACCTTCATTCTAAAACGTTATTATTGCGGTTTCGGTACCGTTATCTTCGATTGAACTTAATCTTAAGCTCCCATTTTGTCTTACTCACTTGTCAAGATATGGACGGCGAATAAGAATAAAGGTTAAAGTTGCATATGCCGTACACCGTACAAAGTTAACAGTGACATCTACTTTAGATCGAAGCGTAGTAAATATAACTCTCAAAGATAATTTTTATTATTATGATTAACTTATTATATCGTGTTTATCAACCAGGAGACCACCCAGCCAAGACACTGAGGAAGGACCATGCAGCCAGCCACCCAGAGGTGCCATTTCTTCCATACTCGTTTGCCCATTTGTACTGCGTAGTACTTCCATTTTTACACTACTACATATTTGGAATGAGTGTAATAATTTTTTTGCGGGTTCTTTTTTGCGTGTAATAATGTTGGGACAGTTACTGTAAAAATTTGGAAACGGTAACTTCTTGTTTTTGCTCTCTAGAGTACTAGTGAACATTTTGCATGCGTTACTACTGCCAACCATGCATGCTTCATTTCTAGCAAATAGTTCTATGGCGCAAGACTACTAACTCTGGTAAAAAATGCTTTTCTGGTTAATATTAATTAGCATGCAGTCCAACTCTGGTAAAAAAAAATCTAAGTTTGACCTATAATCTCTTTGTATGTGTTTATTTGTTGTACGAAAGTAGTATGTACAATTTTTTCTCGGAAAAAATATGTTCGTAACATTATAATTTTATCTGTACGTGGTCGGACACATTTTTCAATAAAAATAAACTGTACGTCAAAGTTGTGTTTTAGAGACTAAGCTATATGGAAGAGGATCCTTTGACTTTGCATAGTAAAATCAGAGGGGAACAGTACCCATGATTTTAAGCAAATATGATACGTTTGATTGGAAGCGGATGGGCAAGATTTAGTGCTACAGTGATGCTACGATATCCGTGGTACAGTAAATTTAGCACAATGTTCTGCAAACAGTACCCTCACTACAGTAAACCTGCTACATCAAAGTCACATTACTGTAGCGCACCTCACAAAACCCTGTTCCTCTCTGTCTTTACCCCTTAAAGGTAGATGAACCGGATCCAGTCCATATATGTCCAGACGCTACTTATTTGTGGCATGAAGGATTACTGATTGCAACAAATGAATTTCACCACCTTTCCAGAGGAGTTACCTAGTTAATTATTACTCATTCCATCTTAACTTCATACGAGACTATATAAGTACCATTCGATGCATATATATAGCTACTGATTATTGTACTTAATCTAGTTTCCAAAAAATTATTACTACTTCATTGTTTAATTTCAACATCACATACACAAGTGTACTTCTTTGATCATACATATATCATATATGTGTTACACTATACCTCGAAAAGAATAACGTATCTTATTTTTTGTATAGCTTGACAAGAAATCGAACAAGAACGACGATGGCAATGCGTTCAAGCGCCAGCAACCTCAAGCCATCGATGGTGAGCCGCACCAGCCCGGGCTGCAGGAGTCTCTGTTCGTGCAGTCCGTCCTCAAGACGCTCGACGTGCCCTCCTACAACCCCAAGATCTTCGCGGACGCTACCGGGCTGAGCAGCCACAAGGTCGCCGCCTTCGCCGGCGCTAGCAACTCTGCCGCCCCAGCACCGGCACAGGCACCAGCATCGCCCCCGGTGTACCAGCAGCAGCAGCGCCCGGTCGGCAATGTCTACATCAACAACATCATCTCCTTCTCATCCGGCGCCAACGCTGCTGCCCCCGCACCAGCACTGCCGGCACCAGCATCGCCCCCGGTGTACCAGCAGCAGCAGCGCCCGGCCGGCACTGTCATCGTCAACAACATCATCTCCTTCGCATCCGGCGCCAACGCTGCTGCCCCCGCACCAGCACCGCCGGCACCAGCATCGTCTCCAGTGTACCACCTGCAGCAACTAGCAGACAATGTCTCCAACAACATCATCCCCTTCGCATCCGGCGCCAAAGCTGCTGCCCCCGCACCAGCACCGGCACCAACATCGCATCCAGTGCACCGTCAGCAGCAACCCGCAGGCAACACTACAGCCCCAACACCAGCACCAGAACTGTCCCCGGCGTACCAGCAGCAGCAGCAATCCGCCGGAAATGTCTTCAGCAACATCGCCTCCTTCGCCACCGGCAGCATTGCCGTCCCAGCACCTGCACTGCTTCCAGTGTACCAGCACCAACAACCCGCGGCCAGCAGCATCGCACCACTGGCGGCAACAACAACCATGTCCACGGTCGTTACAAGCCAGCAGCAGTTCTCCCTCGGCGACCACCAGCAGCAGGTCGTTGATTCTCCATCTCTGATGTTCGGGCCCTTCCCGTACCAGGGCCCGCCGCTGCCAGTCATGCAGCAGGACATGTTTGCGCCACGAGGGAGCGGGAGGCCGCGGCGCGAGTCCTGGAACTTCCAGCTTCCGTTTCAGCAGCCACCCGCTGCCGGCGACCTCTTAGTGGGCATGACTGGTGGTGGGACCATCGGAGCAGCTGCAGCTACACCTCACGCACGAGCGTTCGGCAACAACACTACCGCCGGCTCCCTTATGCCGTCTTTCAATCTCGGTGCGCCACAGGATGCCGACGAATTCGCCGCAATGGTGGCTACATACACCAGGGACGATCCAGCACCCATGAAGCCTAACCAAGTTGGAGTGGCAGCAACCGAGGCAGAAATGGCGGCACTCAACATCAGCGACGACGCTGGATCGCTCGCGGCGCCTCAGGTTCCTGGCATGCCTTGCGACGTGAAAAATCCAACAATGGCAGGAGCAGTCGGCAGCAACATCGCCGAATCATTTGTGGCGCCAAGTGGGAACCAGCAGCTTGCAGTGGGAACATGGGGCAACAACAATGGATCACTCGTGGGCTCCGGCGCGGTAGCGAACGGGGATGCTCACTTCGCGGCGATGGGCATTTCTGACAATGGTGAGTTCTCTTTCACTCTGGAGGAACTTCTGGGCCTGGACGAGGTTCCCATGTACGACGCCGGCCTTGGCGTCCAGCTGGGCAGCGCAACTGATGGCACCACCGCCGCCGCCACCGGCAATGCTGCAGGGACCTCTCTGAACGGCGGGGAAGGGGGTATGGAGAAGTGGGACATGAGTGTTACTAATGTCAAAGGGATCTTCGACGACATCTTCAACGAGAGCACTGGTCCTTTCCTGCTCCTGAACGATATGAACAACGGCAACTAGCAGTTCGTGGGGTGCAGTAATAAAGTACTAGTAGTAACCTAGAGATTGAGTGAGAGGGAGAGGGAGTGAGAGTGAGAGTGAGAGAGGATGAGGACTCACGAGTCTCCTCTCTGAAATAAACCAGCTGTGAATAATGTAGTGAAGTTTACTCTGTCTGAACGAATCTGTGTTATCCTGGATCAAAGTGTTATATTATGTTATTCTGCGTTTGTTTACCTGCTTACTTTGTTATTTTTCACTTTTGTTCTGTTTCGATCGCTTTATTTTTTGGGTGTGGCTATTTTTCTAGTGCCTGAAAGCAACTTATTTTTCAATCATTATTCTTAGCTCTTGGATCAACATCAACCACCTCAGTCCATAAGTGCTCCAATGGCCTATTACAGTGATTGAAAAATAAGTTGTTTTCAATCACTTGAAAAGTAGCAAGTCCCCTATTTGTTTATCCTGTGTTTTCCATGTTTGATTGATGGCTGCCAATTTCAGACATCCAAGGATCGCTTACAAATTTGGCAAACCAATTGTCCAAGATTGCATAAATGAAAATTTGTTGATCATGAACATGATTTGGTATCACATCGGCATCAATGAAGTTTACCCTTGCACCCTTTGCTGTGCTAAAGAGTGAGGACTGTGAGTTGATTGATCAACATGCACATTTAGTTTAATTTTGGGGGGCATTGCTAACATGTTTGGATTTTTCTAAAAGAACTATGGACCATTTGGAGGCAACTTCATGCACGAAGTACATGTTGGCTCTGTACACAGACACAGTTGGGGTATTCCTAACCATACCATGATCGAGATAAGAGGATTAATACTCGATATATACATGGTGAAGAAGCTGAACAAAGGGATTATGATTTTTGGTGAAGCACAAGGGTATTATAATTGTATCCCCCAAAAAAGGTATTACAGTATCATGTCAATTTACAGCTGAAATGATTATATGAGTACAGACAAGTTTACACGATATTAGTACGTTATGCTAATTTACAACACAGTAATCCAACTATTTTACACGCACACATACTCCACCAAACTTGAAGCGCCATCTTATTTATCGAGAAAACTTGACGCCAAAAAAGAAACCCCAAGCAACAGATAACAAAAAAGAAACGGGAAATCCTCTGAATGCTGATCTAATCCGCCTTATCTTTGAGACGAACAGAGGAACTTGACCTATGCAGACGATGCAAATCCATCATCGATAATGATCTCACAGGAGCAGGTGATGTCGATCCTGTTCGTGTCATGGAAATCTTCTGAGAATTGGAGTTCTCACAATCATCAGGTGACCGACGAGATTGGAGCTGCTCGGGCGGCTCGTTTTCTTCGATGCTGATACAGCTGCTGCTCCTGGAACTGCTACTAGCCAATGTCACCAGAGAGTTTCTGCTGAAACTGGCAGGTCTCTTAGGAGGTCCGGTTTCATAAACTTCAGCTGCTGCTGTTTCGTGTGAATTTTCATACATGATGCTGTAGGCAAGGAGATTCTTCCGTTTTCTGGAGTATGCATTCTCTGCCTTAGTGATGTCCTTCGCAGAGCCAGAAGATGTAATAGCTTCTTTAAGGCATGCGAAAGATTTGGATTTACCGTTGCAGAATTTGGAGATGCTGCGCCTGCCCATGGAAAAATATGTTGATATCAGTGAGGCAACGTATCAAAGTCTCCAAGAACATCCGCATCATGCATGCGGTGAACCACATGATGATTGAATTGAGAAGTGCCATCACAATGTTCCACACAAAGCAATAATACCACGATGCTACTTGCGCTTAATTTTTTCAGTAAACATAGCATAGGCCCACTGCAAAAAGAATTAAGCATGCTAACTCACATTAAAAATATACTGTTGTCATAGAATAGATAACATGGAATCTCAGTTTCGTGAAGAGAAAATGTTGTCTTTTGACTAAACAACAAAGCCAAATCGGGTGAGACAATGGATATGCTGTGGGGAAACAAAACAGCCTACCTTTGTCCTCCTGTACTATTAAAAATAGTTTGTACTTATACTTTTTTGAGGAAAACGTACTTAGACTTGAGTGTAGGGATGATATTCTAGGTCCTTCATTAGCCATCAATTGATGTCTGAGGCTCTGTGCCACTTAAACCACTGCAGTCCTTCTCAATTGAAAGTTGCTGCCTAAGATTGGTTGGTACCAAGTGAGGCAGGTCCTTTTCAGTTACTTAATAATTCAACCAAAATGTGCCATGATTAGCAGCACGCATTTCCTATGCTAGATATTCCAGCAGATTAATTCATTTCCATATTCTATATTTATTGTGAAAACACTGGACAGAGCAATCAAGTTTGATAAAACTTGTTGTGATGGTTGCAACATTAAGATATGTAAATCTCTCCCATCTCCTCAACGTAAAAAACTCTTGACTCTTCTTCAATCATCTGTCAAAGAAGACCGTGGAGTGTTCCTCACCACATGAATTTAACACGTCAGAATTATCCAGAAGAAACAATATCCTAAACATTCCATACAATATGGATATTCTTGCTTGTCCAGTAAGCATTTCAAGGGAGACTATACTACACGGTCACTCAAACAAATGCTCTATGACAAATTGCAGATAGACCTAATTAATAACAAGCAGTAATCGCAGTGAGTCATAAAAAAATACTTTACCGATAGTTAGATTCGCACCAACAAATTTTTTGGCATTTTGATCCAAAACCTAGCTAGACCATAACAGCAGAATCTACTATATTAGCCACAATAACCAAAAGATAAATTAGTAGTTCTACCATCACACATCTAAGAAACTTTATAAATCTCAAATTTCACTACTTCTTTGTGAATTAGCAATGCTAATATCACCAGAATACTCATTGAAATTCAAAACTAACAGTGAGCAGTACATATCATTTAGACGAAAAAAAAGAATCACACTCAACACAGTAACCCCTGCAAATTTTAATAAACTAACCAACCCAAGTAATTCTTCTGGGAATCAACCGTAGAAATCAATAGCTAATTCACCAAACTACACAGTCCACAAATTAGCAGCAACGTCCCAGGTTCCCCCAAAGAACCGATTTTTCCTCCACAGCCTAGATCAGGAAGAAAATAGAACTGTTCACAGAGAATGAGAAACAAAGGAACTGGCAAGAACTCATCTCACCGAATGGGAAGCGCCTCCTCCAAAGCCTCCAACCCCGCCAGGCCCCTTCCTGCTCCCGTGTACGCGCTCTGCACCTCCCCCTCCTCCTCCTCCTCCTTCCCCGGCGGCGAGCACTCGTCGCTGTCCTTCCCTATCGACGACGAGCTGCACGCGGACGCCGGCGGCGGCATCGCGGCCTCGACGTCCACGGGCATCCGTCCGACCGGAAACCGACGGCCCCGATCGCGAGGCGGGAAGGGGTCGGACCGCCGAGGCGCCACACGCAGTTTTGGGAGAGCGAGGGGACGAACGATGTCCGGGACGAAGGTTTGTGACGAGTGGATTTGTCGTGCAATTCTAATTTAGTTTAGTTTTAAGCGGCTGCTAGTGATGGCGATGCGTAACTGACGAGGGTTATCGTTTGGCGCCTATTCTATCTCTGACCGAGAAATTTTAGGTCAGGTTTACTACGTGGGAGTCCTGGGTATTATGTTCTTTTTCGCACTTGTCATTTTAAATATCGACATAGTTTTTATTATACATTTTTAGTATAATTTTTTAATATGGTAGGTTAGTAAAGATTCTAAGATGGTGTAATTATTCTCTTTTATAAAATAGAGAAATAAATAATAATGTTAGATATTTTGGAGACGTGATGATACCGGCACAATTTTTCAAAAGAGTTGAGACGATGCATGCTAGAAGAAGTGAAAGAAACATAGAAATGTGAGTGACTAGGAACATTCTTGCTCCATATATTAGCGCAATCTGATTCAAATTTTTATTAGTTTGAGCACCACCCTCTTTAGCTCGAAGAAGTGGGGATTATTGAAGGGGCTCACAATATTACACATGCAATGTACTGAAGCTGTATGGAGCCTTTTCTCGGTGGTTGAACTGCTAAACAAATCCCATGGCTGATGGGGAAAGGACAATGTATTTTTGCCACGGAACACAATGTGTTTTGTAGATGGTACCCATGTCCAAAATTTCATTATTCTGAATTATGGAATATCTTCTAAGGTTTCCAACTTTCCATATAGTTAAATAAGGTGAGAGAGATAGTCGTTTTTGAGAAAAAGAAAACTTGTTCCAGCCTCTGCATTATAAAATGCATGTTGGGGAAAAGGAGACAATGTTTCATCGAACGCGTGCAAAGGTAACCATCGGCTCGAAAATGAAAGCATGGCCCTCTTGGAGGCACCACCTTGAACTATGTAAATATATGACCACCTAGGTAGCTCCCAAGCGAGGGGACCTTCGGAAGAATTGAATAATCCTCTATGCGGGAGCCGACCATGAGGTCCTGAGGCGGACAAGGAGCTTCGGCCAGGCAACGTCGTGGCGGTAGAGGACATTGAGGGCTCCTAGCACGGCCTAGAGGCTCATAGCTAGCGTGGAGGCTTCGGGACCAAGGACTGGCACCTAAAGGATCGAGCGAAGGTCACATCAAGAGGTTATCTAGAGCACCTCCACCACGCCCAACGCCGACACGGAGACCTAGGAAAAGCCACAATCTCAGGAGGTTAGGGATGTGAAATCATGTTGCTCTAGGTTCCAAGGAGCTAACTTTGTGATATGACATGTACAATAGAGTTGTACTCTTAGGCCTGGCAACGGGTCGGGTCGGGGCCGGGTTCAGCCAGAACGAACCCGACCCGAAACCCGAATTTAAAAATTCGACCCGAACCCGAACCACATTGCGGGTGCAAAATTGAACCCGACCCCGAACCCCGTGGGGACTCGAAACCCGACGGGGACCCGAACATGCAGTAGTCACAGAACATGTACATTTTGAAGTACAGAAGCATGAATTAGTTACCTAACCATGAAAATGATGTATATAAAGTAGCAGATGCACCAAATAATAAAATCAACCATGAACCATGCATTCACACATGTACAAAAGTATAGAACCTAGAAACAACTAAACAACAAACATACAGAAGTACAAAACATGGTTTTATCAGCATCCTTACATAATAGCAAACCATCTCATGGTTTTATCCTCACATATCCACACATGAAAGACAATTCATAAATACCACTTTCACACTTGACACTTGACAGTAAGCAAGTAGCCAAAGCAACAAGCTACACAAGCCAACAAGTCAACAACAAAATGAGTAGTACATTACTAGTTATTACAACACGTCTTGCCCAATGACCAAATAAAAGTTAACAATAATAGATGAAGATAAGTATGGAGCCACAACAAATTGTAGAGCTTCAATTCTTCCTCCAATTCTTCGTTCAATCAATAATAGCTGAATCAAGTTCCTCCTAAATATAGAGAGCATCATTAGCACAATCATATGTTAAGTAATAGATAAGGATAACAATTTAAAAAAATGATAGAATGATATTACCATTTCTTCCTCTTCATCCTCAAGACAAGTCCTCAATGCGCTTGAAAAAGTGGATTGATGCCCTAATAACACAGTGTTCACAAGTTAGTGCATACACATGTTAGTTACACATAAGTATTGAAATATAGAAATGCATAAGTATTGTTACCTAACATATCAGCTCGAGACAAGCTTGCATACACATAAGTGCTTCTACCATTTGTGGAGCAAGACTACTTCGAGATGGACTAATTATCCTCCCACCGGTACTAAATATTAACTCGGATGCTACTGTTGTCACGGGAATTGCCATAACATCTCGAGCAATCTTTCGCAAAGTAGGATATTTGAGCCCTGCATATTGCCACCAGTGTATGATATCCAAATCTTGTGTTCTAGGTAGCAGTGGCTCCTCCAAGTACAAATCCAGCTCTGTGCGCACATAAGAAGACGTTGCAGCTGGTTGCTTTGCTATGTATTCATCAAATGTGTCAATCCAGTCATCATCATCTTTGGTCTGAGCAACAACACTAGCTCTAGTATCGGAACCATCTGTTGTTGCAATACCCTCCATGGTATCTTGGTATTGCAACACCAAGCTGTACAACAAGTCTCTAACCTTTTCAACGGGTTCCTTAGCTGCACTTTCTGTCCCATTAATTTTGAGAAAAAGAGCATTCAACAATTGCAGTTTGTACCTAGGATCTAGGACAGCAGCAACAGCCATCAAACCATGAACATCTGACCAATATTTATTAAATTTCTCTTTCATCAACTTTGCCATTTCTTCTACCTTAGAGTTGCTGCTAGCTTGCCATTTCCTAATAGCCAAATAAATATTGCATATTTTGGGAAAGAAAAGATTTGCTGTTACATATCTGGTGCCTAACAATAACTCAGTAACATCATAGAACATCTTCAATCTATCACAAAGTTCTTTAGCAAAATTCCAATCATCCTTAGTTGGAGAACAAGGAGTAAACAATTTATCACGTTGAGCAAGGCGTTCAAAGACCTCTTGGTACCCTATTGCAGTGCTAAGCATTAGATAAGTTGAATTCCATCTAGTTTTACAATCAAGAGCAATTCTTTTTTCATATGTAATGTTCATTTGGGAAGCCATTTTTTTAAACCTCTCATGCCTTTTAGGTGTGGCTGCCCAAAATCCAACACTATCTCGAACCCTTTCAATCCCCTTCTCCAAGACAGACATTTCATCTTTCACAATTAGATTTAATATGTGTGCAGCACAACGCATATGTAACAATTTACCCTGCAACATACAAGTGGAAAGTGGCAACTTATCTGTCATTCTCTCTATGAGATTATCGTTGGTGCTGCAATTATCAAGGGTTATAGTGGACAGTTTCCTCTCAATGTTCCAATCCATAATAACTTCATGAAGAACATCAGTTATTACTTCGACAGTATGAGGGGCTGGAACATAAATGAACATACACATTACAACATAGGAAACTTTAGTAGTGAATGAGGGGCTGTAACATAAAATTGAACCAATATAGAGAAGAAAGAACAAAATCAATATTACCTCACAATGAAACTTTTCAACCTCCACTCATCATCAAGGTGATGTGCTGTCACTGCCATGTAGCCTTTCCTTTGATGATTTGCTGTCCACATGTCCGTGGTGATGGCAACACGAGATTGACATTGATGAAAGTACTTGACCATAGAATGCTTTTGCACTTCATACATATCCAGTATGTCCTTCCTAATTGTGTTTCTAGACACCACTTTGAATGGAGGTTGCAATGCACCACAAAACTTTCTAAAGCCAACATGGTCCACAATAGATAGAGGGTACTCATGGACACATATCATAAGTGCAAGTTCTTTCCTAGCCACATCTTGATCAAACACATGTTTCTCTAAGGTAATTGTCCTGTCTTGTGGGTTTGTTGTTAACTTAAGACTAGACTGTTTTAAGCCCTTTCTAACTGCTCGATCTGGACAAATCTCAAGGTGCCCATGCAAGTGTTTGGTACCATTTCTTGTCTCTCCTCCTAGAAGTTTCTTGCACCATGTGCATTTAGCTTTCCATGCATTATTTATTTTAATTCTATCAAACTCTTGCCAAACAGAAGATTTTAGTTTCCTCTTACTACCAACAGTAACATCATCCTCTACCTCAAACACATCATCAATACGAGTACCTTGAGATTCCAATTGCGCTGCTGAGCTAGATGGTTGTGCAACAGCATGACCACCAGTTGCCCCACCAACACAAGATCCACTAGTACTAGGATTTGACATGTTCGCCATACCAGTTGCCTTTCTCAGATCAGACCGTCGGTTTCTATTTGAAATTCTCGCTTTGTAGCCTTAGTCCTCTCTCTCACTGGCACTGCAAGAAGATAAAAAGGCAACTGGTATGGCGAACTTGAGAGAAGTCGAACCTCACTACCTCAGTAGGGCGAAGGCACTCGGGAACTTGAGAGAATGCAGAGGCAGGCAGGCCGCAGGCACTCGGGCGGTGAGGGCAGAGGAGGCGACGAACGGACGAAGAGGCCGGGACGCGGTCACGCGGGAGGGAGAGGAAAAGGACGCTGCGCGGGCGGCCACCGTCTCCCAGCTACTGGATCCGAATCAGCCTGAGGCAGGCAGCACGCCACCACCGCTGGCCCGCTGCAGGTCGACTGGTCGAGCTCCGGCGGCCGGCGGGATCCTGGTGGCTGGCGGCGGCTAGCGCGGACGGCGTCGGCGGGACGGGCTACGGGCAGGGGCAGGCGCAACAGCGTAGGAGTCAGGACGGCATGGAGGTGCGGGCGCCTGGGGGCTGCGGCGGGCGGCGCCACGGCGGTGGATTTGCTGATTGGCGCTGGCGCACAAGAATTTCGCGGGCGGCGGGCGGCGGTCTGGCGACTGTCGGTCTGGCGGATGGGGATTGGGGAATTGCTGCAATGCTGCAATGCGGACGGACGGGGTCACGGGCGGACGGGCGGGACGTCCGGCTAGGGTTACGAGTCGTGGGCTACTGAGTGGGCTCATTGCTGGCTGTGGGCTGCCTGGCGGCTGCGGGGTGCGGGCCCCCGTGAATACCCCACGGGTGATCATGTCTCCCCGAACCCGACCCGACCCGCGATCCCCGCGGGTACACTTTCGCACCCGCCCCCACCCCCGCCGGGTCTACAACCCGCGGGGCCCTGACCCAACCTGGCCCGTTGCCAGGCCTATGTACTCTACACCAGTAGGTAGCCGATTGTGGGAAATATACTATTTTGCCCCTCGGTTGGCTAGCCCGTGGTGACACCTTTGTAAATTAGCCTCAGGGACATTGATGTAATCCGACATTCCAAGAATAGTATAAAAGGCTCCTTCTCCCACTAGGAGGCAAGGACAATTCAATTCACATCCACTCCCACACTGTTCTTCATCTATTCCTTTCTTCCAAGCTTTGGGCTCCCTCAAGGGTGAGTTTCTCGCATCCTTTGCTTTCGTGGGAATTTTTGGTCCCCCAGCAATCCACAGAGTCTGGTTTATTATTATATCATACTAGCACAAAGTTGTAAGTTGTATGAAAGAAAATGATAATAGACCATATGTTATATTACATCTCATCCAACACAAAACTTTTTACTAAATTACCATCTATTGTTGGCGAAGAACTCCATGACAACAACCTCAGATGCTTGGCATGACATCATTGTATCCTCCCTTTCTTCCTCCTTTTATAGCAACCTCCAGCATCTCAACCATTAAGTAACTCCAAAGATTACATGTATACAAAGAAGTAATATTATTTTTATCAAAAACAATATTATTTTGACATAGCCATATTGTCCAACATAAAACAGCTAACCCGACCAAAATCTTTTTCTGATTTGATAGGCCAACATTTCCAAGCCAATCCCCAATCATATGGACAACTATGCGTTTTAATACCCAGAGCAATCCTCACTATCCGCTAAACTGATCTAGCAAACGGACAATCAAAAAATAAATATATGATGCTTTCGTTTTGAAGCTACATTTCAAACTCCCATTCCGGTATCATTTTTGCTAGGTTGTCTTTGGTTAGAATCAGTCCTCTTCCTAAATATCATAGCAATATTTTTATCTTTAGGGAGAGTTTTAGCCATCACAAGATTTGATGAGAAAAAGAAGTGGTTTGTATAATAACTATTTGATACATGGAACACACCAAAAATCGGCCATCCTAAATATCATAGGAATATTTTTTTCTTTAGGGGGAGTTTTTGCCGCCACAAGATTTGATGAGAAAAGAAAGTGGTTAGTATAATCATTCGTGCATACATGGAAAAAGCACAGAAAACTGGCCATTCACATGTAGCTTCCACTTGAATATATGCTTTTATTGGGACAGATTTACATCGACTAATTGAGACATAGAGGGATAGTCTTTTGTGTTGATAATTTGACATGAATCGGATGATTAGGGCCCTGTCGTCTTATCCTTCTTTTTCACAGATATAATACTATTGAGAAAATATGAATTTCTAAAGTTTCTTGGGCTTTCTCTTTCTCACCTGGGCCGACCAGCTCACTTGCTTGGGCAGCCCTGGCCCATGTGGGTGGGGTGATGTCCCTACCTTTCGTCCATCTAGGGAAGGAGGAGGAGAAGAGATCGAGAGCACCAAGGAGGGAGGAGCGGTGGCGCATGGGAGATGCTGGTGCAACCACCCTCCGCTTCCTTCAGGTGCGTGGGGATTTGGATGGCGTCACAGTCCCCTATATGGTCGAGGCCGGCTCCTTCTCTCGAGGGGCGGACAGAAATATGATTTTCTCCCTTTTTCCCCATCTCCTCCCCATAGTCTTTCTCTGAGTTGCTTCATTGATTTGATATTGAGCTAAGTTGAACTCGGTTCTGGTGGTCAGAGCCTTGCTGTTTGGGAGATTGATTGGTGGAGGTGCTATGTTGGTGCTCCTCGGAGCTGTATTCGCCGATGCTCACCAGTATTGTAGTGATGGTACGGCTGAGGCGTTGTATCTCTGTCTTCCTCTCACTGGCAGCAACTGGCGGGTGATCAGATTTCTAAGACAATGGCGGTGAAGCCGTACCTTGCCTCGCTTATTGACTCATTTGATTATTTATTACTGTGAGTATTCAAGCTTTTCCTCTCTTTGTATGTTCTGGACTGCACATATGCTCGATGATGATTAGAGGGTATAAGATCGGGCATGTTCATTGAGTACACTAGCATATAATATGTAGCTTCTCTTGTTGGTTGAATATGTTGGTTCCTAGAGCTGATCGGTGTGTATGCCATTTCAATTCCTGTATACCGAGATACACGTGGTATTTGGTTCCCAGATTCTACCTATTAATCCATTACTGGATTGGTGCTGCAGTGATATTTCAATACATATAATGTTTCTGTCACAAGATGGATTAATAGTTCAATTTTGCAATCACTGTCTTTAGCAATTTTGTGGTTCCTTTCCATCTCTGCCTCGGCTGGTTTTGTTTTCATTGTGCTGACTTGGTGAATTTTGGTTTGGACTACAGTACTATCCAAGATAACTTTTCAAAACTTGAGAAGTTAGGTCTGGTTATAATTTGCTAGCTGAGATCTTAAGGTCATTACCCAATCTATGAAAAAATTGCTAGGACAATTAGGGGGCAGGATCATATAGGTCATGGGGCCAATTGTCATTCTATTTTTGAGAGCAAGTTTACAAAAGTCTATGGAGTGCAGTTTAGTTCATACAGTGCACATGCTCTCTATTATTGTTGACACAAAATCTCTGTTATTATGTTTGTTGTTCATGTGCGATGATTTTGATCTGTTAAGCTCTTGTTTTGATACTTTTGGAATAATATTAATGCTCATATTATCGCATTACATACAACAATCCAGAAATCTGATTGCTTCTATGATGGCTAGCTCTGGCTCTTCTGTCCTACCACCGTCGTCCTTGGACGCGATAAAGCCTAAGAATTTCGATGGAACCGGCTTTAAGCGCTGGTAGGCTCAGACGAGGCTATGGTTGATGGAGCTCAGACTATTCTGGATTCTCACCGAAGAGCCGCCCGCCTCTCCAGGGGAAGCCATGCAAGACGAGGTCGAAAGAACGCGTCTTAAAGCATTAAGGGCCCATTGGGAGAAGGCAACTGCCTCAGCCTTAGCACGTCTCTTGGCCGTCCTATCGAACAGGCTCTTCAAGGTGTGGACAGAGCTGAATGACAAGTATGCTGAAAACGACAACAACAACGAGTCCTTCATGGTGACAAGCTACCTGAACTTTCGTATGGCAGATGACAGATCAGTCATGGAACAAATCCATGACTTGCAACTGATCATGCGAGATTTAGGCCGGTACGGCTATATCCTCCCTGAGAATTTTTAGGTTAATGCCATTCTGACCAAGCTACCTACTTCTTGGCATGACTTTGTCACTGCACGTTGGCACTTAAAGCAGCGATTGACTCTTAATGAGCTTATTGTTGTTATTAGTGTCGAGAAGAAGTTGAAGGCAGGCTATGGTGGGGTGAAGGCGCTTGCTCAAGCTAACCTTGTCGAGCACAAGAACCATCCTGGGAAGAATGTGAAGAAAGAAAAGGCCAATCCTGGTTTTTCTAGACCGAAGGCTAATGCTATGAAGAAGAAGTCTGAGATTATCTGCTATGTGTGCGATGGGTTGGATCACAAGGCCAACAGATGCCACGATCGTAAGGGCAAGGGGCTGACACTTGAGCAGCAGAAGGCAGCAAAGCCCAAGTGCATGTGGCGGTTGCAATGACCGATGATATCGGTAAAGGCAACTCCACTAGTGGGTATGTACCTGAGGCCTTTATGGCAAATTTACTAGTAAGTTGGCAGGTTGATACATGTATATTTGTGCTGATCAGATGTGTTTCACTTCTCTATAGGGCGCAAATGGTGGATCCATACTGATGGGGAATGGGGTCTCGGTAGTAGTACGCGAAGTAGGACAAGTGAGTCTAAAGTTGACTTTCGGCAAGACTTTTGTCCTCAAGGACGTGTTGTTCATGCCTACCATGACTCACAATCTACTTAGTGGATCAATGATGTGCCGGCAAGGAATAAAATTAGTTTTTTAGTCAAATAAAGTAGTGTTGACCATGTGTGGGTTGTTTGTAGGAAAAGGCTACGATTGTGGAGGAATGTTTCACATTTCTATTCTTGATAGCTGTGCAAACTTTTCTACTTGAGACATTTATATATGGCATTCTCGCTTGTGGCATGTTAATAATGGAGCAATTGTGCGTTTGAGCAAGATGGATCTTATTCCTTCATATAATTATGACAAGAGCCATAAGTGTGAGGTGTGTGTGCAAGCAACGCAGCCCCGCAAACCGTTTCACTTGGTCGAGGGGAGAAGCACCTCACCACTTGAGTTGATCCATTATGATTTGTGTGCAATGAATGGAATATTAACTAAGGGTGAGAAAAGGTACTTCTTTACTCTTATAGATGATGCAACTAGGTTTTGCTATATCTATTTGCTTAGAACAAAGGATGAAGCATTAGAATACTTCAAGATCTATAAGGCCAAGGTAAAAAACCAGCTGGGGAAGACAATAAAGAGAATGAGGTCTGACAGAGGTGGGAAATATATTCCCATAGATTTCTTCGAGTTTTGTGAAGAAAGTGGTATAATTCATGAATTTATACCAACATACTCACCACAGGCCAACAGAGTAGCTGAGAGAAAGAACCGAAGAATTTATGACTTGTTTAACGCCCTATTACAAAGTTCTGGTATAGCTAACTCATGGTGGGATGAGGCTGTTCTCACAGTTAACTATGTCCTGAACAGGGTCACTCCTCGAAATTGCAAGGTAACCCCTTATGAAGGATGAAAGGGGAGGAAACTGAATCTGTCTTTTCTTTGCACTTGGGGATTTGTAGCTAAAGTACATGTTCCCTTGCTGAAGAAAAGGAAATTAGGACCAAAGATTGTCGATTGTGTCTTCCTATGGTATGCACACTAGAGTACTGCCTATAGATTCTTAGTGGTCCATTCTGAGGTCTCAGACATTGTAATCAACTCAATAATGGAGTCTCGGGATGCGACATTCTTTGAGCACATCTTTCCTATGCGAGCGAAGGAGGCTAATATCCTTGATCTTTTAGTTGATGACCCTGCTCCTCAGAGCGTCAGTGACACGGTTCCTGAATTGGAAGTTAGGAGGAGCAAGAGGCAAAGAACTGAAAAATCATTGGAAGATAATTTTGTCACCTATATCGTGGATGATGAACCATGAAACCTTTCAGAGGCATACGCATCTCCATAAGCGGAGTACTAGAAGAAAGCAATCCGTAGTGAGATGGAATTGATCATCACTAATAGAACCTGAGAGTTAGCAGACCTCCTAGTTGGCTGCAATCCGGTCGGCTACAAATAGATCTTCAAGAGAAACCGTAGACTCGATGGTACAATAGAAAAGTACAAGGCCTGATTAGTGGCTAAGGGTTTTACGTAAAAGGAAGGTGAGGACTACTTTGATACGTATTCTCCTGTTGCCAGATTGCCCACTATTTGCGTGCTCTTAGCACTGGCAGCTTTGCATAATCTCTTTGTGCATCAGATGGATATCAAGACCGCTTTCCTTAATGGAGAGCTGGATGAGGAGATTTATATGTAATAGCTAGATGGATTCGTTGTAACAGGATATGAGAGTAAAGTATGCAGGTTAATCAAAGCCCTGTATGGTCTCAAACAGGCTCCTAAGCAGTGGCATGAAAAGTTCGATTCTACATTGACCTCGGTCGGCTTCTGTGTTAATGAAGTCGATAAGTGCATGTATTATCGATATGGTGGGGACGAGGTGTCATTCTATGTCTATACATGGATGAAATATTGTTGTTTGGGACAGACTTGAAAATGATTAAGTAGACAAAGTCTTTTCTATCTCAGAACTTCGATATGAAGGACCTGGAAGAAGCTGATGTAATTTTAAACATCAAGTTGCTAAAGGACAAGAATGGGATAACAATAAGTCAATCCCATTATGTGGACAAGGTGCTTACACGTTTTGGAATGACAGACTATAAGACTGTAGCCACGCCCTATGATCTAAATGCTAAGCTAAAGAAAAATGTAGGCCATGAAAAGGACCAGTTAAAATATTCACAGGTGATATGGTCCCTAATATATTTGGCTAGTGTAACTAGGCCTGACATCTTATATGCAGTATGCAGGTTGAGTCATTATACGTCTAACCCAGGAGATGATCATTGGATAGCACTGGAGATGATACTTAAGTATCTGAAGGGGACCAAAAACCTAGGGATTCATTATTCTGGCCATCCTACAGTCATAGAGGGATTCAATGATTCTAACTGGATCAGTGACTCGGATGATATGAAGGCTACGAGTGGATATGTTTTCACTCTAGCAGGTGGATCTGTATCTTGGAGGTCATCTAAACAGACCATCCTTACTCGCTCCACGATGGAGATTGAGCTAGTGGCGCTAGACTCAGCAGTCGTAGAGGCAGAATGGATCAAAGAACTCCTTTCTGACCTGCTGATATTGAATAAGCTAATTTCGATTGTTCTCACCTACTGCGATAACCAAACCGTTCTGATTAAGGTGAAGAGTAAGAAGGACAATATGAAGACTTCAAAGATACAAACGGTGACTCAAGTCACTTAGGCATGCAGTAGAAACAGATATAATCATTGTGGATTATATTCAGCCTAAAAGGAATCTTACAAATCCTTTCACAAAAGGAATGGGTAGAATAGTCATTCAAGCAGCATCAAGAGGAATGGGATTATTACCCACTGATAAGGTTCACACCAGCAGTAACCTATCTTAGGAGATCAGAGATCCCGTGAACTAGGCTCTAGGAAAACAAGCTGTGTGGATATAAGAGCAAATCGATCCTATTTGCTGCTTTGCTCTTCTATAGGAGAGGGTAGGCCATTAGCTCTTAATGAATTATGTGCCGTATGACAATAGATGTCATCCTACAGGACATCTAGGAGAATTCACCTATGTGAGTGTGGTTGTGTGGTCGCAATCATAGAGAAGCTAGAGACTTCCCTAAGTGACACTCATGAATTAAGGTACACGGACATAACCGTAAAGTCCAACCCAAGAGCTTAGGAAAAAGCAGCCTCTTACAGGGTGTTGCATATGAGGAGGCTCTTGCACCAAGGTTGAGGATCAAGGTTCAGTCCTCCTAATCCCGTGTGAGCCAATTCTTACGCAACAAGGTAACTTGTTCAAACCCGAAAGGTACTTATTATTCAAAAATCTTGTATATCAAATTGATAACTCCAACATTAGAAATTTGGTGGGATTGTTGAGAAAATATAAATTTCTAATGTTTCTTGGGCTTTCTCTTTCTCACCTGGGCCGACCGACTCGCTTGGGCAGCCCCAGCCCATGCGGGTGGGGTGATGTCCCTGCCTTTGGTCCAGCTAGGGCAGGAGGAGGAGAAGAGATTGAGAGCACCAGGGAGGGAGGAGTAGCAACGCATGGGAGATAGCAGTGCAACCACCCTCCGCTTCCTTCGGGTGCGTGGGAGTTTGGATGGCATCGTCGTCCCCTATATGGTGGAGGCTGGCTCCTTCTCTCGAGGGGTGGACAGAAATATGATTTTCTCCCCTTTTTCCCATCTCCTCCCCACGGTCTTTCTCTGAGTTGCTTCGTTGCTCTGATATTGAGCCTAGTTGAACTCGGTTCTGGTGGTTAGAGCCTCGCTGTTTGAGAGATTGATTGATGGAGGTGTTGTGTTGGTGCTCCTCGGAGCTGTATTCGCCGAGGCTCGCTCGTATTGCAGTGGTGGTACGGTTGAGACGTTGTATCTCCATCTTCCTCTCACCGGCGGCAACTGGCGGGTGATCAGATTTCTGGGACAGCGGCTGTGAAACCGTGCCTTGCCTCGCTTATTGATTCATTTGATTATTTATCACTGTGAGTATTCAAGCTTTTCCTCTCTTTGTATGTTCTAGACTGCACATATGCTTGATGATGATTAGAGGGTATAAGATTGGGCATATTCGTTGAGTACAATAGCATACAATATGTAGCTTCTCTTGTTGGTTGAATCTATTGGTTCCTATAGATGTTCGGTGTGTATGCCATTTCAATTCCTATATACCGAGATAAACATGGTATTTGGCTCCCAAATTCTACATGTTAATCCATTTCTAGATTGGTGTTGCAGTGATATTTTAATACACATAATGCTTCTGTCACAAGATGGATTAATAATTCAATTTTGCAATCACTATCTTTAGCAAATTTGTGGTTCCTTTTTATCTCTATCTCGGCTGGTTTTGCCTTCACTGTGCTGACTTGGTGTATTTTGGTTTGGACTATAGTACTATCCAGGATAACTTTTCAGAACTTGAGAAGTTAGGTCTGATTATAATTTGCTAGCTAAGATCTAAGGACATTATCTAATCTATAAAAAATTTGCTAGAACAATTAGGGGGCAAAATCATACTGGTCTTGGGGCCAATTGTCATTCTATTTCTGAGAGCAAGTTTACACAAGTCTTTTGAGTGCAGTTTAGTTCATACAGTGCACATATTTTCTATTATTGTTGACACAGAATCTCTGTTATTATGTTTGTTGTTCATGTACAATAATTTTGATCTGTTAAACTCTTGTACTGATACTTTAAAAATAATATTAATAGTCATATTACCGCATTACATACAAAGAGAAAACCAAAAGCGTCACGCCTAGTGGAATACTAGGTGAATCAAAAGCTTGTGATTTACTCAAGACAATGTGATTGGATGCTTAAAAGACAAAATTTCTATAAAGTACTAAGTTAGGGAGGAAGATCATCGAAGTTACGAAAGTGAAACAAGATGTCAGAGCTCGAGCTAGAATTCCTCCAAAAACTTGCAGGAAACCTCCCTTCTTGTATATGAAAATCCTATTGTGCAACCGTGCAATACTGCAGTACATACACCTTTGACCTGTATATAAACTTTTTCTCTGGAAAGAAGTACCCCAATAATTTATCAGTGAAATTCTTTAATAAGCCCTGAAAATGCAGGATACTTTGACCCTTAAGCAAGGGGGAGTTTCTTTTTCTCTTTTGAGGAATTAAGCAAAGTGGTTTGAACGGTGACATTTCACTTGTCGTTTGGTCGAGGTTAGTGGTTATCTCTTATCGCGTAGGACGCACTTTCTTGCAAGTCTCCATGGCCATTTTGACTTCTCTCTCACACAGGGAGAGCAAAAAAAAAAAAAAAAAAAACTCGTGATTTACAGGTGGCCCGTTCATTCTTCTTTCTTTTTTTCTTTTTTGCCATTGCCTAACAAGTCAAATTGAGAGAAAATGAAACGGAAGCTGCCGGGTCTACAGGTGCTGCTGCTGCTCCTGCCTCCTCCGCTCTTGACAAGCTCAGGCTGGAGGATGGCTTGTGAGGGAGATCGAGCCATAGCTCGATTGGCAAGGTGGCTAGGCGTGCGACCAAGTCAGTCTGTGTTCTGGCTTTGCTGGATGTATGTGCTCACCTTCGTATGAGGTTTATTTTTAAGTATATTCATCTTGTGTTTAGATTTTAAGTAGGTTGTAGGTACACATGTGTATTCAGTAATATTATGCGTTTTCTATATAATGAAGGTCCAGAGCCCTCCAATCTCCTTTTAACACGTGTAAAGAACTGTGCACATACATGTATGGTGTAAATGGAGTATACGTCAGTGCATCCTTAACGTATCCTTAAAAAAGGGACGGCCAGTGATGGGGTCTCCTTGTTGAGAGACGGACGTCGGTGATGGTCGGTCACCAGATGGTGAGGTTCCTCTGCTCAAAGTTGGAATGGTTTGCCTTCCTTTTCATTTTTTTTTTTTTGAGTGGAGAATGATTTGCCTTGCTGCTCCGGCTTGCGGGAGTCATGGGCCGATGTACCACGCCTGGGCCGTCTGTGTTCCGTTTCCATAGGCCGAGATCGTTCTGATGGACCCGGCGGTCAACCCAGGGTCTTAGTTCACTTCAGCGGGCGTGGATGGAGAGTTTTTTTTACATTTTGTAATATTAATATTTCAATAAATACATTCATAATAAAAATTTGAATAAATAAACGTCTACCACCTAACCCTTTTAAGGAAGATTAGTATGTCATGGTTGTATGGGTATCTTTTGCCACCCTCTCAAAGTACGGTTAGATTCTGCACTTCTCTTATCGCCCTCTAAGAGGACGGTTAGCGCCCGTGCCAAGCCTCTCCAAGTGCCCCCCTACCGTCCTCTCAGTTAGGGCCTTTGCCGCTAAAAATCCTAGAAGTTATCTAAGATAAAAATAACAAAAATCCTAGAAAATATTAAAGTAAAGATAGAATAAATACATATAAGAGAAATAAAAATCACATTGAATGTTAGATAGAATATATACATGAGATGAGTACATGAAATTTGAACATTACAAATAGCATGTAAGCTGTATTTAAGATACATACACAACTTAGGTATTAGATTAAAAATGATATAACCACCTTGAATTCAACAAGTACAACATTCAGTAGCATAAAACATTACGGACAAAATGGCCCTTGAAGCTGTCTGTGCCTTATCTCCCGTTATATCCAAATGTAATCGTATTCTCGGGATTTTAGTCTACGTGGTGCCGGTATATACAGAAAATAATCAAAGTTAGGATCCCAGTCATTGCCCCGTTGTCAGATAATTCGCAACGGCATGAATTTCTCTGAGGAGTAAGCACGAAGTCATCATCGTCAAAACCAACCCCTTCGATTGTAGCGGAAGTGGTAGAAGCACATCCTCTTGTAGTTATTATCGAATGACCACCTCTTTCACAGTGGCTCGAACCACCGCCTCTTTCACAACGACGTGAAGGTATCGAATGACCACCTTTGTGTCTTCAGTTCTGTCCAGGTAGGCAGCCGTCACCAAATAGTAAATGCAGCCAAAAAAGTTCTCGATGGGTTTGTTCAGCAACTCTTCATCACGAGAGAACACCTAGTATACAAAAAGAGGACACGGAAATATAAACGTGTCTTAGAAGTGCAACATAACAATTAACTAGGACATGTAATAACAATGAACGTATCTTAATGTGCTCCTCGTATTGCTGAGGGTGCATAAATCTCGTGTGTGCTCGTTTGCTAAAATACTTTGCTATGTTAGCTAGTTCACACACCCTGATATAATTCTGACGGCACTAACAAGTGTGTCTTTAGGTCCATGGAGGTCACAAAGCTTACTGTTCGCCATCATTCCTCTGTGGTGAAACCGGGACAATGGGTCATAGTCTATCATTTCGACATCACTTTATTCAGGTTCTCTTCCTTAACACATTATCACCTTTTTTCTTGGGTCTCGCTCATAGTCTGTAGGGCTATCATTGAGAATTTAGATGTCCACGAGACATGTCTTCTTGAGGAGGCAGTCATGGTTTGGTATTAGGTATCAGATGGCAGTGGTGTTTCAGAAAGCTGCGATGTCATGACCTTCTCGTTGCCTCGGCCTCGCCTTTTATAAGCAGGGATCGATGATGTATGCACTAAGTGTAGGCATGTAATTTAGAGACAGTGCATGCATTAGATACCTTCCAGTAGCGAGCGGTCACTAGACTATGAGTAGTTGGCAGCGTGCGGTCACATCGGTCTAAAAAGGTGGCTGCGAGCTGTTTTGTCAGTCTGAAAAGTTCACAACGAGGGGTTGCATCTCCCTGAAAAGGTGGCAAGGAGAGGTCACTTCACTCTAAGAAGTTGGTAGAGTGATGTCATATAGGATTAAGAAATGTATTAATGATATGGTAAGTAGTAACGTCTGAACTTGTAATATATAGAAAGGAGATGTGCAGTCACATCGCTCATAAAAGACGGCAGCATGCGGTCATATCGCTCATAAAGGGCAGTTCCGTTAATCAGAAAAGGCACTAGCACGCGGTCACATGTAGTACATAGAAAGTAGATATATCCGAATATATAAGACTAGTTTGCGAATCGAACATGCATCATGAAACAAACATCTAAGTTACGAAAACAAAGATAAAATCCTACTACTGCCTTCTCACTGTTGTCGATTGTTCCCACCATCATGGTCTCGTCATCGTGCAGCTGGTTCGCTCTCACGTGGCCCCTAGAGTATGTCAGGTTGTAGGAATCGAGGATGTCTTAAGAGGGGGGTGAATTAAGACACTTAAAAACTATTGGCTCCAAAACTTTCACACGATAAACCTATCTCAATTTCTATCTAAATGTGCTCTAGACTTATCTAGTGTGTCTACTCTACCGCTTAAGAGAATTGCAAGGTAAATTGCAAGTAAGTAAATGCAAAAACGTAAATGAGGTAGAGAGACAAACTCGGCACGAGAGATTTTTATCCCGTGGTATCGGTGGCACACAAGCTACCCCTAGTCCATATTGGAGCTCCACAAAGGATATGCTCTCGGTCGCTAAGTCTCTTTCGATCACGACTCTTGAGATACCAAATTACCAAGACAAGGCATCAAGCACGATGAGTCACCAAGGCGAGGTCTCACCACTAACCTCTCTTCCGGTCACTTGAACATCGTCTTCACTTCAGAGCTTCAATCACAAAGATAAGGGCCTCCATGTCCCCGCACAATCCTCTTGTCGCCGCTCCACACCAAGTTGAAGGGTCAATAAGTTACCGGCGAGTTACAAAGAATCCAAGACGCCAGCGTACCTCTCGGTACACTTTTGGATCACTCCTTGATCCACACTCTAGGTTGCAATACCTTGCAACTCTTCTCTCTAGGCCTATAAACACTAATCACTCACTAATAGTGTGCTTAATTGCCTTGGATGAACACTTTATGCTCTTAGATAGCTTGGATGTCTTCTTAGATGTACAAGGGTTTCACTAGACTCCAGCAGCTTAAAATGAATGAGAGGAGGAGTATTTATAGCCTCAACCCCGCGGGCTAGCCGTTATCCCAATGGCGCACATATTCTGTGAATACCGGATAATCCGGTGTTAACAAAGGTACAAGCACCGGACCATCCGGTGTGTACATTCTCGGAAACTAGCTGTTGGAACTCCACTCAGAGTTCTTCTGAACACCGGATTGTCTGGTTTAATCTTCAATCCATCACCGGACTATCCGATGAGTACACTTGAGCCTTCTCATCTTCAATAGCCTCTCTGTGTAAATTGCTCCGGCGTTCATTGTCTTCATCGCCGGACATTCTAGTGTGTTGAACTTCTCCTTTTTTGGATTTTTCAGACCTTCTGTTAAATGCTCTGGTGAAGCCTCCGGTGTGCATCGCTTCATCACCGGACTATCCAGTGAGTAGATCTTTGATCTTCTATGCTTGGATTCTTCTCTGCAAGAATTAGTCCGGTCTACATCTCTTCTGATCGTCGGATCTTCTGGTGAGTGCAATCCACAATAACTCCTTCTGACAGAATTGCTCCGACATATACACTCTTTATCGCCGGACCATCCGGTGAGGCAAACTGCCTCTGGACATAATGCTCCGGTGAGTGCAATTCTTCCAGCGTCGGACCTTCCGGTGAGAACAATTTCTCTGGGACTTTTTCCAATTCAATCAAACTTTGTCCCGGCTGCGGTAGCTTCTTGATGTATTGCATCTATGAGACCTACTAACATATATCCTTGACAAATATGTTAGTCCCAATGACTATATTGTCATTAATCACCAAAATCATAATCATAGCCTAATAGGGCCATTTTCACTACAATGGTTGTCTGGTGGAACTCGTAGCGATTAAGGGAGTCGAGGCCTCCTCCTAGGTCTGTTGCGTCGGTAGTTGAGCAATGGGCAAATGGGACCACGTGTGGTGTGCCCTCGAAGAAGTCCTTCATGAGGTTGAACAGGGGGTCCGACCCAGGCTCATCTTCCTGACTCGGGTAAAATGACATGCAATAAATAAATAATTAGGAACATACACAGCTAACTCGCGACATACCAGTGCTTCCAATGATCTTCGATCGTAAGTAACTCCCTGGGTCCACGTGATCGAAAAACTCCTAACTACGTCTGGTGAACGGTATACAAGAAGTTGCAGTGCTTCTTGTCCACTACAGTATCAAGAAGCTCGGGGACCAGTGGCTGCGCCATATCTGCATTGAAACTAAATTTAAACAGTCTGTGTCATACATATACACACAGTTACGTGAACAATATATAATATACAGATACACACAGTTAAATAAACATATTACAATATATAGGTACATAATCAAAATAGAAATGTAAGGTCCAAATACAATGTACATAGGTAAGGCGATCAGCTTACAAATATAAAATCGAGATACGCTGAACACATTCACACTTGACTGTCGTCATGACCCCATCTACATAGCAAGTGCATTTTTCAGACAGTTTTTGTATGTGTGACTATTTTCATCGCACTTGCTATATTGTTTCACCCTTGGACCTACCTTGGATTCATCCATATCATTCCGAATTTGCCGAGTTTATCGACGTCCTGGTGTGTACTTCATCTTCTCTTTGTCTACCACGTACATTCACGCGGGACTTGGATCACTTGTAAATGTGTCAACAATGTCATAGTCATAAAGCTCATGATTCCATCTCTTCAGTATCTGATCCTTCATAAAGTAGTGTGAAACATATTATTGGGGCAGCATATTGGACCCCCCCCCACATGCAACTATGACGTGTGTACATGGCATGTGTACCAATTGTGGCTTCTGGTATGTACAAATGCATGTTTTATTCCTAAACACGCACTCTTGCACATGGCGCTCACGTCTGCCACCCCTACAACCCTTATCCCGGTACAAGACACTGAAACTGTGCTCCGCAGTTCCCTCCTGATTTGCGCAATGCATATGTGCCTTCTTTGTGGCCTTCTCCATGTAGTCACATAGCATAGATCCATACAACATATGTTTATCTGTTATTGCCTTTGAAGCAGCTATGTAACGATCAATGAAATATCTGCAAGTTCCATGCATAATGCCTTCAACAATTCCAACAAGTGGGAGGAACCTCATACCTCGCATAATCAAGTTGTAGATCTCAGCAATATTTGTTGTCATTATCCCATCCTTTGCCTCTCCAGTGTCATACATCAATGCTCATTTCTATCTTGGTTCATTTTGTATCCACTATGAAAAGATCCTAATAGCTGACTCTGACCTCCTTACTATCCAGGGAGTATCTATTGGGATGGATCCAATAGCAATCAGCTCGTCTCCGGTGTCTGCTACCTCAGTTGTCTGCTTCGTGGTTAGTTTGTCTATCTTGCCAATAATGCGTTGAAGTTTCTTTGTTGGTTTTTGCTGCACAATTTCTTTAAAAGATTCATCAAGTTCTTGTTTTTGAATTGTCTGTAAAAGTTTGCACCCATATGCCTTATGCACCATTGCTCTTAAAATTAGGCCACTTTGCTGTTACACATCGTCAAACAAAGCCGTATTGCATATCTAGCAAAGCATGCAACTACCTTGCATATCTATCATGAATCAAACATACATCAGGTTAGTTCAGAACAATAGCATACTTGACCCGATCAAGGAACCAATACCAGATGTCCCTATTCTTGCTCCCCATGAAGGCAAACCCTAATGGCATGACTTGGTTGTTCCCGTCTACCCCCAATTGCAAACAGTATATGTCATTTATACTTTCCAGTGAGGAACATCCCATCCAAGCAAATGATGGGTCGATGGTGCCTAAATGCTTTTATGGTTGCCGCAAAGAAAGCATGTTGCAATACTCGCTTTTCAGGCTTCTCACTCGAGGGGTAATGCTTGATGTCAAAGTAACTTCTAGGGTTTCTCACACATATTGTGGCTAGTTGACGTGGTAAGTTGTCATATGAATTTTTGTATGTCCTAAACCTCATCTCAATAGCCTTCTGTTTTGCCCGTCATACCTTGACGTAGTTTATTGTGTACTAGAACATTTCCTCAATAGCACAGATAATTGAACGTGGCTCATGCTTTAGGTTATCCACAATTTCTCCATACATAACATTGGCAACAAAAGTAGATGACGATTTCCTATGGGACAACTCTATTTTCTCAATGTGACAGTTATGTTTCCTAACTATTGAGCACTCCCAGTGGTCAACCCACTTCCCCCTAAATGCGTGTACCCGTCATGGATAATCAGACACCAAACACTTGACATCATACTCACTTTTGCTTTACTTCACAACCTTGAACTGCCTTCGAAAAGACAACAACTACAATTTCACTGCATCAATAACATCCTCCTTAGTATGGTACGTAGCACCCTAGGACACCTCGTTCTCATGATATTCCCACGGTATCCGATGACCCTCACTGACCACTAGCTTCGAAAATTCCTGATTCCTCCACTCTGCAGGAACAGTAGTATGTTCCTCCTCGTTGGATAAATCCTCAATGGAAATGGCTTCCTCGAGCTCCTGGTCCTCCCTCTCCATCTCTTCAATTATGCTAGAGATGTGCTCCCTCTCATTGGCTACACCCTTCGGTTGCATCTTCTGCACATCCCAAACGTCTTGCTCGTCCCCCACAGTTGTTGGGTGTGCTTCATCCACAACTGTCTAACTTATTCCTGCTACTGCTTCTCCAATATTTTTCTCTGTTGGATCCTTCTGGTATGTCACAACTAGCAGCACAAGAAGGAGACCACGTTCACATGCTATATCTACGTACTGGCTCCAAGTAGATGACGTATTAATCGGGACGAGCTCCCCGAAGTACACATGAGTAGCACGACTTAGCACAGCTCTCAGCTTAAGCTCATGTTGTTGGGGATCCAGTTAAAAATGGCGCATCAACCACTTGCACACGCCCACTATGGTCATCTTATTAGCTCTACTAAGTCCCTTAATGACATGCTGAAATCCAAAGAGATCTATACCGCTAGGACCATAAACAATACGATCTTCACCATAATATATTTGAAAATATAGCTTATCAGACATCCCTAGAAACATCCAAAAATATGTCCAACGTTAATATCATAAAACTATACTTCTGATTATCGAAACTCTGACAAAATTACCGGAACAGATGATCACCTAACAATACGTTTAGTTCACTAAAATCAATATTGCTCCTAAGCAAACTAACCAATTTAAACTAATTAAACCCCTGTCTACTTAATACAGTTTCTAATTATCTATAATTATTACCTACATCACTATTTTATAAAATCTAGATAATTGGAACTACCGTACTCTAAATACAACTATACATCTGATAGCTATCCTATTATGTTGAAATAGATATTTATAATGTACTACAAAAGGCAGAAAAAATCTTATTTTCTGATTACCTTGCTAAACTCTAGGTCTTATATAATATAACTACTATTATATCGCTAAATCCTGGATCTAGTGGTATTTTAATTACTAATAAAAACATAAGTCTAGAAAATTTACCAGAAACCGAGATCCTAAATCTACAAATAAAAAACAGTAGAGCTTTACTGCACTGCGTCCCTCTCCTCTCATCCCTCTCTCTCTCTCTCTTTCTAGATTTAAATGTCTATTTTAACTGATTTTCAATCTATTTATAGTGTGTTAGATAGAGGAAGGTGTGTGGTAAGAGGGGCTAACCACCCTTGAGAGGACGGTAATGACCCTAACCGCAGGCGGTAAGAGGCGAAATTCCTAATTAGCACGCGAGCTAGCTCTGAGTTGCTCGTGCCACCTTGACAGGACAACAACTTTCTATTTTTAAAAATTTTTCTCTCCCACATCTTTCTATCTTGGAAAGTTTTCTGAATAACTTATCCAAATAAGTTTTCTGAATAAGTTTTTTACGACGCCTTAGAACTCGCACCATCCTTTCTGGTACGCTACCGCCCCGATGGGTATATAAGCGGGGGGAGCTCCTCGGGGAAGAGCAGGAAAAACACGAGACAGACACCGGACAAGTCTCGAAGGACACAAGACACAGAAGACAGAGACTTGGATCAACCGAAGAACAAGGAGCACGAAGCTCTAGACTTAGACAAATATTCTTGTAACACAACAGATCCTCCGAGAGTCATTCTCAGAGCATTTATAGCATATACACAGGAGTATGGTGTTACGCTCAGTACGGCCCGAACCTATCTAAAAATCCCCTGAGCATTTACTCCTTCCTGCATCCGATCATTCCACTCCACCTGCATCTCATTTACTCCCTTCTATTTTACCTACGAAGCGAGTTCAAAATCATCCTCCGACCGAATCTAAAGAGTTCCCTCCAAATCCCCACTTAAGAAGTTCACCCTCTGACATCTATATATTTAAATATTAATATTAGAAAATATAAAAATAAAAAACTCGCGGACGGAAATCGCTCAACGCTCACCCCCCAATTCGCGAATCCGACCCTCGCCTGCCACCAAGCCAGCAACTCCTCACCTCAGCAAGATGGCCCACAGGCTACGGTTGCTAGCAGAATTCTCAGCCCGTAGTCCTCAGTAAGTCGGCCCACGATGGCGTTTTTCTCTATCGGGCCATCAAGATTCACAAGGCCTGAATATGATGTTTTTTTTTATTTTCTGCTATTTATGGTGCTTCAAAATATGCCACAGGATCTGAGTTAGTAACACATAAAAAATTAAAATATATTAAGGAGAAACTCAAAGAATATGTAGGAACAATTTAAAAATACGTCATGAAACATCTCAAAACATCTGGAGGAACAAATTGACTTTTCCTATCGGAACAACGAAACTTCGCAGCCAAAACAATTCAAAATGTAGCATAGAACACCTCAAGAACTCCATGGGAACAATTTAATTATTGTTATAGGAACAATTTAAATTATATTGTGGAACAATTTAATATAACAACAAAGAATAAATAAAAATATCAATTTTGCTATTTATCTGTTGACTGGTTTCTTTTTTGGTAATATGTCAAATTTGTGGTTGTTTGATTTTCTTTGAAAAGTGTAACCAGTCTGATTAATAGCTGATGGATTTTTTTCGTTATCAGACCTTTACCACAACCTGTTAAGAAACCAACCTTTCCGTTGTGAGGAGGAAAGTCTAGAGGCGCTTTAAAAATCTAGCTTTGATTTGTGCATCCTCTCTCTTGCCTTTATCTAGCCCACTCTAACAGAGCCTCTCTCCCTCTTCCTTTTTTTCCTAAACACAGGATCTCTAACGGGTGGCGATGCAGTTCTCTCATCCCCGTCATCCCCAGCTCCTCTTCGCCTGCATCTTGATCTGTAGAAATCGTAGGCAGTCAAAGGTCTGTCAAGCCAATTTGTGTTGTTTTGACACTCGATATGTTCTATTTTCTTCTTTGTTTGTGGGTTATTCATTTCTGGTTAGGGTTTGATTGGGATTTTTCAGATTCAAAGCTTGATGTGTGGAATCTAGGTTATTTTTTAGTCTAATGAGCTTAAATGTTTTTTCGAGTGTGTGCTTGGTTTTTGATATTTTTTGCTGTGATTTTAGGGGGTAAGGGTTTTTGGAGAAGTGTTGATTCAAGGAGCTCGTTAGGGGAATCGAATCTGCTTCTTCCCCCAATTTTTTTTGTTACGGATGGTATGTATATCAATTGATCAGCTTTTGCCTCATGAAACAACCATACTCTAGTTTGTGTGTAGGTGTTTGTATTTTCAATTGATCAGCCATGGATCACGACATGACAACGTAGATCTAGTGTTTTTTTATCTGAACCATTTCAGGTGAGTGTTATTATTCTCTTTTCATGAGCATTTATTTTTCTCAATGTTGTCCATGTTATATATGTTTGCCCATTTGGTTCAAAAAAAACCATGTATATGTATGGTCAATGAGTTTCCTTGTGACGAGACGACCTATGCTATTTTTTTTTTTTTTTTTTGCTGGCATGGCTATGATCTAGGTGTTACATGTTTGGGTAATACATTGCTCTAAATTATTCATATGTTACTATATGAGCTTGTGCATGCACATTTGTGCTCTGAAAAGTTACATGCGTGCTTATGAAACTCTGTTGTTTGAAATGTTTTCTTAAAGTTGTGTTTGCAGGCATAGGTAATGTGTCCTTTTTCTGGGTTGTTTTTTTGTTTTCCAAGCATCAATATATACCTCAATGGAGAATTTCTCTGAAACTAATATTAACTCAAATTAACTTCAAGTCAAACTGAAATTTCTCTAAATTGATTTTTTGCTGTAATTCTGTTGTTATATTTTTTTTCTCATGTATTTCTGATGATGTTGTTATTTTAATTCCATATTTTTTAGGAAAATAGATTATAATGGTCATGTTACTATGATTGTGTCCCCACGTTATGTTTTGCCACATTAGTGTGTGGCTTCGGCCGGTATAGGGTCCTTGCGTCCCCATTCATCTATATCTTTTTATATGTAATATGAACCTTCTTATTTATATGGACAATGTTAAATTCTATTACGTTAATTACTGACGATCAATATGATTTTTTCAACAATTCATTTTCTGATCTTCATGTTTATCTTTCCTTTTTTTTATCCAAATTTTTATATGTTTTTTAAGATGGCCCCTGACTGCTCTAAATTTGATCTCAATGATGATGTAAAATGCGATGATGGTCCCGACAAGCACCCAGATTCTAATGATGTATGCTTTTTTCTCCATCCTTTTTTGTTTGTTCTTATTCTGCCAATATTTTTTTGTTTATTATACATATCTCCATTTTTTTCAGAGGAAAACTACTAGCATTAATAGAATTATTGTCTCCGATCTTTCTCTCTACCTCTCTATTTATTTATGTCTTATTATCTCTATCTATGTCTCTCTTCTCTCTTCCTCTCTCTCTCCCCCTATCTCTATCTATGTAAAATATATGTTTATTTATGTATCTTTATTTCTTTCTTCTCTATTTCTCTCTCTATCTCTATCTCTGTTTTCTTTACGTATATCTCTCATCTCTCTATCTATGTAGCATGTCTCTTTCTTCTCTCTCTTCTCTCTCTGTCTATATTTCTTCATATGTTTTGTTTACGCATCTCTTATCTCCATCTCTCTCTCTCTCTCTCTCTCTCTCTGAGAGTATTGTCTAGTCTGTTCGCTTGTGTTTATGTATTTCTATCCCTTTTTATCCCTATCCATTTCTTCCCTCTATATGTTTTTATTTCTATTTTTATCTACCTCTCTCTCTTTCTCTATGTGTTTCTGTTTATCTATGTGTTTCTTTTTCTATTTATCTCTCTCTATTTATTCTCTATATCTGTCTATCTATCTCTCTCTCTATGTATTTATCTTTCTCTATCTATTTTTCTATGTATTTTTATCTATCAGTTTATATTTTCATATCTATTTATATTTCTCTCTTAGTGCCTTCTTTGTTTATCTTTCTATGTATGTTTATATTTTTATCTCTATCTGTCTCATTGTTTTTAGTGTTGTTCTATTATTGTTGTTTTTTCCTACTTTTTTATGCCAAATTTGTGCTATGTATTTATGTCATGAAGATACCACGCTTCAGACATGTGTGGTAGGAGTTTGTTGGTGCTGAAATGCACTTTGATAGGTTCAAGATTTGTTATCCTTATATCTCAAAATAAACAATATGTAAGTGTTTTATATTTGTGTCTACAATACTTTTTTTGCCCTAGTATGATTTATCTGAGAGTTGTTTTATATTTATTGCAATGTTGACTGTGAATGATTTGTTTATGTTTCTTTACATGCAAGTTATTTGCTATTTATGTGGGCTACATATTGGGCTTTTTAATTGTCAATTCTTGTTTGTTTGTATCGAGGGTTGCCCCTGACAATGATATCAGGGTATACCTGATGACGGATGCATGATCCGCGACCTGGGGCTGTATGTCCTAGCTATGTACTTGTGATGAACTCAAGAAGATCAGGGTTATCTAGGTTCGGGCCTCTTTGAGCATAATAGCCCTACATTCTGTGTATTTTTTTGATACGGGTCTGAATGAACTAGATACACTTATCTTCTTCTCCGTGTCTCCCTCCCTTTATATATCCGAGGGAGAGAGGACTTATATAGGGAGCCAAGCTAGACCTAGGCCAAGCTAATCCTTCTAACATATGTCCATCATTATGTTGAGTGGCCGTATTCCACTTGCATTGTCGGTCTGCAGAGTCTATGCCATCGCTCCCACGCCCGCGCCATTCTTATCGCCTGGTCTGCTTGGTCTCATCCCCATGCACCGTCTGTGCTCCTGCAAAACCTACTGCCATGCCTTGTCAGGCCGTCCTGTAGTGTTTAATGCTACGGGATGAGACATGACAAGTCTATGCCGGTCACGCCTAGGTCCGTCCGGAAGGACGACCTGGGTAAGAGAAAACATTTGAGTAGAAAAGTATGTTGGGGAGGACATGCCTGCTCCCCACGAGGGGGAGATCATGATGTTTGCCTCTTTCTTCATGGCCGGTCTCGTGCCATCCTTTGAGTTCTTCACTACCATCGTTTCCTTCTATGACGTCCATCAACTCTACCTCAACCCCAACTCCATTATCATGTTGAGCATTTTTCCTCACATGTGAGAGAACTTTATTGGGGTCGAGCCGTGCCTCAATCTCTTCAGTACTTCTACACGGCCACTGGGAGCTACAGATTCGTCTCCGCAACGGCCTCACCAGCTCCTACCCCAAGATGGGCCTTAAGTCCTTGTGGTCGGGCTGGAAGGGGGACTGGTTCTACCTCAAGACCGAGGACGCCATGGATAATTTTCTCATGTTGAACGGATCAGCTCAGTACAACGAGGACTATGGAACCACCCCCATGCCCACCACAGAGCTGTTGGTCCTCAGAGCCTGGGTCAAGAACCTCGTGAACGCTGAGTTGATAGGAGCGGACGTCGTTCATGACTTCTTCAAGCGCTGGTTGTGCCCTCTACGGAGGAGAGAGAACCCGGCCTATTTGTACATTAGGAGGGATGACATCACTCGAGAAAGCTCCATAGGTAACGTCGCATCCATTTTTATGGTGTCTTTTTGTTGATCGTATGGTATCTTACGTATTCCCTTATCTCAGAATTGATCGACGATGTCGTTGACCAGCGGGTCAAACTCCTAATGGTGCCCGCTGCGAGGAAGAATGGACCTCCGTGAGACGCTTTTTCGTTGTGCGATCTGTCGCCTTCGGAGAGGGTCCGTCGCATGGTATGCCTGACTTTTTCTTAGACTTTTTTTATCCCCGATCTACCCATGGGTTGAGGTTTCATAGTTCGTGTTACAGCAGGATCTTCCACTGGTCGACACATTGCGTCCAGTGACTATCAAGGACACAGCCGCAGAAGTCAGCACAGCTGGTCGCGGAGGTGGCCAGACAGCCCAGAGCCAAACGAAGGCTGCGGGTGGCAGTCTTGAGAGTGCCACTGACCAACAGGGGGCTGACCCGCATCACTCCGACTAGCCTCACCCTGACCAGTGCCCACCAATAAGACATCCCTCGACCAGACCCCTTCTGCCTAGACCGGGAGCGGTCAGGCCACTTGTAGCGAAAATGGCCCTATTAGGTCATGATTGTGATTTTGATGATTAATGACAACATAATCATTGGTACTAACATGTTTGTCAAGAATATATGTTGGTAGGTCTCATGAATGCAATACATTAAAAAGCCACCGCAGTCGGGACAAAGCTTGATTGAATTGGAAAAAGTTCCAGAGAAATTGTTCTCACCGGAAGGTCCGGCGCTGGAAGAATGCACCCACCAGAGTATTATGTCCAGAGGCAGTTTCCCTCACTGGATGATCCAATGATAAAGAGTGTACACGCCAGAGCAATTCTGTCAGAAGGAGTCATAGTGGATTGCACTCACCGAAAGGTCCGGCGATTAGAAGAGATGTACACCTGACTAATTTTTGCTGAGAAGAATCCAAGCGCAGAAGATTAAAGATCTACTTACCGGATAGTCTGGTGATGAAGTGATGCACACCAGAGGCTTCATCAAAGCATTTAACAGAAGGTGTGAAAAATCCAGAAAAGCAGAAGTTCAACACACCAGAAGGTCCGGCGATGAAGACAATGAACGCTGGAGCAATTTACACAGAGAGTCTGTCGAAGATGAAAAGGCTCAAGTGTACTCATCGGATAATCCGGTGATAGATTGAAGATTACACCGGACAATCCAGTGTTCAGAAGAACTCTGAGTAGAGTTTCAACGGCTAGTTTATGAGAATGTACACACCAGATGATCCGGTGCTTGTACCTCTGTTAACGCCAGATCATCCGGTGTTCAAAAAATATGTGAGCTATTGGGATAATGGCTAGTCCACAGGGTTGAGGCTATAAATATCCCTCCACTCATCCATTTGAAGTTGCTGGAGTCTATAGAAACCCTTGTACACCTAAGAAGACATACAAGCCATCCAAGAGCATAAAGTGTTTATCCAAGACAATTAAGCACACCATTAGTGAGTGATTAGTACTTATAGGCCTAGAGAGAAGAGTTGTTAGGTGCTGCAACCTAGAGTGTGGATCAATGAGTGATCCAAAAGTGTACCAAGAGGTAAACTGGCGTCTTGGAGTCTTTGTGACTCGCCGGTAACTTGTTGACCCTCCAACTTGGTATGGAGCGGCGACAAGAGGATTGTGCAGGGATGCAGAAGCCCTTGTCTTTGTGATTAAAGCTCTGAAGTGAAGACAGCGTTCAAGTAATCGGAAGAGAGGTTAGTGGTGAGACCTCGCCTTGGTGGTTTGGTGGCTCATCATGCTTAAGGCCTTGTCTTAATGACTTGGTATCTCAAGAGCCGTGGCCGGAAGAGACATGGCGACCGTGAGCATATCCTTTGTGGAGCTCCAACATGGATTAGGAGTGGCTTATATGCCACCGATACCATGGGATAAAAATCCCTCGTGCCGAGTTTGTCTCTCTACCTCATTTACGTTTCCGCATTTATTTATTTGTTATTTACCTTGCAATTCTTTTAAGCGGTAGAGTAGACACACTAGATAAGTCTAAAGCATATTTAGATAGAAATTAAGATATACTTATCTTGTGAAAGTTTTGTAGCTAATAGTTTTCAGTGTCCTAATTCATCCCTCCCCCCCCCCCCCCTCTTAAGATATCCTCGATTCCCTTGAATTGGTATCAGAGTCTCGTGCTCTTCAATTAGGCTTAACCGCCTAGAGTTGTGACGTCCGAGGTTAGCGATGGATATTGGTAGTGCTCCACACTTTGATGGCACTAATTTCCCCTGTTGAAAAATTCTTATGACATGTTATTTGAAAGCAAAAAGTCTAGATGTTTGGAGGGTCACCGAAGAGGGTTTTCCTCTTTCTTCTCCTCCTTCTCCTTCCCTTCTTATTCCCTTCTTCCTTTCTCCTCCTTCCTTGCTGCTGCACAAACTAGCAGCTCCACAAGATGCAGATGAGAAGGGATGGGAAGGAGATCAACACAAGAAAAATAGGAGAGGAATTCCTACCTGGGTGAGAGGGGCTCCAGCCCCCTTCTTCCTCCTCCTAATCTCCTCCCCCCTTCTTTCTTCTTTTCCCCTCTCTTTTTTCCTTCTACGTGAAGTTTAGAAGAAGGCAGGGTGGCTGCTGCTATGGGAAGGGAGAGAGAGCAGGGCTCTAGGGTTAAAAAGAACAGGATCGGTCTCCCTTTTTTTCTCTTTGAATCTCAAGCGTCCAATTCGCAGCTTCATGTTCCGAAGTCCGAACATAACATGGTTTCGACGAGCCCTACGCATCCGTGGTCTCCAATCGTCCATCCGAGTGACGAGTCAAAAGGTTAACTTTCCGCATCCTCTTTAAAATGTCCGGTCAACACTTATTTATATGATTGTTGGGGCATTACATTATGTTCAAGTTATGTTTGTTGTTTGTGGGATTGTTTCTAGGCACGATTTGATATGAACATTTGTGGGCTTAATATTATTGCTATTGGATTATTGATGTTGTGGACTGTGATGTTATCGGGTTCTAGGCTTTTTTTTTTTTTACCCGTTAAGGTAAGAAGCGGCCTCCGGGTCTTAATTTATCGATTTCTAGTTGGGATGTCTTTCAGATTTATTCTTTGTGATGTAGCAGTGTTCGAATGGTTGAAAAATTGACAGATTTTGCAAGACAAAATTGTCAACAGACAGCTAGACAAACCCTAAGAATATATCGCATTGGCGTGTTAAATACAACACAAAACTCTATAGAAATATGCTAAAAACACAAAAAGATAAAATAAAATAAGTATGAAGAAAAAATATTCAAAGTAGACACTTCAAGAAAAAGACACATAACTGCAAAAAGAAAAAGAGAAGTAACTCAGCCCACTAACAGAAACTCACTACAAAAGGACTTCGGCCTATGAAGAAGTAACGCGCACCGGCTCCTCATGCCCACTGCACGATGCTCCTCGTCGGGCCCCGTGCGCCGTGTGTTCCCGGCGAAGGCCGGAGGCGAAGGGGGAAATCTTGCTATTGTAATGTCTTTGAGGCCGATGATGAAGGTATGAAGATGAACGGTAGGAGGATAACCTAGGTAAACTAGATGCAGGTTGTCATCTTTTTTTTCTGTCCGCGGTGAATTTAAGTATCAGGTCTTTGCTGTTCTTGCCTAATCTCTTTCTGGATATGTAGTGGTAGGTAATTATTTATGTTCTGTGACTGCATAACTATAGATCTAGCTGCTTAATAATATCTATCTATTTATGATCTGTAATATACTCTACTTTATGGTATGTAATATGAACCTAACCTTTAGGTCTTAATTTATCTTTTATTAGTTGCCTAATACGAACATGTGTGTAATATGAACTGCTATATATGAAGGTGGCTTGTGATTTGATCTTATGTTCATGTTATGTTTGTTGTTTGTGGGTTTGTTTCTAGGCACAATTTGATATGAATATTTGTGGGTTTAATATTATTGCTATTGGATTATTGATGTTGTGGACTGTGATGTTATCAGGTTCTAGGTTTTTCTTTTGACCTGTTAAGGTAAAAGTCGACCTCCAGATCTTAATTTATAGATTTCTAGTTGGATGTCTTTCAGATTTATTCTTTGAAGCGGTGTCTGAATTGCTAAAAATTTGATAGATTTTGTAAGACAAAATTGTCAAAAGACTGCTAGACAAACCCTAAAAATATATCACGTTGACGTGTTAAATACAACACAAAACTCTACAGAAATATGCTAGAAAACACAAAAGATAAAATAAAATAAATAGGAAGAAAAAATATTCAAAATAGACACTTAAAACAAAGACACATAACTGTAAAAAGAAAAAGAAAAGTAACTCAACCCACTAACAGAAACTCACTACAAAAGAACTTCGGCCTATGAAGAAGCAACGCGCGCCGGCTCCTCATGCCCACCGCGCGCGGCTCCTCGTCGGGGCCCGTGCGCCGTGCGTTCCCGGCGGAGGCGGAGGGGGAAATCTTCTGGCGCCAGGCGCCGCGTGCAAGGTGCCAAGGTTAAACTCTGCCGGGCGCGAGCTGAAGCTTACAGCGAACGGTCCGTCCTGGACACGGCTACGTGCCGAAGCTGTCCGTCGCGGGGGGTGCAAGCCTCCAAGCTGAAACCTCCCGATTCCTCGGCAGTTAGCGCGGGTGGCATGTCCTACCCGCCTGCCTGGATGCACGGCTTCAAGGATTCTTCAGCAGAAAGCTCGGAGTTTTCCTCGGTTTTGTCCCGTCGGAGACCCTGGTTCGTGTCCACAGCCTTGCCCGGAGAGCTGTCACCTCAGCTACCTGGCTGGATCGCTTCAAGGATCCTTCAGCAGAAATCTTCAGAGTTCTCGTTTTTGTCCAGTTGGAGACCCTGGTTCCTGTCCACAGCCTTGGCCGGAGAGCTGTCACCCCCAGGACCAACAAAGATCCGAGGTTCATCGATCAACTGCAGAGTGCGCACAAATTTGTCCCACATAAAACAGCCACACGGCTCTCCGGCGTATTCTATAGAGAGAGAAAAAATACAGCCACACGGGAGACTGAACCAGAATATTCTATGGAAACCATCGTTGTCCAGAGGTACATAGTACACGAATGGATGCAAGAGCAAACACATATATACCATCCAAATGATGGTCAGAATCGGTACCATCCCAACACAAGGACACCACAAATTCCTGGATATCATCCTGAATCATCGTCAAGAACCAGAGTGTTATACGCAGCAACAGCGTCAAGAACCAGAAACATCGAACTCCACACCATTGACAATTCAATTGGGGTTGGTCTGTTGGATGTGATCTCTGGCCGCTCTCTTTAACGAATCTAACTAATTACCAATAAAAGTGGCGTCTTATATGTTTTGATCGGAAGCGTAACCAGTAAATTGGTTACGGTCTCATCTCACACTGCGCCATATAAACAAAGGTGGTCGGTACCTCACCGGATAATGTTTTTTTCCGTCAGTTTACCTTTTCCCATACACACCAAACCCTAGCGATCAATAATTACGCAGCAATGAGGCCAAGACTACCTCCACGTCGTCCACACCGGCGATCTACTTCACCACGCCTGCATCCACTACACCGACGGTCTACACGGCTACACCGACACATCTCCTCATCGATCAACTCTAGATGATATCTCCGAACGCCAGTATGTTCATATGCTTCCGTTTAAGGTGGTATTTGATATTAGGGCTAATGTTTCTATTAATTACGACATAATTTAGTTCAACATGTTCCGCTGGGCTTTCTCTGCTGCAAGAATTTACCATATCCCCTTGTTTTTTATACCAACGCTTAAAGATGGCCAAATGGGCCAATCGGGCCGGCCCGGCACGGGCCCATCTCGGCACGGCCCGAAATCGGCACGGCCCGATTGGCCCATTTACTGTTACGGGCCGTGCCGTGCCGGCCCGCGTGCCGAGCCGTCGGCCCACGGCACGGCCCAACTGTCACCGTGCCGTGCCGGGCCGGCCCACGGCACGGTCGGCACGATGGGCCCGGCCGGCACGATGGGCCCGTTCGGCACGATGGGCCCGTTCGGCACGGTGGAGGCACGATAGGCCCGTTCGGCACGACGGGCCCGATCGGCACGGTGGAGGCACGACGGGCCAGGTCGGCACGAGAAGGCACGACGGGCCCGGCCAGCACGGGAAGGCACGACGGGCCCGGCCGGCACGGTGGAGGCACGTTGGGCCCGTCAGCACTCAAAAAAATAGGAAAAAACCAAAAATAATAGCTAAAAAATCAAAAAAACAATAAAAAATATGGAAAATAAATACATAACATCTTTATTGATTGGTTGCCTCGTTAAAAACCTTTCTACTAGAAGGAAAAAAGAGTACAACCAATGATTATGCTCCGAAAATTACATGGTTTCATTAGAAACCCCAGAATTTTGCTTGCAATTTTTCATATGCTTCCTCAAGTGTCCCGTTCCATGTGAAGATCTGGCACCTATTTCTATACTGCATATATTACACTTAGCAAATCTTACCTGTTCCCCGTTAATTTCTTTGAAGACCTTTTCAAAATGTTGCCACACTTGGGACCATACACCTGAGTTCTCGGCGCCTTGATCCATGAATTGAAATATGGAATTAGTTTCTTGATGTGAAGTGAATACTGGCTACTTGGCTAGCAAATAGGAAAAGAGAGATGGGTGGGCAGGGTGGAGTTTGAGATGGAGTAGATGGTATTTATAGGGATGAGAGGAGAGGTAGGTGGGGGTGGGGCCGCGGGGGGTATTTTAAAAAAATAAACAAAAAACATGAATAAAAAAACTTAGAAATAATAGGGGCACATGATTAATTCTAAAAATGAGCTTTATTGATAGATTGCCTCATTAAAAACCTTTCTAGCAAAGGAAAAAAGAGTACAACCTAGCTCAGAAAATTTAAAATTACACGTTCTCATCAGCATCTAGATACAAATTTTGGAATGATTCTTCAAGCTCAGTATTTTCTGCAGTGTGTTGCATTCGTGCTTCAGCTTGTTCCCAATCCTTTACTATGGTGAGTATTTCAACCATCTCACTTGACAGATTTGTTCTTCTCTCTTCGATTATCCTTCCTGTAAGACTGAAGGCAGCCTCAGAAGAAACTGTAGATACAGGAACCGTTAACAAATCTCGCGCTAACAGTGAAAGGACTGGATAATTCGTCTTGTGCTCATGCCACCATTGCAGTATGTTGAAGTTTTCTTGTTCGTGGCTGATAACGTCACTGTCGATGAAGGTAGTTAGCTCCCCTCCGGATGTTGGAATTCCGGTGCCCATAGACGATCGTGACGAAGAGTCTGAACTTCTTGATGAAGAACCTGCACCAAATATTTTTCCCCACGTTGTCGTCTTCTTACTTGTTGTGGGTGCTAGTGGAGGTCGTTGCAGGCGAACTCCGCCATACTTTGTTTCATATTTACTATAAACTTCGAATAACTTAGAATGAACATTAGTATAATAATTAGAATAATCATGGCCAAGAGCATCACCTAGAATTGCGAGAACTCTACAGAAAGCTGCAATTTTAGCTCTAGGATCTAAAATAAAGGCAAAAGCGTATAACAAAGGAATTTCTTTCCAATACTTTAAGAATTTAGATTTCATAGGAACTACACAATCTCTTAAAAGATTGTCATTTTCATAGTTGTTTAAATGAGTAGCAATTTCAACAATATTATGCACTACTAAACAAGATGTTGGATAATAAACTCCTGATAAACTCACAGTTGAATCATAAAAAAATTCAAGAAACTCCAGTATCCTTTCAGCAACATACCAATGCGCTTCCGTGAGTAAAGTTTGACCCCCATGCTGATGGTAATGTGTATGAATAAACACACCAAATGTGCTCTTATATGGTATAATATTTTTAAGCATCAAGAAAGTAGAGTTCCATCTCACCGGCATGTCCAGAGCAAACTTACGTGGATGCACACCCATTGCAACACAATACTGTTTATATGCTGCAATTCGTTGGTTAAAGGAGTTCACAAAAGATATTGCAGTACGAAAATCTTCTAAGTATCGCGATAACCTCTTCAAACCGGATTTTACTATAAGATTGATAATATGACAAGCACAACGTTGATGTAACAAGAAAGATTCAGCATAAGTACTAAACAACGGAGTAAGAATATCCATTGCTCTAGAATTTGCACCGGCATTATCTAAAGTGATAGAAAATATTTTATTCGTGAGGCCAAAGTCTGCAACTACTTGAGATATTTTTTCAGCAATATTTTCACCGGTATGCGCGTTGTCAATCAAGCAAAAACCTATTATTCTCTTTTCTAATTCCCAATCATTATTAACAAAATGAGCAACCACACTAAGATAATCCTCTCTAGCCCTACCTGCCCATATGTCCGAGGTCAAAGCAACTGAAAATGTACATGTTTGCAACATTTCTTTAAGTTTGCTACGACACGTATTGTAGTATTTTACCATATCCCTACTAGTTGTCTGTCTAGAAACATGCGTGAACCTAGGATTATGAGCTTGCTTAATGTAATCTTCAAATGCAGCAGACTCACCGATATTGAGTGGTAGATCCGCTCTTGCAATGAAGCGACATAGCTCTTTTCGAGCATTGGCAGAGTCGTACTCCCAATGATGAACAGAGCCGTCGGGGTTGTACTGCAACACCGTCTGCTTCATGGCTGCTCCACTCTTTCGCTTGCAACTTATGGCGTGCCTCTTCAAGTGCCCCGTTCCACCCGAGGGCTTTGCAGATAATTCATTTTTACAAATATAACACTTAGCATACCTGACACTTACCCCATCTTCCTCTTTGTAGATCCTTTCAAAGTCTTGCCAAACTTCGGAAGTACCGGCTCTTGATCTTTTAGACCCGTTGCTTTCTAATGTGTGCGCACTTGTAGAGCCTGACGATGGCACTCCTGCTGCATCACCTGGATCTGGATGTGAACCAACCGGAGGTTCACCGTCGGATCCATCATCACCTACAGCACTAGTATCAAAGGGGCCGTAGTCCCCTGTGAGTCCTTGGAGAAAAAAATCATGATCTATGGATGTATCATGATCACCGGCATCCATGATCAATGTCGAATGACACTACAAAAATTGCAAATATTCAGAGTTAGAAATAATCAAATAATAAAACTAATAATAAAATAAGACTCAACAACGATGCAAAAAAATCACCAAGATTTCTTCAACTTCAAGATAGCAAATCAGCAGGATGACGATTTTGGAATTGCTCGGATTTTTTTGCAATAATTCAAACTAATTTTGCCAAATTATCGCTAATTCTCGCGAACTTTGAGACAAGAATGAGAGGAGGAAACAAGAGAGAAAATGGTGTTGCTGGTGTGGAATGGAAGGGCAAGGTGCTCCTCTATTTATAGGTGAAAAATGGTGATTTTTGCAATTTTTTTCGAATTTTTTGGAGCTCAAACGGTCACAAAACGGCTATAAAATTCAAAAATATCGGGTTAACGGGTTAAACGGGCCGTTCCCGGCCCGTTTAACCCGTTAACCCGCGTGCCCCCGCCGGCCCATCGTGCCCCACGTGCCGGCCGGGCCGTGCCCCCCGCGGTGGGCCGTGCCGTGCCGTGCCGGCCCGGCCGTGCCGTGGGCCGCCGCGTGCCGAGCCGGCACGGTGGGCCGTGCCGTGATGGGCCGGCCGTGCCGTGATGGGCCACCGCGTGCCGTGCCGGCCTGGCCCGGCCGTGCCTCCTGGGCCAGCCGTGCCTAAGCCGGGCCGTGCCGGGCCGTGCCGTGCCCGTGCCGCCCGTGGGCCGGGCCGTGCCGTGCCGCGCGCTCAGCCCAGGCACGGCCCGTGGCCTCGTGCCGTGCCGGCCCGGCCCATCTCGGCTCGGGCCGGGCCGTGCCTGGGCCGTGCCTACAGTTCCGTGCCTCGGGCCGGCCCAATAAGCACGGCCCATTTGGCCATCTTTACCAACGCTCGAACCTCAGCAAGCCATGTCATTTGAAAATAAGCGTCGTCCTATCTTTAGTAGACGTCTCCGATCCTTGAGCGTTGCGACCAATGGAACAAACGGAAAAAACACCTCGAGTGTTCCTCCAAGCTGTTGAACCCCCCAGAGATCTCGTCTCCCTCTTCATCCCCTCCTCCTCGCCCTTCCTAACGCCGCTCCTCTCAGCTTAATCTCCGCCGCCTGCTGCTGCTGCGTCGCCTCCCCACACCTGCGCGCCACGGAGGAATAGACTGGAGCACCATCACTGTCACACCCCAAAATTCCCATTTTGGGTTGTGAGCATTTTAAAATAATAAAATAACATTTTTCCTGAAATTTGAAACCTTTTCCAAAATTTTGTTTAGAGTTTTAAAAGAATTTGTTTATGTGATGAAAAATGTAGTTATAAAATATTAGAATAGGTTAAGGAAATTCAAGGTTGGATAAATCCTTGTTCCATTTTTTCCACATTATCCAAAAATCATCCGTGGACAATACATCTCGTATCATTTTGATCCAACCCAGCGTGCATTATTTTTCCTCAACATTTTTCTCTCTAGCAGTGGCTCCAAACCAGCATCAAGCCATCAACCTTGCATCGTGTTGGATTGCTAGCATGATGGCACACATATGCGCTAAAGCCAGCCCAAACCAACTCTCTTGCATGTGCATGTACCTGATCGTTTCATCCACTTCCAAATGATGTCGTCTTTTTGCTTGGCAGCCAAGGTCGGCCAACAAAGCTTGCGTTAGTGCTCAATCAAGACGCATTGACATCCATTTATCCTCTTTCAATTCCTAGCAATTCATAGTGGAAACCGCCGCTTAAATGGCCATAATGGCAATTGAAGCCGACTACCAATTACTCCTCTTCATCATCCTCATTTTCTCACGCAGTTTCAGAGTTCAATACAGCCTCAAATGCAAATCTTATCAATACCAAAGTGGTAGTTCTCGTCGAGAGCTTCGATTTACACCTATGGAAGTCCCCTTTTGGATAATGGACCTAGGAGTTATGGCCCCCGAAATCAGTGCTGCGCAGATAAGTCTGAGTTCAAACAGTTTATCTTCTGGTGTATTTTTGAACCTCAAGATGGCGTTTTCAGAAGTTCCAATGAATACCAAAGTTGTAGGTCTTTTCGAGTACTATAATCTAGAGTCCAAAAATGTCTAATTTGGAGTCCGGACAATAGAGATATCATCCTCGGAACACAGGCTTGCGAATTAGCGTCGCGCAATCAGATCATAACTTGGGCCTGACCCATGGCCGGCTTGGATCTCACCTTGGCTCACCAACCCGACGTCCCTAGCCCCATGAAAATGGACCAGCACACCCTACCCTACCCTTTTCCCATGTCCACCAAACCCTATCCGCTACCCCCAAACTGCCAAGCACCGCTCGCCGTCGCAGACAGCCATGTCATCGCCGGTTGGCATCCGCGTTCCCGGCGATCCGTCCATCCAAATGACTTCATCTTTTGTCGAGATGTGACCCAGGTTGTTCCTCACCATTTCCCAAAACCGTTTGGCCAAATAACAAAGAAGTCGCTAGGATCTCTGTTGCCACCGCCGTCGCTCGCTGCTATGCCGCCGGTGTCGCTAGCACTGGTGCCATTGTCGTCTCCGTGAATTCTTCGTCACCGATCATCGCAACAAGGTGAGGACTGAACCTGCCCCTTCCCAACCTCTTTTCCCCTGTATGGATGCCATTTGTGAGCCTTAATCGAACCCCCAGCCTGGCCAAAGCCCTCGCTACGCGGCCACGACTGTCACTGTCGTAGATAGCCGCTCGACCACTGAATGGCATCTGCGTTCCCCGGCCGATTAGAGGTCGGATCACCATGCCATTTGACCAACACGTGACCCTAGATGTCCCACACACCCTCACCAACCCGTTTAGCCATTAGAGCCCCGACACCGTCGGGATCACGATCGCTGTGCCCGCTGCCCAATCTGAAGTTCTGTGGGTGCAACGCGGGTTCAAATCGCGTTCCCCGGCAAACTAGCAGTCCAATCCATGAGTCATTTGGCCGAGACATGCCCCTGCTAGTACTCTACATCCTCCTAAAATTGGTTTATCCAAAGCTACAACAGAGCCCCCGTTCTCAACGTCGCAATCCCTGCTGCCCAATCCCGTACACGTTCTGCTTTGCTAGAATGTCAGCCGCGTTCCCCGGCGAACCGGAGCTCCAATCATCGATCCCTTGGACAGAGACGTGTCCCTGGTTATCCTCAACAATCCCTAAAAGTAGTTCGGCTAGAAGAGCACCAACGCCGATGATTTTGGTCGCTACGCCGCTGCCCCCATGTCTGTGAGTGTTCTACGCGTGCACCCGGAATGCATTCGCGTTCCCCGTCAATCCAGGAGCCGTTTGGATGCACGGACCGCATCATGGTGTGTCCCATCACATCTTCGCATCTGCAACAACGCCACTAGGAACGCGATCCTAACTTCCAACATCGTCGTGCAATCTCGTCAAAGTTCCAACCGATCGATCTCCTTCTCAGGTGAAGCCCTATCCAAGCCATCACCGCAGAATCGTGTTCCAGAAAATATGAATATTTCTATTCAAACCGTTTCTTGAATATCACAGCCAATCTCCGAGAACGTGCATGTCTTCTTCGCTGTGTCTATGCGCGGTCAACCTCTGAACCTGGGATCGTTCGTCTCTCTTTTGCCGCTACCTCAGAACTTCTCTGACAAGACCAACCATAAAACCGATCTTGTCTTCTCGCATTCTACGCCCATGCTCTCCTTGATTTGTTGAAACACCATTGTTGCCCAATGTCAACATCAGTGATCGTCGTTGCTATCGCCATCTAATCGTGCACTTCGCCGCCTTTAGCTCACCGGTGTGCATGTCCTTTTGTACCTCAGGTCAAACTGAGCCCTTCATGAGTTCATGGCTGCGATGCGACCCCGTCTGAACCATCTCCGTCAACCCTAGGCCTTTTCCCTCACCGACGACATCGAGAGCCCACCATCGACCGACTCCTCCATGCCAAACTCCCCTACTCTACTCTCTGATCTCGCTCTCTTGGTGAATATCCCAAATAACCCCTCCAGAGATCCTTTATTTCTATCTTTACTTTCCTATTTATGATGTTTTAGCCCCTATCTTCTATAGTTAATTATGTTCCAACCCTTATTATTCAAATAGAATCATCTATTCAAATCTTATTCAGTGAATTTCATTCAAATCCAAGCAACACTCTATGAATTCGCCTAAATCTCGTATCCTATCCAACCACAGAGTTTTTTTATGATGTGATGCCTCTGTTTGATGTATTGTTCTTAGTTATTTTTGTTTTCTCTTTTGTCGGTTGTTCCTGCGAGTAGACGACTACGTTCCGAAGAAATATGAGGATCTCTAAGAGCAACAGTTCGGAAATCAATGATCTGCAAAGTCAAGACTTCGAGATATACCAGAACCAAGTTTACGAATATCACTAAACAGCAGCCAGACAAGTGTCCTTGAACATCTTGCACCTATTTTAGGACTTTTATATTAATTGTTTATCCTTCTTGCATGCTTGTCTAATTTGGAATCCCATGATTAGGGTTTACTCGATTTTGTATGATTATCCTCGTCGTCGTTGATGAATAATGGGAAATGAGGTAGATATGCTAGTGGCTGTCATGGTTAGGGTAAATGATATTTTTTACTAATATTTATGCAATAATAATTAGGTATGATAATCTTGTAGTAATATGGTATAGGGATCCTAACTAGATGGTTAGTTGAGGTGGTGCTGTACAGCAAGTTTATGGTTGTTCCTGTGTGAGATCCTAAGGATCGGTTCTTGGAGCATGTAACCAAGCTAAACCGCAATCATCCACGGGGCCTATATGGGTACGGCATGAGCAATTAATTAGCCACCCCTCCGGTTTTGCGAGCACCATTGGACGGTTGAGTGGCACAAGAGAGAGCTTCTGCACCGATGTAATCGTCTGTTAGCGGTGAAATCTCAGTGGGTGCTTGCAGATCAGCGGGTGCTTTGTAAAGACCTTGTAGTGATCTCCTGATGCACACCTCGGAAGTGTGTAAGTGCTTGACCAGCACGGCAACATGGAGACTATCACCTGGTAATGCGGGTGATGAAATCACGACCCGTGGGGAAAGATGGGCAAACTCTGCAAAGTATAAAACTGATCGATCAGCCGTGCTCACGGTCAAGAGCGGCTTGGACTTCTTCTTGAGAGTTGGGTTCAAGGTTCTGGTATGGATGGCCGGGTAGCCAGGTAATGGGATTACCTGGTGAGTTATGGTAGCGAGATATGGAATATCTAGTGAGTTTGATAGTCGAATGGAATCCGATGAGCTGTTCTTTTTGTTTAAGTTGTGTATTCACACTTAGTAAATAGGATGTCTGATTTTGGAAGTTATAGGTTAAGGTTGCTTAGTGCAATAAATCGGTATCCAACCCTTTCTTGACTTAAACCCTATATCATACTTTTCTACACATGCGGAGTACGATATGTACTTACATTTGCTATTTTTAATAATAAATGTTGCTCATTTAAATTAGACCTTATCAAGATCAAGGAAGCTGAAGACTATATGAAGACGAAGCGTTCTGAGTCGCGTTGCCCCCATTCGATTGCCTGTGATGTGCCCAGAAGATCCTTAGGAGTCCTCTTGTGTTCTTCAACTGATGTCTTATAAACTCTGGTATTTATTTTAATAAAGTTGTTTTTGTTCGATATAGAACTGTATATCACTGATAATGTCACCGCATGTATGATAAAACTGATCCTGGTATACATGTGAAATACACTTGATTATTCTTTTGAAAAACCGGGTGTGACAGTCGCTGTTGGAAACGAGCCCTCAGTTCTCTCTTTCTCTCACGCCGAACAGAGGTAGAAGATGAACAGTGGATATGCAAGAACTTGGCGACGAACGCCCCGGCCGCCACACGGCCTGTATGTTGGCTTGCTATTCAACTTAATGGACTCGAGAGTTGCTACACAAGGATAACATGGCCATATATAGACCCAGCGGCATCACAGCGCCCACACGATCCACCATGGCGAGCTTGACGCGCACGGACGCATCATCTCCGGCAGACCCGGTCTCCCCCTGCGTACGAGCCACGAACTCCTCCGCACCACCCGGTCTTCACCTCCACTCGTACACCTGATCGTGATCCTTCCGCTTTTGACGCCTCGGCCAACGACTCGATCATCCCTGCTGCTACAACTCTAACAGCCTGCGCGCGCACCACACACGCGACACGGACACAGACACGCACCACGGCCATGAACACCATGGCGTGGTTTATTCCAACAATCTCCCCCTAAACCACGACACGACCGCACATCCCGACCTACAGGAGCGTCGGCTCTTCATCGGCGTCGGCGAACAGCGCCTCCTCCTTCCTCGGCTTGGGGCACTCCCTCGAGAAGTGGCCGCGGACGCCACAGTTGAAGCACTTTCCCTTGCCGGAGCTGCGTCGACGTCCGCTTGCACCGGAACGGACGCTGCTCGCCCCGTCGTCGTCGTCGCTGCTGTCATCTTCACGGCCGCCGCTACGGCCTCCCTTATTCTCACGTCCGCCGCCGCGGCGCGCACGCTCCTTCTCGCGGCGTTCCCGTCGGCGCGCGTCCCACTGGTCCATGGTGAGGTAGAGTTTGCCGTCGGCTCCTGGAGGCGGCGGCCCGTCGTCCTCGGCCTCAGCTTCCTGCGCCGCACGCAGCCGCCCACTGGCATCCTCCAGCGATAGCGTGGCGAGGTCCGCCGTCACTTGGATCGCCACGGCCACCTGCCGGAGCGACTTGGGGACAACGCGCAGGAGCTTCTCCACCACCCTCCGCGGCGGGATCGTCTCCCCCACCGTCTCCAACGCCGCGACGATGTTCTGTAGCCGGAGCGTGAAGTCGTCCACGCCCTCGCCGTCGTTGAAGCGGATGTTCTCGAATTGCCGGAGAAGACGCTGCGCCTCCGTCTTCTGTACTTGGTCGCTGCCGACGCGCCGATCCTTCACCGCGTTCCACGCCTCCAACGCGGTCGCCTTCGCTGCCAGCGACGCCACCATCTCCGACGGCACGGCGCTCGTGATGGCGTCGAGCGCCATGCGGTCCTCCTGCAGTGACACGCCGCCGGGCTCGATCGCGTCCCACAGGTTGCGGGCCTGCATCTTCACCTTCATGACCAACGACCACTGCGTGTAGTTGGTCTTGGTCAGCATGGGCCAGTTCGCCGGCCCGCTGTACTCCCGAACGACGCGTAGCACCTCCCCCTTGTCGCTGCTCCCGGCGCCGTCGCCGCCCTTGCCGCCAAACGGCTTCTTCGGGGAGCCTGGAGGAGTCTTCTCGCCGTCGCCCGCCATGGACACAAAGCCCTGATACCAAATGTTGGAAACGAGCCCTCAGTTCTCTCTTTCTCTCACGCCGAACAGAGGTAGAAGATGAACAGTGGATATGCAAGAACTTGGCGACGAACGCCCCGGCCGCCACACGGCCTGTATGTTGGCTTGCTATTCAACTTAATGGACTCGAGAGTTGCTACACAAGGATAACATGGCCATATATAGACCCAGCGGCATCACAGCGCCCACACGATCCACCATGGCGAGCTTGACGCGCACGGACGCATCATCTCCGGCATACCCGGTCTCCCCCTGCGTACGAGCCACGAACTCCTCCGCACCACCCGGTCTTCACCTCCACTCGTACACCTGATCGTGATCCTTCCGCTTTTGACGCCTCGGCCAACGACTCGATCATCCCTGCTGCTACAACTCTAACAGCCTGCGCGCGCACCACACACGCGACACGGACACAGACACGCACCACGGCCATGAACACCATGGCGTGGTTTATTCCAACAGTCGCCCGTCACCTCGCGCGCTTGATGCGTGCCCATCACGTGCCCTGCATCGCCTGCTACCCCGCGCCATCGCTCCTGCTGGCGACCAGCCAGAGCATGTCTGCCAGCCGTCGTCGCATGCTCACCGCGCACTCGTCCCGCGCTCTACGTCGTTGTGCGCCGCTTCGCCTGGAACCAGATGGTCGCGCCCGTTCCGGTCGCCGCCATCGCAACCGACGTGACGCCACTGCCCCGCTGGAGAACAACCTTCCGTCCCTACCACCGCCACATCGCTGGAGAACGGACCTCGAGAATCCGTGCGTTGCCCTTACAGCCTCCGTCACCCCTTTCCCCGTCACCGCCGCATGCTCGTTGCGCACATCCAGTCCCAACGACCGTGCTCTCTCCTCGCTAGCTCTCCCTCTCCACCGCCCTGCTCTGATTGTCAAGCGTTGTCGTTGTCATGTGACTCCGCTGCCCCCTGCTGGCGGTGTGGCACAAACCAGACAACATCACCTTACATCGGTCAATGCTTGGTTAGCTCTCCTCTATCTACAATTGTTTTCCTTCTCTTCTTGCCCAATTTGATTGCCTCCCTGTCTAGGATTTCTGACTGTGACTTGATCACATCACTGCTCTGCGTCATCTGCAATCACTGGCACCAAGGCCACACCCGACTCACAGTTTCTATGTATGTCCATCTTGCTCCTCTGAACCATCAGTAGTAGGCTTCCCCGAAGATCCTCTTGCTGTTTTCCCCTTAATCTATGTCCTCTTCTATATGTTACACATTTGTTTTGATTGATGTCCAGCTTCCCTGTTCAAGTGAATATATAATATAGATCAAGGAGAAATACTCATATAATTATGACAGTATGTGTTCCTCCGCTCTGATTTTTTTGTTTGTCCTTTTATGAATAGTAAGTACTTGTGGGATGGTGCAATTGATGACCTCTTAAGAGATCATTTATTTATCGTGTACTTTTGGGACATATTGTAGCCCGCTTTTTCTTGATCTATTAGAAAGGAAATTCAATTTTTAATGAGGAATTTAGTATTAAACATGAACAATTCGTATTTCCGAAAGGCCCAATTGTTACTGGTATCAACATGTATTCGAATCATATCCATTTATTCTTGGCGTTTTTAGAGGCTGAGTTTGTGTTCACTCTGTATTTTACCTCGGCCAGGTTCCTAACTTCCTACCCTGGTTGTAAGTGGACGCAATTATTGTTCATGTTCAAGTGGATGCAATGGTTGATCGATGTCTCGAAGCATTACAATCCCTAACCGTAAGAAGCTGAGGTAATAGCTTTGTATCTTTTATTTATCTCCTGCAATATAAGAATTTCAGCAGGTCTTTACATGCTCAAGATGCTAATTTACCTCTAGAGATCAATCCCAAATTTCGGCTATACATACTATGTGATTTATGGACACTAATCGTAGATGCTCCTTTGAAGAAGATGATCTATCTCTGATTTTTTGTGGGATTTTAGCTTATTGATTGAGCTCTGAGCAACAATTTTAGTTGTAGTGAAGTGCAAGATTCTGAATCGCAAACACTGTTGAGTTTTCCTCCTTAGCTACTTACACCTCACAGGTCAATCATGTACCCTCTGTTATGTCCCTTTTGTTTTTCTGGAATAGAATGTCTGTTCCTTTCATATAATCTATGGAGTAAATATATGATATGCTAAATAGATATACGGTGCTACCTAATATGGATTACGTATTAGTTTTATCCTTATACATTGATACCTATAAAGGTATTTTTAGTTGTATTTTTTGTCGATTTTTTTTAAATAGTAACCTTTGTGACATTTCAAAGACTTGAGTTCATCTATATGAGAGGCATTATTTTGCAATGTAGGTTCAGATTTTTAATTGAAATGTGACATGTCGATTGCTGGTTTGCAGTAGAACAAACCGCAGTGGAAGAAACCAGACTAGCATACATTAGTCTTGAGCTCGGAGAATAAAAAAACTCAGGTTCCCAGTTCCTTTAATGCTTCCATATAATAAACGTGCATATGATTTAGTGTTCTTCGGTATGAAGTAATTGACCTTTTCAGCAATATATGCAATTTTGCATTAGCCATATCTTCTCTTAGTGAGAAGTTTCGTCGGTGCCAAAGCGATTTCTGCATTAGTTTTTTTTAAACTGTTTGAATCTGTCATTGCTAAAAAAAAGGGCTCATTTTCACCGGAAACTATCATCTTCTCCTTTTTCTCTTCCACAATTGTTCTCTTACTTGGTTTCACGCCAGCCTTTGCCCCTCTACGCAGAAATTATGCAGCCACATTGCAATCCAAAACAAGGTACAGATCTATTCTCCATGAGATCTCCCAACATTCACAACTCTACTTGGATTTTATGTTTATCCAACTATACTTTTGTTTCTCTCTGTCAACAATAGTTTATCTATTGACATGTTGTGTTCTCATATCAGTACTCTTAAAAACCCCTGCCAAGTGACCATTCTCCTTCAAAATCATTTCAATTTAAACCGTTAGTATTTTTTCTCATTTTCAATTTTAATTATCAGTTGTTCAATCGTGACTACAATGGCCCCCACACAACACGCGTTGCAAATCTATCTAGTTAGTTTCATATTTACAGGGCATTGTACAACAGGTTAACATAGCATGGTCACGGCGGTGTCAGCTTCTTGGGGTGGTGGCGAGGGCGAACCCACCCCGCTCGTACATGCGCTGGATCTCCTCCCGGTACTCGGTCAGCGACTCATGTGGGAGGGCAGGCGTCAGCTCCACCACGTCGCCCATACAGAGCTTCCGGTTTGGATCGCTTATTGGCTTGTGGTTCACCTTCGGTCGCAGCTCCTCTTTCAATGGGAAGCTATAAGGGCTCCATCTCAGACTATTGGCCCCAACTCGCTCCATTAGATCAACTACAGTCGAGTTTGCGAGGAGCTCTTGGACAGACATCTGAGTTACAGATATAATTTTGTCAGAAACAAAAATGATGACAGTTTTGTTATTGCAGAATTATTTTCGGTAATATAAGTTGGAATGAGATCAGAAGATGAGACCTACCTTATCATGTTCAAGCATGATGACAAATATGGGACCTTCATGGTTACACTGCCGGCTGTAAGAATAGGGGCAATCCTCTGAATGCAGGGGAAAAGGACATTGTGGCCTAATTCCAACAGAGCTGCCTAAAGCTGAGGGCCGCTCTTTGCTCATTGCCTCGCATTGCCATGTGAGCACCCACCTTGCCCATTCCACCATTTGGAGTACAAAGGAGTGCTTGCAACCACCTTCTTTGTATCTCCAGTGAGCGGCAAATCCATATTCTGCCTGTAGATGCATTTCCTTTGTTCGGATCTGGACTTCAAATGGGTGGACACCGTCACACATGACGACGGTATGCAATGATCGATACCTGTAAGTATAGTAAATTAGCAAAGATACCAGTACAGATTTCAAAAAATTGATAAACTTTTTGTTCTATATACCCATTCAGCTTCGGATGCAATATGTAGTCCTTGAATCTTCCAGCAACTTGGGGCCACAGTTCATGGACAATGTCAAGTGCTTGATAACAATCTTTTTCTGTCTCAACGACGAGCCGCAGGCCATGGATGTCATGGACGTCATCCATTGTTAATTTCTTCCTGTAGACATCACAAGAACAGTTAAGAGTAGGTGCTGTGAGCCTGTGAGTGTCAACTGTATAAGCCATTTAACTGAAGTCATTTAATGTAAGCAAAAAGAGCTTTGACATACTTTATCATCTTGGTGTATATACTGTACAAACTCTTGTGCCTCCCAGAAAGATTGTGATATGAAATGCCCTCGTCTCTGAGACCTTTATCCAGTTTATCTAGAGTAGAAGTGAGAAGTGCTTCATCAAAAGATATCACAAGCTTGGAGGAAAGCTCCTTATGCTCCTCTGGATTCAGATGTTTGAAGCAAATATTTTCCAGCTGGTCTTTCCAGGTAGCAATTCCTAATCGGTTGGCCAAAGGCACAAAGATTTCCATAGTCTCTTTAGCAAACCTTTGTTGTTTGACCAAAGGCAAAGCTTCTAGTGTCTTCATGTTGTGCAGACGATCTGCTAGCTTTATCAGAACAGCTCGTGCATCAGCCATTGCAAGAAACATTGTATGCAGGCGATCTGCTTCAACAGTCCTACTTGCAGTATTGTTGTCCCGAGCAAGCTTGCTCAAATGGCTCAACTTCGAGACCTGAACAAATAAATATTAATTCATGAGCTGGTAGCAACACAATTTTGAAATCAAAACTACCAAAAAGATGGTACGGACGATGTATTCATAAAGGAAAACAAGGAAAGACTGCTGTATAAGAATTCATAATTTATGTGACAAGGATAAGATATATAACAGCGATTCAAATTCTGACAAACAGGGATCAGGAAGAGAAAATCCACACTTGAGTCATGTTTTCACATTTCATAGATAATGGAGGCTAAAACAGGCCCCTGGTGTAGTTTTCTGTTTGATTAAAGATGCTGATGAAAAGCTTAGGAGGCTGTACCAAAAACGTACAGGAAATGCTGAGTACATGAAACAGGCAGTGTTTCTCGTATCAGTTCTTGATAATGAGTTTAGAAAGTATGTCCAACTTGTGAGGTTAGAACTTAGAACAAATAATATTAACAAAACAAAGCCTAAAAAATAGGCTAGCTAGTTCGACTTGGTCAGAAACTTCGTCATGGATTGCAACGACTAATAAACAAATTAGTAGCTCGGGATAGAAGCTTCCTAGGTCAAGTCATTAGACTTCGGGCAACTTAGGACTCAGCTTACTTAGTGTAAAGCGATTAATAAGTTAAGCAAAAGGAGCACATGACCGATTGACTTCAGAAATAAAACAGGATAATCTAGATAATTCGAATAATTAGCAGCGGATCCAGCCAAAACCTTCAGTAAACTACTAGTACATGGGAAGTTATCCCAATCCATCTAAAAGAATGACCAAGATCGAGTAAACAAAAGGTGCATACCCCTTCAACAAGATCAGCCACGCCAGCGCCAAACATCCGGAAGATATGATCGTAGTCCATGAACGAATCATCAATTGTGTCATGAAGAAGACCGGCGGAAACTACCGTCGCATTTGCACCAATTTTGGCCAGAAGCACAGCAGTCTCCACACAATGTTGCAAGTATGGATCACCACTCGCCCGCTTCTGATCACACAACCAAAGCACAAAATCCCACAAGAATAAATACAAGATGCCTCGGAAATTAAATCAAGAGTAAATATTAGACTTTCCTGCATCTTCCAGGGGACTGGCATTTTACCTGGCCACGGTGTGCCCGCTCAGCCTCGAAGAAGGCCTTGACAACGAGCTCGTCGTGGAAGATGAGGTGGCGAGCCTGGGCGCCGGCGAGGAGGTCACGAGCGTACGGTTCGCATGACGGTTCCGCCTCGGATAGGTTCTCGTCGAGCTCGAAGGCCAACTCGGCGGCGTCCACACCAGCGGCTGCGGGGACGCCCAGCGGCAGGCTGGCGACCGGCGCGTAGTCAATGCAGGAGCCAAGCGCGTTGCGCACGAAGCTGGAGAAGAGCCGTCCCCGCTCGCGGCCGGCGAGCCAAGAAACCGACGGGCTCCTGGACGCCGGCGAGGAGGCCGGGCTGTGGAACAGCGACACCGGACTGCGATGGAGATAGTCCCGCAGCTTGAACGGCGACGACGACTGGGTGTAGGAGTAACCCCCACCGCCGGCGACCGTCGGCTCATCGGATCTGTCGTGCCACAGCGCGCCGAGCTCCTCGTGCGCCGTGGCGCGCGGAGCAGCGGACGGGGACGAGAAGAGGCAGGACAAGCCGCCGGCGACGGCCGCGTGGCGGTGGGAGCTGCCCGGCGACGGGGACGCCGCGGCCGCGCACGGCGCCGATCCACGTGAGCTCGCTTCGAGCTCCGGCGGCGCGTATACGGCGCCCGGCGGGCTGGTGTACACGACTATCGCCGGCACGGACATGGTCGCCAGGAGCCGAGCAGCCTCTGAACTACCAAATCAAGCCGCTCCCTCCAATCAGCAATTCCGAGCAGAAAACAACCGAAACCGCTGCCGCCTACGAAGCAGACCTAAAATTTGACGTCGAAAATCCGACCTTGGCGACGCCAATTGGACGAGCTCGCAGTCTCAGCTTCCCGGACAAGAGTCGAATCAAGAACCAACTAATCAACCCGCGCTACAGACGAAGCCGCAGCGCGCTGGGGGCAATCGAAGCTGCAGAGCACGAATTCGGCGTCAAGGCTCGACCTTGGCGAGATTAACCCGGCGAATCCGTGGGATTAAGAGGATGAGGGCGAGCACAGGGGGGCGCTTCCTCCTGCGCGTGTTTTTTGTGGGCCGCTGCTTCCGTTGCGTGGTTTGTGAGGTGTGGATTTCGGGTGCGTGAGCAGAAGAATCTGGGGACGGGGGCCTCCACGCCAACAATAGCAGAGCGCTGCGGAATGACGAAACTGCCCCTTTCCACGCTAGAATCTAGCCGGAATTTAGAGCTGGTAAAGATTAAAAATTCTAGAGCTGCTGTGAGTAGATATTTATTTATATATATTTTTTATTTTAAATCAAAAATAAATATTTTAACTATTTTATTTTACACTGTAAAGTCTAAATCCTATATGAATTTAGCGTTATAGCACTGGTAAACAGGATTTACTCTACTCATCGTTTTCCATCTCCTTTCTCGGACTCTTTTTTGGATAAGATCTCCTTCCCTGCACGACATGCTAATCTAATCCGCAGTTTATTCGTAGTGCACAAGGCTGATAAAAGTTATCTGCTTGCGATTAACACTATTTCGAGTAATTATACAATATATGAAATGAAATTTGAGTTCAGATGCAGCACAATTATTGGACATACAATTCAACATGACCAGTTTGCGCGAGACCAGATTGAGCGAATTCTTTTAGCCAACGGAAATAATAAAAACTTGATACTCTTGATAACTTATTTTAAAAATATACAACGCTGATTCCCCACAAAGAAAAAAAAGGCGTGGAAGGCCGTGTGTTTCTGGACACGTGTGTCCAAAAAAAATCCGCGCCCGCGCGTCGATTCGCGTCAGACACGGCGCGACACGCATCGGACACTTGTGGCCACGTCCAAGAATGGGGAGAGGAGGAGGAGGCGGGAGGGGAGAGGAGGCAGTGGCGACGTGGGAGGAGGCGGCTGCAGGGGTGACGGGGGAGGAGGTGGTGGTGGGGGAGTGGAGGACGGCTGCGGGGGCGACGGGGAGGAGGCGGCGGTGGCGGCGATCGGGGAGAGGGAGGAAAGGGCAGCGAAGGGGGCAGAGCGGAGGTGCTCTGAGCTGACACCTTATTGGTTTCGAGGAAGTGAGAAGACTAGAGTGACAATTTATCGGTTCCGAGGTCAATGATATCCCTCGTAAGGACAACTTCCTAGCTAGTGAGCTGACCTATCTAGCTTCTTCTCATGAAACTGTCCAGGTCAGAGTCTTTGAAGAAAGACTCACACGACCATCCACAGCTACCCCACAAGTCGTGTGTGAAGGGGATGCTCCGAATGAAAATAGAGCACTAGAGGCAACACATTTAGGGGCAACGCCTACTTCAGTGTCGTCGACCTCGGTGGCCATCATGTCGTTGCTCCACTTAATTCGGGTATGACCTGGATGGATCAGATCTTGAACTACCTTCAGAATCGAGCAGTCCCTAAAGATGATACGTCAGCAGAAAGGGTCACGTGGTAAGCCTGCAGATACTTCCTCATAGAGGGACGCTTTTATCGCCGAGAGAGCAACATCCTTTTACTGAATTGCATCACTTGGAAAGAGGGGAGAACAACGCTCTCTAATATCCACAGAGACATATGTGGCAACCACGCTTTGTACCGCACTCTAATCGAAAAAGCGTTCTGGCAAGGATTCTATTGGCCCACGGCCTTCTAGGGTACTCGCGAGCTGGTCAAACGGTATGAGTCATATCAGTACTATAGCCAACATACCAACATACCAGCCCAAGCACTACAAATCATATCACTCTCTTGGCCTTTCGCTGTTTGGGGGCTCGATATCGTGGGACCGTTCCTTAAAGCCGCACGAGGTTCGAATTCATGTTCATGGCAATCGACAAATTCACTAAGTGGATCGAGGTTGAGCCTGTCAGGAAGATCACCGCCACAGCTACGATCAAGTTCATACGAGGGTTGGTAGTGCGGTTTGGCAGTCCAAACTATATAATTACAGATAACAGAACTCAGTTCACATTTCAGAACTACTGTGAAGAGATCAGAACCAAAATTTGCTCTGTGTCAGTGGCACACCTTTAAAGCAACAAACATGTCAAAAGGACAAATGGGATGATATTGTAGGGGATCAAGACACGAGTCTTTGAGCAGCTTAAGAGCTATTCAAGACACTGGATGGACGAACTACCCACAGTACTATGGTAGCTAAGAATGACTCCCAACAGGGCCACATTCAAAACCCCTTCCTTCCTAGTCTTTGGCGTGTAGGCAATGCTCCCCTCCGAAATCGCCCTTCAGTCTCCTCAAGTGACCAACTACTCAGACGATAACTAGGTGGTGCGACGAGAGGTCGACATAAACCTGACCGAAGAATTATGCAATCGTGCTCTAATTTGAGCAGCCCGATATCAGAAAAACCTTAAACATTACCACGACCCAAGTGGTACGACTAGACCATGACCACTACCATGTGGAAAAACCACTTATTCTCTTGTATCCCTAGGGGAGCTAAGAGACTAATGTTGATGTAAAGAATAGGGGGTCCTCGGTTCTTTGGGTCCACACCAGCAAAGACCTGCTGACAGTAGATTTTATCAAAAACTTACTCCGACATGCACGTCTGACAGGGTTTACACGACCAATCCCCTGATCACGGAAGGAAACCCCACAATTAGCCCTTGTTGATCATGGGACAGATATTCACCTAACCAGTCTAATCTTATTTAATGTTACTCACTTAAGTATTTTCCTTCTCTAGGCACCTCCTTTTGGTGAGCGAATTCGTGGTCGGCGCAGTGGTGCTATGGACCGTCCTGTAAAATTTAATGCTATGGGACAGCCCTGCAAGCGGGTGTGACAGTCTCGTAAGTGGGTGTGATGATGTGCGGCTGATGGGACATGATGCATAAGATGACCATGCAGACCGAGCATACCCAGTTTTTGTAATGATAGCCTCGTAGTAGGGGTTTTTGACAGGAATAGGACTGACATAGTTCTGACATGTACAACTTGTATATACGTCTCTCCTCCTACTACCCAGTTGATCCTCATTATAAGAAAATACACAGTACATAAGGTTGTTATCCTACGAGAGGTCTGAAGCTGAATAAATTTTTGTATTCTCGAGTTTATCATCACACACAGTCACTCGTAGGAAACATTAATCACGCTCCCATTGATCGGTATACCCGGAACACATTATCAAGGATTAACCCTCGACAAAGATGAAATATTGGCTTTGAGTAGGACTTCTTCGGTTTGGATTTAGATTCTTTAATTATGTTTCAATTTCAAATTCTCTTTAAAAATGTTTCTATAATGAATTAGAATTACATTTAGAAGCTGTTTGGCTAATTGTGTGGATTCGGTTTCTTAAATAGAGAATGGTTATGCAATTGACCACTTCACTCTTATTGCTGATTTGTTTTATTTTTTGCATTAACAACATGGTTAACATTAACAAGCATAATGCTACTGCAAATTCATGGCACCATTTATCTATGCCTCTAGAGGATGGGATGCACATTCTAAGTTGTTATTCAAGTTTGGCTTAGGTTTTTTTTTCAAAATAATTAAAATAAGTTGTACTTGAATTATAGTAGCTCCCTAAAAGTTTCTAGAATGTTTGGACAAAGGGAAGGCCTCGGTTTAAATGAGAAAGAAGTCAAGAAATATTAAAAATCGGTTCACCCTTCGTCTCGGGCCCACACATGTCGGCTCGCTGTTTCCTTTCTTCTACCTCACGACACAGATCAGAGTAGGATAGACACAGGCCAGCGACACCTGCCACCCTCCTGCTGGCGCCCCCACCGTCCTTGGCCTTATCCCCCTCCCACCCGGCCTCCCTATCTCTCCCTCTCCCTCTCTCACCGCTCTCCGCTCCCTCGCTGCAATCTCTCTCTCAACCACAAGCATGAGTAGAGCACCACCATTGCAGCACTGCCGAGCTCGAATCCCACCCACAAGAGATTGGATCCGCCCCAACCAAGCCTCTAGACGCGCTGAGAGACGCCGTGCGAAGCTTTCCCCCCAGTTTCCCACGCGAATCCTCCTTTTCCCAGGCCGAATCGAGCTTTCGCGCACTGTTTCTTCCCCGACTCCGGCGACTCCGATCCAGGCACGTCGAGCTACTGCGGCGGGGATTCGGGCGCAGCAAGGCTCGGGCGCGGGGCCACACTGGGAATGAATGGGGCGTGAAACGGGAGAAACACCTCCCAGGCCGTTCCGCCGATTCGGCCCGTTTCTCCAAAAACGCTTCCACTAGAATCGGCCGGAGGATCGCCGTTTGGATCGCCCGCTCGCCGTTTCAGAGGAGAATCGGTTCCGATTGTCCTCTCCAAACGGGGCCTTAGAAACGTGGCCGGCCTCCCGCTCGGTCGCGCGGCTCCACCCGCCCCGCGACGCGCGTTCCGGGAGCGGCGGCGCACCAGGTGCCACGTTGCGTTCGAAGGGGCTTCTGTTCGAAGACCGAGCCATAGCTCGGTTGGCATCCTTCGCTGGCAGGAACGGTCCGGTCGGGAGTTCGATCGCTGGGATCAGATTCAGAGTTAATCGGGGCAGGAGTCTATTCTTTCTGAGTACCTACACGTTCACGCGCTTAGCGAGTGTCTATATGTATTGTGCGTTTAAAACGGGACACATACGTGTGTGTATGTGTTGAGAGTGAATAGGTTCTGTATGTCTTGATTGATTTGTATTCTTTTAAAAAAGAAAGGGGCTTTTTTTTTTCTGTGGATGGTTAATTATAGGTTGTTTTTTTATTTTGTTTTTAGGTTAAAATCCATAATCAAAATAAATAATTAGAATAAAAAATAAATAGATCTAAACCCGTGAACTTTGAAGTCTTGCAACCTGTCGGCTCCTACTTAGAACATCTCCAGTAGAGTAGTTAAATTTCACTATCGATATCTCTATCACTATCTATTCCAAAAAATCTTCTCTTCATATTTCTACTAACTCTAATAGACTAGCTAAACTGACTTTTTATATCATATCTACCAATATTTTATTAGTAACGGCTAATTTTTTGGAGCGGCTATTTTTTTTACAATGGTTAAATTTTTACAACGGGTGTTTCTTAAGTGGTATTTCATCATACGACTTCAGTGCACCGTAAAAACTAAAGCAATTAAGCAAGCAGTAGCAGCACAGAGCAGCATACATGAACAAGAATGAAGCAATCAAGCATTCAAGCAGCAACAGCACAGAGTAGTAGCTCCACTGATGAAATTTGGCCTAAAAATCAAGAATACAACCAATCAAGCATATCAGTAGCAGCACAAATCATTACGTGTTTAGCCGAGACAAGCTCGAACGACAGCTGCATGCCTGCCACATTCCTCTTCCGCCACCACCCCGCCTCTGATTTCACGATGACCCACCACGCCTCCCTCCTCCGCCTGCCCCTCCTCGTGCTCCCCTCCTCTGCCTCTGCATGCTGCCACTGCCGAGGCGTGCCCATGTGCCACCTCGGGCCTCCCCAGCCGCACCACCAAGTCCCCACGGCGGCGGGGCCGACTGCGCTGCAACACCGGAGGTAGAGGCAACCATTGAGGGCGCGCGGCGATAGGATTGGAAGCTGTAGTGAAGTTGGAGGAGGGGAGGCCAGGGACGCCAAGCGGGAACGAAGGAATAGAGGCGGGAACAGAGGAACGAAGACAAGGTACTTGAGGTTGGAATAGCGAGGCACACACACTAGCTAAATTTGGTGACCCTCTCTCGTGTGATGGTGACTCAACAGGTATAATGACGCTATTGGCTATTCTGGTTGAGATGCGTTTTCTCAAACAATGGGAAAATATAACGATGACAAGCTGGATGACAAAGCTACTAGAGATGCTTTTATGATTCAAAACATAAAAAAGCTGCCATCACCGTCGTCGTAGACAAATTAGATCATATTCACTAGAGTAGACAATGATCCAACAACGTAAATATTTACAGAAAATCACAGAATAACTCGGTGAAACCTCATGCTTACACGTGACTATCGATTATCACATCGTTGCTTTTAGTTCGTCCAGAAAAGCTTTGTAGAGAAATGCAATCGAATAGCAATTGAAACTAGTCGGAGGCCCCTACATCGCAACGGATCTCAAATAAAAATATCAGAAATTTTAAACATTACCAATGAACCTTTTTTGAGATGTTACAAATTATACGTAAACCTGAAATGACATATAAAAATTTCGCTAGACTAGCGTGAAACAAATAATCGCCAGCAATAAAGTGGTGTTGAAACGGAGATGCATCAAATTAAGTTATACTCCATCCGTTTAAGAATATAATATGTATTTTGTTTTTTCTAAATTATTAAAAATAAGTTTTGACTATTTATTTCTCTTATAATATATGTCAATTACTATAAAATCAATATCATATTAAAAATACTTTGAAATACAAATTTACTGAAACAAAATTTATATACTAAATATTATAATTTAACAGATTATCAGTCAAAACTTAAGAAGTTTGACCCTGACACAAAATACTTCTTACGACTGGAGGATGGTACTTAAGAAGATGTAGGATAAATTTAATCACACCGGTTAGAACTAAAAAAATACGGCCTGCTGAAGGCCATGCTTGAACCTAGTTAGATCCGTCCATGCGTCCCCGTCATCTGGCTGATATGATCTATGAGACTATGACAAGGATCTAGCCGGTAAACCTATAAAAAATTGGTTGAGCTGGTTAATCAGCCAAGACTTATTTGTCTCCGTCTGTACCCGCCTTACCCATACGTCACACGTCGGGTGGGCGCTTAACGAGCAAAATGATTTCCTCTACCTTTCTAGAAACAATCTAGTACACACAAATACAAATCAGTAGCATGGCAACATTTACCTGTCAAATCGTTCTAGAGGCTGCAGCACACAGTGACAGTGCACGCTCTGGACGTCGCTGGATTGCTCCCAGGATCTGTGCCTCGCAGCGTCCGATACCCCCATGATCGCATGGAAAGTTGGAAACGCACGTACGCGCCACAGTCAAATACACACCGGATGCTCGCCGAGCCGTCTCGTGCTGCTTATTTTCTTTCTTTTCTTTAAAAAACTTATCCTAAAGACGTTGTTGTTTTGGCAGAGTTTTTAGAGTAGTTCTCTCGTTGGAATCAAGAGATTCTTTCAAATAGCAGTTTTTAACTCACTCTCTAAGTGAAATCCGTAAAAACGATTTTTTAAAATAAACTTGAAACTAGAGAGCTACTTAAAAAAGTAGGTTCCTCTGATTCACTTCATACACATAATTAGTTCTCCTGTATATTTTATTTTAAAGAATTACTTTCAATAAAAAACACTTTCTTTGTAAAACCACTCATCATAAAAAAAACTCTACTAAATAGATCTTTAATAAAGAGCTGCTGGACGCTAGAATCCCAACTCCGACGAGCGTGGTGGTCGATAACACCCTCTACTGACCGGGCACGGAAAGCGCATCGCTGGGCATGTGATTTTGCGGAGCTACGAGTAGTTCATTTGCCGTCACCTGATAGCGTGGCTGATAAGTTCCTGGGGTAATGGGGGCAAAGCATGATCTGTGCATCGATCCTAGTGTACCAGCAATACAATATATTAGATTAGGTTCGTTACTTATCGTAGTTACAAGATCGGTGCTCGTGTTTAACAGGTTCTATCGTGCTTTATACTACTACTTTTGCATGTGAAAGAATCCCTGGGACTTTGAGCCTTTGACTGCAAAATACTTGAGTAGATTAGATTAACGACTTGTATCTCAGTCACCACATAGGTCATAGTAGAGATCCCAGGCTTGTATCTCAGTCACCACATAGATCAACAACGAATTTCTTGGTGATTACAGTCAATCCAAACAACAATGAACATACACAGCAAATAAAATACAACATGTCACACAACAAAAAGAAGCTTATATAGCTACAAGAAAGCAACCTTCCGAAAGAATCTAATGCTGCTTAGTTTTTCCTCTCAGCAGCATAACACCTCTGCAGTAAAGGCTAACAAAGTAACATAATCGCCGTATGTAAGGTTGAACTAACTTGTTCTGCCACCAGCTCTTCTCTCATTTGACTACAGGCTATAATTGGGCTGCAAGGATCTCATTCCACGTATCCGGTACACCAGGAAGGCACCAGTGCAAACAATCTTGGACCCCTTGCGTGGCTTTGATACTATACCCTGATATATGCCCTTCATCCCTCAAACGCGACAGGGCAGTGACATCCAGTAGCATGATTCCGGTTCCCCTCACCGCACCCTCAGCATCAGCGTCTTCAGAATGGTTCAAGTGAACGCCACTTCCCTTAGCCAGAGGATTTGTATTGTCACAGCGCCCGCCAGTGTTCCATTCCCCATTGAAAAAGTGCCGAGGCGATATTGATCTATAGAACACCTTCAGCTGGGGGTGCTGAGGAAGTTGGGCATCCAACCAATTGACAACACTGTGGATAGTGAAATTTTTAGCCTTCCAGATGACAGCAGTGTTCCTGTTGTTGTTTGGTGCCCCACCAAGATACATCTCCCACTTATTCGCCCTTAGCTTCCCTCGGTTCCAGTGGTGGCCAGTGTTAAGAACCACAACATGGAATCTGTGAAGGTTATTCTTCACAAAAGCAGGTGGACGGTCAAGGTGCATAGCGTAACTTGTTCTTGGATCTGATGGATTCAGAGGCTCCAAATCACAGAGTGTTGACGACCAATGGTATAAAATGGTTGTATTAGTGCTCAGGAACCGATAGGCCCAGCCATCTGGTCTTTTTGCACCTCGTGCCAACACAAAGCCATATTCTGCACCGACATCTTCCACATCTGGCCTCTCCTTTCCACCAGTGACCATACACATCATTGATTGAAACATCTGCCTCCCTAAAGAATCGCCCACATAAGCAATGGTTTTATCCTGCATTCTGAAATATGTTCAAATTAGTATTTACCTATTGACTCAACGGTTTATTATGAGGCCAAAAAGTGCACTATATGCCATCTCCAAATTCGTCTTGGACTGGCTACGGCCATGTACCTCCTCAAGAACTTAGAAGCCTCAAACTCTGGCATCTCACAAGCTTCAGGCTGCCATCTAAATTTTTCATAAGCAAAATCTGTGCGCTGGGTTAATCTGCAAGCCCAGCTCTCTGAAAGCCATTGTTTACAACCAAAACCAGAGTATAATGGTCTGCGGTTGTCAGAAACCCACTTCCCATTCCTGTAGTTACATTCTGTAACATAGATGAAGCAAACATCAGAGAGAAGTCTAGAGCTGGACAACCTGTGTCCTAACTAATGTACAAGGCGACTGAACAGAAAACCATCTCTGGAGTAATGTACACAAACAGTAGTAGGAACACGTCAATGGAGAAAGCAAGCATATTTGCATGCTCACAGAAATAGTTCATGGTTTCACCGGCAGTCATATAAGATGAGTAATTACCTTTTTTCTCAGAGCGTGGTTCTTCTTTGTCATCAGAAACATCAACAGAATAGCCTATGGTAGACAATGGTGGTGGTGCACTAGTAACTTGCTTTTCTACTTTAACTACTGACTGTGGCAATGGATCTGTACTTGGAAAGTCTTCTTCAGAGGATGTATGCTGATCTACAAACTTTGAGTTAGCTACAAAAGTATAAAATAAAATGTGAATAAAGATTGGTGAGATATAAAGAAATTTAAGAAAATATTTATGTATGCTTAAGATGACCTGGATGAGTCAAAACCAATGAATCTGGTTGGAGGATTTCAGTATGGTAGTATGTGACTCGCTCCCATTTCCAAAGAAGAAACAACATGAAGAAAGCAAGAATGACAAGTTTAAGCTGCTTGCACCGCAATCCATTTATAGTTCCAATCCTCATCACTTTATTGATGTTCTGTAACAACTTCCTCCCTTCAAAATCAACGTGTGCTTAGGAATCATCCAAAGAAAAAGTAATAGAAATGTTGACACTAAACCTGTTTAATGTCAAGAAAAGGCCAATTAGGGAAATAAATCTTATACATAGCAGTAGCATGCAATCAGCAAAAGAAATGTAAAACTGCGAGCTATGTAAAAACGATCAAGATTATGCATGTGCATTATAAGACTTACTAATTTATCGTCTGCAAACAATAAAAAGGGACCAAGTCTCTCTCGCACCTGCAACAGCCGAGCACAGAATCATTTTCTGAGCCCGTTCCCAAAAATCTGTAGCAAAAGGGTATGTTGTGTGCCCCTTATCAATTGATTCACCCCACAGGCTTGCAGCTGCAAATGCTTTTGCAAGCAGTCCGTTTCACTTTAGCAGAAGTACTGGTGCTTACTAACACCCAACTATTCGACCAAAAGCAAGGTATTCCAAAACAAAGATAAATCTGATTCAGCTTATCAAGACAACTCACAGCATGAGTGCAGATCAAACCATCCAAGTAAAGCTTAGCAGGAAACGCCTCCAGGATTGGCGCTACGGACACGAACTCGACAAGTGACAATGAAAGTATCGGCTCTCATCGACTAATCAAGCATTCCCTTCCGTCTTAACCAGGGGCAATGCAAATTACAAGCAATGGAAATCAGACAATCTCCGTGGCCCGTAACCCCCCAAATCCATTTGATTCAAAGAGTGAACATGGAAATGATATGAAAACGGTTCCTAGGTCGCATCACATCACTCTATCCGGCACTTGAATCGTCCGAATCCATGCTACGAAACTGCCCTCGCAACCACAAGCGAGCGCCCAATCTGCGCGTGAACGGATAAGCTGCACACAAACCAAATCTAGGGCGGGGAAGGGGGGAAAAAAAAGCAAGAACCAGCGGCACCGATCCATCGTCTCTATTCTCGCGAACCACGCACATATTAAAGCTTGGAAGAGAGGCCGAGAAGCAAGACGAATTCCCGATTCTGGGATCCGCGCCAAGAAAATAAAAGGAAAGAAATCGCCCAGCTAAAATAAAGAAGGAAACGGCGGGGAATCTGGGGCGATGACGCTCCGTACGACGGTACCTCAGGCAGGCCGGGGCCTCAGCTTGCGAGATCGAGGCTTTCGGACGCGGGGAACCGGGCGGCCGCGGCGGAGTCGAGCTGTTTGTTCTTCCCCGCGTCCGTCCGTCCGGAGAGGCAGAGGCAGGGAGGGAGACGTGTCCCGCGTTTGAGGAGGGGGTGCGGAGTGCGACAGTGACAGCAATTACCGAGATAAAGTTGGAGTTGAGCCCGGTCAGTGGGTGGCTTGCCGCTCTTATCTCGATTTTTTTTTTAAATAAAAAACGTCAAGTATGATTGCCCTCGGACGAACGATAGATTTAAAAATAAAATAATGTTGCGTTTCACTTATCTCAAAATTCAAAAAATTATCAAAATAGCTGTGAAAAAATTTAAAAATTATGCAATGTAAACGATGCTATCATCTAGTTTAAAAAATAAAACAAAAATATGACTTGTACAATAAAAAAAGATATATTTCAGAAATTCTCTTAAAAAAATTCCTCTTACCTCTGTCTCGCGGGCTCTTTGTTCTCCTTCTGCAAGTTACCTTTTAAAAGGATCGATCTGCCCCCGGTTTCGAAAAATCATCAAAAATCGTTCAATATTCATAAAAACCAGTCATTCCGGTCCGCACCAAATTTTGAATTCAACTCGTTTTCGAATTTGAATTAAAAAATAAAATTAAAAATAAAAATCATAAAAAATTCTAAAAATACTAGAAATAAATCTAAGACCTTTTGTGAAAACAAATTTTAAAAATAATGTCATTTGCATCATATTTTATATGAAGAAAGTTTTTTAAAAAAGAAAATAGTAAAATAGACTGTATGAACATGATGATTTGGCTCATCACGTTAACAAAAAGATTAACATTCAAACATATATTTTTTATGTGTAGGACATATCTTTAGATGATCTTTAAAATTTGTTTCACTTCATTTAAAGTTTTATTAATTTCTACATAATTTTTACAAAGTTCACAAACATAAAGTGAACATGTTAAGAAATAGCACTGTAATTAACTTTTCATGTCTACCATTATTTTTACTACATAAAGCATAGTGTAAGTAAACTAATAAAAATAGTTTCACTAATTTTGGAGGTGTGATGGGATAGTTATGAATTAATCTAGTTGCAACACATTTCATAATCTTGCATGATGGAATAACTATTTCATGAGTTTATATATTTTTAAAAGAAATAGGATCATGTTAGAAGAGTAACAAAATTGGTTTTATGATTTTTGTATTAGCAAATAATTAACTATGCATTTAACTAGGTTTAGCAAATATATTTTCTCATAGAAAATATACAAATTTTTCATAAGTATAAATAATTTATCATGTAGATCATTTTACAGGAAAACCAACAAAATCTGTTTTACTTGATTTGAAGCTCATATGAATTAGTTTTCGATTTTACAAATTTGAGCTATTCTTTTTTGTTTTTCTTGAATTTCACTAAAATTCGGTAAAAGCCAAACGGTTTTTGATAGAATTTACATGGTTTTTTTTTTATCACAAACGAAATATAGGAAATATAGTTGGGTTTTGATAGAATTCGAGCGGTTACCAAATGGTCAGTTCGTCCAAATTTTACCTCCGATTTATAAATTTAACCGAGTGAATTTGTTTGAATTCTCACTATATTTTAACCAATTTTTCTAATTTTGTGAATATCAGAAAATCTCTTAGGCGGGCGGTTTCGGATCCCAAACAAATTTTCAAACCTTGTCCGACATGTCTTAGGAGCTTTTCTATTTTTATAATTCGAAAATCAAGAAATTATAAAAATATGCATCTGTTCGAAAATAATTTTTTTATAAAAATAGTCTAGTTCTATATATTTTTTAAACATATATCTATTTTTATATATTTTTTTATTTTCGAAATATAAAAATATCGTGTCTCGGGACCTCGAGCTAAACTTGCTTAGGAATAGGTCGGCTCATCAACCCTCCGCTGCTTGCGTCATCAAATTTGCGACAACCGTCCGATCTGAGATGTAGATGATGAGTCCATCCGTTTTGGAACTGTGACGCTCGCTCGCTCGCCCATTCGAGAAAATTCCACCGCCGCCTCTTCAAGCTAGCAACTTCTCCCTCAACCATCGCCGTGCCGATCCGGTTCGGGCGAGGCCGGTCCTTGCTGCTCCGCTGCCCCCGTCACAACCGCCATCTCCCCGTCGTCGCTGCAGAGGAGGGCACTGCCTCAGCGACGCCACCGCCCCCCCCCCCCGGATAGCATCCGCGCCGCTACTCTCTATCGCCTCCCCACCCCCAGCGTGGCCTACCTCCTGCACCGCCACCTCCGAGCGGCCTCAAGCCCTGGTGGCCCTGCGCTCCTCCCCATCCCGTGCCACCCCGCCTCCTCCTTTCCCCCCACCGTGAGATCCAACCGCCTTGCAGGAACGGGGAAGAGCGACCGCCAGCCCATCTTCTTCCTGCTCCCAGCACAGATCCAGGCGAAGCAACCAAATCGAGTTCGCCGAGCCCCACCGCGCACGCCATGAACTCGCTCCAGTCCTTCCTCGCCGTCGCACCCGTCGTCAAGCCGGCCGCCGGCGCGGGGGTGCGGCTCCCCCGCGCGCGCCTCCGCCTGCCTCGCCCCGCCACCCCCTACCGCGGGGGCGCGACGGCGGAAGCTGACGGCGGCGAGCCTGGCGATCGTGGAGGACGAGGCCCGGTACGTCGTCGCCACCTACAAGCGGGCCTGCATCGTCCTCGTCTCCGGCCACGGGTACAAGATCTACGACGCCGACGGCCGCGAGTACCTCGACATGGCCGCCGGCATCGCCGTCAGCGCCCTGGGCCACGCCGACCCCGACCTCGTCGCCGCCGTCGCCCAACAGGCCGGCACCCTCATCCACGCCAGCAACGTCCCCTACACCCGCCCCCAGGTACCCTTCACCTCCTCTTCCCCCCTCACCCACCATGTGTTCGACGCATTGCCCCCATCAAGCTCTCTTCTTTGTGCTCATCGCTTTCTTATCTTGCACAGGTGGCGCTCGCGAAGCGGCCGGTCGAGGCGTCCTTCGCGGACCGCACTTTCTTCGCAAACACCGGCACAGAGGCCAACGAGGCGGCCATCAAGTTCTCCAGGAAGTTCCAGCGGGTGGCTGACCATGCGCCCACTGAATTCCTGGCGTTCAGCAACTGCTTCCATGGCCGGACCATGGGCTCGCTCGCGCTCATCAGCAAGAGTCAGTACCAGGAGCCTTTCGCCCCAGTCATGCCCGGCACAAGCTTCGTGTAGTACGGCAGCTTGGAGGAGGCCGAGAAGTGATAACGTCCGGCAAGATCGCTGCTGTGTTCGTCGAGCCCGTGCATGGTAAGGGTGGCATTCATAGTGCCACCAAAGAGTTCTTGCAAGGGCTGCAGGATGCTTTCTACGAGGTTGGAGCTCTCTTGGTCTTTGATGAGGTATGATTGAGTTTGCACCTACTTTTGTTATGTACATGTTAAGGATTGTATGGTAGTAGTAACTACGCTCGATTTACAATTTTTAACATAAGTACAAGTTGATTCCATTCCCAATCTTGGAGGCTTGGATATATTTTTCTTACTGTTGTCCCCATTGAGAAGCTCTCCGAGAATGAACAGGGATATGAGAGTCTGCATTAAAGATGTCCAAATGGACCGTGCAACATAGGTTGGCCCGAGGCACGACATTGTTGGCACGGCTCAGGCACGGCACGGCACGACGGCTAACGGGCCGGGCCAGCATGGCACGACAACTTGGGCTGTGCCTGGGTCGGAGCTGCGGCACAACGGGCCGGCACGGCACGGCCCATTTAACTGTTCATATTTTTGTAGTATTTTATATAATTTGTTTAGATCTAATACCATATAGGATACGTGGTGCAATGATAGTGTGTTTGACTCCCAAGTAGAAGGTCAGGTGTTCAATTCCGAGTGAAAGAAAGTTTTTGTGATTTTTTTCAATTTTCCGCGGGTTGACGGGCCAAAAAAAGTCATCGGACCTACCGTGTCGCGGGTCGGCACGGCATGACCCGGTCTTAAATGGGCTGTGCCTGGGCTGGAGTCGAGGCACATGGGCCGGTACGGCACGACCCGTTTAGCTAACGGGCGGGCCGTGCCTCAATGAGCCCGTGCTGTGCTAGGCCGCCCATTTGGCCATCTCTGGTCTGCATCTCTCATTCTTATCTGAAATTAAAGCGGTACTCTCTTATAATTGCCAGTTCAGCAGTACACCGTGATTGCATTCTATGGTTGTCAAGTTAAATCTATCGGTGGACAACTATCTAATATAATGTTGGGTGCAATGCGGTTTGGGACGTACAGGTTACCTCTTGCCCCATGAGGCATATGGAGTAGCACCGGACATTATGACCTTAGCAAAGCCACTGGCCAATGATCTTCCCATTGGCGTCGTCTTGGTTGCTGAAAAGGTTGCCGCAGCCATAAACTACGGCGACCTAACTTGTTGTATTACTGTGCTGGCAAAGTCTTACTGAATGATTCCCATTACAACTGACCTCTAGATGCCAGATGAAGCTGCAGATCAAGCTTGGCATGCTGACACCCACACGGCATTCGCCGGATGCTGAGCGAGTCGAGATACCATCCTTGATGTGTTGCTGGATGATACATATAACCGAGTATGACTTACAATGTTTGGATACCGGATTCAGAGACATTTCATTACTGTTCTGAATACGAAAGGCAATGTTTCACTACTGACACTTGATGGGAAAGACCAACATAGTTAAGTTGGTAATATGTCATAAGTAACCAAATACATAGATCGTAGTTTGTGCAGGAAAAAAAAGAGTATCCTTAGGATAGTAATTAGAGGAAAATATGTTATCCCCCATACTATTAGTAAAAAAATATTTGATAGAAGACAAAAAAAATAGATGATGACACGAAGTTCAATACTTATCTTTATATGAAAGTTGAGAAAGTAATTATGTACTCATCCTATCAATATCTATCTGATCTATAACATTGCTATGTCGCATTATATTCCCTAATTAGTTGAATATAGGAACTTATAATGGAGTATTTCGTCTACAATGAAATATCCGGATTATTAGATTGCATAGCTTCTGGTCTGTGAACACTATTATTATATTGTGCTATAATTTATGGCATTATGTTTTACACAGGAATTGTCGTGTGACTTAGTGTTCTTTTTTGCTCAGGAATAGTACCCAAAAGTTACTCGGCATCCTGATTCCTATTGGGGGCAGCAGTGGCATATGTCCTGTCTGGAATGTATAGTAGTGTAAGCCAACTTGAAACTAAGAATGCTATTCTCATTATACTTCCCTTTCATTCACAGCGATGTTTGTCTCACTGTCTAGCTATATATTATGTACCTCTTCCATCTACACTATTAAGTGTTACTAACTGCTGATGTGCTTGCAAATTCATTCGATGCACTGTTATATGTGGTTTTCATATTGTCTGCTTGCGCATTCACCTCAAAGACGTGGATTGAAGGGACTGTTATATGTTGTTCATCAGCCAAGGATATTGCTAAGCAGCTCAAGGTAATCTATATGCATAAATGTCTCATTAGTTACTGTTTCATATTCTTCTAAGGTTGTTTCATGGCAGGTGATATTTATGAAACAATCTTTTTTAGATAACCACATAAATATTTGGGTGATTTTTGGACCATAATGCTATGGAACAATGACAACATAAGAGTCAAAGTTCAGTGTGCTCAAACCTGATGCTTAGGCAGTATAGATAGACCTTTGAACCATACTTACCAATCACAATATTAATGAACTATTTTTGGTCAAAATGTATGTACGAAGTACAGAGTATCGGACTAAATAAAGAGAAAATATATTATCCACCATACTATTAGTAGAAAATATATTTGATAGAAGGCAAGAAAATAAATGATGGCGCAAATTTCAATACTTATCTTCATATGGAAGTTGAGAAAGTAATTATGTACTCATCTTATCAATATCTATCTGATCTATAACATTGCTTTGTCGCATTATATTCCCTAATTAGTTGAGCCTAGGAACTTATAATGGAGTATTTCTTCTACAATGAAATATCCGGCTTATTAGATTGCATAGCTTCTGGTCTGTGAACACTATTATTATATTGTGCTATAATTTATGGTATTATGTTTTACGCAGGAATTGTCCTATGACTTAGTGTTCTTTTTTGCTCAAGAATAGTGCTCAAAAGTTGCTCGGCATCCTGATTCCTATTGGGAGCAGCAATGACGTATGTCCTGTCTGGAATATATAGTGGTGTAAGCCAACTTGGAACTAAGAATGTTATTCTCATTATACTTCCCTTCCATTCACAGCGGTGTTTGTCTCACTGTCTAGCTATATATTCTGTACCTCTTCATCTACATTATTAAGTGTTACTAACTGCTGATGTGCTTGCAAATCCATTCCATGCACTGTTATATGTGGTTTTCATGCTGTCTGCTTGCGCATTCTTCTCAAAGACGTGGATAGAAGGGACTGTTATACGAGCTCAAGGTAACCTATATGCATAAATGTCTCATTAGTTACTGTTTCTTGTTTTCTAAGGTTGTTCCACGACAGGTGATATTTATGAAACAGACTTATTTAGATAACCTCATAAATATTTGGTGATTTTTGGACAAATAATATATATTTGAGTAGCACCTTGTAAATCCTTTAGGCAAGTTATGGCATTTTTCTTGTATTTGATTGTGGCATTGGCATGGAAAAATTGGGTGCTTTCATCCCCAAATTTGACCAATTATTGTGCCAAAATAAAGTAATAATAATTTGCAGTAATATAAAGTAATGTAAGCACCTACACTCCCACTCGGACAATGCCGGTATCTGTCCGAATCATCTAAAACTGAGCTCACCCTGTACGACGCTGCAGCATGGCCGCCGTCGTACGTCGCCATGCTTTCTCCGAGTCCAGCAGCAACAACATGCAGGCGCAATGTAGCCGCCGCTTGCATTAAGGGCTTCTTTGGTTGGGACCTTGGATGAGTTTCCTGGGTATCTGAACTGCCTGTGAGGTGCCTGTGATCGAGAAGCTTTTAGCCTGGTCAGGCACATATATGAACCTAGTGTTTGGTTGATGACTGGGCCTGTGAAAGCTAAAGCGACGATTAGTTGTCGAGCCTGGAACCAGGCGATCGATTTCGTGAGCCTGGGCCTGGCGGAGGTGCCTGGGGCAGGCAGCTTCCCAGGGCTCTCAAGGTTGTTCCAGGTCGGGGTAGATTTCTCAAGGGCTCCAACCAAAGAGGCCCAAGTGGTATTGGGATACGGAAAGTGTCTAATTTGGTAAAAAAAAAATAGACACATGAAATATAACTCGGAATTTGATACGGGTGTTAGAATCCGATATATATTTAGGATGCCCGATTCAGAAAAAAAATAGTTATAGGTGTCTAGGTAACACTGTTTGGGATGTATGCTGGGTTCAGAGACCGGACAGGTGCTTCTCAGGCAGAGTGAGACCGTGAGAGTGCAGATGCTAGCTGCTCCTACTTTTCAAGCAACGAAGTTCCTCTTGTACTCTATAGAGAGCGATTTTCTTTATCAGCTCTTAGTTTCTAGCTTCTCATGTCAGGGATCCAAGTAACGTTGATCAGTGGCGTCGAGACGAGGCACACGTACCTGCAGTTCCCTTCTTTTCAGTAGAAGAAATCTGTTTGTTACCTGAACACCGCAAGTTGTCATGAAAAATTCAGTAGTTCTGCGCCCCACGTTATCTGCTTACCTAGCCGATCTCTGCCTCCAGCTTCAAACCGGATTGCAGAGATAAGTAAGCAGCAGCGCCCTACGAATAAACGATCATCTCAGCCTGGTCTCACCTAACCATCCGAGTGGGCTTTCAACAGCGTACGTTTCACATAAAACTGCGGCCGCTTATGCTCAAGGAAACTATTGCGGCGTGAATTATAATAAACAGGAAAAAGTAGATTGATATAAAGAGATTAAAGAGCGTAATTACTTGTATTTATTGATGAAAGAGCTTATATATTTATACATGGTGAATGAATATGATAAAAGGACATGTCTATAGGGAGACACTCCTCAATAAATACAACTCTCGGTAATTGATCATATGATTATATCTAAAAGGTATCTATTTATAGTACTCTTCTTTGATCAATTATTTCAGTTATAAACTTATTGTTGGAAACTCCGCTAAAAAATCATGTGGGGAGAATGAGGAGAAAATAATAAGTTGATATGCTATTAAAACTTCTTAAACCCCCATGAGAAAATGTAAGCGAAAAATGATATGTATATACTGATTATTGTCTCATTGTAAGCTCATATGAGAAATCTAGATAGGAAAAATTTATTTTGGTGAACTTAGAGAATAATAATTATGATATATGGATTATATTAAAACCTTCGAAAATCACTTGAAAAAATAGGAGGAATAATAGTGATATGCTATTAAAACTTATTTAAAACTCAGTGGAAAAATAAAAAGAAAATGGTACAACATATATTGATTATTGTCTCTTTATAAACTCATATGAGAAAATCTTTAAAAGAAAAAACTCATAAGCAAGTTTAGAGAATAATATATATATCTTTGATACCTCCTTTAAGAACTCCGAAAGGGAAAATAAGAGATATAACATATGATCTTGTGTAGATATTATCTCATCAAAAATCTTATATGAGAAACTATATAGGAAAAACTCATAAAAAAGAGTGTAATATAATTATGAATATGTATAAACTCCTACTGAACCTTACAAATCTCAGAGTTGCCGCATAACAATTCCATGAATATTGAAAAATAGAATTTGATAAGGACTTAAGGAATAAGCCAGCGAGGTTATCATATGATTTAGTTTGCAAGATTTTCATCTCACTATTATGAGAATAGAACAATTTAGGAGCAATATGTTTGGCTATATTGCTCTTATATAATCTGTTTGCATTTGAGGAATGCATGCATCATTATCTTAATAGATAATGGTCAGTGATTCAATAGAACCACATACCTAATGATTGTTGTATGTGGTTTATTATTTTACGAAGTCATACACACGTATGTGATGTTTTAGAATGATAGGTGGAAGTAGCAATTGGAATATATTTTGATGATTCCTATGAGATGGCTATATCAGCATAAAAATAGTCTATGATCTAGTGCTATGGGGATCAATTATATAGTCAGTGTTTGGATATCCCACCATAAAAATAGTCATATCTTGATTTTTTTATAGAAAAACCTAGATCTTTGATGCCATAAAGATATCTTTGATATCCTCTTTGACTCCTGCCTAATGGCGTTATTAAAGCTACGCTATTTAAGCTAGCAAGTTATCCACAAATGCAATATCTGGTCTGTTACGGTTGATGACACTAAGATATAGAACTTTGGGTTCAATATCTTTTCATCGTCAACCCAATATATGAATAAATATTGATTCATATTTATGGATTGAATGACTATAAGTGTTTTGATGGATATGATTGTTCAATATTATTTGGATACTGATGGACTGATGGATAAATATTCCTGAAGAAATATGCTCAAGTTATAGATTTAAACGAAATTTGGTTTTACCCAAATTATTCATCTCAAATTTCATCTTAAGATGATTACATATTTTGTCATGTGTGGTTTGGAGATGATACAAAATCTAATTGAAATTTCATTATAAACACACAAATGCAATTGTTTTGTTTGGAGTAACACTTATGTGGAAGAAACTCATTTAGTTAGTTGCACCACAATCTACTTAACCGCTTGAAGTCATGGAGTGATTTTACGATGTACATAATATATATTGCGAATTGTATTTAGACTTAGAATACAAAGTCCATTAGGGACTTATATGTCCAAATATATCCAATTCATTTGATCTACTCATGATATTGAATATGAGAACATAATTTCCACACATACCATGGGGTATGTAGTATCGTAATTGATGTCGGGTCTCTGCGTGAACCCTTGTGCTACAAGTCTCGCTATTTCACCACCTTATGAAATAAAAATCTATTTTGCTTCCATAGGGAAGACATTATGTTGTTAAGCAAAAGCAATTCTCCTTAATTACCACATTTGGATTGACCAATTTGAGTGCTGAAGCACTCTGCCTTAGGACTTTTGGTCTAAATCCAATTGAAGGTGTATGGCCATTTGAGGAGAAATATATGTTGAAAATTTATAGTCTTTGACATTGATTGATTCTATGGAATCAATATAGTTTGTGAAAATATTATTCTGTTTAACTCCGTGTATTTCCCAAAACAACTGAGTTAAGGTGTTCCTATGACTCATCACCTAAATTTATGTATACATTTGTGCTAGGTATTTGGATGCTGAATATCCATAAGCGTTTGGATATTGAATATCTATAAGGTGTTTATCAACTTGATGTTGATTTGTATTTATTGTTGTGGAAGAAGAATTCCTCAGTTTCTGCGGTAGCGTGCAAGAAGCTTTATTCTTTATGATTGTACTTCTCTCTCTTATTTTGATTTAGAAGTTGAGTGATTTTTTGGTATCTCTACTCTTTTCAGTACATTCATAGTAGAAATTTAGGATTTGGTGACACCTTTATTATCAGTAAATGCATCTGGCAGGTTATTTGTAATATGTTACAAATACAAGATGTTCTGAATAAAGATTCAGATATCAGGTATGTGGATATGAGGAATGAATGTGAACATGTGTGACATTCTCTTATGATTCCTGACATTTTTTGTGGTATTAATCTCCCCCTAATGTCTGGAATTGTCCTCAAAATGTTATGAGCATACGGAAAATGAATAAGTCACTTCTGAGAGACTCGAGGTATTATATGATTGACAGATAATGATACTTCATATGGATGTCCAATGCCCTTTTATGTATGCTATACGGTGGTGATATCAGTATGTGCAGAACGTAACCAATTTGCAGATGGAAAATACTTAGCTGAGGCTAATTTTTCACATATTAACTACAAAGGAGAGAGTTGTATGATTATAGTTGAATGAATTTGGTTTAATGATACGGTGTGTAAAGTCACATGTCACCAACAAAATATTGGCTAATTGCAATAATATAGTTAGTTATGCAAATAATTTGATTCTTTTGATAAGAGATTCAACTAGATCATTTGAATGTGCACATATGATATTTAATACAGTAGTGCTCAAAAACTAAACAATAATTGAATGCATGTTATGGAACGACATTATCCATATGAATGGATTTGATCATGCGTTCAGGATAATTTACTCTAATTTATTTGAACAATGAGTTTGGTATATGCATGGTGCGTTATATATAAGGGACATATGTGACACTATTTTTTAATGCATCAATCAGTATTATAGAGCACCTAGATAGTTCATAAAATTATTGAATAGAGTCACATATATGTTCTTGAATGCATTCAACAAATTGGGTGATGTATTATGAATTTTAATGTAAGAGGGCCTTAAAATTAAATTCCATGTGTCACATGTGGTGCACACAAATATGAAGATTTTGGGAATACTGTGATCAATAGATTTGTTAATAATTTTTCTTATCGTCTCTAAGGAAGAGTGACCAAGGCAATCATGCCAAGTCTTGATTTGATTAAGATAGAAAAATTATTTTGTACGGAATATATGGTACGGGTTTGATGTATGTATAGTACAATACAAATGGTATATATGGAAGCTTGCCATATGCGTTGATTAAGAGGAGAATTTTCTCTTTTGTTGTCGTAATGAGTTTCAATATGAAAACTATTCTGATGGATATCTCTACAACTTAGTAAGGTACGGGTTGAATTGAGATATAATAGAGGATCATTGATTATAACTTGTGTACCCAGAAGGGAAGTAATTATGCTACAACCAGAGTCAATAATCACTGCATCGTGTCTATCGATTGTCAAAATATTTCTTTGTCTCTTAGTAAGAGTTTAAAAATATTTTAGTTCCCTGTAATATAGAGTTTGTGGTACATATCCACAAGGCATATCTCTTCCACTATCGGATTGATTCCCGTAGAAATCTATATATAGAAATGAAGAATTCAATATGAAATTATTTATCAGATATGTAGAATACATATAAACTTATTTAGTATCATAAGTCTTGATACAATGTTGTATTACAATACTTAATAGGATATAGATAACATGGTATCTAAGGAATTAGGAGACAAGTTAAGATCTCCAAACATGTTGTGCGAAGCAAATTCGACAAACATGTTTTTCATACTCATAGGATCTTTTGGTTGCAGAAGAGTCTGGTTGTACTTGGTTCTTATAGAACCTGTTGTGAACAACTAGACTCCTTGGTGGAGTTAGTTTGAAGATTTGAAGTGTGTTTTAAATCTTTGTCGTTGAGTAGGTCGGTTACGTTCCACAAATTGAAATACAGATTAACTCAATGTCTCGGGGTGCAGTATTTCTTAGTAGAGTACTTGTAGCATCCACACTTATGATAAATACTAGATTTGTCAAGTTTGGAAATGCATTGATTATGATCCGATGCATAGGGCTTCTGCTTCTTGTTACGTTTGTGTTTACCATTGAAGTTTTTTGGATAACGTCTAAAAGTGCTACCCGAACTTGTTGTTATTCTAAATATTAGTATATACATCAGGTAAAGGAGCAGCGCCATTGGGTGCTATTTATGATTCCTTAGAAGGAATTGATCATATTTTTTGGCTTGAAGTAATACATGAATTAAGTTAGAATGAATTTGGTATTCTTTTGCACTTTATTGTTGCTGTAAGATCCTATCAGCAGGAAGCATAATAGATAAAATTTTATCTAACTTTTCCGTATTTGTAGGTTCTTTTCGTAGAAATGCAATTTTGAGCAGAATTTATGAACAACATGATTATAATCTCTGACGGACTTGAAATCATGATGCTGAAGATGTATCCATTCATGATTTGCATCGGGCAGAATGACTTTCTTCTGCTGTTCATATCTGGTTGTTTGAGAGCTAGCCATATGTGCTTAGATTCTCTTCTAGCAGATACTCAGATTTAATATATGGATGAATATGGTGCTTTATTATGTATAAAGCTCCATATTTAACTTGATCTATTAGTGGTAGATCTCCGTTTTGGGGAGGTTGTAATACCGCTAATATTCCGTGGGACGCAAGATTGACTTTGACGTTCATTGTTCATGTTGGATAATTGTGACCATCAAACACGAGTTCATCGAACTTTGATCGGTCATTGTATCCTATATAGATTTGATTAATTTACAATAGTTAAATTAAAAATCATTATGGTAATGTTGTAATAATGATGCATAATTTTGTAAAGTCAAGTTGAGACTTTAAGTACATAGTGTGGATCTTAAATTATGTAGTTAACATGTTAAAGATAATCACCAAATGTGGTGTAGATATCAAATTAGTAGGAGGCATAATTTGATATTTGTCAGTAGACACATATGTTCCTATTACCTTGTGTTATGCTAAATAGAATATTTGGAAGAACATGTTGAAGGTAATCATTAAATCAAGATGACAAAATACATATCTTACAGTAATTGTGGATAATCTACAAATATGTAGTAAATACCATTGTTCCATTACCTTTTGTTTCGCAAATATTAATGGAGGTAATCACATAGAAGGTAATCACCAAAATGGTGTAGACCTCAAATATAGTGATTTAACCTTTTGACAGTAGTCATTGAAAATGGTGTACACTATATTATAGCAATGATTTAACACTTTCACGGCAGTCACCAAAAAAATGGTGTAGACTGCACAGTAGTGGTGCGAGTAATTCGCGGTTATGACATTAACTGTAAATATCACAGTAGATTTTATAACAACCATGATCTTGTGTTATACTGATATTAGTTGAGGTTGCCACTTAAAATTTTGCATGAAAGTCCGCTTTTAATTACGCGCTTTGTGCTTTTATGAAGTAATTTTAGGCTTAAATCAAAATAGGAGTGTAGAACGTATTGAATTGCAATATAAAATAAATTACAAGAATTTAAAAGTGTAAAAAGGTAAAGACATGTTTTTAGGAATGCAGGGATGCGAACACATTGAACATGTTGCAAATCTAGCACTTATTGGGTCCAGAAATGCTTATTTATAAAAGTACATAAACTTGTACAATTATAAGCAAGTATATGGGCTATAACAAAAATAATACACATAGTACTATTCAAATGGGCTATTTATTGGAACCCTAGGGGCCTAAATAGAAATAGCCAACCACTAAATTTTTTCTTTCTGACCTAAAATAAATTTAGGCTGAAGCCCTTATATCATTTTGGTACAAGGTGGTAGAGGGGGATTTTTTTTTTCATATGGCACATGGGCTAAATAAACCTAGGCCGCAGCCCGGGCAGGTATTCGGCCCAAAGGCCCATGCGGACTCCCGTCACCCCACCCCATATAGAAACCCTAACCGCACGCTCCCCCCTATTGTTGGGCGAGATGCGACATTGCCCGCCACTTAGGACCGCCCATCTACACGCTATCGCCGTGTGACTGTCGTCGGTCAGAGCATTGATGCCGTAGTGGTGTGTGGTGTAGTTTGCTGGTGCATCACCACGTCGCATGGAGCAGCCGCATCAGATGGGACGGTGGCCGTGAGGAGCGGTGGTGTGGTGGGTGGTACGACCGCCGGCGCATCGGCCCAATCGGATCTGCTGTCGGCTCTGATGTGGTGCACCGCACGGGATCTGCCGTTGGCTGTCATGGACGGTGGGGCGGTCGCTACTAGAGTGCGGGCGGCACCGATGCCATGCTGGTCAGGTGCCGCTGCTGCTTGGGCTGGTGGTTGCCGCTGGTTGGGTGGAGCCCTGTCTTGGAGGAGTGCCGACTGGAGAGAAGCTCGTTGGCCAGCTTTGGATCGCGCTTCGAAGGAGCACCATCCGAGGGTGATGGATCCACCGTTGGTTCCGGCCGCCGTTGCTTGAGTGCAATCACCGTCAAAGAGGGATGGCCGATTAGGGATCCGCCAGATCTGGGCTCTCTGACCTCGTATGTAGTGTGACGACTGGGGTAGCCATCGAGGTTGTCTCACATGTAGGTGGCCCTGCATGAAGTGGCACCGCGGATTGGGCTTGAAGTACCACCTATGGAAGACGACATCCTTGTGCGGGGTGTCATTTGGAGACGGCAGATGGAAAAGCACCAGTGAGGTGAAGGTGTGGACGGTGAATGGCATGAAGAGCCACGCGCAAGAGGCACGCTGATCCGATCAAATCGGATATGTTGTCGCTGTAGACATGAATCAAAGGATGAAGATTAGATTGCTCCGTGTCTCACCTTCGTGCATAATTTTTTCGTCCTATGTTCTCTTGTCTAATTGCTCCATGATGCTCACCATGATCGATCGATTTCTTTGATGTTCGTCCGTCAGTGTCTGCCTTCTGTTGAAGATCAGCCTAAGAATGGTGTAATCGATGGCTGATTTGGTGCAGCGCCCGGGCCACTCACCATCTTCCAGACGCAGATTGATGATCTCTTGGAGAAGACGAAGCCATGGTGATGCTTACATTGCACGTGCGGCCTTCTAGGGGAGGCCTTCGTGCCTCTTTGTGTTTGTTGTTGCGATTGCTCAGTGGAGATCATCGTGTTGATAACGTATTGCGGTGTGAATTGTAATAAACAGTAGAAAGTAGATTGAGATAGAGATTAGAGAGTGTAATTGCTTGTATTTATTGATGAGAGAGTTTACATATTTATACATGATAAATGAACATGATGAGATGATATCTATTAGAGAGATACCTCTTACTAATAGACGTACCTCTTGATAATTGATCATATAATTATATCTAAAAGGTATCTATTCATAATAGAAACTACGGCTCATATGCAAAAGCAAGCAGCGTCAGGGATTAAACCATTACACACAAAATGGTTCTTTTTTGGCGATTTGGTCTGACTGTTTTGGCCACTTGGTAGGTTTGATTCGATACGTCGACTTTTGCCTAGTACTTGGTCTAGGTAAACATTTTTTAGGGCATTATATATGTAGTTGGTGACCAAATTGAAGTAATATCTGCATTATAAAACACTGTAACATATATAACATTCATTTGGAGTTCAGCATATCTGATTTTAGCTTAATTCACTGTTCGTATGACCAAGATTTAACCAGCCAAAATCAATGGAATCACCCATAACGGACTTTGGAAAGCTTTTTTTTTTCTTGAAAGGAAATTTATTCTCTCTTTTTTTCTTGGAAGAACTTTGCTAAACAGTTTTGCATTACCTGATTTCCAGTGTATCTTGTTGATTTCAGACTCGTGTGTCTTGACGACCAAGAACAGAGTCTGCTATAGTGCTATGTATCTCATCCCTCGCATAAGCATGTATCCATGGCTGTTGCAACAGACAACTACAGATCTTAATTGTCAAAAGATGCAAGGTTCTGCTGACCTTGTAAGTTGATTATATCACCGTATTGTTCATGCATCCGTACTCCCATGTCTAATGAAACTCCTTGTTGTCAACCAGAGTTTTTTTACCATTAAATAAATTTACGAAGGTCACCCGTAAACATAATTTATAGGATATATCAAATATACTAGATAAAATACTCGTAAAAATGGGTTTTTTTTACAGGTCCACCAGTAGATCCGGTGATATATCGGATATACTGGGGCGGGATTTTTTTTTCCTCAACTTGTGATATGATTGCGTTAGTCTGTTAAGTAGTTTTGCTGGAGACTTGAGCGACATGGAAAGAGTTGGTTAATCTGGGTCAGTATGACGCGTATCGCGTGATCTCGACTCCCTGAAAACTTCTCGTAGAACTCGATGGACGCAGAATTATACTCGTCGATTACATGTCAGCGATGATATAGTTAAGAAATCTCTAGCAGTAGTACGTATCATATCACCGTTCAAAAGTACAACGATCACAAACCTAGGAATGAAAAAAATAGAACGATCGATTGGGAGAGCTTTGGGCTTGGATTGCCTATCACAGGTCTGAGCTACGATTAGGCCAAGTTTGTGGAGAACTCCTAGCATCTCTTGTGTTCTTCTCCTACGAACTGTAGCAGTCTCAGTTTCAGTCTTTTACCCAGTTACCACTCCTTTCAAATTGATGAATTCGCTGACGCAGCCGCAGAATTTGTAACCACTAAACACTGAATTTCAAACCTCTGATCAATTTTTCCGCGGTCCGATGTTCTACTTCAGTGACTTCCATGGTCGATATCCCTAGATATTTTTGCAATTTGATGTGATATGCGACGATAACGACATTGGTTAGCTTATAATACGCAAGAGGAACAAGCTAGTGCAAATAATGGAAGGACTTATAGCTTAGCATCACTTTATTGGCTTCCTGCCAAACTGAAATTATTGTACTCTTGCTACTGTTCATATTGGTGTTGATTGTCTTCAAGGTACGAAGAACATTGCCCTCGAGAAAAATCCAGGGTGAAATTTTTGCCCTGCGCTGAAAGATAGACGTACTTGTGCATTTGGAAATGATCAAAAAATTTGAGTTCAGATTGCACTAGTCTTCAGAGTTCACCAGGCAAAGGTGTGAGAACTGACAAATGCAAGTCTACATGCTTCAACTAACCATGTATTGATATTTGCTTTTAAACATTTGCTTGACATCATGAGATTAATCAGTCCTATATCTCCCAATATATAGCAATACTTCTAACCTTGCAGAGTTGTTAGTCCAACTAATCCTACGCAGATTCAAACATAAAAGAAAACCAAGAAAGAAAATATGAACTTTCCTAAAGCCAATTTGCTTTCATATTCTGGCTCTTTGGAGCACTGGTCAATATGCACGTCAGACAACAAAATCATTGATATGTTTTTATAAGTTTACATTACTTTCGCCATAAAACGACTGGCCCCTTCGCTTAAAGCTAAAAGCAAATAAGCAAGAACGGTAAAAGCCTATTTGGAACACATGTCAATGAAAAAGGCAGGACCAAAAAAATAATAAATTACTAGACGTTATGTTCAATATAACCTTAAAAGAATATATAAAACATGGGAATAATGCTGTAGAGATGTTGGGATGCTCCATGGGAATTTTAAAATAAAATATTTGATTAATGGAGGGGTGAGGGTAGACAAAGATTAAAATCGCCTCGGATTTTCAGAAAGAAGAAGAAGATAGGCTTAAGCCTTTGTTTAAAATCCCCGAAAATAAAGTGGAGAAGAATATTTCCCTAACAAAGATAATTTTTTGGCATCATTCGTACAATCCCAAGAGGCACCATATGGAATTTTGCTACAGTACTCGAGTCCTCCAAAATTTCTCGTTTGGCTGCCTTGTCTGATTAGCTTTCCAGTTTCCAAGTTGGCTGCCTGGCTGGTGTTGCTTTCAGTTTCAGGTTTGGTGATTACCGCACGAACCTCTAAGCTGGCAGGAAATAAGTTATAAGTAGCGATGCATATGCGTTCTCCTGTAGCATCATAGGACTGTTATTTATCTATAACGTACTCCATCTGGTTGCAAATGTAGGTCATTTTAGCCTCTTTAACTATTCTCTAAATATAAGTTATTCTCGAACTTATATGTATTTTTTCTCTTTTGTTCTTGTCTTACCCTTGTTTAATAAATACTACCACTCTCATAAATAAATGAGTTATCTTTTCAATGCAGAATAAATGAAGAACAATAAAGTTATTTGATCTACTTTCTTAATCCTTGTGCATAAATCTAAAATAACTTACATTTGCAATCGGAGAGAGTATATCTCAAAATAGTGAATCTTATCTAAATAAAAAATTATTTTACATGTTTATTACTTAGTATATATGATTAATATTAGGTGGATCTCACCACCACCGTAAAATCCACATTAAGTAGTGACCATCCAATAATACTACATGAGGATGCATCTATAATACTGCTACCTAGAATCTATTATATATATTAAATGGCTAAAAATTGGAATATAATTCTATAGTCAAATAGCTGTAGGTACTGTTCATATGAGTCTAACGTATATGTATGTATGTATGTATATATACACATATTTTTTTTAAAAAATTCAAAAAAATAGCAAAATGAATAATAATTATATTGATAAATCAGCTAAAATAATCTAAAATGTATAGGAAAATATCTAAAACTCAAAAGAATATGAAACAAATTAGTTAGGTTCGTATTACTGTCGTCTACATGTTAAAATTATGTACATATATGAAAGTATCACTATTTTTTTTATAATTAAATGAATATGTTCAATATTGATAAATTCATAAATAAATATTGAGATACCTAAAAAATAGTGAATCTATTTCTTTTAATCTTTTTTTATCATGCTCTGTAAAAAAATAGATGCGATATAAGTGTGGCAATTCGCCAGTTTATTTCCAAGCTTTCAACTTTGTGTCCCGTGGATGGATGACTGGACCTTCTGGAATTTCGAATAAAGCATTCATGTTCGCCGGCCTGTAACACGGGGGCCTCTTTCCATCATAAGGGATTTTGCAGAACATTCACAGATGATATTTCCAAAGAGCGGTACGTAAAGCCGGGTAGATTATAAACAAGTACGCCCCTAGTGGAATTTTTTCTTTTTAGACTTTTTCAAAAACAATTTTATAAATGGATCATCCAGAAAATATTATTTAAAAATAAACTTTTTAAATGGCGTCACAACCTTTTAGCGCCGTTGGTGCAGTGCTTCACGTCAAGATGAATAGCAAGACGGCATAACCTTTGCTCCGTTGTCAGGCATGTGTAAAACAAATTGTCAGAACAAATTCAGAGCAGAGATGGCACTCGAGTGCTGAGCGGATTGAGAAAGCACACAGGCTGCTGGACATAACAATCCACATACTCCATGCTCCCCTCCACTTGTCTCTTTACGTATCTGTAAAGGCAGGAGGGCGAGAAGAGGGCAGGCAGGTTCGGACGAGGGCAGGCAGGGACGGAGCACGAGAGGAAATTTCCTTCCTCGGCATGTCGGGCATAGGGCGTCCGTGCTGGCGAGTGATGTACTCCTGCTGCTCGATGTGATGGACTCGTAGCCCCGTCGGTAGGGGCCGAGTGCCGACCCCATTCAATCCAGGCAAAATTGTAAAAACCACCCCAAATATCATTTGGATTTTGACTTTTCACTCTACAACTGATTTTGTTGCAAATGCCACCTTGTTAATTGTATATGGTTCAATTTCCATCCCATAACCAATTTTATTGCAAATACCATCCTGCTAATTGTGTATGGACAAGTTTACACACCCACCATGCAAGTGCTCAGTTGACTCGCTTGATTTTCATGGACACATAGCAGCGTCAGGCCACCTCAGTCAAGGATGTTTTAGATTCAGTGTGATGGGGGCATTTATCTTGTGCAAGATGATAATCAAGAGAATGGGTTGATGACCCCTAAGCTTATAAAGTGATCGGTTGCAACAACGACGGATCGTGCCACCGGTGACTTGACGTTGTTGGTCAGCCAAGCTAAACAGACGCAGCTCTACGTTAATGAAAATCGATTGAGTCAGCTGAGCACTTGCATGGTGGGTGTGAAAATTGAACCATACATAATTCGTGGGGTGGACCTAAGTGACATTTGAGGTGGTTTCTGCAATTTTGCCTTCAATCCAAAGGCGTTTAGTGGAAGGCTTATTTTTTTACCATAAAATCTATCATACTCTCTCTATTCAGAAATAAAAGACGTATTTCTTTTGGGCTTAGTCTTCGAATTTAGATTTTGATTAAGATTTTCTCATAAAATATATCATTTATAGCTGCAAAACATATATAATATAAAATTATTTCGAACTATGAACCTAGTTGTATAATTTTTATACACTAGACATTCTTATAATTTGATTAAATATTAATCAAAGTACATAATTTTTGACTTTTTCAAAAAGAAATGTGCATACTATTTCTGAACAAATGAATTATAGTATAATCCATTCAGTCAGTTTTGGATATGGATATAGTCACCATCATACTATTTTAACTACTCATTTCTAGTATAACATATATGCAAATATCGTAAATTTATAATACTATAAAAATATTATTCAAAATAAATCTAGCTCCATTCCGGTTTACCTAGCGTATAACTTTTGCATGCAAATTTCATATTAGGTGGCGCTTAAGGCTTAGGGAGATTAGTTTCCAATAACCCCTCTCGTATTCACTGACGATATCCCCTCGTTAATCTCTCAATAATCCCTCCAGCTCCTCCTTCCTCTCCTCCTCGCATGCAACAATTAATCTCTCCATGCTACTCCTCCCTCCATTCCCGGCCAAACAGCGAGCACGACTGCCATGGCAAGGATAAAGATGGCGGCTGGGATAAACAGCGAGTGCGATGAAATCTCTGCCATGGCGTGCGCGCTGATGATGTGGTGTGCGCATGTGGGTAGACCTGTTGTGCGTCGGCGGTGGAAGATAGCATGGACAGCGGCTTCGCTGCTGAAACCGATGATGGCGAGCACCAGGTAGAAATAGTGGATCCAGCCGCTATGGCTGTGGCGAAGGATTGGCTAAACAATGTCACTGAGGAGGAGTCAATGGATTACGTCACTAATTTCTTTGATGATGACGATGTTGAGGACAACGATACCCACATGAGCAAATACGAGGGTGACGACAAGGGCGCGGATGACGTTGAGGATGAGGGCGAGGATGAGGACATGTGTGGGCCTTGATTTGTCTACAGTGACCGGTGGCAAGACCATGGTACCGGCTGGCTGAGGACGAGAACAATGCTTGAAGTGCCGCAAAAAAACAAGGTCTCGAATATTGACGTCAGGAGAGTTCGGCGGCTGGCACATTAACCGAATGTCGAAACCATCAAACGAGCCTGCATGAACAAACTCTGGATCATTGACTACAATGTGCGTCTTCACATTATCCTGTTACATGAATACAGGGTTACCATGTTCCCTCACATGCCACTACGCCTTGATAGCCGGCAATAACTTGTTCACGATGTAATCACAGCTAACATCTTTGGTGATTGATGCCAAAAACCTTGGTTACTAATGTACCACAAGGCCTGTTCGCACTAGACCTCTGAGCAGGCTCCAGAAAGTGTAAGGAAATATGCCTATTTTTCCATCGAAGATCATGCTACCATCCATGTCAAACCTAGGTCTCGCAACTGCCGCTAGAAACATAACCTTTTCTATGAAGTTCTTACTTTGTGTGGTTCTTTTTGGATTCTCCTCGTCAAGCGCCAAATAGTATGTTTTTTTTGGCATGTACAGTAATCAAATTTTGTGTATGTAATCAAACTTTTTTGTGTGTATAGTAAACAAACTTACTCATTTCAGGGCTGGATGCAACATGCTCATTACCATTCTCGTCCATTTGAGCATGTTCTTCTTCCTCGGCACCATGGTTCTCCTCCCCTTGTGCGTGTTCTTTGTGCTCATGGCCACGCCCCGCATGTCCTCCTCTAATGAGTTCAAGTCTACCCTATCTGCGCCCAATGAACCCACTGCTCATGGTGACTCCGCTCCCGGCTAGTCTAGGCACACATTACCAAGGCTGGTGACTGCGCGACCGACATGTCCTTGTCCGGCGAGACCAAGGCTGGCTTGTCCAGTGACTCCGCATCCGCCGTCAACACGCCCTATAAACCTGTGGCCAACACGTCCTCACTCAGCAAGTCCAAGCCCACGTTGCCGACGTCTACCTATGCCATGGTCGCCACTACCTCCTTCTCCTTCTCGAACGTCGCCAAAATTACCTTATGTTAAACCAACAAGATCAACGTCAAAATCAATCCACGAACAACAAACAAATTAAGGGTACTGCAAATCGAATCGAACACTCACCTTCATCGCTATCAGCCCACTCAAGGTCGTACTGCAAATCGATCACCGGGCCCTCATAATCTACAATTTCGTTCCAATCAATCAGGGAAGAGTTGAGATCAAAATTGGCCATCTATTCAATTTGGAAGGAGAAGAGAGGAGTAGAGCTCAGTGCACATGTCTCTAGGAGAAGAGAGGAAAAGAGAGTACTCATAGTGATTATAGGTAGCGGGAGATTTATAAATTTTGAACTCTGAAAATTTCACCATGGCGAGCGCATGGCGATTCCTCATGCAGGATTTGGGCCATGGCGAGCGCAGGAGATCGCGCGGCGAGGCTCGGTCCACATGCAGAAATTCCGTTGGCGCATGCAAGATCGTGGCACAAGATTTGTTTTCATGCAGGGCGGTTTCGGCTGCGCGAGAGTTTAACAAGGAAATTAACTGTTGTGCGGGAGGGTAGATTCGTCCGAAATTTGAACGCGCTGGGCGTTCTTAGTCTTAACGAAAACACTAATACGCTAGGTAGATCGGAATGGAGAGGGAGTATACTATTTTCAACAGTTTAATCAAAATATTTAAAAGGATATTAATGATCAAAGTTTAACCGTATTGAGTGCACGCAACCTAGAACAATAATTTTTTTACTAGAAGGAGCATATATTATGCATGTATCATGAAAATTGTGCCAAATAGTATTTTTTTTAAAGCCTAAAAGATGTGAGAACAAACATTTCAACAGAAACGTGAATTCAAGGAACAACGACAGACACAGTGTCTGAGACACGTTGGTCAAACATAATGCACGACGTAGCTTGCCAAGTCCAAACACCGTCAACAAAGGAGTACTCCTACGTGCACACATCTGGCGCCTGGGCAGCTCTTCAAACACTTGCATGCTAAACAGGAGAAGGCTAGCTACACCCTGACAATTGGAATAATTATCTGGTTATGGCCGACGATAAATTGTCACAGTAGCATGGCACTGTGCTGTAATACAGGCTCAATCCTATCTTGCCACTTTACATGTCGTGACCAATGGCCTCTGCCCGGCAGGGAGCCGGTCGTGGTCGTCGGAGCAACGCCGAGCCGGCCGGCCGGCCGGCCCATTTCGGCACGTTGTTTTCGCGGTGCGTCGAGCGGGTAACCCCACTAGCGTGTGCGTGTTCGGGCGTCGGGGTCAGGGGTTCGGGGCGCCGTGCCGCCGTTGCTTTCCGCTCTCGAGCCGATCGACGCTGGTCCAGCCGACCCCCACGGCGGCAGGTTAGGTTGCAAGGGATCCTGCATTCCTGCGTGCGTGCGTGTAAGGACCCGAGAAAATGTACATGCCCGGCTGGCAGGGCGGCTGCTGGTCGCCTCGGGCACTTTGAATTGATTTTTTAAATAATATTATTTTATTAAAAACTTATAAAATAATACTTAAGATATGATATTTGAAGAAATAAATACCTGTTGCCCTGAGGCCCACATGCGCGTTCGAATAGGTATTGTGTCCCACAAACTATATTTAAAAAAAATCATAATTTTTGCATATAAGCTCATATGAAGATAAGTCTTTCCATAAAAATTGTACCAATCAATGATATCTACAACTTTATAGTTGAACATTTTTATATTTAAACCGCTTTAGATGCTCAAAAATAGTTATAATTTTCAGATTAAAAAACTAGATTTGAAATTTGTAACCACTTTTTGGATATGTAAACACATACAAATATAAAAGTGTTTAATTACAAAGTTATAGATATCATAGGTAGGTATCATATAAAGATTATCTTCATCCGAAATTATATGAAAAAATTATAATTTATTTTAAAATATTATCTACGAGGCATAAGACCTGTCGGCAAATGGAGTGCCCACAACCCCTGAGGCTCACTGTCACATAGCATATCAGCATGTGGTGTATCTATTTCTGTAAATATCAGATTTTAGGTATTATTTTTTGCAATTTCCAATAAAATAATATTATTCCAAAAAAGTTCATTTGAATTCGTGTCGCTTTGTTTATGCTTTCCGGAGTAGAACTTTCATGTGTTGAAGGTATTACTTCACTCGTGGAGACACGAGTGCCAATCGACTCTGGATTTACTGCTACTAATAACAGCTAATTTTCGAAGAGAGGGAGAGATTTCAGTGGTTCCTATAACACGAAGTTTGCAGACAGTCAAAGATATCGAAATCTTGAACTTCATGCCGCTTACCATCGATTCTGCAGAAAGGTTTTGGCAGGTTCAATGGCTTCTCAGGTCTCAGGTCCTCAGCTACTTTCCAAAACAAAACAAATTGTCAAACGACAAAGCGATACGCTGCTGCTTCCGTTCACAAAAAAAGAGAGAAGTGGCACTTAAGAAAAAAGTCGAAAAGAAAACTTGATTCTTCATGGAGGATAGAGATTTTGAATTGTTCATCACAACGGAAACAATCACAGTAGAATTTTCAATACATGTGTCGAGAATTTATTCCTGATAATATATACAGGTTCGGGTTTTCGGTTGTAGTAATACCTACGTCATGTGTGAATGATTATGTGTATGTATTCCCTCGAGTACAGACATATGTGGCTAACCCATTACAAGGAGTAGATCAAATCAAATCTAATCTGGGGTTAAAGTCGTTGAGTTTCTATTGCGCTAAAGTCTTGATGCCTGCTTCTAATAGCCGAGAGAAAAAGAGTCTCCCCCGAGTGGTCGTCTCCTCTTTATATAGGGGTGATGTACCAATACTATCAAACCGTAGTTGATAGAGAGTTATTTTTCTTATCGTTCAAGTAGATAGATCTGTCTTGGATAATAGTCTTTTCGAGTTAGGTAAGCAATCGAGATCTTCCAAGTATACGCCTTCTATATTCCGGACGTATCAGGTACCGTGGATTTAGTTCCATAATATCCGGAGTTGTTAAATATGTTCACGACATACTCCGTCTGTATACTTCTTATAAGTATATACCCCATAGCTAGATATTCGACAGTAGCCCCTAACTCTACTCAGCAGAGAGGATTTCTACAAGCACCCACTTGAGTACCGCCAAGTCTAAGTTTGATCGAGTAAGGTAGATGGAACTCACAGTCGAAAGAATCGAATAAAAAGATGCTCTGTTCCGAGTATCGAGTGGAAACACTTTTGGATCGAGCGCCCTACTGTTACCTACACTTGAGACTCAATAAGGGCTAGCAGTATCGACTTCTCGACATTCGTTTCTAAGTAGAGTTAAAAAACCTTTCAAATTTTGAAACAATGGGTATATGCACATTAAATACGATTAAACGGGCGTGTAGAGATAGATTCACATGGCACCATCATCCTACTTTTCACGCAGATCAAAGCGTCACAATTTTTATCCGAAGTAGAAACAATTTCCGAGTCTCATCTTGAGGCAAGGCCTATTTAATTATCTGAGGGGAGAACTTCATCGTCATTGTCTTAGCCTCGTTGCCTCCTCTGCAGTCTCGCCATTCGAATTCATTCACCATTATTCACATTCTACTCATGGACTCCATCTTTCACTTTGGTTCTTATGGCGGAAACTCCCGATTGGGCGACTTTGCCTTTAGGGGTGCTTAACACTATCTCAAACAAACTGCAACATCTAGAAGATTTCACCTTCTTCCATTGTGTCTGCACCTCATGGCGTGGGGTGCGTAGGATGGTGGAATTTGCTCTTTAAATTCTGAAGGGATCCTTCATGGACGAGGATAGCTTGGTGGAGGTCCATCGCCTGCGAAGTGAAGCAATTTTTGACCTTTATTTTCAAGGTTTAGTCAGCGATAGCTGGGAGATGATTGGAGCCTCGAACGGGCTCTTGATTCTCATCAAGTGAGGGTGTCAGATCAAATGTAGGGTAATTAACTCAGTGACCGAATGGTTCTGTAATCTCCTATTGCTTTCCTATGATGCATTCTGAGTGAACCTGAAGGGGTTCGTAATACAAAAGGATGGGAAATTATTCATCATCATTATTCTGAGGATGTCATGCTTTCATCTTCAGATAACGAAAGGAGTGCACGTTTATCTTATCAATGGACCACCACAGTGGTTTCAGATATCTAGTGGCAAGTTTTGGTGGCGTATTTCGGATTTTTTTGGATGGAGTGGCTTCGAGAGATCCATCGGGAGCTATGGTGACATTGGAACAATCGATGTTCGATTTTAAAATCTGGCAACCAAGTATGAGTGGTTCTTGACTGCTTATGGTTGAGTCTCGCGTGTTTTTCCTGAAGGTTGGTGAACAAATTGATGATCCAACCGAGCACAATTGCATTGACGCTGGTTTCCCTCTACGCATTCGGTGATGACATTTGGGAGCCACTAGAATGAGAGGTTATTCCTTGGGTGAAGAAATATCAATTCTGCTAGGCATGACCTCCGAAATCGTACTATCAGTACCCGGAGTTACCAACCCTGATTGAATTCTTAGCTTCCACCGAGTGAGCTTAGATTACCACTGGACGATTATGACGTGCTTGAAGTTTCCTATCATGACGAGGTTTTCAGGACTGTAAAATCTCTTGAGGGGAATTTCAAGTGGCGTTCTTGTAAATGTATATCACCGAAGCTTTCTACTTAGTTGAGTAGTAGGCTTTTTGGTATGTTTTTGTCTGATGGTTGCAATGAAATATTGCTGATATTTTGCCTATCTAACATGATATTGTCACTATTTTCTTATTGATAGAATAGAGTTTGCATGAGTAGGTGTAATCTTGATTCGTAGGTGTGCAGACCACTTTCAAGACTTATTGATCGAATATTCATTGATATCTAAAAACTCAACTAGACAAACGATTAGAAATATTGGCCCTCGAGTAATCACTTGAGACAAACGTAAGAATAAGAAATAGATATAGTGTAAAACTAGGAAGATAAAATAATGATACCCTTTTGTAAACTTTCACTGACTTGCGCGCTTGACCAGCGTATGGACATGAACCCGACAGAGAACACACATGAGATCTACTAGAATTTTAGAACCTTTTTTAGCTGTTAGGCATGAGATGTCTGGCAATCTCTTATGCCATTATGCTTTATTAGGTGTAGTTGTTTGCCATCAATTCAACATAAGCCTCTATTGGCTCTTATCCAAAGCAATCGATGCAAAGTCAGATAAACTTTTGCAAAAGATATATACAAAATTTACGAAAAATATGGTATTATTATGTAGCCCTCGACTATATGGTCGAGAAAAAGATTACTCAATCTAAGAGTATAAAGGAACATACCTATGTTATTGAAAGTGTATGGTGTTTTAGCCCTCAACTATCTAGTAGATGACTGGATCGAGTAAAGAGTAAAGCCGTAGCATTGAAAGTATGCGATGTAGCTACCGACTCTCTGTTTGATGTGATAATCATATAGAGCATATGCACCAAAATATACTTGATGTGACCCTTGTGCCTTTGCTCCATGACTGAATTCGAGTAGAATGTGGAGCATAAGCAATGGCATTATACGATATCCCTTCTGTCCCTCAGGTTAGTATGATAACAAAAAAAAGTGAAGCAAGAAACACCAAAAAAGTATGATATAGCCCCCGACTCTCCACTCGATCCCTCGATAGCTGGATCGAGTGGAGAGTAGAGCATAAGCATTGACTTCCATTTATCGACCACGTACTCAAAGACTCTAGCCCCAGAGCGGTTGGTTGAGATTATGTTATGGTCATCAGGTGTATTCAAACTGCCGAATATGTGAGCATTAAAAACCCACTCCCGCTTGTGCTCGTGTTCACAGCAACCTTTGATTTGACGTTCAATAATGACCGCGCACCTCTCTTTGCAGAGATTGGACAAGTCACAATGTGTCAGTGACGCCTCAACTTCCGTCAGACATGCCACGCAATCGAGGCGGCCTCGCTCTCACGCCTAGTGATATCGGATCTTGACAGCTCCGTGTGTATAGTGCGACCTATTTCTATGACTATAAATAGAGACAAAACTGAGACTGTTGGTTTTTCACCCTGTCCCCTTCCTTTCCCCCTACACGCCTAGTAGAACTTGTAGAGGTTGAAGCCATGGCCTCCACTCCACCGTCATCTCCCAAGCCCAATCTAGAAAGTGAAGAGATATAATTTCTCACGCCAAGGCCCATCGCCATGGTTCCTTCAGGAGTCATCATCGTTTCTTCCAACAGGGAGGAATCGATTGAAAGACCTAAGAGGAGAAAGAACAGAGTTTTCGTCGGAGGTCACTGACCCTTCACCCGCCACCTCCAACGAACGAGTGACACAGGACTCGGTGACACAATCCACGCAGGAGGGAGATGAAGATGGTGGTGATCTTGATGAGGACATCAACCAGGTCGCCGACAAGGTCTTCAATGATGGAGCCTCCGAACCTCCGATGTTAGAGAAAGTGCAGTTGTCTTCTCCATCGATAACTTCTAGATCGTCTTCACGCCCTATGGAGGGCCACTTGGCATCATCAACGCCGGTCAGCAGCTCCAGTAGCGTCTTCGCCTACGCCACTCTCCCTGACCCTTACACTGATCGACGTCTAGTTCCTGGTGTGATCAGCTGTCGTTCGAGGGATGAGTATAGAAGGTTCCTCTACTCGTTCAAGGGGGAGTGTGACCTGCACTATTTGCAAGAGCTAGGCCAATATTTTCTGTCAAATTTGCACTAGCCACATAGGTTAGATGAAAAAAAGTTTATAATTGAGCAGTTAATTGAATCAAATGTAATTTACCTTTTCTATGAATGAAACTTTCGGAGTTGGTCGATATTGTATCAGTGCTCGAGTATCTCACCGTTTGGAGTAGATAGCTGCACTGATTCAGGTCGGGTAACTTCGACCATTATATAGGATCCTTCCCACTTGGGTGATTACTTATGGCGCCTAGCCTATTTCTGCACCATTTGTAGAACAAGTTCCCCAGTAATGAGTTTTCTAGATTGGATCTTTTGACTATGATACTTACAAAATACTTGTTGATACTTAGCTGCTTGAATAGATGCTCAATCGCGATACTCCTTGAGTAAATTGATGTCGTTCGCTCATAATTACTCTTGCTCTTCCTCCAAGTAACGTTCCACTCATGGTGATCTGAACTGTAACTCAGTAGGGAGCACTGCCTATGCTCCATAAACTAAATAAAATAGAGTTTCACTGGTGGCCTTGTTAGTCAAAGTATGAACGACCTATAGTACCGAGGGAAGTTCTTTCACCCAACGTTTCAAGTAAGCCTTTATCCTGTCGAAGACTCGAGTTTTCATGCCCTGCAAGACTATACCATTAGCATGTTCAGCTTGACCGTTACTTTATGGGTGAACTACTGAGGCGAAACAGGTTTTGATACCAATTTTTTCATAGAATGCAGTGAAGGTCCCACTTCTGAACTGGCTACCGTTATCCATAATTGTCTGATGCAGAATATCAAATCGAGTAATTATACTCCTCATGAACTTCTTAGTCGCTTCTACGATTATCTTTCCCATGGGCTCGGTCTCGATCTACTTAGTGAACGTGTAGATAGCCACGAATAGGAATTTATAACCATCTTGGACCCTTGGGAACGGTCATAGGATATCCAAGCCCCAGATAAAGGTCAAGAAAGAGGAATTGTTTGCAGAGCTTGGGTTGATCGAGTGGTCCATATTCCAAAAAATTGGCTATGCTCGCACTTTTTGACCATCTCGGAAGTATCCTGGAGGTCAGTCGGCCAATGGAATCTTTAACGAAAAGTTTTTTTGACCAAGATACAGTAAGACACATGATTACCACACATGTCTCCATGGATATAGAATAATATTTTCTTGCTCTCTTCCTGCATGATGCACTTTATTAAGATTTTGTTAACCCCTTTCAGTAGAGCTTGCTATTTACCAAAGCGTAAAGCCTGGACTGACGAGCAATTTTCTCTACATATATCATCATCACGGATGTCTCGACCTTCGAGATATGCTTGGTATGGAGTCATCCAAGTCGCTTCGCGTTCGAGTAGTGCAGCATCCATGTCTGGGGGTTCTGCCTTGCTGACTGGACCAGACTGCTGGTTGAGTTGGGCAGCATCCGTTCGTCGAATGGTCAGAACATATGGTTTGAGGAGTTACTCAACGAAGACTCCTATGGGTACCGGAGCTCGGGAAAAAGCGAGTCTACCAAGTTCACCGCACCAGAGTTATCATTGTTGATGTGCGTTACTTCTAACCCTTCGAACTTCTGCTCGAACTTTCACACCTCGTTCATGTAAGCTGTCATGTTGTTGTCCATTCGACGATAAATTCTGCTAGTACTCTTGACTTTACACTTGTGCGTGGCACATATCCGACATCGAACTTATTGAGCTTGACCTTCCACTGCGCGATTGGTTCAGTAGCCTCTCTATTGCGTATGATATCCTTCAGCGGATATGTCATCACGACGGTGATCTTGTGTACTTGAAAATAGTATCGTAGCTTCTGGGAAGACATCAATACTGCATATAACAACTTATGCACTTGTGGGTAACATAGCTTAGCGTCATGTAGGACTTTGCTCATATAGTAAACAGGTTTCTAGACCTTGGCCTTTCTTTTAGGGTTTTCCTGTTCGACCACCAGGACCGTGATTACAAGTTTTGGGGTTGCTGCAATGTATAAAAAGAGCTATTCTTTTTCGTTAGGCTATGTAAGAATTAACAGAGACAATAAATACCTTTTTAAATCCTAGATGGCGCACTCTGATTCTTCCACTCAAACCGGTCGTGTTTATTCAATAGCTTGACGAAAAGCATCCCTCGCTCGCCCATGTTAGAGATGAATCGACTAAGTGCTGCAATGCATCCTGTTAATTTTTGAACTTCTTTCAGTGTTCAAGGCGACCACATCTGATGAAGAGCTTCGATTTTGCCCGTATTGTCCTCAATGTCTCGACTTAACACTAGGAACCCGAGAAGCTTACCAGGCAGAATGTCGAACATGTATTTTTTGGGATTAAACATCATACAATACTTCCTGAAGCTGTCAAATGTTTCCTTGAGATCGATGACTAATGCATCTTCGGTTCTGGACTTGAGTACAATATCATCGACATACACTTTTACATTGTGCCCAATTTGTGGTTATAAACAGTTCTGAATACAGTGTTGATAAGTAGCACCAGTGTTTTTTAAACTGAAAAGCATATTTACATAGCATAATACACCAAAAGGAGTGGTAACAACAGTTTCTCCTCATCCTCTATTTCCATGCTAATTTGGTGATACCCCGAATAGGTATCTAGAACACATAGTAATGCATAACCTGCCATGGAGTCGACGATCTGGTTGATGCGAGGAAGAGATAAAGGATCCTTGGAACATGCTTTGTTGAGGTTAGTGAAGTCGATGCATATTCTCCATTTGTAATTGGCTTTCTTAATGAGGACAGGATTCGCCAGCCATGCAGGAGTTTGCCGACCTCTTCTCGGATGGCTTGCTTCCTATCCTCCGCAAATCTTCGCTGCTTCTGCACCACGGATTTTGAGTCAGGCTTAACAGCTAGTCAATGCTTGATCACCTCCCTAGGGACTCCGGACATATCGGACGGTTGCCACGCAAACACGTCTTGGTTTTCCCGGAGTAAAGTGATGAGCTCGAGTTCCTATTTAGGGTCGAGGTTAGTCCCAATCTTAATCGTCTTGGCTGGTTCAGACAGGTCGAGGGGTATTGCCTTGACACCACCATCAATCTTTTTGTCGTTGGTGTCGTTGCTGGTCTCACCCTTGGTGCCATCGTTGTACTTGGAAGTATCAGTAAGACTTACAAGCTTGGAGTCCCTGATCTCAATGGTGGCTTGATGCTTCTAACACTTGGAATTTGCGCCCTTAGAAGTGGTTGCCGCTCGACTGAGGTGCTCGACCATGTTCAAGCTCTGCTTATCGCATTTGATTGCTGCACGCTGATCTCCTCCAACAATTGGGACTCGGGATCTTGATCGTCTGGTATGCATAGTGCACCATTGCTATAAACTTACCTAGCATTAGGCGGCCCAAGATCACATTGTACGTCATCTCGAAGTCCGCTACATCGAAGGTAAGCTTCTCTGTACGAAAGTTGTCGGGCATGCCAAATGTAAACGACAACTCAATCTGGACCAGGGGTATGGTCGATGAGTTGGGGGTTATGCTATGGAAAGGCTCGACTCCCGCCTTAAGCTCCGACCTTTGAACTCCCATCTTATTTAGGGTCTTGGCAAAGATGAGGTTAATTGAACTACCCCCATCGACCAAGGTTCGGGGAACCAAAAATGTTGAGGATAGTCGGCTGGATCACAACCAGGCATGGACCATGGTGTGAAACTACAGGCAGATGATCAACTTGATTGAAGGTGATCGGAACCTCTGACCACTTGAGGTATTGAGTAGGCCTAGTCATAGCCAACTTGACCTCTCGTTCAACCGCCTCGTACTTCCTCTTAGATTCATACACGACGGATCCTCTGAAGTTGTTTGCTAGACTTTGTTGGCCTCATGAAATTCGGGCTCACTGTTAATTTTTGGCTTGTCCTGTTTGTTGTTATGCTTAGTAACAGCGGTCTTGAGATTTTCATCAAACTTCTTTTTGATGACATGGCATTTGTCGAAGTCGTGTTGGCTGGTGCCACTTATCAACGGTGTATTTAGAACTGTTTACAACCCCAAATTGGGCGAAATTTAGAAGCGTATGTCAATGTTATTACAGTCAAGTCCAGAACCAAAGATGCATTGATCGTCGATCTTCAGGAAGCATTCGACAGCCTCAGGAAGTATCGTATGATGCTTAATCCCAAAAAATGCACATTCTGCGTTCCGTCCGGCAAGCTTCACAAGTTCTTAGTGTCAAGTCGAGGCATTGAGGCCAATCTGGGCAAAATTAAAGCTCTTGACCAAATGCGATTGCCTCGAACACTGAAAGAAGCTAAAAAATTAACAAGATGCACTATAGCTTTTAGTCGATTCATCTCTAAAATGGATGCCTTTAGTCAATCTGTTGAAAAAACATGATTGGTTCTAATGGACGAAAGAAGCGTAGCGCACCTTCTAGGATTTTAAAAGGTATTTATCATCTTCGTTAATTGTTACGTCGCCTAATGAAGAAGAAGAGATCTTTGAACGTGTGGATCTTTCAAGTAGCCATCTTCCCGAGAAGATCCATGTCTCGGATGCCTCGCTTGAAGGCAAGGATGACTAACTCATCGAAGATGTTCGAGATCGTATTACACCTATTGCTGAACCGACAAATGATATCTCAGAGTAATTTGTCTTGACCCTGGTTCAGCTGATGGAGGTCGTTCTCTGTTCCTGGGTGCTCGAATATGCCTTAGAAGTTGGCTATGAAGTGAGCCTTTTACTCGGCCCATGATCTAATCGAGTTAAGAGACAGGTTCAACAACCAGGACCTAGTAGGTTCATCGAGTGCGATTAGCAGATAATTGGCCATTAACTTGTTGTCTTCGTCTGTTGCTCGAATAACTGTGGTATAGATTTATAACCACTCGTTAGGGTTAATCTTCCCATCGTACTTATATATCGGGCCTGCCTTGAACTTCTCGTGCCATCGTATCGACCGAAGCTCATATATGAAAGCTTCGCAGCCTCCATCGAATTCTTCAGGAGATGAGGGAGGACTATCACGCATGTTCCTTCGAGCAGGGGAGTTACGTTAACCATCTCGTCTTGGAGATCTACTATCGTAATAATGGTGGTCGTCCTTCAAGCGTTTCTCACGGTCATTGTCTATCACTGTACATATATCATACCAATAGTGAGGAATATGATTCCTCGGGTCTTCTTGGTTGCTGCGCATATGGATAGGACAGTTACAGTTTGGCCCGCAAAGTAGTGCTCAGGCTCGATTACTCGAGCTTCCCGCCTGGGACCCTCGACTTGGGGATGCTTGTGTCTGTGGTTCCTTGAGCTAGTGCCTTGCTAGCTGGAGTGCCTAGAGTTACTAGGATTGTTCGCTTGAGCAGCTTGGATCTAGGCCACATCGAGTAGGGCCCTAACCTGATTAACCGTAGGGGTTAAAGGATGCATTAGATCCAACTCTGGAAGGGATCTTAGAATTAGATGGGCTCCCTGGATATTAGCATCCGGAGTGCTAAAAACATCGTTGCCCAAACTTGGTTGTGGTCGAGACGATGTTGCTCTGCGATCGTTATTATGAGATAGCTTGTTCCTCGATGCTTGAACCATTGGCGGTGGAGGTTTGCCCACCGTAAGTTGTCGTTGAAGACCAGGAGGTATCTGACTTCCTACGGTCCGTCGATGTAGAGTTATGTTAGGGACACGTAAAACTCCAGCTACAGATGTCTCTAGCGGTACTTCACCAGCAATGTCGGTACCAAGAGTGACGGTTACCGTTGCTGGATCCTTAGGAATTTTCGTGCAATTGTTTACCACGGTGTTTGGATCTACCACTATTGGGTCAGCAGGTGGGATATCGACTCCTCTGGCTACGAACATAAATCGATCTATTCGGCTGCTCTGGTTGGCGGCGGTGTCATCATCACCACCCTTATCACTGTCGGTGTCCATGCACTGGAAAACATTAGGCTCCTTAGGATCCCATTCGAGATGTCCTACCTCACGGTATGTGTCCAATAGCCTAGACTCGATAATACCGGTGCGGATCAGTTCACTTTGATGGTCCCAACAGAAGATCATAGTTCTGATTGCGATCTCCAATCCAACTAGGGGCGATTCGAGGGTGATCGCTGTTGACTCGAAGTGGTCGTAGAAGCCGGCGTCGGAGAATCCAGTGCCGATATGCACTTGAGACACAGTCGATACTGAAAAGCAGAAAACCCCTACCTTGCGCACCAGTTGTCGAGGATTTGTTCCTGACAATGTGTCCAGAAATAATAAGGTTATCCTTATGGATCAAAGATCGAACATGAAGCGAGACACACACAATGTATACAGGTTCAGGCCTTCAGTTGAAATAATACCCTACTTCATATGTGGATGATTATATGTATGTATTCAATCGAGTACAAGCAATGCGGCTAACCTATTACAAGAAGTAGATCGAATCTAGTCTAACCTAGGGCTAAAGTCGCCAAGTTCCTATTGTACTAAAGTCTTGATGCCTGCCTCCAATAGCCGATAGAAAAAAAAAGTCTCTCCCGGGGGGTCTGGGTCCCCTCCTTATAGAGGTGATATATCAACTCATATCCAGCCGTAGTCGATCGGGGGTCCTTTTCTTTATCGTTCAAGTAGATAGATTTGTCATGTATATTTGTCTCGAGTTGGGTAAGCGATCGAGACTTTTCTAGTATATACTTTCTGGATTCAAACGTATCAAATACCACGAATTTAGTTTCATAATATTCGAAGTTATTAAGTATACTCATGGCATATCTCATCCTTATATTATATACTTCTTATATATATATATATATATATATATATATATATATATATATATATATATATATATATATATATGGCGCTGCTATTCTTAGCGCTGCGCGTTGAATAGCTATTTAGCGCCCCAGGATACCCCGCGCCCCGATCGTAGATTCGCTCGGGAAATCCGCTCGAAGCCGTAAAACTTTCGACCGCAGCCGTATATTTTGCTTCCGTAACCGTATGAAGAGCATATTTGGTCCGTTTCGATCGGGAAAACATTTTTTAGCCGTAAAACTTTCGATCACAGCCGTAAATTTGCTTCTGCAACCGTATGAAGATGTCCTTTGGTCAGGGAACCGTATAACCATAAAATAATTTTTGTTGAGAACGAGTTGATTTCCAGATTTTTAATCGTACACAAAACAATCAGGGAACCGTATAACTTAGATTGGTCAGTAGTAAAATATACATTTATGAACCATATATGAATCATACAGAGAGCCGTAAATCATATTGTTATGAAGCGTAAAATTTAATTTTATGGTAACGAGTGATCTTTCGTACACATAAACATATTCAAAGTATCCATGTAACCATAAATCAATTATGATTAAATCATTCGTGCTTTTATTTTTCGGAGTCGTAGCCATTTAAAAGGGCTCCATTCAATTTAGATTGTGACCGTAACTATAATTAATTTAATACGGTACGCTGCTGTTGTTATTTACGGAGGGCGTTATGAGGGGGAAACAAAATGGGCGCCATTCACGGGATGACGGTTGGCCCAATGAGGGGAGGTTACATGAAAATAGAAAGGCCTCAGGAAAATCAATTGGCCAGTAGATTTCCAGATTTTTTGTAAATTGTCCTGTCGTGAATAAATAACGTATATACGGTTAAAACAAATGAGTAAATACGAATGGGTAAGGTTATGTGCCACAAGGGGGACCGTGAAAGAATAAAATATATATGGTTATATTATCTAGTTCAGTACGGTTATGTGCGGGTTCGGCATCAACATGACTGTCAAAGGTATGTTAGACGTATACGACCATATATAATATAAAATTATGGTTGGGAATCGATACAGTTAATTGCCACGTCGAATCGTTAAATAAGAAAGAAATATACGGTTGAAATATGAATGGAACACGGTTGCGGTTGTTTTGATCTGGTTGCTATATGGTTACGGTTATAAAGATTAAATAATTACGGTAAGGATATAATACATAAACGGTCGTAATAACATAAAATTTTATGGTCGTAATAATTGCTGGATTACGATTGCGGGTTGGTTGGCGGGGTTTCGCGAGTTTGGTCTGGGTCGGGGGGGGGGGGGGTGAGGGCGGGGCGCGGGGTGGTTCGGGGCTGGTCTGGGTCGGGGGGGGCGGTGCGACCGGTGCGTTGAATAGCTATTTTTAGCGCAGGGAGTAGAATAGAATATATATATATATATATATATATATATATATATATATATATATATATATATATATAGTTAGATATTCAACAACGGTTCGATTGGTCATGCCTACATAGACAAACATAATAAGAATTAAGAAACTACTGCACATTAATCTAAAAAAGTGTTTCTATCGTCACTGCTGTTTCTTGCCCTGTAAGAACAAGCCCTGCTGCTTGTTTTCTTTCCGTGGTATTTTCCCTCCAGCAGAAGAAGCAACTGGGATTAAGATGCGAGTAAACTAATCTTCCGGTGCAAGAACAGGATGGCACGGATTAGAGTTGGAATCGAATAACCTAAGCCCCGGAACATTCTTTATCTGCAACCGTGTGAGTTTTGCCCCTACAGTCTACATCACAGCCTCACAGCCAGGCAGATATACAAGTCTACACAGAAAAATAATTTCAGAAACTCTACTGGTAAACACGACAGCTCGGCTGAATTCCGGTTAGCAAACAGCTAATCTCGAGGCATCCAGTTTGCTTAAATTTTAGACGAGATCCACGAACCATCATGATTGAAATGCCAGTGCAACCGAAGACAAGATGTTTGGCATGCCGTTACCCTGTAAATTCCAGCAGAGATCGTGTCTGCAGAACGGCTCAGACTTTTCAGGGCGCGCAACGAACCTCTGCCGGCCCGCCCGCCCGCCAGCCTGTACTTCTCTTCTCCATGTGTCAGACGACAGGGCGCTGGAACGGAAAACCAGAACGATTGTTGTATCGCTTGGAAGATTCGCAGAGATCTGATCCCGATGCTACTCCACCAGCTTCAGGTAGCATCGTAGCGACTGGATGGAGCCAACGGTTTCGTTGCAACGTCTTTGCATCTAGCTAGACATCAAAGTTTAGTCATAACGGGCACGTTTGGATGGAGCCCCTGCTAGCCCAGCCGAAAGCTGGCTCGCAAATTTTTTGGCGGAGGAATTCGGCGCCCTCATTCTGCCCGTGAGTTGGCGAAGAATAAAGTAGCGTGTGCTATGAATGGTCTGAGTAGGCCAATTATTATGTCCATCCAAATAGCAACCGAAGTTGAAAATAAATTCTATAGTAATCTGTTGTGCAAAAGATCACCTTTCATACGATGATATAGGTTTATATTCTCTCTTCTCTTTAATTTAATCATTAGATCACGAAATAGACAACGTGAATAGAATCTTAGGATAGACAATGTGAATAAAATCTTAGGATGATATTTTTTAGATAAGATTCTATAAAATTTATTTCATCAAAATTAATAGAGCTAGAGTGAGAGTCATCCAAACATGCCTAACATTTCGCCGCCCCCCCCCCCCCCTCCATAACTTGAACTAAAAAATAGCCGTGCAAGTTTCACATGCATTACTTGTTAACCATTTAATCTCAGCACGTACCACGCGTGAGTTCGTTGTAAGCAACCCCAGTTTTTCCCCTTGTAAATTGTCCAGTAGCGATCACATCATCACACCTCGTTACGTACCGCGTACTGGTGAGCCTCGCGTAAAGCCGAGAAAAAATGTGACGCGCGCGCCGTATTTTTAGCCCCACGAACAGCGCGAGAACGGTCGAGTCCACGGACCACGGCTCCCAAACCGGCGGGTATGAGGCGTCCGCGCGCGGCTGCGGATTTCACCGGTCGCCGGGTCCAAAAGCAGGGGAGGCGGAGGGTGGAGTGCCCAACCACTCCGCGACCCTTCGGGGCTGCGCTTTTGCTCGGCTTTGACGCGGGGTTTTTGCTCGGTTTTGCATGCGCCGCGCCGCGCCCCGCGACAGGGTCAAGGCAAGGCAGAGGCGTGGGTCCGTTCTGTTAGGACGTCGCACGGGTGGGCGACCGGCTCCAGCTCCCTGCGCCTCCGCTATATATGCGCCACTAGGCGCGTGTGCTTCCCCAGCTATCTCTCTCCCCCCGCCGATCTATTCTTCTCTCCAAAGTCCAGGCGCACAGCGATCATTTCGGCGGCGCGAGCAAGCAAGCGCATTTGAATCCATATCCAGCCGTCGTTGTCCGATCAGTTCTTGGTTTCTTGGAGTTAACGTACGTGATGGCCGCGCAGCCGTGGAGGTCGCTGCTCTGCTGCGTGGGCGGCGGGGGCGCGGATGAGGACGGGCTGCCGTCGCCGCGGCAGAGGAGGAGAAGGGGGGACCGGGAGAGGCTGCTGCTGCTGCCGTCGTCGGCGTCGCGGGTGTCGCTGTCGAGCCTGAGCTCGTCGGGGACTCTCACGCCGGAGGACCTGTCGATCACGCTGTTCGGGTCCAACCTGCACGCCTTCACCTACGCCGAGCTGAGGGCGGTCACGGCCGGCTTCTCCCGCGCCAACTACCTCGGCTGCGGCGGGTTCGGCCCCGTGTACAAGGGCCGCGTCGACGCCTCGCTGCGCCCGGGCCTGGACGCGCAGGAGGTGGCCGTCAAGTACCTCGACCTCGACTGTGGCACGCAGGGACACAAGGAGTGGCTGGTAAGTGAGACCGTTCACCTCGGCCGCCAACAATGACCGCCGCCCATTAATTCCGCCATTGCTGGGCTCGAGCTCGATCGGTGTGCTAATTAGCTAACTTTGTGACACACCGATTTGCAGGCCGAGGTGTTCTTCCTTGGGCAGCTGAGGCACAAGAATCTAGTGAAGCTGATCGGCTACTGCTACGAGGACGAGCACCGGATGCTGGTGTACGAGTACATGAGCAACGGCAGCCTGGAGAAGCACCTCTTCAAAAGTGAGCACAAAATTACCAACCCCTTCATTAAGTTCACGTGTCTCGATCGTTAATATGGTGTTTACTTTAGCTGTTCTCTTACTCCACTGGTGTTAATTAAGTTATTAAAAAATTAGTTAGCCAAATAATGGGCGCTTAGGTTTCTATCCCAAAAAAAATATTGGGAAGACTTGAGGAAGCTGACCCGAAGCGTCCCGCCAACTACGTGCAGATCTCGACGGTTCCATGCCATGGATGACGAGGATGAAGATCGCCGTCGGCGCCGCGAAGGGCCTCGCGTTCCTCCACGACGCCGACACGCCGGTCATCTACCGCGACTTCAAGGCCTCCAACATCTTGCTGGACTCGGTGAGCGATCCATCCGGCTCAAATTTTCCATGACTTCTTTTCGTTGAGCTTTGTGTAGCGGTAGTTTTCAGACGTAGGTAAAGAGCGGCCGTTTCTGACGCATGGCTGCTCTGACAGCAGCTCCTGCGTCGTAGCAGAAAAGGAAGGTGACGACACAAGCCGTGTGGCTGAAAATTTAGCTTGCGCAAATCACATATTAAAATGACTCCTTTTTTCACTATTGAATTACGAAAATTGTTCGCTAAAATACAGATTCATTTTTTCGAAATTTGACCCTGAATAGCCCATAGGAGATGAATGTCAAAGTCTGCCACGCGTTTGGAAATCGTTGGCTGGGTTCGTTAGAAAGCAAGCTCTGGCGTGATTGCAACTTGGAAGGTTCTTGGAAGCCCGAGCCCGATCAAAACACTAGGCAGATACTAGCATGATACTGACAGTGATAGCAGCGTTGTCTCGCAAGTATCTCACTGTAATCTTTGCCGAACTCAAATCTGATTCTTTGGATTTCAGGACAACAACACCAAGCTGTCCGACTTTGGGCTCGCGAAGGATGGGCCTCAGGGCGACGCTACTCACGTCACGACGCGTGTCATGGGGACAAACGGGTACGCGGCGCCGGAGTACATCATGACGGGACACCTGACTGCCAAGAGCGACGTCTACAGCTTCGGAGTGGTGCTCTTGGAGCTCTTGTCCGGCCGTCGGTCCGTCGACCGTGCTCGACGGCGCAGGGAGCAGAGCCTGGTGGACTGGGCTAGGCCCTACCTGAAGAAGTCCGACAAGCTTTACCGGGTCATGGACCCGGCCATGGAGTGCCAGTACTCGTGCCAAGGAGCGGAACGGGCCGCCATGGTGGCGTACAAGTGCCTGAGCCAGAACTCGAAGTCTAGGCCCACCATGAGGGAGGTGGTCCAGGCCCTCGAGCCCATACTAGACATGGACGACTACTTTCAGGTGGGCCCATTCGTGTTCACCGTCGTAGTGGAAAACAACGACAAGTCGAATGAGAGCAAGGGCAAGCTGGTTGATGGCGGGAAGCAGGCTGACATGAGGATCGAGACGACAGTGAATGAGAAGTACCAGAGCCACCAGGACCGGCACCGGCAGAAGTTTCCGAACTCGGCGGTCCACGCTGACGTGGTGCTGCACCGGGACGGCGATGTCGGGCCGCACATCAGCTCGCTGCGGCAGCACCGGAGGACACCGAGCTACCTCAGGGAGAGGGGAGCGTAGGGCGGACAAGAGTTTTTGAAGGAAGCAGCGAATGGGAAGAAGATGTACATAATTAGGCTAGACTGTAGAGGGTTGTGACACAAGTCACACCACACCTCATTGGTTTGGTTACGAGATTTGTTGGTTCCATTATTTTGTTCTTGATATTGATATATACTTGGTGCCAATTTCGTCAAAATTTTGTGAATTTTAAGGAAAACTAAATATCTAATTTTGGAATTTTTTTCACTGGCATATGAGATCCATAAAGCAAAGACAAAAACTGACTGAAATTTCACGAATTTCGCCCTCTTCACCGAAGCTACTTCTTCTTCTCACTCTCCTTCTTGAGCTGCTCTGAGCTCTTCATCTGCACAAAAGCATCCTAATCTTCCGGTTTCAAGTGCTTGTAGCTCTTGAAGGGTGCCACCCCTTTTGGTATGTACCGATTCACAAGCTTGCTCTTAAAGTTTCGGTGAAGTTTCGTGATCGCTTTCATTATTGCATTGACCGCGGCGTTCTTTTAACGCTCACTCATGTTTCTAAGGTACTCCAGATACTCTATGATGACATTATTGAACAAGTCTCTCTTCACTTCGTCACTGAGGTCATCGAACTTAATCATTATCGGCACCCTCTCCAGAGCAATGAGCCCTGTGACCCTCCGGAATCTATTCAGGGCCTTTTTCATTCGTAGGTAGCCCGTCAGCATCGATTCCCGAGATGGTAACCTTGTCCGTCAGCCATTGTGTTTGTGTCTTTAACTTTCAGGCTCGTGCAACACTACCAGCTGTCTGGCTTGGAGACTACGCCGCCGCCATCTAAAGAGAAAAAAGTGGAGTCGACATAAACAAAGAACATTCCTCCATTCAACAAGTGTAAAATGTATTGATTCGCTTGCATCAATACTTCTTCGGCGGGATTGTATTCTTCGTCACTTGCCCAACGTTGGCTCTCTCGATTCAGTGACGGGTCAAGGCTCGGGCTGTGATACTGGCTTTCGTTGCTACTGGAGAGGACACCGGGTGCTGGCTTGGGCTCCTATCCGCCCCATCTTGCGCCGGAGTAGTGGACTATGCGGTTTATATGTTGGCATTCGAAGTGTATCATGCATATTGCACTGCATTGCATTTCATATGTATTGGAAGTTATGTCGTAAAGATCATGATAGTACCGGTACACATTGTACGCTACCCGATGAGGGGTGCGATGTAAAAGAAGACATGTCATGGCATTCATATGCATGTCATATGGAATTAATTGTTGGATATGTTGAAGTTGCATTGGAGGTCATTATGAGAAGCGACGCTTCTTCGTGGATATGTTCATTGTGGTATGACTTTGTGGATTTATGAAGGTATTGAAGTCATACGTGGATTTGCATTGCACAGTGTCCATATGCATCATATTGTGTTGCAGTAACCTTCTATATACAATTTATTTGTGATGAATGATATGCAGACGTTTGAGTAATCATACTAATTGTAGAATGTATGTGGTGACGAGTGAGTTATTCTTAAATGTATCATTTGTTATTAATATGGTTTGAACTCTATTCATGATATCTTGGATGATGATATTTCCTTACAAATCCTATTTAACTCTTAGGAGTTGAAATCAATTATTGTTGATATCATGTCAAATGGATAGATAGTTTTTATCTTACTTATGTTATAGTTATGTTTGCTATGAACATGTATTTATCGATCTTCTTTTAGAAGTAACTATTTAACTTGTTTAATGAACATGATGAATAATGTAATGTCTTCTATACCTGTTTAAGTTTTAAAATGATGGTTTAAATAATGTGGTTTAAATAGCTTATTAAAGTAGTTCACTTGCTGAGATCATCAAATCTCACCCTTGTATTTTTTTTCTCCATAGGTTGTCTTTTTGAAGCTAAATTAGAGGGAAGGACTTAACAGCACGTTTTACACGTCCATGACATCACTTATACCATTCAAAGTAATGTTACTATAATAATGTAATAGATGCTGGTGTCATTATTTGACTATCTTATAAATGCCCTAGGTCAAGCTCATGTTCTTTTATTTTACTAGGATATTGTTAAATGTTAGTATGATGTTCTTTCATATTATATAGCTCTATCTGTTGTTGCTTTCGCGTTATCTCTCATTCAAGAAAGGTGTCGCTAAATTTTATTTTAGATCGGAGTATTTGTAATATAGTTAAGTAGTATTTCAGATTTTTATGGACCCTGAATGTTACAACATGGCTCCAGAGCATGCTTCTCAAGGCCTCTTGTCAACAAAATCCGACGTATTCACCTTCGGCATTCTAATTCTTGAGATCATCACTGGAAATAGAAATTCAGGATTCCATCAGCACGAAGACTTCATGAGCCTTCTCGGATACGTGAGTCTATTCTATATTTACATGTGTAAATTTGTTTTGCTTGTTTTGTACCTTGTAATCTTTACAGCTACCTATTCTATGATGAAAATTTTGATAGGCATGGCAGCTATGGAACGAGGGACGATGGTTTGACCTCGTGGATGCATCATTGGCTACGAGTTCTTGTACTCTAGAGATGATGAGATGCATGAACATTGCACTGCTGTGTGTGCAAGAGAATGCCGCCGATAGGCCTACCATGTCAGATGTGGTTGCAATGCTAAGCAGCGAGAGCATGACCCTGCCAGAGCCTAAGCATCCAGCATATTTCCATGTAAGGGTGGAGAAGGAAGAGGGGTCCACAATGGCAGAGCCATACAACGCAAATGATGCGACTATACCTAGCCCACGAGGTAGATAGTATTCTGATTTGTTTTTTAGATGTGGAATTTCATTATGACTGATTGAGATTGTTTGTGCTGAGTCGAGAATCTGGGTCAATTGCAGAACTATGTACCTTGGGTGTCATTTGTCTTTTCTAGAAATCCAGGACTTGAAGATTAATGCTAGTACGATCATTTTGTTTTATTGTCCCTGATGGGAACCTGGCAGGTTAGGTTCCTTGTCTATGGAATGAATTAAGAGGAAATTGCATCATTTGTCCCAAATATGAATTTACCGATACACCGTACAAACAAACTTAGCATCTTTTTTCATTTTCTTTTGAGAGGAACATATCTTTTTTCATTTTCTTTTGAGAGGAACATACAAAACATCATAAGCTCAGTTGTAAAAGCAAGTGCCCAGAATGTTCCAATACCAGCTCGTAATGCCGGTTCGGACCATCAAACGAAGCTGGCAGAAACTGCTGAAGAAAATAAGGTTAACGGGGTCCAATCCAATCCTTTGAGCTACAGCATGTAGACCACCATCCATCCATGCATACCATCCCACACTTCTCCTATGTGTTGGTCTACAGATAGCCTGACCCAAAATCAGCCGGCGGACATAGCAGAAGCCGATTGGCTGGTGGGTGGGGGCAAGTGGGGTGGTGAGATGTGATTTAGGTATTTTTCAGATATGAACCATATTTTTTCTCTAAAATTGGGTGTTCGTTCTGAAAACTGTTTTACACCAAGATAAAATAAGAATATATCTTGACTCTCTTTTTAAAAAAATCAACAATTTGAATGCACTGTTTCAACAATTCATACACTATTCTTTACCAATCACATACGAAATAATGAATATGTTATCACAAGTTGAAACTGGTCTCATTAATTATTGAATGTGAGAAACCAAGTTGAGATGTGACTTGATTTGATTGTGATGAGTCATTGGTAACTTTGATTTGAGTTAAACTTAGTTGGCATGATCTTGGTTGTGCGTGATTTTGTTTATAGCCAATCTAAGTTGGAGTTGGAGTTTTAGTTTTGGGTCTAGGATATTCGGTGTTTGGGAAGTTGGCTTTATCGGATGGTCTGGTGTGGTGCTGAAGCTGACGCCAGAGTAATTCTATGCTCAAGCAAAAATGAAGATCAAGGCACCGAATTGTCCGACGATTAGGTTAGAGAGCACTAGGCTATTTCCTGTAGAGAATAAATTTTCGGTGAAAAGTGGAAGATCTCACCGGAGTATTTTCCAGTGCACGGCAAAATTTTAAATTCGAGTTTGGTACCAAATATGAAGAAGTCACCGGACAGTCTAGTGTGGGAGTTTGTGAACACCGGATAATACACCAGACTAATTTTTGCATAGAGGTTGCAGAAGGTGACTCTGACGGAGATAAAGGCGCCGGATAGTCTGGTGTGGGAGTTTGTGAACACCGGATAATACACCAGACTAATTTTTGCAGAGAGGTTATAGAAGGAGAAGATAAAGGCACCGGATGGTCCGATGATAAGAAAGTTAGCACGGGAGCTTTACACCAAACCAATTCTTACAGAGAGTATTTTTCAGTGCGTTGAATGGAAACACACTCACCGGATGTTCTGATGCTTAGTTAGTAAACATGCTGGAACATTCGATGCTCACGTTTTCTGTAGAATGAGTTTTGACTAAGGATTTATGTTATGGGCTAACTAAAGATATCCTTTGAATTTAGAGATATGTGTTTGCTTGTTTTATGAAGATATGCCATTTGAGAGCCTTATGATAGGTTTCAGAGGAGAGGAGAGGATATGCTTAGTCTTTGTAATAGGCTAAAGCTTTTGTGATAAAAACAACATGTAATCTGCCAAAATAGGGTTGATCTCTATGCTTAATGAAGTTTATTTTCTCGTATAATCTTGTGTTCATCCCCTTCTAGCTTCCTTCTTTTGGTTCCCTTGCCTTCATTGCAAGTTTTCTATTTTTTGTTGATTTTCGTTTTTGCCTTTAAGCTGCAACTTTTTAACCTTGAGAAATTGTTCTTCTTGTTGCTCGAGGTATAAATGTTCATATTCTCTTGTATCTGAGAAGGTCTTGAATCATCTTGCCTCTAGACTATCAACTTGAAGAGTTGCTTCTTTCAGTGCCTGTCATTTACTTAGTTCTTCGTTCAAGTTTCAAGTTTTTGTGCACAAAGACACATGAAATAGTCTTGAATAGAGTCTATGGTTCATATTCCATCCGTGAAGTCATGTTTCTTTGGAACTTTCTCTCTCGCTTTGTGTTTCTAAAGTTTATGCTTATGTTTGTACGTTTTTAAGAAGCGTTGGGTTAACAAGGAATAGGCCATCTATTTCGCAAGAAATTTGTAATCCGCTTATTCACCCCTCTCTTCTAATCATCTATCTTGGTCCTACAATTGGTATTAGAGTTGGTTTGATCATTAGTTGATCTTAACCGGTTTTGTGATTCATAGGCGATATGGAGAGAAGTGAGAAGATTCTTTTATTCGATGGACATGACTTTTCATATTGGAATGTGCGCATGTAGGCTTATCTTCTAAGCCAAATCGAACAATATGAGACCAACAACAATGTCAGAAATATTTTGTTCACTAACCTGAGTCGGAATGAGTTTGACAGGGTCCAATACATCTGTATTGCCTAAGAGATCTAGACTACTTTGAGTGTCTTTCATGAAGGCACTAATTAGATTAAGGCTAGACGCCAAAACACATACAACCAAGAATACCAAATGTTCGTGTCAGGGCCTGGTGAATCTCTGGACGCTATGCTTGTTTATTTTGATGTAATTATGAGCAACCTTAGATCCACTAGTGTTTTGCCTTACTCTGATCATGAGAGGGCGATCAAGCTTCTTTATGCTCTCGATCGTAGCATATGAGAAGTGAAAATCTCGAGCATTGAAGAGTCACTAAATTATGACACGTTAACTTGTGATGAACTCTTCAGCAAGCTCAAGTCCACCGAGATAGCTAAGGCGGCTTAGATTGGTCTCGAAAACCCCTTGTCTCAGAACATGGCGTTGGTTTCCAGACTTAGCGGTGGCAACCAGTTTGGAGGTGGTGTTTCTTATGCTAACACTTTATCTGGTGGATTCGTTTTATCATCCCTTGCCTCTATCACAGAGGAGCAGGTGGAGGTACTTGATGATGAGGATCTTACCCTCATTGTGAAGAAGTTCACTCGCTTCTACAACAACCGCCGAGATCAGAGGAGGTGTGGTTCTCGAGCCTGCTCTGAGTGTGGTGACACCACCAATTCAAGGTGGAGTGCCTTAAGCTCAAAAAGAGGTAGGATAATGACCACGACCACAACAAGCATGAGAAGAAGAACAAGAAGTCCTTCTTCAAGAAGAACCATGATAAGATGGCTAAGAAGGCTGCCAAGACGACTTCTAGGGTATTTATGGTGGCTCTCAGTGACATCGACACCTCATCAAGCGAAGAGGAAAGCTTAGAGGAGAAGGAACCACAAGTGAAGAACAAGAAGAAGGACAAAGACTTCATCGGCCTGTGCTTCATGGCGGATGACAACGACAATGACAGCGATCCTGCGGTTTATCCTTCCAAGATATTTTCTTCCTACGACTAGCTTTACATCCAAGTTGATACCTTGAATGATGCTCTTGTTAGCCATGATAGATTACTTAAGAAAGTTGTCTGCGAGTTGAAGGATCTTAGACCTAAGTATGAGTCTGTATCTTCTGAACTTGCATTGCTTAGGTCTAGGCCGGATGTTGAGGAATATGAGAGTTGTTTGATTATCACTGCTAAACTTGCTGAGCATCAGAATGTGCATACTCAAGTTGCTAGTGGGCTTGAGAATACCCAGAAGAAGCTCCTTGAGAGGAGTCTAGATCTACTTTTTTGGCAACTTGGAAGAATTGTCCTTTGCTTGCAAAGGACGTTGAACTGAAAGACAAGTGTATTAAGGAGTTAGAAACTAGATTGGAGAGTGCTAGGTGTTCAAAGGATGTGCGGCTGAACTGTTCCACCTGTATTATCTTTCAGGACAAACTCAGCTGGGTTGGAGAGCAAGTTCAAAAGCTTTTGACTGAAAATGAGTACATTCTCTCTCTAGTGGAGAAAAAGCTCAGAGGGCAAAGAAAAAATAAATTTGATGTCATGCGACCAATTCTACAGCCATGGCAACCACCTAATAGAGAGTTACTTGTGCGTTTGTTGGACAATGAGGATGCCACTATGCTGAATTTTGGAACTCATAATTGGCTGGAGGAAGGGTTGTTTAAGGAATTGTTGCCTAATTTGCAGAAGTTGTTTAGTGGAGACCAGAAAGAAGTGGCAACCACAAGATTGATTGAGTTGAAGCTTCCCTGGCTACCACCTCTGAAAAACATGTGAGTATCTTCCAATTTTTCACTGAATGTGCACTGTCCATATCAAGAAAATCATCATTTAGTGTATCAGAAGTTCATGCATTCATTTCCACTATTTATTGGAGTGCCTAATCCCACAAAAGATATAGTGCTGAGCATAGTACGATGTGCACAAATGAAAATTATTGCTAATGAGTTGGTTCATGATGAAGGGCATTTGAGGAAACTCCATTGGTCTATGACAAATTAATCCAAGAGATGAATCGGTTCAAGCAGAGGACATTTTTATTGGGATCAATTGACCTCAGGCCTTCGCCACCACTTGTGTGCAGAAGAGGAGTGTTGCTGCTGCTTAGGTGTATGCTTTCTATTGTTCTTAAGGTGAGAAGCAACATGGTGAACAAATTCAGTCCACTAACTTTGTTCAATAGAGTTGATATGGGTAGCAATGGCATATTTCATATCCCTGAACAAAGTATAATGGTGCCATATGCGATTGTAGTCCAGCTACTGAAGCTAATAAGTTTCATTCATTGTGCAAAGCAATCTGGGTAGCAAATGAGTTTCAATTGGGGTTGTTTCCTTACTACAAAATGACATGTTTGCTTGGTATTCATGACAACAAGCTTGCTCATGGATAAGAGGTGTTGAATTGAGTTGTCAATCCAAAGTCTGTGCTAGTGCATGGCTCAATTTTAATTGATTGCCATATTGTCAAAGTTGTTCGGCTATTTACTGGAGCGACTACAAGCTACATCAGAAATATATTTGCTAGGCAAAAGACTATTGTATAAAAGGTGATAATAAGAGCATGAACATCGATATCCCATAAGTAAAAGAACAAGAGCACAACAAGATATCTCCATTACACACGATTTCACAAATTAGTAACAGCAGTTTACAGAATATACATGCAGAAACCATGTGTACTGATGAAACTGAATAGCAAGAATAAAGAGCTAATATAAGTGTTCTCATATTGTTTTGTAACAATTGGCTCCAGGACTTATCAAGTCCTGCCCCTGTGACGTTCGTATTCTCGTCGGCTCAACTCGTTACCTCGCGTAGCCCGGCCCAACCTACTCCTCCCTCTCTCTCTCCGATAGCCTAGGCCCGCATGTCATCCCCGTCCCTCCTCTTCTCCCACGCCGCGCGCAACCGCCGCCCACGCCGCCTGATTTCGCCGCCCCGTCTCCGTGTCCGTGCCCATGATCCTACAACAACCCCGCTCTCTCTCACGCCTCTTTAGCCACCCCTAACCCCCTCCCCTCCTGCTCTCCCGTTCCCACCCAGCATCGCTGCCCCTCACCTTTGCTGAGTGCCATTGTCGGTCGCAGAGCTCCGCCGAGTGCCATCCGCCACAGCTGAGCCACCTCTGGCCCTTCTGAGGTCGTCTTTGGCTTCGCAGGAACGCGAGGAGTCTCCTCCGCTGCCCCTTGATGCCTTTCCATCACTGCACGACCCTTCCTGCCGAGCTCCGGTGAGCACCGTCGTCACCTCTCCGTCGCTAGACCTTTCCATTGCACCCCGAAGCCCGCTGACCGCCTCTTCAACATCGCAGGACCCTGAGGGAGCTTCCCCGACCTTCAATTTTGTCTCTCCGCTATCGGTACCATCATCCCGTCGAGCTCCGACCCCGCCGCCTGCTTCTCTCCATCGCCAACCACCTCCGACTGTCGTGAAGCCTTCGGTGAGGACCTCCATCGCCTCCTCTTTCAATAGCTCCATTTCTCGTCGTGGTTGGTAGGCCGTAGCGCTAGATCATGCATCGCCAGCGATGCTCCCACCATGCCTACGGTGGGGCCATCGTCTCTCTGTCGCTGCCGGCCGCCAATCCTCCCCCGAATGCCCTCGACCGTCCGATCGTAGGTGCACGATCGAGATTAGAAGCCCAAATACTGTTTTGCGTTTTAAATCTCAGCCGTCCGATCTAGATCGTGCGCCCTAGATTTAAATAACCAAATCCTAATCAGCCTTACCACGTTAGGTGCCACGTGTCGCAGCCACATTGGCAGCCCTGTCCTACGTGGCAAGATGCGTTAGTGCACCTAAGCTAGTCAGCCGTCTGGTAAGCTAGTGACGTTAGCATGACACAATAATTAGATTTTTCAATTCAAAAATAAATCCTTAAATCTCTTAAATTTGGTAATTTTATATGTAGGCCCCCAAACTTTTCTATTTCACAAAAGACCCTTTTTAGCCCTTGTAATTTTAATTTTTAACCTCCTATAGGTCCATGAAATTTTACAAATAAGTCCCTAGAACTTTCTGTTTCTACAATTTAGCCCTTTTTTTCAGAAAGGCCCCCAAAGCTTCAAACCCTTATAACGTTTTTGTTATAGCTCTGTTTTAGGCGATACTTGCGCCCAAGCGATCATAGCAGCGAGTACTATCCGTTAGTAGGATTTTCATAGTGCTTTGCTTTTGTTTAGTATACTGTTCTTAGATGTTTGTGCTCGCTTATTTTCGGTGTGCGCGATTGCAATAGGAGACGAGCAATACGTGAGCTTGCAGGACCATATCTTTGAAGAGTTTGAGCAATCCACTACTAAAGGCAAGTGTCTTGATCACATTGGTTCAATTGTAGGAAAGTGTGTCTTTTACTGGTTGGTTTGGTTGGTATGGCTATTGTGTGCGCATTGGATGATGTGCGAGTACCTGCTTGAGATCCTAAGGACCGGTTCATGGACATGTAACCCGACATAATAGCGTAACTACGAGGCCTATATGGGTATGGCCTGGCCAATTAATTAGCCACCTCTCTGGTTCTGTGAGCACAATTGGGCAGTTGAATGGCATAAGAGGGGGCTTCTAAAGTGATGGAATCACTGTTAGCAGTTAAATCTCAGTGGGTGCTTGTAGTTCGGTGGGAGCTTTGTAACGACCTTGTAGTGGTCTCCTGGCGCACACATCGAAAGTGTTGCAGTGCTTGGCCAGCGCAGCAACATGGAGACTGTCACCTGGTAATGCGGGTGATGAAATCACGACTCGTGGGTAAAGTGTGCAGACTCTGCAGAGTATAAAACTGATCGATTAGTCGCGCTCATGGTCAAGAGCAGGCTTAGACTTCTTCATGATTAGTGTGGATCTTGGATGGTTTGTTTTGGGTAGTCGGATGGTGGTACCCCGATGAGTTGGTAGCCGGATATGGGGTATCTGGTGAGTCTGGTAGTCGGATGGAATCCGATGAGTTGTTTCTTTAATGTTAGTGTCGTCACACATAGTAAATAGGATTGCTAAGTCATTTTTTGAGTCCTAGATTAGGATGACATAGATGCAGTAAACCTGAGTTAAGCCTTTCTAATAGAACAGCACAAGATAGTGCTGCTATTCTATTCCAAAATTTAGCAACTCAGAGGATAAAATTCAGATAGTATCAACAACAGAGCAGAACCACCTTAACACATTCACTGAACAAACTGAACAATGAGATCATGGAGTTCATCTATTGCAACAAAACGATCTGAACTAACAACAGCACCTGTTCCAATTAATCAATCATAGGTCTGGAACTAATTTACGTAGACTACAACCACAATTTCAGTACATTTGATCATCACTGAACATCAAACTCAAGCCACTGTTCAGATCAGAGGAGAACCTTTATACTCACAGAGAAACACGCTCAAAAGCGTCGATGATAGAGGCTAGGCACGACACTCTATCCGCTAACCCAGAAAATCTATCACCCACCATTGCCGGCGAAGAGAAGATCCGAGATACAGAGCCTCAACCGCATTGCGACGCACGTGCGGGTGAGCCTCGGCGTCACAGCACCGGCTTCCACCACCACCAGCTCCCTCCAGCGTCGCACACAACCGAGGAAGAAGAAGATCCCAGTACACACGCACACGCCGGACAGAGAGGAGGCAACTCCGTGAAAAGTGTGTGTGTGAGAGAGAGATGCCACTTCTATCTTTTTTCTTCCAATCGGGAGAAGAACCAATCACAGATATATGAGGCCCTCACTTGAGCATGCACACTAAGGATGGCTGTCTCAATCAAAATCGGTTCAGCCTCAGATAAATCCCCAAGGTCCAAGCCCAACCTAGCGGATAGCAGGAAGCCCAGCCATGCCATGGATGCACGCACGAGCGCTGGAGATGCAGGCACAACCATTCCACTGCCGCCACCTTGGAATCGCCGAGGTCATATCAAATTGGTCTCATGTCCGCCCCCCCCCCCCCCTCCCCCCTTGAACCCTAGACCAGCCCCAGCTCAAGTACTGAGCTTCTCATGGGCTTGGGCCAATTTCAACAGGGGGCGAAAAGGAAGAGCCCACAGGTTAGCCCAAGAAAAGGAACAACATTAAAATTTATTTAAATGACAACAATGACAAGGTTCACCAATTTTAAGATTGAACAATCTTCATGTACACATCTGGGAAGGGTAACCCCTACTATAAGTTACAGCAACCATCGATTCCTGTGTTGTTGATATGTTGCAAGAACCCTGGGATCATGGTGGTTCAGCCCAACGGCTTGAGGAGAAGCCGCATCTTAAGGAGGGTAGAATGTCACATACCTTGCTGTATGGACCACGGCTTATGGGCTCGCATAGCTCAGGTTGAGACCTAAGATGATAGGGATGGTTAAAAGTGAGGACCTCTAGATGGGATATCGACGGATGACGAACAGAAAGGCTTTAGCCGCCTCTGCCTTACCCCTTGCTGCCTCTACCTCATATTCTACTTCTCTAATCCCAATCTCATGCTTATTCCCAGTCTAGCTTGCTATTCACAATCTATGCTGCTGGTTCTTCCAATTTGTATCCCCAATTAGTGTGTATCCAATGTGGATTTTGGCAATACATCTCATGAACTTGGTTTGAATTGGTGTTCTCATGCTGAGTTTGTAACATTACTCTCAAATCAAACCTACTAATCAAGCACAAAACGAAGAGTAACAACCGCACACTAGCTATCACAAATCTAGTTTAGCATAAGCATCCACCGCCACAACAGGGATTATTACCGCACGGCGGGCACCGGCATCCTCCTTTGCACCTGGGGCAGGAGCACACGCAGCCGCAGGAGCACTCGGGGCACGACGGCGCCGCCGGGGCACCGAGGCACGACCCGCTGCAGCACGCTCCCCTGCCGGTGCCGCGGCAGGAATGCTCCCCTCCGCAGCACGACGACTGGCACTTGCAGCAGGAAGGCCGCAGCCCGCTGCAGAACGACGACCAGCAGCTCAGGCACCGGTTGAGGGCAGCGAGGCAACCAACGCATCCCGCACAGGACCAACTGGAGCAGCAGCTGGGGCAGCTGCAGCACCGGGGGCAGTCCGAGCAGCTGCAGTCGCTGGAACAGCAGCTGCTGCACTGCGGACGGCAATGGCTGCAGTGTGGCTTGCAGCTGCAGCTGGGAAGACTGCAGCTGCAGCGACCGGGGCTGCAGCATGAAGGGGTCTTTGGGCAGCCGCAGCTCGGTGTACAGCACTGCGTGTCGCAGCAGCAGCAGGAAGAATAGCTGAAGCAGCTTGGCGCCTTGGGTTTTGGCAAGCAGCGGCACCAGCAGCACAAGCATGAAAAGCAGGTGCACAATTTTGATCTGCAGAAAAATACGTTTCCCTGATTATCGTGAAATTCACTTTGATAGGAAAGTTGCAAGAAAAAGCGCTATTTGTCATGTTAACAGTGAACAATACTTCGAGAGGGCAACACAGGCTGGAAAAATGCCACAAGCCCACTATAACAGATGTGAGATGTCAGATATTTAGCCTCACTTTTCCCACTGTAGATAGTAAGTTGTATAAGATTGTGACATGTCTAACAAATGACTTTGTCGGTGTGTCAAGGTTCTACTAATAATTAGGTGAAGCTGATAAAATGGGTTTTAAGTCGAAAATTCAGTTCGACAACGACAGTAGCGTAGAAGAAGTATGCAAGTCCTGATGTCAGTAATCCAGCGAAAATATAACCTTGCAAAAGGCCAACAAATGCGCAGAGAAGTTTTTCACCAAAAATACTAACTGTTTCATCCAAGATATGCTGCTTCTTTCATGTTTTAGCATAAATATATCACCAAACTTGTTTAGCAATCTAGAACTGAATTAATTACAAAGAGCTGAACTCTACCCTGATTAGTTTATGGTAATACTTTGTATTGATGGTATGTTTATTTCTTCACCAAATCTTCTCAGCATAGATTCATTTCAAATATTGTTCAAAATGAAATAAGCATTTATAAACTTGGATGCCCATGCCCATCAACCCGAAGAATGTTAGAGCGAAGAGTAAGGTACCTGATCCACCAATAGAGACTGCAAGAACCGTGTTTCCTTTTGTTTCTGTAAGTAGAAGAGCCCGCAAAAACTGATAAGCAGCATCAGACACTCAATTGACATGCAAGATATAAGTCCAGAAACCATACATTGGAATCAGTGGGTCGGTCTTTGCACTGACAAACTCGTTGACACTGTCAGAAGGTATAGATGAAAACATTAGCAACTTGCTAAGCAACACAGGCAATCAATGATACACATAGACATACAACTATATAATTCTTGACAGCATTTATCCTCCAACAACAAAGAAGAACAAAAATGGAATCTAAGCAACATTTGAATAGTCCAAATGTGAAGCATTGGACCACCAGCTGGACAAAAGATAATTATTACGAAGCAAACGTTGTCCAGCAAAATCACAGTATACCTGTTGCAGTTCATGTGAGGCTGTTTTCTTTCAATCAAAATGTGGGGTCAAGGAATATCTGGCGAAAAGTTAAGATTTTTGTTTCTCTGCTAGGTCTTCATCACTATAATTGACTCTTTCAAAATCAAGAAAAAAAAGAGTAATAACTGAAATAAAATAATAGAAACTGATGCTAACTATTCTTTTAAACGGCATTGAGTCTGAAAATAGAATGAACAAGAAGAAGCCTCACTGGCCACTTCCCCATCTGAGCCAAACAATCACTGCAAGTGATAAGATAAGATTCCGGATGGAAGACTGGTGAGAGAAGCGGAAAGGGAAAGAGAGCATTACTCTTTGCAACACCTCGAGACCGGTTGAATCCGTTCGAGTCCCTGAATCTCTTGCTGCAAAAGGTGAGTGAGTAGACCCAGTCAGTCAGTCAGGCAGGCATTCAGGCCGAGACACATGGTTCGTACAGTGCTCCTCCACGTGTCACGAATGAAAGCAGTAAAGAACACAAGCAATGCGCAGCACCAGCCTCTGCAAATTGATCGCCATGGCGATGCCAGGCGTTGGCATTAGCAGCAGAGATCTGAGAGCCTATCACCAGCAGCAGGCACCCTCGCAAGTTGCAGAGTAAATCAGAGAGAGACTGCACTCGCAATCCGATGTTGTAACTCCCAAACACCAAATACATGATCATCTTGCCTAATTATGCAAAAAAAAAACATTTTTTTTTCAGACGCACAAAAATAATCTAGTAGAAAGGTCAATGCCTGGGTGCTCATCGAGGAGGCCGTGCCCACGACAAAGGGTACGTACGGCACGGCACGGCCGAAACAGAGGAGCGTGTCGTGCCTGGGGCCTTGCGACGAACTCTCCCTGTCCCGGAACCCCAAACCGATGAACTGAGATTTCCCAATCCCCACATGGAACGAGCAAACACGCACGCTTTTCTTTAAAAGAATCAAGAAAGATTCGCCGGTAGCACTTCGATGCTGCAACAAAGCGGGGAGACGGAACGGCGGCTGACCTCAAGGAAGCCGAGCTCCCGATTGAGGATCTGCAGCTCCAGCTGCAGCCGCCGGCGGCCGCACAGGTCCGGGTACATCGGCGGCGACTTGGGCCTCGGCGCCTCCCCCATCGCGCGCTGGCGTCAACCTATCAACAACGGCCACACCGAACCTACCAGGGAAAGCTTATAGCCGGGCAAGCTAGAGTTAGCGCGGGGCCAGGGGAGTGTGCCGTGTGCGTGAGAGAGACAACGGGGCAAGGTGGCGAGTGGCGAGTGGTGACCGACGGCTGTTTATAAACCGGCCCGGGCGGGACGAGCGCTGGGTGGGTCGCTAGCTGCGGCGGGAGGGGGCAGGTGGGGGCGCCGGGGAGCGTCTGCACGAAGCGCAGCAGCCCAGCCCAGCCCAGCCCTGCCGCCCGCGCTACGGTAAGCTGCGTGCGGCTGCGGCTGTGGGGTCCCGCCTGCGCTGCGCGGCTCGGCACGGCACGGCACGGGCGGGCAATGATAGCGCGGGCGGCAGCTTGGCAACGCGAGCGACGCGGTGTGCTGGGGGGGTTTTCGGCTCGGTGCCGCGGGGTTCGTGCGGGTTCGGGGAGCGAGTGACCGACCCATGTGGCGGTGGAGTGAAGGGGCGGGTGGGCACGGCACCTGGTTTGTGTTGGGTTGGGCTCGGGTGTTCGGTTGCAGGATGAACACGCACGTCGTGGGCAGCGGAGGTACGAGACAGTGTTCAGTCGTGTCATCATCGCTTCACAGGATCGCAGGCGTGCGGGGCCCGATGAGCTAGCTAAGCTGTACGGGAAAGTGAGACGTGGACGGATCGCTGATCGATCCGGTAGTTACAATTTGTGCTGGATGAATGTGCTGTGTTCCCATCCACCTGAACAACTTTGTACGCGAGTCGGATGGAGATGGATCACTCCAGCTCTCTCAATCCTCGCACTGGGATTAATGTGTTGTCTTCCATCTGAACAGAAAAAAATAATCCTAGGAGCTTTCGACCTAGCCTAAACGCTGACCCTGGCCTAAAAACTCCTGGCGTCCATAAGCGCTTCCGCTCTGTTCCCCGCTTAGCGTGAGCTTTATAATCTGCAAACACTATACATGGTTCATGGTTGAGAAGAGCGCAGCACTGAATAGCATCCACCTTGCACGCCTCTCTTCGAGTAGTAAGCAGTAAAAGAAGTGGAGGACTGAACCGAAGGACAGGCACACGATAGCCATAGTGTTTTCGTAAGTGCCAGCTTTTCATACCTCGAAACATAAAGTGCTTTTTTTTCTTTTCTTTTCTTTTTTTTTCGAAAGGGAAGAGATTTCATCCAATTCATATCGGTCAAATACATTCTTATTTTACAATCACTACCATAAAACAATTGAAAATTGCAAAAACGACAATCAAGACCTTTCTGCAATCTTCTACCCTTGTATTGTCTTTGGCCGCATTCGACGCGGATAAGCTAAAGCCAGCAATGCAGGACACCAGAGACCTTCTCTTCTCAAACGTTGTAAAGCCGTAACAACTAAGGATCAGGAAGTTCCACCGGGCCACATCTGGGACACTGAACGAGCATTGACAGTCTCAACGCCGAACTCCATAAGGATCTTCAAGCTAACACCACTAACCACAAGCTCACCAGAGTAGCCTTGACTGGTACCGCCAAACCAAGATCTTGCGACCCGGATACACAGACAAAGCAAGGGGATATGAGAAATCCCCTCCAATCGCATCTTCAACAAAACAACTAAATCTACAATAACACCAAGAAAGGAACAAATCATACTGACAAAACAACAGCGATACTTAGTAGAACTCTAAACAGGTAGCATATTATTAGTAGTATTGCTTAGAACCTAAGCACTACAGACAAACTTGATGGAGCCATCGACTGTGAAGTGTTCCTCGATAGCGCACACCAAATAGAAAGGAGCCCACTTCAGAACGCCATATCCGAACCCTACGGAGGTCATGCTACTGCCTAGAATGTAGCAAATGACGGACAAGAACACGAGTGAGACGTCAGCCACGCGTAGATCCACCACAACCAATAGCAGCATCAGTTTGGTCGCTATTATCATCATCACCACCACTAAAAAGAGAGAGCCGATGATGGAGGATTGACATCTGGCACCAAGAAACTCTAAATATCTAATTTGAAACCGGCTAAAATCCAAGATCCGTCACAACCAGTAACAGCATTAGCTCAGCTACTATCACCATCACTACCACTACTAAAAAGAGAGAATCGACGAGAAAAGATTGACATCTAGCACCAAAAAATTCTAAATATCCGACTTGGAACCAGCTAAAACTCAAAATCTATACCCACCAAACTAAATCTACATCATACGCTGTAACTACCCTACTAATTATACTGGACATCGATCTGCTAGTTCCTCTTCCTTCTAAGAGTTGAGAGCCCGTCCGAGAAAAGAGATCAGCCGGAGTGACACCGGGATCCGAAAATCATCCTAAAGTTCGGCTAACGCTACTGTAGCTGAGGAACGGCTCGCAGTTATAGTGCTTTCTTTTCAGTAGCACAGCACAAATCTAGTATAGCTACAGCCTACAGCCTACACTCGTCTCGTGGCAGCTCCAACCGTACGAAGGAACTACTTGAACCTCCAAGCTGAAACATGAAAGATACACCATTGTTTACTACCACCACCATTGTTCTTGCTTGAGAACGCCTGAGATCCTTTGATACTAGTAGTATGATCTGACGTATGAGCTGAGCCGCATGCGTCGCCGCACGCTAGCAGCAGCTTCACCTCACTTTTAACTGCCAACAGCGCCTCTGCTTTCGATCTGCAGACTCCGGCCGCGAGGATTGGCCGGCCGGCCGGCCTCACTGCCCGGCTGTCTCTGACGTCTGACCTGAAGAGGCAGCACAGTTGCGCAAAAAAGCGGAGCAGCAGCATGGCCACGTGAGGGCTCTGCCACCTGCGCGCGGGTGTGGGCCGGCAGCAGGCGCGCTGCCGCCGTGGGGGCTCTCCAGTCGCACCGCACGGTCTCGTCCGACGGGTGAGTGACGCGTCGGAGGTCCGGCGTGGTTCTGGGATGGCGTTCCTCGGATGCTACCTGTGCTCGCTCGTACGGTCGCGCTGTGCAGGGTTACTAGTTGCAGGTGAAACCTTTTTCTGATGATCGTGATTCTTCATGAGAGCGAGCTTTACGTCCGGGGCCGGGTGTTTCTCTGGTTTTTTTTTTAAGGGGAGGGTGTTCCTCTGGTTGCCGGACCCGGGTGGGTTTGGGATCAGTTGAGATCCACTGAGTTTTACTCGACGGCCCAGCCTGTTTTGTGGCCGATGCTGTGCTTTTGCGACGGTTTCCGGTTGGAGTTTTTATATTTTTTTTATTTTTATATCTAATATTTAAATAAATAAACTTATGATGGTAAGATTTGTATAAATAGGTGTTTACCAGCCTTTTTAAGGGTTGGTAAGGATGTCACGGTGGTAACGTCACCTCTTACCGCTCTCTCAAAGGGTGGGTAGGGTCCTCCCCGCACTTACGGCTGTACCGCCTCTTACCGCCCTCTCAGGGGACGGTTAGCTTCACCGCTTGAATTTTTTTTAATTTAACTTTTGTATACATCAATTTAAAAAATAGTGTACATTCATTTGGTGAAAAATGTTAATTGTGCAAAAAGTAGTCAAAACGGCATCACAGAGTAGTTACTTTTTGAAAATTTTTGATCGATGTAAATTTGTCAATATTTTTTATTTATTTGATGTAAAATTGTATGAGTAATTTTTTAGTGACGTAATGTTGGGAGGATATAAAATCTAATTTTTTGAACAATTGTAATTGTGAAGTATTATTAGCATAATACTCGGCACGGAGATTACATACGGTGACAAACATTACATGTGACATTAGGTTTGTCGTTGCTGTACCAATGAACCCTAACCATAAAGACACGACGATAACAAACATTAGCTTGTATGGTACGCATAAAGATTAATCTAATGGCGTACCACTGCTAATCCTCACGTGCCTTAGTGAGTGAAAATATGTCGGGTTATAGTAGATGCTCTCTACTGAGTGCGCATAGGATATTTGTACTTTCTCAGGACATCGGGCCACCTGTTTTAGCGCGACGGGCCCTCTCTCGCTTCTTTGCCCTCTCTGCTTCGCGTGCTTGAGACGCAGCGAGCTCCTGCGCTGCTTTCCTCATGCACTTCTTCTCCTGCCGCTTCAACCATAGTTCCTCTTGCTGTTACTCATACTCCCGGCATTTGTACGTTTTCCTCCTCCACCGTATGCTCATATCGACCCACAGCTTCTGGTCTTCATTTTGCTCCATGTCGAGCCATTCAATAAAGTCACATATAGGTGGAGGAGACTGGACAAATAAAATAAAATGTGAGATTAGTAAACTAGTGTGTGAAATTGTATGGAACAAGATATAGAAAGTGTCACATGACTGATCTATGTCGCTAAACCGGTGGGTACTCATACGGTTCATGTTGAGGCTTATCGTATTGGTAGTTGGCACACATGAAGAAGCATAGACCATAGGTGTAGGAGATATTCTGTGACTCACGAAGCCTACAAAGGTCGTCACAGAAGCACATCGGCGGTTCGACCCCCTAGGGAATGAAAATCCCCCAATGTTTCTTAGATGAGCTTGGTGGAGCCGAGGAAGACATTGCAATTGAGAGAGGTGAGGAAGGAATGGTCTATCCATGGATGAGGGTGAGGTTATTTATGATGCCTGGGGGCTGGTACATGGACTGAGTGCAAGTGCTTGGCTGGGGGCTGGAGCATAGGATTCCCTGTGAAAGATGAAAAAGTTGTAGCATTGATGCTAGGTAGAGATTTCATAGGATTCCCTGTGAAAGATGGAAAAGTTGTAGCATTGATGCTAGGTAGAGATTTCCTGTGTCAAGATAGAGGTGTTGTGATTTAATTTATGATTAATGCTGAGTCTACAACCTGTCGTGAGGTCACTTCATGTCTAAAGCCAGACTCACGACAGAGGTATCATGTGGTCACTTCGTGTATAAGTAGTTTTGTAAGAAATGCTCTTCTAGCTCTGGCGTGAACGGTTCATACAAAGTCGAGGATGAGGAATGAGTCAACCTGTTGAAGAAATGCAAGTAGCATGCGATCACGTGTGATTAAGAAATGCAGTAATGACATGGTAAATAGACAATAGAAAGTAGACACGTTCGAAAATGTAAGACTACTTCGCGAAGCGAAGATGCATCATGTAACAAACATGTAAGTTACAATAGCAAAGGTAAAATCCTACTGATGTCTCCCCCACTACCGTCAGTCATTTCCACCATCATGGTCCCGATGTCACTGCCACTGGTTTGCCCTCACGTGGCCCCTAGAGTAGGTCAAGGCGTCCGGTGGACCAATCTGCTTGGTAGGCCTAGTAGCGATCATAGGTGTCGAGGCCTCCTCCTGGGTCTGCTGCATCCGAAGTGGAGCACTGGGCAACATGGACCGCGTGACGAGGTCGTAGTCCAGTGTGGCCCTGAAGAAGTCCCTCACGAGGTCGAACGGGGGGTCTGGCCCAGGCTTATCCTCCTGACTCAGGTATGACGACTGCGATGGTGTCACCGTCGTCCATGTATAATCACTCAAGGGGCCTGCGAATGGATGAATTTATTAGATACGGTAAATGTGCAAATAGATGTATTAGTATAAAATGCAATGGTGTACCTGTATGGTATGCAGGTGCATCAGTAGATGGCCTGACGTGAGTGCCGAAGTAGGGTGCGAACGGTGGAGGTATGAATGGTGGACGTGCGAACGGTCGAGGTGCAGATGAAGACGTCCCGGCTTCATCACCGTAGTAACCTGCGGAATATATTAGATATACTATTGAATATATTGAATGCAACATTATATTGGCGCCCATTACCTGAGAGGCCTGCGAGCGGTGAAGGTGTTGACACTGGGCATGGTCTAGGTGTCAGCGTCGATAATTATGTAGGTGTACCTAATATATTTTTTAAAATTAATGCATCAGTAACAAAAGAATATCGCTAACCATTGTGCGTATGAAAAATGCGTATCTGTTGTGTCCGGGCCTGGAGGGCGTGGTCCAGGTAGCGATGTTGATGTCGGTCCTGGTGGAGGTCGTTGCTCATCAGACCTCCTGGACGACTCTGCGTGGACCCCACTCGACCTGGAAGGAGCACCGGTGACGTCTGCGGCGGATCGGCATGAGGTAAGCTTCAGGGCCTGCGCAGTCTTGTCGAAAACCCTCTTGACAAATCCTGCTATATCCGTCGCACTAAGCTGCATCCCTTGCCTAAGGCGGTCCATAGTTTCAACCGCGTCCCTATGGATATCGTATATGATATCGGCCTGTTGAAACAAACATGAAATGAGAATTTTAGTTTATAGTGGTTCTTATGGGATTATATGATAAATAAACGAGACGTTAATTACACATACAGCTAATGCAGCGTCCTCGTTCCAATGGCCTGGGTAGGCCTCCGTAGTCGAAGCGATCTGCTGTCGAACAGTATTAGGTTGTAGGTGACCCGTGTACATGTACGCGGGATGTACCACCGCAGGTACTCCTCAAAGCTTGGCTCGACGAAAGGATGAGGATCCTCGATGACATCCTCAAGGGCATGGGCCCACGCCAAGACGTATGGCGCCAAGTGATCTGCTCAGATGTTGCCACCCAGTTGGCCCTTTCGTGTATACCTGCAAGTCAACCATGTTATATAGACTATAAATGAGACGAATGCTATGAATTATATATTTGATTTTAGTTACCAGTGAACGTGGCCTGGAACCGTGCGAACGTTAATGAGGGGGAACACCTAGAATCATCTGAACTGCCTTATCACGCGGTGGGGTGAGTACTCCTCGACATAGATGTTGAAGACTAGCGGCTTCTTCGTAAGCCAGTATTCCTCGCTGCGGCTACACAACGGAGACAGACCGATAGACGCTCGGGCTTATATCAACAAGTGGTTGTAGGGGGTCCAGACACGTCCTCTGGATGTAGATGGTCGAACTGCGCCCTAAAAAGCTCGTACGCGCTGTGGGCCTGCTCGTGCGCCTAGTGCGGCTGTGGAGAAAAATAGTAAGAAATCGGAATTAAAACATGTGGCCAAGTGAAACAAAGCTATATTTCATACGTACCCAATGTCGACACCACAACGAGCCTATGGTGGGCCCGTCCTCCTCGAGTTTGCCGTACCATTCCTCAGGGTATGGGGACTGGTCCACAACGGGCCGGCCAATCACGAACCGCTCGTACGACCATAATTGCAGCAATAGTGGGCACCCAACAAATGTGGGTTGTGGCTCCTTCTTCGTGCACGTGTCACACAAGACCCGATACGTCGCTGCTAGGACGGCGGAGGCCTAACTCAACTGGGGACATCATCGGGCTCCACATTTACGATCCACCTCATGTACGGAACAAGGGTCCTCGACACCAGGTGGCCTTGGCCGCTGGTGAACATAACCCATCCGAACAACCAAAGTAGGTAGGCCTCCAAGTGCCTCGAGACCGAGTACACACCGGCGTCCAGGTGGACGTATGTAGGCTTGAAGTAATACAAATAATGATGAGTAAAATATCTTTGAAATTGTAAAGTAAATGGGAAGGTAAATTGCAAGGTACCTGGGACTGGAGGATCCACTTCTTCGTGGACCCTCGCGGATCCACTAGGAACTCGGGCATGTAGGTGGGTGCGTCGTCCGTCGACTGAATAGGGGTGAACTGCTGGTGCATGATGTTCATCCAGTCTACATCCACGTTGATGCCTCCAACGGTGGCTCCAGCGCAAGGTAAGCCTAACCGGTAGGCTACATCCTGCAACGTCGGAGCCATATCGCCGCAGGGGAGGTGGAAAGTGTGGGTCTTAGGCCTCCACCAGTTGACCAGTGCAGCAAGCGATCGAAATAGAATCGCCTCACTGCTGTCTCAGGGTTCTCTATCTCTCGTGCCTCCACAAAACGACACAGTTGTAGGAGTCCAGATACTGCCAACCTGAATTGGAATATAAAGTGAATGAAGAGAATGCAATAAATAAATAAACATGCACATACATAGCTAATTAGTGACATATCGGTGCTTCCAATGATCATCGATCGTAAGTAGCTCTCCAGGGCCACATGGTTGGAAAACTCCTAACTTCATCTGGTGAACGACAGACAAGAAACTGCGGTGCTTCTTGTCCACTGCAGGGTCAAGAAGTGCGGGGGTCGGTGGGTGCGTCATATTTGTATTGAAACCAAATATAAATAGTCTGTTCCATGAAAATATACACACAGTTATGTGAACAGTATATAACATACATGTACACAAAGTTACATGAACATATTACAACATATAGGTATACAATCAAATACAAATGCAACGTACATATGTAAGACAAAAACCTTACAAATATAACATTGAGATACGCTAAATACAGTCACACTTGACTGCCGTCATGACCCCATCTACACACCAGGTGTATTTTTCGAACAGTACAAGTATGTGTGACCTGTTTCATCGCACTTGCTGTATCGCTTCACCCTTGGACCCGCCTCGGATTCATCCATATCATTTCGAATCTGCCGAGTTTGTCGACGTCCTGGTGTGTACTTCATCCTCTCAAAGTCCGGCACATAGATCCATGAGGGACCTGGATTACTTGTAAATGTATCAACAATGTCGTAGTCATAAAGCTCATGATTCCATATGTTCAGTATCTGATCCTCCATAAAGTAGTGAGAAACATATTATCTGGGTAGCATATTGTGCTCCCCACATGCAACTATGATGTGTGTACACAACATGTGTAGCAATTGTGGCTTCTGGCACGTACAGATGTATGTTCCAATCCTAAACATGTACTCTTGCACATGACGCTCACATCTGCCACCCCTACGACCCTTATCATGGTCCTCCTGATTGGCACGGTGCATATGTTCCTTATTTGTGGCCTTTTCCATATACTCACATAGCATCGATCCATACAGCATATGGTTATCTTCCATTTCCGTTGAAGCAGCTGCGTAGCAATCAATGAAATATCTGCAAGTCTCATGCATAATACCTTCAACAATTCGAACAGGTGGGAGGGACCTTATACCCCGCATGACCTAGTTGTAGATCTCAGCAAGATTAGTTGTCATTATACCATACCTTGCTCCTCCAATGTTGTACATCAATGCACATTTCTTTCTTGGCTCATTTTGTATCCACTGCAAAAAGTTTCTAACAGTTGACACTGACCTCCTTACTATCTGGGGAGTATCTGTTGGGATGGGTCCAAGAGCAATCAGGTCATCTCCTATGTCTCCTAGCTCAGCTGTCTGCTTCATGGTTAGTTCGTTTAGTCTTGTCCATAGGGCATTGAACTTTCTCTGCTAGTTTTGGCAGCACAATTTCTTGAAAAGATTCATTAAGTCCTTGTTTTTAAATTGTCTGTAAAAAGTTTGCACCCATATGCCTCATGCACCACCTGCTCTTCAAGTCGGGCCACTTTTCTCTTACACACCGTCGAACACTGTCGTATTGCATATCCAGCAAAGCCTGCAACAGCCCTGCACGTCTATCATGAATCAAACATATATCAGGCCGGTCCAGAACAATAGCATGCTTCACCCTCTCAAGGAACCAATACTAGCCCTCCTCGTTTTCACTCTCCACGAAGGCAAACCCCAGTGGTAGGACTTGGTTGTTCCCATTTACTCCAATTGCAGACAATATCTGTCATTTATACTTCCCAGTGAGGAACGTTCCGTCCAAGCAAATGATGGGTCAACAGTGTCTAAAGGCCTTTATGGTTGCCGCAAATGCAAAGAAAGGACGCTGCAATACTCGCTTCCTTTTATACTTCACATCAGTCGAGGGGTAATGCTTGATGTCAAAGTAACTTCCAGGGTTTCTCGCATATATTGTGGCTAGTTGACGTGGTAGGTTGTTATATGAATCTTCGTTTGTTCCAAACCTTATCTCAATAGCCTTCTGTTTCGCCCTCCATGCCTTGGCATAGTTGTGATTGTGTGTGTGTGTGTGTGTGTGTGTGTGTGTGTCTGTGTGTGTGTGTGTGTGTTTGTGTGTACACTTGAAGAGAATCCAGAGCAGATGCTACTTGAAGTCATCCCACACCTCATCATCTGATGAGGGGGATCTTGAAAAAAATGCTAGAGTTGGAGGTCGGGGGCATCTCGTCCGGTGGGGCCTCCTCCTCCCTGAACGAGGATGCGGGTGTGGGAGGCATCCTCGGAGAAGGAAATGGAGGTAGAAACAAATCCATGGATCGCGCAGAGGTGGAGGCGGCTGGCAGTAGGCGAGAGAGAGCAAGAGAGTGAGAGTGAGCAAACATTTAAAGTCATTGGGAAGACGATCGAGTAGTCGAGCGCGTGAAGCTTGATAGTTGCACGCGTGAAGATGTACAGATTTTTTAGTATCACTGTCGGTTCGTAAACACAACCGGTGGTGATTGCCATTATCACTGTCAGTGACATGGGAACCAGGGGTCCCCGAGTCCCGAGGCCAGAACAGCAGAGTGCCACATGGGGCCCTCCCTCGGGGGTTATCTCCCCGAGGTCCGAGAAGACCAAGTTCCGGGAGAGGGTGCTTGGGGCCATGAACAGTGGTCCCCGGGTACCCGAGTTCCCCGATGACCCAAGGAAACCAAGTTCCGGGAGAGAGTGCTCGGGGCCATGAACAGTGGTCCCTGAGTACCCGAGTTCTCCGATGACCCGAGAAGGCCGAGTTCCGGGAGAGAGTGCTCGGGGTCATGAACAGTGGTCTCCGAGCACTCGAGTTCCCCGATGATAAGCAAAGTCAGTTCCGGGACAGAGTGCTCGGGGCCGTGAACAGTGGCCCCCGAGCACTCGAATTCCCCGAGGACCCGAGTAATCAAGTTCCGGGAGAGAGTGCTCAGGGCCATGAACAGTCTCAAAGGGGGTCCCTCCGGATCCCCGCTTGAGGAGTTCACCCTCCGACAGCTGGCGCGCCAGGTAGGGGGGTTACATCCCTGAATCCATTTTGCTTCCTGCAGAAAAGATGGTAGGGGGACAACATCTCCAACGCACCGGCTCCAGCTCCAGCGAAGAACTGGAGCCCATCGCTCAAGAGGCCCCAGTTTCTGCTGCTCCTTAGCAGCAGCAGCCACGGTCCGCCCGTACGGCGCTCCTCTCTCATGGGGACAATGGCGCTGGGCCCAGTAGGGCCGCCGCCGCCGTTGCAGGCGGGCTGCCTAACCCTCAGCAAGCGGCAGGCACTCCTGCCGCGATTTCTACGTCTGGACCGCGCCGGGCGTCGTTACGACGCAGGCTCGCCTTTGGTGACGCCAGTCCTGGGAGTGCGTTGCTTGCTGTGCAAGCACTCCTGAGGCACCCGCCTGTCCAGGCAGCGGGGGAAACCCTAGAAGGCCGTTGGCTTCAAGAGGTGGCCGCCCTGGTGGGCACAGCTCACCGGCAGGTGCTGGCCGAAAGCTCCCGTGCCACCTCCCACCACGGCGCAACCAAAGCCGGTCCATCTTCAGGTGGCGGCAGAACCGGCCGAGGGGCCTCCAGGAGGAGTGCCGCCCCCTGACCACAACCGGAGCTCAGGACCTCCGCTTACACCTAAATGAGCGGAGGGCTGCTGAAGATGCGTGCGTCACCCTCGAGCGCCATCGAGAGTCCCGGCACGAGGCCGAGGCAGAGGACCAGGCTTCCTCTATGCCGACCCATGACCGTCGGGGTTCCCCAGCGCGTCGGCGTTCGCCGCCCAAGGGCGCTGCCCGTGTTGCGGGATACGGCACAGGCTGCCGTGCTTTCACCAGCGAGCTTTGTCGGGTCAACTGGCCCATGAAGTTCAGGCCAGAACTGCTGGAGAAGTACGACGGGTCCATCGACCCCATCAAGTTCCTCCAGATCTACACCACTGCCGTCCAAGCGGTGGGCGGCAGTGCAAAGGTGATGGCCAATTATTTCCATGTAGCCTTGAGGGGCTCTGCCCGTTCATGGCTTATGAACTTACCCCTAGGATCTATTAGTTCCTGGGATGTTCTTTGCAACCAGTTCATGGACAACTTTAGGGCACATTCACACGCCCCAGCTTGGAGTGCGACCTCCACGTCATAAAGCAATAGGAGGGGGAGACGTTGATGCGCTTCATACAACGCTTTAGCCAGGTCTACAACACCATCCCGCGGATAACCCCCCACGCCATCATCGTCGCATTCCGGCAGGGCGTCCGCGATGAGCGGATGCTCGAGAAGCTAGGAACGCACGAGGTCGAAACCACTGCGGAGCTATTCGCGTTGGTCGACAAGTGCGCAAAGGCGGCGGAGGCTCGGGTGTGGCATGTCCCGCCCCTGAGCAAACCGCTGCCGACCAACCAGGTTCTTCCCACTTTGATAGGCGGGAAAAGAAAAAGAGAAGAAGGTGCGATGCTGCCCCTGTTGTACTAGCGGAGGGCCCAGCCCGTAGGCCAGCAGAGGGCCCTGAACGTAGGCCGGCGCGCCGGGCTGCTGCCGACAGAAGGCCTGCTCCCGGGAGGGCTCCAGCTCCCGCAAAGGCTCCTGCTCCTCCGAGGGCCCCCGCTCCCGCGAAGCCCGAGCCGAGAAAGTGGTGCGAGATCCACCAGACTGAGTGGCACGACCTCACAGAGTGTCGGTCGGTCAAAGGCCTCATCGAGCGGTACCAGAAGGAGTGCGAAGAGCATCGTAGGGGCAGTGACGATAGAGACGGCCCCCGAGAACCAAGAGCTCGGGTTCCAGGAGCCCGAGCACACCGTCGCCTTCATCGATGGAGGCGCGTACACGCCCTCCTCCCGCCGCTGCATAAAAACCATGCGGCGCAAGGTGTGCTTGGCCACCCCGAGCACTGAGGCCGCGAGGCCCCTGAAGTGGTCGGACACTCCGATTACGTTCAGTCTGGCGGACCACCCCGCGAGTACTGCACGTGTGGGGCGACTACCCCTGGTAGTGTCCCCCACCATCTGCAATGTGAAGCTCAGTAGAGTGCTGATCGATGGGGACGCTGGCCTAAACCTCCTCTCCCAGGAGGCCTTCGAGAAGCTGCAGGTGTCTTCCAGGCGCCTAAAGCCATCGGTTCCCTTCTATGGGGTGACACCAGGGCATACCCTGCCCCTCGGGCAGGTCGAGCTACCCGTGACATTCGGGAGCCGTGACAATTTCTGGATAGAGAACGTCATCTTCGATGTTGCGGAAGTCCCCCTCCCCTACAACGCCATACTCGGGCGCCCGACACTCGCTTGGTTCACGGTGGTCACGCATCATGCCTACCTCACGGTTAAGATGCCGAGCCCCGCGAGCCCCATCTCCGTACCCGCCAAGACCGGCAGCGCCGTCTCCTACGCCGAGCAGCTCTACTCGGCCTTGGTCTCTGCTCGGGCCGAGGTCAAAGGTCACCCAGGGGGCCCAGGACCCTCTTCATCCAAACCCCGACTCGCCGCCAACGCCTCCGTTCCCACGAAGGAGGTCGTGGTGGGCGAAGACTCCTCCCAGGTCGTTCGGATCGACGGTGACCTGGGCGGCAAATAGGAAAGCGCGCTCATCACCTTCCTCCGGGCTAACGTCGACGTGTTTGCATGGCAGCCGTCTGATATGCCCGGGATCCATAGGGAGGTGATCGAGCACCACCTTGTTGTGCATCCCGGCGCACGGCCAGTGAGGCAGAAGATCCGGCGGCAGGCGCCCGAGGGCCAGGAGTTCATTCGGGAGCAAGTCAGCAAGCTCCTTGACGCCGGCTTCATACGAGAGTTCCTCCACCCATAATGGCTGGCAAACCCAGTCATCGTCCCGAAGGCCAACGGCAAGCTTCGCATGTGTGTCGACTACACCGACTTAAACAAGGCTTGTCCGGAAGATCCTTTTTCTTTACCCCGCATAGATCAAATTGTAGATGCCACTGTGGGGTGCGATCTTTTATGTTTTTTTGATGCAAATTCTGGTTATCATCAAATTCGCATGGCCATACAGGACGAGAAAAAAACTTCTTTTACTACCCCGGTGGGCACCTATTATTATGTCTGAATGCCTTTCGGTTTGCGCAACGCTGGGTCATCTTTCCAGCGGGCCGTGCGCATTACCCTTGATTCGCAGGTTGGTCGCAACGTCGAGGCTTACATCGACGATCTCGTGGTCAAGTCCCGAGATCGCGCCACCCTGCTGGAGGACTTAGCCGAGACTTTCAACAGTCTCCGCACTATCCGCTTGAAGCTCAACCCCGAGAAGTGCGTATTCGGGGTGCCCGCGGGCAAGCTCCTCGGTTTCTTGGTTTCCAGCAGAGGAATCAAGGCCAACCCAGAAAAGATCCGGGCCATCGTGCAGATGCGTCCCCCGGCTCAACTCAAGGAAGTCCAGCGTCTCGCCGGCTTCATAGCGGCCCTGGGGCGCTTTATTTCCAAGCTTGGGGAGCGAGGGCTCCCTCTCTTCAAGCTCCTGAAGAAGACCGATCACTTTGGCTGGACGCCAGAGGCCGAGCAGGCCTTCCACGACTTGAAGAAGTACCTTAACTCACCACAAGTAGTGGTGGCCCCCTCCGAGGGCGAACCTTTATTGCTCTACATCTCGGCCACTCCTCAGGTCGTGAGCATGGTACTGGTGGTAGAGTGTGACGAGTGCTCGGGGCAAGGTGCTGGGTCCCAGCTCTCGGCCGCCCCCGAGCAGCCCCCAGTTCTCGGGACTCCTCCCAAGCAAGGAGTCGAGCCCGAGTCCATGGCTCCTCCCGACCAGGGAGTCGAGCCCGAGTCCATGGCTCCTCCCGACCAGGGAGTCGAGCCCGAGCACTCGGCCGGTCCCGATCATTGCGCCGAGCTCGGGGGCTGTGACAAGCCCTCGGGCGAGGCCTTAGTCCGGGCCCGCCGTGTACAACGACCGGTGTACTTCATCAGTGAAGTCCTCCAAGACGCCAAGACAAGGTATCCCCAAGCCCAGAAGATGCTTTATGCCGTGCTCATCGCTTCTCGGAAGCTGCGCCACTACTTCCAAGTGCACAAGGTCTTGGTGGTAAATACATATCCACTAGGGCCGATCCTCCGGAACCGAGAAGGCACTGGGCGCATTGTCAAATGGGCAGTGGAGCTGGTGGAGTTCGATCTGCACTTCGTCAGCCGGAAGGCAATCAAAAGCCAGGCCCTGTCTGACTTTATGGCAGAGTGGACGCCCATCCCCGAGATCGACTATGAAGAAATTTCCGCATACCCCGGGCATGACGCGCCCGAGTACTAGGTCATGCACTTCGACGGCTCCCTCAAGCTGAAAGGCATGGGGGCTGGAGTGGTTCTCACCTCCCAAAAGGGTGAAGTACTCTGGTACGTCGTGCAGCTGCATTTCTGAGCAACCAACAACATGGCGGAGTATGAGGGCCTCATCGCTGGCCTCCGAGCAGCGGTGGGCCTCGGGATTCGTCACCTGCTGGTCAAGGGAGACTCCTAGCTGGTGGTCAACCAAGTACCCAAGGAATACCAGTGCACGGATCCTCAGATGGCGGCATACGTGGCGGAAGTCAGGAGGCTGGAGAGGCACTTCGATCGCCTGGAGCTGCGGTACATATCTCACCGTGACAATGCTCTGGCCGATGACCTCTCTCGCCTGGCCTCTTCCTGGGCGATTGTCCCAGCTGGAGCCTTTGAAGAAAGGCTCACACGACCATCCGTCTTGCCTACCGACCAGGACGAAGGGGAACCCTCGAGCCTAGTTGAGGGAACCCAGGCGGCGCCCTCAGTGGGAAGTCCCGTATGGGTGCCGCCGCCCGGTGAGTGTGCTGCGCTTGCCGGCGGTTCTCAAGATGCCTCGTGGATCGACGAGATTCGAGGGTACTTGAAAGAAAATATCCTTCCCAGGGATGATGCCTCTGCCAAGAGGATTGCACGACAGTCCAAACGCTATGCCATAATAGATGAGGATCTCTATCGGCGCGGCACGGACAGTGTCCTCCTGAAATGCATCACCCGGGCAGAAGGCGGTGAGCTCCTCACTGAGATCCACGAGGGCGAGTGCGGTGGCCATGCATCGTTCCGCACACTGGTTGGGAAGGCCTTCCGGCAAGGTTTCTACTGGCCTACAGCTCTCCAGGATGCTTCCGAGTTGGTTCGGTGCTGTAGGGCGTGCTAGTTCCACGCAAAGCAGATTCACCAGCCAGCTCAGGCTCTCCATACCATCCCCTGTCATGGCCCTTCGCGGTCTGGGGGCTGGACATCCTGGGTCCATTCCCCCGAGCAATCGGGGGCTATGAGTACCTCTACGTCGCCATCGACAAGTTCACCAAGTGGCCGGAGACGGTCCCAGTTATCAAGGTTACCAAGAACACGGCGCTTCAATTCATCCGCGGTATCACAAGTCGCTTTGGTGTCGTGAACAGGATCATCACCGACAATGGCACCCAGTTCACAAGTGCCCTGTTCGGGGACTACTGCGAGGACCTCGGCATCAAGCTCTGTTTCGCCTCTGTCGCTCATCCTCGGAGCAATAGGCAGGTCGAGCGTGCAAATGCTGAGATACTGAAGGGGCTCAAAACCTGGACCTACGACGTGCTCGCAAAGCACGGGAAAGGGTGGATCAACGAGCTGCCTGCTGTGTTATGGGCAAACCGGACCACGCCAAGCCACTCCACCGGGGAGACTCCTTTCTTCCTCGTGTATGGTGCCGAGGCGGTCCTCCCCTCTGAGCTCACTCTTGGCTCCCCTCGGGTGAATGCCTATTCAGAAGGCGAACAGGAACAGCGAAGACGCGACGACGTCGACTACTTGGAGGAGCGCCGGTGCCGAGCCGCTATATGAGCAGCCAGATACCAGCAGAGCCTATGGCATTATCATTAGCGTCACATCCGGGCCCGTATACTCAAGGTTGGGGATCTAGTTCTCCGACGAGCTCAATCGCGCGAAGGAAAGAATAAACTGTCCCCTATGTGGGAAGGCCCCTTTACTGTGATCGGTGACCCGCGACAAGGCTCGTTTCGGCTGGCTGTGGAGGATGGGCAGCCGCTCCCAAACGAGTGGAACATTGAGCATCTGTGCAAATTCTATCCCTAGGTAGACATGTTTGTGCTCGGGCCAACCAGGCCAGGGGTCCCCCCGCCCAAGTTGGCTAGGGGCTACCACCAACCATGTAAGTTACCACTTCTATACAAAATTATCAATATATTCTCTTATTTTGAGTTCTTTCTCTGGAATCCATATGTTTAATATGTTTGGTGAGATGCTCGATTGTGCGAGAAAAAACGCTCTCTCATTTTTTCCGTTGATAAAAATGAATCGCGGTCGGTATGCGCGCAGGCAGTTGCTGCTGACTTAAGTCTGTTGTGGTAGGCTGTGGTGTCCGGTTGCATGGCAGTGCCCCGAGCATCACAGAGCCTCTGGGGTTCTCGGGTAATCCTACTGCTTGAGAAAAGAGTGGTCGGGACCGCCTAGACCCCAGGGGCGGGCTGTCGGTGCTCGGTCTGGCCAGTCCTACCCCAGGCGCCACCGAACCATTGGACCTCTTGGTTATTCCTCTGTCTGTACACTTTGCTGGTCCGGGTTTTCGAGAGGTCTCAGGTCAAAAACGAGAGCAGTCTATAATGAGTACCGCACTAACAGAGTGCACCAAACAAAGAGTCTTTTCCTATTTTCTTAAAGCTTACAGATCAATAATCAAGAATAAATTAGCCTGACCGCAAGGGCCTCAGTGCCCAGGACACTGCTCGAGCCTAGGGGTCCTCGGGTAATCCTACCACTCAGGCATGAGTGGTCGGGACCACCTAGCCCCTGGTTCTCTCACCTGCTTTCCAGTACTCGGGCACTCCGTACAAGGGAACCAAGTTCCCGGGTACCCCAAGCTCGGGGCGCGTACACCTCGTGGATCGGACGGCCGAAAGGCTGACAGTTGTCCGGTGAGTGACTAAAGTCATATGAATTTCCATTCATACAATACGCAATAAACTATTGTTCTCGAGTTATCCTCGCGACCCTCGCATTCTAATCTGTTCGGCGGGATGGTCTCCTCGCGCACAAAACCCTGCCCACGTGCTCGCCTTTTTTGGAACGACAGAAACAGACAGTAGTCAGGTGTACCGTACATACAACGATGGCTGACCGAAGTCCTTTATGGTGGCCGTGGTGTTCGGCTGGCTTGGCAGTACCCCGGGCACTACCGAGTCCCTGGGGTTCTCGGGTAATCCTACCACTTGAGCAAAGAGTGGTCGGGACCGCCTAGACCCCAGGGGCGGGCTGTCGGTGCTTGGTCTGGTCAGTTCTACCTCGGACACCACCAAGCCATGGAGACTCTTGGTCGCATTTCCGCCCGCACGTGTCTCCGGTCTGCTTGTTTGAGAGGTCGCAGAGTGGAAAAGTGTTCGTTGGTCGTGGCGTGCTCCGTGCTGGATTGACTTATCTCTCGAGCAAGGAAGTTCGTGCCTTTGTCTCTTGACTTAGTAGCTGCGGACTCGCGAGGGCTCGGGGGCTAGACGCTCGGGTGGTCCCACTACTCGGACGATGAGTGGTCAGGGCGACTCCACTCTCGAGGAAGGAAGGTCGGGCTCGGTCCGGCTAAGTACCTCTCGGGACATCAAGCGAATAGAAACATCAAGACAAGCACAGTGGAGTTTCGATCCCAAAAGAAAGGCTTCTATTATATTTCAAAAAGAACCGTTCTGGAGGGAATCACTCTCATATTTACAACATTCAAAAAACAAAAAATCTAGGCTAATCGGCAGGCTCCGACGGGGGCGAGGATGCGTCGTTGCTACTGCCGCTGCTCGGTTCCGGCGGCCGCTTCTTCGGCCTCGACCACTCCCTGCTGGACCGGCTCCAGCGAGAAGGTAGGGTCTCAGCTGCGGTAGCAGGCGAGAAAGTGCTAGGCCACCGCCTGGGCCAAAGCACACCCCTCCTGGGACGCCAACTCCTGCACAGCCTTCGGGAGAGCCTTGAGGCGCCGTCTTTGAAGCCGAGGGCGAGGTGGCCGATTGTCTCTTTGTCCAGCCCCTGCTCGCCCACGTGGACGCGCCTGAGCCCGGCTACCCTCACGGACTTCCGCGCCTGACGAAGAATGTCTCGCATCATCAGCTTCACGTTGGTCTGCTCGGCCACGACAGTCTCGAGCTCGTCCTTCGCGATCTGCAGTCGTTCCTCAAGGCTGATATCGTCGGCTGCGCTGGCAGGGACGCCCCTAGTGGTCGGGGCCTCGGCTTGTGCCCGCTTCAGCTGCTCAGCCAAGGCTGCGACGGCCTGCTCTCGGGCGGCCAGCTCGGCCTCCCACTTGGCGGCCTGCTCCTCCCGAGAAGTGAGGGCCGCAACCACCTCCACCGCGGCCACTTGCTCCGTCCTCGGAATGCTCGGGGCAGGCTCAGACGGCGCTGGATGCTCGGGTGCGGCCGCTCCCCTTGGCTCAGGGTAGGTCGGCACCCTCGGCTCCGGGCCTGCCGACGCGCTCAGCTCTGCGGCTGGCGCGCTCGGCCCAAGAGCGGGAGCTGGCCTCGGCTCCTCTGGCTGGCTCTGGCCTCAGGCGGGGTCCTTAGGCAGCTTGAAAACAAAAAGGTAAGTACCTAAACCAGCATCCGGGCAGACATGCTCGGGACAGAGAGGGAATTTACGTCGACTTCGGTCCGCGGTACTGCCACCGGGACTTTGGCCCTGCGACTTCGGCCCGGGGTCTGCTTTCCTCCCCTTCGGTGGAGGGCTCTGGCCCTTGGGCCGTTGAGGGGCCACCTTGGAGCCTGCCTCCGGCGGTGGGTCGGTTCTGGCACCAGCTGTTGCGCCGTCGGCCCGGCCCTGGTCCTCGGGCTCCCGCGCCCTGGACCTTGCCTCCGTCTCGGACTCCGCGCCCGATGATTGGCCGCCCTCCTTCGCGTCGCCCACCACCGGCCGTTGTCATGGAGGCGACGACGACGATGAGGATGACGGCTGGGGCACGTACGACCGGGGGCGCTTCCCCTTGTTCCCTTGGGCCACCGCCCAGCCGCCTGTGGCGTCCTTGCCGCCGGCCTGCTGGCTGCTGCCCGCGGCATCCCTGCGGCTGGCTTACAGCCTATCGCCCACGGCATCCCTGCGACCTGCTGCCCGCCGCCTGCCTCTTCGTCCACCCTGGGGATTTAAATAGTCTTGGGGTTCCGGTGCCCCGGACGGTCCACCAGGCCCTGGGCGTCGAACTCTGGCAGCGTCGCTTGCAGTGCCACCCGACCCGGGTCCGCGTAGAGCGTCAGCTCCTCTTGGGGCAGGACCGCCTGGGTGAGGTCCTCGACACCGGTCACCACCCTTAGTAGGGTCGCCAGCGCTCCCTCCTCCAGGTCCCCTTCGGTGCCAATGTGGGTCCTCGTGATGTCGTTCGGGCCTGTGTACATCCAGGCGAAGCGGGCTCGTTCCCGCAAGGGCGCCAGACGACGGCGCAGGTAGTCAGCCACCACCATCACTGAGGTCAGCCCCGCCCGGCACAGATCGTCGATGCGGTTCAGCACCGGGCGCATGCGCTCATCCTCCGCGGGGGCCACCTCCCAGGTCGACCTGTGGGGCTCCGCCGCCGTCTCGGGCAGTGTGAGGCGGTCATGAGGGCTGACGTCGACGTAGACCCAGTCTCGGCGCCAGTCCTCCCATTTGCTCCGCAGCACTTGTGGAATGTAGAGGTCACCGAGCCCGTTCGACAGCTTGAAGTTGCAGCAACCGGTGAAGTCCACGCCGGAGGATCCCCTTTTCTTCCCGGCCGCTCGCAGGATGAAGAAATGCCGGAACAAGGCCACTGAAGGCTGCACTCCCACGAACATCTGGTAGAAGTGCGGGAAGATGGCCAGGATTACCACCGAGTTCGGACTTAGGTGGACGAGCTGGATGCCGAAGGTGTCCAGCACGAAGGAAACGAAAATGACGATGCGCTCCGGCCGGTCCGTGGAAGGCAGAAAGCTCGTCGATGACACCATCGACGCCTCCCGCTGGCCGGCAGGCACCATGAGCTTGCGGACTTTCTCCGCCCCCTCCTCGTTGATGATGCGTGACTCCGGCAGCACACTGTCGGAGCCCTTATCTCGGTGGCTGCTTCCTGCCCTCGGCATCTTTCGGGGGTGGGGAGTGTGCTGGAAAGGGTGGGGGAGAGGATGCGCTGTGGGCCGAAGGAAGGGCGAGAGCTCTTGAGCGCAAGGAAGAAGAAAATGAAGGTAATGATCGCAAAAATGGCGTAAGGGGGTAACTGTTCGCTCCCCTCTCCTTTTTATGTCCTGGGGATTTCAAACGGCGCTTTCCACGGCATATTCGGCGAGGCGTATTTTCTCGTTCGGCGCGGGTGCCAGGCGAATCTCCCTTGATACGTGCGGTTGCCAGGTGCACTATCCTCGATCCGCACAGTTGCCACGCGCGCCGCCCACCTCGTTGTCACGAGCCTCGGAAGTCGGAAGGACACGCGTCCATTCGGTTCCCCGCTGGGCCGTACCAAAAGCCTGGGCCAGAGAGATCAGCGCCTGAGAACAGGCCACATGGCATCGGTGCTGGGATCGGCCTCAATGAAGACAAGGGTCTCATTCGCAGCCTCTGGGCCATCGCCTACCAATGGGCCCGGGGGCTGCTGTCGGTGACATGGGAACCAGGGGTTCCCGAGTCCCGAGGCCAGAACAGCAGAGTGCCACGTGGCGCCCTCCCTCGGGGGTTATCTCCCCGCGGTCCGAGAAGACCAAGTTCCGGGAGAGGGTGCTCGGGGCCATGAACAATGGTCCCCGGGTACCCGAGTTCCCCGATGACCTAAGAAAATCAAGTTCCAGGAGAGGGTGCTCGGGACCATGAACAATGGTCCCCGAGTACCCGAGTTCCCCGATGACCCGAGAAGGCCAAGTTCCAGGAGAGTGCTCGGGGTCATGAACAATGGTCCTTGAACACTCGAGTTCCCCGATGACAAGAAAAGTCAGTTCCGGGAGAGAGTGCTCGGGGCCGTGAACAGTGGCCCCCGAGCACTCGAGTTCCCCGAGGACCCTAGCAGTCAAGTTCCGGGAGAGAGTGCTCGGGACCATGAACAGTGGTCCCCGAGCACTCGGTTCCCCGAGGACCAAGAGAGGACATATCCGGGAGAGAGTGCTCGGGGTTGTGAACAGTAGTCCCCAAGCACTCACAGTTCCCCGAGGGCCTGAGAAGTCCTTCGCCGGTGGTCCCCACAAGGGCTCAGCGGTGAGATGTCAAATGGTGAGAGACCCGATGCTGTATTTAAGAGGGCGCGTGTCCTGTCACTTCCAACAACTCCCCCCACGCTTACTGTCAGTCCCTGCCACGGCCTGGCAGGGAGGCGTGGGGACATTTAATGCACGGGTCCCATCGCGTGTCATCCGGCGAGCCTCGGGATAACATCGCAGGACTCGAGGCAGCACCGCCTGCCGCCCTGCTGTGTCAGGCCTGTTCTGATTGGGCGGGCACGCAGGGCTGCTCGGTGGCTGACCGATGGGCCCTCCCCGCAGCACTCGCCGAAAAGCAGAATGATGACAAACAAAACCGGATGGGGGCACGTTTTCAACCCTCCCCGTCACCTCGCGCAGCAGCCCATGATGGTTGCTTTCCATTTATGGCGCTTTGGAGCTCGCACCATCCTTTCTAGGCACGCTACTGCCCCGACAGGTATATAAGCGGGGCGGGCTCCCCGGAGAACGAGAGAGAGTTTCTGAGGACACACAAGACAGAGGCCTGAATCTGGTACAAAATAGATAAGATGGAGACCGAGACTTAGATCGACCGAAGAACAAGGAGCACGAAGCTCTAGACTTAGACAAATATTCTTGTAACACAGCAGATCCTCAGAGAGACATTTTCAGAGCATTTATAGCATACACACAGGAGTAGGGTATTACGTTCAGTGTGGCCCGAACCTGTCTAAAAATCCCCTGAGCATTTACTTCCCCCTGCATCCGATCATTCCACTCCACCTGCATCTCATTTACTCCATTTATTTCACCTACAAAGCGGATTCAGAATCACCCCCCCCCCCGACCGAATCTCAAAGGGGGTCCCTCCGGATCTCCGCTTGAGGAGTTCACCCTCTGACAGGGACCATCTCCCCGAGGGCCCGAGAAAATCCAGACCCGGGAAGGGGTGCTCGGGGCCAAGAACAGTTGGTCCCCGAGTACCCAGAGTTCACCGAGGACCCGGGAAGAGCCAATCCAGGAGAGGGTGCTCGGGGTCAAGAACAGTTGGTCCCCGAGTACCCAGAGTTCCCCGAGGACCTGAGAAGCCCCTTGTCGGTGGACCCCACAAGGGCTCCACGGTGAGACGTCAATCGGTGGGAAGCCCGATGCTGCATTTAAGAGGGAGCGTGGCCGGTCACATCCAACCACTCCCCCCACGTCTGTCGTACTGAGTACGTCAGTCCCTACCACTGCCTGATGGGAAGGCGTGGGGACATTTAATGCGACGAGTCCCATCACACGTCACCCTGCGGGGCCCATAAAGGGAGACGGATTGAAAATATCGTCGATGGGCTCGAGGCGTATCGCCTATCACCCTGCCGTGTCAGACCCACTCTGACCGGACGGGCATGCAGGGATATTCAGCGGCTGGCCGGTGGGCCCCCCTGCACCTGCTAAAGTTGGGGCACAAAGATCGACGGGACCGACCGAAGGGCGCATTTTCAACCCCTGTAACATCAAACTATAAACCCATAATGGTTGCTTTCCATTTATGGCTTACAGGAACTCGTGCCCCTGTTCTGGGCACGCCAAGCCTCCCCCCGATAGGATAAAAGGGGGGGGGGAGCACTTCGTAGAAAGACGGGCTAACTTGAGGTGAAGAAGTTTTAGCGAAAAAAGAAGCAAGAAGCAAGACCGAAGCTCAAGACTTAGACAAAAAACCTTGTAACACAGAGATCCAGAGAAAGACATTCCAAGAGCATTAATAGCACATCATACACAAAGGAGTAGAGTATTACGCCTTCGTGCGGCCTGAACCTGTCTAAATCCCTTGTGCATTTACTCCTACTAGCAGACGATCATCCGTCCCGCCTAGATCTTATACATTCGCATCAACACCCACGTACGAGGTAGATCCAGAATCAGCCCCCGGTCGAATCTCAAAAGGGATCTCTCAGGATCCTCGCTTGCGGTGTTCATCCATCGACAGTGGTGATATATTACTATCATTTTATATTACCTATTAGTATAGTTAATCAATATCACTGCCAGTTCTTACTGGCTCATTTTTTATGTGCGGCTGAAGCTTCCGAACCGACACAGTTATTTTTATACTAGCAGCGACAAAAAGCACAAATAACCCTATTTGTGATAGTGGTACCATGTATTGCAGTGGATAAGCGGTTGTTTGTTGCGGCGACAACCATCACGCTGCGTGATGGGAGGACAACATCCTTTTGGCACTCAACCTGGCTACAGGGAGGCACCCCAAAAGACATGGCAACACACCTGGACAGATCGGTTTGCCAAGCACTCAGTAATAACACGTGGATTTGGGTCATTAACTTGCGGACCATCTCTACACCCGATCACTTTACTTAATAGCTGAGCACTTACTATTTTCAAGCTCAGTATTCAAAATTAGATTTTGATTAAGATTTTCTTACAAAATATATTATTTATAGCTATAAAACCTATATAACGTAAAATCATTTTAAATTGTAAATCTAGTTATATTTTTTTTATATTAAATATTTTTATAATTTAATTTAATATTAATCAAAATATATAAAGTTTAACTTTTCTAAAATAAAACACTTACTATTTTTGAATGGAATGAGTATGTCCGACTATGGAAGCATGCACAATGCATTAGGCTTACGCCGGGCACGCCAGACCACATTACCTCGAAACTTGATGCTCATGGGGAGTACGTCCCTAAATCTGTATACATGGCTCAGTTCCTGAGATCAACAACTACCGATCTGGACACTCTCATTTGGCGCATCTGGGCACCCCAAAATGTAAATTTTTTACATGGTTAGCAGTTCATAACCGTCTTTGGACGGCTGGCAGACTTGAGGCTCGGGGCTGGCCTAATCAACGCGTTTGCCCCTTGTGTCGTTCCACTCCAGAGTTAGCAGTCCACCTGTTCGCATATTGCAGATATACTTGCTGCATTTGGAAAGATCTTGGAGCTTGGTTGGGAGCCAACTTATACACGCCGGCTGCCTGGATCAACCACTCGTCGGTGTTAGAGTGGTGTCGGGAAGCTGGGAAGACGGGAGGTGTTCCCTTGAAAGCTTTTCGTGCGATTCTTATTCTTATCTCTTAGGAAACTTGGAAGTAGCGTAACGCAAGAATTTTCCAAAGAAAGGAATTGTCAGTGCCAAGCTTATTAGCAAAGATTAAAGAGGAAACTCGGACGTGGTGCCCGGCCGGAGCCAAAGATCTGAACCTTGTCATGCTGAGCTTTTAGTTCCTAGCGTTTTTCAGATCTAGGAGACATAGGCCAAGTGTTTCTCGTTTTTTTCCTCCTTTTGTTTTTTTCTTTTTTTGGTTTTGTCGGCCTGATGAGTTGATGTATTTTTGGACTTTTATATCAATATAATCTGGCGGAACTCGTGCCGATCGTTAAAAAACATTTATGTTTGTTTTCTTATCAATATGTATTAATATATTATAAAAAAGAGAGGCAAAGATTCCATGGGTTAGTGTGGCGGGGGCTGCAGATCCGACAGTAGAGACGTAGCTCGAGACGGGAGGATACGGGCTGGGCAGGGAGTGAGCCGCACCGTTGCAAGGAAGAAGAATTACAATGCGTCTGGACCGAGGAAGAAGGAAGAAGCGGAGACGTTGGATCAACATCCCCACGTCCATCGACTGTGAACTGCCGAGTTTTCAGTCATTTGAAGAATAGATGCTCCCAAATATTTATATATCCTGTCCGTTTCTGATCCAGCCACGGATTCGCTAACTACAATACTACGCACCGGTCGTCACCTGCTGCTGCCTTATTGACGCTACATATATTATACCGAAGCATGGAAAAACTAAGAACTCCATGTCTAAGTCTTTGGTTGTATCCATTTGCAAGTCGTAAAACTCCCTAGTCTGATGAATGTGGTTACACACACGTGGACTCTGTTGTGCTGTCGTAAAACTCTTCTGCTTTCCTGAAAGAAATGGAGGACGTCTATGTATCTCTGACTCGAAGAAAAGAACATGTCGTAGAACCTATGTATTGATCTCAGAGCTGCAAAACATATGGTATACATAAGTTATTAGTTACTTGTACATCAACCTGTGTGTTTGCACGGGCTAGAAATACTTTTAAAACATGGATAATAGAATTTTATGAAATACCTATGATTTAAGATATAGAGGTGATTGATGTTCATATATTAACTGTGTTTTCTTACTATATTTTTCTTTTGAATCAGAGTCTTATGTAAAATTATCTTTCTTATTTTTCTCTCATATTAATAGTATTTATTTATTAATATGTTTGTGACCATACATGATATAATATTTCTTTGTTTATTGTCTCTAGACTCCACAACATAATTAAGAGATAAAAAGATCTAAATTAATGTTCAGGCGAAATGCATATAGAACCTTGCAAGGCAACATCACTTTGCATTAATTTTGTTATAATGGTAGATATGGATAATTTAGAAGTAAGTATCTAGGATTTTTTGGTTAGTTTTTTTTTCATAATAACAGATATAGTTAATTAAAAAGCAGTTATTAGGGTACATTAGGTTAATTTTTTATAATGGCATATGTGGATAATTTAGAAGCATATATTATCCTCTTGGAGTTACTTTAGGTTAATTTTTCATAATGATAATAGTGGGTAATTTAGAAATATGTTAGATTCAACGGCTATTGTTGTCGATAATAATTAAAGTTAACTAAATCGATGTTAGGATGTTTTGGTGTTTGTGAGAATTTCTCTATTTTAATAGCACGTCTCATACAAGGATTAATATGAAGACTCTAAAATGATTCTCTAATTAGTAATATAGTAAGATAAGATTAGTTGGTGTTTAGTAAGACATAAGGCGATAAAAAGCTACACAAGTCTGTAAAAACAACTAGGTCCTTCGAGTGATCTGTAATTCCGTAGTACCTCGGTTAATTCACAAAATATGTGGACTTGAGGACTTGACCAACCTCGTCGTCGGCACAAGCGAAAGCAGAAGACAAAAGAACACTGACGACAGCAGTAACGTAGTTTATCTCTGAAACCCAGTCAGCACTCAGCACCTACTTGAGTTGACTTCAGAAGAGATATCTTCTACACCTACCATGCATGCAAACCAATAGAAGATTACAATCGCTCCACTTGTTGCATTGCAGCATTATTTAGAAAAGGGACTATTTCTTATTCTGGTCTCTACACAGTAGGTTGCATGTGGCTAAGCTGCATCATAAGATGCGTGGAGAGTATAAAAGGGAACGTCTGAGAACCCAACAGATTAGGTATAAAAGGGAATAAAAATAAGGATTAACATAAATATCCATAACAATAGTTTCCAAATGATGGCACATGTCCTGAATGATATGACGATCCTCCTCATAGCAGTGACCAAAAGCGAAACTAATAGATGCATCTGAAGATAACCTGCATAGTTGTAGAGTGATCGGTGATGTCCTAATGAGGTGAATTAGGACATTCAAATCTAATTGGTTTCAAAAGCTCATAATATAAACATATATCAAATTCTATCTAAATATGCTCTAGATTTATCTAGTGTATCTACTCTATCGCTCAAAAGTGTTTTACAACCTATAGCCAATTCTAGCAAACTACTCTAGTAAGATAAATACGTAAAGCTTGATTGCAAGTATGTAAATGCGGAAATATAAATAAGGTAGGGAGAGCAAACTCGGCATAAGATTTTTATCCCGTGATATCGATGGCATAAACGCTACCCCTTTTTCACGTTGGAGCTCCACCAAAGATATGCTCTCGGTCGGCACCCAGTCACGACTCTTGAGCCACCAAGCCACCAAGGCAGAGCCCCAACGGATAAGCCACCAAGCCACAAAGATAATATCTCACCACTAGCCTCTCTTTCGATCATTTACCGTCGTCATCACTTCAAAGCTTTGCCACAAAGACAAGGGTCTCTGTGTCCCTGCACAATCGCCTTGTCGCCGCTCCACACTAAGTCGGAGGGTCAACAAGCTTGCCAGCAAGTCACCAAGACTCAAAGGTATCAGCGTACTTCTTGGTACAAGTTAGGATCACTCCTTGATCCTTTCTTCGAGCTGCAGCACCTAGCTACAACTCACTCTAGGTCTATAAGAACTAAACACTCTCTAATCATGGATATAGTATATCAAGAAGCCACTGAAGTCGAGACAAAGTTTGATTGAATTGGAAAAACCTCAGGGAATTTGTTCTTACCGGAAGGTCTGGCGCAACGGAGTTCAACACGCCGAAGCATTTTGTCCAGATGCAATTATGCCTCATCAGATGGTCTGATATTCAAATGGGCAGAAGCACCTGAGCATTTCCAGATGAAGGCGGAGGAAGATGACCTCACCAGATGGTTCGATGCATGAGTTGTACTCACCAGAGTATTGCACCAAAGTATTTCCTGCAGAGAAGGTTGCAACCAGTTGAAAAATAAAGATCAACTCATTGGATAGTTCGATGATCACGGAGATAGTTGCACCGGAGCATTTCTAGGGAAAATAAGAGAAGGTTCAACTCACCAGATGGTCCGGTGTGAATGGAATGAACACCGGATGAACGCAACGGAGCATTTTACACATAGAGACTGCAAAGGCTCGGATGGCTCAAGATAACTCACTGCAAGGTCCGGTGTTGGATTTGAAGGTACGTCGGATAGTCTGGTGTTCACAATGAATTTGAGTGGATTCTAACAGTTAGTTTCTGAGGATGTACTCACCGGATGATCCGGTGTTAGTATATCTGTTATCACCGGATCATCCGATGTTAAGAGCTTTTCTGAACCATTGGGTTAACGGCTATTGTACAAGTTTAAGGCTATAAATACCCATCTACTCAATCATTTGAAGGTGTGGCATGCTGCTAAAATCTAGATGAAGCTTATACACACTTGAGAGGACATCCAAGTCACCAAAGTATTTAAAGTGATCATCCAAGACGATTAAGTACAAGATTAGAGAGTGTTTAGTTCTTATAGGCCTAGAGTGAGTTGTAGCTAGATGCTACACTTGAATAATGGATCAAGGAGTGATCCTAGCTTGTACCAAGAGGTACGCCAGCACCTTGGAGTCTTGGTGACTCGCCAGCAAGCTTGTTGACCCTTTGACTTGGTGTAGAGTGTAGCGAAAATGACCCTTTTAGGTCATGATTGTGATTTTGGTGATTAATGACAATATAGTCATGGGACTAACATGTTTGTCAAGAATATATGTTAGTAAGTCTCATAGAAGCAATACATGAAGAAGCCACCAAAGCCAGGACAAAGCTTGGTTGAATTGGAAAAAGTGCCAGGAGAAATGACTTCACCGGATTGTCTGGTGATCACATGGTTGAACACACCGGAGCATTATGTCTAGAGGCATTTGACCTCACCGGATGATTCAGTGTTCAGAGGAGGATACATACCGGAGTATTTCCACCAGAGAAGGTTGTAGGTGTTGAAGATCGAAGGTCAACACGCCGAAAGGTCCGGTGATGAAGAGAAGTGCACTGGACAATACACCGGACAATGAACAGTGCAAAGACGAAGAAGAAGAAGACCCCGTCAGATAGTCTGGTGATTGATTTGAACTCACTGGAGGAATGCACCGGAGCATTGTTTTTTTTCTCCTAAGGACAAAACATTACTACAGAAAAAGTTATCCATATTTTATTGCTGGTGCTGTTATTGCCGGTTCGTAAGCTCAAGGGGCACATAAAAAGCCAAGCCAATAAAAATCGACAGCGACAATGATTATCACTGGTGGTTCTTATTACAAACTGGTATTGATACATCACTGCTAGTTCGTATCAATGCCGGTGTGTAGATGGAACTGACACTACCGGTTATCTACGCACAGGCATTGATAAGTTGATTATCACTGTCAGTTCGTGTTAAGAACCGACAAAATTGTATCAATACTAGTTCGTAACAAGAACAGGTAGTGATACCAGCTCATAAAAATATATGTCATTAATAACCGACAATGATAATGGCTGTCATTGCTTGTTGCAATTATGAACCATCAGTGATAGTCCAAAACCGTACGACTTCCATCCCCCTGCTTAGCTTCTCCCGAAAGCCTTTGAATTTAACTCTCTGGCGTCGATCGCTCAACTCCCAGCCCTCTTTTCGACACGCGTGCACTCTCTCTATATTTCTCTTCTGCCCTCTCCCCTCCACCGCCGCTGCACAAGATGGAAACTCCAAGACTATCTCTGGTTCTGGCCACTCCACCACCCCCTCTGCCACCACCATCTCTAGCCACACCACCCATGCCCTGCGCCTTCGTCTGACGTTGAGGCTCCAACACCGCCGGAGAGCTCGAATTGGTGGGGTCCCCCTCCGATGACAAAGTTTGGGGCTACTTCATTGATGAGTTAAAGCTGAAGAGGCTTCAGAGCTCAAATGAGGAGGAGGACGATGACGGTGGCGACGATGATGACTATTTCTTCTTCATCATGGCCGACCCCAACTGGCCGTGGTAGGCACGCGCGACGGGTGCAACTAGTGGCCTCTTTTGTGATGATGGTGAACCAGCATTTTTAGGGTTCTTTTGTGCGCACATGGCCGCGTCTTTTGTTTTGGTGTACAGTGATTCTAGAGAAGAAGAAATATTAGTGACTTAATTAATTATTAATGTGATTTAAACTAGTGATTGTAGAGATTAGTAATATAAAGCTTGGATAAATTATTGCCTGCCTATTTAAATTCTGATTTTTTTTCTTCTGGGATTGAGTATCACTGTCAGTTCATAGTTGGAACCAGCAGTGACGAGTATATCAATCCAAAACCTGGTAGTGATACAAACTATCACTATCGGTTTGTGAATCCAACCAGCAGTGATAATGAATATCAGAGCCAATTATTAAGCTGATAGTGATGATTATCACTGCCACTTAATCACTACTGGTTCAAAAACCAGCAGTAATGCAGTTTTTGAACCAGCAGTGATGACCCTTTCTGTATCAGTGGATGTTTGTATGAAAGATTGTGCTACCAATCTCGAATTCATGATCTGATACTATATAAAGTTGAATGCTCCAACTAGTTAAAAGGAAAAGCTTTAAGTTCTTAGGCAAATGTGTTAAATATAATCATGATTTAACACAAACGAAAAGAGAATACAAAAAGAAAACTTTTATTAAGTGATAAAAAGTGTTTTGATAAAAGGCTACTCCTTCCATTTTAAAATATAAGGCATGTCGAATGTTAATTTCTCTCATAGGACATTTGCTTACGAAAATAAAATCGTAATCTTGAGATAGTACTTTCAAATGTGAATCCAATGGTACCGATTTTGTGTAACAAAAGCTATAGTTATGCTAATTGTTAGACAAATATCACTAAGTTTGAATCTTGAAACATGTGCGCGCCTTATGAAAAGTAATTGAGGGAGTACTCATAAGTTTTACTCTAGCACACCGTCATTCATCACAGCAGAGTATGAAAAGAAATTAGGAGTGGTTGAAATCTTCTATCGACTTCGGAAGTTAGAACTTTGGACATCCATCATATAAAAAACAATAGAAGATTACAACCACTCCTTATTTCCCATAAGTAGGCAAGTGTAGTTATACAATCACTTGCAAAGCATCTCAAGCTCTCCAAACCAATCACTAGCACCACCTCCTCTCTTACACTTCCTCCACCAGTGCCAATGGAGCTTTTTCACCATTGGTCACCTTCCTTGCCATGGTGCTCATTGTTGTAATCCTCTGCAAACTCAAAGCCACGACCCACTGCCACTACAACTAGAAACTCATGTCGGGTCCGAGGTCATGGCCAGTCATTGGCAACTTCAACCTCATTGGTGCGCTCCCATATTGTTCCATCCACGAGCTCTCCAAGAACTATGAGGCTCATGCACCTCTGCTTTGGCTCCTTCTTCATTAGTCGGCATGGCCAAGTTATTCCTTAAGACCCATGAATGTACTCTTCCTTGATCACCCCCTAGATGGCCTCCAGCAAGCACACCACCTACAACTACGCTGACATCATGTGGTCACAAGTAAGGGGTGTACTAGCGCTAGGCATGCCGGATCTGCTTTAACGAGTTGGTCTGTGTCCACCGGCTTGCGTCGTTTGAGCACATATGCAAAGATGATGTGCGTGCATTGGTGCATGACCTCTTCATGGCATCCGTGTCGGGGCATGCCATGCACCTCAATATGGACAACCTGTCCACCCTCAGCATGCCATCATGTAGATGGTGCTAGGCAAGTGGTCCTTTAGTGAGGCCGCGAATGTGGTGGAGGGCCAGTGCTGTCGTCATGGTTTACATTACCAATAAACGTAATTTATCAAAGGTCATTGGTAAACACAATTTATTATAAATATCAGATATACTAGACAAAATTCAAATAAGCTCAAACAAAATTTACACAAAAATCAAACCAAATGCCATGGTACATTTTTCCTACCAAGTAAATTCAAACAAACTAGGTTTATCACCAATTTTTCACAGAAAAAGTTTTCCCTGGTTGTCACTAGTTGAGCTCAAGTGGATGGTCGACAGTTGATGTTTCTTGATGGGTCCAAAATATGTATCATGGTTTTTAGGGGTTTTGCTTTCGAATCCTACTACTTATTTATCATTTTTATATTAATTGTAATCATATAAAGCACAAAATGTACTTGTTGAGTAAAACACAAGAAATCTAGAGTCAATCCCACAACATAAGGTACATGTGCGTAGAACACGCAATTTGGAACATCCTCCATTTTGGAGGCACCGATCAAATTAACTCCAAAAGGTTTGGAGGGGTGTGGTATGGTCACCACTGACCGTACCACCTAACCATACCACTCTGTAGGAGCGTCTTCTCATCAAATAGATTGACTTCTATAAAAGGGGCCACCACCATTTCACAAAGGGAGATGTGTTAGAAGATTAGAAGAGAGTCTGGGGTATTAGGAGAGTTCCAGATCAACCTCCACTTGGACCTTAGATAACTTCTAAAGGATCATTAGTTAGAGAGTTAAGATGGAGAGATGGAGATACAGTGTAATTTGATCTCTTGATCCATTTGCATTGAAGGAACTTTAGATATTTGTTTCATGCACATTTGTTTTGGCAATCCAAGGAAGTTCTTCATTTTATTTAGTTTTTTATGGTTTGCATTGACCGCTTTTATGAGTGAGTAGTCCTTTTAGGACTCCGGAGATGTAGGGGATTGGAGATGGTGTAGAGAAGATTGATTTCTTTATTTCTTAATGGTCAATCATTGGTGTCGGAGGATTAACTTCAGTCGCAGGGATCCCGAGAGACCCCTTTTTAGAGATTCGATCGGGGGGATGATCCTGAGTCTGTTCGTCGGAGAAATAAATGGGAAAGAATGCAACGGCCGGTGGTGGTGGCGCGACCTAGTGCAAGAAGAAGTAAATGCACCGGAATTTAGACAGGTTCGGGCCACACGGGGGCGTAACACCCTACTCCTGTATGGATACTATAAATGCCCTGAGGAAGTCCCTCAAGGATATTGCTGGTTACAAGAATGTTTGTCTATCTCAGAGCCTAAGGCTCTTTGTTCTTCAGCCTGTCTCGTGCTGATCACTTCTCAGCCGTGTTTCTCTTGCGATGTGTTCTTCTGAGCTTAAGGATCTATTCCAGATGTTTCCTTGTCTGCCGCCGGCTGCTTTAAATACCCGCCGACAGCAACGTGCCCCGAACGGGAGGGGGGCACGAGTTCCGAGACGCCATAAATGGAAATGGCGTCATCATTTCCTCTGGGCGAAGTGACCGGGGGTGGAAAATACGGCACACGCCCGGTCATCCGTCACCATAAATGCCAGGGCAACAGGCGCCGTGGAGAGGGCCCACCGGGCAGCCGCAGAGCGGCCCGGCGTGCCCGCCCTGTCTTGTTCCCCTACCACAGGAGCGCGGCAGACGGAATGCCTCGGCCCGTACGACGTTATCCTGAGACGGGCCGGATGGCATGGGACGGGACCCGTGCAATTAATAACCCCACGCCTCTCAGCTAGAACGTGGCAGGAACTGACGCTGAGCGCGGCAGGAGCAGTTGGAGATGACAGGCTACGCACGCTCTTTAAATGCGGCCTCGGGCCTTTGACTGACCGACACCTCATCAGTGGGCCCCTCGGGGGCCTCTGCCAGGGGGCTTTCTAGGTCATCGGGGTACCGAGGGCTCGGGGGTACTGTTCACCTCCCCGAGCACTCTCTCCCGAGAACGCCCTTTCTTGTCCTCGGGGGTCCGAGTGCTCAGGGGTACTGTTCACCTCCCCGAGCACTCTCTCCCGAGAACGCCCTTTCTTACCCTCGGGGGACCGAGTGCTTGGGGGTACTGTTCACCTCCCCGAGCACTCTCTCCCGGGCGCTGCTGAACGGATCCTTGGGAACCGAGTGCTCGGGGACCGCTGCCCGCAGCCCCGAGCACTCTCTCCCGGAATTTCCTTCGACGGGTCCTCGGGGTTCCTGGGTGCCCAGGGGTCACCGCTAGCGACCCCGGGCTCGCTCCTCCCGGCACTTAGCTCTCCTTGTCGCCGGGGGACTAGGGTGCTCGGGGGCCACCGTACACCTTCCCGAGCACTTTCTTCCCGGTACTTAGATTTCGTAAATCATCGGGGAACTGGGGTACTCGGGGGCCACCGACTGCGGCCCCGAGCGCCCTCTCCCGAGACTTGATCTTTTCTCACCTTGCGGGAGAGACTCTGCGGGATGGCACCATGTGGCGGATGGCTGGCTTGGCCTCGAGATTCGGGGACCCCTAGTTCCTGATACAGCGACAGTAGCCCCCGGGCCCATTGGTAGGCAATGACCCAGAGACTGCGGATGGGCCCTTCGTCACCAACGAGGCCGAAGTCGGCACTGACGCCACGTGGAAAACTTTCAGATGGCGTCGAACTCCAACACCGGGAGAAGGAGCTCCAGAGCCGGGAGGAGGAGGTCGGCATCAGGGAGACCGATGTCGGCATTACGACGGTGGACCTGGAAGCCCGGGAGGAACTGCTGATTCTCTGGGAGACGAAGGCCGCTGAGGCGGTGCTGGCCGTGGCCGCTCGGGAGGAGCGGGCCACCAAGTGGGAGTCCGAGCTGACCGCCCGCGAGCAAGCCCTCTCCGCCCTTGCGGAGCGGGTGAAGCGGGCTGAAGCCCAGGCAACCGGTGCGGCCAAGGGACAGGGCTTCGAGGAGTGGCTGTGGCGCGCGACGGAGGAGCTCAAGGCCGCCAAGACCGAACGGGCCAATGTGAAGCGGATGATGGAAGACATCTTCCGACAGATGCGGAGGTCCGTGAGGCCGGCTGGGCTCGGGCGAGTCGACGTGGAGACGAAGGGGGCTGGCCCCGGCCAGGTTGCCCTCGGCTTCCAGAGGATCAGCCAGCGCCTCAAGGCGCTGCCCCAGGCCGTCCAGGAACTCGCCGCCCGGGAAGGGCGTGGTTTGGCCCAGGCAGTGGCCGAACATGTCCTGGCCTGCTACCGAAGCCGGGACCCGAACTTCCCGCTGGAACCAGCTCGGGAAGGGGTGGTTGAAGCCGAGGAGGAGGCCGCCCGGGAGGCAGTTCGGGGCGCCGCCGCCGAAGTGGCGGCCTGCTTTACGCGAGAGGCACCGCCGACCTCTGACCCGGGGAGCAGCGGCGAGGGCTCCGACTTAGAGTAGGCTTTTGTAGTTTTTCTTTTTCTTTGTCTTGATGTAAATATGGGAGTGATCCCTCAGAACAACTGTTCCTTTTTGTGAATATAGCGGAAGCCTTTCTTTGGGGTTGCAACTCCAGTATTCTTTTGAGTGCTTGATGAAGTTTCTGCCGTTTTCACTTGATGCCCTGAGGAGTACTCAGTCGGACCAACCCCGACCTTTCCTTCCCCGAGAACGACATCGCCCCGACCGTCCTTCTCGGTGCGTTCAGCCCCCGAGCCCTCATGAGTCCGCAACGGCTAAGTCAAAAGACAAAGGCATAAACTTCCTTGCTCGGGAGATAGATCGATCCAGCACGGAGCACGCCATGACCGGTGAACACTTCTCCACTTTGCGACCACTCAGCAAGTAGACTGGAGACACGTGCGAGCGGGAATGCGACCAAGAGTTCCCATGGTTCGGTGGTGCCCGGGCTTAAGACGGACCGGACCGAGCACCGATAGCCTGTCCCTGGGGCCTAGGCTCCGGACTACTCGAGCGGCTCGAGCGATAGGATTACCCGGGAACCCCAAGGACTCGGTAGTGCTCGGGGCCCTATAAGCGGACCGTACACCACGACCACTATGAAAGACTTCGATCGGACATTACCGTACGCATGGTACACCTTTCTACGGACCGTTCTGTCGTTCTAGGAAAAAGTGTACACGCGGTAGGGTTTTGTGCGCGAGGAGACTATCTCACCAAGCAGATTAGAGTACGAGGGCCCCCGAGGATGACTCGGGAACAAAGTATTATTGAATGCAAATTCGTCTGAATTTAACCACTCACCGGACAGCTGTCAGCCTTTCGGCCAACCGATCCAGGAGGGGCACGCGCTCTGAGCTCGGGGTGCCCGGGAACTTGGTTCCCACAACCGGGGCGCCCGAGCACCAGGGGGCGCATGAGGAGCCTTGGATCAAGCGATCCCGACCACTCACGCCTGAGCGGTAGGACCACCCGAGGACCCTTGGGGCCGAGCAGCGACCTGGGCACGGAGGCCCTCGCGGTCGAGCTGCTTTTGCTTTTGATTGTCGATCTGCGATTTGAAAATAGAGAGACTCTTTGCTTGGTGCGCTCTGTTAGTGAGGTACTCATTATGGACTGCTCTCGTTTTCGACCCGAGACCTCTCGAATACCCAGACCGGTGGACAAGAGCAGGTAGAGGCATAACCCAGAGGTCCTATGGTTCGGTGGCGCTCGGGTATGACAGACCAGACCGAGCACCGACAGCCCGCCCCTGGGGCCTAGGCTCCGGACTACTCGAGTGGCTCGAGCGATAGAATTACCCGAGAACCCCAGGGACTCGGTAGAGCCCGGGAGACTGTCACGACACCAAACACCACAGCCTACCACAACAGACATAAGTCAGCGCAACTGCCCGCGCGCATACCAATCGGGATTCTTTTGTCAGCAGGGAAAATGAGAGAGCGAATTTTTCTCACACAATCGAGCATCTCACCAAACAGATTAAACATATGGAATCCAGAAAAATGAAATTGACATACAAATTGCACATTGATATACATATTGTATTGACAATTCTCTTTACAAGGTTGGGTGACTTACCCAGTTAGTGGTAGCCCCCGATCAACTTGGGCGGGGGGAAGCCCTCGGCCTGGTTGACCTGAGCCGCGAGCATGGCCATCTACAGGAAGAACTTGCGCGGGTGCTCGATATTCCACGGGTTGGAGAGCGGCTGCCCATCTTCTGCCGCCAGCCGGAAAGAGCCTTCTCGCGGGATACCGATCATGGTAAAGGGGCCTTCCCACATAGGGGACATCTTATTCCTTCCTTCGCGCGACTGGACGCGTTAGAGAACTAGATCCCCCACCTCGAGAGACCGGGCCCAGACGTGGCGCTGATGGTAGCGCCGCAGGCTTTGCTGGTAGCGGGCTGCTCGGACGGTGGCACGCCGCCGGCGCTCTTCCAAATAGTCGACGTTGTCGCGCCTCTGCAGCTCCTACTCGCCTTCGGAGTAGGCATGCACCCGAGGGGAGCCTAGAGTGAGCTCGGAGGGGAGGACCGCCTCAGCGCCGTACACGAGGAAGAAAGGAGTCTCCCCGGTAGCACGACTTGGCGTGGTCCGGATGGCCCATAGCACGGCAGGCAGCTCATCGACCCACCCTTTCCCGTGCTTCGCGAGCACGTTGTAGGTTCGGGTTTTGAGCCCCTTCAGTATCTCTACGTTGGCGCGCTCGACCTGCCCGTTGCTCCGAGGATGAGCGACGGAGGCGAAGCAGAGCTTGATGCCGAGGTCTTCGCAGTAGTCCCCGAACAGGGCACTTGTGAACTGAGTGCCGTTGTCGGTGCTGATCCGGTTTGGGACACCAAAGCAACTGGTGATGCCGCGGATAAACTGGAGCGCCGTGTTCTTGGTCACCTTGATGTCTGGGACCGCCTACGGCCATTTGGTGAACTTGTCGATGGCGACATAGAGGTACTCATAGCCCCCGACTACTCAGGGGAATGGCCCCAGAATGTCCAGCCCCCAGACCGCGAAAGGCCATGACAGGGGGATGGTGTGAAGAGCCTGAGCTGGCTGGTGAATCTGCTTTACGTGGAACTGGCACGCTCTGCAGTGTCGGACCAGCTCGGAAGCATCCTGGAGGGTTGTAGGCCAGTAGAAACCTTGCCGGAAGGCCTTCCCGACCAACGTGCGGAACGATGCATGGCCACTGCACTCGCCCTCGTGGATCTCAGCGAGAAGCTCGCCGCCTTCTGCCCGGGTTATGCATTTCAGGTGAATGCCGCCTGCGCTACGCCGGTGGAGATCCCCATCTACTATGGCATAGCGTTTGGACTGCCGAGCAACTCTTTCGGCAGAAGCCTCATCCCCGGGGATGAACTTTTCCTTCAAGTACCCTCGGATATCGTCCATCCACGAGGCATCTTGAGAACTGTCAGCGAGTGCAGCGCACTCGCCGGGCGGCGGCATCCTGACGGGGCTTCCCACTGAGGGCACCACCGGGGTCCCCTGAATTGAATTCGAGGTTTCCCCTTCGCCCTGTTAGGAAGGCAGGACGGAAGGCCGTGTGAGTCTTTCTTCAAAGACTCCGGCAGGGACGCGCGCACGGGAGGAGGCCAGGCGGCAGAGGTCGTCGGCCAGAGCGTTGTCGCGGCGCGGGATGTACCGCAGCTCTAGGCCGTCGAAGCACTTCTCCAGCTTCCTGACTGCTGCCACGTACGCCACCATTTGAGGATCCGTGCACTGGTACTCTTTAGATACCTGGTTGACCACCAGCTGGGAGTCTCCCTTGACCAGGAGGCGACGAATCCCGAGGCCCACCGCGGCTCGGAGGCCAGCGATGAGACCCTCATATTCCGCCATGTTGTTGGATGGGCAGAACTGCAGCTGCACGACGTACCAGAGTTCTTCACCCGTTGGGGAGGTGAGAACCACTCCGGCCCCCGCGCCTTTCAGCAAGAGGGAACCGTCAAAATGCATGATCCAGTACCCGGGCGCATCATGCCCGGGATATGTAGAGATCTCTTCTGGGACGACCTCAGGGACGGGCGTCCACTCTGCCACGAAGTCAGAGAGTGTCTGGCTTTTGATCGTCTGGCGACTGACAAAATGCAGGTCGAACTCCGCCAGTTCCACCGCCCACTTGACTACACGCCTAGTGCCTTTTCGGTTCCGGAGGATGGGCCCCAGTGGGTACGTGGTAACCACCGAGACCTTGTGCGCTTGGAAGTAGTGGCGCAGCTTCCGGGAAGCGATGAGCACGGCGTAGAGCAGCTTCTGAGCCTGGGGGTACCTTGTTTTTGCCTCCCGGAGGACTTCACTGACAAAGTACACCGGTCGATGTACCCGGCGGGCCCGGATTGCGGCCTCACCTGAGGGCCTGCTACAGCCCCAGGCTCGGTGACGTGGTTGGGGCTGACCGGGTGCTCGGTCTCTACTCCCTGGTCGGGAAGAGCCAAGTGCTCAGACTCGACTCCCTGCTCGGGGGGAGTCAAGTGCTCGGGCTCGACCCCCTGCTCGGGAGGAGCTAAGTGCTCGGGCTCGACCCCCTGCTCGGGGGGAGCCACGAGGACGGGGGAGTGCCCGGGGGCGGCCGGGAGCTGGGACCCAGCACCTGACCCCGTGCACTCATCGCGCTCCACCACTAGCACCATGCTTACGACCTGAGGGGTGGCTGATACGTAGAGTAGCAGTGGCTCATCTTCGGACAGGGCCACCAGCACGGGTGGTGAGGTGAGATACTTCTTCAGATCACGGAAGGCATGCTCGGCCTCCGGCGTCCAGTCGAAATGACCGGTCTTCTTCAGAAGCTTGAAGAGTGGGAGCCCCTGCTCCCCAAGTTTGGAGATGAAGCACCCGAGGGCCGCCATGCAGCCGGCGAGACGCTGAACCTCCTTGAGTCGAGCCGGGGGTCGCATCTGCTCGATGGCCCGGATCTTCTCTGGATTGGCCTCGATCCCTCGGCTGGAAACGAAGAAACCGAGGAGCTTGCTCGCATGTACTCCAAAGACACACTTCTCGGGGTTGAGCTTCAGGCGGGTAGTGCGGAGACTATTGAAAGTCTCGGCAAGGTCTTCGAGCAGGGTGGCGTGGTCTCGGGACTTGACCACGAGATCATCGATGTAGGCCTCAACGTTGCGGCCAACCTGCGAATCAAGGGTGATGCGGATAGCGCGCTGAAAAGAAGACCCAGCGTTGCGCAAACCAAAAGGCATCGACACATAGCAATAAGTCCCCACCGGAGTCGTAAAAGCAGTTTTTCTTCGTCCTCTACGGCCATGCGAATCTGGTGATAACTAGAGTTTGCATCTAAAAAACACAAAAGATCACATCCCGCGGTTGCATCTACAATTTGATCTATGCGGGGCAAAGGAAAAGGATCTTTGGGGGCAAGCCTTGTTTAGATCAGTGTAGTCCACGCACATGCGGAGCTTGCCGTTGGCCTTCGGGACGATAACTGAGTTTGCCAACCACTTGGGGTGGAGGACCTCTCGGATAAATCCGGCGTCAAGGAGCTTGCTGACTTGCTCCCGGATGAACTCCTGGCGCTCAGGCGCCTGCCGCCGGACCTTCTGTTTCACCGGGCGTGCGTCCGGACGCACAGCCAGGTGGTGCTCGATCACCTCCCTAGGGATCCCGGGCATGTCGGACGGCTGCCATGCAAACACGTCGACGTTAGCCCGGAGGAAGGCGACGAGCGCGCTTTCCTATTTGCCGTCTAAATCACTGCCGATTCGGATGACCTGGGAGGCATCTTCGCCCACCACGATCTCCTTCGTAGGAACGGAGGCGTCGGTGGCGAGTCGGGGTTTGGATGAAGAGGGTCCCGGGCCCCCTGGACAGCCTTCGACCTTGGCCTGAGCTGAGACCAAGGCCAGGTATGACTGCTCAGCGTAGGAGACGGCACCGCCGGTGTCAGCGGACACGGAGATGGGGTCTGCTGGGCCCGGCATCTTGACCGTGAGGTACGTATAGTGCGCAGCCACCATGAACCTAGCGAGCGCCGGGCGCCCGAGGATGGCGTTGTAGGGGAGGGGGAGCTCCACGACGTTGAAGACGACGCTCTCCGTGCGGAAGTTATCCCAACTCACGAAAGTCACGGGCAGCTCAACCTGCCCGAGGGGCAGGGAGTGACCGGGTGCCACCCCGCAGAACGGAAGCGATGGCTTTAGGCGCCTGGATGGCACCTGCAGCTTCTTGAAGGCCTCCTTGGAAAGGAGGTTGAGGCCTGCGCCCCCGTCGATCAGCACCCTGCCGACCCTTACATTGCAAATGGTGGGGGACACTACCAAAGGTAGTCGCCCCACGCCTGCAGTATTGGAGGGGTGATCGGCCATACTGAACGTGATCGGGGCGTCCGACCATCTCAGGGGCCTTGTGGCCTCTTTGCTCGGGGTTGCCGAGTATACCTCGCGCCGCATGGTCTTGACACCGCGCCATGAGGAAGGCGTATAGGCGCCTCCGTCGATGAAGGCAACGGTGTGCTCAGGCTCCTGAAAGCCGAGCTCTGTGTTGTCGGGAGCAGCTCCAGCGTCGCCTCCCCTGCGGGACTCGTCGCGCTCCCTTTGGTGCTGCTCGACGAGGCCCTTGACCGTTCGGCACTCCGTGAGGTCGTGCCATCTGGTCTGATGAATCGGGCACCACTTGCCCGGCTCAGGCCCCGCGGGAGCGGGTGCCCTGGCCGGGGCGGGGGCCCTCGCGGGAGCCAGAACCCTAGGAGGAGCGCGGGCCAGGGCTCCTGCGGGCGCAGGTCGTCTATCGGTGGCCGCCTGGCGTGCTTGCCGGCGGTCGGGCTCTTAGGCCGGCCTATGGGCGGGGCCCTGGGCCAGTTCGACGGGGACGGCCTCGCGCCTCCTTCTCTTTTTCTTTTCCCTCCTGTTGGAGCGTGAAGAACTTGGTTGATCGGCGGCGGGGCGCTCGGGGCGCGGAGCGTGCCAAGCCTGCGCCTCCGCCGCCTTGGCGCACTTGTCGGCCAGCGCGAAAAGTTCCGCAGTGGTTTTGACCTCGTGCGTGCCTAGCTTCTCAAGCATCCGTTCGTCGCGGATGCCCTGCCGGAAAGCAACGATGATAGCGTGGGGGGTTATCCGCGGGATAATATTGCGGACCTGGCTGAAGCGCTGAATAAAGCGCCGCAACGTCTCCCCCTCCTGCTACTTGACGGCGTGGAGGTCGCACTCCAGGCCGGGGCACGTGAACGTGCCCTGGAAATTAGCCACGAACTGGTGGCAAAGATCATCCCAGGAGCTAATAGACCTTGGGGGTAAGTTCATGAGCCAAGAACGGGCAGAGCCCCTCAAGGCAACATGAAAATAGTTAGCCATCACCTTTTCGCTGCCACCAGCCGCTTGGACGGCAGTAGTGTATATCTGGAGGAACTCAACGGGGTCGATGGACCCGTCGTACTTCTCCGGCAGCTCGGGGCGGAACTTGGAGGGCCATTTGACCTGGCGGAGCTCGCTAGTGAAGGCACGGCAGCCAGTGCCGTACCCTGTGGCGCGAGTGGCGTTCTTGGGCGGTGAACGCCGGTGAGCCGGGGAGCCCCGGCGATCATAGGCCGGCAAAGAGGAAGCCTGGTCCTCAGTTTCGGCCTCCTGCCGGGTCTCCCACCGGCGCTCAAGAGTGACGCACGCGTCTTCGATGCCTCTCCGCTCATTGAGGTGCAAGCGGAGGTCGTGGGCCCCGGACGTGGCCAGGGGGGCGGCGCTCCGCCTGGAGACTCCCCGGCCAGTGCGAGCGCCACCTGACGATGGGCCGGTCCCAGCGGCTCCACGCTGGGTAGTGGCTCAAGAGCTCTCGGCCCGCACCTGGCGGCGGGCAGTGTTGACCAGGGCGGCGACTTCCTGGATCCAACGGCCCTCCGGGGTTTCCCCCGCCGCCTGGACTGGCGGATGCCTGAGGAGAGCGTGCGCCGCAAGCAGCGCACTCCCTGGGCTGGCCTCGCCGAAGGCGAGCCTACGCCGGAGCGGCGCCCGGCGCCGCCCGGACGCGGACCTGGCGGCTGGAGTTTCGGCCACCGGCTGGGGGTCGGATGATGCAGCGGCGACACCAGCGCCGGCCCTGCTGGGCCTAGCGCCCTGCTCCCCTTGGGAGGGGAACGCCGTGCACGCAGATCGCGGCTGCTGCTGGGACGCGGCAGCGACTGGGGCCTCCTGTGCGAGGGGTTGCTTTTCCCCACTGGAACTGGAGCCGGAACGCTGGAGGCGATGTCCACCGGCCATTTTTTCTGCGAAAGAAAACAAACAAACAGATTCAGGGATGCTTCCCCCCTACCTGGCGCGCCAGCTGTCGGAGGATTAACTCCAGTCGCAGGGATCCCGAGAGACCCATTTTTAGAGATTCGGCCGGGGGGATGATCCTGAGTCTGTTCGTCGGAGAAATAAATGAGAATGAATGCAACGGCCGGTGGTGGTGATGCGACCTAGTGCAAGAAGAAGTAAATGCACCGGAATTTAGACAGGTTCGGGTCGCACGGGGGCGTAACACCCTACTCCTGTATGGATACTATAAATGCCCTGAGGAAGTCCCTCAAGGATATTGCTGGTTACAAGAATGTTTGTCTATCTTAGAGCCTGAGGCTCTTTGTTCATCAGCCTGTCTCGTGCTGCTCACTTCTCAGCCGTGTTTCTCTTGCGCTGTGTTCTTCTGAGCTTAAGAATCTATTCCAGATGTTTCCTTGTGTGCCGCCGGCTGCTTTAAATACCCGCCGGCAGCAACGTGCCCAGAACAGGAGGGGGGCACGAGTTTTGAGATGCCATAATGGAAAGGGCGTCATCATTTCATCTGGGCGAAGTGACCGGGGGTGGAAAATACGGCACATGCCCGGTCATCCCTGTCACCATAAATGCCAGGGCAACGGGCGCCGTGGAGAGGGCCCACCGGGCAGCCGCAGAGCGGCCCGGCGTGCCCGCCCTGTCTTGTTCCCCTGCCACAGCAGCGCGGCAGACGGAACGCCTCGTCCCCTACGACGTTATCCTGAGACGGGCCGGATGGCACGGGACGGGACCCGTGCAATTAATAACCCCACGCCTCTCTACCAGAACGTGGCAGGAACTGACGCTGAGCGCGGCGGGAGCAGTTGGAGGTGACAGGCCACGCACGCTCTTTAAATGCGGCCTCGGGCCTTTGACTGACCGACACCTCATCGGTGTGCCCCTCGGGGGCCTCTGCTAGGGGGCTTTCTGGGTCGTCGGGGTACCGAGGGCTCAGGAGTACTGTTCACCTCCCCGAGCACTCTCTCCCGAGAACTCCCTTTCTTGTCCTTGGGGGTCCGAGTGCTCAGGGGTACTGTTCACCTCCCCGAGCACTCTCTCTCGAGAACGCCCTTTCTTGCCCTCGGGGGACCGAGTGCTTGGGGGTACTGTTCACCTCCCCGAGCACTCTCTCCCGGGCGCTCCTGAATGGATCCTTGGGAACCGAGTGCTCGGGGATCGCTGCCCACAGCCCTGAGCACTCTCTCCCGGAATTTTCTTCGACGGGTCCTCGGGGTTCCTGGGTGCCCAGGGGTCACCGCTAGTGACCCCGGGCTCGCTCCTCCCCGCACTTAGCTCTCCTGGTCGCCGGGGGACTAGGGTGCTCGAGGGCCACCGTACACCTTCCCGAGCACTTTCTTCCCGGTACTTAGATTTCGTAGATCATCGGGGAACTGGGGTACTCGGGGGCCACCGACTGCGGCCCTGAGCGCCCTCTCCCGGGACTTGATCTTTTCTCACCTTGCGGGAGAGACTCCGCGGGATGGCGCCATGTGGCGGATGGCTGGCCTGGCCTTGGGATTCGGGGACCCCCGGTTCCTGATACACCGACAATTGGTTAAGTTGATTGGTTATTGATTATACCTATTTTACTTAATGTTTGATGTCTCCATATGGTGACTGGCCATCATAATCTAGGAATTCATATTGTCACTATTATCTCGATATGTAGGAACAATAATTTTTAGCATTGACAATCCAGAAGAACTCGGTGAGTGATAGACCTAGAGGACTTTGGTGACCGTTCAAGATCCGAGGAACAACATGTTGCTACGAAGCTTAATGTGATGATCTGACTAACTTCTTAATACTCGCTTGCTCACCAAGACCGTGGGAGTGAGGGGTGGGCACTAGAGCCACGATGACCCTGACGAAGGGTGGAATGGCTTTTTAGGGTAACATGACTACAATTATGATATGCGACCAGCAACATATTTACCTATATATTGATTACAACTATCTACACCTATCCATGATCTGAAACCTCCAAAGCCTTATTCTATTATTATTGCATTGTCGTATTTTCATTTCCATCATTTACTTTATTGTTATTATTCTTGATTTATTTATTTTTCTTATTTATTTATATCTCCTTCACACAACTCTACACTTTATTTGCAGCTATATTAGTGATAATGATACAGTTGTTTCGTAAACTACCATCTTTTCTTTAGCTCCTTAGGTTTGATGACCTTGATACTCTTGAGGGAACTTGTTGTACGATCATGTATTCTTACAGGTAAAATCACTTTCTTAGAGGTGTGCTAAACGTCGGTGACTGGATCCCATGGCTGGACTGGCTGGACCTGCAGGGGCACGTGCGGCGGATGAAGATCTGCAAGATGTTTGAAACGTTCATGAAGAACATCCTCAATGCGCATAGTGAGTGGTGGAGGCACGAGGGCAAGGGCTTCGTGGCAACTAACATGGTTTATGTGTTGATGCAGCTCACCGATGACCCTACCCTTGAGGTCAAGCTCAGCTAGGTCAATGTCTAGGCATTTACCCAGGACGTCATAACCGACGACATGGAGAGCTCGTCCGCCACCATTGAATGGCCCATGTCGGAGCTCCTGAGGAAGCCAGCCATCTTCGCCACGGCCACCGAGGAGCTCGATTGTGTCATCGATCATGGCCGCTGGGTCACGAACAAGGACATACCGCACCTCCCCTACCTCAAGACCATCATCAAGGAGGCCTTGCGCATGCACCCTGTCCTGTCGCTCCTCACCACGCACATTGCCGGTGAGGATGGGACTATCGGTGGCTATGAAATCCCCAAAAGCTCATGCGTGCTGGTGAACGTGTGGGCCATAGGCAGGGACCCAATGTTGTGGGATGCACTCGAGGAGTTCACATGGGAGAAGGTTGCACAGATAAGGCACGTTAGACTCACAAATTAATAGATTCAGCATTGGCGTAACATATATCTTACCCATCGTTAACCATGTCGAGCGGCTCCGTGTTGTAGGGGCCATGGTCCACTACCGGTTAGCCAATGGTGAACCGCTCGTACGACCACAACTGGAGAAGAAGTGGACAACCAGTGAAGATGGCTCCCGAATCCACCTTCGTGCAAGCCTCGCATAGACCCTAGTAGGTTGTGGTTAGCACAATAAAAGCCCAACTATATTGGGGACCTCTCCCAGTTTGGCATCAACTTTCTCCTTGGCATACGAGATCAAGATCTTCAAGACTAAGTTGTCATGGGTGGTAGTGAATATGATCCGCTAATAGCCACAACAAGTAGATCTCCAAGTGCCTAGCAACCGTGTCATCGTCCACCTTAGGGTGGATGTAATCCACCTATCAGTTAAAAAATAAATAATATTAAGCATGCAGAGGCAGAAAATTAAGTACGTGAAGAAACATATGATAAGTAACGTACCACGAACTAGAGTAGAAACCTCTTTGTAGGTCCATACGTCTCGAACTTGGGTAACATCCTGTACGGGGGGCGTCGTCTCTCCATATAACCGTACCAAACCATGCCAGGATGTCATCAGGCCAGGAGGTACCCACGTCCTTGGACCCACTACATGACTTGAGTAGGGTAGGCCAAGTAGGAGTAAGATGTTCTCAAGTGTAGGCGTCATCTCCCTGCATAGGAGATAGAACATGTGCGTCTACAACCTGTACCTATCCACAAGCGCAACAAGAAGTACGCGGTCAAAACTGAACAACAGTGAAGACTCTTCTCGCCCAATCCTCGTGTCCGCCTTGACAAGCTTGCAAAGTGAGAGAAACCCAACCCCACGCAACCTGCAAACAAAATATAATATACGTCAGAGTACCTCAAGAACACTAGAAGCACGTGAAGGGAATGAATTGCAAACCTAGAGATCCAGTACTTGTCCAACCTCATGAGCTCATCCAAAACCAGTGGTTGGAGTACCGGGAGCTCAACCGCCTTAACGGTGATGAGGTATGAGCGATGCCTCTCATCCATGCATGGGTCAAGCAGAAGTGGGTGGTCGGCAGCCATACCTGCCCATAATCGTTGCTATAAAAAATATCAAATACCAGTTACAACTATCTAAAAAACTTAAGTCTAATAGTTACAACTATTCTTAAAAAAACTAGGTCCAATAGTTACAGTTATCCTAAAAACCTACGTCAAATAATTGCAACTTTCTCTTAAAAACTAAATCCAATCGTAACAACTATCCCTAAAATACCTACGTCAAACGAGTACAACTATTCTAAAAAACTAGATCCAATAATTACAACTACCACTACAAATTCTACATCAAATAAGTACAACTATCCCTAAAAAATTAGATTCAATAGTTACAATTATTAAAAAACCTACATCGAACAATTACAACTATCCCTAAAAACTAAGTCCAACATTTATTACTATCCCTAAAATACTTAAAAAAATTAGGTCCAATAGTTACAACTATCACTACAAAACATACATCAAACTGGTACAACTATCTAAAAAACTAGGTCCAACCGTTATAACTATTCTAAAAAAACCCTACATCAAACAGTTACCACTACCTAAAAAACTTACATACAACAATTACAACTATTCCTAAAAAAGTAAGTCTAACAATTGCTCTCCTACCTGCTCTCCTACCTGTAAAAGTCTATACTAAAAATATATGTATAATATCATTAAATCCTAGATTTTATACCTAACATATATCCAAAACTAAATATGATGACTAATCTAACTGGTTTATAAAGAAATAGTAAGATAGAATATTTACCTCCACATTCCGGCAACTCCTCTCCCTTCCTTTCCCTCCCCTCTCCTCTCATCTCTTCTCCTCTCTCTCCTTGCACACTGTGAAAACAAACAACTGAGCGACAATAATAAATAGGAGGTTGGCGTGCGTCACTTTATACCACAACCCAACGTGCGACATGTTGATATGGATGCCATCATGGACAACTCGATCGTTGGAATTTAGTTGACATAATTTGTCGCCCGTTGAAAGAATGACATGACTCAAGATTTACAATGATTCAAAATAGACCCATATATTTACAATTTTTAATTTTAAAAAATATAAAATAAAAAATCTTCCAAAAAGTTGGCGTTTACCATGGCATGAGCAGCTGTTTGGATGGACGCCGAATTTTGGCTCGCCTAGGCCAGCTTCGTCTCGATTTAATCACTTTGACGCCAACGCACGGTGCGCCAATTTTTTGGCAAGCCAACGTACTGACAGGGCTAGCACGAGCGCGATCCAAACGAGCCCTACAAGCATAGCATATGAGAAAGGAGTGCACGACGCTGCTTTCTGTATGCAAGCAGCGTGAAGCCTATGGTTGTCTTAGTAAACTGCGCAATAGTTCGCTCTTTCCTGCAGAAGTTCTGCACCATCAAGCGCCTGGGATGGTTCAATTCAGTTAGATGCAAAACTCTCAACATCTTATGACACTTTCAGTATGCTGACGCACAACTCCCCATTCTGAATCATCACACCGCGTTTCATCAACCAGACTCGGCTTCAATATTACACAAAAGCGTCTCTTCGTTTCAACATCGAGCTCAGCTGTTATTTTGTTTCAGTGCACAAAATGTTACAACTAGTACCAGCGCATGGGTAGGGTACGGTTTACAAGATAGTAAAACCACAACCATCATGGAATCACTAAAAATGGCATCCGATACAGATAGGCTGAAAAACATCCAGCATCAACTGAGGTTGCGCAGGACTTACTCAGTGGAAGGAATGAGGTACTTGAGGAAGGGTTCAGCCTTAGGAGCGATAGATCTCAGGTCATCAAAAGTGGCCATTTCAAAATCCTCGTACTGGAAGCCAGGGGCACAAGTGCAGCCAACTAAGGAGTAGTGGAGCTCCGGATCCCTCTTTCGGCACTTGACAAGAAAACTGCCATCCGACGCAAATGACTCAACGTCCAACGTGGGGAAAGAACCGAACCACACATTTGGTGGGACGGTATACTGGGGGCGCTGGCCAGCTTCGAGGTGCGGACCGATGACAGTGAGGTCAATGTGGCCATCATCATGTAGTTCAAAGACCTAAAACAAACAAAGTGGCTGCATTAGACACATCATGGTAATTGGTGAATTGCTCTAGTCATCTAATAGCAAGCAAATAGCTCAACAATGTCGAGCAGATAATGCTAACCGTGAGAGGCTCTCCCTTGTAGAAGTGCCAGGTTTCAGCACAGGGAATACGGTGAAGGCGTGAAACACTGCCTGCAGGAAGCAAGAAGTAGATAGCAGTGCTCACAGCACGGTCGACCTTGTCTGCAGCATACATTAAGGATATGTTAAGACACATATATATACCTATAGCAGCTTAATTATATATTCACATGCCATTCAATAACTCACTTATTGCCCGAAGTAACACTCAAAAACTCAAATGGATGCTGGTAGATGTAGGAGCAGTATGTTGAGCTAGTATTCAGCCCCCTTAGATAAGATCCACCCACCCACTAATACCCTTAGATGACCATTAGTTACTTATATACCAAACAAGATGAGAAATGGCGGATAGAAGTTTCCACGATCACATTCGTAGACATTGTGGTTAACATTTCAGCCAGGAAAAGCACAATCCTGTTTCTTGTAAAACAATGATAGCAAGTACAAAAGAAATAGAAGTGAAGGTACGAAAGTACCACACAAGTTTCCCCCTTGCCAGCGCATAAACCGGAAGGCAATAATTGATTGTCATACCAATGATGCAAAATGTTTAATGTTATCATTTCCAGGGGATTCTGATCAGCAGATGTACCATCGTACTCTGGTCGATACCATGTTTTATTACAAATCCAAGGAGGAGCAGAGGAAGTCTAATTCTACAAGCTTCAAACAGAAACCACTGTTAGTGATGTTTTGCCGCACATATCAAGACTGTTCCAGACGTATTATGTATGCAGCCCAAAGTTTCTACACCCATTAAACTTTGTATTCCTACTTAGCAGCTCAAAGAAAGCAACTACAACCAAGCAAGTGTATCAGATTACCCCAGCCCCTAATATTCCGCTCCATGAATCATGATACCGAGACAATTTGCGCTCATTTCGCCGTCGTCGTACACAAAATGATGACATACTGAAAGATCGGATCACCTGGAATTCGCAGTGTGCAGAACATATTCCGCTGAACCGTACAAATTAGTCAAACAGCAGTACTCCACTATCTAAGCTACGGCCTGCACATGCATAGGCTGAAGATACAATAAATCACATCTCAATTCGGTCTCATCGCACACTACCCTGTGCAACAACGAGTCCCAACCCGGCGAGAAAGTAAACGACCACCGCGGCGGAAGAACTAGACGAGGAGGGGGGGGGGGGAGAATCAAACGCTATAGACAGAGGGATCGGGCGTCCTTACAGTGCGGCGGGAGCTGGGAGGTGGTGAGCGTGACGGAGCCGTCGCGGAAGGTCTCGGCGTAGTAGCCGCCCTCCGGGTGCGGCTTCAGATCCAGCAGCGCCGCCACCTCCGTCGCCGTCATCTCGCCCGAGTCCATCTTTTCCCCTTCCCCCTCCTCTTCTTCCTAGATCCGATCGATCGCCTCCGTGCCCTGCTCTTCGCGGGGACTTGGATTCTTGCCTTCTTGGATTCTTCCCGGGGGGGGGGGGGGGGGGGAACGGATTCGGCTCCTTGAATTCGAACGCCGCAGGTTCCGTTTGTTTGTGTGTGCGCGTTTGTTTATCCGTATGGAACGTGGGCGGCGGGGAGTGGTTGACCACGGACATTTTCTTTCTGAAATGCAACTCCACTTGCTTGGACATACGAATTATCTATTTCGTTCATTTTATTCATATACTATTTATCAACCTGTTAATTTTAATCTATTTTAGAATCTTTTACCTCTTTTTAACATAAATTTCAACGTAAATGAATAGTTTTAATAAGATATACATTCAAGTGGGCTAATTATTACATATATTAAAGGACCGACAACTGTAGTGCTAAATTATTGTAGCTACTGTTTATGCAGGTTCTACGTACACGTATATGCATCCATATATATACACATAATTTTTTTGCGAAATTCCATAAAAATAGCAAAAAGAATATAGTTATATTGATAAATCGACTGAAATAATCTAAAATGCATAGAAAAATATCTAAAACTCAAAAAAAATATGAAACAAATTTATTTAGATTCGTATTACTATCTTCTAGATGTTAAAATTATATGTATGGATGAAAGTACCACTATTTTCCTCATACTTAAATAAATATGTTAAATATTGATAAATTTATAAATAAATATTGAGATATCCAAAAATGGTGAATCTATTTTTTTTATCTTCTTTTATCATGCTCTATGAAAAAAAAAAGGTGTGGCATAGATGTACCAATCCACTTAGTTTTCCTTGGCTCATCAACACGATTTGGTGCTGAATTCACCCGGCTTAGACAAATAATCTCAATGTACAATCCATTCGTACAACTGAGCTATAAATTTCCGCAAAAAAATTTCAGGAACAGCACGAGTTCAAAATTTTTTCCTGCATTCAGACATGTCCTGAAGGCGTTCCTGACAGAGACTCAACACATTTGCTAGTTTATGTGCTAGCACCCCAATTACCAAGGGAAACGTATTCCGTTTTATATGCTTGCGCTCACAATGCGGATCTCATGGTCTTGGACACGCCAGGCTGGACTTAGGGCGGAGCTACCATAATTCAAAGGTATTCAACTTAATATCGATTTTTTTGCAAAAATATTAATACTTATAGTATATATTACATATAGATGATAGTTGACAAGTATTTTGACATGTTTGCTGTAAGTTTTGAGTGCCAATAGACGATAAAAATCCTCCCACGTAGGAAACGACCACCCTATACCCAACTGTCCCACTCATACCACTGTAACATTCGTAGCCCCATCCCTTATATCCATTACTTCATGCCCTAATTCTACGTCAATACTATAAGTCCTCAATTTTATAATCATTTATTTTCTTTTTTGAAAGCAAATAATTTACTATCTTACTTCTGTTGATGTTGTTCTTATGCAGAAAAATAATATAAGTGTCATGGTTGACTTTTAAAAAATATTCAAATGAATTTGATCTTTTAACTCTTGACGTGGCCTATTGAACTAAGTCAAATTGCAAAGATTCCACATAGATTAACGTAGTGTATTTAACCTGTCTTTTGTTTAGTATTAAACAATCAGTAGGTACGAAAATTTTGCTTCACGCTACCACGCACCTATCGCGTAGTGTACTATACTACATTTAATCAAAATAGCTTCTCGTGCTAAAAGATAAGATTTGAAAAAAAAAAATTCTTTCAAGCTATCACACGATGCATCGATTAGCGATTGCATTAAAATTACACATTTTTAATAAGTTTGAATACTGTTATTTAAATCTTGACCCCGCCACTGGCTGAACCCGTTGTTTGGTATCGCTCGAAGCTGTTGCTGTTGCGCCTTGCAACGAGCAGCTTCTCCTTTGCGGTTCTTTTTTTTTTCGGGGACCATGAACAGGGCAAAGGACCTGACATGAAATCGCTAGCGCACATCATTCTTGCTGAATTCTGCCGAAAACCCCACCTGTGTTTTCTCTCGTTAACACGGGCATTGTAGATTATTTCGGCAGAAACAATTATTGTGCAGAGTAAGCAACAGGGCAGCGAGCGAAAACCACATGCCCACTATCATAGCTCTGAAACAGCGACGCCACGGTGTTATAAAATTAGCAATATTCTCTATTAAGCATATTCCTGCGAATCATTCGATGCTTAAGCTTAATTGAGTTGATTCTAATGAACCAACGTAACTATGCATAGTCGACAATAGCGAGAAGAATGATAAACAACTGGTAAACAAGAACGATTCACCTGCTGCAGAGTAGTCCATGTCACCTTCGTTAATCGTTACCACGGTTCAAGTTACTCACTGGAACAGCGTCAGCATCACAGGAACTCAGTAACTGAAAAACTGGAACTGGATTGAGGTCAACTATTGCAAAGTTACCCCCATCTGCCTGTTCAGTGCCATGTAATGGTCACAAGAAGTTAAAGCATACAGCTGAAAGATTAAAAAAAAATGATCATAAACTCAAGAATCATATCTGGTAGCAGATCAAACCGCTGGCGCTATGAAAAAATCATGCTAACTGTACCGCGAAGTGAGAAGTGTTCACGATGCGTTACTTTCATGTAGTAGCAGTACGCCAGTACATTGTGAATGACATGTACTAATATTTCAAAAAGAAAATGACATGAACCTCAATATTTTTTCTTTAATAAACAAATCTTTCTGCCCTTTCCACAAAGGACGATCTGATTAGCTAAGACAAACCTGTGCTTCTATCATTTGCAAGGAAAAAAGGGAAAGGAGGAAGAAATAATACGGACACCAAACAATTGTAAGTCTACAGGACTACTGGATAATATAGAAGAAACCTCAGTCCCAGCAAATATAACAGGTACAGCTGGAAGGCTGGGCAGGTAGGTACTGAGATCTTCGCAATTTAGCTATAGCATTGTCTCAATTTTCTAGTGATAGTATGCTAGCAAAAATTCAATACACAAACAAAAGAGGATACCTGCAGTCTATATATATGGCAAATATGTTGGTTTACATTAGAATAGTCTCTTCAAAAGAATTACATCAAGAACATTATAGCTCAAAAAAGCAACCAAATTGTATGTACCCTGCAGCTCTTGTACACGTGCAGCACATAACACTTGTCATCGGATTTAGTGCTATGTATGTCATTACATCATAGACAATGCTGGATCATGTTATGTAATAACACATGCAGCACCACTATGGATATACTATTTTCAGTAATAGGCATGGATACATCAATATTATGCATTTGTCAAGAAAAAAGGGTAAACACAATCAAAATGAGGATAGGGATGTTAGCACTTTTTACAATTGACTAGTCAAATACTGATACTAGGAAAGAAACAGAGTAATTGCTCTTACCTGATAACAATGCAAAACAAGGAAGATAATATGAAACCATGGCATATATTTATCTAGAATAAGTTCATATTTTCAGAGCAAGAACCATGGCAACACTTTTTTTCTGCAAGCATTTATTCTCACCTTTTCCATTTATTTAGTTGCATCTATTTTTCCTCTCTCAAATGAGCACAGGTTTGACATCTGATCCATCCCATAAGGAAAAGGAGGGACAAAATCAAACGATTGTGGCATAATCCACCTCTCTTTTCATCGCTTCTGATAATTTTTTACCTATTATAAACTATTCAAAGACCACTTACTGATATAGTAAAAAGAGGCTTTTCGAAAGGACAGCATTAAAAAGTGGTGTGTACAGTAAAAAAAATAATCACATACTTGAAACAGTCCTACCATAGCAATAATAGAATGGCATGTGTTTTCTAATTCACTGACTGTATACTAAAATAGTAACTAAGTGCTAATCTTATGGAGGTACCAGCAATCCTGCTTTCGTAGTTTAGTTTCATATTGGTTTTGACACCTGGAAATAACACTGCTATAGAAAAGGCTCAAAGCTGATTTTTGAAGTTGTAGCAGCATGATATTATCATATTACAAAATCATGTGGTACATGAGAGTAACATAAATCTTTTTACATCTAATCCACAAAGCATAGACACTTTGGATAGCTGTTAACATGAAAAGGACAACAAAAGTTAATGCAAGACACAGGCTGAAATGCCATGAGTTCCAATTATCCAACATTACCGAAATAATTTCCTATATGGACATGCTACTTGCAAAATTTATGTAATAATAGTATAACAGATGAACAAGTTTGCTTACAGAGGAAGAACCATGGAGGCAATTGAGAGCTTCAACAAGATGCCAAAATGAATTCAACTGTCTCTGCTTGAAGATCAACCAACTATACTCTCAATTCTCAAGTATCAGAACAGGGAAATTAGAGCCCCATATGCCAGCACCGGCTTCCGTGTGAAGAATAAAAGAATAAATAGCAACAACAGTCAAATGCTTGACATACAAGTCTTTCATCCATGTGATCTCCTCCTACTATGTGGGGAAGGAGGAACTCCCTCAAAGAAATCACCCACAGCTATCTCAAGGTCCTCAACTGAGTACTTGATGTACAGCTCTGGATGCTTCCCGTTCTCTATATGATGTCGAAACCTGCCAAGGAATGACCGGTATGCAGGCAGCAGCTTCTCAGCTATTGAGATCCTTAGCTCCTCCCTCAGCTGGTTGTCTGGCACACACCAACCAGACTGCACCCTATGCGCCTCCTCAAACACAACATTGAAGGACTTGAACCGCTCCCGCAACGCCGACTTGGATATCCCTGATGAAAAGCCACCACTTACATGGAGTCCCTCATCACGCAAACAATTCAAGATCTTCAACCATGAGGTCCGCTGGTAGTTCGTGGCCGCCATTGTGAACTTTCCAGTAAGCCGTTTCAAGTAGTCATCACCAATCATGCTCCAGAGGTCTGGCGAATCTTTCACCTTGTGCACAATATAGTGTACATTGTTCATCATGAACAAATGCGAGAGAGCTGGATCCTTGTAGAGTGACGCCTTGCCCTCCAGGTTGTGTTCGAGAACAACAATGATCCAGACAATGTGAACGGCAAGTGGCAACTGGTTCTCAAGCTCAGGGAGCTCGAGGTCGGCCAAGGACGGCGCGAGCTCATTGCCCTCAGCAACAAGACGCGCACTAGCTGATGGCCGAGATACGATCAGCTCCGAGAGCGTGGCCTTGTAGTCGCAAATGAGGCTGCTATAGTTCATCACATACCGAGTGAGCGGGTGGACGGTACCGCCAGGCACCGCGGTCTTGGGCGGGTCGCGGAGCACGGCGTTCTCGAACTCCGAGAGTGTCCCTCGCACGGCGTCGGCGAGGCGCGACCGGATCTCGATGGCCTGCACGTATATGGTCTCCGCAGCCTTGGAGGCTGCGAAAATGTCGGAAACGTCGGGGAGGAGGTCGGAGAGCGCGTCATGGAGGTCTATGATCTTGAAGAGCTTCTCAGGCGAGCGGCGGCCGATGCTGATTGCTTCGGCGAAGCCGAACAGCTGCAGCGCGGCGCCCTTCACCGCCTCGGCGAAGGGGGTGTCGTGCGTGGCGGGGGCGGCAGCGGAGATGGTGTTGCTGGAAATGGGGAGGTCGTGGAAGATGTGGAAGCAGAGGCGGCGCTCGCTGGCGAAGACGCCGCGGACGGCGGCGCGGGCGGCTCGGATCCAGCGGCGGATCTTGGCCTCGAGGGAGTCCCACTCGAGGCGCTGGACGTCGCCGATGCTGAGCCGCTCGACGCCCAGCCGGCGCAGGGAGGCGTCGACGGCCGGCTTGCGGACGGAGGCGTACACCTGCATGCATTCGCGGCCGTAGCCGGCGGCGGCCATGCGGGATGCGATGGTGCGTAGGTCGGCGACGGCGTCGTCAGGGAGGAGGTCGATCTCGCGGATGCTCCGGAGCGAGCGGTAGGCGCTGCTCCGGCGGCCGATGGAGGAGGACACCGAGTCGTCCTCGTCGGCGGCCGGGAAGTCGGCGGAGGAGGCCGAGTTGGAGCGGTCGCTGTTGATGGAGAGCGAGCTGAGGTCGGCGAGCGCCTCGATCTCGAGGTCGAGGGCACGGGACGAGAGCACGTGGCGGAACTCGTCCTCGAGCCGCACCATGGCGACCTGCACGGCGCCGGACCCCGCCGCGGAGGAACCCGACGACGACGAGAGGCGGCGCGGGCTCCCGACGGCCGCGGGCGAGGGCGGCGCGAGGCGGCGGAGGTCGTCGACGGCGCGGAGGAACCGGTTCGCCTCGGCACGATCCCCGCCGCCGTCGAACAGCATCCGCTCGTCCGCGCCGCCCCACGCCGAGGCCGAGTCCCACCGCATCACCACCCGCTCCGCCGCCTCCAGCTCCGCGGCCGATCCATCCATGGCCGGCTTGCTGGGTTGACTCCTCGCCTCCTCCTCGATCCGAAGCTGGCTGCCGCGGCGGCGCGAATCCGGGGAGCCGCACGTGTGGGCGCGCGCGCGTGGATATGCGCGATGGCGCACGGGGCGGAGGCGGGGGGAAGTGATATTGTAGTGGAGGCGACTGCGAGGCGAGGCGAGCTGACTCCGCCCTGTGCTGGTGCCCCCGGTGGCGCAAGACAGGCAAGCCTCTGCTTTGTTTATGCGGCCTGTGTGTTGTTTGGACTCGCGAGGACTAGGCAGCGAGAGCCACAAGCTTTATTTACTCTCGGCTGCTGAAGAGGCTGACCCACCTGTCAGTGTATGAGAGAAGCAGAAGAGTCGGGACCGACCTGTCGTTGAAGAAAAGAAACAGAAGAGATTGGACCCACCTGTCGGAATGAATAAGAGAAGGGGATGGAAATACTATAGTACTTGCCGAGGGAGAAACGTTGGAGGTAGCCCTGGCATCTGGGGCCGGGCGAAGAGACTCTACTGTTGGAACGGTATTGGTGTGTTTGATTGGAGGGGAAGATAGATGTGTTGGGGCTATCTAGTTTTTATGTATAAGATAAATTAATTTTTTATTTGATTGGTTGGTTGGATGATATATTTTCTATTTAGTTGAATAATAACTAATTTTTTGTTTGATTGGAGAGATGAGATATGATACTTGGTTGTGATGATCTCTCTATTAATGAGATGATGAACTTACCACGTATGTATTTCACATATATAAAATCAATAATATTGTGACGGGCTAAAAAAATTTCACAGAAAAGTAATAATTAAAAAACAAAAATTGATGATACACCCTTATAGATGGTAGAAAATAATTATATATTAATATTTTTCAATACTAATAGCGTCTATTAATTGCCGGTTTCCAATTTGATTGGAAATTTCCGAATAATTGAGATGAGAGAAGACGGATCCAATTTTGATTGTGGACCTTTAATCATGTAAGATATCCAGTAGAGATCATTCGAATTTATCATAATTAGTTCATTTTATAAGATTTATAGAGCATAGATAGATATAATTTAATGTATTTAATTAATTCATTATTTGTCAAGTTGAATAACACATTTAACTCAATCAGGCTTACACTTGTATTCTCCTCTGACCTATCAAGTGTTTATTTTACTATGCATCTTTATACACTATAGACATTTTTTTGTCATCGATATAGTACTAATCAAAGCAATATTGCTCAAAACCAGACGAAGTTTGTCAGCAGCCATGAAGATGAAATTCGTTTTACAGAGAATATGGCCATCAGAGGTGCTACAACTCGAATTTCATAGAGAACATGGCCATCAGAGGTGCTACAACAGGTACAGAATTGGAAGCAGAACATGTATGCTCAGACTGTCCAAGGAAACCAGAATGCTTGTAACATAACAATAAGACGCAGAATGAGGCAACCAAAGTAAGGAGAGTCCCCGGCATTACGGAAAAATTGCAATCGTGTTGTTTATGAACGGGTGCTTATGATAGTTGATGGCAAACAATAGGCGACACTTAAGCGGGTCGGTTTTGTCATGTGCAAGCGACGTGGTTGTCAATGGGGCTCGAGAGCGGCGGATCATGCACAGACGATGTGCGAGACAACTTGCGCGAGGTTCGATGTGTGTGTGGTGGTGCATCTAGGCGAGGCGCGGGGTCGAGCAAGCGGAGGCGCGCTCAGCACACGTGATGTATGCGTGAGTGAAGGGATTTGGTGGTCTACGGGAATAGACAGATGATATCAATGGTGTCCAAATTCGAGTGACGAGGAGCAGTTTAGTCCCTAAATTTATGTGACTGAACTTTTCTGTATTTGCATAAAAGCCAATGTATTTTTATAGTTTAGTCCCTAACTTTTTTTCATAATTACAAAGTGGTCCCTCTATTTTTACAAAAGACTCATAACCTTTCTATTTTATTCAAAAATATCTTTTTCTTTTTCAGATATAATCCTAAACTTGTTTTTAGCATAACTTTCTCGTTCTAACTCTGATTTAAATGATTTTCACGCTCTTACGTTCTTAGCAGCGTGTACTGTCTTTTAATATATTTTTTCATAGATGTTAGCTATTATTTGATATACTATTCTTAGATAGTTTTATTGTGTATTTTTTGGTGTGTATTGAGAGCAGACGAGAAGCAGTTTGAAAATCTTGTAGACCAAGTTTTTAAAGAGTTCGAACAGCAAGTTGGAAGAGACAAGTGTCCTTGAACATTCTGATCCTAATTTTTCAAATGTATTTTTTATTTCAAACATGCATACGGTTAATTCTGAATCATATTTATTTATAGTACTATGTTCCACATATCCCTTGTCGCCCTAGTTGTCAGTAATAATTATGTTAGGTGGTTTATGCTTAGCTTTGCACAAGGATATGGTTGTGTTGTTCGTTAAACATGACTAATGAACTATGCAATTAAGAGTTAAGAATTTCGGTAATTATTGTAGCAATATGAAACATAGGGATATTAAGTAGAAGGTTAGGTGAGGATGGTGTGAAAATGTATAGGTGCGTGGAAGCACTATAGTTGGTGGTAGTGTCTGCTTACTATCCTAAGGACTGTTTTGTGAAACGGGTAATCCCGATTAATAATTCAACCACGAGACTTATATGGGTACGACTTGATTAATTAATTAGTAGATCCTCAATATAGTATAAGCTAATGGTAGTGTAAGAAGGAAATAGTGATTCTTTCTAGATCTATAAAGCACCAGAGGGGGCTTTTAGGTGGTGTGATGCTATTTTGATAGCGGTGAAACATTAGCGAGCTTATTCTGGTTAGGAGGATGTTTTGTAACGACCTTGTAGTGAAATCTAGTCGTACATCTCGGAAAGTGTGTAAGTGTTGTGATGATATGGGCATACGGGAATCACAACTCGTGGGTAACAATGGATGTTTCTTGGTTACCTGAGATGGGTATCGAATTGGTTGGTTTGTGAGCCTGATGTGAATTTTAGTGGTTGAAAAACCTGTGTAGATGTTTCTAGAAGTGAAAGTTAAATGATAACTCAACTAGTTAAATATGATGTTTTTATAACTCTTGCGTTAGCGTAGTTGGTATTTAAACCTATTATAGTATGTTCCTTTATTCAAGTTTATATATCATTTATTTCCTACACTTGCGGAGTATGATATGTATTTACACTTGCTATTTCTATACAAATGTACTTTAAAACGTTGCTCAAACAATGAAGGAGAACTAAACTACTTCACAGACTAAGATGAAAACTGCTGGGTGTGGTGGACCTCTGGTCGATTGCCTGTGAAAGATGAGAGCTTCACTGTATTTTACTAGTATGCTTTAGTTAAGATCTTGATATCCTTTCTATTTATTAAGTTAAACGTTATAATAATGATACTACGTGTAAGATCATCTCCAAAGGATTTCTGCCAGGGATCAAAATCCCTTCACCAAGGGATTTTCGTTCCCTTCAGTGCTCAAACGGTTTCCCTTCACGGTTCCTATCACAGAGGGATTCTTAAGGTCATTCCCTTTAGGACTAGATTCTCTCATTTCCTTTTACGAATCTCTTCGAAGGGAAGCTGTTAGAGATGAGAGAAAATAAAGTAAATAAGAACGGGGAGGAGAATCAGTAAGGGAATGAAATAAATGGAATATAGTTGGAGATAATCTAATACACCGATGAAGTCGATGCATATATGAAATTTCATCCTGATATACATGTAGTTTATATCTAATATTATTCTATTATAAATCAGATGTGATAAAATTATCGTATCTTCTTGTGTTAATTTTGTACTTAGCTCGTAGATCTTACTAATTCTTACGCTAAATCGTAACACATACCTAGGAGAGGAGAGAGCGATTCGAGATGGATACATCATACGTAGCCCTTCACTTGTACGGTTGGAACGAGCGGCGAGACCTCAGAGATGATCATTACCTTGACACACTGGTGTGACAGGTCTTCTGGGATTGCTTCCCAGATTCTGTGCCACCTCGTCGGTTGTCCTAGGCAACGGCACGACTACTACCATCTGTCCATCTGGCTAAAACGCTGGATCAGCCTACGGCCCTTGTCCTCGCTCATGCCGGCGTTGTTCTCCAGCACTACGCGCCCACACCTGTTTGTGGCCTGAGCCAGAGAAAAAAAAAATCAGTCTCATATATCCAGTATATCCGACTCTGATAGAAAAAATATTATATTTATCTAAATTTTATTTGAATTTTTTAAAATTTATTCGAATTTTATTTGATACATCAGATATATATGATAAATCATATTTACCAATGATCTGATAAATTTTAATTACCAGTAAATAAAATTATGATCTGACCATATGGACGAACAATGACTCTTGGGACTTGCATTTATAAGCCGCGCGGAGCCGCGTGGACGGAGCTTGCCACCCTCCTCACCTCGCTGCAGCGAGTACACCTAGAGTTGGACGCTGCAGACGATAGAAGGCTAGGCGCTGCAGACGACAGAAGGTTAGGCGCTGCAGCGGTGCAGCACTACCATTCACCTCTGCTAGCGCGTACACAGTGGCTATGTCCGCTCTCCTGAATGACTGTGGCATTGGACACAGCAAGCACTTCCTTTGGCTCCTCCCTGTGCAAGCACTTCCTTTGGCTCGCTCACCGATAGCGCCTCCCCACAAGACAGCTCCTCCACCACCGGAATATCTCAGGAACACCCTGCTGCCCTTTCTGCGCCGACCATGAACACCTCCTCCTTCGTTGCCATCACGCGAGACAAGTCTGGGACCTGGTCGACACCTCCGCTGTGAGCCACATCACCAACATCTGGGAAGCATGGGCCTTACCAGACCTCTGAGATTCAAGACCCAACGTCATACAAAATACGGAGCAGTGCTCTATAACATCTGGAAGAACCGTAATAACAAGGTCTTCTGCAATGACTTGTTGGTTGTCGCTGGCTCAAATTGTTGGACTTGCTATAACCGATCTCAAGCTATGGCCACTAGCGGTGGCATCCAACATAAAATTTTGAGGGAAGGTTTGGTCGAAGATGTTTTGAAAACCTCTATAACACGAAAATGTCTTGAACACCTCCGTAAAACAGAGATATCTTGAAAACCTCCACAAAATAAAGATGTTTTGAAAACCTTCGCAACAAGGAGATGTTTTGAAAACATCTACCACAAGGAGATGTCTTGAAAACCTTCGCAACACGAAGATGTTTTGAAAACCTCCACAAAACGGAGATGTTTTAAAAACCTCCGCAAACGGAGATGTCTTAAGAAACCCCCCGGCATCTTGAAGACGATAGCCTCCATGCCAGAGAGGGAAGAAAACCCTCCGGCATCTTGAAGGCGATAGCCTCCGTGCCGGAGAGGTAAAAAAACCCTTCGGCATCTTGAAGGCGATAGCCTTCATACCAGAGAGGTAAGAAAACCCTCACGTGGCCTTAGACAACTTCCGCCAGGGTGTATGGGCACAGCATGGCCGGACCGTGATACTGCATTTCATGTCAGCTCATGTGAAGCTTAGCGGCAGAGGGGCTCCCTGCTTGAGCTCTTCCTCGGGCGGGGGGGGGGGGGGGGCAGGCTCCTCATCAGGAGCTCCCAGACTCACCACCGCCATCTAGACATCCTTCGCATCTGGTCGTCGCTACTATTTTTGTTTTTCTTCTCTTGCTGTGGCGGGTTGGAGTCCTATTATGTTGACCATCCTCCCTCGCTTTATGTAATTTGGCTTCGTTCGCCAAGTGGCGCAATGTCTACCTCCTGCTTTGTAAATATCTATGTTTGTGCCATTCTAGAATGCTCGTGCCTTGTGGCTAACTTGAGTAGGATTTGCGCCTACAGGTGTGGCAAGCCGAGTCCAGATAGGGCCTCACCCGCGCTTGGGATGCCGCCTCCAAGGAGGGGTCTAGTGCATCCCGACCGTCTGGAGCCACCCTACCTTTTCGGAGGCGGTGGTGGGATCACTTCACTCTGCCTCACGATTCTCAAGGGCATGTGGATTCGGAGGTGGCCGCCGACATCTTGGTTAAAGGGGAGCCAGAGGACCCCATCGCATCTGCTTCTGCTCTTGCCTCGGTGGCGTATTTTGTTGAGAAGGATGATTGGTGGACAGCTTGGGAGACCTCTGGCCCACACATTTCTCCGCATCTTGTTCTTCCTCCTAACGGAAGGGTGCCATCAGACATCTTCAAGGTTGTCATGGCCGAGATCAAGGCAGAGGTAGTCGAGGCTACGGAGGCGTCGCCAGAGGAAGAGATGGACTTTTCGGCCTTCGATACGTACCCCTTCTAGGTGGACCCTTCACCACCTCGGGCTCGGGGGGATTCAATCTTAGGTAGAAGGTTTTCGCCCCATGGGTATCCACATCGCTACTCTGTGCGCTGCTATAGGAGCCAATCCTCTGCATCTTGTGGTGCTTTGGGGAGGAGTGGTGGTCTAGCGCCTTCTATATCCCGTAGTACTCCGGGGAGGCGTGGTAGGTTAGTGTGTTTGTTAGGCCTGGATTCAATGTATAGCAGCTAGCCAGGCACAATGTTTGTATATGTCGTGCATTAATAAACTTGCACCATGTTGGTTTCACTCCTTACCTTTTTATTTTTGATCGCGCCAACACTTTGTTTGTCTCCCCTTCCTGGCTCCCTCATATTCTGCGGCTGCTAGAGGCCGGAGGATATGAGGGGGCTGGGAAGGGGAGACAAACAAAGTGTCGACGCGATCAAAAATAAAAAGGCAAGGAGTGAAACCAAAAGGCACTAGAGGCCGCTAGAGGCTAGAGGATATGATTATTTTAGGGGTGCTTAGTTGTGTTGGGTGGGAGTAGATCTAAATTCTTTGTTGGATAATGGAGTGGAGGGTATTTTGAGGAATGATACATCTCTATCGTAGTTTTGTATGTACTGTTATAAGCGAATAACTAATTGTAGTAGATACTATCCCTAGCTCGCTTGGCTATTCTCAGCATGCGTCAACTTTAAGGTTATTGGTAAGTCATGTAATGGCCGAAAGTGAACTGCAATGCTAAATAAGAGGATTAATTGATAGGGCGTACCGTATATGGATTAGGCTATTCTAAGAGGCCCTAGCCCATGGGGCCTCCTATGCGTCGTACTTATGGAGGGTCTCCATGTTCCAACTATTCTCCAGAGGGATCCCTTTGGTATTTGCTAATCGGTAGGAGCCTGTCCTGTTGGACTCTAGGATTAGGTGCGGGCCTTCCCATTTGTTGTGTAGTTTCCCCGAAGCCCGGGTGTGTTGAAGCATAGGTCTCTGAGTTCGAAGCTTTGAGGCACAACCTTGGGATTATACTAGGCCTTGGTTTCGGTGATGTAGTGGTCAAGATTCTAGATGACGTGGAGCCGCGTGCCTTCAATGAGGTTGAGGGAGAGCTCTATTTCTTCGGTAGTCTATGATAGTTGAACATAGAGTGAGCGTCCTTTGACCTCGGTTGGAGTCACAGCTTCATCACTGTATGGGAAGCAAAAGGGGGTGAACCCTATGGGTCGTGTGACCATGGTGCAGAGGGACCACAAGACCTTCGAAAGCTCTTCAACCCATAGGCCTTTAGCCAGGCCGATGAGGCATCAATTTAGGCCTAAGAGAATGTTGCCATTGGCACGCACGACATCCCTGTTGGACTGTGGGTGATGGGCGACGGTGAAGCACAGCTCAATGCCGAGTTCGGCGCAGAATTCTCTTAATGGTCCGGAGTCAAATTGTGTTATGTTGTCAACTGTGAGTTGCCGCGGAACGCCGAAGTGGTAGACTACATTTTTCTAGAAAAAATTATGGACATTCTTTGATGCGATTGCCGTGAGGCGTTCTTTCTCTACCCATTTTGAGAAGTACTCCAATGCCAGTAGTACATATCAAAGGTTGCACTTGGCGTGAGGGAATGGTCCAATGAGGTCTATTCCCCAACGTGCCATGGGCTAGATAGGAGCAACCGGTTGCAGGGGAACCAGGGGCCGGTGTCTCTGACACCTCATCCATTGGCATCCTTGGCAGGTGTGAATGAGGGCTTCTACATTGGACATAATTGTTGGCCAGTAGAGCCCCTAGTGGAATGCTTTACCGGCCAGGGCGTGGGGCACTAGATGATTGCCGTGGAGTCCTTTGTGAATTTCCTAGAGGAGGGTGGCCCCTTCCTGCTTGGTGACATAGCGAAGGAGGGGAGCACAGACGCTTGCTTTATAAAGGGCCTCGTCCACCAAGAGGTAGCCCCTGGCATTTTGTTCAATGCGACAGAGTGCGATGGGGTCGTCTGGATCCTTCGCTCCGCTCAAGAAGGAAAAGAGGGGGGGGGGGGGTCCTCCAGTTCGGTGCTTCAACAGGGAGGACGGTGACGACCATCTAATTTGGGATATTGGTGGTTGGGTGGTTGAGGACCTTGAGGAAGGCTCTCAATGGTATATCTCTGCCCCAATGGTAGCTTTTGCCAGGGCATCCGCCTGGTGGTTGCCCACTAGCGGTATGCTCTGTACAGTTATGCCATGGAAGCACCCTTCAGCCCTGCAGATGGTCTCTGGGTATCTCGCCAGGTATAGATGCCGAACATAGAAGCTCTTGTCCACATGCCCATCAACAACCTGAGAGTCGCTCCTGATGATGACTTTGGTGGCTCCTAATGCCTGGTCTTCCGGAGGCCTAAGAGGACGGCTTCATATTTGATGATGTAGTTGGTTGTCTTGAACTCCATGCGAATGGCGAACTCAGCCTGCTGTCTTGTGGGGGAGAGAGGACCACACCGACCCCTGCACTAGTGGAACTTTAAGCTTCGTTGGCGTATATTGTGCATACATCTTGAGGAGGGGTTGTGGGGGATTCTAGAGGTGCTGGAGTCCATTCGGCGAAGACCTGTGACTTGATGGTTGTACGGGCCACAAACTTTACCACAAAGGGGGATAGCTCCACAACCCACTTGCCGATGCATCCAGTCGCCTCCCGGTTGCAAAACATGTCACCAAGCGGGTATGAGGTTGGTACAGTGATGTCATGGGCAATGAAGTAGTGTCAGAGTTTGAGCGAGGCCACTAGAAGGACATATGCCATTTTCTCAAGCTCGATGTAGTGCTTCTTAACCCCGGTTAGGGCCTTTGACACATACTTCACAACCCTTTGTGTAGAACAACCTTCACTGTCCTCCTCCCGTATTAGAGCAGCACTTATAGTGGAGCCAGAGGCGGATAAGTAGATGAGGAGCCCTTCACCGAGAAGGGGTATCGCGAGTATCTTGAGGTCAGAGTGGTGGGCTTTGAGGGCCTTGAAGGTGGCCTGGTATTCCAGAGTCCATTGAAAAGGTTTAGAGCCCCTCAACATTTTGAATAATGGAAGGTTATGCTCGGCAGATTTAGCGAGAAAACAACTAAGGGCCACAAGGCGGTCGACCAGGCGCTGGACTCCCTTCGTATTAGTGGGGGGTGACATCTCTGTGACGATGTATATCTTTCAAGGATTAGCCTCGATGCCCATCCAGGAGACAAGGTATCCCAATAGCTTGCCGGCTTTGGCACCGAATACACACTTCTTAGGGTGAAGCCGTACGCCTGCCGCTAGGAGGCTGTAAAATGTTTCTTGAAGGTCAACATCATGGTCGGCCTCAAGCTTGCTCTTCAAAATGATTCCATCAACGTAGGCTTCGACGTTGTGACCTAATTGTTCCACCAGGATTTTACGTACCAAACGAGAGAAGGTGGCTCCAGCATTTCAAAGGCCAAAAGACATCCGAATGTAGCAGTATACCCCAAAAGGGGTGAGGAAGCTAGTATTATTCTCATCCTTCGTATCCATCCACACATGGTAGTATTTGGAGTATGCGTCCAGGAAGCTTAGCAACTCACAGACAACGGTGGAGTCTACCAGCTGGTCGATATGAGAGAGAGGGTATGGATCTCGGGTGGCAGGCTTTGTTGAGTGAAGTGAAGTCGATGCACATGCGCCATTTCCCACTGTGTTTCTTGACCAAGACAGGGTTTGAGAGCCACTCTAAGTGTATAACCTCTCGATTGGCTCCAGCCTTTAGCAACTTCTGGACTTCCTCCTTAGCGGCCTTTGCTCGCTCAGAGGAGAGCTTGCGAAGCCCCTAGCGTACTGGCCTGGCCCTCAGATCAACCCAGATGGCATGTTCGATGATGCAGCAGTTGACTATAGGGAGATCCTGTGGGGACCATGTGAAGACATCGAGGTTGCCCCGCAGGATGGCTAGGAGCTAGGCTTCTTGTTCCGAAGTGAGGTCCACCCCAATTTGGAAAGTTTGGTTAGGGTGGTCTGGACATGCTGGAACATCTTTGATATCCACCTCCAGTTATGGCTTTGGAGGGCCCTCAGGGCACACCGAAGGGGGTCTTTGAAGTTCTCTTGGGCCACATTATGGACACGACGGCCATTGAGAGGTGCAAGGTGCTCATACTCGATGCGCCTTGCCAAGTGTTGGTTACCGTGGATGGAGATCAGCCCCATGGGACCTGGCATCTTTAGGCAGAGATAGTTGTAATGGGGAATGGCTCCGAACCTGTTTAGGGTCCCTCGACCTAAGATATCATTGTAGGCGTAGGGTACGTCCATGATGTAGAAGGTGATTACATCGACCCGCGCTGCAAAGCCTTCGCCTAAGATGACCAGAAGTTCTATTTGACCTAAGGCATCAAGAGGGGCCTGTAGGCCGAAGAAATCAGGCTCTGCGAAATGCAGAGTCGGTCAAAGGCATGTATGAAGAGGAGGTCCACCAAACTGCCTTCGTCTAGCAGCATCCTCCGGACTTCAGCGATGTTGGTTGAGATAACTAAGGCTTCAGAGTGGGGGAGATTTATGCCCTCGGAGTCGTCGAAAGTGAATGTTATAGGGGCGTTAGCCCATCTGGGGGTCTAACGATGGATGTTGGTTGTCCCGACATGGTTCACCCCACGAGCATAGTCTTGCCATTACCGTTTTGAGGAGCAGTTGGAGCTTCCTCCTCCTGTTATGGTGAGGATCACCCACCTGGTCCTGTCTCCCTCTTTGTTGTAATGCTCTATGGGAGGCAAAGGCGGAGGAGGCAGGGCCAACTGGGGAGGGTTCTCCAAGGCCATGTGAGCAACCTAGTGGTCCACCGCCGGCCTACAGCCTTCGAGTCGTTCACCATCGGCCCCTTTCACTGCTGGGTAGCCTACCTGCCTCCTGAGGTACTCCTCTTGGAAGTTTATGAGTGTATGACAGTCTTTGGTGCTGTGTCCATATCCAACCCCGTGCATGATGTACCAGTGTCCCTCCTTAAGGTGCCATCCTGGGTGCGATGCCACTCGGGAAAGGCTCTGGAGCATCCTCGGCCGTGGCCCCTGAGACGTGGTGGGTTCGGAGCCCCTTGGCCTTGACTGATGTTGTTGATGTTGCACTATCGTCACTGAGCCCTGCGCACCCTGGAGCCCTCAGCCTCCTCGGGGCCTCTTTTTGTTTCTGGAGGAAAAGAGGCATGCAAGGACCCTGCCTATCAGTGCAACTTCTCTGGCTCGATGCTGGGGGTTGAGGTAGCATGCGTGAGCTTTCGGTGGAGCTTTTCTTCCTCCGCCTATGCATATTCCTCGAATTTGCACATGAGGGCCTCCAACGAGCGCACATGGTGTTGGTTGATCGTAGAGGGGTGCTTCAGCTAAGCTCTGGGTTACAACATCGATGATCGACAACTCCGATATGCCTGTGATCTGGGACTTGGTTTGGGAAAACCTTTGGAAGTAATCATGGAGGGTCTCGTCTAGCTGTTGCCTGACGATGAACAAGCTCCTAGAGATCATTGGTTCGACAAACGTGCCATAAAAATTGTTGCAGAAGGCATCTCGGAGCTGAGCCTAGGCGTAAATGGTCCCAGGATCCAGTGCCAGAACCATAGGAGGGCTAGTCCCTCCAGGGCGAGAGGGAAGTATTTGGCCATGGTGTTCTGCCCGCCTCTATTGGCCTCTATGACGAGGGTGTACGAGCGAACAAATTCCTCCGGATCCAACTCACCCCTAGACTTTGGTAGCTTAGGGGTTCGAAACCCCTCCAAGAAGGGTATGGCCTATAGGTCTGCTTACAGGGGAGAATCGTGGTCTAGTAATGGAGTCTCGCACCGATGGGCTCGAGGCTTCAAATCCTGCATACCAGCTGCCAGTGGTGCCTGGTGGTGATGAGGGGCTGGGATGTTGAAGTTCCCACTAGCACCCAGAGCCCCAGCCAGCATAATGATGGCCATTATGGGAGCAGCCGTGGTCAAGCACATGGGTTGCTGTGCAGCCTACAGGGCTGCTTGCAGCTCCTCTAGCTGAGCCTGAAGGGTCACCACGTGCGACTGATGGTCGGCCATGGTGGCGTTCGTGGTGATGGCTCTGGTTTCAACCCATAGGGATGCAATGGGGGTCTCGCTACGCTTCTGTTGAAGGGCTATCGGGGCGGTTGGCCCGCTGGCGCCAGCCGCAGCCAGGGTCGTGGCGGCTCTTGCAACGACGATTTAGCTACAACACCTAGGGATGTAGTGGGGGGCTCATTGTGCTACTGTTGTAGGGCCTCCGAGACAGCGGGCCTCCTATCGTTAGGCACAGCTAGGGTCGTGGCCGGGCTGGTGGTGGCCCTAGAGCCCCATTCCCCCTAGTTGTGGGGTTGTCATTGGCGTATCGCAAGCTCGGTTGCAGCGATCGTGTGGACCTTCGCACAGGCATGGTCGAGGAGTCGGCCGCCGATGCTGTGGCCTTGGTGGTCTTCTTTTTGGGTGATATCCTACCTCTTTTGTACTTCTACGTTCGTTCTCCATGGATGGCACGCTGTTGGTGAAAGAAAAAGTCTTCCACGATGTAGGAAATATGCTCTTAGGGAGATTGTAGCATTTACTTTAAGACATGTATGTGATTTTGGTGATTAATGACAACATAGTCAATGCGACTAACATGCGTGTCAAGTATATGCTTTAGTATATCTCATGGATGCAATAAATAAAGAAGCCACTGAAGCTAGGACAAAGTTTGGTTGAATTGGAAAAGACCTAGAGAAAATAACTTCACCGGATGGTCTGGTGCTGGACAAGTTTGTACATGCCAGAGCTTTGTGTCCAGATACAGTTGATCTCACCAGATAGTCCGATGTTAAGCAAGTTTAACACACCAGATAATGAATAGTACAAAGAGAAAGTAGAAGACCCCACTGAATGGTTCAGTGCTTAGGAAGTGTGCTCACCGGAGCATTTCTAACAGAGGGTGAGGATCATCTCACCGGATGGTCTAGTGCTCAATGTATAGTACACGCAGTAGCATTTCTAGAGGAAGGAAGAGAAGAAGCCATACGCCGGATGGTCCGGTGTGAAGAGATGTGAACACCGGAGGCTTACACTGAAGTATTTCCTGCAGAGACGTTTTCAAGAGTTGAAGACTGAAGATCAATCCACCGGATGGTCTGGTGATCTATGCAATGAACACCGAAGCATTTTGTGCAGAGAATCAAGAAGTGGTTCGGATGGCGGTAGTATGCACAGCGGATGGTCTAACGATGAAAAGAAGAACACACCAAATAGTCCGGTGTTCATAGAGGTTTTGAGTGGGATTCCAACGGCTAGTTTTCTAGGTTGTACACATTGGATGTTCCGGTGAGTGTACCACTGTTAACACCAGAACATCTGGTGTTCACAGTTTTTGTGAGCCGTTGGGGCAAACGGCTAGCCTATGGGGTTGAGGATATAAATACCCCTCTACTCAGTCATTTGAAGTAGCTGGCATCCAAAGAAACTTAGAGACACTTGAGAAGACATCCAAGCCACCATAGTGCTTAATGTGATTATTCAAGAAAATTAAGCACACAATTAGTGAGTGATTAGTGCTTATAGGCCTAGAGAGAGTGTTGCTAGGTGATTGCTTCCTAGAGAGTGGATCAAGGAGTGATCCTAACTTGTACCATGTGGTACGTTGGTGCCTTGTAGTCTTGGTGACTTATTGACAAATTGAGTCGGAGTTGCTCAAGCTTGTTAATCCTCTGACTTGGTGTGGAGCGATGATAAGATAAGTGTACGGGGACACAAAAACCCTTGCCATGGTGGCTCAAGCTTCGAAGTGAAGATGGCGACAAGTGATTGGGAGAAAGGCTAGTGGTGAGACATTGCCTTTGTGGCTTGGTAGCTCATCCGAGTTGAGGCTTTGTCTTTGTGACTTGGTGGCTCAAGAGTCGTGACCGGAAGAGTCTTAGCAACCGGAGCATATCCTTTGTGGAGCTCCAACGTGGACTAGGGGTGGTTTGTATGCCATCGACACCATGGGATAAAAATCCTTTATGCCGAGTTTGTCTCTCTACCTTATTTACGTTTCCGCATTTACATTCTCACTACGTGAAAAAAATCATTAGTGATGGATGATAACCGGCATTAGTAACGGGTCATGTACCCATCACTCTTATCGCATCATTAATGTTTAGTTATTAGTGACGGGTCGTAATCGTGACCCGTCACTATTGACTGAACATTAGTGATGGGTCACGGTTACGACACGTCACTAATGATGTCATTAGTGACAGGTGATGTGATCCATCACTATTGACTGAACATTAGCGACGAGTTATAATCTTGACTCGTCACTAATAATCGATGAACATTTTTTGTATTTTTTAGACAAAAAAGTCAAAAAAAAAAAATCACACGAGTCATCCCAACGTAGGCCCATCCCATATGCCTCACAAGCCATGATTTTTTCATATTGTTTTCAAGTTTGCGTCCCACGGGAATCAAACCTACAACCTCCTCCTCGCGCGTGTAGCCACCTTACCACCCCTGTGATCATGTAGTTGTGATAGAAATCAGATATTTTATCCTTTTAACCTACTTTGCAAAATGTCATTAGTAGTTGTGATAGAAACACGTCATAACCATGACCCGTCACTAATGACTAATTTTGCTAAATTTCGTCGATGGTTATAATTTGATAGGTGATCTAGAGTGCATTAAGTAAAACGAGCATAACTTTTGCATACGGACTCCGGTTTCGATATTTTTTTTTACTCTACCAACATCTACATAAAAACTTACATCCGTTCCTCCCCACCTTGTCAGTTCAGATAATTTTTTAGGCTAAAAATGGCTTGGAAGATTGAGTTCTCGCTCCCGGAAGTTTCTGCACCGTTTTCAGAACACACGTTTGTGTCCATAGCGGCCACACCTTACATCAAACTTGACGAGAAATGTACAATGGTTCCTATTCTAATGCTACTAAGGCGAGAAAAAAATAAGAGAAAAATAAAATAAAAATAAAAAATATTTACGAATACCGTCATTAGTGACTGGAGTTGGTCATTAGTGACGGATTACAGGTTGATCTGTCACTAACGATTGATATAGGACGACTCGTCACTGTTGAGTGGATCATTAGTGATGAGTCAAGTTCTGACCTCTCACTAATGAGTGGCCTAGGGCAACCCGTCACTGATGACATAGTCATTAGTGACAGGTCACAACTTGACTTGTCACTAATAACTTGGCTTAGGATGATCCGTCACTGATGACCTAGTTATTAGTGATGGGTTACAACTTGACCCGTCACTATTATCATCAGTGACAGGTCATATTATGATCCGTTACTAATGACTATTCATTAGTGATAGGTCTATATCTGGTTCTGATCAGGAGGCACATTAGCGACACGTTCTTATTGGACCCGTCACTAATAGGACATTAGTGATACGTGTTGAGCAGCCGTCACTAATATGGTGTTTCCTTTACTGATTTTTTACGTAGTGTCTTGCAATTTACCTTGCTAAAGTTGGTTGCAATTCTCTTGAGCGGTAGAGTAGACATATTAGATAAATCTAGAGCACATTTAGATAGAAATTGATATATATTTATCTTATAAAGTTTTTGGAGCAATTAGTTTTTAAGTATAATAATTTATCCCCTCTTAGAACGTCACCGTTCCTAACACATGAACAAGTGCGGCGAGAGCCTTTTTTAGAGAGGAGACTTGAGCTTGGAGAAGCAGTGAAGAGGAAAAAAAATACCAAATGTGTTGTCGATATTGATAAGAAAGATCTCCTCCTTTGGTCTGATGGCCAATGATCTGTACTTCTAGTGTTGTCAGGGTATAAGTATATAAATTTGCCTTTACAGAGATAGCGATATCAGTCATCGTTATATCACGTAGATCTAGGGTCGGTTGAATCACACAACCTGAATCTATGCAGCATATTTTTACACCTATCTAGAAGATATTATCCACTATGATACATAGAATGATGCAAGTGGTCTTAAGAATGATATACTGGGCCGACTACCTATTACGGCGTCGTACTGTTTAAGGATGTCAAACGGACCATCACTTACACTGGGATGTTAAAATACCTTCACTTATATAAATATTAAATACCCATCACCTCCTACAGACAGAGGATTTCTGACAGGCTCCATCTAACTGATCTTTTATCAAGATTTGATGACTCATCCTGGGGACTTAAGAGGCTGTTCTATCCTTTGGGCTCCGAAGAGTCCGTCCAGGTTTCGAAGGGCAGACTTTAGAGAGCACCAGAGTCTAGAGACCTGAAGAGCCTTCAAAATCCGCGATCCGAAAGCAGTGGGTTGACGGGATCAAAAACGTCAGGCGACCTCACAATCCACGCCCGGTAATAACGACGACGTGCGGCCTCCTAATAATCAACCATCTGAAAAAAAGATGATTCATGCAAAGATTATTCGCTGTTCAAACATGTTGAAGACACGACGCTAACGCATGTCTTTCTGTTGTCTGACACAAGGCATCTCTCAAACATCAGGTCGTTTGTTGTGTGGTGCGAACAGAGACAAGAGCAGGTACGTAGACTGCATTGTAATGCTCAATGCTGCAGCTGTAGCTGTACTGCGCAAGGTCAAGCATATCATTTTTCCTTATTTCTTTTTCTTGAGGGCACACACAATTTCATTATTTCCAGGGAAGGGACACATAACACTTCACCAGTCATTCAGCTGACAAAAAACTCCTGGCGTCTAGAAATGCTCGAATTTTCAGCGATCTGACTTAAGCAGCAGCCGTAATCCTAATATGTATGATTTATCTTCTCATTATCTCAGTGCTTATGTTCGTTGAGGACAGGAGCAGCTTTCACGTCAGAAGCTATGTGTGATCCTGCACAGCTTATTGCACAGGACCATTCAATTACTTAGAATTTACGTTCGTGCCTGGAGGAGCCTTCTCATCAAGAGTTATGTATGATTCCGCAAAGCATTTTTTTGGTACAGAATGTCATTTGATCAGAGAAATTTTACAGACAATCAATGACAAATTGTCAAATAACAAGTACTTTTTAAACAAAATCTGATTTTAATCTCTCTCTGAGCAAGAGCTAAAGTAGCTCCTAAGAAAACTGTTATTGTACCTACTAAAGAAGATCTTTTTGTTCAAATAACAATTAAGGTGAAACAAGATAAGAAACAACGAATCCCTTCCAATCTTAGAGCAGCTCTCGCCCATTGCTTAATAAGTTCATGACACTCTAGAAAAAGGGTGCAATCATAAAAAAAATTGCCTGTTGAATTCTTATATCAGCCACAAGGATGCCAATATATGACTACAAAATTCATTTGATTCTCTAGAGGTATTATCACTAAACAATATAGTTTGATGATTTTTCAGAAAATATACCTGAGGAATATTTTTTTTTGCTTGGAGTTGAATGATTTGACAAGTGACGCCCAAGGCATGGATGGCGAGGGCGGCCGTATCCCCTACTGTGATTTAGTCACGCTGTTTAATATCAAATGCAACTATATTAGCGGCATATCACACCAAAAGTCTCAAATCTCTAGACTGCACGAGCAACCATTTTAAACAACCTTATGATGTCAACTTGTGGTAGGTGGCAGACCTTAGCTAAAAAATTTAGCTGGGGCGAACCCAAGCGACAAACTAAACTAAAAGTACATGTACATCGTAAATATATCGTATTCATGTATTGTAACCATACAAATTAGAATGTAAAAGGTAAATAGATGACATAGAAGACGATTTAAGATGATACCTCTAAAATGAAGAATAATTTAAAATACACCAAAAGATAAACGATCAACCTATCAATTTAACAATGATCAATTAGTTAGTGATAATGAAGTGATCACATGCCTAAACAATTGATGAATATTATGAGAATATACACATCACTAGTAAAACACTAACCATGTCTAGATTGTCAAGGTTTTATTGGCAAGTCCATTCTTCGGTCCTTCATGTCTTGAAACCTCTTTTTAATTTTATCACAATCAAGTTCTTTAAAAATCCCCTTTTCGATGTAGCACAATATCAAGTGATTAAGCCAATCATCGGACATCTTATTGTGCAAATCTATCTTGATCAAGTGCATAGCTGAAAAGGCTCTTTCAACCAAAGCCGTAGCCACCGATAGGATCAATGCTAATTCAATGAGGCAATAGACCAAAGAAAAAGTAATATGCTTTTCAGTTTCAACCATCTTCACCGCCAAACATCTATGATCATGACAAGCACTGAAATCATCAATTCTTCTCACATGCATAATGAAGGTTTCAAGCTGATCCCTTATAAGAGAAGGGTCAATAATAGAGAAATCTTCGTCATAGATCTCCGTAAGTCGAGCAATCTTATCAATATCAAAATTGAAGAAGGAATCTCTTGGATCAAGACAAGAAAAACAAATAAGCAACTCTGATGATACCTCATTGAAGCGACAATCCATCTCTGCGATGATAACAACAAGTGTAGCAAAGAAAGTATCAACACAATAATGATGCTCTTGAGTGATTAAGTTCCCATAAAGCCTCGATCAACCCCATATTGGTATTGCCTCATCCATATTTGGTATTGGAATCTATTTTGCAACACAAAATGATTTGACTTCTTCCAATAATGGCTCTGAACTTGTATTTCTCAAGGCGATCAAACGTGCTTTCATATCAATAAGCAATGACATGCCCTGGACAATATTTTGATATTTTCTTTGCATCAAAAGAGATAAATCATATGTAATGTGAAACACTTTCAACGTCAACTTCATATTTAAAACAAAATAAAAGCTCTCCATTTTGCACACCAAACCACCTGCTCGACCATGATTACGTTCATCCTCATGAATCATGGCCAACACCTTGACCACAAAATCCCACATAGACTCAATACGAAACAATGTTGTGAAATGAAAGCCCCATCTTGTATCTCCAGGTCTAGCCAAGTTTGTACATTGGTGCTTCCCCCTTCCTTTAAAAATATCACCACTCTCCAACTTTGCCAAAATGGTTTCACGATGCATTGCAAGTAATTTATCCTTCCTCTTGCAATATGCACTAGTACTTGTCACAATCAACTTTACATAGTTGAAGAAATCATCAAAAGATGAGCAACAAGTCGCAACAGAAACTATGACCAACTGTAATTGGTGAGCAAAGCAATGAACATAAAAGGCATAAGGGTTCTCATCACGTATTTGCTTTTGCAAACCATTGAATTCACCTCTCATGTTTGAAGCTCCATCATATCCTTACCCTCGTAGTCTAGCAATAGGTAAACTATAGTCAGCAAGAATCTTAGTCAAAGCCTTCTTTAATGCATTTGATGTTGTGTCTTGGACATGTTTGAGACCTAGAAACCTTTCCACAACTATTCTTTTTTTGTTCACAAACTTGCATGACACATGCATAGTTAGCAGCATAACCTCAAGTCATCAATGAATATTTCAATATAATGCATAAATAAGTAACTACTAACCTCACAAGCACAACCATTTGCTCCACTACTGAGATATCATGGGATTTATCAATTAGAATGGAGAAAATATTATCTCCAATCTCTTCCTTTATCACTTCAGTGATCCCTTTTGCACAACTTTGTGTAAGTTCCTTTTGAATCTTGTGAGAAGTCATGAGGGCATTCTTTAGACACAACTCATCAAATACAACCCTATCCTCATCATTCCTTTTTTTTTTACCAATCAATCATTTCTAAGAAATTGCCTTTGTTTAAGGAAGAGGCAGATTCATTGTGCCTACAGAATGCATGACCTTGCGAAATGAGGTAACTTGAAACATTTAAAGCAACAGTCAAACGAACTTCATATATTATTTTTGCATTATTGGAATTGTAATCGATCACATGATCAATACTTGCCCTTTGATTCTTAAAATCCTTGGCACATAACCTTGCTTTATTGTGGCAACCTGAAACTCCACCAACATGACCGGACAATCCTCTATATGCATGCTTCCAATTGTTATACCCTGCCTTTGTAAAAATCACATGACCAAATTTTTCATGCTCAGCTTCCTACCTAAAAAGAAAACAATAGAAACAAAATGTGGCATCCTTTGACACGCTATACTCCAATCAATCATAGTCCTTATACCATTGCGGTTGAAAGACTCTCCAATCATTTCCAACACGCTTGCGAGGAAAATTGTGGCCTATAGGTTGGGTTCGGCCCCTCAATAAATAATCCCTCCTAACTTCAGATTTAATGTTAGGATGAAATCTCTCAATTGGTATTCTAAGAGTTGGATCAGCAACATAATGAACATGTGGGTCAAATTCTACAATTAGGCTAATACATTCATCTTCATTTTTTTCTTGTTGTGGTTGTGGTTGTGCATCATTGACCCCAAATCTGAACTTGTGCTATATTAGTTGCCACATCGTCAATACCAACATTATTTTGAACAACTTCTTCGTTATTGCAATCAGCGGCATTGCAACTTTCATGGGTGCTTGGTCTATTGGAGCGTGAGCCAACACTCAAACTAGTAAAATAGTTCTTCAAATCTACATAATAAGTTAGTTGTTAAAATCTGCTAAAGTGCTAAATGCTAAAATTATCGATCAAATAATGAACAATTTGTAGTTTTGTACCGTTTGTTTGGTCTTCTTCTTGCCAATCGCATTGCTGCTACTGCTCTTGGTGCCGGTGGGGTTGTTTCTGGTGACACCTTGGCCTCAACCGATGCTGACTCCCTTGGAGCTGTAGCCGCAACCGTTGAAGTTCGATCACAGCCACGGCCATGCACGTGCCCTGTAGCAGCTGTAGCTGCAACGGGCAGAGCGCCTGCTGTGCAGTCCGCACTCCTGGGCTCCTCTTCCTCTCCCTCCATCAAGCTTCTGGTCTCCTGTTGCTCCTTGCCAGGGGATTAGGCCATTAGGGCATGCCACCTCCTAAACTCGATTTTGGAATTGGGAACACGATAGGCGAGCGAGAGAATGAGAGAACAGAGGGGATCAATGTCTTCCTCCAATCCTCCATAGACCACAGGGCGCCTGGGCTACGGCCTTTAAGGCCCATTTAATCACCTATTTGCTCCAGCCTATTGAGTCCATACCCCTTTGCTCCTATCGTTCATCAAATCGGTGTCTCCCTAGCACAACGCTACTCTTGGCCAGCTGGGCATGGGAGGCAGACAGGGCAGAGCTCGAACCTTGGATGGAGGGGGGTATTGCTGCTGCCCAAGAGCTGAGGCAACCGCCCCACTCGCTTATAGGGAGCGTCTACCCCTGCTTGTGGTGCTTATAATAGATGTCAGTTTGTTATCTTGCGTTTTATTTGCATTACTAAAATGCAGGATAAGTTGTCATCCAAGTTGCATATCGATTTAGGTAGCGCATGGGCAGGTGTGCAGGATATGCAGGAGTCATGGTTTGACTTTTTGCAATGTTTCATGTTTTAGTACTAAGCATACAGCACACAGGCCGTTTGTTAAACAGCACACCAGAATCTTCTCCCTGAGATCTGTACTCTGTTTAAATATAATGCCACTTTTTCCTTGATAAAAGAAACATTCAGAGAGTGCTCAAGCAGGATACAGTAGGGTGCGCTGGATTCTTTGTCAGTGAACAATCAAATTTGAAGGATTAATTCCAATTTCTAGAGCTTGGATTAGGCTTTGTTGCTACCGTAGGATGCATTTACTCATATAATAATGAGGGGAAAGGGGACATTTTTTGTGTAATCATGTCGCTATTGGATGAACAGCCTTTTGTTTGACTGTGAAATGCAAGTGTCAAGGAGACTGCTAAAGAGAACAGGGACTACATGGCATCTCTTGATCTTGTAAACATCCTAAGACCGAGGGTCAGTACTATCCAGCAGGTTGCTGTCCTCACTTAATTTCTTGTTATCCTCCTGTTGATTTTATCACACGAAATGAATTTTCACAATAACTAGTTGGCAGGCTGGTAAGCCTGACAATTGCAAAAAAACAAAGAATAAAGAGAAAGGATTCTCCTTGGGAATGCTTGAGTACAAGAACCTTCCCATTTTTTTATTTTTAAAATTTTAGTTATAAGCATCTTAAGGCTCATTGCCGGTACCTATCCTCCGTTCTTGCCAGTGCTCAAGTCTGAATTGAAAGATTTATTATTGAAAAGAATTATAGAAGGTACACAAATGCTGGTTCTTTATTAGCAATAGTACACCTAACAACTGCTGAAAGATTCAGAAAATGATGCTACTCCTATCTCGGAACATCTCGATATGATATACTCCAGACTTTAGACTTTATGGTTATGAAAATGGTTGTGAACTTGTGAATTGTGATGCTGTATATATACTATATAGGCGTGTCTAATGGATTGTTAAGTAACAAAGTTAATGTATTTAACAGTTCTCCCATCAGGACTACTTGAGCAAAATTTCGACGAGCATAGTAACCAAAAGTCACGTGGATGAAATGTGCAGAAGTGAATTGGCAGATGCAATTTCAAAGCTGAGTTGCTAGAAAATGGTAGAGTAAATAAAAGTATTATGTTTGTAGATAAGACAAGAGAAGAACAGAACAGAAAATCTGTTTAAAAATTGACGGCTTTATTCATAGACTCACTAATCCACTGATTTTTCTCAAAGATGGGGGTTCTTGCTTTCTATCAGATCCTCTTCAAATGATATTTTTGGGTTTCCTCCATATAACTGCTTCTGAACTGAACTTTCAGGTAACATTTTGCTCCTTGCATGAACATAAGATGAAAGCAGTTCAGAAACTATAATCTCTGTATGTGCACGTACTGAATCAGTAACAAGCAAAAGATTCAGAAGAACTGAGGATCGAATCAACAGCAGCTCTCGGAGCACAAAAATGCGAGAGGAGAAACCTGCGAGATCTCCTCGCGATTCTAACACGCCTCTAATCAAGATCTCCTCTCTCCCGGCCGCTGCCGGCAGCCGGCATCCTGCCGTCGTCACTCCGTCTGTGCCTTTCCCCTGTACGGCTTGAGGATCTGGAACGAGCAGAGCAGGCTGGCGTCGACGTTCATCAGCGCGCCGGCGTTGTTGAACTCGCCGCAGTAGTTGGGCGCCGAGAATATGGTCACTAGCTGCCGGTCGGCGAAGAACTCGTACCCGTCCTCCACAACCTGTTTCAGCAATGGCAATTTGGCATTGACATGGCAAGAAGAACTGAGCTTTTGGAGATATAGCGACGCGGCAGGGAGACTCGGCTAGAGTCAAGGGATCTTGCCTGGTGCGCGCGGCAGATGAGGTCGAGGTCGTGCTTGTTCAAGAACTCGGCGACCTTGTTGGCGCCGAAGGTAAAGGAGACGCCGCGGTCATTGTCGCCCCACCCTGAGCTGTCGCGGTCAGGGTCGGACCAGAGGAGGTCACAGAGGAGGCCCTGGTCGGGGACGTCGACGGGGCGCTGGATCTCCCTGATCCGGTCGAGGCTGTCGAGGTCCGGGGAGAGCCCCCCGTGCATGCAGAGGATCTTGTCTTCGATGACGGCGGCGACAGGGAGGCAGTTGAAGCAGTCAGTGAAGAGCTTCCAGAGGCGGACGCTGAAGCGGCGCTTGCACTCGTCGTAGAAGCCGTAGATGCGGTTGATGGAGGCGCACTCGTGGTTGCCCCGGAGCAGGAAGAAGTTGTCCGGATACCGGATCTTGTACGCCAGCAGCAGGCAGATGGTCTCGATGCTCTGCTTCCCGCGGTCCACGTAGTCGCCCAGGAACAGGTAGTTGGCGGTCGGCGGCAGCCCGCCGTACTCGAACAGCCGCAGCAGGTCCGAGAACTGTCCGTGGATGTCGCCTGCATCGGTCGAGCCAGGCGCATCAGCGGTGTGCATCGCCTACTCGATCTGCCTAGTGCAAACGATCGAAACCGACCAAGAGAAAAGGAAACAACAATACATTACCGCAGACGTTGATGGGGGCCTCGAGCTCGAGGAGGTTGGGCTGGGAGAGGAAGATCTCCTTGGCAGTGACGCAGAGGTGCCGGATCTCGGCCTCGCTCAGCTGCACCTTCTTCCCCGTTACCTTGTGCTTCTTCCCGTCCAGCAGCCGCCGTATCAGCTCCTCCACCGCGCTCCCGTCCATCACGTACTTACGTACGTATCACGACGAGCCTCTCCTGTTCCTCCTCCTCGTCGTCCACCCGGACAGACAGAGACAGGACAGCCTTGCCTTCTTCCCCGCGGCACGGACACAGAGAGGGGTCGACGCCGACGGACGAGTGGTGGGCAGGGAATGGAGGGGGAAGACGAGAGAAATCCGCGTGTCTTGTTGTTCCCCCGGTTTTCATTTTGTGCCGCGCAAACGCTTGGCTCGCGACGACTTGCCAAATTGGGACGAGTGGCGTGGCAAGCAAGGAGCGACATATTTCTAGGGTTTACTGAATATTGATTTTAAAGTTTTATGTTGTTCATTTCGGTTTGCGCTAGAGTTATCGTAGTCTGTCCATCTGTTGTCATTCAATGTTTTTGTAGTATTTAAAAGTCGGTCACTATTTGATGTTTTTGAGGTATTTTGATATGTGAAATTATCGAAAAAGAATGGTTCAACACGGTAATTTTAATCGGAGCTGCAACATACACGATGATATGTACAATAAAAGATCATTCTAACCTATCGATGCACCGTCTCTAAACCTAACATGCCTTAATGAATTTAAACAATATGATTACAACATCAACTCTACTGAGTGCAATATGGATACTTTCCATTTCTCGTAGCTTCCGTTCCTGCCTCACACGCTTGACGTGCCCTCTTGCGTTTCCTCTCTCTCTCTCCGCCTCATGGGCCTCCTCCTTCTTGCAGTTCTACTTCTCCCTCATCTTCTGCTGCTCATCCTAAATGCATTTGCGCTCATCCTCCCTCCTCCTGTCAGTTTTCATTTCATAAAAGCGTCTCCAATCAACTCGGTTCTACTTGCGTAGGAGGAACACATCTGCTGGTGACTGCTCAGCATCTAGCCACTATATGAAATCATATAGCACTGGCGGAGACTACAACAGAGGCCGAAATATTCAGTGATAAATCTTAGTTGTATTTGGAATAGTTTGGCAAGAAATGTTTACCTCGCAGCGGTAGCTACCATGGATGTTATCTTGGGGTGGATCGTACACATAGTTCGGGCACATAAAGAACCTCTGTAGGATCGAATATGCACAAAATATCCAATCAGAGGGGGGGGGGGTTAAATGATTACGGAAACCAAATTCAAAGATTAAACCACCCAAATCAAAACTCGATTAAACTCGGTATTCCACTCAAAACAGAATGCACAAGCTCTAGTAAAAATGATGTAGAGAAAAATCTGCTGGTCGGATTGCTCTCAAATTTGGTCAACATAAACTAAATTCAAATACGAAACTAACCCAACAAGTATCGAGTAAATCAAATATGTGGATCAAAAGTTGTTACTAGTCGAAGCAAACTATGTCAACCAGTATCGAGTAGATCAAAACTTAGTCGAGTTGACAAAAAGCTACTCGAGAACAAACCAAATCCACTTGAAATTTTCTCAGATCAAACACTAGATATTCTAGCAAAGTTTTGGATGGATTAAATTAAGATGAAACTTCATAGACACATGAAATTAACTGAAAACCAAAACCGAGCATGCAGAATATAAAACAGAGAGAAAATTTCGAATCAGCAACTAATCAACTTACGAAACTCGATTTTCATTGCATAGATGAGTTTACAAGATGCCTCTCTAAAGCATCCAACAAGGATTTTCATGAAATCCCAAAATAGCTCTCTCTCTCTCTCTCTCTCTCTCTCTCTCTCTCTCTCTCTCTCTCTCTCTCTCTCTCTCTCTCTCTCTCTCTCTCTCTCTCTCTCTCTCTCTCGAGTTTCTCTATCTCCCTGCTGCGTTGTTCTGCGCGCTTACTACCCAATACAACAGACCTCTCTATTATAGGGTAGCCACACGCACAAACGTAACCGAATCGAACTACAACTCCCTGTCGTATTCAATCTGATCTCTATCATCCTCTAATCACAAGAGGACAAACAACTTCCGCTAATTAATCTAATTAGCCAACTACTCTTACGTAATCATGCATGCACATCTCCCATGCACACATGCATATACGTAACCAACTCAGAGTCCGTCTCTAACACTAACTCTTGTCTCAAGTCCAGCCAGCATACGACTCCCTCATGCCTCCTCCGACTTGAACATGAATTAGTCTTCATATCCTCTCACGATCAGATCGCCTCCTACGTCTATTGCGAAGCCTTGTCTCCATATATATTGTTTTCTCAGCTCGAACATCCCACATGACATCCTCGATCACCATGACCTCAGTTCCTCCTAAACCTAGTCGTTGAACCTTAGTTCCTCCCTGAACTTAGTTCTTCAATCCGTCATCGACCACGTTCGCCTTCGAGCAGCACCTGCATATGAATCAAACAACAATTAAGCACGAGTACAAGTCCTTCCCGACTTGACTCAAGATCAGTTCACACCACGCAAACTCCAAGCAAAACCAACACGCTAACATAAACATACCCAACTAATGATAACACATCAAACCAACTATGATATCCATGCATATCTTAGCAACTCATGAACATCAACCAAATATTATTACGCTAAATCACTTTGCTCTGCCAATTTCATCAATTAAACTAAGTTTTCATCACATGATCTCACAATCTCCCTCTTGATGAAAACATTGGCAACCCTCAAGTGAACATTGATAACCTTTTAACAGACATGATTTGATTTTAAAATCAAACGCAGAGTGAAATCAAAAGATCAAAAAAAAAATCCTTTGAAGAAGAAAAAAATTTCTCTCCCCCTTTGAAGCAAAAATTAGCAACTTTCTCTCCCCCTTTGGCAACGATTTCATCAAAAATGCAAAAGAGAGAATTAAATCTTGTTATTTCAATTATTTCAATGAGCATCAGAATTCATCCACATATATAACAAATACTCGACAAAGCCACACTATCAAGAATACTTGCACCAACCCGTCTACACATGTAAAAATATAGTATGAGCACAACTTATCAAGTATAATTAATGATTTATTTGTAATGACATGGTCTCCCAATCTCAATCACTCAAATCCTCAATTTATATGCTATCAAAAACATGAATATCAAAAGTATGTCACTGTTTTGATTTAAAAAGACATATAACAAGATGACAATTTTGATGTCAAGAACTTCTCATATTCTTTTGCAAGGAATTATATGCACCATCAGCCTTATTCTATCCAATCATACCAAGCCTATGTCAAAAAGATAATCAGAAGCTTAAGACAATGATTTTGGTCATACACGACTTCTTCCAAGTTCATATCAAAGTGCAATGATAAGCAGTCTCGAAAAAAGAAGTGCGACAGTGTATACTTCCTTGATCTTTTGTCTATCAACTATTATTCATCACTTCTTCATTTTTTTGATTCTTTCACATATAGCATTTTTATCAAAGATCAAAGTAATCAAGAGAGTTTAACGATAAAAAAAATTAATTCAAATTGTCATTCAATTTAAAAAGTCATGACAAAAACTATACAGTTACACATGTAGATATGAAAGTGCAAAAACTCCTATGTAGCATAAATACTAGCTTCAAAAGTCACATATGTATCAGATATGATGCTCATCATATTTCATTATTTTTTTATTTTTATAAACTTCAAGATATAAGAACTCCTTCTCAAAATAATCTCATAGGATGAATAACACCAATTTCTCCTCGAAGAAAAGTAAACCGAGAATAATCCAAAGATTTTGTGAAAATGTCTGCCAATTGGTGTTCAGTATTCACACGGTGAAATTTAATGTTTCCTTTTTCAACATTATCTCTAAGAAAATGAAATCTGATGTCAATGTGTTTAGTTCAAGAATATTGCACATGATTTTTTAGCAATACTTATAGCACTAGTGTTATCACAGAAAAGTAGAACACTCTCTAAATTAACCCCATAATCTTTAAGTATAGCAACTATACAAAGAGTTTGTGAACAACAATTAGCAGCAGCTACATATTCAGATTCAGCAGTAGATTGTGCAATAGAGGATTATTTTCTAGATGACCATGCAACACGAGAATTACCCAAGAAATGACATGTACCAGATGTATTTTTTCTATCAATTCTACAACCTCCAAAATCAGCATTAGAAAAAGCTCTTATGCTAATAGATGAAGAAGCAGAAAGGCAAATGATAAAATCTTGAGTTTCATGAAGATACCTTAGAATCCGTTTGACAGCTTGTCGATGTGAAGCACATGGAGAAACTTGAAATCGTGCACACAAGCATACAACAAATTGTATGTTTGGCCTTGAAGTAGTGAGATACAAAAGTGATCCAATCATACTTCTATATTCTTTTTTATCAACTAGCTCACCATCTTCATCAGGATCAAGTGTCATTGTTGCTCCAATAGGTGTCATGATCGGCTTGATGTTTTCCATCTCAAAACGTCGTAGCAGGTCTCGTGTATACTTACTTTGATGAACAAAAGTACCTTCTTTGGTTTGTTTGACTTGAAGTCTCAAAAAGTATGTTAGTTCACCCATCATACTCATCTCAAATTCCCTGCTCATCGTTTCTGAAAACTAGGACACCAAAGCATGAGAAGAACAACCAAAGAAGATTTCATCTACATAAATCTAAATAAATAGTTGATCATTACCATACTTGAGCACAAACAATGTCTTGTCCACTTTTCCCATTTCAAAACTCTTTTCAAGCAAAAAGGTTTTAAACCTATCATACCATGCTCTAGAGGCTTGTTTTAAAATATATTCAAAGCTTTAGACAACTTGTATATATAATCTGGATATTTAGGATTTTCAAAATTAGGTGGTTACTTAACATAAATCACTTCATTTATGTAGCCATTCATAAAAGCACTTTTGACATCCATTTGATATAATCTAAAGCCTTTAGATGCAGCAAAAGCTAAAAGAATTCTAATGCCTTCTAGTCTAGCAACCGGAGCAAAAGTATTCTCAAAATCAAGCCCTTCTACCTGTGTAAAACCTTGAGCTACAAGTCTAACTTTGTTTCTAACAACAACACCATCCTTGTTTTATTTATTTTTTAAAACCCATTTAGTACCGATAAGTGTATGACCTGGAGGAGATGCGACAAGCTTCCATACTTTGTTGCATTCAAAATTTTCAAGTTCCTCATGCATGACATTGATACAAGATTCATCAGTTAATGCATGTGAAACATCTTTGGGTTCAAAAGAAACAACAAAAGCTGAATGAGTATGGGAATTAGAATCAATAAACCTGGACTGTCAGAGGGTGAACTCCTATCGCAGGGATCCTGAGGGACCCCTTTTTGAGATTCGGCCAGGGGGATGATTCTAAATATGTTTGCGGGAGAAATAAATGGATGTAAATGCGATGGCAGGTGGGGTGGAATGATCTAACGCAGAAAGGAGTAAATGCACTGGAGGGATTTTTGGACAGGTTCGGGCCGCACTGAGCGTAATACCCTACTCCTGCGTGGATGCTATAAATGCCCTGAGAATATCTCTCAGGAATGTTGCTGGTTACAAGAATGTTTGTCTATCCTAGAGCTTCGGGCTCCTTGTTCTTTGGTGGTCTCAGCTTCTATGCTTGTACTGAGTGTTCTTGAGTCTCTGAGAATGTGTATCCGAGTTCTCTAAAAGTTCTTCAGTTCAGAGTTCTTCCGGTTTCCTTTGTCCGCACCCGCCGGCTCTCTTAAATACCCGTCGGCGGTAGCGTGCCCCGAGGGAGGGCACGAGTTCCAAGGCACCATAAATGGAAAGGCAGTCATCATGGGCTCGCCAGCGCGAAGTGATAGGGGGTTCAAAATGCACCCCCGCCCTGTCTTCGGTCGTCATGATGGCGCTGGCAATGGGCGCCGTGGAGAGGGCCCACCGGGCAGCCACCGAGCGGCCCAGCGTGCCCGATCGGTCTTGTACGCCTGCCACAGCAGGACGGCAGGCGGAGCGCCTTGGGCCTCGCGATGCTATCTTGAGGCGCGCCGGATAACGTGGGATGGGACCCGTGCATTAAATATCCCCACGCCCTTCTGCCAGAATGTGGCAGGGACTGACACCGAGTGTGGCAGGAGTAGTTGGAGGTGATAGGCCATGCGCCCTCTTAAATGCGGCATCGGGCCTTTCACTGGTTGACACCTTATCGCTGGACCTCTATGGGGGCCACCGACGAAGGACTTCTTGGGCCGTTGGGGAACCGAGTGCTCGGGGGTCACTGTTCATATCCGCGAGCACTCTCTCCTGGAAACGCCCTCTCTTGGTCCTCGGGGAACCGAGTGCTCAGGGGCCACTGTTCACATCCCCGAGTACTCTCTCCCAGAATTGACTGTTCGGATCCTCGGGGAACCGAGTGCTCGGGGGCTGCTGTTCGCAGCCCCGAGCACTCTCTCTCGGAACTACCTTCCTTGGGTCCTCGGGGTACTCGGGTGCTCGGGGGCCACTGTTCGCAGCCCTGAGCACACCCTTCCCGGTACTCGGCTTTTCGGGTCGTCGGGGGACTTGGGTGCTCGGGGGGCCACTATTCATGACCCCGAGCACTCTCTTCCCAGTCACTTGGTCTTCGCAGATCATCGGGGAACCCGGGTACTCGGGGGACTACCGTTCGTGGCCCCGAGCGCCCTCTCCCGGGACCTAGTCTTTTCGTACCTCGCGAAGATGATCCCACGGGAGGGCGCCACGTGGCGGATTGCTAGCCTGGCCTCGGGATTCGGGGACCCCTGGTTCCTGATTCACCGACAGCAGCCCCCAGGCCCATTGGCAGGCGATGGCCCAGAGACTGCGGATGGGGCCTTCGTCGTCGTCGAGGCCGAACCCAGCACCGACGCCACGTGGCGCGTTTTTAGGCGCTGGCCTCTCTGGCCCAGGCTTCTGGTACGGCCCAACGGGGAGCCGAACGGACGCGCGTCCAGCCGATTCCCGAGGCACGTGATAACGAGGTGGGCGGCTCGCGTGGCAACCGCGTAGATCGAGGGTAGTGCGCCTGATGACTGCTGACATCCGCGCGGCCTGAGGGAGATTCGCCTGGCAGTTGCGCCGGCCGAGGAAGTTGTCTCGCCGAGCACGCCACGGCAGGCATCATTTGAAATCCCTGGGGTATAAAAGGAGGAGGGGAGCGAACCGCTGCCCCTTTACGCCATTTTCGCGATCGAACCTTCTTCTTCTTCCTTGCGCTCCTGAGCTCTCGCCCTCCCTTAGACGAATAGTGCAATCTTCTTCCCCCATCGTTCCAGCACATCCCCCACCCCGACATAATGCCGAGAGCGGGAGGTAGCCGCCGCGACAAGACACCCGACAGCGTACTATCGGAGTCACGGTTCGTCAACGAGGAGGCGGCAGACAAGGTGCGGAAGATGATGGTGCCCGAAGGCCAGCGAGAGGCCTCGGTGGTGAGGCCAGCGAGCTACCCGCCCGTCACGGACCGGCCGGAGCGCGTCGTCATCTTCGTCTCCTTCATGGCGGCTGGGCTGGTGCCACCCTTCTCGACGTTCTTCCTCCAAATCCTCAACATGTTCGGGATTCAGATGGCGCATCTCAGTCCGAACTCGGTCGTCATCTTGGTGATCTTCGCACATTTCTACGAGATGTTCATTGGAGTGCCACCGTCAGTGGCGCTGTTCCGCCATTTCTTCGTCCTGCGGTTGGTCGGGAAGAAGAAAGGCTTCTCCACCGCGGACGCCGCCGGCTGCTGCAACTTCCGGCTGCGGGACGGCTTGGTGGAGCTGTACATGCCCCAAGTGCTACGGAGCAAGTGGGATGATTGGCGGCGTGACTGGGTCTACATCGACGTCAGCTACCACGACCGCCTCACGCTGCCGGAGGTGGTGGCGGAACCGCAAAGGTCGATCTGTGAAACGGCGCTGGCGGAGGATTAGCGGATGCGGCCGGTACTGAACTGCATCGATGACCTGCGCCAGGCGGGGTTGACGTCGGTGATGGTGGTGGCGGATTACCTGCGCCACCGCCTGGGGCCTCTGCGAGAGCGGGCCCGCCCCTGCTGGATGTACACCGTGCCCCAGTACATCACCAGGACCCAGATCGGCGAGGACTGGAACCTGGACGAGGCGGTGCTGGTGGGCTTGCTCCGGGTGGTGACCGGCGTGGAAGACCTGACCCGGGCGGTGCTGCCCCGGGAGCAGTTGGCGCTCTGCGCGGACTCGGGGCGGGTGGCGCTGCAAGCGACGCTGCCCGAGTTCGACGCCCAGGGTCTGGTCAACCGGCCAGAGCGTTGGAACCCCGGGACTATCCAGATTCTTGGGGTAGATGAGGCGACCGGCCACGCTCCGAGGGCCTCTGGTGGGGACACCGCTAGTGGCAGGCCGCAAGCGAGCGGCAGGGGGCCCGTGGGCGGCCCGGCGCAGACCAGCGGCGCGGGCGCCGTGGGCACGCTGCAGGCCGGCCGTGGGGCTGCCGTAGGCAGCAGCCAATAGGCCGGCAGAAGAAGCGCCGCCGGCGGTGGAGCGGCGGCGGCGCCGGGGGACAAAGGAAAGCACCCCCAGACGTTCGTGCCCCAGCCGTCATCCTCGTCCTCGCCATCGCCTCCACGGCAACGGCCGTCAACGGGTGGCGTGAAGGAGGGAGGCTGGGGTGCCCAGTCGTCCGGCGCGGAGTCTGCGGCGGAGGTGAGGTCCAGGGCTCGGGAACCCGGAGACCAAGGCCGGCACGGAAGCGCGTCTACAGCGAGTGCCCAAGCCGGCCCGCCATCGGAGACGGGCTCCGCAGCGGCTCCGCAGAGCCCCCCGTCGAAGAGGAGGAGGGCAGACTCTGGGCCGAAGCCATCGGGCCCAGAGTTCAAGATCCCAGAATCGCGATGGCAATACCGAGGACCAAAGACTGTGTAAGTGTTCTTCCTCGAGCGTGTTTCGCCTGGGGTGAGTTCGGGGACTAACCTATTTTTGCTTTCAGGCCGCCCAAGGATGCCGCTGGAGACCAAAGGTGACCGGAAGCGCCAAGGCCGGCTCCCGCCCTAGAGCCGAGCGCTCCTGAGCTGAGCGCGCCGACCGAGCTGGAGCCGCAGGTGCCACCGAGCCCTGAGCCGAGCCCGCCCTAGTCCTTCAAGGGCGGGGCAGATGGCTGCGGCGAGGGCGGCGCCGTCAAGGCAGCAGTCGGGGACCCCGAGCGCCTCCGCAGAGAGGGCTCGCAGGGGACCTAGTGCCCGGCCGCCATCCAATCAGGCCGCGGAACCCCTCCTGGACGTGCTAGGAAGCGCCCGGGAGGTGATCGAGCGGCTGGAGGCGGCCGTGGCAGGGGAATGAGCACAGCTCAAGGCCAAGCACTCCACCCTCGTAGAGGAGAGGGGCGGCTGGAGGAGGTCGGCCGTCTTTTGGAGGCCCACATCGCCGCGGCCCACGCCGCCCATGAGAGGGAGAGGCGCGCGATGGATGCAGAGCAGGAGACCCTGGACAAAGTGCGTGAGGAGGCCGTCGTTGCGCAAGAGGAAGCCACCCACTTGGGTGAGATATCGCGGCTGCAGGCCGCTGAGCTGCTCGCCAGGGAGCGGCTAGTACGGGCTTGGGAGGATGCCATCCTTCCGCGCGAGAAGGCGGTGGAAGCCTCCCAGGCAGACTTAGCCCGCTGGAACGACGAGATCGAGCGGAGCCGCGCCGAACTCCACCGTCAGGAGGAGGAGGTCGCGATCCGCGAGACCAATGTCAGAATCACGACGACGGCTCTGGATGCCCAGGAGGAGAAGCTGACTCGCCGGGAAGCGGAGGCTGCCACGGCGTTAGCGGCTTTAACTGCTCGGGAGGAGCAGGCCGCCAAGTGGGAGTCGGAGCTGACTGCCCGGGAGCAGGACCTCTCTGCCCTCGCCGAGCAGGTGAAGCAGAAGCAAGCCGAAGCCCCGGCGCCCAGCAACGTCCCGACCAGCGCGACCGAGGAGCTAAGCCTTGAGGAGCGGCTACAGATCGCGAAGGACGAGCTCGAGACCGTTACCACCAAGCGGGCCAACGTCAAGCTGATGATGCGAGACATCCTACGGCAAGCACGGAGGTCCATGAGGGTGGCCGGGCTTGGGCGAGTCTATGTGGGCGAGAAGGGGATGGAGCGAGTGACCATCAGCCACATCGCCCTCCGCTTCGAGGAGATCAGCCAGCGACTGAAGGCGCTTCCCCGGGCCATGCAGGAGTTAGCCTCCCGGGAAGGGCGTGGTCTGGTCCAAGCAGTGGCCGAGCACGTCCTGGCTTGTTATCGGAGCTAGGACCCCAACTTCTCGCTGGAGCCAGCCCGAGAAGGGGTGGTTGAGGCCGAGGAGGAGGCCACCCGGGAGGCTGTCCGGGGCGTCGCCGCCGAGGTGGTGGCTTGCTTCATGCGGGAGCCGCCACCGTTGCCGAGCAGTGGCAGTAGCAGCGAGGACTCCTCGCCGCCTCCTGAGCCCGCCGACCTAGATTAAGCTTTTGTATTTTTCTTTTCTTGACTTGATGTAAATATGGGAGTGATCCCTCAGAATAGCTGTCCTTTTTTGAATATAATGGAAGCTTTTTCTTGGGATCGCAACTCCAGTGTTCTCTTGATGCTTTGATGAAGTCTGTACTCTGTTCACTTGATGTCCTGAGGAGTACTTAGTCGGACCGAGCCCGACCTTTTCCCCCTGAGAACGAAGTCGCCCCGACCACTCGTCGCCCGAGTAGTGAGGCCTCTTCGCGTGTTCAGCCCCCGAGCCCTCGCGAGTCCACAGCGGCTAAGTCAAAAGACAAAGACATGAACTTCCTTGCTCGGGAGATAGGTCGATCCAGCACGGAGCACGCCACGACTAGTGAACGCTTTCCCATTTTGCGACCACTCAAATAAGCAGACCGGAGACACGTGCGGGCGGAAATGCGACCAAGGGTCCCCACGGTTTGGTGGTGCCTGGGCTAGGACGGACCGGACCGAGCATTGACAGCCCGCCCCCAGGGTCTAGGCTTCCAACCGCTCTTTGCTCAAGCGGTAGGATTACTCGAGAACCCAGAGGCTCGGTAGTGCCCGGGGTACTTTTAAGCGGGCCGAGCACCATGACCACCATGAAGGACTTGAGTCAGACATTGCCGTTCATACGGTACACCTTTCTACTGTCCGTTCTGTCATTCCGGGAAAAACAGACATGTGGGCAGGGTTTTGTGCGCAAGGAGACCGTTTGTCTCGGCCCAGAGTTTCTAAACATGTAATTAAGTGCTAATGGGCATCATTAGCATCATTTGTTTTTTGTTTTGAGTAGTATAGACTTGCAATGTGGATTAAACCGAATTTGGTTAAACCAGGTTTAACTGATGCGTTGTAAAGCATCTCCCAAAACTTCTATGGAACATAGGGCTGGTGACAATTTTAGAAATTAGTAGATGCTAGGAGAAGAATATAAATGAATTTTCCCAAATTTTTGGGAAATATTTAGAAGGCATAAAAATTATCACAATTTAGAAAAGCTAGTATGTTTGGGGAATTTTAGTTTGAAATTGGCTCAGGCATTATGGGTCAAATAAGTTAAAATGGGTTGCACATGAATTATAGAATCCCGTAAAATTGATCCTCGAATTTTGTGATGACTTTTCAACCACTAGAGAAATTTGAGAAAACAAATGAGAAACTGAAGACACTAGTACAAACTAACACCAAAAGTTATCTAGCTTCTTCTCTGTTGCTGTTCTTCTCTCTCTCTCTCTCTCTCTCTCTCTCTCTCTCTCTCATATTTCCTTCACAGCAGAGCAGGCCGGCGCAGCCATTCTTGACCTTGAGCAAAGCTGCCACATCTTGCTCTCTCTCTTGCTCTCTCTCACTCACTCATCTGGACAGCACACAGATCAGAGCCGGTGCCATTTTTCTTGAGTAAGTGAGGCAATCATCCATCCTATCCTGCCACCTCAAGCTCTTCCGGTCCTTCCTCACAGGAGTAGCAAAAAAATGCAGCACGCCATCTCTATCTCCCCTTCTGCACTGAATCCAGCAGAGGAGCAACCGAGCAAGCAAAAGCCATTTGCTCTCCTCCTCCCTTTCCTTCTCCTGCAAGCCATCACCCATGCCACACACACACCGGCATACTTGCAACAGCAGCTCAACAGCAACAGCCATAGCTCTCTCGTGCTCTCTCTCTCAGCAAAACGACGAGCAGCTCCTTCCTCCTGCTCTCGCGGCCACGCAGAGCTAAAGCTAGCACCTTCTTCCCCGAGCCGGCGCTGCAGCAAGGCTCCACCGCCGTCGAGCGAAGTCCGTCGTTGCCCAACCACTCTGGACCTGCAGGAGCTTGGAGCAGCCTCACCGGACCGAGCCACCTCGAGCTCACCTGCCACGGCGCCGATCGCCGGTTCTCCAACCTCATCGTCGATCTTGCTGCTGTGAGCCCTCCCTGACCCGTTCAATCCCGCGGTGAGCTCCCCCTCGACCCCTTGAAACCTTTGCCCGCGCTTTTTCAGCCTTTGCGTGTTGCCGGCGTGGCCGTCCACGCAAGACTGAGCACCGCCGCGCCATGGCCCTCACCGCTGGCCGTATTCCAATCGGGCCTGCAAGCCGAGCTATGCTCCGGCGAGTTCGCGTGTGCGCGCTGACTCCCTTGACGTGCCTCCTTTGCCGGACGGCACCGCCATTCGCCACCGGCGAAGCCAGCCGAGCTGGCCGGCCGTGCGCCATGGCCTCAAGGTTATGATTGACCTGAGTCAACTAGTCCGACCCCACTAGTCATGGCTGTGGCTAGCTCAGCATGGGTACAAAAAGCATTTAGAGTATTTAATAATCCGGTTAATTCAAAAATCGTGAAATAGACTTGTTGTTCAGTTGATAAATCGGCTGAGACATTGTTTAATGTGTAGAAAAACAAATATTGCTCCAAAATTTGTGAAACCAATTTTGTTGGCTTTGTTATGGCATGCTCTACCCATTAAAAATACCAGTGGTCATGAAATGTGTGCTGTAATTTATTGAGTAATTGAAACATGTTTAGGCTTTGATAATTCATAATTAAATCTTGGTAAATTGTGAATCTTGCTAAATTGTGCCCTGTTCAGTAAAAATATACACCCTCATGTTAAGCATAATTAACTTTCCATTTTGGTTTAAGCTTTGGTTTATGCTTTAAAGTATTTCGGGAAATGTTTAAATGGTTAATGCTAATTGCAATTAGGAAATATTTGATGTTTTAAGCGCAGGGCATAATGCATGTCACCTTCGTTGTTGTATGGCTTTCATACTCATCATTGCACGTGATTATTCTTATAGAGAACGTCGATTCGACGACAGAGGCGAGCGAGGCTATTCCCGGAGGTTCTAACGGTGGTGATCGTGGTTCGGGTAGCTGTGAGCAGCAGCTAGGGCAGCAAGGCAAGCATCGTTCATATTGCACTGTGTCTACTTGAAAATCTAATATGTTATCTACGCTTATGTATACATTGCATGTGTCGGGTACCGAGTCGGGTAGAACCTATGCCGATGCATTCTCCCATTTCGGTCATGTGTTATTCCTTGGAGCCTAGTGGTGTCGTCGAGGTCTAATTATAGTTCGCTATGCTTAATGGTACTTAGGCTTTCCGGTAGAAGTCGATGACGGCGTCCACCGTTGTCGCGAGCCTAGGGCTTATTACTGGTTCATACTTGTGGTTGAGTTGATGATGAGTCGGTTTGGTGAGTGGTGAGTTGAGACGAGGTGTAGGCAGTATTAGGGGTGTCATCTGCTCACGAGGAGTCCTCAGGCAGTTCGGGGAGGGAACCCGGACACCATAGACCGCTTGCACCGGTTAAGCACCGACCTTCGGTGTAGTCGGCTTTAGCACTTACCTTACTCACCACATGCTGATATAATGGTAGGTGAGCTGATTACCTTCGCAGACGTGGTCATGTGGGCCTCGTCATAGACGGTGTGAGTCCGGTTTGAGTCCGGGCTTTTAGCGGTATTAGTTTGCTCGGGGAGTAGTTCTAATACCGTCGCGCCGAGCTATGGTTGATCCATATGGTTGGGCCTGGTTGGGAAAGGTTGTCATGGGTACCCCCTTGTGTGCATCTTAGCGGGTGGCACAAGCCGTATGGTCCCTGTGTCGTGTGGGTCCAGGAGTATCCCCCTGCAGGGTGTATAATCAGTTCGAACTGTCGCGCTCTCGGTCATGAGCATTGCTATCGCTTATCTCCACCGAGCGACCATGTTTTGGTCGTAGAGTTTCGATGTGGGTTGTGGCGTGGTTGGTTTGGGTGGTTTGGTCGGTATGGGGTCGGTGGTTTGGTGGTAATGGTTTACTTTTATACACTTGTTGTTTATATATCAGTTCTGATCAGTTGGTTGGCAGGGTTTGAGTCGGTGGTTGGTTAAGTCAGTTGCTTACACCTAGAGTCTAGGTTGCTTACCGCTTAATGAACTTAAACATGTCTTAATCCTTGCTACAGCTTTAAATGCATGATCCTTGGAGTCGAGAATATATATACTCATACTGTGTAAGACTTGCTAGTACCTTCGTACTAAGGGTACTGCCCTTAAGTTTCAGGTTCGCAGGTTGGCGAGGGAGAGGCAGTGTTCGGCTACTTTGTGCCTGCCGATCAGGATGGTGGGTAGGAGTAGCACCTTCTACTCCGAACTCCGGCGCTTTTGGTATGGAACCTAAGGGCATACGGCTCCATACTCTTTTGTTGTATAGGTTTATCTTCCGCTGCGTAGTTGTTGTTCCTCTTTTGTTGTAAATTGTGGAAGCAGTTGCATGTTTAAGTATTGTAATACATCTTAATTACTTGCTCTCTATTAAACTGTGTTGTGATATTTGAGTTGGAAGACATGTGTTCCGATCCTGGGCACAAAACACGTGCCGGGACTACCGGAATGGTATTCTGATTAATCGTCGAGGTTGTGATTATTAATAATGATCCTCCTGATGATTAATTAGAATACTATTTGGACGGTTCCTCACAGCTTGTTATCAGAGCTTGGTTTAATTTAGTAGCCTAAACATAATTAGTGCATTGTTTAGTAAGCCGACAACTTTAACTAATCAACACACCATTTTATGTTTACGCCTCTTCATATTTAATATGTATTAAACTGCTATCGTTTATGCCCCTAAGTTAAAATGCGTATTATGAGTGGCGTTTATATGTCTTATACCACATTGTTTCGCTTTCGACCCTGCATTGATTCATGTTGAGCATTGCATCTTCGGCTTTGCATCGTCAGAAGGTAAGGTACGACGCTCGGTGGCGGTTAATCACCGAGGGCTCAGCCGGATGCGAGGTAGGGGATAGCGTACGGGAAGTGAATACGCTAGCGATAGTGTATGAACATCCACCATGCAATGGGAGACATGGTCGTCTACTCGTGTGGCGATTACATGAGATGTCCCGTAGGGTCTACGGGAAGTGAATACGTCGTTGTGGACGTATGGATTGTCGCTTGTACGGCATGTGGTACAAGGGCCGTTCACTCTCTTACCCTTTCTAGCGCGAAGGGTACGTTCTGGATGTTATATACTGCCTGTGATTTTGATGCTTGCAGGTGCGGTTTTTATTTTGAGAAAGAAGCGGTAGCTAGGTTCGAGCATGCATCATTTCATGGCATTCATGCATGCATTCATACTTGTTCATGTATTACGGGATTCTAACAGTATATCCGGCGAATGCATTGTGCTAAGTCGGAATTTGACGTTTCCCCCTTTTTGTTTTACATTTCAGAATGGTTGTCACTCGGCGTGGTGGGGAGGTTCCGGAGGGTTCCGGTCAGAACAACCCTTCTCCACCGCCAACCATGGCAGATGTGCTCATGCAAATTGAGCAGAACCGCCAAGCGAATCACGCTCTCCTCCAGACGAACATAGCGCTCCTGGAGGCTCTCGTGCGCAACGCAGCTCCTCATGGAGGAGGTGGGGCCGTGCACCGAGACGACTTCTCGAACTTTTTGCGGACTCAGCCGCCGGTCTTCTCGCGAGCTGAGGATCCTCTGGATGCTGATCACTGGCTCCGGACGATCGAGCAGAAGCTCGCCCTTCTTCGCTGTGAGGATCACGAGAAGGCGCTCTTTGCCGCCCATCAGCTTCAGGGCCCGGTGAGTGCGTGGTGGTCCGACTTTCTGGCCATGCACCCCGCCGATCATCGCATGTCATGGGCGGAGTTTCGTGAGGCCTTCCGCTCGTTTCACATACCGAGTGACCTCATGGAGGCTAAGAGGCGGGAGTTTGAGGACCTCAAGCAAGGAGGTCGGGCGGTGATGGAGTACGTGCAGGTGTTCAACCACCTTACACAATACGCTACTGTAACACCCAAAATTCAAATTTTTGCAATAATTTAAAACTTTCATAGAAATTAACTCAGGTGTTGCAACTTAGATCAATAGGAAATTAATTACTAAATTTAACTTGGCCTAGGATAATTGTTTGATGCATTCATGCCGTTGTAGATGCAATAAGGTTTTATTGGGTGGAAAGAGTTTGCAAAATTTCGCTAGGTTTCGCCGCTTTAAAACCCCCTTTGGAAAATATGCTGAAATTCAATTGGAAAAGGTTTTGGAAATTAAGTAAAAGCGCTCGGGCCGATTCTTTCTCCCTCGACCCATTTTTCCCTCGCATTCTCTTGCTTTCGTGGGCCGTCTTCTCTTTCTCCCCCCCCCGCGCCGGCCCATCGGCCGAGCCGGCCTGCAGCAGCCCCAGCCGGCCTCTTCTGCCGACCCCCTCTGTCGGGTGGACCCCCCCCCCCCGCACTGAGCCGCCCGCGCCGAGCCGCCCGCGCCGAGCCGAGCCCCGCCCACGTCCCAGCTCCTCTTCTCCTTCCTCCGGCCGCGCCCAAGCTCCAATGGCCGTCGGCCGTTTTCCCTCCTCTCGCGCCCTCTCCTCTCCCAACAACTGCCGGATCCGAGCCCTAAAGCCCCATTAAGTTTCCCCGGCCATTGCCCCCTCATTTCCCCTCTCCATTGCGCGGTAAAAGCAAGAAAAACCGTCGGCCATTAATCCATGGCTGCCGCCCCCTTTCTCTTCCAATTCCGGCCACCCTACTCCTCCTCTCCTCTATTTAAGCTGCCTATTCTCTCCGTGGCAAAGTTCCTCGCATTTTGCTTTAGCTCCCACACTTTTTCCTCGCCGAATTCGTCGTCGCCGGCCTCTTCTTTGCCAACTCCGGTGAGGAGCTCCACCGACACCGTTCTTCATGACCGAACCACCTCCGGCCAAACTGACCCGTTCATCATCTTCGCAGGACCCTCCGGAGTCGGTTCCACGGTTTGCCGTCGTCTTTCGGTCGCCGGAGCACCCCTTCCGCCGCCTAGCCGACCGCCGCTGCCGTTCTCGTCGTCGCCCGACCACTCCAGCGCCGCTCCGGTCTCCTTGACGCCGGGGGTGAGTTCGCCGCCCCCCCTCCTTCTCTTCCGCCGCTTGTCGGAGCCTCCCGCTCACCGGCGCGTGTTCCCGGCCAACTCCGACCGTCCCCCGGCCGCCCGCCGCCGGCCCGTAGCCGTCTAGAGCCATCGGTCCTCGGTGGACCATGGACCGAAGGATCTCGGCCGGCCCTTCGCTCGGTGGACTCGGTCCACCGCCCTTTTTTTTCACAAAATAATTGATGTCCGATTTATGACATCAGCATTGCACAATAAACCCGTTTTCAGTCTAAAAATAATCGGTTTTATTCTCTGATAATAAGAAAATTTTGCAGAAACACCCCTGAAACTTCAAACGCTCATAACTTTTTGCTCGTAGCTCCGATTTAGGCGATCTTTGCGCTCATATTCTCGTAGCGACGTGTAGAATCTGTTTATAGGGTTTTTCTCTAGTTTTAGGATTGTTTGGTGTACTGTTCTCATGTTAGATTGTGTGCTCGTGTAGACGATTTAGTCCAGGAGTTCGGCGACTTTCAAGAGGAAGATTTTGAGGGACCTGTGCAACACTTCAACGAAGGCAAGTGTCTTGACCATATTGCAGAACCTAGTTTTTACATAAAGCGAGTCTTTGACAAATATGCATGCTGTTTTACAAATGGGTAGTATAGCAAATACTAGTGTTAGAAATAGGTGCTTTATCCATACCAGATCATCATGTTTTTGCTTAGCCATGCTTTAGATGATCATGTAGCGTGTAGGATGATGAATCTTGAGTTATGAACTAAAAATTGATATAGGAAGAATATCATGGAAAATTAATGTTGTTAAGGGAGTTAACAACAGAGATAATTGGGGTTCTGGGCAAGAAAGGGCTACTTTTCCCGACATGGTTGGTTGTTTGGTTGTTGGGTAGTATACCCTTATGGGGTTATTGGAGGTCTTGCCCAGACCATTTTAAGGACCGGTTCGTGGAGCGAACACCCAGGGCAAACAAGGCAACCACGAGACCAATATGGTACGGCTTGGCCTAGTAACTAGATGTTCTCCCAGGGTTGTATGAGCCAATCGGATGTGTAGATAAGGAAGGGTTACTTCCCGATTCTACCCGGCACAAGAGGGGGCCTCTGGGGTGGAGGGTTACTCCACTTATGTACGGCGGTGAAACCTCAGTGGGCAAGTGCATACTGGGAGACTCTCTGGAAAAGCCTCGTAGTGATCTCTTGGCGCACACCCCGGAAGTGTGTAAGGTACCATCAGGTGCCGGCAACAGAGAAGATCACGACTCGTGGGTAAAGTGCACAAACTCTGCAGAGTGTCAAACTGAATATTCAGCCGTGCTCACGGTTATGAGCAGCCTGGACCCTCGCATGATTAGTCGGGGTGGGTGTTTTTTTTCTTGGTCTGGAAATTGGGTTGAATTCCCGGAGGTTAAAGAAAATCTTTGGTACATCTTTTCTCGGTTAAAATAAAAATTTGTTTCCGTAGTTCAGGGCGAAAAACCAGCTTTTATGCAAATAAAACCCTAGATTAGGAAAACCTTGTTTCAAGCCACCATATTAGATTCATTTGTTTTCCCCCACTTGTTGAGTATTGGAAATACTCACGCTTGCTGTTTCAGAAGGTGACACCTTTGAAGATTTTCCTGAGGATGACTTCCCCGAGGATGATGCCGAGTTCTAGGCTTGTGGAATCTCTCGGTCGGCTGCCTGTTGGTTTGGAGCTGCGCCGTTCCCTTTTCCGCTGTGGTGTTCTTTTCTTTAGACCCGTGGGTGGTCATTTTGTAATATTTTAGCGTTGTAATAAGAAACACTGTATCTGTTACACTAATAAAGTCACTATATGTATGAATAACTGATCCTGGCATACATATAGTTTACATCTGGTTTTGGTCTTTAAACCGGGTGTGACAGAAGTGGTATCAGAGCCGTGTTGACCGTAGGTCGCAAGCCTAACTAGAAATGGTCGCGTAATAAGGATTAATTTATAAAAAAAATTATATTTGCAAAATCTTCATTTACCCTTGAGCTTCATTTTACTGCTTTATTAAAAATGTTTTTCTGATTCTCTCTTATTTCCAAACTGTAGATGGCTCGTGTCAAGCAGACTGCCCGCAAGACCACCGGCGGCTATGTTCCTCCCCGTGCCCCGGCCACCTTTGCACCCAACGCCTCTGCTGGACCTAGCTGTGGAGTCACCATCCCTAAGAACGGAAGCAAGAAGCTGTACCATTCCAAGGGATTCGAAGCAGGGAAGGCACCAATGATACTGGTGGAAATGCTGCAGCGTCTAGGGTACACCAAGGCGCCTGTCTACCACGGTCTTCGCCAGATTTATCCAGGACATGAGGAGTGGACAGTGGAGGTGTGCCTCTATGGTTCTCCGGAAGGCGACGACAATATGAGATCGTGGGCATCCACAAAGCCATGGCCATCCGTGCAAGCTTCGAGGCGGGGATCCGAGACGCAGCAAGGCAGGCACTGGCTTGTGTCTGTGAGCGCCACAGGAGTACTCTGAGGGGGACCTCCTACGACTACTTCCCTCGCCGAGAGCGTGGAAGCCAGGACATCAAGGTGAAGGCAACCACCCACGAGCACAGCGGTGTGGCTCGAGAGCAGGTGCTGCTGGCCACCACACTGCACGAGGACTTGGATGAAGCCTTGGAAGAACTTCAGGACACCCGCAAGCGCCTTCGTGATGCCGAAGCACAGATCAGGGAGCTGCAGAAGAGCCTCAATGGGTTGTCCAGCTCTTCCGACTCAGAGGACCAGTCCGTTCGCTCGCCCTCTCCCAAGAGGCTGCGCCGCAGCGATCCTTCTAGTGAGGAGTCTTCAGAGGACGGCGACCAGTCAACTGCCAAACCATCTGTCGGGTCGCATGCTTAGGAGAGTACCTGAAGCCAGTTTAATAAGTCGTCTAGACCGTTTGTGTTGCCTAGTCCTGGTGTCGTCGTGTCTGTTTTGTGATCATGTTATGAGTTGGATCTTTTTGTGATTGTCGATGTAAGGTGGATGCTCTTTCTCCTCATTGCATCAGTTATCTTATAATATAATAATAGTTGGGAGTCTTTTTGCTCTTGTTCTTCCTGTCTCAGTCATATCTTGTTGTCTTGGTTTTTCCTCCGTTCCCCGCTCATACCTTGGCAACCAGCAGATGGTGAACACCAGGAGAAACCCCCACGCCGACAACAACGAAGTCAACAACAACCAGCAACTGCCTCCTCCTCCACCACCTCAATTTAACATGGAGCAAATGATGGCCATGCAAATGCAAATCCTTCAAGGACTAGCTCAAACTATGGCAAATATGCAGCAGGCCCCCGTGCGCATGCAAGCCCCTCCTCCTCCGCCGCAGAATAAGTTGGGAGAGTTTATGAGAACCAAGCCCCCAGTATTCTCACAGGCTATGGAACCAAAGGATGCTGATGACTGGTTGAACGCCACGGAGAAGAAGCTTCGAATAGCTCAGTGCAACGACAGGGAAAAGGTCTTGTTTGCTTCACACCAACTTTCCGGGCCCGCGGCAGATTGGTGGGACGCATATGTTAATGCCCATGAAGACGCACAAACCATCACATGGGCGGAGTTTCAGACCAGTTTCCGCACTCACCATATACCAGCTGGGGCAATGAAACTCAAAAAGAAGGAATTTCATGAGCTTAAGCAGGGAGCTATGTCTGTAAGTGAATATGTGGCAAAGTTCACACAACTATCAAGGTATGCCCCCGAGGATGTCAATACAGATGAGAAAAAGCAGGAACACTTCCTAGAGGGCCTGAATGATGGTATCCAATATGCATTGCTTCCCCAAGATTTCGCAAGCTTCCAGGCTATGGTAAATAAAGCCCTGGTGGTGGAACACAAACGCCGCCAGATGGAGCATAAGTGAACGATGTCTTCTCAAGGCCAGGGCTCAAGCAGTCACTCCCGACCCCGCTATAACCCACCTCAACAAGGACCCATGTTCCGCCAACAGAACCAGCACCAGAACCAGAACAAGCTACAAATGCAAGCTCAGCGCTCCAATTTCCAAGCCCCTCGTCAGACCCAACCCCCGATGCCTCAACAGAAGTTTGGTGATCAGGCACCTTCCACCGGAAAGGCATGTTTCGTCTGTGGTGAAGTAGGGCACTATGCCAATAAATGCCCAAGGAAGAAACCCAGCAACTATCCCGTGCAGTATGGCAATAGGAATGCTCCAAAGCAGGGACAACATCAAGCTCCGGGCCGCAATGGGAACCCGGCACCAGCTCCAACCAACCGGGCTCAACAGAATTACGCGCGTGGGCGAATCAACCATGTCACTACTGAAGAAGTCCAAGGGGCGCAAGATGTGGTGCTTGGTATGTTCCTTGTCAACTCAAACCCAGCATCAGTTTTATTTGATTCAGGAGCATCACATTCATTCATCACTGCAAGATATGTTGCAAAGTATAATCTGCCAATTGTAAATATGAAGCAGCAAATGATTATTAGCTCTCCTGGAGGAGAGATGAGGGCAAAGTATATATGCTCAAAGCTAAGCCTTTGTATAAGGGGGGTAGATTTCTTAGCCAACCTTATAGTTCTGGAATCCAATGGGATTGATGTCATACTGGAAATGGACTGGCTGGCGAAATATAAGGGAATCATAGACTGCGCCAGAAGAGTAGTTCAACTGACTAAACAAGAAGGTACGTAGGTCGAGTTTGTTGCAGCTATACCCTCGACAGAGGAAGGCTCACTAAATCAAATGAAGGGTATTCCTATCGAAGAGATCAATGTGGTGAATGAATTCCCGGACGTATTTCCCAATGATCTTCCAGGTATGCCGCCAGATCGTGAAATAGAATTTGTGATTGAATTAGTGCCAGGAACTGCACCTATATATAAGAGACAATATAGAATGGATGCCAATCAGTTGGCAGAGCTCAAGGAGCAAATCCAAGAGCTGTTAGACAAAGGGTTTATCCGCCCTAGTTCTTCACCCTGGGGAGCTCCGGTCATCTTTGTACCCAAGAAAGATGGAACGCAAAGGATGTGTATTGACTATCGGGCTCTCAATGAAGTAACTATCAAGAACAAATACCCACTGCCTCACATTGATGGTCTCTTTGATCAGTTGAAAGGGGCGTGTATTTTCTCCAAGATTGATCTTCGGTCCGGATACCACCAGTTGAAAATTCGCGCTTCGGATATTCCAAAGACCGCGTTCGTCACCCGATATGGCCTTTATGAGTTCACGATAATGTCTTTTGGCTTGACAAATGCGCCAGCATACTTCATGTACCTAATGAATAAAGTCTTCATGGAGTTTCTGGACAAGTTCGTCGTAATGTTTATTGATGATATCCTGGTCTTCTCCAAGGACAAGGAAGAACACAAGGAACACTTAAGGATGGTATTACAGAAACTCAGGGAGAACCAACTTTATGCCAAATTGAGTAAGTGTGAGTTCTGGTTGACGGAAGTACCCTTCCTTGGTCATATTATTTCATCGGGAGGTGTGTCCGTAGATCCGTCCAAAGTAAGGGATGTACTAAACTGGAAAACCCCGCAGAATGTTTCGGAGATCCGCAGTTTCTTGGGTTTAGCAGGGTATTACCGCCGATTTATAGAAGGTTTTTCCAAGATAGCGAAACCAATGACAGAACTACTAGGAAAAGGAGCAGAATTCAAATGGACAGCCGCTCGAGAAGCCAGTTTCAATGAATTGAAGAAAAAGTAGACCACCGCGCCAGTTCTTATCATGCCAGACACCCAGACGTCGTTCTCGGTGTATTGTGATGCATCTCGATAAGGGTTGGGATGTGTGCTTATGCAGGAAGGTCATGTGGTAGCATATGCATCTAGGCAGTTAAGAAAACATGAGGAAAATTATCCGACCCACGATTTGGAATTACCTGCAGTAGTTCACGCCCTGAAAATTTGGAGGCACTACCTCATTGGCAACCGATGTGAAATATATACGGATCATAAAAGCCTAAAATATATTTTCACCCAACCGGATCTTAATTTGCGGCAACGTAGATGGTTGGAACTAATCAAGGATTATGATGTGGGAATACATTACCACCCTGGGAAAGCAAACGTTGTGGCAGATGCCCTGAGTAGGAAGGGATATTGCAATATGACTATGTTGCGAGGAAGTCAGCCGGAATTATGCAAGGAATTTGAGAGATTAAATTTAGGTTTTATTGCCGACATGGATGCAACAGTAATAGAAATGAAGTCACAATTGGAACAAAACATCCGAAAAGGACAATGGGAAGATGAGAAAATAAAGGAGATCAAAGAACTCATAAAAACAGATAAGGCACCGGGTTTCTCGGAAGATAATCAAGGAACAGTGTGGTTTGGGAAAAGGATTTGTGTACCCAACCAGAAAGTTTTGAAGGATTTAATTTTGCGAGAAGCACTCGATTCTGCACATTCCATTCACCCCGGGAGCACTAAGATGTATCAGGATCTGAAAGAGTATTATTGGTGGTATGGTATGAAGAGAGATGTTGCAGAATATGTGGCTTTGTGCGACACCTGTCAGAGAGTAAAGGCAGAACATCAAAGGCCAGCAGGATTATTGCAACCCTTGAAAGTTCCAGAGTGGAAGTGGGAAGAAATTGGTATGGATTTCATCGTCGGGTTACCTCGCACTCAAGCAGGCTACGATTCTATCTGGGTAGTGGTGGATCGCTTAACGAAGGTTGCGCATTTTATCCCAGTCAAGACAACATATTCAAGTGCGAAACTTGACGAGTTGTATATGTCAAGAATTGTGTGTCTACATGGGGTACCCAAAAAGATTGTGTCGGACAGAGGTACCCAATTTACCTCTCGCTTCTGGCAGAAACTACACGAATCCTTGGACACTAAACTGAACTTCAGTTCTGCATATCACCCCCAAACCGATGGACAAACAGAGAGGACCAACCAAGTGTTGGAAGATATGTTAAGAGCCTGCGCCTTGAAGTACAAGCAGAGTTGGGATAAAAGCTTACCATATGCAGAGTTTTCTTACAATAACAGCTACCAAGCCAGCCTCAAAATGTCTCCATATGAAGCTTTGTATGGTAGAAGGTGCAGAACTCCGCTGTATTGGAACGAAACTGGAGAAAGCCAAGTGTTTGGGCCAGAAATTCTTAGAAGAGCAGAAGAACAGGTTCAGGCCATACGGGAAAACTTGAAGGCCGCACAGTCCCGACAAAAGAGTTATGCGGATAATCGACGGAGAGGATTGACCTTTGAAGTGGGGGATATGGTGTATTTGAAAGTCTCACCTATCAGAGGTCTCCGCAGGTTCAAGGTTAAAGGAAAATTGGCACCAAGGTACATTGGACCATTCAGGATAATCGCTAGACGTGGAGAGGTAGCCTATCAGCTGGAACTGCCATCTGCACTGGCTGACGTGCATGATGGATTTCATGTATCTCAATTAAAGAAATGTTTAAGAATGTCAGAAGAACAGTTGTCCCTAGAAGAAGTGGACCCAAAGGAAGACCTGACCTATGCAGAATATCCTATCAGGATTCTGGATACTGCAGAGCGAACAACGAGAAGAAAGGCTATTAGAATGTGCAAAGTTCAATGGAGTCATCACTCGGAAGATGAGGCAACCTGGGAGCGAGAAGATGATCTGAAGGCAGAATTCCCGTAGTTGTTTGAAGATCAACCCGAATCTCGAGGGCGAGATTCATCCTAAGGGGGGGGGGGTAGGTTTGTAACACCCAAAATTCAAATTTTTGCAATAATTTAAAACTTTCATAGAAATTAACTCAGGTGTTGCAACTTAGATCAATAGGAAATTAATTTCTAAATTTAACTTGGCCTAGGATAATTGTTTGATGCATTCATGCCGTTGTAGATGCAATAAGGTTTTATTGGGTGGAAAAAGTTTGCAAAATTTCGCTAGGTTTCGCCGCTTTAAAACCCCCTTTGGAAAATATGTTGAAATTCAATTGGAAAAGGTTTTGGAAATTAAGAAAAAGCGCTCGGGCCGATTCTTTCTCCCTTGGCCCATTTTCCCCTCCCATTCTCCTGCTTTCGTGGGCCGTCTTCTCTTTCTCCCCCCCCCGCGCTGGCCCATCGGCCGAGCCGGCCTGCAGCAGCCCCAGCCGGCCTCTTCCGCCGACCCCCTCTGTCGGGTGGACCCCCCCCCCCCGCACTGAGCCGCCCGCGCTGAGCCGCCCGCGCCGAGCCGAGCCCCGCCCACGTCCCAGCTCCTCTTCTCCTTCCTCCGGCCGCGCCCAAGCTCCAATGGCCGTCGGCCGTTTTCCCTCCTCTCGCGCCCTCTCCTCTCCCAACAACTGCCGGATCCGAGCCCTAAAGCCCCATTAAGTTTCCCCGGCCATTGCCCCCTCATTTCCCCTCTCCATTGCGTGGTAAAAGCAAGAAAAACCGTCGGCTATTAATCCATCGCTGCCGCCCCCTTTCTCTTCCAATTCCGGCCACCCTACTCCTCCTCTCCTCTATTTAAGCCGCCTATTCTCTCCGTGGCAAAGTTCCTCGCATTTTGCTTTAGCTCCCACACTTTTTCCTCGCCGAATTCGTCGTCGCCGGCCTCTTCTTTGCCAACTCCGGTGAGGAGCTCCGCCGACACCGTTCTTCATGACCGAACCACCTCCGGCCAAACTGACCCGTTCATCATCTTCGCAGGACCCTCCGGAGTCGTTTCCACGGTTTGCCGTCGTCTTTCGATCGCCGGAGCACCCCTTCCGCCACCTAGCCGACCGCCGCTGCCGTTCTCGTTGTCGCCCGACCACTCCAGCGCCGCTCCGGTCTCCTTGACGCCCGGGGTGAGTTCGCCGCCCCCCTCCTTCTCTTCCGCCGCTCGTCGGAGCGTCCCGCTCACCGGCGCGTGTTCTGGGCAAGAAAGGGCTACTTTTCCCGACATGGTTGGTTGTTTGGTTGTTGGGTAGTATACCCTTATGGGGTTATTGGAGGTCTTGCCCAGAACATTTTAAGGACCGGTTCGTGGAGCGAACACCCAGGGCAAACAAGGCAACCACGAGACCAATATGGTACGGCTTGGCCTAGTAACTAGATGTTCTCCCAGGGTTGTATGAGCCAATCGGATGTGTAGATAAGGAAGGGTTATTTCCCGATTCTACCCGGCACAAGAGGGGGCCTCTGGGGTGGAGGGTTACTCCACTTATGTACGGCAGTGAAACCTCAATGGGCAAGTGCATACTGGGAGACTCTCTGGAAAAGCCTCGTAGTGATCTCTTGGCGCACACCCCGGAAGTGTGTAAGGTACCATCAGGTGCCGGCGACAGAGAAGATCACGACTCGTGGGTAAAGTGCACAAACTCTGCAGAGTGTCAAACTGAATATTCAGCCGTGCTCACGGTTATGAGCAGCCTGGACCCTCGCATGATTAGTCGGGGTGGGTGTTTTTTTTCTTGGTCTGGAAATTGGGTTGAATTCCCGGAGGTTAAAGAAAATCTTTGGTACATCTTTTCTCGGTTAAAATAAAAATTTGTTTCCGTAGTTCAGGGCTAAAAACCAGCTTTTATGCAAATGAAACCCTAGATTAGGAAAACCTTGTTTCAAGCCACCATATTAGATTCATTTGTTTTCCCCCACTTGTTGAGTATTGGAAATACTCACGCTTGCTGTTTCAGAAGGTGACACCTTTGAAGATTTTCCTGAGGATGACTTCCCCGAGGATGATGCCGAGTTCTAGGCTTGTGGAATCTCTCGGTCGGCTGCCTGTTGGTTTGGAGCTGCGCCGTTCCCTTTTCCGCCGTGGTGTTCTTTTCTTTAGACCCGTGGGTGGTCATTTTGTAATATTTTAGCGTTGTAATAAGAAACACTGTGTCTGTTACACTAATGAAGTCGCTATATGTATGAATAACTGATCCTGGCATACATATAGTTTACATCTGGTTTTGGTCTTTAAACCGGGTGTGACAGCTACCGAGGAGGTCAGCACAGATGCGCGCAAGCAGCGCCGCTTCGTGAATGGCCTGAACTTGAAGATGCAGGACCGGTTGTCCGCGCATAAGTTCGCCGACTTCGACGAGTTGGTGAGCACGTCGATCACGGTGGAGCTCAAGTATAAGAGCCACCAAGAGGAGAAGAGGCGGAAGAGGGGTACCTCGTCTTCCGTGGGCGTGAGCTCGCAGCGCGCCCACACTGAGAGTCAGCCTCCACAGTCTCAGGTGCCGTCGGCTGGCTACCCACAACTGATGTGGTTTGTACCACATCCTGCGTTCTCCGCTCCACAGGGGCAGGCTGCACGACCAGCCGGCTCCCAAGTGAGCGTGACCGGTGGCTCAGGCGGTCCGTGCTTCAACTGCGGCCGTGTCGGCCATTTCTTGAGGGTGTGCCCGTATCCAAGGCCGGGAGCCGCGGTGAGTGCCCCGCGACCACCACCGGCTCAGTCAGCACCGCAGTCTTCACAGGCGACTCACGTTCCCAAGCGTGGTCGAGCTCGCCACACTACCTCCGATGAGGTTCAGGAGGGTGACACCGTCCTGATGGGTACGTTGGATATGAGTTTCAACTCTGACATCTTTTCTGCAGTGGTTCTGTTTGATTCAGGAGCCTCTCACTCCTTTATGTCTTCGGATTATGTTTGGAAGAGTGGGTTGAGAGTCAGTGCTACCCACACGTCGTATCTTATCGACGCCCCGGGGGCCAAAGTTCTAATCAACCAGTGTGTGAATAAAGCAGCGGTAGTTGTCAACGAAGTGCCCTTCTTTGTGAATCTGTTAGTGATGAACTCGAAGGGAATTGATGTTATTCTGGGAATGAATTGGCTCTCCAAGAACAAGGCTGTGCTGGACTGTGCTCGGCGGACCGTTACCCTCAATGGTCTGTCAGGTGCTCGAGTCCAGTTGAAGCTAGAGGGTGTCAAATCCCGCCTGTTCGCCATAAAGGCTGTCCCCACCAGGATTATGAAGACCATTCCTGTGGTGTGGGAATTTCCGGATGTCTTTCTGGATGAGTTGCTTGGAATGCCGCCTGGCAGGGCAGTGGAGTTTTCTATTGATCTCGTGCCCGGTGCGGCCCCGGTTTCGAAGAAGATGTACAAGATGTCGCCAGTTGAGCTAGTTGAGCTGAAGAAGCAGATTCAGGAGCTGCTGGCGAAGGGTTTCATTCGTCCGAGTTCCTCACCTTGGGGATGCTCGGCTCTATTTGTGAAGAAGAAAGATGACACTCTCCGGATGTGTGTTGATTACCGTCCGCTGAATGCAGTCACGGTGAAGAATGTGTATCCGCTTCTTAGGATTGACATCTTGTTTGATCAGTTGACTGGAGCCCGAGTCTTCTCAAAGATTGACTTGAGGCTGGGCTATCACCAGATCAAGGTTCGACCCGAGGATATTCCAAAGACAGCGTTCTCTACTCGATACGGCTTGTATGAGTTCACCGTTATGTCGTTTGGCTTGACTAATGCGCCGGCTTTCTTTATGTACCTCATGAACTCGGTGTTCATGGAGGAGTTGGACAAGTTTGTCATTGTTTTCATCGATGACATTTTGATATACTCCAAGACTGAGCAAGAACACATTGGGCACCTTCGTATTGTTCTGGGCAGACTCCGAGAGCATCAGCTGTACGCCAAGTTCAGCAAGTGTGAGTTCTGGCTCAGGGAGGTGGCCTTTCTGGGACATGTTCTATCAGAAAACGGGGTGGCAGTTGACCTGAGCAAGGTGCAGGATGTGCTCGACTGGGTTCAGCCCCAGAATGTCAGTGAGATCCGGAGTTTTCTTAGACTTGCGGGCTATTACCGCCGGTTCATCGAGAACTTCTCCAAGGTTGCGAAGCCAATGACTGAGTTGTTGAAGCAAGGCAGCGTGTTTGAGTGGTCAGATGCCTGTGAGTCTGCTTTCTAGACATTGAAGAAGCTGCTCACGACCGCTCCAGTGCTTGCTCAGCCTGATGTGACCAGAGGGTTTGATGTGTATTGCGACGCGTCCGGCATCGGTCTCGGCTGTGTTTTGATGCAGGAGGACCGTGTCGTTGCATATGTATCCCGAGAGTTGAAGTGTCACGAGGAGAACTATCCGACACATGATCTTGAACTTGCAGCTGTTGTGCACGCTCTGAAGATGTGGCGCCACTACTTGATGGGCAACTTGTGCCGTATCTACACGGATCACAAGAGCCTGAAGTGCATCTTCACGCAGGCGGATTTGAACATGAGGCAGCGCAAATGGCTTGAGTTGATCAAAGACTACGAGCTAGAGGTTCACTACCATCCTGGCAAGGCGAATGTGGTCGCCGATGCTTTGAGTCGAAAGGCTCATTGTCACTGTCTTGTAGCCTCGCCGATGGATTCCACGTTGTGTGATGATTTCTGGCGTCTTGGGCTTGATATGGTGCCGGATGGTTTTATTGCCAATCTCGAAATCAAGTCCACACTCATTGATGAGATTAAGGCTGCACAGAGGGATGATAAGGGTATGGCCCGAATTCGAGAGAAGAGGAAGATCAGGCAGGCCTTGTGCTTTACTGAGGATGATCAAGGCGTTATCTGGTTTGGGAACCGTCTAGTGGTTCCAAGGGTCGAGGCACTGAGGAAGAAGATCCTTGATGAGGCTCATGATTCGTTGTTGTCCATTCACCCTGGCAGTACGAAGATGTATCAGGATTTGAAACCCCGTTTCTGGTGGACTTGCATGAAGCGGGAGATTGCTAGGTATGTGTCTGAGTGTGACGTCTGCCGAAGGGTGAAGGCTGAACACATCAAGCCTGCCGGCACACTCCAGCCTTTGCCCATCCCATCTTGGAAGTGGGAAGAAGTTGGGATGGATTTCATTACCGGCTTACCGAAGACTTCAAGTGGGTATGACTCTATTTGGGTCATCGTGGACTGGTTGACAAAGTCCACGCATTTCCTTCCTGTCAGGACCACTTATTCTGCTAAGCAGTATGCGGAGTTGTACCTCACTAGAATTGTTTGTCTCCATGGAGTGCCGAAGAAGATCATTTCTGATCGGGGTACACAGTTTACTTCTCATTTCTGGAGAAATTTCCAGGAGGCTATGGAGACCAAGTTGTTCCACAGTACGGCGTATCACCCGCAGACGGATGGTCAGACGGAGAGGGTAAATCAGATTCTCGAAGATATGCTCCGTGCTTGTGTGCTCACTTATGGGAAGAAGTGGGACATATGCCTGTCGTTCACGGAATTTTCGTATAACAACAGTTTCCAGGCTAGTATTGAGATGGCGCCATTCGAGGCCCTATATGGTCGGAGGTGCCGTACGCAGCTGAATTGGTCCGAATCCGGTGAGCGGGCTTTCCTGGGTTCGGATTTGGTCAAGGAGGCAGAAGGTCATGTCCAAAATATCTGCAAGAGTATTCTCACGGCCCAGTCGAGGCAGAAGAGCTATGCAGATCGACGTCGCCGAGAGCTCACGTTTGAGGTAGGGGAACACGTGTACCTGAAGGTCTCGCCTCTCAAAGGCGTTCGTCGATTCCAAGTCCGAGGCAAGCTGGCGCCTCGGTATGTTGGACCGTTTCAGATTCTAGCTCGGCGTGGAGAGGTTGCATATCAATTGGAGTTGCCGCCGTCCCTCTCCGCGGTACATAATGTGTTTCATGTCTCACAACTCAAGAAGTGTCTCCGAGTCCTGACCGATGTCATTGATGTTGCGCCCGAAGAATTGCAACCGGACTTGACATATTGTGAGAAGCCGATGCGAGTCTTGGGTGAAGCCGAGCGCAAGACACGGCGGAGTTCAATCAAATTCTTGAAGATTCAGTGGAGTAACCACTCCGAGTTCGAAGCGACTTGGGAGCGGGAAGATCAGCTTCGTTCCGAGTATCCTGAGTTCTTTGAGAATTTGTAATGCCAATGTAATATAGCGTATTTGAAATCTCTCGCATGTATGTGTTCATCTCTATGATTGAATAAAAATCTGCGTTGGATCCCATCTCTTGCGTCATGATGTCAAGTCATCATAGCGTGCTCATTGTCCCCTCTAAGGCTCGTACCGAATCTCGGGATGAATCTCCACCACCGCCGAGCGAAGTCCGTCGTTGCCCAACCACTCCGGACCTGCAGGAGCTTGGAGCAGCCTCACCGGACCGAGCCACCTCGAGCTCACCTGCCACGGCACCGACCGCCGGTTCTCCAACCTCATCGTCGATCTTGCTGCTGCGAGCCCTCCCTGACCCGTTCAATCCCGCGGTGAGCTCCCCCTCGACCCCTTGAAACCTTTGCCCGCGCTTTTTCAGCCTTTGCGTGTTGCCGGCGCGGCCGTCCACGCAGGACTGAGCACCGCCGCGCCATGGCCCTCACCGCTGGCCGTATTCCAGTCGGGCCTGCAAGCCGAGCTATGCTCCGACGAGTTCGCGTGTGCGCGTTGACTCCCCTGACGTGCCTCCTTTGCCGGACGGCACCGCCATTCGCCACCGGCGAAGCCAGCCGAGCTGGCCGGCCGTGCGCCATGGCCTCAAGGTTATGATTGACCTGAGTCAACTAGTCCGACCCCACTAGTCATGGCTGTGGCTAGCTCAGCGTGGGTACAAAAAGGATTTAGAGTATTTAATAATCCGGTTAATTCAAAAATCGCGAAATAGACTTGTTGTTCAGTTGATAAATCGGCTGAGACATTGTTTAATGTGTAGAAAAACAAATATTGCTCCAAAATTTGTGAAACCAATTTTGTTGGCTTTGTTATGGCATGCTCTACCCATTAAAAATACCAGTGGGCATGAAATGTGTGCTGTAATTTATTGAGTAATTGAAACATGTTTAGGCTTTGATAATTCATAATTAAATCTTGGCAGCTCCAAAATTGATGAATCCAATTTTGTGAATCTTGCTAAATTGTGCCCTATTCAGTAAAAATATACACCCTCATGTTAAGCATAATTAACTTTCCATTTTGGTTTAAGCTTTGGTTTATGCTTTAAAGTATTTCGGGAAATGTTTAAATGGTTAACGCTAATTGCAATTAGGAAATATTTGATGTTTTAAGCGCAGGGCATAATGCATGTCACCTTCGTTGTTGTATGGCTTTCATACTCATCATTGCACGTGATTATTCTTATAGAGAACGTCGATTCGACGACAGAGGCGAGCGAGGCTATTCCCGGAGGTTCTAACGGTGGTGATCGTGGTTCGGGTAGCTGTGAGCAGCAGCTAGGGCAGCAAGGCAAGCATCGTTCATATTGCACTTGAAAATCTAATATGTTATCTACGCTTATGTATACATTGCATGTGTCGGGTACCGAGTCGGGTAGAACCTATGCCGATGCATTCTCCCATTTCGGTCATGTGTTATTCCTTGGAGCCTAGTGGTGTCGTCGAGGTCTAATTATAGTTCGCTATGCTTAATGGTACTTAGGCTTTTCGGTAGAAGTCGACGACGGCGTCCACCGTTGTCGCGAGCCTAGGGCTTATTACTGGTTCATACTTGTGGTTGAGTTGATGATGAGTCGGTTTGGTGAGTGGTGAGTTGAGACGAGGTGTGGGCGGTATTAAGGGTGTCATCTGCTCACGAGGAGTCCTCAGGCAGTTCGGGGAGGGAACCCGGACACCATAGATCGCTTGCACCGGTTAAGCACCGACCGTCGGTGTAGTCGACTTTAGCACTTACCTTACTCACCACATGCTGATATAATGGTAGGCGAGCTGATTACCTTCGCAGACGTGGTCATGTGGGCCTCGTCATAGACGGTGTGAGTCCGGTTTGAGTCCGGGCTTTTAGCGGTATTAGTTTTCTCGGGGAGTAGTTCTAATACCGTCGCGCCGAGCTATGGTTGATCCATATGGTTGGGCCTGGGTGGGAAAGGTTGTCATGGGTACCCCCTTGTGTGCATCTTAGCGGGTGGCACAAGCCGTATGGTCCCTGTGTCGTGTGGGTCCAGGAGTATCCCCTGCAGGGTGTATAATCAGTTCGAACTGCCGCGCTCTCGGTCATGAGCATTGCTATCGCTTATCTCCACCGAGCGACCATGTTTTGGTCGTAGAGTTTCGATGTGGGTTGTGGCGTGGTTGGTTTGGGTGGTTTGGTCGGTATGGGGTCGGTGGTTTGGTGGTAATGGTTTACTTTTATACACTTATTGTTTATATATCTGTTCTGATCAGTTAGTTGGCAGGGTTTGAGTCGGTGGTTGGTTAAGTCAGTTGCTTACATCTAGAGTCTAGGTTGCTTACCGCTTAATGAACTTGAACATGTCTTAATCCTTGCTACAGCTTTAAATGCATGATCCTTGGAGTCGAGAATATATATACTCATACTGTGTAAGACTTGCTAGTACCTTCGTACTAAGGGTACTGCCCTTAAGTTTCAGGTTCGTAGGTTGGCGAGGGAGAGGCAGTGTTCGGCTACTTTGTGCCTGCCGATCAGGATGGCGGGCAGGAGTAGCACCTTCTACTCCAAACTCCGGCACTTTTGGTATGGACCCTAAGGGCATACAGCTCCATACTCTTTTGTTGTATAGGTTTATCTTCCGCTGCGTAGTTGTTGTTCCTCTTTTGTTGTAAATTGTGGAAGCAGTTGCATGTTTAAGTATTGTGATACAGCTTAATTACTTGCTCTCTATTAAACTGTGTTGTGATATTTGAGTTGGAAGGCATGTGTTCCGATCCTGGGCACAAAACACGTGTCGGGACTACCGGAATGGTATTCTGATTAATCGTCGAGGTTGTGATTATGAATAATGATCCTCCTGATGATTAATTAGAATACTATTTGGACGGTTCCTCACAATCTCGCCGAACAGATTAGAATACGAGGGCCCTGAGGATGACTCAGGAACAATAGATTGCTGAATGTAAATTCGTATGACTTTAACCACTCACCGGACAGCTATCAGTTTTTCGGCCGACCGATCCAGGAGAGGTATGCGCTCCGAGCTCGGGGTGCCCGGGAACTTGGTTCCTTCGGTCGGAGTGCCCGAGCACTGGAAAGCATGAGGGGGAGCCCGGGGCCAGGCGGTCCCGGCCACTTATGTCCGAGTGGTAGGACCACCCGAGGACCCCCTAGGCCTGAGCAGCGACCTAGGCACTGAGGCCCTCGCAGTCGAGCTGCTTTTGTTCTTGGTTGTTGATCTGTAACTTAAGAAAATAGGAGAAGATTCTTTGTTTGGTGCGCTCTGTTAGTGCGGTACTCATTATAGACTGCTCTCGTTTTCGACCCGAGACCTCTCGAATACCCGGAGCGGCGAAGTATGCGGACAGAGGCATAACCCAGAGGTCCTATGGCTTGGTGGCGCTCGGGAAGGACTGACCAGGCCAAGCACCGACAGCCCGCCATTGGGGTCTAGGCTCCCGACCACTCTTTGCTCGAGTGGTAGGATTACCCGAGAACCCCAGAGGCTCGGTGATGGTCGGGGTACTGCCATGACACCGAACACCACAGCCTACCACAACAGACTTAGGCGGCAACTGCCTATGCGCATACCGATCGGGATTCTTTTATCAACAGGGAAAATGAGAGAGCATGTTTTTCTCGCACAGTCGAGCATCTCACCAGACAGATTAAACATATGGATTCCAGAGAAAAAATAAAATTTGAAATAAGACCTGGACAATGATAATATATATATATTGACAATTTTGTACAAGACTGGGTGACTTACATGGTTAGTGGTAACCCCTGGCCAACTTGAGCGGGGGGGGGGGGGGAGCCCCTGGCCTGGTTGGCCCGAGCACATATATGCCACCTACGGATAGAAATTGCGCAGATGCTCGGTGTTCCACGCATTGGGGAGCGGCTGCCCGTCCTCTGCAGCCAGCCAAAAAGAGCCTTCTCGCAGGATACCGATCACGGTAAAGGGGCCTTCCCACATAGGGGACAGTTTGTTCCTTCCTTCGCGCGATTGGACGCGTCGGAGAACTAGATCCCCCACCTCGAGAGACCGGGCCCAGATGTGACACTGATGATAGCGCCGCATGCTTTGTTGGTAGCGGGCTACTCGGACGGTGGCATGCCGCCGGCACTCTTCCAAGTAGTTGACGTTGTTGCGCCTTTGCTGTTCCTGTTCACCTTCGGAGTAGGCATGCACCAGAGGGGAGCCAAGAGTGAGCTCGGAGGGGAGGACCACCTCAACACCGTACAAAAGGAAGAAATGAGTCTCCCCGGTGGCGCGACTTGGCGTGGTCCGATTGGCCCATAGCACAGCAGGCAGCTCGTCGATCCACCCTTTCCCGTGCTTTGCGAGCACGTCGTAGGTCCTGGTTTTGAGCCCCTTTAGTATCTAAGCATTGGTGCACTCGACCTGCCTATTGCTCTGAGGATGAGCGACAGAGGTGAAGCAGAGCTTGATGCTGAGGTCCTCGCAGTAGTCCCCGAACAGGGCACTTGTGAACTGAGTGCCATTGTCGGTGATGATCCTGTTCGGGACGCCGAAGCGACTTGTGATACCACGGATGAACTGAAGCGCCATGTTCTTGGTCACCTTGATAACTGGAACCGCCTCCGGCCACTTGGTAAACTTGTCGTTGGCGACGTAGAGGTACTCATAGCCCCCGATTGCTCGGGGGAATGGACCCAGAATGTCCAGCCCCCAGACCGCGAAGGGCCATGACAGGGGGATGGTGTGAAGAGGCTGAGCTGGCTGGTGAATCTGCCTTGTGTGGAACTGACATGCCTTGTAGCGCCGAACCAACTTAGAAGCATCCTGGAGAGCTGTAGGCCAGTAGAAACCTTGCCGGAAGGCCTTCCCGACCAGCGTGCGGAATGATGCATGGCCACCGCACTCGCCCTCGTGGATCTCAGCGGGAAGCTCACCACCTTCTACCTGGGTGATGCATTTCAGGAGGACACCGTCCGTGCCGCGCCGGTAGAGACCCCCGTCTAATATGGCATAGCGTTTGGACTGCCGCACAATTCTTTCGGCAGAGGTATCATCCCCGGGGAGGAACTTTTCTTTCAAGTACCCTCAGATCTCGTCCATCCACGAGGCATCTTGAGTACTGCCAGCAAGCGCAGCGCACTCGCTGAGTGGTGGCACCCTGTCGGGGCTTCCCACTGAGGGCATTGCCTGGGTCCCCTGAACTAGGCTCGAGGGTTCCCCTTCGTCCTGGTCGGCAGGCAGGATGGAAGGTTGTGTGAGCCTTTCTTCAAAGACTCCGGCAGGGATGCGTGCATGGGAAGAGGCCAGGCGAGAAAGGTCATCGGCCAGAGCGTTGTCGCGGCGAGATATGTACCGCAGCTCCAGGCCGTCGAAGTGCCTCTCCAGCCTCTTGACTTCCACCACGTACGCCGCCATTTGAGGATCCGTGCATTGGTATTCTTTCGACACCTGGTTGACCACCAGCTGGGAGTCTCCCTTGACCAGGAGGCGATGAATCCCAAGGCCCACCACGGCCCGGAGGCCAGCGATGAGGCCCTCATATTCCGCTATATTGTTGGTTGCTTGAAACTGCAGCTGCACGACGTACCAGAGTTCTTCACCCGTTGGGGAGGTGAGAACCACTCTGGCCCCTGCGCCTTTCAGCGTGAGGGAACCGTCGAAGTGCATAATCCAGTACCCGGGCGCGTCGTGCTAGGGATAGACGGAAACTTCTTCTTGGTCGATCTCGGGGACGGGCGTCCACTCTGCCACAAAGTCAGAGAGCGCCTGGCTTTTGATCGCCTGACGGCTGACAAAGTGCAGATTGAACTCCGCCAGCTCCACTGCCCACTTGATGATGCACCCGGTGCCTTCTTAGTTCCGAAGGATCGGCCTCAGTGGATACGTGGTAACCACCGAGATCTTGTGCGACTGGAAGTAGTGGCGCAGCTTCCGGGAAGCAACGAGCACGGCATAGAACAACTTCTGGGCTTGGGGGTACCTTGTCTTGGTGTCTCGGAGGACTTCACTGACGAAGTACACCGGTCGCTGTACACGGCAGGCCCGGACCACGGCCTCACCCGAGGGCTTGCCGCGGCCCCCGAGTTCGGCAGAGTGGTCGGGGCTGGCCGAGTGCTCGGGCTTGACTCCCTGGTCGGGAGGAGCTAAGTGCTCGGGGTCGACCCCCTGCTCAGGGGGAGTCGAGTGCTCGGGCTCGACCCCCTGCTCGGGGGGAGCCGCGAGGACTGGGGGGTGCCCGGGGGCGGCCGGGAGCTGGGACCCAGCACCTTGCCCCGAGCACTTGTCGCGCTCCACCACCAGTACTATGCTCACGACCTGAGGAGTGGCCGAGACGTAGAGCAGTACTGGCTCACCCTCGGAGGGGGCCACCAGTACGGGCGATGAGGTGAGATATTTCTTCAAATCACGGAAGGCCTGCTCGGCCTCCGGCGTCTAGTCGAAGTGACTGGTCTTCTTCAGGAGTTTGAAGAGGGGGAGTCCTCGCTCCCCGAGCTTGAGATGAAGCGCCCGAGGGCCGCCATGCAACCGGCGAGACGCTGAACCTCCTTGAGTCGAGCCGAGGGTCGCATCTGCTCGATGGCCCGGATCTTCTCTGGGTTGGCCACGATTCCTCGGCTAGAGACCAAGAAACCGAGGAGCTTGCCCGTGGGCACCCAGAAAACACACTTCTCAGGGTTGAGCTTCAAGCGGGTAGTGCGGAGACTATTGAAAGTCTCGGCTAGATTTTCAAGCAGGGTGGCGCAGTCTCGGGATTTGACCACGAGATCGTCGATGTAAGCCTCGACGTTGCAGCCAATCTGCGAGTCAAGGGTAATGCGCACAGCACGCTCGAAAGATGACCCAATGTTGTGCAAACCAAATGGCATCGATATATAGCAGTAAGTCCCCACCGGAGTGGTAAAAGAAGTTTTTTCTTCATCCTCTATGGCCATACGGATTTGGTGATAACCAGAGTTTGCATCTAAAAAACATAAAAAATCGCACCGCACGGTTGCATCTACAATATGATCTATGCGGGGTAAAGGAAAAAGATCTTTTGGGCAAGCCTTGTTTAGGTCGGTGTAGTCGACACACATGCGGAGCTTGTCGTTGGCCTTCGGGACGATGACTGGGTTTGCCAGCCACTCGGGGTGGAGGACTTCTCGGATGAAGCCGGCGTCAAGGAGCTTACTTACTTGCTCCCGGATGAATTCCTGGCGCTCAGGCGCTTGCCGCCGGACTTTTTGCTTCACCGGCCGTGCGTCCGGACGCACAGCCAGGTGGTGCTCGATCACCTCCCTAGGGATCCCGGGTATATCGGACGGCTGCCATGCAAACACGTCGACGTTACCCTGGAGGAAGGTGACGAGCGCGCTTTCCTATTTGCCGCCCAGGTCACCGCCGATTCGGACGACCTGGGAGGCGTCTTCACCCACCACGACCTCCTTCGTAGGAATAGAGGCGTCGACAGTGAGTCGGGGTTTGGATGAAGAGGGTCCCGGGCCCCCTGGACGACCTTCGACCTTTGCTTGAGCTGAGACCAAGGCCAAGTATAACTGCTCGGCGCAGGAGATGGCGCTATCAGTCTCAGCGGACACGGAGATGGGGCCCGCAGGGCCCGGCATCTTGACCGTGAGGTACGTGTAGTGGGTGACCACCATGAACCGAGAGAGCGCCGGACGCCCGAGGATGGCGTTGTAGGGGAGGGGAAGTTCCACGATGTCGAAGATGACGTTCTCCGTCCAAAAGTTATCCCAGCTCCCGAATGTCACGAGCAGCTCGACCTGCCTGAGAGGCAGGGAGTGCCCGGGTGTCACCCCGTAAAAGGGGAGTGACGGCTTTAGGCGCCTGGAGGGCACCTGCAGCTTCTCGAAGACCTCCCAGGAAAGGAGGTTCAGGCCTGCACCCCCGTCGATCAGCACCCTACTGACCTTTACGTTGCAGATGGTGGGGGACACCACCAGGGGTAGTCACCCCACGCCTGCAGTACTAGCGGGGTGGTCGACCAGGCTAAACGTGATTGGGGCGTCTGACCACTTCAGGGGCCTTGCGGCCTCTTCGCCCTGGATCGCCGAGCACAGCTCGCGCCGCATGGTCTTGACGCTGCGGCGGGAGGAGGGCGTGTATGCGCCCCCGTTGATGAAGGCGACAGTGTGCTCAGGCTCCTGAAACCCGAGCTCTTGGTTGTCGGGGGCGGCTCTGTCGTCGTCGCCCCTGCGAGGCTCCTCGCGATCCCTCTGGCACTGCTCGTTGAGACCTTTGACCGTGCGGCACTCCGTGAGGTCATGCCACTTGGTCTGGTGGATCTGAGACCACTTCCTCAGCTCGGGCCTCGCGGGAGCGGGGGCCCTTGTGGGAGCGGGAGCCCTCGCGGGAGCCAGAGCCCTCGGAGGGGCTTGGGCCGGAGCCCTCACGGGCGTGGGCCGTCTGTCGGTGGCCGCTCGACGTGCTGGCCGGCGGTCAGGTTCCTGGCTCGGCCCATGGGCAGGGCCCTGGGCTGGCTCGATGGGGACAGCCTCGCGCCTCCTTCTCTTTTTCTTTTCCCGCCTGTCGGAGTGGGAAGGACCTGGTTGATCGGCGGTGGGATGCACGGGGTGCGGAACATGCCACGCCTAAGCCTCCGCAGCCTTGGCGCACTTGTCGGCCAGTGCGAAGAGTTCCGCGGTGGTTTCGACCTTGTACGTGCCCAGCTTCTCGAGCATCCGCTCATCGCGGACACCCTGCCGGAACGCGACAATAGTAGCGTGGGGGGTTATCCGCGGGATGGTGTTGCGGACCAGGCTGAAGCGCTGTATGAAGCGCCGCAGCGTCTCCCCCTCCTGCTGTTTGACGGCATGGAGGTCGCACTCCAGGTCGGGGCGCGTGAACGTGCCCTGAAAGTTCACCACAAACTGTGGCAGAGATCATGCCAGGAGCCGATGGATCCTGGGGGTAAGTTCATAAGCCAAGAGCGGGCAGAGCCCCTCAAGGCGACATGGAAATAGTTAGCCATCACCTTTTCACTGCCGCTAGCCGCTTGGACAACGGTGGTGTAGATATGGAGGAACTCAACGGGGTCGATGGACCCGTCGTACTTCTCCGGCAGTTCTGGCTGGAACTTGGTGAGCCATTTGACCCGGCGGAGCTCGCTAGTGAAGGCACGGCAGCCTGTGCCGTACCCTGCTGCGCGGGCAGCGTCCTTGGGCGGTTAATGCCGGCGAGCCGGGGAGCCCCGGCGGTCATGTGCCGGCAAAGAGGAGGCTTGGTCCTCAGCTTCGGCCTCATGTCGGGTCTCCCACTGGCGCTCGAGGGTAACGCGCGCGTCTTCGATGGCCCTCCGCTCGTTGAGGTGCAAGCGGAGGTTTTGACCTCCGGTAGTGGCCCGGGGGGCGGTGCTCCGCTTGGAGGCCCCGGCCGGTCCGGCCGCCACCTGACGATGGGCCGGTCTTAGCTGCGCCGCGGTGGGAGGTAGCCCAGGAACTATCGACTAGCACCTGACGGTGAGCCGTGCCGACCAAGGCGGCCACCTCCTGGAGCCAGCGGCCTTCTGGGGTTTCCCCTGCCGCCTAGTCTGGCGGGTACCTGAGGAGAGCTTGCGCCGCAAGCAGCGCACTCCCAGGACTGGCCTCGGCAAAGGAGAGCCTACTCCGCAACGGCGCCCGGTGCTGTACAGACGTGGATCTGGCGGCAGGAGTTTCTGCTGCCTGCTGAGGGTTGGGCGGTGCGCTAGTGACGGCGGCGGCGGCCCTGCTGGGCCCAGGGCCACGGTCCCCCCCGAGAGGGGAGCGCCGTGCGTATGGACCGTGGCTGCTGCTGAGGAGCAGCAGCGACTGGGGCCTCCTGCGTGAGGGGCTCCATTTCCTCACTGGAGCTGGAGCCATTGCGCCGGAGATGATGGCCGCCAGCCATTTTTTCTGCAGGTAAAAACAAACAAATTTAGGGATGCAACCCCACTACCTGGCGCGCCAGCTGTTGGAGGGTGAACTTCTATCGCAGGGATCCTGAGGGACCCCTTTTTGAGATTCGGCCGGGGGGATGATTCTGAATATGTTTGCGGGAGAAATAAATGGATGTAAATGCGATGGCAGGTGGGGTGGAATGATCTAACGCAGAAAGGAGTAAATGCACTGGAGGGATTTTTAGACAGGTTCGGGCCGCACTGAGCGTAATACCCTACTCCTGTGTGGATGCTATAAATGCCCTAAGAATGTCTCTCAGGAATGTTGCTGGTTACAAGAATGTTTGTCTATCCTAGAGCTTCGGGCTCCTTGTTCTTCGGTGGTCTCAGCTTCTGTGCTTGTACTGAGTGTTCTTGAGTCTCTGAGAATGTGTATCCGAGTTCTCTGAAAGTTCTTCAGTTACGAGTTCTTCCGGTTTCCTTTGTCCGCGCCCGCCAGCTCTCTTAAATACCCGCCGGCGGTAGCGTGCCCCGAAAGGGAGGGCACGAGTTCCAAGGTGCCATAAATGGAAAGGCAGTCATCATGGGCTCGCTAGCGCGAAGTGACGGGGGGTTGAAACCGCACCCCCTGCCCTGTCTTCGGTCGTCATGATGGTGCTGGCAACGGGCGTCGTGGAGAGGGCCCACCGGGCAGCCACCGAGCGGCCCGGCGTGCCCGTTCGGTCTTGTACGCCTGCCACAGCAGGGCGGCAGGAGGAGCACCTCGGGCCTCGCGATGCTATCCCGAGACGCACCGGATGACGCGGGATGGGACCCGTGCATTAAATGTCCCCACGCCCTTCTGCCAGAATGTGGCAGGGACTGACACCGAGCGTGGGAGGAGCAGTTGGTGGTGACAGACCATGCGCCCTCTTAAATGCGGCATCAGGCCTTTCATTGGTTGACACCTCATCACTGAACCTCTGTGGGGGCCACCGACGAAGGACTTCTTGGGCCGTCGGGGAACCGAGTGCTCGGGGGTCATTGTTCATATCCCCGAGCACTCTCTCCCGGAAACGCCCTCTCTTGGTCCTCGGGGAACCGAGTGCTCGGGGGCCACTGTTCACATCCCCAAGTACTCTCTCCCGGAATTGACTGTTCAGATCCTCGGGGAACCAAGTGCTCGGGGGCCGCTGTTCGCAACCCCGAGCACTCTCTCTCGGAACTACCTTCCTTGGGTCCTCGGGGTACTCGGGTGCTCGGGGGTCACTGTTCGCAGCCCCGAGCACACCCTTCCCGGTACTCGACTTTTCGGGTCGTCGGGGGACTTGGGTGCTCGGGGGCCACTGTTCATGACCCCGAGCACTCTCTTCCCGGTCACTTGGTCTTCGCAGATCATCGGGGAACCCGGGTACTCGGGGACCATCGTTCGTGGCCCCGAGCGCCCTCTCCCGGGACTTAGTCTTTTCATACCTCGCGAAGATGATCCCTGCGGGAGGGCGCCACATGGCGGATTGCTGGCCTGGCCTCGTGATTCGGGGACCCCTGGTTCCTTATTCACCGACATGGATCGTGTGACTCGCTCATGCAAATGTCCAATCATTTGATCAGGTGGATGACTCCGCTGAATGTGTAAAGGAGCTGTCACTCGAGAAGTAATCTATTATTCTCCTTCAATACGTACAAATGATGTAGTAGCTTGAGGATGTCCAACTGTAGCTGCACTGTACCTTTTGCAACAACTGAGGTAGAAGAAGCATCTCCAAAAGTAACACTTTTTAGCACAAGATGCACGTACAAGGGAGGAGAACTAATTTTTATCACCGGACATGTGGTGTAAGCATTCGGAATCGACTAGACAAATGTTCTCCTTCCTCGCTCGAGAAGCCTACAAGTAAACAGAAGATGTCAAGGGCTTAATACTGGGGTTAGTAATAAAGCTTTTAGGAATGCAGTATTGAGTCACTCGACAAACGACACGAGTAGGCAAAATACGAGTAGCCTGAGTAGACTTAACTCGAGAAGCTCGAGTGAGTTCAACTCGAGAAGCACTAGCAGCTCGAGTAATCTTAACTCGAGAAGCTCGAGTAGGTTCAACTTGAGTTACACGAGTAGTAAAAGGTGATGACTGTTTCACCTGAGGTACAAAATGAGGTGCCACAACCTCACGAGGGATAAAACGTGTCTTTCGCAAATTAGACCTAGCCTTAGACTTCTCTTTATTTTGTTGTTTAGCTAGTCTAAAACAAAAATCTACTAAATGTCCATATGTACCACAATGAGTGCAAGTGTACCTAACCCGATGTATGGATTTTGAAGAAGAAGCAACATTTGCATTCATTGTAGAGGACAAAAATCCAGCATACTTAAAAATAACCTTCTTAGGTTTAGATTCAGCAAGAGTTTCAAATTTACCACAACCAAGAGTTCTAACAATAGTGGGTGCATTTATCTTAAAACGAGCTTAGGGATCAAAACCTAAACCTTGTTTACATATACTTGACTTAGATGAATCTAAAATCAGGTTTAGATTTTTCTTTCCCTTAGAAAAATGTTCTAAAGTTCCTTTCAAGTAATCAACTTGTTTAGAAAGAGCTGAGCACTTATCACAAGCAACACTCATGGGTTTCTTTTGTTTATGACAGTTAGAGCATGAAAGAACCTCATAAGTAATCATGTCAGTAGCTATTTGAGAAACTTTAGTATTAGCATCATGTAACTTTAATTCAAGAATTGAGAAATTAGAACAGAAAATTGAATCATGCAAATCAGACATTGAACAACTTGCATTTTTAACATGTTTGCAATTCAACACAACAAGTTTCTCATTTTTCTCAGTTTCTTCTCTAAGTTTCTCAAGAATAGAAGCATGAACATCTCTAAGAGAAGTGAGCTCAGAATAAATTAAGTCATATGACTTGTAAGCATCATCATCAGGAATTAAAGTCTTAAGTCTTGCAATTTCAGAATTAATCAATTCAATTAAAACATCATGTTTCTTAATTTTCTTGTTATGTTTCTCTAATAGTGTACCAAGATGAACAACAGTATTAGATAGACCATCATAAGTAGGTAATATCTCGTTACTATCACTGTCAAGTTCATCCTCAGTTGAGCTTTGTTTGTTGCTTGCCATGAGACACAATCCAGTCAAATCACGCAATATCTTGCTCTTATATTTTGTGTCATCCTCACTGCTCTCTGAATCAACGTCACTCAAGTTGACTTGTTCGAGCGCTGAAAGAACTCGATGCACAACCTTGCAGTTGAGAAAGCTTTTTTTCTTCTTCTTGTTGAACGATCGCTTCTTTATCTCCTTCTCCTCTTTTGATTCTTTATCTGCAAGCTTAGGACAATTGGAACGAATGTGGTTCAGATCATCACATTCATAGCATCTTTGAGGACCTCCACTTCCTTTCTTCCTCATACACATATTCTGCAATGCTTTAGAAAACCAAGTAGAAAGTAGTGCTAAATCTTTTTCAGGAATCAACTCAAGCTGATCATCGGTTAGTGAAGATATAGAAGATAATGAAAAACTTGATGAAGAAGATTCAATATGAGACATGCTGGGTTGAGAGACCAAAGCAATTGATTTATTAACGTTCTTCCTAGCAAAAATATCTAGCTCATGAGTTTTCAATTTAGAATAAAGTACATCTAATGTAAGTGAGCTCATGACAATAGATTCTCTAATAGATGTAACTTTCATATCGCACAGTGACATATCTAAAGCTCCTAGTAATTGACGTGCATTCTCAGCATCAATATGTGTAATATTAATAACACGTAAATTACTAAGAATTTTATTAAACCGAGGAAAGAAATCATCTAGTGACTCACCAGGCTTCGTCTCAAAATGCATGTAATCTTTCTTAAATAAATCTTGATGTACCTCTTTAATAGTATTTGCACCTTCATGATAATCACATAGTGCTTTCCATACCTCGTACGCCGATTTGAGATAGATTACTCAATCGAAGTCGCTCCTTCCCAAGCCTTGGATGATCAGGTTCCTTACCTTGCTATTCGCCTCGACATGAGATATGTTCTGTGCTGTCACTTCATTATTCTCAGGGACCACATATGGCTTGTAAATCTTTTTCCCAAATTGCAAAGCCCTGTGATTGAATGTAGCCCTCCATCTTTGCCTTCCAAAACTAAAAATTAACTCCATCGAAAATACAAGGTTTTGTGAAATACCTATCTGAAACCATGTTTTCACTTACCGATCAAGATCAATTAGAAAGGATTAAGGCTCTGATACCAATTGTAGGATCGAATATGCGCAAAATACCCAATCAGAGGGGGTGAATGATTGCGGAAACCAAATTCAAAGATTAACTCACCCAAATCAAAACTCGATTAAACTCGGTATTCCACTCAAAACAGAATGCACAAGCTTTAGTAAAAACGATGTAGAGAAAGATCTGCTAGTCGGATTGCTCTCAAATTAGGTCAGCTGAAACTAGATTCAAATACAAAACTAACCCAACAAGTACTGATTAAATTGTATATATTCAGAATTGTAACCAAGCATCCTAGGTTATATACCCTTACTTTTCCATCAGCAACTACTTCCAATGGCTAAGAGTAAGCTCGTCCGGACCACTCCTATGGCGGATCAAAATTTATTCCTGGTAGAAGGAGACTATGTCAACCAGTATCGAGTAGATCAAAACTTAGTCGAGTTGACAAAAAGCTACTCAAGAACAAACCAAATCCACGTGAAATTTTCTCAGATCAAACACTAGATATTCTAGGAAACTTTTGGATGGATTAAACCAAGATGAAACTTCATAGACACATGAAATTAACTGAAAGCCAAAACTGAGCATGCAGAATATAAAACAGAGAAAATTTTTTGAATCAGCAACTAATCAACTTACGAAACTCGATTTTCATTGCATAGATGAGTTTACAAGATGCCTCATCCAACAAGGATTTTCATGAAATCCCAAAATAGCTCTCTCTCTCTCTCTCTCTCTCTCTCTCGAGTTTCTATATCTCCCTGCTGCGTTGTTCTGCGGGCTTACTACCCAATACAACAGACTTCTCTATTATAGGGTAGCCACACGCACAAACATGACCGAATCAAACTACAACTCCCTGTCGTATTCAATCCGGTCTCTATCCTCCTCTAATCACAAGAGGACAAACAACTTCCGCTAATTAATCTAATTAGCCAACTACTCTTACGTAATCATGCATGCACATCTCCCATGCACACATGCACATACGTAACCAACTCAGAGTCCGTCTCCGACACTAACTCTTGTCTCAAGTCCAGCCAGCACATGACTCCCTCGTGCCTGCTCCGACTTGAACATAAATTAGTCTTCACATCCTCTCACGATCAGATCGCCTCCTACATCCATTGCGAAGCCTTGTCTCCATATGTATTGTTTTCTCAGCTCGAACGTCCCGCATGACATCCTCGATCACCACGACCTCAGTTCCTCCTAAACCTAGTCGCTGAACCTTAGTTCCTCCCTGAACTTAGTTCTTCGATCCGTCATCGACCACGTTCGCCTTCGAGCAACACCTACACATGAATCAAACAACAATTGAGTACGAGTACAAGTCCTTCCCGACTTCACTCAAGATCAGTTCACATCACGCAAACTCCAAGCAAAACCAACACGCTAACATAAGCATACCCAACTAATGATAACGCATCAAACCAACTATGCTTTGTAAGCATATCGTAGCAACTCATGAACATCAACCAAATGTCATTATGCTAAATCACTTTGCTCTACCAATTTCATCAATCAAGCCAATTTTTCGTCACATGATCTCACAGCCTCCTTCCATTGGTGTCGAAGAATTTAGAGGACTTCATTACCCTACAAAGGTCTCCACACTAGCACATTGACAATTCGACCCCACTAGGCATAGTATCCGGCACGTATTTTTTGGGGAGAGGATTAGACGCAATTGTAGTAGGAGTTGTGGAGATTGAGGCTACTGGTTTGATTCTAGCTGTGACTAGTAGCTCTTATATTTATACTGATGTTTTGTATTGGTTCATGGACTAAGTCCACGAAAATTGCAAACTACAATTTTCCATACATGAATAGTCCTCACACCGCAAATTACAACATAAAGCAAACTTATGAGTTGACAAGCCAATGATCGACAAGCACAAGGACGTCTCCCATCTCCAGCTGAGCTCGAAGGACTTGTTTCAGTGGGGTTAGCACCTGGCACACCAACGGCGCATTTCTAGTAAGTATGGCCTGTTCTGTTCCAATTGCTACACTATTTGACATGACGCTCGACTTCTACTTCATCCATGTAATTATAGATCCTCATCATCCTATGTCGTCCACTCTTCTACTTTATCTTATCCGAATCAGGAATAAACACTTTGTCCGGCCTAGGGTCCTTTGTGAATGGACCATATATCCTGAAACCATATAGCTTATGGTTCCATGTTCTTAAGAGATCTTACTTCTTGAAGTAGTCAGAGACATAACTTCGAGCCCTCATGTCTCTCATAGCACATGCAACACTTCTTGTGCAATAGCATCGGCTTGAAACAACTGCAAATATACCTGTTGTTGAATAGGGTGCGCTCCTGAATAACTCTATCACGCTTGCCCCCCTCCTTCTTTTGTCCTTGCACAAAACGTTGTATCTATGTTGTGCAATGGTTGCTGAATGTTGGCCATTATCTTTGTCGATGTTTGAAGAATTTGAGTTTGCATTGCCCTAGGTTGCTCCATGCTCATTGGAGGTGGAGCACGGTTGTTGTTCCAAGAATCGCTCCTTGTGTTCACCATTTGATGTAGGGGAGGGGGTCATAGGTGGCCTGTAGGAGGGGCATGGGCTTTTGAAGAGGGAAGGATTGGAAAAGGATTTTTTTTTACAAAACACCTATTATTTATTTATTATCTTTATTTCATAATATTCTAAGATGCGAATGCGGACAAGGTGCTCAAGGGTGGTCCTGCAACCCACATCTGACACTCACAACCAAGAAAACCAAGATGTAGAGAAAATGACTCTATTAGGCCATGATTGTAATTTGGTGATTAATGACAACAAAGTCAATGAAACTAAAATGTTTGTCAAGAATATATATTAGTAGATCTTATGGATGCAATACATTAAGAATCCACCGCAGCTAGGATAAAGTTTGGTTAAATTGGAGAAGTCAAAGGGAAAATAACTACACTGGAAGGTCCGGTGCAGAGGAGTTGTGAACACTGGAGTGTTTTCTTGCAAGGTGTTCTTACATGCCAGATGATCCAACCATCTGGAGATAGGAACGCCGGAGCATTTCTGAGTTGAAGCTCAAGGATGGTACATGGTGGAAGGTCTGATGATTAAAGTGTGCATGACAGAGCATATGCCGGAGCATTTGTTGAAGAGAAGATGTCAAAGTCTAATTTGGTGTAGTTTAAAATGCCAGATGGTCTTGCGATGAAGTAAAACAATGCTGAAGTATTTTGAACTGAGGAAGGCACGAGTGGCTTAGTTGAACACGTCGGAAAGTCCAGTGATGGAGCTAGTAAACACGCTGGAGCATCCGATGTTTACATTGGTTTTGAGTGGAGTTCTACGGCTAGTTTTTGGAAGGTGTACACACTGGATATTTTAGTGAGTACAATCTATCTACACTGGTGAAGGGATCGATGATGCCCTAAGAGGAGGGAGGGGGTGAATTAGGACACTTAAAATAAAACTACACAAGATAAATCTATATCATTTTTTTTATCTAAATGTGCTCTAGGTTTATCTAGTGTGTCTACTTTACCGATCACAGCTCTTACAACCTATCTAAGAAGGTAAATTACAAGAATATAAATGCGAAAATGTACATAAGGTAGAGAGAGCAAACTCAACACAAGGGATTTTTTATCCCGTGGTATTGATGGTATGAATGCCACCCCTAATCCACATTGGAGCTCCACAAAGGATATGCTCCCGATCGGCACCTGGTCACTGCTCTTGAGCAACCAAGTCACAAAGATAAGGCTTCCACTCGAATGAGCCACCAAGCCACCAAGGCAAGGTCTCACCACTAGCCTCTTTTCTGGTTCCTTGCCGTCGTGATCACTTCGGAGCTTGAGCCACCAAGGCAAGGGTCTCCGCATTCTCGTACACGGTTCTTGTTGCGGCCCCACACCTAGTCGGAGGATCAATAAGCTTGAGCCACCAAGGCCCAAGATACCGGCGAGTCACTAAGACTCCAAGGCACCGACGTATCGCTCGGTACAAGCTAGGATCACTCCTTGATTCCTTCTTCAAACTACAACACTTAGCTACAACTCACTCTAGGCATATAAGCACTAAACACTCTCTAATCTTGTGCATAATTGCCTTAGATAGTCACTTTAAGTACTTTGGTGACTTGGATGTCTTCTCAAGTGTGTATGATCTTCCTCTAGACTCCAGCAGCATGCCACACTTTCAAATGACTGAGTGGAGGTGTATTTATAGTCTCAAACCCGCGCACTAGCCGTTAACCCAACGACTCAGAAAAGTTGTTAACACCATATGATCCGGTGAGAACAATAGTACTAACACCGGATCATCCGGTGAGTACACTCTCACAAACTAGCCGTTGGAACCCCACTCAAACCTCTGTGAATACCAGACACTCTGATGTATACTTCATCTCTATCATTGGACTATCCGCTTAGTTATCCTGAACCATCCGAGCCAACTGCATCCTCTCTGTGTAAATTGCTCCGACGTTAGCATCCAGTGCTCATCACTTCATCACCAGACTATCTGAAACCTTGAACTTTCTTTTGCTTCTTTGCACTGTTCATTGTCCGATGTATTATCCGGTGTAGCCTTGCTTCATCATTGGACCTTCCAGTGTGTTGATCTTCGATCTTCCACAGCTGCAACCTTCTCTGGTGGAAATGATCCGGTGTGTATCTTGTTCTGATCCCCAAACTATCTGCTGGGTTATTGCATTCTCCCTTCTGGACAGAAACACTCTGGTGTTGCCATGCTTTGATCCCCGGACTATCCGGTGAGGCTTAGCCTTCACCTTTGAGCACGGCACCCTTCTCTGGAAGAATTGCTCTGGTGAGCACACTTGCTAATCTGGTGAGGTATTCAGGCCTTCCCCCCTTTGTCAAATATGCTCTAGTCAGTTGAACACCCAGAGCACTTGACCATTCGGTGAGGCAAATCTTCATAGGACTTCTCTAATTCAGTCTAACTTTGTCCCGACTGCGGTGGCTTTTTCATGTATTGCATCCATGAGACCTACTAATATATATTCTTGACAAACATGTTAGTCTTATTGACTCTGTTGTCATTAATCACCAAAATCACAATCATGATCTAATGAGGCTATTTTCGCTACAATCTCCCCCTTTTAGTGATTGATGACAACACAACCAAAGCAAGTGGCAAATAATAAATGATACAAAATATAAAGATCATAAGCAAGCACAAAATCTTACCACATTTCTTGGATGCATGTTCTTACCACTTAGTCCTCTATTGTTGTGGCTCTTCCTTTCTCCATCGCCACTGTCTCCCTTGATCGACCCATGCAAGAGCTTATTCTTCTTCTCTCCCCCACAATGTTCATCTTGCAACTTGCATCTTGCTTTGGTCATCAAAATTCTCCCCCTTTATCAACAATCTCCTAAAAAGGCTATATGCACATGTTGAACTCAAAGGGAAAAACATTAGAGCACATGGAAGAGAGCTTCAAAAATCATGATCCAATTAAAATGATATCAATTGTATGAATATCACTACAAATGAATGGTATCAATTATAGGCTATGTAAGCACATGCATCGTAATTTATGAAACTCACATAATATAGTCTAAACTCCCTCTATATATGTGCATGCATATGATGAGAAAGAACCATATTCACAACTAGACAATATGTCAAGATAGGAAGTTTAAACTATATTATGCATAGAGGTAGCTTAAATGAATAATTTTTTTGATAATTATACCAATTAAAGTATATAAGCATTGCAAACCTCCGGGGACATGTAGTTTTCTCCATGAGACTACAAAAGATACAACTTATAACACATGTTAATCTCAAAATCACAACCTATTGGATATACTCCCCCTAAAAGTGTGCATACAAGTGTTGAATACTTGTGAGATATATGCACTTGTTATTGATAACAATAGGGATTTATGTTATAGATTGGATCATGGCACATGAAAGATACAAATTGTAAAAACTAGTGCCAAGAAATGAACATACAACTAATAAACCATGTAGGTTGCTCATGGGTTAGAGATAAACACAAGCAACCTACAATATGAAAACCTACACTAGGCATTGCAAGAAATTGAAATAAGCATATGCAATCCTAGACGAGGCAAATAAGCTAGAAGCAAAAAACAAAATGTATGAACTTAAGTCTAGCTACCATTTACCTCTTTTACCTTTGGATGGAGATTTGGGTATGTGATGATTATAATCTTCATCAATTCACCCATCTTGTACACTTGGCTTCTTTGTTTGAACCTTCACTTCATCTTATGAGCAAAGTCTCCAAATCACTAGGTAGTGGCTTAAGCCGGCAGTGATGAAGGAGCTGGGCATCACTGCTGACTCAAGCCATCGGCCAACAATGATGGCCCGTATCATTGTCGGTTCATAAGCCACGATGACTGATTCTTTCCGTGCGGCTTATGAACCGGTAATGATGCTCTATCACTGCCGGCCTATTAGGACCCAACAGTTATGAGCTGACATAAAAGGCCGGTTCTGTAGTAGTGTGTTTAATTTGTAAATCATGACTGTGATGAGGGCAGCCAAGAATAAAATTGCTTATATGGGGGAAAGAGTCGCACAGACAGTTTTGAAAAAAACTCTGCCTATGTCACTTTATATAGATGGTTTCAAATAAACCTGTCTGTGACTCTTACTAAAAGTATAAAAAATCTAAATGAAAATTTTCTCAATACTCCAATTTGCATCTTGAAATGATAGGCAAATGAATCATCGAAATATCGTGAGCAATTTTGAATAAAATTCAAAAGCATGTTACAACACATATAAAAGCAAATCATGAGCGAATGCTTTCTTAGACAACTTTTTTCTATATTTTTTAGTAAAACTAATATATTTGGGAGGAGCAAGTTTTGCAAAAATCAAATCCAAGAAAGAAATAGTTGGAAAGTTAGAGAGAAAATTGTTGTCCATCTGCAAGGAAATCAATATAATTTAGAAAAGCAAGTTGTTGTATACTTATGAGCACTTTTGTATAATTTGGAGCAAGTTTTCAAAATTCCAAAATCAATGAGCAAATTCGTTAAAAGAAAAGAAGCAATTTGTAGCATTTCTCCGGGCAAATCTACACAATCTGATAGCTCAATATCTAGGACAAGTATAATTGTTGCAATCTGGGAAACCACTAAAATCCAAATTAATACAATTTGGAGGCATTGCAATAATTCCTAAGCAAGTAAATGTTAGTATAAAAGCGATTTGAGGAATGTTCTAGGCAAATTGGTACAAACAGAAAGCAAATCGATTAGGCATAATTTGGAGCAGCAAGGATAAATTTCAAAAGGCAAATCCATATTAATCTAAATGGCATTTGATGCATCTTCTAGGAAAATTGGTACACAATTGAAAAGCAAATCGGTAATGGCTAACAACAAGTGAGCAATAATTGTTCGTCCAAAATACAAATCTGAAGCATCTACTATGCAAATCGATAGAAAATCGAGAGTCACGATGTGAAAATAAGTTATTAGTGACGGGTGATAACCGGTATTAGTGACGGGTTCCGTACCCGTCACTCTTATCGTGTCACTAATAATAGATCATTAGTGACGGGTGATGACTGTGACCCGTCACTATTGACTGAACATTAGTGACGGGTTCTAATCTCGACCTGTCACTAATAACCGATAAGTATTTTTCGTATTTTTTGGACACAAAAAAGTCAAAACAATATTTTTTCACCCGAGCCATCTCAACATAGGCCCATCCTATATGCCTCACAAGCCACGTTTTTTCACATTATTTTCAAGTTTGCGTTCCATAGGAATCGAACCCGCGACCTCCTACTCGCGTGTGTAGCCACCTTACCATCTCTGCTATCAAATAGTTATGATAGAAACCAGATATTTTATCCTTTTAACCTTCTTTATCGAAGGTCATTAGTGACACGTCATAACCATGACCCGTCACTAATGACTATTTTTGTCAAATTTCGTCAAAGGTTATAATTTGATAGGTGACCCGGAGTGTATTCGGTAAAACGGGCATAACTTTTGCATACAGACTCCGATTTCGATATTTTTTTGACTTTACGGACATTAAAAAAAAGTTACATCCATTTCTTCCCAAGCTTGTTGGGTTTGAAGAATTTTTCGAGGCCAAAAACGGCTTGGAAGATTGAGTTCTTGCCTCGAAAGTTTCTGCATCGTTTTTGAAATGCGTGTTTGTGTCCATACCCGCCACACCTTACATCAAACTTGAGCAAAAATATACAATGGTTCATATTCTAGTGCTATTGAGATGACAAAAAATAAGAGAAAAATAAAATAAAAATAAAAATATTTGCAAATACCATCATTAGTGACTGGAGTTGGTTATTAGTAACGGATTACAAATTGACCCGTCACTAATAACTGGCATAGGACGACTCGTCACTAATAAGTAGATCATTAGTGACGGTCAAGTTGCGACCCGTCACTAATGACTGGCCTAGGACGACCCGTCACTGATGATCTAGTCATTAATGATGGGTTACAACTTGATCCGTCATTATTATCATTAGTGACAGGTCATGTTACGACCCGTCACTAATGACCACTCATTAGTGACGGGTCTATATTTGGTCCCGATCAGAAGGGACATTAGTGATGCTAATAGAATATTAGTGATGCATGTTGAGCAGCTGTCACTAATATGGTGTCTCTTTTATTAGTTTCTTACGTAGTGAGTAGCTCATAGGGATGCTGAGCTCTTCTAACATATCGTGGGAGCGATAGAGAGATTTGAAACTAGACTTCAACAGATCAAGTGAACAACGAGAGAGAGAGAGAGAGAGAGAGAGAGAGAGAGAGAGAGAGAGAGAGAGAGAGAGAGAGAGAGAGAGAGAGAGGAGGGTGCCGGGTTGAGGTGGGCCATGGATCAGTGATAGAGCGGGAGAGAGGCAATATGGAGTCAGGCGGGAGGAGAGGAGAGAAGGTAGCAGGTGTGCGTGGAGCTAGGTTGTTGCAGGAGGAAGGTGAAGCTCACAGCGGTGGCCAAGAGCGTAGTGCGTTGTGGAGGACAGCACTGAGAGGGGAAGCGCAATGCAAAAATGATGCGGCCAGGCAGGGTTGCCATGAGAGGGGAGACATCAGCGATTGCGTGAGGAGGAAGGGAGGGTGAGCACTACTCAGGCGAGGGAGACGATGTGGAGAAGGTTGTGTCGATGAGGGCGTCGAGCCTTATAGAGGAAGATATTTTACCAGAGTGGATCAGGCGATGTGCCGATCGGACAATCCACCAAGCATGCGGGCATGTGAGCGAACGCTTCCACGCTTGGAATGTAGACTTTACCAAAAGATGTTAGGCGAGAATCTAGTAGCAGGCAAATATAAATAAGGTTCCGCATTCATTTGGAGCTGTAGGACTTCATACGAGGTAGGTCTGGTAGGCTTCACGTGCTCGAGTTCTCCTCAAACTTCGTCAAAACAAAACGAAACAATACAAGAATAAATGAAAACAGGAATCTCTAAAGCGCTCCTCATAACAGACTTGGTCAAAAAAGGTACGATCTCCAGCGAATAGCCCAGCGTTGGATCCGCACTTGACACGGATGATATTAATTTGTCACCACTTGCATGATGAGTATTTTGAAATGGGTGATGACACATAATTAAGCGCCAATGGAGTGTCTGGTTTTTGGAAACCACATCCATGCAATGGTTGGTCCATCAGAGGATCATCATCATATGATTTGGTGAGAAAACCAGATTCATCCTCATTTCTCTACTTGACATGTGATGGAATGAAACCATGATTGACCAATCCATCTGTTAATTCATGGAACTAAACTATGATAGATTAAGTTTGGAATCAGGAGTCAATAGTCCATTCAGGGCTCCCTCCCTCCAACCAATATAGATGCTTGGAATGCCTTATGTTTCCCCATTCCACTGATTCTGATCTTGCTTTTGTGATGTGGATGGAGCATTAAACTATTTCTGCACACCAGCCATTAAATCCTCATGCGATATAGGGCCATAGCCTTTGCGAATAGGGATGATCTATAGGGTATGGTGCGGCGCACTGTTCCTTTAGTTTGTTGTGTGCAGCTTTTGTATTAACAAAACCTGAGATCTCCCTGCCCAAAGCAGTTTGCAGGTTACCCTAGCATGCGTGCTCCATTGGAGCTTTGCATCTTTTCCATTTGGTCTCTTTCATGTTTGGCGGATGCTCAATGGGTATTATTGGATGTATAATACTGCATCAGTCACTGACATTATGGGCACAGTCTTTTTTATCAACGCACAGGTCAAGGTCAAGGCATGCTGCTGTGTGGGTTATGGAATAAACTACGTACAATTTTTTCGTATACATACGAAAACACGAACAGCCACGAGGTGTACTTTGGCAAATAATTTGAAAACAACAAAAGAGCACGCTTTGAGCACCAGGTTTGAGGTTATAATACAGTTTTCACTAACAGATAAGTGATCAGAGCAGGTCTGCTTATCCTGAAAATTATGGTACAGATGCAAATCTCAAATAAAAAGCGAGTGGTGACACATTCGTCGGGTTGGACATATGCCGGCAGGTGTCTATACATTATATATTGGAGCATATATTTTCTCTAAAACTTGCGTTCGAGTTTGTATCCATTAGGTGTGCATCAAAGGGATGAACCCCTCCTCCATTGACCCTAATAACCATCCTCTCATGGCTCTCGGATCCTCAACCTGGGGACTAACCCTCCCCCAATGGTTCCACTGCTTTCCACCTTGTTGGTGCCAGGGATTTCAATTTCATTTTACAATTTTTTTCGTTCATCAGCGAAAAGAGCGAAATTTGTAAAATTTCATCTAAATTTTGGTTATTTTTCGTTCTCTGCTCTGACTGTGGGTTCCATATGTTAGTAAAAGAAAATTCTTAAATTAATCCCTGTGCTGCCCCTAGCATCTTCGTGGCTATCGGTGTGTTCCTCCGTTGCCTCACGACGCAGCCATGACTAATGCATTCACACTGCTATTATCCGCTTCCTCTCCACTTGGTCAGCGCAATTCCTTCTTTCTGTCGCTAGCAACTAGCCGCTGCCAAATGCGCTGCTCCAACCACCTCTAGCTAGCCTACACAATCACTCACTCGCCTCGCTAGAAATTGTTGGCCTCCACGCCCACAGATGATGGCGCCCGCCTTGCGCAGCGCTGCTCATCTTAATTCTAGAGCAAGGAGCCAAGTGAACCCAACCTTAACCCGATGAGCCTCGACCTGAGTTCGACACCATGCCATCGGAGAAGATGATCATGTGCGCGGATGAAGGCACAATCTTAATGCTAAAAAAAGAGAAATTTGTGATTTCCTCAAAACATTAACTCTAGTATTGTACCTCTGTACTTGCAACATCAAAATTTTATCCGGATGTGTATGTATCCCATCTGTACTGCTTTGTTGGCCGAGGCAACACGAAACACGAACAATCACAGGAACACGAAAACGCAAGAACACACAAATTTGCCGAGGCCACGACAGCCTAGCTTTTCTCTTGCTTTATTTCTCTCACCCCACACGATTACATAGATTGCTTAGCCTTAAATAACCTTGGTCCTCATGTAACATGAAACTAAGACTCCTAACAAAACAAAACAAATCACATCAATATCCTACCAAACTAACTAGCTTTTATTCCCTAAACAACAATTAGGCCAGGAAGGTAACTCCTCAACTTACCTAAAACAAGATTAATTTTCTACAAGCACCCCGTTAATCTTGTTAACTTCACGCACTCTAATCTTCTAACTTAGCTCTCACCCTTCTCGACATAGTCAGGCTCATCTATGTACAACTTGTCGATCTCACACCGGATTCAGGATGATGGACATTTCTTCATCTTTCTGGACTCACTTGATTCAGGATGAAGCACACTTCGCCTCAACATCCAGGACTCACCTTTGCCTAAGCTTCAATTGTCTTCTCGTCGGTGACACACCTTGACAGCGACTGAGACTCTAATCGGAGTTTAAGTACTTCCAATTGCTCATGCTTTCTTGTGAACACATCTAACACAAGAACTCACACACACTACATGTAACATGACTCACCCTTTGTGCATGCATCCTCAGATACTTTTATGACATGTACACCTTCATGGCCATGACATGACACCACCATATCCTCTTGTACTTGTGACATCGTTGCCACAATCCACACGCACCAATGCAACAAGGATGCAAACATCTTGTGCACTTGCATCACATCAAGGTCTCCATGACCATGATGCGCTCGTACTTCTGCCGTGCCCAATCATCTCCTTCTCTGATGGTGCCTACAACAACGCCATATTGACCATGAAACCACCGTGCTTCCCTATAACCTTGCTGCCAGTGTCGTCAATATTGCCACAACCTCTAGCCACCATTCTCGATGTTACTATGCTACCAGTGTCGCCACTCCTCGACATACCACCAGCCACAAGATAACATCATCTTCTACATCTTGATAGCCTCTTGTACTTATTGTTGGCTATTACACAAGGATCGAACAATCACATGAACACAAGAAACACGAAAACACACGAGTTTGTCGAGGCTGCGATAGCTTAGCCTTTTTTCTTGCTTTATTTCTCTCACCCCACACGATTACATAGATTGCTTAGCCTTAAATAGCCTTAGTCCTCATGTGACAACAAGGAAACTAAGACTTCTATCAAAACAAAACAAATCACCTCAAGATCCTATATATCAAACTAACTAGCTTTTATTTCCTAAACAACTATTACGCCAGTAAGGTAACCCCTCAACTTGTACACCTATACTATATACGAGTAATAGTAACAAATCTAATAAACGGAACCGCCTCTTGGTAGGGGCATGGTGGAGTCATTGGATATAATTCCATCCATTGCATTACCTCTTTGTTAAGCTCAGAACCGCCAAAGGTCGTCTGAGATGAATGTGTGATCATCATCGCCGTCAATCATATCCACTGCTGCCTCTTCACTCGGCGGCAGCACTGGGTGCGGGGACCCGTACATGAAATCATCCATGGCTCGAACGAGCTCGGCATTGGTCCCCGTCGACGACGCTGGAGCTAATGGCAATGTATCCATGAAAGACCAATCAAGTGCGTCGTCACCAGCGCAGATTGCAGCACCACTACCGCCAATCGACGGCACAGACAGGGTCGTCATGTTATTGCTCGCTCCTTCCGTGGGCGCCGCTTCCTGCGACGCTGCAGTTGTCGCCGCCGTAATGACCGAACTGGCATGAAGGTTGGCGTGCCTCGTGGCCTCAGCCTGAATCTGTTCAGGCGTCAGCAGCGCGCCAGGGATGTGCCGGACGTTGGGCGGGGAGTCCGGGAAATTGAGCGACCCGGCGCGGGAGCCGCGGAGGCAGACCGCAGCCGCGTCGAACGCCCGCGCCGCCTTCTCGGCGGACTCGTACGAGCCCAGCCAGATCCTCTCGCGGCTGTTGGGCATCCGGATCTCCGACACCCAGCGGCCCCATTTCCGCAGACGCACGCCCTTGTAACGACGCTCCGGCCCCGTCGCCGGTGGCGGCGAGCCCTCGCCGCAGCTTGCTCCAGCCCCGTCATCCATGGCTTGTGATGTATGGGAGGACTTGCCAAGCTTGATTTTGCTAGTGATCGAGTGGAAGAAGCTTGGACCAGTCGAAAGAAATTTATAGTACATGGAAGACGCGGGGACGATCGATGGCATGGATAACACGACGGTAGTATAATGGTCAACCTCGCCATGGGAGGAGACTAGGAGCGACGGGAAGGTTGATGGGTGTATCTGATAGTTTGGTACAAAAATTAGTAGAATATTGTGCTGCTTAATCAATATGTCAATGTGACGCGATTTTGTCAAGCACGTTGTGAAAATGCAAGTGCGCGCGTGGCTGATGCAACCAACAGTTCAATAGTATATGCCTTTTGTTGTTTTGTCCCAGCTGCGGAGTGAAGCCGCGACGATCTTTCAGATCTATAAGGCAGATCTGTACCCAGTACCATATGCTAGAACATATACCATTGCTATTTGGAATTTATTTAATCTGCACATATTGTTAAAGATATAGATGGAAAGATTACAATCCGTGATGAACTTGGTTAGTTAGTTTAAGAAGTACATATCCTTTGTTTGTTGTAATCTTTGCTTGTAAGCCAAGCTGGTCACGGTTGTGCGCCTACTCCCTATGTAAACACCACGCGAGGGGTTATTCGTTGTTAAGTAACACGAAACATCACCACCGAACAATTTTCACACCTACGCACCTCTAATTCTTCCATGATATCATAGCCACAAAGAACTAGATTGCTATGTCGACTAGTTCATCTTCCTCCTCCAACCCGCTATTCGGCATCCACGTCTCGGAGAAGCTCACGAGACAAAACTTTGCGCTGTGGGCAGCACAGGCCCTCATAGCGGTCCGTGGTGCACGGCTTGAGGGCTACATCACTGGCAAAAGCATGCCCCCGACACCGAGATCACATCGAAAGTTGCAAACAAGGAGGTCAAGATTCCAAATCCTGCATACGAGGAGTGGTCCGCCACGGACCAATAGGTCCTTGGGTTCCTCTTTGCGTCCCTATCCCAGGATGTGTTGTCACAGGTTGCCGTTGCAAGGACGGCGGCTCACGCTTGGAGAGAGATACAAGACATGTACGCTTCTCAAACTCATACACGCGCAATCAATGTGCGCCTCACATTGACAACGATGCAGAAGGGAACCATGAGCGTCTTCGAGTATTTCAGCAAGATGAGATCGCTTGCAAACGAGATGGCAGCAGCAGGAAAGCCGCTTGATGATGAAGACTTGGTCGCAATGGGCTAGATGTTGAATTCAATCCTTTAGTCCCTGCACTTGTAACTAGAGCTGAACCCATCACAATTAGGGAATTATACTCTTAGCTTTTAAGTTTTGAGACTAGGATAGACCTTCAACAGGGAGGATCCTCCTCTGTCATTGTCGCTACACGCGTTGGACATGGCGGATCAAGACGTGGAGACTTCAATCGTGGGTGCAGTGGTCGTGGCCGTGACAACCAGTAGCAGGAGTTGTGCGGCAACTATGTCCGCGACGCCAACACTGATGGTGTCGACAACTGCCCTATTTGCGAAATGTACAAGAAGAAGGGGCATATTGCTCCAGATTGTTGGCACAGGTATGATGAGAACTATGTGCCTGAAGAAAGAAACGTCTCTGCTACAACAAAATCCTACTCGATGCATACAAATTGGTACACCGACACAGAAGCCACGGACCACATCACTGGAGAATTGGAGAAGCTGGCGATTCAGGACAAGTACAACAGCAACGACTAGATTGACACCGCAAGCGGTGCAGGTACGAATATTAGTCGTATTGCTCGATCTACTATTCATATCCCAAATCGTAATCTTGATCTTAAAAATGTTCTTCATGTTCAAGAACCTTGTTTCCGTTCACTACCTTGCTAAAGATAACAATGTCTTACTAGAGTTTCATCCTTGTTTCTTTTTTATCAAATATCAAGACATGAGGGGCACACTTCTTAGAGGAAGGTTTCAGAAGGAGCTATATCCTCTACCATCTGTGCCACCTACAAAACAAGTCTTTGGAGTCAATAAAACATACTTTGATAGATGGCACATGCGCCTAGGCTATCCTGTTGTGCCCATTGTTCAAAGGGTAATTAGCACTCATAGTCTCTCGTGTCTAGATCAGTTCAATAAAGATGTTGTTTGTGATACTTTTCAACAAGCAAATTAAAAGAGCCATCAATTGCCGTATCCCAAGTCCACTAGTGTGTCTAGTCATCCTCTAGAACTTGTATTCTCATATGTTTGGGGTCCAGCGCCAGATTCTACTAGGAGATACAAGTATTACGTCAGTTTTATTGATGACTTTAGCAAATTCACTTGGATATATGTTCTGAAGTTTAAGTCTAAAGTTTTTTAGAAGTTTCATGATTTCAAGCATCTTGTTGAGCGCTTGTTCAATAGTAAAATTATTGCTATGCAAACTGATTGGGGAGGCGAATATGAAAATCTTCATTCCTTCTTCACAAAAGTTGGCATAACCCATCTTGTTTCCTGCTCACATGCGCACCAGCAAAATGGCGCAGTAGAATGCAAACACAGACATATTGTTGAAGTAGGGATGTCTCTTTTAGCACATGCTCATCTGCCACTTAAATTTTGGGATGAAGCATTCATTGCTGCCAAATTTTTTTATCAATCGCACTCCTAGCAAGGTCATAAATCATTCTACTCCCTTAGAACGCTTATTTCAGACAAAACCCGACTACTCATCCTTGAGAGTATTTGGGTGTGCTTGCTAGCCCAATCTTCGACCATACAATGATCGCAAACTACAATTTTGATCCAAATAGTGTCTTTTTCTTGGGTACTACAGTAATCTTCACAAAGGCTTTAAGTGGCTAGATGTGTCCACTGGGTACATTTATATTTCAAGAGATGTTTTTGATGAAAACATCTTTCCCTTCTCCAAATTGCATCCTAATGCTGGTGCTCGATTGCGTTCTAAAATTCTTCGCCTTCCTCCAACTTTACTTAATCCTAGAATTAGGGATGAATTATTAGATGATCGGAGTCCGTTTTCATAGGTTTTTAAAACATCTCCGTTTTGCGGAGGTTTTCAAAACATCTCCATTTTGCAGAGGTTTTCAAGACATCTCCGTGTGGGGGAGGTTTTCAAAACATCTCCATGTTGCGTAGGTTTTCAAAACATCTCCATGTTGTGGAGGTTTTCAAGACATCTCCGTTTTGTGGAGGTTTTTAAGACATCTCCGTGTTTTGGAGGTTTTCAACACATCTCCAGTTTGTGAAGATTTTCAAAATATCTCCATTTTGCGAAGGTTTTCAAGACATCTTTGTGTTGCGGAGGTTTTCAAAATATCTCTATATTGTGAAGGTTTTCAAAACATCTTTGTGTTGCGAAGGTTTTCAAAACATCTCCATTTTACAGAGGTTTTCAAGTGTTGTGCACTATTTTAACAAAGGTGTGACTTAAGTTTTACTGTCTATTATTTGAACAGAGATATAACTTAACTTTTATTATCTACTGTTGAATAGAGATATAACTTAAGTTTTACTGTTTGAATAGAGATATAGCTTAAGTTTTATTGTTTATTGTTGTTACCAAATAGTTATCTGTTGTAGAGGCCCTCAACAGCTAGGCTAACTACATTCAGAATATGCTACACCTTCTGTCTAGAAATTTTAACTAGTTAGGCAAGCTATTGCTAGGTGGTCATAGGTGTACCTTTGCCAAAATAAGACCTCCCCAGTAAGGTCAGAGGCCTAGAAGCCCTCGTAGCTCCTAGGCGGGGAAAGGGTTGGTCTCTCTATCATGTGTCATCCACCAAAGGGTCTTGGCCTCACGAACCTTCTCGACACCCAGGGCCCTCCTATCGGAGCCCTCGTCTTTTGTCATGACCAACTCGCCTAGTATCGAACCTAGTGGGGGGGGGCACTCCGGAGAGCTAAACTGCTCTAGTGGTTCAGGCGGGGCCCCTTATGTTGGGTGCCTGCTGGACTCTGTTCTGGCTAGGGTTGTTGGTGCGACTCAATCCTCGTCGATGGGGCATTGTACCATCGTTGTTGGAGTAGGAGGAGCTAGAGCATGCCGAGGGGGGCTCGGTAAGGTCCGGAGACCTACCTGGCGGTCTGTTTCGATTTTACGACCCCTGGACCACCTATTGCTGGCTCTTTCCCCTGCCAGGCATCCCGCCTACCTCTCAAGGTACTCCGTCCAGAAGGCTATAAGGGTTCGGCAATTCTTGGTATTATGGTCATGCCTGGTTTCATGCAAGATGCACTAGTACCCTTCCCGTGGTACCAGAGCTTGTGGTCAGTATCAAAGGCGTTGGCAGGATCTGTGCGTACCAGAGCCTGTGGTCTCTACGGAGCCCCATTCCATCAAGAGCGGTAGAGGAGGCTACCCGGCAGCTAGATTCTTAGAAGACATTGGCTCGATAAAGGTGTGCTGGGCGCCATCACAAGAGACACCGTGAGGGTGGGCCCAGGCTTAAGTTCCACTTTGCTCGAGCACCCAAAATCACTAAAGGTTGGCCTGCACGGCCGTGGCCTCGGCTTAACCCCTTGGGGTGCTGCGAGGTCCTCGCTACACCATTGTTGGAAGGCCTCCACATTGGCCGGGGCCTCTGCGCTAGCCTAGGCTAGGGCCATTGCTGGGTCAGTGGTGGCCGGAAGATCGCCGTTCCATCATATGGCAGAACTGGTGGGTGTACAAAGCTTGCATGGTTATGGTGGTCATGTGGACCCTCGCACAGGCATGGCCAGGGAGTCGGACGCCTATGCTATGGCCTTGGTGGTCTTCTTTTTGGGTGGCATATTATCTCTCTTTGTACTTCTATGTTCGAGTCCCCACGGAGGACGCGCAATTGGTGCAAGAAAATATCTTACATGAACAAGTGCGTTGAGTGCCTCCTCTAGAGAGGAAACTCAAGCTTGGAGAAGAAGTGGAGAGGAAGGAATACCGATGTGTTTATCATCAAGAGATTCATCACTGGCCTGATGGCCATAGGTCTGCATTTATAGTGCCATTCGGGGTGTAAGTATAAAATATGCCCTTATAGAGAGAGTGATGCAAGTTACCTCCATTCTACAGAGACTTAGGGCTAGTCGAATTATGCAGTTTGGGTTCAGGCAGAATACATTTACCTATAATTAGAAGATATTATCTACTATGATAAATACAGTGGTGTAGGTTACCCAGAGGGTGCAATACTCAGTCACTCGTCAATTGCGACATGGTGCCGCACTGTCCCAAATGTTAGGATGACCTCCACTTGCATTGCTATATAAGCATGGATACCACTTGCACCGACATTAAATACCAGTCACTTTCTTGTAGGTGGAGGATGGCTCCTGGGTCCCCTATGGCTGATTTTTCTCCAAGGCTTGATGAACCACTCTCCAGGCTTTGGAGAGCTTGCCCAGGCTCCAGAGGACTAGGGATCTGGGAGGCTCGGGCTCCAGGAGACTAGGGCTTTGGAGAGCTCCAGAGCCCGGAGACCCGAGAGGCCTTCGGGGACCCGAGATTCACAGGCATAGGTCGACTGGACCAAGGGCGTCGGGGGTCCGTAAAGACAACCCAACCCCCAACAATCCCTTCCGGAGACCAGCAACGTCCCCTGTCTTGAGAGGCAGTGGCCAGAGGGGTTTACGGTCTTCAGAAGCTGGACTTCCTGCTGAGGATCTGGAGCCTAAGGGCTCTGGAGGAGCTCTTGATGGTGACCTTTTATTAATGTCTGCAGGCTGGGGTATTTCCCCCTAACAACAATGATGATTGAGGGGAGCTGTTGGAGATATAGATGGAAAGATATATGGTTGTAACAATATTTGTCAAGGTACAAACTGATTGACTTGGTTAGTTAGTTTAGGAAGTATATATCCTTTGTTTGTTGTAATATTTGCATGTAAGCTGAGCTGATCATGGTTGTGTGCCTGTACCCTATGTAAACACCACGCGAGGGGTTATTCCTTGTTTAGTAACACAAAACATTGCCACCGAGCGATTTCCACGCCAACGCACCTTTGATTCCTTCACATATAATAGTAGAAGTGCAAGTGATACATCATGCTTCCATGTGAGCATCATGAGCTCAATTTAAAACTTGCAAATTAATTACTTTAAAAGTATTGTTGTAAAAACAATAAATGGGGACGAGGAAAGCAAATTAATCTACATCTATACAAGTGGTGGACAATAATCAATTACTCCCTCCTTTTTCTAATAGATATCATTTAGGGATGCGTGCAATTAAACTTTAGAAACTTTGATCAACTATGTACACAAAATTATTAATATTTTTGACATAAAAATGGTATTAGTATATTTATTATGAGAATTGCATGTAATTGCATTAAAGAAAGAGTAAAATAAACAAAATTTCAGCACAAAAGAAATAAAGAGAACTAAGAGCATGTATATCTACTGGTTCTAGGGAGAAATTAATTAGGGGAGAGAAATGACTTAGCAACGGTGCTAATGGATGTAAACATGATGCTAAGTCTAGAATGCATGGCATCAATACTAAGGTTTGCTACCGGTGCTAACTTCATTTTAGTAACAAAATAAAATATTTTAAATCACTTTGGACCTATGACGGGGTGCTTAGAGATAAAGTAGAGGTTGCTAAAACAGATATGATACTAGATAACTACTCTTAGCACTGAACTCAAGAGATAATTAATATGCATGCTCTAGAAGAAAGAGAACATCAACTCAAAGTGGGCTAACCCTTTGGGTAGGATTATAGAGGCTTGTGACCATGTATCCCAGCATTAGAATTCACTACCACAGAATCAGTTAAAGCAAATGGAGTGTCATAGATGGTTTCTTAAGATCCGTCACTAACAAAATACCCTCAAACAATTACTAAGATAGACGTGTCTGTAACAAGACTGCCATCTAGATGTGCCAGAACTCATAGATGATTTTTACAAATCTATCTGTTACTATCATATAGACATAGACGGTATTTAGAAAAACCCATCTATCATATTGTCATAGACGATTCCTTGTAAGATCCGTCTGGTTTTTTATGATGGATGCAAATAGATTATTTTGAAAACCTGTCTATCTTAAAGACTCGGGTACTGTTTTAGTTTTAACCGCCCATCTCCCTTGGCTCTTTTGGCTTCCCAGACACACAACCTACTTGTCTTCCTGGCTCTTTGGATTCCCACACACACAATCACTGATCTCTCCTCTCTCACTCAATATAAAGCAACGAGGAGTGTTCATCTTCCTCGATCTCCGTGTTGCCATATGAGAGCCCATTCCACGATGATTAGCTAGGGTGTTTTCCATGATGGAGGAGCGAGATATGGGTGTCGAATCCCCTTCCCTACACTAAGGTGAGTATCGTAGGGTTTCCATCGTATTTTTGTTAGGGTTTGCTTCGATCTATGTAACTGTGGGTAATATGGTGTTTCCGTCGCAGATCTGCAATGTTCCTGTTCACTACTATCAAGCACTAACAGGATGGGGTTGTCCCTATCCTTGCTTCCATGGTGCATATGCTTTCCATCAATTTTGGTTGTGTGGACTTCGTGTTCTTCGCTACTGTGAAAGGCTCCTCCATGGACCATGTTTTTGGTGTGAATCGTGTTCTACATTCTGTTCTTGCAGACAGATATTTCCCTATTATTATTCATCACAAGACTGGTCTGAATGCATATTTCTTGGTTAACCATTGCTGGCGGTTTGGTAGCAATACAGTTTGGTTCTTGCACATGACTGAGTTAGTTAGGATGAAGCCTGATCCAGATGACAGCGAGATGATCATTGAAGAAGATGCTTGGGTTGACATTGTGCTAAAATGCATGCGGCTGAAATGATGTCAATCATTTCATCCTTCTGGAAGGCGACGTCGACAAATGATGTTAATTATCTCATCCTTCTGGAAGACGATGTCTCTAGTGATGTAAGACCCCTTTTCTTGGGATCTCCTACGCCTCCTATACTAGTCCTGGATCAAGTAGCTATTATGCATAGTACAACAATTGTGGCATCACAGTCATAAATCGGATATAAAAGTATTAAGGTTACAATAATACAAAAAGGTCTTAAACCATAGAGTATATTACAAGTGACGAGCCCATGGCTCATTCGGATATGATTAATATAGCAAATAATACTCAAATCATACAAGGTCCAATTACAATAGCACGTGCATAATAATTAGACCATCAGATGAACTTGTTTCTCACTGTTCATGCTTCCTCTAATGGATTACTACTAAATTCTTGTGATGTTTTATTGCTTAGGAACGTGTGAGAAACACCACAACCTTACCCGGACGTCACCCCTCGAAGGCCAAGTCTACTTGGACTCGAGGCTGAGCTCTAGTCGTGGTCGTGGTCGAAGTCGATGTCGTGATCGTGGTCGAGTCTCAGGACAACACGTCAGTAAAATGGACATAACTTTCTCATACGAAGTCCGTTTTAGGCGATCATGGATATTCTACAAAGCTTACGATGAGCCATTTCCAATGGATATGAGCTCGACCAAATATTCCTTATAGTTTAGTTAGAGTCAAAGAAATAAGTTATTGCACCACCTTTTTAGACCTAGTTAGGTCTTGTAATTATGTCAGGATGGGAGTCCAAGTTGTGTACGTCTCTTTCCACTACTGCACAATCCTAGATCGACCTCCTTACGTCCTCCTATAAATATACTATAGTTGTCATAGTTTAGACTCAGATTTAGCTTAGATTATTTTGTTTTAGATAGTTTCTTCTTTTATCTATTTGTTGAATCCAACTCGAGTACTTCATCGGTAATGAGCAATATTCAGGTTGTATCTACCTGTTCTTACTTGTGTTCTTGATTCACTGATATGAAAAAGCTTTCTTGATGAGGTCAACCGCGTCTTGGCACAGTTGATAACCACAAAGTAGTGGTGTAGTAGTTGCGAGGGTTATTGATCTATTCTGATCAGAGTCTTTGGATCATCAATGTTGAAGCTCCACTCAATTGACTTATCATATTACCTACGAAAGATCGAGCATCCCCGCATCAAGTGGTATCAGAGTTTCAATTGCCCGTTAGGTAATCTCAGTTATCCCCTTTGTTTAGTTTTTCTATTACCTAGAGTCTAGAAAATTACCCCACAAAAAGATGTAATTCATAGTTATTCCACTGTCCAAACCACTTTGTGCCCTTCGTAATTTTGGTTTTAGTTTTTGCGTTGTTGAGTTCGAGTCCATCGTCGGTGTCTTTATTGCTATTCAAGTCATCATGTCCTATTTTTGTAGCACCGAGTCCTTATCTGTTATAGCCGAATAGTCACTCCGACCACCCACTCCGGGTTCGACCAGTCACTCCGACCACCCACTCGGGTTCCGACCACTCACTCAGGGTCCGACCACGTAGTCGGAGTCGCCCACCTTCTTGGATCCGACCATCATAGCTGAAACAGAGGTAGCCAAAGTTTGGAGAGACAGAGAGAATATTGTTTTATTATGCTTGTATCTGTTATAGTTCATCAGAAAAAGTTTGTGATCCACGTACTTCACTGGTCTTAGAAAAAGGCAGTAGAAGAGTTTTAAGTTTGTGTCATATTCATAAAAAAAAGCAAGAAGAAAAGAGTTTCAAAAAAGAGAGAGAGAGAATTAAAAAAATCAGTCTGCATTGTGAATTTGTTCCATTGTGCTTGTATCTGTTATAGTTTCCGGCTTGCTTGAGCTAGTTCTAGGAACGTGTTCGGGCCAGCAACTGTGACGAGTATTGTGGACTCTTATTCAACTTTGCTAATCTAATTTCAACTATTACTATTCCTTGCTACTAAATACTGCCTATCCAAGCTACACCTTCTCTCGATCAGAACAGTTTCTTCCCTTGCAACTATCTCACTCGCACCTGATAAGGTTTCACGAACCAACTACCTATTGTGACAATTGCTATGATTGGTAAGAACACTTGCAAGAGTGTGGTAAGATGCTTGAGATTGTGTTACTCCACTTCACTTTCCACCACCTAGTAGTCAATAGGGATAATATGTTTTGTTATCTTCTATCTGCTACTAACCATGGCAGGTGAAATATCGGATTCGAAAGAGTGCGTTTTGAGGGAAGAATCACAATGTTGTTAGATGATCATCGACAAACTATTAATGATGACATTGACAAGAAGCTTGTCGGAACCAATACTGCATTGCAGCGACTCAATGAAAGCATTGCAATGCTCAATACATGCTTTGATCGATTGGTTAATCCACCAGCGAACAATGGTCGAGTGGATCCTCATGGTGCAGCTCATGAACAAGAGTCCATCACGGATGATGAAATTTTGAGGCAAGAACGTGACGCCTTTGATGAATGACAAAGGAACCGATTGAACTTCAACCGTCAAGGTATAAGAGGTAATAATTTTCAGCAACATAACCCACGTATTAATGACGATCCATTTGCTAAGGTTAAGTTTACTATACCATCTTTTGAGGGTGCTTATGATGCTGAAAGGTATTTACATTGGGAGATGACGGTAGAACAGAAGTTTAATTCTCATTTAGTTTCTAAAGTGCATAGAGTTAGGCAAGCCACTAGTGAATTTAAATTTTTTGCAATTATCTGGTGGAATAGGGTATGTGTTGATGGATTAGGTCCTACTACATGGAATGCTTTAAATATTGCTATGCGTAATAGATATGTTTCACCTTATTTGAAACGTGATTTGTGCAAGAAATTGCAGTGCTTAAACCAAGGTGATAATTCTGTAGAAGAGTATTATTAGAAGCTACAAATTAGTATGTTGTGTTGCGATATTATTGAGGATGAAGAAGCTGCAATTGCATGCTTTTATGGAGGGTTAAGGTATGAAATTAAGGACATAGTCGATTAAAAAGAATATGATAGCACTCCTAGGTTGTTGCAACTTGCATATTTGGTAGAAAAGAATTGCAGGGACAACAACAGAAGCCAAGAAACAATTTTGGAAGCTCGACTACTTCAAAATCAACACCGGGTCAAGACAAAATAGCCCCATGTTCAACTTCACAGTCTGCTGCCCCCTTCTCAAGTAGGGCGTGTTCAGAAGTACCCTCGACACCATTACACGCTCCTGAGGTAAGAAAATATGTTAGTGTGTAAGCTCCAGCGAAGAGCTCTTCTTCGGTTGCTTCAATTGGTCGCATGACTAGGATTATTTTCCACCGATGTAAAAGAATAGGCCATGTCATGAAGGGTTACCCAAGTCATCGAGCGTACATTGCAACAGAGGACCGTGGATATGTAAGTGCTAGTGATGTTGAGGATGAATATGCTCTTACAGCTAACCTTGCATGTGAAGATGACGAACATGAGATGAATATTGACCACGAGGAAGAATTCAGTGCTGCTGCCGGAGAATTATAGGACCCTCATTGTCCAGTAAGTGTTAAGCACTCAAATGGGGCAAGGGGAATAACTAAAACACTACAATCTATTTTAGATGTTCCTCGTAGTTAAGGATTACCGTGTTCGTGTCATTATTGATGGAGGGAGCTGCAACAATTGGGTAAGTTCATATTTGATCGAGAAGCTTGCCTTGCCGACAAGAACCTATCCTTACCCTTACCATATTCATTGGTTCAATAATAGCGGTAAGGTGAAGGTAATGCAAACGGCTATGGTGCATTTTTCTATTGGTTCTAATCATGATTGTGCAGATTCTGATGTGGTACCCATCCAAGCAAGCCCTCTTGCTAAGTCGACCATGGGGGTTTGATACAGATGCAATACATCATGGTAGATATCATCATCCTATTCCTAGGCTAGAAGACATGCTTTATGAGTTGAGTGGTTCTATAATTTTCACTAAAATTGACTTGTGAAGTGGTTACCACCAGATTAGAATGAAACTTGGAGATGAATGGAAAACTACGTTTAAAACTAAGTTTGGCTTGTATGAGTGGTTAGTAATGACTTTAGGGTTAACTAATGCACCTAGTAGTTTCATGAGATTGATGAACATACGTGCTTTTATTGGAAGATTTGTGGCGATATATTTTGATGATATCTTGATTTATAGCAAGTCACATGAGTCACACTTTGATCATCTACGTGCTATTTTTAATTCTTTGAGCAATGTACGTTTGTTTGGTAACCTTGAAAAGTGCATCTTTTGCACGGATCGAGTCTCTTTTCTTGGCTATGTTGTTACTTGACAGGGAATAGAAGTGGACGAAGCAAAAATTGAAGCCATAAAGAGCTGGCAACCCCTGAGACTGTTACTCAAGTGAGAAGATTTTATGGTCTTGAGGGTTTCTATCGGTGCTTTCTATAGGATTTCAGCACCATTGCTACCCCCATTAAATGAATTAACAAAGAAAAGAGTAGTTTTTTTCACACCCTAAAATTTTCAATTTTTGAAATAGTTTAAAATTTGCTAGATTTTAAATACGAGTTGTAGAATTCTTTTCAATAGAAAGAAATTAACTTCTAAATTTAAATTTGACATACGTTATATATGTTTGATGCATTCATGCAGCTGTAGTTGCAATAGGTTTTTATGTGTGGAAAAAAATAGTTTAGAAAAATTCGCTAGAAGTCGCTCGTTTAAAACCCATTTTGAATTTGAAGCAAAATCTAAAAAGAAAAGGATTTCCAATTTTGAAAAAAAAAACTCCCAGGCCGAATTCCTTTCTTCCCCGGCCCACTTCCTCCCTCCCCCTCTCTTTCTTTCCCTCCCTTGTTGGCCTTCCCCCTCCTCCCTGACTGGGCCGTGCTGAGCTGGCCTGTTGCGCTGCCCGAGCTGCCCCCTCCCCACCCTCTTTCGTAGCATACCACGCAGGTACAATTGTACAATTTTTACTACTACTTCCACTACCACATTGTTCGTATCTAACATAATTATTTGTTCGTAGACCCCTCCAGCCAGTACACATGGACGCCAGGAGAGCCTTCACAGTCCTCCTACCCTAGTCAGGAGGATGAGGCTGGCCCGGACTCCGCATACGATCTTGTTCGTGACTTCTTCGGGGGCACACTTGACTACGACATCCTCCAGCGGTCCAAGGTACCCAGTGCTCCCCTTCGGACACAGCCCATGTAGGACGAGGCCTCGACACCGGTGCTCCCTGCTAGGTCTACCAGACAGGTCGGTCCACCCGACCCACTCACCTACGCCAGGGGTCACGTGAGGGTTAACCAGCGGCATCGGGACCACGATGGGGGGCACGAGCGACGGCAACGGGGGAGGCAACAGTTGAATTTTAGATTTTATGTAACTTACATATGCATATTCGCTTCGTGATGTACTCCTACGTATTCAGACACGTTTACTCTTTATGGTCCACTTAGCATGTCGTAACTGCATTTTGTATTCCAAAACGATGGCATCCTAGTTGCATTTCTTAATCCAACACGACCACAACCTACATTCTATCGTCGTCATTATATCTTACAAAGCAACTTATGCAATGAGTGATACCTCGCTTACTCTATTGGGAGTGTAACTTTAATCATGAAGTGACCACACTACTGAACTTTAACCATGACATGACAACACATGCCTCCTTGCGCAGGCTTTAGACAAGAAGTGACAACACTACCTAGCTTTTTCCAAACAATAAATGACAACACAGGTACCAATAAATGTGGAATCTCTGACCATCATCAATGACACAACTTTCCCATTCTTCAAGATGGAATCCGATGCTCCTGCCACCAGCTGCGCCCCTGCACTCATTCCTTTCTTCAAGAGAGAATCCAATGCTCCTGCCTCCCCCAACTATAAATAGTCGAACCTCCTTACGTTGATGCACCACTCATTTCTCAGATCTCTCAAGTGCAATGTCTTCCTCAGCTCCATCAAACCCACCAAAGAAACATTGGGGGACTACCATACCTGAAGGTCTCGAACCACCAATATGCTTCTGTAGTGACCTTTGCAAGCTCTGTGAGTCGCAGGACATCTCATACACCTATAGGCTGCGCTTCTTCATGTGTGCCAACTACGAGTATGAAAAGCCTCAACATGCAACATATGAGTATCGACCGGTATGACAACAGATATCAGCCTCATCTCTTCCGATTTCGCACCCTGTTTTACTAACCTCTCATCTTGTTCTATTTGTTCAGTCCCCTCCACCGCTCTATGATTTTCTTCAATGGCTCGACAATGAGCAAAATGATGCACAGAAGCAGTGGGTCGACATGAACATGAGGTGGAGAAGGGAAGCGTACGCACGTCGGGAATATGAGCAACAGCAAGAAGAACTTCGCCTCAAGCGGGAGGAAGAAGAGCGCATAAGGAAGGCAGCGCACGACCGTACCGTGACTCAGGCTCGGGAGGCTGAGAGGGTAAGGAAGCGGGAGAGAGAGCCCGCCGTGCTAAGGCGGCTGGTCCTGATACCCTCCAAAAGGGAAAATATCCTAGATGCACTCAGTAGAGAGTATCTAATGTAACCCGACATACTTTCACTCTCTAAGGCATGTTATGATTAGGATCGGCGCACTAATAAGTAGATCTTAGTGCGAACCGTACATACCACCTTCGTTTTCTCATCGTGTCGTCATGGTTACAGTCTTATGTAATGTTTTCACCCTATGTTTAATACTATGTTTGTCGTCGTTCGCAGTGTTGTACCCACGTATTATGCTGCGAGTGCTAATTACTAATTTTTTATTCTCCGACTATTACATAACCTACTCCAAATTTTAATTCCAAATTTTCTTAAAGCCCTTTTTTATTTTTTGAATTACACACAATTTGACATTTTTGGAAAAAAAAAAGGCCCTAACTGCCCCCTCAGAGGGTGGCAAGGTGGCTTAACCGCCCTCTCAGGAGGCTGCAGGCACCTAGTTTTGCAATTTTTCCTACGGGCAATCTATTTATTTAAATTTTTAATCAAAAAATATTAAAAAAAACTTGAGGAGAGAGGGCGTGCTAGGTCGGGATGATGTGTGGCTGGGTTATGTAGAAGAAAAAAAAAAGAGAGGGGCGGCACGAGAAGAGAAAAGGATTTTGGACATTAATTGGTGCAAGTTCAAATAGATTTATTTGAATTTGGGTTTGGATTTGGATTCGGCATTAATTCAAATAAGAGTATTTGAATTAGGATTTGGATTTGAAGCTCTGAGACTTGGGAGAGGATTTAAATTAGATCAAAATGAGATAAATTGAATCTAAGAAATAGAATTGAATTTAAGAGACATTGAAATTTGTATCTCCATTCAAAGAACCATACAAAGAAATAAACCAAAATGCATATGATTCAATTTATTGCAAGGATTAATTTAGAAATTAATTTGGTTCTCTTTGGAATACTTAGCCAAAATAATATATTTTACTACATAAAAAATAGACAAATGAGATACGAAATTAGTGATGGGTCATAACATAACCCATCACTTATGATAATAGTGATAGGTCGTAGTTATAACCTATCACCTATGACGACTTATCAGTGACGAATCATCCTTGGTCAGTCATAAGTGACAGGTCATAACTGTGAAACGTCACCTATGACGACTCATCAGTGATGCATCATCCTAGCTAGTCATTAATGATTGATCAATTTGTGACTTGTCAATAATGACAAACTCATCAGTGACAGATCGTGCTAAGCTAGTCATTAGTGATCCGTCACTAATGATGGTATTTTTTTTCTCATGCAACACCAATGATTTTATTGGTGACAGGTCAGTGTTACGACCTATCACCAATAACTTATGACATGAATATTTTTTATTTTTCTTTTATTTTTCTCTTACTTTTCTCACCTTAGTAGCATTAGAATAGGAACTATTATATATTTCTACCTAAGTTTGATGTAAGGGATGATAGCTATGGACACAAACGTGCGTTTCAAAAACAGTGTAAAAATTTCAGGAGGCGAGAACTCAATCTTCCAAGCCGAATTTGGCCTCACAAAATTCGCCGAATCCGATGATGTGGGGGAGAAATAGATGTAATTTTTTCTGTAGATGTCCGTAGAGTAAAAAAAACATCAAAATCAAAGTTCTTATGCAAAAGTTATGCTCGTTTTACCGGAGGCACTCCGGTTCACCTATCAAATTGCGATCGTCCGTTAGCATGAGAAGTTCTAAAATTCATTAAATATTTGTACAACTTTGGTTGAAGAAAAAATATATATGTAAATCAAAAATTCAATAATCAACAATTCACTAAATTTGGTATCAAACAATTTAGTACTCAACAATTCGGCAAAAACAATCATCAGTAACTTGTCATAAGTGATGATTCACAATTATGACCCGTCACCTATGACCTTCGGCAACGAAGGTTAAAAGAATAAAGTATCCGGTTTCTATCACAATGACGTGATAGCTGAGGTGGTAAGGGGGTTCACACGCGAGGGGAGGTCACAGGTTCAATTCCAATGGAACACAAAGACTAAAAATAGTTTGAAACATGGTGACTTGTGAGTCACTGTTAAGACCCGTCACTTATGTTTAGTCATAGGTGACGGGTCATTTCATTGGTCACGAGTTAAGTTAATCTGTCACTAATGACGACTCATTAGTTACGCATTCGGGGTGACGGGTGCGGGACCCGTCACTAATGACGGGTACCACCTGCCACTATGAACTGTTTTCACTTAGTGTTTGTATATATACATACAAGTATATATATACAAATATATATTTACTTGATTTTATATTTTTAAATAATTTGAATTTTTTGGAAATGAGTGAATTTTGTTATATTCTAAATGCTAAAACTCGGGATGGTACAAATGATGTCAATCATCTCTTTTTTCATGAGGACGACATCAATAATTTCAAGCGTCTCGTTCTTCCGGAAGCAAAATGTGTATAGTTAGGGATTATGTATAACTAGTTAGGTTTATGTATTCTGAACAACATGTGATGCACCGATATGAGATGTTCTTAACCTTTGTAATCTATAAATACCTGTGTTGAAGTTCTGAACAATATGTGATCAATGTTTTGAACAATATGTCAATGTGTGATATGTAAATAATATATATCATGTTGTTTAATTTCTAAATCATGAAATGTGTATGCCATATCATGAGCGTAATTAGAAAGAAAAATGGCTTCTCAGGTGGAAAGGAGGGTCACACATATAGTTTTCCAAAAAAATCCATTTATGACATTTTATATAGATGTGTTTTAATAAAAACCTTTTGTGACTTTTACTACTCACAGATGGATTTTATAGAAAATTCACATACGAATTTTATAGAAAATTTGTCAGTTTGTATCTCTGTTACAGATGAAGTTATAATTGTCTGTAACAAAATCGACATCACATATATTTTTTTTAGAGATAGAACTTATAACCGTTTATGATATAGTTTAAAATTTATCTGTAATAACCGATGCAGTGATTCTTCAAGGAATTTTATAGAAACACCGGATGCTATAGGAACTTTTTCTCCTAGATGTGATGTCCTTTCGAACAGTAGAATGGTTGAACAAATTCCTAAGGTAAATCTCACTTTCCTTCACTTTTTGGAAACCTCACGGAAATGTTTCTGAATGGGCCAATGGAGTTGGTCATGTTCTGGCTAGGGCTGTCAGAATGAAACTAAGCATCTTTGTCGTATTCTAGCTTGACGTTCGATAGTCTGGCTTTTGCTTATGGCCTTGTTAAACATTATATGCTGCATGCTGGTATCACACATGCCAAAGCAAAGTTAAAATATATTGAAAAGTAGTTAATCTGTGCAACCTTTTCGTCGTTCAAACTGTGTCCATAAAGCACCCAGCATCTTGTTCCTATAGGCTGCGTAGGTTAAAAAAAAAGAAGAGAGAAGAGCATGTCCTAGCTAAAATTAACATTCCGGACATGTTTCATACTATACCTAATTAAGGAAAGTACGACCTAAAGTTGTAGTTTCTAAGAGTTGAGTCATTTTTGTCTTCCCTGCAGAATATGACTGACATGTAAGCCGGCGTTGTAATGTGAAATGGAGTGGGTGTCACATGCAGAGAGCTCATGTGGTTCTTAGCCTAACCTTTCATAATTTAACCGACTTAAGTATAAATGCAGAGTTAGTGGCATGCATAACTTAAAATAGGGAGAATAAAATCAATCTTTAACTCATCACGAACAAAGTAGTCTACAAGCACCAAAAAGGGGTACGTCAGATCTGGATTTGTAAAGTGTTTAAAAAAGATATATGAATTTGCAAATATAAGTTCACGGTCAGCATTACTTATATGTCGCATTAGTGACGAGTTCTAACCCGTTACTAATAATTTTATCATTAGTGACGCAAGAGTGACGGATATCGTAACCGTCACTAATGACAGTTATCACCCATCACTAATATGATATTTTGACATAGTGTGTACTTTTTTTTATACGGTATTAACAATTGACATGTATAAAATAAAGTATATCAATAACACAAAGAGACTGATTTTACACGAGAAAAAAACCACATGCGTATTAAGACATATACTTCACTATTCCTATATCACGGAAGTTACTAACACAAGGGATTTATAATGAGTTGTCAGCTCATTTCGTGTGGCTTGCAAGAGGTTTATAGGGTGGAATATCGTAAACGGGAATTCGAGTCGTATATCAACATGCAGAGTGCAAACCTATATCAGATGAAAAGGCAAAGACAATCATTGATTTTTTTTTTTCGCGGCTGACAACCATTGATGATTGGTTGCAAAACAGGATAAAAGTGCCTATATATTTACCCTGCAGGCTGCAGCTAAAAGACTTGTTGATAGGAGTTATAACTAATTTATCAATAACAGATTATTCTAGCTAGTTATTAGTGACAGATCAAGTTATGATCCATCATAAATAACTTGATTAATATATAAAACTATCATTTTATGTATTGTGTATATATATATCCTTAGATATTCATATACTTAGGTTTATATCATATGTGTATATATATATGTATAGTAGTACAAACATATACTCATATATATATCTATATTCTATGTTATTTTTCTCTATTCATCAGGGGTGTATATATATAATATACAATCTTAGGAATATATATATATATATATATATATATGATGCTAAATTTTTTTTCTCTTATTTTTATCACCTCAGCAGCACTATAATAGAAATTATTGTACAATTTTGCTCAAGTTTGATGTAAGGGATGGTGGCTATAGACACAAATACGCGTTCCAAGCCGTTTTTTGTCTCAAAAAATTCAAAAAACCTAACAAAATAGGGGATAAACGGATATAACTTTTTTTAGTTGTCCGTAGAATTAAAAAAACATCAAAATCGGAGTACGTATGTAAAAGTTATGTTATTTTTACTAAAAGCACTCCGGATCAATATTTTGAAAAAAAACATCATCAGCTGTGACCCGTCACCTATGACCTTCGGTAACGAAGGTTAAAAGGATAACATATCCGGTTTCTATCACAATCACGTGATAGCTGAGGTGGTAAGGGAGTCGCGCAAGGCCCTGGGCGCGGGTTCGAGTTTCACAAAATGCAAAGACCGAAATATGTTGAAAATAATTTGGATTGTGCATATGCGATGGGCCATGTATTAGGTGACTCTCAGGTGAATTTTTTTTTGACTTTTTTGTGTCTAAAAAATACGAAACACATTCATCAGTCATAAGTGATACATCACTATCACGACTTATCACTTATGTTCAGTTATAGGTCACGGGTTAAAGGAGATCCATCACCTATGATATTCATTTGTGACGGATCAAATTATGACCTATCACCTATGATCATATCAGTGATGGGTTTGTACCCATCAACTATGATCACTCACAATAACACATTCGGAGTGACATGTACAGATTCCACCACCCATAAATTTTATCATATGTCACCGTTTCCCTTTTTCATGTAGTGTTAGGCTAGAATAAGGTTGGCCTAATTTATAGGTAGATTATTTATTCGCAGTGGGGCAGTTGTTTGGTCTAATTCAAGTCTAACAACATATGCAGGGTGGAGAAAATTCAGTCAATGCTGAGGTCAGTGTACCGGCCGGCTAGCTGCCTGCATCGGTATGCATGGTTCATGCGCGACAGCAAAAGGCTGATGTCTCCCACTTCAATATCTTGAATACTAGTAGTGTCCAATCTCTTTGAACGCACAAGCAACTATATATAGATTTATAGACTGCTGACTCCGTCACTTCGATACCAAATGTTTGTTTATTTGGTCCTATTAACGTAGTACTTTCCATTAAATAAGTCCATGTATCTACAATTTTAATGCGCTTTTCCATCTTTATTAAGATACCCTTTCTTAAATAAGCCACCTTTGATGTGTCTCCTATCCGCCATCTTTCTTGTGCGATTCCACTATGGAAACACCCTTTCTGATACCACTATTACTGTTGATTCGGCTAGAAACAGTAGTAATAGTGTTTTACAGTCGGTTCTTATCAAAACAAGCACTAAAAGTCTATCTAAAAATAACCACAGTAAAATATATTATTACTGTCAATTCATATCAAGAACCGCCAGTAGTACTATTACTTTTTCATATAGAGTCGGATGAAAACAAATTTTATAAAAAAAATATAGCTCTCAATGAAATATATAATATTATAGTTGCCAACTTTTTTATTTGAAATCATTAAGATGCTCAAATTTGACTCACAAATAATTTGACATCCGTAACTTATCAAGATCGACCTTTTTCGTTGTGGTTTACTCATAAACAACACGAATAAGGGTAAATATAATAATACTATGAAATAATAATATATAAAATATGAATAAGGGTAAAAATAATAATAGTATGAAATAATAATAATATATAAAATGCATAAATACTACACTATATCAAAACACCTCATCAGTATTGATTCAAAATCGTCATCAGTGGTGGGTTTTGAACTGACACTAATTACTTGGCACTGACTATCAGTGTCAGGTATGGAACCGACACTGAAAATTACTATCAGTGCCAATTGGTGGCTCCAACGGCACTTATAGTCGGTCTCGATTCAACATTTTTCAGGCTGAAAAAAGTTTCAAAATATTTTTCTTTCGCCACCAGATATACCCGACCAGAGGCTGCCCACCTGAATGCGCATAATATTCGCAAAGTCATGTGATATTCGCTCGTATGTGGCAACCAAGACTGAAACCCAAGACCTCACAGCCTGTGTGCACGTATGAACCCTCTAACCATCTCAGCTATCATCCGTTCGTGAGTATAGTAATAAAATAAATCCTTTTGATATCTTCTGATCGAACATTTGAATAGCTATTTGGATATCTACATGATCTCAAATGAAAAGGTGATCAACTGCAAAGTTGCAGATCTCGTCGAGAGCTACAACTTTCATATAAAGTTTTCCCCATCCGACTTCGTGTGAAAAAGTTATGAATTTTTTAACATGAGCTGTCATCGACCACTGCTGCAACTTTATTATAATTATTTGGGCATTTAAATGACCTCAAATTAAAAAAATTTCAACTACAAAGTTGTAAATCTCATCGAGAGCTATAATTTTTATATAAAGTGTTTCCACATCTAACTTCGTGTGAAAAAGTTATGAATTTTTTAAGATGAGTTGTGACAATAGCAATCATTAGTGATGGTTCGTAACTAGAACCGGCACTGATACTAATTATCAATACGTAGAACCAGCACTGATACAGTCACTATCAGTGCCAGTTCCAGCTATGAACCGATACTGATAGGAACTATCAGTGCTAGTTCTTATCTCCTTGGCTGTTGTTCGTGAGTAGGAGTTTAAGAACCGATATTAATACGTCTTCAATGCCGATTACTATTAAACCGGTACTGATGGGGCGCTACATATGTAGTGTTCTGTAGTAGTGCTAACAAATATTAACATGTTTACACATAAAATGCACTCATTGAAACTCTTCTTTCGCTTTTATGGTGGACCAACTTAGATGAAATATGAAATGATACAAAAAAAATATATGTTAGCAGATAAAGGACTCTAATGTTGATAATCACATGGTGAAATGATATATGCAATGCTTAAGTCGGTTCATGATGAAGCCATGGAAAACATGTGTTGGATTGCATGTTTGTGGTGGGATATTTAAAAATTTATAATATATTCATACTGAGTTGGATGATATATATATATATATATATAAAGCATATTTGGTACTTCTGGAAGTATGTATTTCTACATACGTATCTTATAATATAGGGAGTATCTTATATGATAAATGGTATGTACATGGAGCATGTGAGTATATAAGATCATCCAAGTGATATGCATAGTTTTTTTAGGTGGTTTGCACATAATTTTTTTTAGTATATTACATTTTATGTACAAATACAAAGGTATTATCAAAATATAATAAAATTGATAGACTTTTTTTCTATTTTTTTTATGTAGTTCACATTGAAATATCTTAGAATAAGTATATAAGTATACTCATATTGATAAAGGAATATATCTAGTTTATTTATTTGATATATCATAGTAGAGAGTATGTACTCTCGGAAGTATATATATATACACACATACATATACACACAGGCACACACATATTGTAGCTCTTAATAAGATCTACAACTTTTTTAGTTGATAAGTTTTTCATTCGAAACCATCTAAATATCTAAATAATCATCAAAATATTTAGGTAAGAAATATCAAAAGAATAAATTAATCCATAGCCATTAGCTACAACTATGAGGTAGGGTGGTAAGAAAGCTTAATGCGAGAGGTGAGATCATAGGTTCGACTCTTAGGCACCCCACACATGCGTATTCTACATAAAAAAAACTACCTGGGATGGCTCTAGTGCAATTTTTTCGTTCCTATCATTTTGTGTTACGAACTGATAGTAATACTCGATAGATATTCTAAAACCAGTAGTGATACCTGTTTTTATATGCAGTGATCAGTTTTTTTTTTTACTGGTGGTAGTTCTTACTTCTTGCATTTAAGTTTAAATAGACTTACACTTGAAATTGGGGCCGTGTAGTAATATCTAGAAAAACCATACACATACACAAACACTCAGCTATTACTCCCCAGTTGTAAGTGAAAATCTAAAGATGTCACGGTAACAAACAAAATATATCATTTTAGATAAAATGATAGACAAAATATGGTTGCAACATTTCTCTTATAATACCGTACCGTTACAAAAACTGAAAGACATCATGCAATAATCCACGCGGTAACTAATGTACCTCTCGTTGGCCACGTGATCTTGATGTTGCCGTCAAAAGAATATTAATATTTTAACTAGGTTACTAGGCGCAGCAATTAATTGGGTCAGGTCTTTATTTTTTTCCCGCCGGTGGTATATGTCTCTGTTAGCTACTATATATCCTCGAGTTGTTCGAGCTGTAGTGGAAGTTCGATTTACCGAGAGGTTGACCATAGAGTTTTTCACTGAAAAAATACTCGTCGATATTCATAAAGGACAACCGTAAAAGATATGCAATGACGAAAGGAAATCACATGACGTTACACTAATCGATTTTTTAAAAAGGACACTGATTGAATGCTTGTGGGCTAGCTCTACGACAGCCCAACAAATATTAGCTACCTAACTATTTTCTTATTTTTTTATTACGATTTTTTTTTTTGCAAAACTAGACGTTTATTTAAAAAAATATACAAATAAGTTACTGTTGTCCGTTGCAATATTTTGACAGACACTTGATTTTGCAATTTTTTTTTATTTTTGAAATATAAAAAAATCTCGCTACCTAACAACACTAAGACCAAGCCCAAGGGATTCCCTTCACGGCCAGATTCCCATCGTGAAGGGATTCCCGTTCCCTTCAGCGCTCCCAACGATTTTCCTTCACGGTTCCTTTCACGACGGGATTTCCAGGGTCATTCCTTTCAGGACGGGATTCTCTCTCCTTTCCCTTCGCGATTCCCTTCAAATGGAAGCTGTTGGAGATGAGAGGAAATAAAGGGAATGAGAACAGGGAAGGGAATCGGGAATATGGTTGGGGGTAGTCTAATGACCCACTGCATCCAGCCCAGCCGTAAAATTGCAAGTTTGCAAGTGTCGCATGGACCTTAGGTGGGCAGCACACTCTCCGATTTCCCAGCGTGGTAGAGCCCAAATCCAAACACGAACTGCACGTACGGCGTGTGGCCGTTCCTCCCCTTCCCTTGCGAAACCGCCGTTTGCTGCGTGCTGGCAGCGAGGACCCAGCGCCAGCCGCAGGAGGCGAAGCAGTGCCACATGTTACAGGTAACAACAGGCAGGGGCAGATCTACTGGGAGGGGGCTGCAGGAGCTCTAATCCCCTCCCCTTCCACCGGCTGTAACTCTATTGGGGATTAGAGGTTGCCAAACTAAGTATAAATATGTCTTAATTTATTTACGATAAGTAATAGGTAAGTGTGTTGATTTGATTTGATGATCTTTGAATTGTATTGGCATGTATATATATTTCAATGATGATCATAACTGATCAAAGTTGCCAAAAAAAATCGAGTTAACGTATTTGTCTCTGAGTCAAGAAAAAATATCCGCCAGATGGTCCGCCACTCTAGAAGTTCACGCTGGATGATCTGGCGTTCGGACCAAGTACACGCCAGAACATTTTAAGACATGGGCAAAACTTAAAGTACACGTCGGGTGGTCCAGCGTTAGGGTGAATAGAACACCGGAGCATTTCTTACAGAAAGGTTCCAGAATCGGCTCTGGTATACTTGAACTCATCGGATGGTTCGGCGCTAAAGGATTAAACATCGAATGTTTCGCCGAACCCTTTCTTTCAAAGAAAATGCAAATGGTGGTCTGGTGACAGTGAACTCGCCACAAGGCCAGGCGATGGGTTGAAAAGCACGTCAGAGCATTTCTTGCAGAAAGAATTGCAAGTTGCCCGGTCTGATGGTTTACACACGTCGGATGGTCCAGCGCTTAGAAGGAGTGTGCGCCTAATCATTCGACGTTCAAGATTTGTTTGAGATGTTCTGATCGACTGAGGATTTTGATTCTGACTAACATGTGATGGAGTTAGAGATGCATGTGTGTTCATCTCGTGTTGTGTAGGTAATGGATATAACTTAGTGGCCGATGGTGGGATGATCGGGACCAAGCAGAGTGCTTGGTGCCGGACAATCGAGGAGGCTAGATAGAGTTAAGGGTGATCCTTGCTATGCACATGGTGGTCAAGCAAAGCATGGAATGATGGTTGAAGATGACATGTTGACAAAGTCAAATGAAGAGGATGCCAGTGCAAGTGACAAGGCGACTCAAGGGATCGGGAGCGGGAGAGACTTACCGACGATTAAAATCGCAAGACAGAGTACATGCGTTAACATCGGGATGCTTTCTTGAGGTCAAAGCAAGCACATATGAGTCATGCTTTGAGAAGCATGCAAGACGGTTTCACTGTTTGGCCTCAAAACTATGGAAATGTGGCGTGCACGTGGTATCATCGCGAAGATAGCGTCGAGACAAAACTAAGTCGTGAAGCGTTACAACCGTTCGATGGACGGAGCGAAAAATTGATCAAAATGCCACGGTGGTGGTAGGATGCCATTGCAACCAAGGGGTATTTTAGAAACAAGGAAACTTAAAGGCTAAGCATCCTCCCTAAACCTATAAATTGTGGGGTAGGGCTGTCGGAGAGGGGATAGCTAGTCATTCGAGCCTTGAGAGATAGGTTTTGGATGAGAGAAAATGAAAGCTTAGCCTTTTGTAATAGATGAGAGCTTTTTGTGAGGAAACTCTTGTAATCTATTGAAAAGAGGGCTGTCCTCTGGATGAAATGAAGAGATTGTTTCCTACGATACTTGTGTTCATCTTTTTCTAGTCTCCTTCTATTGACTCCTTGTTTTGTTGCGAATTTTTTCTTTTTGAATGCGATTTTCGTTTTGTTTTTTGGGCTGAATTTTTAACACCTTGTGAGGTCATTCTACTTGTTGTTGGAGACATAAAATTCACATGCAAAAATGCATAGAGGTGGGTTTTAAATTCCCATGCCTCTTGTTCTTTGAGTTGTCTTCTCTTATTTGCAACTTGGAAAGTTTCTTTTCTTAGTTCTTGTTCTTTGAGTTGTCTTCAATTATTTGTAATCGTCTGTGACAATGACTTGTGGGATGAGTATCAATAGAACATAGAGTTCATCAACTCCCATGAGAGCCTTGTCTCGGAGTTATCTTTTAAATTGGGTGATCAAACTAGTAGAAGGCCATTGAATTTTGAAAAACAAAAATTGTGAGGCACATATTCACCCCCCTCTAGTCATCGTTTTTGGTCTAACAATTGGTACTAGAGCTGTGTTAGATCACTAGTTGACTGATGAGGACATCACTCATTTATATACACACGCTACAAGTGATTCTCCGGTGATTGATCCATTACAAGGACTGATTACACAGGCTCATGCACGTCGTTTAACTCATGAGGTGAATTCGTTACTCGCTGTCCATACTACTAAATATAAGGATGGGATGCTACTCAATTTTTGTGAATTTTTTATGCTTAGGAATATGAGAGAAGCACCTATGGAACAGCCAAGTCGGACGGGGCTCAAGCCAACTTCAAGTCGGAGTCGGAACTCGGTTCGGATTCAGCAGACAGCGCCGCACTAAAACGGCCATAACTACTTCATATGGAGTCCAAATAAGGTGTTCTTTGATGTGTTGGAAAGCTAAGGACGATAGCTTTGTTTTGGTACTGGTCCTAGCTCCAGATTCACAGTGGATTATTTTGTGTCATCAAAACAATATGTTGTGTCACAATTTTGGGCCATATCAGGCCTTGTAAACGTGTTCGGGTCTAAGACCAAGTTGTGGACGCCCCCCTGGTCGCCCAAAACCCTAGCATGACCCTCTTCATATATCTAGCAGTCATCATCATAGACTTTTTAGTTTTTTCTTAGATTAATCTGTCATTGAACAGTTTCACTGTCGTTTGGTTTGTGAAACCCCAACTCGTGAGCTTAATCATATTTGCAATTTCAGATTGTGTTTTTCCGTGTTCTTGCTTGTGTTCTTGATTTGCTCGCAGGAATTAGCCTTCTTGGCGAGGTCAATCGTGCCGCACGCGGTTGATAACAAATGGAGCAGTGGTGTAGCGATTATAAGGGTTGTGTTCTGTCTTGATTGGAAGCCTTGGATCGTCAACGTCGAGTCTCCACCAATCGACTTACCATTACCTAACGGAAGATTGGGCCTAATCCTCTCATCAACTGGTATTAAATTTTCAGGTTACCCACTAGGTAATTTCATTTTTCCCTTAGATTAGTTCTGTTTTCATCACCTAGAGTCTACAAAAAGCCAAAAATATTTCCCTTGTCCGCTGTCCTACAACCCTTTAGGCCTTGCAGTTTCGTTTTTGGTGTCACGTTGTTGAGTTTGTGTCCATCATGGTCGAGTCTTGTTGCTGGTCTAGAGTAGTGTTCTTGGTCTTAGTTCAACGCCCGTGCTATTTGTCGCGCCGCTCTCCCACCACCCCCACCCCCACCAACAAGTCAAGCCACTACATCACTGGATTTGCCCTCGCGAACCGCCTTGTGTTAATTCTCGCCACGCTAGCCCTAGATAGGTCGCAAGCCATCTTGTATCACTTGCCCTGCCACCGCAGCCCTCCTTTTTAATCCGGCGATCCGATTGCTTGCTTGCCCTAATTTCGTGGGCTTACTGATTAAGTAGGGAAGCTTTGCCCTAATTTTCCACCGCTGTTATCATCGATAGCACAGGGAAGATTTGCCTAGGTGTGTTCACATCGCTAAGCAAATTTACTTAGCCGTGCCCTGTATTCGATTGATATGGAAGCTTTGCCCTAAACCGACAGAAGAAAATAAGTGCGCAAAAATCCTAGTTTGAGCAGTGTTCACTAAATCGGGCATAACTTTTGCCTACGAACTCGGATTTGGACGTTCTATACACCGTTGGAAAGCTAATTCCGAGCCCGACGTGAAAAAAGCAACTAGTATTGAATTGTTGCTTTGTTTGGCCCCTAAATTTGACTGTTTAGACCCTCTTTCGGGGTTCGGAAGTTTCAGCACCCGTTTTTCACATCCTGCTGTCTACCGCTTTGTGATCTGTTTTGGCTTTGCTTGCATCCAAATTTTGTGCCTATCCTTTTTAGACCCTTTATAAGTGTGTGCTACAACATCTAGAAAAGAAAGTGTGCAAAAAAAAAATAGAGAAAAAATATTGTGGTAAAAATCAGAAATATTAAAAGCAATCAGATTGTGGTAGCACACTGTGTTCTTTGTGCTTGGTCCTTTCCTTCAGCTTGTTGTGCTAGGTCTAGGGACACGCTAGGGACCAGCAACGATAACTACTTTAGATATTTATTCAGCTTTGCTAATCTGATTACGATTTTTGCTACTCCTTGCTACCATATTGTTCCGTGCCAAGCTACACTTTCTCTTGATCAGAATATGTCCTCTCTTGCAATCATACCCTTGCTTGACAAGTTATCAAGAAGTAGCCGCTGATTGTTCCACCTGCTGCATTGATAAGAACACTTGTAAGAGCGTGGTAAGACGCTTGAGTGTGTGTGATTCCACTGCCTAATAGTGATAGGGATAATTTTGTTTTGTCCTTTGCTTTCTACTAACCATGGCAGATGATCCAACGGATTTCAAGGACTGTGTCTCCAAGGGAGAACTTAACACCCTCATTCAGCAACAGAATCAAGCGTTGAACGATATGATGGTAAGACAGAATCAAACATTGAACGACATTGTCACAAGGATGAACAACATGAGAGCAAGCATTGCTAATGGAGTCACATGGGTGAACGACATTGAGCTGTGGGATCCACAGGAAGAAGATGCTTCTAACAATGATGATCCCAATGCTGGACATGAAGATGATGATGCTGGTGTTTTTATGGGACAAGATTGGAGGGCACAACTTCAGCGTCGACTAAACAACAACTGTAACCACCGCATGGGACTTGGGTCACTAATGATCGGGTCATAGTGATGGGTGGATTTACCACCCCGCCACTGGGACTTGGTAATTAGTGACGGGTGGTAAATTCACCCGTCACTAATGACCTCTTTAGTGGTGCGTGACGTTATCACCTGTCACTAATGTGATCATCCCTTTATTTACATGTATACTGTCGGTATCCTGAAGCAAAGTTAGGATTTGGCAGCAGGATAATCCATTGATGAGAAAAATGTACTCAATTAGCTGTCTCACTTGCATTCTCAATTTAACACACTTTTCCAATTAACTAACCTTTTCATTAATTTAGGATAAGTAAGTTCATCACTACAAAAGAAGGTTTGGATTACACAAAAAAATACCCATCAGACTATAGAATAAGAGGTGTGCGATGGCCTTGTCACTGACGATTGCCTCCTCCGTTCCCTCAGCTTCACTGATGAGTTCCGCCTCATGGACGGCGCGAGCAATCGCCTTGTCGTTGGCAATCGCTTTCTCCTTCTCATACTCCTCCTTCGCCTCCACCTTCAAGAGGTCCCAATCGATGTATTCGTCGTCGGGGGCTAGCACCGAGGAGGACGATGCCAGGTCCTTGTCGTTGGTGGCCATAGATGGCACTAGATTAGAGGAGCAGGGCAGTGGGTATAGTGGCAAGGAGGAAGTTGCCAACTATAAAGTTGTAGATCTCATCGAGTTCTAAAAAGTTCATATAAAGTTTATCTCCATCCAACTCTGTATGAAAAAGTTTATGTCTAATCCATGCAGTGTTCAGTAAAAAAGATATAACTTTTGCATATAGAGTCCGATTTCGACCTCTACTTTCAAAGATAACAAGGAAGCACATCCAAAACAAACACAGGTGATTACACTTGTACATTTCTTGACCCACAAAAAAATGCTCGAATGATCCTCGACGGGACCTTTGAAGTTTTTGATCAAAAATTGACCTTCTCCAATTTGCCTGAAAATTTTAGAGACATAGTGCTACATCTGAAACTTAGTGCTGCATAGACATTTTATCAATCCGAGTTACCAAACTCATGATAAATAACTTTGGATTTGCATTTTTCAACTTTATGGCCATGTATGGCTTTTTCAATCATTCATACTTCTACACTAGATCCAGCAATTTAGTTTGTGGTTAAGTGTGTGGTTTCCTTTGGTAGTCTTTAGACATTGTTGTGCATCTATATTGCTTAAAATAGAAAAGTGATCAACTATAAAGTTGTAGGTCTCGCCTAGAGCTATAATTTTCATATAAAGTTTGTCTTCACCCGATCCAGTATGAAAAGGTTATGAATTTCCGAATAAGCTGCATTTAATCATCAGTGACATGTTATAGCTATCACCCGTCACTAATGACTCAATCATCAGTGACGGGTGATAGCTACACACGTCACTAATGACTCTATTCAGATTTTTTAGTAGCTTTCTGACACTAATCGAAAGATGCCTACTGATCGTAATTTTGATTCGACCAACTGAGGCTCAAACCAACAACTTGGATTCTCAAACACAACTTGTGCTACTCTCATCAGTGATGGGTGTTAGCTACACCCATCACTAATGACTTTATTCAGATTTTTTTAGTAGCTTTCTGATACTGATCAGAAGGAACAGGGGTTGGTCGAAAGATGCCCACTGGTCATAATTTTGATTCGACCAGCTGAGGATCATACCGGCAACTTGGATTCTCAACCATAGCTTGTGTTACTCTCATCAGTGATGGGTGTTAGCTACACCCGTCACTAATGACTCTATTCATATTTTTTTAGTAGCTTTCTAATACTGGTTGGAAGGAACAGTGGCTGGTGGAAAGATGCCCATTAATCGTAATTTTTATTCTACCAACTAAGGCTGAGACCAACAACTTGGATTCTTGACCACAGCTTTTGCTACTCTCATCAGTGATGGGTGTAGCTATCGCCCATCACTTATGGCTCAATCATCAGTGACGGATGTAGTTATCACCTGTCACTGTTGAGTTTATGATGTGTGCCGTCTCTACCCTTAGTCATTAGTGACAGGCTTTCATGTGAGCCGTCACTGCGGTTTTTAGTGATGGTGATTTTCTCTTCTGTCACTAATGACATGTTATTAGTGATGGATCTTGGCCGGGTCCCAGCCCAAGATCACATTAATAATGGGTCATCTGTAGCATTCTTGCCCCTGAGTAAGTGGTAAGTATTTCGGTGATTAATGAAAACCATATCATTATGACTAAAGCATATGTTTTGAAGGGAATCAAAAACTTAGTTCACAATGATTGTATGAGTTTTCTTGGTCCCTCATGAGGTTCTATTGGACGATCAAAGGACATTTGCATCAAAATTAAGGATCTTCTAGTTCTAAGTGTCACTAGATGATGCAAGGACACTTAGAGTAGATATAGGTTCATTTGTAGTCTTTTAATCATACTATATAAGGGGGCTAAGTGTTGTAACTTGACCGAATTGAGTCTAGACTTAGTTGGATCCACACTTGTGAAAATGTAGCACTAGGTATCTCAAAGAAGCTAATGGTTGAGAAGTCAAGAAGTTAGTGCTCAAAGTCGATTGAATTGGATGAGCCTCAAAGTTTTTGTTCTCCTGAATTGTCAGGTGATGAAGGACTTGTACTCACTGGACCTTATTCCTGTTCTGAGTAGAAGCTGAATGACCTCACCAGATTGTTCGGTCATGGTAAATATGTACACTAGAGTATTTAACAGAAGGGATATTTTCTGAGGAAAATTGAAGTTAAGTACACCAGATTATTTGGTGTTCAGAAAAGATGAACACTAGAGCATTTAACAAAAAGTTGAAATTTTCAGAGGAATTGAAATTCATGGAAACCAGATAGTCTGCTATTGAGATGTGTAACACACTGGAGCATGTTAAGACTTGGTGTCTTGATGCATGGGAAATGAACTCACCGGATTGTTCGGTGACGTGGTATGAAGAACAACGGAGCTTTTCAGGTAATGGCTACTGACAGCTGGCAAGCCAGCTTTTGAAAAAGGTTACTCACCAGATTGTCCGGTGTGTACAATGGTGTGTGCACTAAAATATCCGGTGTTCACAGAAAGTGTGGGTGGGTGGACAATGCCTAGATTTTGACCTCTAGCCTATATATACCCCCTCACTCGATTTCATTCGTCTCTCTTGCAACCCAGAGGAGTTCATACACTGTGTGTGTCATCAAGAAGGAAGGGAGAGTACTTGAGTTGATTTCCAAGTCCCTAATTAAAGGTTAAGGACTTCATTAGTGCTTCAAGAGTAGCGAGTATGCATCTAGCTGTTGTTTAGGCTTCATAGGGATCGAGTGAACCAGTTAGCTTGTTACTCTTGGTGGTTGGCAACACCTAGCTAGTCGTGGTGATGTGAGGTGTTCTCGGTGAGCTCTTAGAGTTCTTAGGGGAGCCCCAGGAAGAGCTTGTACTTAGTTTGATGCCCGTCAATCTGGAGATAGACAAGTGGCGATCACTAGTGATCACTTGAGTCTTGGTGACTTAAGGAGGGAGCGATATCCTTGTGTGGATGCTCCAACGAGGATTAGGGGAGAGTGCCAACTCTTCGATACCTCGGGAAAAATTGGTGTCCTCTTTCCCTACTCTCTTTCTATTCCACAATTTACTTGTAGCATCTACTTTCATACAAGTTTTAATTCCACAATTTACTCTTAAGTTATATGCTTGCATGTTTGTTCTCCATGTTCTAGCTTGCTTCGTCGAGTAGTTGCATTTACTTCTTCTAGGCTAAGGTTGCTCCTTGTTCTAGAAATCGATAGTTATTTTAAGGTTTTATTAGAGCCCTATTCACCCCCTCTAGGGCTATTAGATCCTTTTAGTCATCATTAGTCCTATCACTAATATAACATCAGTGATGGTTTCTGAGCGATCGTCACTAATATGGTGTCTCCTATGGTGATTTCTTACGTAGTGTGGGTGATGTGGAATATTATAACCCATTTGGCAAAACCATTATCCACATCATCAAAACAACTAAGCAAAACCGGTTTAGGCATGGTTTGATCTCAGGAGTTAAGTAGCCCAACAAATACTTTATGGGGTTAAGTAGACATGGATGATACTTTAAGAGACTAAAACAAACTTTTACCTTTATTATTAAATCAGAAATTAAAAGACACATAGCGATTTAAGGAAAAAAAGTGATGATATCAATCAGATGACTGAAAAAATTGTTTGTTTCTGTCAATGCCTTACAGTCATCAGATTTCCATCTAACGGTACTCAGCCTTTCATCTTCTTTCAACCACAACGTGCGTTCTATTTCTTCCTCCACCGTGCCAATGCATGTTGCTCCCCCCACCTCAATATCCTCCTATACTTTTGTCGGTGTCCCCGTTGTCGGAGTCACTCCGTTGCCAGCCGCCATGCTAAGCAATCTATTTTCACACTCCCCCGCCGCTGGCACAACCAATCAATTGTCCTCCGCCAACTATGTCTGGCGGCACACCCACCGCCTCGCATCCCCACTTGCTGCCTGCCTCCTCCATTACGCTGGTCTGCATTCCGGCGACCAATTTCTGAGTTCGGCATCTATATGGAAACATCTCAATCCTAACACCCTCTAGTCCCAAAACCCTAGCATTGACATTGATTCTGTAAGCAATGTCATTTTTAGGTGATTGAAATATAGGAAGCGTGACAGAAAAAATGATCAGGATTTGTTCATATTCCCTTAAAGAAGGATGCATATATGTACGTGGTCCATGCTTTTTTTAAGGAATTCTTAGTTCAGTTAACTGAAATATCTCAAAACCTCAGTCAACAATATCATCTGTGCTCATCCAACCCCCTCTCGTGTATTTTATGCAAATAGCTAGCAACTAATCCTCTCTCTCCCTTGGCTGGTGCGTTCCTCCCTACTGAGTGTCGCTGTTCTGTTCTTCGAAGCTACCACCGGTTGTCGTGCCACCCAGTTTGGGTTAGGGGGGGAGGTTTAGGGCCCATGGTCGTCTGGTGCATGCACCTCAGGCTTAGAGGAAAGGAGGCCTTGGGCGGCGGTTGGACGGTGGAGGTGATGAATGCTAGGATGCGGGTGAGGCTACGAGGGTGACACCAATTGGGGTAGTGGAGGACAGTTATTGGGCAGGCGAAGGTGATGAGGGCATGAAATCGACGGTGTCCCGACAAAGCAGAGTTAGCATGGCGGCAGTAGATCCGACGGTGGTGGATCAGGTGGCAGGAGTCAGTGCCAGAGACTAGGAAGAGGAGGGAGGTGCACGGGAGACCTCTTCACCTCTTTGGAGAAGATGAACTAGAGACATGGCAAGGAGGAAGAAGAAACGGATCAGGGTGAAGGAAGATGAAGAACAGAGGAAGAAAACAATCTCTGGTCCACTTGATTTGTATCCAACAGCTCAATCAATTTTCAGTCAACTAAGGAGGAGGAGACCCTTTTTATCGTGGCTCCTATTCCTCGTGTGCTTGATTTCTCAGTTTTTATCAGGCGACGTTCTTCCACACCACCGATGAGGTTTAGAGTTTTGGGGTTTTAGGGGTTGGAGAGTTCCATGGATGCGAGTCTTAGAAGAGATATGGGGGAGGCAAGCCGGCCCGCGTGGAGAAGGTGGGCGCGCGGGCGGAGTAGCAAGGCAGTGGGATGTCAATGGCCACGGGCCAGGCGACAAACAATCTATGGCGAGTGTTAGGACGGGGGAGCTCTAACATGGAGAGGTTAGCACTGCTGGGGCTACGAGAGCAGATTTAGATGCAGTGACGCCATCAGAGATTGTTGGACTTAATCCTTGTCGTGGGCCTCGGGGACTCGATTGAAGTCTAGAGTCCTTGTCGTAAATTCCAAGGTTCAATCGTGCGGTATGCATGGGAGTAGTTAGAGTTTGAGTCGGAGTCGGATCGTGGGCTGGCACGATTCATGTTAAGATTCGGAGTTAGCAGGTCACTATAAATATGAGTTGTAATCTCTAATTTTTTTGTAAGCAAGACACAGAGTCGTGCAAGTTGAAAAAGTTGAATAGAATAGAAAATTCCTCCAGAGAGCCTCACTTTTTGTTCTTGTTCTCGCCGAGTAGTACACGACTCAGGAGTTGCTGGGCATTGCTGGTCGATCGGCGTGATCGAGAGCAGTACATACACGGCACATTGCTGGTCTGGTCGTGGTCGAGCACGTACGACTGGTCGCGGAAGCCTGGTCACTTGCATTGTCGTGAATTCGAAGTGGTCACACTCGTGATCCAGTGGTCGGTCCCAACATCTGGTATCAGAGCTGGTAGGGCGCAACACTAACTGTTGAAGATTTCGATCATTCCTCAGGGCGAGGTGGTGCAGAGAACGGTGGTGGGCCGTTCCTGTACTCGTAGTTGACGGTGACAAACTACACGAGATGGGTGATTCGCATGCAGGCGATGATGGAAGATCAAGGCGTTTGGGAGGCAGTCGAGCCAACGGTCGGTGCGGCCATCGACGAGAAGAAGGACAAGAAGGTGAGGTCGCATCTCTTCCAAGCTCTCTCGGAGGATCTCCTGATGCAGGTGGCAAGGAAGAAAATAGAAAAGGAGGTCTGGGATTGTCTCAAGACAAGGTTTGTTGGTGCGGATCGCGTTAAGAATGCACGACTGCAGACGTTGAAGAGCGATTTCAATGCTATGTGCATGCAGGAGGGAGAGAGCCTGGACCAGTATGCTAGAAGGCTCAACAGCATGTTTGTCAGGTATGCAAATCTAAGGAAGACGCTCGATGACACTGCATTGATCAAAAAGCTGTTCGACACTATGCCGATCGATTCCTGAGTGTGATTGCCGGGATCGAGCAGTTCTACGACCTCGATAAGATGTCGTTCGAGGAAGCCTTGGGGCAGCTTAAGGCATTTGAAGAATGGGCTCACCCGCGTGCATCTGGTGGCAATAGCATCGATGACAGCCAGCTCCTGTTCACTCAGGCCGAGTGGCAAGCGCGGTAGAAGAAGGACAGTGGCAACTCCTCATCAAGCAACAAGGGCAAATCCCACCTTGCTGCATATAGCAGCAACCGCGACCTGGGTGGTCATGGACGCGGCAGAGGCTGTGGCAGAGGTGGTCGCGGTGGGATATCACGCAATGATGAGGAGAGTGGCTCGGGCAGCGGTCGCCGCAACAAGAGTCACATCAAGTGCTACAAGATGGGGCACTACGCGAACAAGTGCAAGACACCAAAGAAGAAGGAGGAAGAGAAAGGCGAGACACATCTCACTCGTGCTGATGACACCGAGTCAGCCCTGCTACTCGTGGTGTCAAAAGAGCCAGCACAAAAATAGCAGCACCAGCGGGGAGCCGTGCTGCTAAATGAGGAGAAGTTGAAGCTAGAACTGTAGGACACAACGGAGGGAGGCTCCAGCTCTAAGGTTTGGTACCTGGACAATGGGGCCAATAATCACATGACCATGTGACAAAGGGAAGTTCAGAGAGCTGGACGAAGGTGTCACTGGCAAGGTGAAGTTCGGGGATGGCTCCACGGTGCAGCTCATGGGCATAGGTTCTGTCGTGTTCGGCTGCAAGAACGGTGACCGATGGCTATTGCAGGAGGTCTACTACCTTCTAAGACTGTGTAACAATATCATCAGCCTTGGACAAATTACCGAAGTTGGAAACAAGGTGATCATGGATGTTGAACATCTACATGTGTATGATAATAGTCCTGCATGGTTGCTGATGAAAGTGAGGCGAACTCCAAATCGCCTCTACAAGATCGAGCTGCATCAAGCAACACCGGTGTGTCTCTTAGCGAGTCTTCAAGACCTGGCGTGGCTTTGGCGTGCGAGATTTGGACATGTCAACTTCGCAGCTATGAAGCTACTTGTTAACCAGGAGATGGCGGCGGGCGTGCCGCCGATCACACACCCGAATGATGAGTTATGTCATGGGTGTTTGCTGGCAAAGCAGACGAGGTAGCCGTTCCTGGCAGTGGCAAATTTTAGGGTGGAGAAGCCACTGGAGCTGCTACATGCTGACCTATGCGGGCCAATCTCACATTCGACTCTCGTCGGTAACAGTTACTTTATGTTAATTGTTGATGATTACTCACGGTTGATGTGGGTGTTTGTGATCAAGTCGAAGGACCAAGCCTGCTCCGTGTTCAGAAAGTTCAAGTTGCAGGCTGAGAACACGAGCGGGCAACGCATCAAGACGTTGAGGAATGATTGCGGCGGGGAATTTCTCTCTGTTGAGTTCACCTAGTTATGCGAGGAGGCTGGGATCAAATGGCACCTCACCGTGCCATACACGCCACATTAAAATGGTGTGGCGGAGTGGAGGAATAGGACCGTGATGGCGATGGCAAGGTCCCTCCTCAAGAGCATGAACGTGCCTGGAAGGTTTTGGGGGGAGGCGGTGCCGCACGCGGTGTATCTGCTGAACCGCTTGCCGACGAAGGCACTAGACGAATGCATCCCATTCGAGGCTTGGAACGGAAGGAAGTTGCATTTGGCGCACCTTCATGTGTTCGGCTGCACTGCACACGCGAAGGTGACAGCGCCACTTTTGAAAAAGCTCAATGACCGAAGCCAACCAATGGTGTATCTTGGCGTCAAGGACGGCTGCAAGATGTATCATCTCTTTGATCCAAGGCGCGGGAGAATTCATGTAAGTCGTGATGTTAAATTCAATGAAAGCATGGAGTGGAGTTGGTGTACAAGTACAGGCGGCGGGGAGCCATCTAATTTCGATGTAGAGGAGGCGATTAGCACTGAGCTGGCGGTGGGTGGCTCTATGCCATTCACGGGTGGTCCGGCAAGTCTGCCTGTACGCACGGCACATGGTGATCTAGCTCCTTTATCGACTCCACTGGTCAACGAGGTGACGCCGAAAGGGCCATCAACCAGGGCACGCGCTGCGGCACACACGGCAACTGTCTCTCCAACAACCCCCACCAATCTAGTGGTGCTGCCGGCAGCTGAATTGCTGGTGGATGATCGAGCCACACCGCTATCGAGTGGGAGCAGCAACACAGATGAAGGGCCTATTCGATACAGGCACATTGACGACATCATGAGAGATGCTCCAAGGGTGGATCTCAATAAATACTTGGAAGCAGAGGTCATGCTTGTGGAGATGGAGGTGCCATCCTCCTATCGCGAGGCTGCTGGACAGCATGTCTGGGAGGACACCATGGCCAAGGAGATCAAGTCCATAAAGAAGAATGACACATGGACTCTCACGGCGTTGCCAGCTGGTCACAAGCTAATTGTGCTCAAATGGGTCTACAAACTGAAAAAGAACTCAGATGGAGATGTGATCAAGCACAAGGCAAGGCTGGTCGTGAAGGGATATGTGCAGCAGCAAGGAATCAATTTCGAAGAAGTGTTTGCATTAGTGGCTAGGCTGGACACCATGCGCATCATCCTTGCTGTTGCAGCCAACCGAGGTTGGCAAGTTCATCATCTGGATGTCAAATTAGCATTCTTAAATGGTGAACTCGAAGAAGAAGTATATGTGGTCCAACCAGAGGGTTTTGTTGTAAAGAACAAAGAGCATCTTGTGCTCAAACTCAACAAGGCGCTGTATGGACTCCGACAAGCGCCACGGGCCAGGAATATCCAACTTGATAGAAGCTTAAAGCAACTTGGATTTGTGAAGTGTGCTCAAGATCACACCGTATACACAAGAGGAACAGGCCGGCATGGAGTTATTGTTGGAGTATATGTTTGTGATCTCATTGTGACAGGAGAAAGTCCAGAGGAGATCATGGGATTCAAGCAGCAGATGATGAGTGAGTTCAAGATGACCAATCTTAGATTGCTCAATTACTATCTCGGGATTGAGGTAGCGCAAGAAGATGGGCGAATTACAATCAAGCAAATAGCATATGCGAAGAAGGTCCTTGGTCAATTCGGTATGCTGGATTGCAATCCCACAAATTCCCCATAGAACAAAAGACGCAGCTGCATAAGGATTCAGATGGACAACTAGTTGATGCAACTGAGTATCTTTGCATCATTGGTTGCCTGAGGTATTTACTCCATACAAGACCTGATCTTTCTTTTGCTGTTGAGGTGCCAAGCAGATTCATGGAGATGCCCACGGTGATGCATTACAAGGCAGTAAAGCAGATTCTTCGGTATTTGAAGGGCACCATTCATTATGGTCTTGTGTATACCAGAGGAGGAATAGAAGAAGAAATCACCGGGTACACAGATAGTGACCTGGTCAGTGACATGGATGACAGAAAGAGTACTGGAGGTATGGCTTTCTATATTAATGATAGCCTGGTGTCATGGAACTCACAGAAGCAAAAAACAGTGGCTTTGTCTTCCTGCGAGGCTGAGTTTATGGCGGCAACGGCGACGGCATGCCAAGCACTGTGGCTTAGAAGTTTGTTGGGGGAGCTGACAGGAGAAGAGCCGAAAGGAGTCAAATTGTTTGTTGACAACAAATCAGCGATTGTTTTGATGAAGAATCCAGTGTTTCATGGTCGTAGTAAACATATTGACACCAAGTTTCATTTCATTTGTGAGTGCGTTGAAGCAGGCCAGGTTGAGGTGGACTTCATCTGCACGGAAGAGCAGCGAGCCGACACTCTAACGAAGGCATTGCCGATGGTGAAGCTAGTGGTCATGCGACACTTATTGAGAGTTCGTGATCTTGACCCACGACAAGATTAGGGGGGAGTATGTTGGACTTAATCCTTGTCGTGGGCCTCGGGGACTCGATTGAAGTCTAGAGTCCTGTTCATAACTTGCAAGGTTCGATCGTGCGGTATGCATGGAAGTAGTTAGAGTTCAAGTCGGAGTCGGATCATGGGATGGCACGATTCATGTTAGGATTCGGAGTTAGCAGGTCGCTATAAATATGAGTTGTAATCTCTAATTTTTTTTAAGCAAGACACAGAGTCGTGCAAGTTGAGAAAAGTTGAATAGAATAGAAAATTCCTCTAGAGAGCCTCACGTTTTGATCTTGTTCTTGCCGAGTAGTACGCGACTCAGGAGTTGCTGGGCGTTGCTGGTCGATCGGCGTGATCGAGAGCAGTACATACACGGCACATTACCGGACTGGTCGTGGTCGAGCACGTACGACTAGTCGCTGAAGCCTAATCACTTGCGTTATTATGAATTCGGAGTGGTCGCACTCGTGATCTAGTGATCAGACCCAACAGAGATGAGTGCAAGGAGGGCAGGAGGCAGGGGCTAGAGCATAGTGAAACGAGCTATGTACTGCAGCAATCAAGAGATTGAAGAAACAACACCAGTCGTCCGATGAAGATTGAATGGATGCGGACGTCGCCTGATCGAAACGTTATTTTCAGATGGCTGTAAACTCGAGGGGGTACGTGGTCCATGCTAGTACATTGCAACTGCATGTGCTGGAGTTGAGGTATCCATATCCAAGAGGGTACGTGGTCCATGCTAGTACATCACAACTGTACGTAGATCACATAGGAGTAGTACGTAATTCCATTCACCTGAAGCGGTTTAATTTCCCTCTCAGCTTGTACGCGATGTATGTTCACTTTTAAAACAAGCAAGCGATAATAATTTTATTCATTGTTTATATATCTTGCTAACAACATATATACTAATGGCCGGCATGATTCACAATCATGAATATATAAGTGCACTCAAAAGAAAAGAAGAGGGAAATATATGGATGAACACGTCGAGGTCACGAGATGCATACATATGGGCTCGTGTTGATGTTTCCGTTAATTACTTGGTGTTGCCAAAGGTAAATCCTGATCCCTTGAGTGCCTCCTCTACGATGCCGTCCAGCCTCGCTGCCATCTCCGGCGTCATGTGGTTTCTCCAGTCCCCCGGCACCCCCTTCCTGAAGAAATGCTTGTTGTCGATCGTCATCAAGTTCTTGGTCCTATAAGCTCCGGTCTTGTTCACCGCCAGTCTCCTCTGCTTGTCCAGGCTGCACAGCTCAATGATGGCGCGCACCACGCCGGCCTCCTCCTCCGCTGCCGAGAACGGGCACCCCATGAACTCCGCCATCTTCTTCAGGTTGCCTGCCGGGTCCTGCAGCATCTCCTCGTACCTAAGGCACAGCACGTTCCCCGGCCTTCTCTTGCTCGCCTCCCAGTACTCACGGGCGTGTTCCCACTGCGGGCCCAACCCGCAACGGCCTTGGCAGTACTGCTCGAACGCTTCCTCGAACTCGGCAGCAGCTGCTGCTGTCGGATGCTGAGCTGTGCCCTCCTCTGCTGTCGTCTGTACACGGGCTTCGAAATGCCACAAGGAGACCAGCGTGTCCTTGGGGTCCCGGGTGATGTACACGATCCGGCACCCGGAGCCGTCCGCCGTGGCGCGTTTCGGGAGGAGGGAGTAGGGCAAGTGCGTCCCGAGGAGACGCGGCGCGGCCGGCGCCGTATCGTCGTCGTCTAAGAACTTCAGATTGTCGATGAACTTGACGCAGTCGTGGGAGATGTTGGAGAGGAGCGGGTGGCCGCCGTCGAACGGCGAGTGCACGGACCTGCGCGCGGTGGCGAAACCGAGGGCCTTGAGCCAGGTGGTGCCGGTCTTGGGGAAGCTCGCGAAGAGGATGTCTGTGCCGAGCTTGTTGAAGGAGGCGTGGACTTTCGGGAGGATCATCAGGGCGCCCTCAGGGTACCAGAACCCGCGGTACAGACGGAGGGAAGGAAACACCGGGCAAGGTGGCCCTTGGGGAAGAGAGGCGACGATCTCGGCGAAGTTGTCCGGGAAGACGTCGTTGGTCATGGGGGACTCATCACCCTCGCCCAACGTCATGGCTTCACCTTTCCCTCCTCCTTTGCAGGCCGTCGCCATGCTACGCTATGGAAAGATAGCTAGAAATATGTTTTGGAACGAAAAGAGGAAGCTTGCTCTCTTATATGGTAGTCACATCGCCAATCCACCAAAAAGTCACCAGTCACATTGTTAAAAGAAAAAAAGATTGCCACTCAAGTAGGTTGTGTTTCAATGGCGTCATCAGTTTGGGTATGGGAAAGGTTATGTTTGAGTCTGATTCGTCCATCTGGTTAATGCTTTGAAGAGTAATCAGCTAGATTTTAGCGGCGATGGGCTTACTTATCAGATAAGCATAGAGTTTATGCATCTCGTTGTCTCGATTTTTCTTTTTGTCGTAGAGAGTGTAACAGAGTAGCACATGAGTGTCCTCAGTATGGTGCTGCTGCTGATCAGGATACCCGCTTATGGGCAGATTCTGTTCCAGCTTTTGTTATGAGTCAGGTGGCCACCAATTTAGCTGTGCACCAAGTCTAATGGAATATATATTTCGATAAAAAATATCAACCAATGATCCGAAACTAACGCGAAACGTCCATTTCGAAAATAAAGCTATCGACCAAGATCAAATGGACGAAATAAGTTTTGGCCAGGTGTGAATTTTATAGCAAATCAAATCGGTAAAATATACCAAAAACTCCCTTTTATGTTCTTCCTTTTTTTATTAAGGGCTTTATGTTCTTTCTTTTTTCCTTTTCTCCTACCTCCCCCTCTTTTGTACTCTTCTTTGTAAAACTCCTTTTTTTTTCATATATCAGCAGGCGTACGGTTACCCTTCCTGTTTTCTCAAAAATAAAAGCAAATTTCACAAAAACGTCCGGTTTAGAAGCTAACACCAGTTTTTATTTGCTCTTTCACATAACACAAGGTACATGACATTTCTAACACAAAACACCAGATTTTAACCTCTATAACGACATGCATCTAGATGAGGTGACATTCATGTATGTCGGACCCACTTGATAGTGAAACATATACTCCATATCCAGTGACACATGAGTAGATAAAGTCGCACTAAAAAAAGACAGACATGTGAAAGGAGGATACAACAGTCATGACCCGGGAAGTAGACAGAGTGATTCACTGATAGGCGGGTCCGACTTACGTGGCTACCACCTCATTTGCTCGTGTTTTATTGTTGGTGTTAAAACCTAGTGTTTTGTGTTATATCGTACCTATCATGCACTTGGTATCTTGTGAAAGAAAAAAATAATATTTTGTGTTATTTATGTTTCTAGATTTAGTGTTTTGTAAAATTTGCTAAAAAGATACAGCAAAAACTATGTAATCAAAGGTGTCCAATTTTGATGTCGTCCACAGATTCGAAGGTAAGATCAAAAGTCCAATTTGAAAATAAAGCCATCAACCGGTATCAAATGGAGGACATCATCTTCATTTGACTTCAATCAAGCTGTGTATGTACGAGAATTATTTTGCAATACGGTAATCATTTTGGCTTAATTATGTAGTTGTGCTTCAGAGCGGACAAAAGTAGCAACGGAGAAAAAGACTCCACGTCACCTCAATGGGCCCACTGTTGGTCGCGTGGCGATTTCAATCCCAATCGTGCTTCAATGTGCACACCAACCGATCATAAAGGCGGGTCGAGGCCAGTTGTATTAGGATGTCCCCACGTTGTGTTAACAAGATATACATGAGCCACCAACATGAGTGTGTTTGGGTCATATGGTCCAGTCTAGCATGCGGAATACTTGCGTCTCTCAGTCAAGTTAAAGTTATTTTTAACAGGTACTTTAAAAATTTATCATCTATATTACTATCATAATATCCTTTTATACTATTACAGTACTTTTTATTTTTTCTATCTTTAACAGCTACCTTATTTTTTACCTTCTACTACTCTTCTCCTCCCTTCAGATCCACAGTCAACCTCTATAAATAGTATTGCGGTTGCTACAGTATTTTAGCAAATTTGGAGTACCAAATCCTCTCTTCTCAACACTGTAGCACTGCATACGGCATATGTTGGAGAGCAAATTTGAGTGCTACAGTGTTTTTCGAGGTACTGTAATAATAGAAACCTCCTCTGTTAGAGATAGACTAAGGGTACATTTGAGTGTTCGTATGAAGGCAGGTTCATCGGATATAGGTAGTCGTCTAGCTAATGATATTATTAATATATAATTAGTGTGTATTAAGTGGTACTATTACTTTTAGAAGTAGTAAGGATTAATAGGATAAACTATGAGCTATTAGAGGATCATGGTAACACTCATACGAGTAACAAAACGGTATCTCTTTTTCTTTTTTTTTAGGCACGAAACAGTATCTCTTCTGAGCTAGGCTAAAATCAAGCAATCAAAATGCCAGTAGCGTGCATTTTGGCCTAACTGAAATGAGCCTCCTCACTGATAAGAACCAGGCTAGAGGTAGGAGAGCAACAAACAGACCCATTATACCTGCTTAATAAAAAGGGGGTTCTATTTTTAAGTCAGAGTGGCTCTAGTAACCCGTTCTAAGTAGTAGTAGGTCCTCGATTTGGGCCATTTCACGGAAAGTATATATATCGTGCGCGGTATAAGGAAAGTGTTGCTGAAGTATCTAGATCTCTAGTCAAGTGATAAGTATTTTAATGATGATGATAGTCGTATTATTGTGATTAATAATTTATTTTAAAGGAAATTAAAAATATAGTTCGTAATGATAATTAGGTATGTTTGGTATCTAAAATGATTATATGGACGATCAAAAGACATGTGTGTCAAGATTAAGGATCTTATAGTTATAAGTATCACAAAGGAGATAAAAGATATTTAGAATAGTATAGGTCTATTTTCTTAATCTTTTAACCGTACTATAAAGAGAAGCTAAGAGTAGTATATTTATCTAGTGAGTCTAAACTTAATTTGATACACACTTATAAAATTCTAGCACTAGTTAGCTCAGAGAAGTCATGGTTGAAATGTCAAGAAGCTGGAGCTCAAAAAAGTTTGAATTGGACGAGCTCAGAGTCTTTTTAGTTCATCGGATGATCCGATCTTGTGAAGATTGTTCTCATCAGATCATGTTTGGTTATCAAGTCAGAAAATACATTTCATATACAGGATGGTCCGGTGATTAAAGTTGTAGAATCACTGGATGCTTTTCTGGGTGACACGTATCCAAAAATATCAAAAGTTTTACACCAGTTGGTCTAGTGTTAGTTTGTTTAGAGCACCGGACTAATTTCAACAGAAGTGGAATTGTCCAGGAAAAATTGAGTTTAACTCACTGAATTATCCGTTGATGCAATGATGAAATTATCGGACTATTTATTCCAGAGGCGATCCCATGTGATGAAATATGAGTTTATGTTTACCGAATGGTCCGGTGATCATGATGTGTACACCGGACTCTCATCACGAGAGCAATATTTCCAGAGAGGGTGGTTTCAGATGGTGTGAAGAAGTTCTACTCACCAGATAGTCTAGTGATACTATGCCAGAATAGCACATTAGTGACTGGTGATAATCGTCATTAGTGACAGTTACAGCACACGTCACTCTTATTGTGTCACTAATGACAAAATATTAGTGACGGATTGGGACCTATCACTAATCACAATCACCAGTGACGGGTCATAATTGAGAACCATTATTAAAATATGTCTCATAGGACCTGAGCAGGCCTGTTGCCCGTCACTATGACCGTCATTAGTGACGGGTGTATACACCACCCATCACTAATTATCGATCCCCAGTAGCGGGTAGCTTTTCAACCTGTCTCTGGGACTTGGTCATTAGTGACAGGTGTTAACTACAAACCGTCACTACTGACCAAATCATCAGTGATGGATTGTTACCACCCGTCATTGGTTACTAAGTCATTAGTGATGGGTAGATTTCCAACCTATCTCTAGGACTCTGTCATTAGTGACGGGTGTATTTAGCACCCGTCACTAATTATCTAGAACCAGTGACAGGTAACTACAACCTATCACTGGTGACTGATTCATCAACAACAAGATGTTATGAGTCATTAGTGACGGGTATCTTTTCAACTCTGTCTCTAATGATTGAGTTCCAGAGACGGGCTGGAAAGCTTCCTATCACTGGGACTCGGTCATCAGTGACGGGTGAATTTACCACTCGTCACTAATATTCTCATCCCCTGAAGGGATTTACCTTTTTCATAGCTGCATACTGAAGCAATGTCAGGATTTGGCAACCATCTTCTCTTGCAAATAAGACACATCCAGATACATTCATGCTATAATCACCATTCATTTCAAGATATATACCCACATTGTAGGGACCAAGTCACGAGATATGCAACCACAAATTACATAATCAAAAGTCCTCAAAATGTACAACGGCGCAAGTCCACATCAAGAGCTTGAATTACATAAGTCGAAAGTGTAACCTCGAATTACATAAGTCGAAAGAGCAACCACAAATTACATCAAGATAGTTACAAATTACTTAAGTCGAAAGTGCAACCACAAATTACATAAGTCAGAGCCCTACATCCCTACAATAGAACTCACCTTTCGAAGATACGACTTCAGTCATTAAGAATGAGGCGATCCGTGCTTGAATGTTGGAGAGTGCAGACTCCTCGATGTTACCATCTGGTAAACTGAATTCCTGCTGAATGAAAGTAGTTATGGAAAAAGTATGCAATTAGCATGACCAAAATCATTTTGTCATCGAATATTTGTAATGAATAAAAGCAGCTATGAAAATACTATGCAATTATCTTACATCTGGGGATTTCATATCCTTTGTTGCCATGAATAGCAGCATGTGACACGGAACGTAGAATCCACAAGAGTTGCCCAGTGGTTGTTGGTGACATTGGAGAGGGAAAAACTATCATTTCAAAAGGAAAAATATAGTAGTAAAGTATTAGAAAATATGTCTGCTGACACTTACCATGAAGACAGCCTTATGTGTCAGTGTGCGGGGCTTCTTTCACCTTTTGAGCAACTATCTCAGTTTCTCTAGATTTGAAGGTGATTTCTCCACTATCTGACATCGTACCCCTCGCGCGCATATACGATTGCGATCGTCTCAGGAATTGCAATCGAGGATTCTTGCGGCATTCGTTGGCTAACTTTGCATTCGCCGCCTGCCATTTATCCCTTTTCCCCACGTACCCGCTTGTGCCTAGGTTGTGATTCTACTTGTTCTTTGCTCGAAGCTACTTCTTTGCTAAACTCTCCGTTTGGAACTTCTTAGAGCTCTTCAACGCCACAAAAGCTTCCCAATCCTTTCTTTTAATATATGGGTACTTGCGGAAGGGCTCCAACTCTTTTTTCATATACTCGTTCACAAGCTTGCTTTTGTGGCTTCTCTAAAGTTTGGCGATCATTTTCATAGCAGTCCTGCAAGCCTTCGCCTTCATGTTCTCCGGGAACTCCAGAAACGTATTGACACCATCATTGAACAAGACGTTCTTTTTATCCACAGTGAGGTCATCGAACTTTCGAAGGGTCAATGACACCCTCTCCCAAGCATTAAGGCCTATGAGCTTCCGCAACATTTGCAGGGCCTTCTTCTCTGTAAGCACACCGTCATCATCGATTTCCATGACGGTAATCTTTTCAGTCGACCACTTTGTTTGTACCCTTGCCTTTCGTACTGTTGCTCCACTAGGACCTAGTTGCGCAGATGCTAGGGGCTTGTGGTTCATCAAAGGATCCCGATGACTAGTTGGCAGACATCTAGTAGATACGAATATGTAGATATAATTGTATAAGTCTTAGTAACAATATTCACTTTTATACGAATTTATGAAAATATGATGTATTTATTATCTAAAGCGAAGGATACTACTAATTTTAAATAGGCAAAGATAGGTGATAATCTCATTCGAGGATATGTGGCCCGAGTAGGTTTCCATGTTCTTGTATGGTTCTAAAGAAAATATCGGTAACACCTCCCTACTGTTATCCAAATACACGTCTCGACAACGAGCCGAGAGGGTGTGTATCTGGAGAACAATAGTGAGACGCCACCAAAATTCTCTCTAGAATCATACAAGAGCCCAGAAACCTACTACTTGAGCCACATATCCTCAAACTGTCCAAAGTACGTGAACATTTCGGCAGCATCTTTTTATAAATATGACGAGTTGCCAAGTCATATTTATAATCAAACACTCCAAACAGGAGACAACATAATAGGTTACACAACCTAAATTCATTTTTGGGATTATCTTACAGATTTAATTTTAACCATCATAAACTTGTTGTGCAATATGCATACATTAGTGACAAGAATATACAGTAACAGATAAACAAGAATAAGGATTAATGTGTGCTGCAGGACTGAACATAAGCAAGAATAAAAGTAGGTAAACATGGAAATTACATATGCCAAACATATGAACATCAAGAACATGTTTATGTTATCAAGTTTTACTCTCATAAAGCGGGTTACGACTGATGTCGCTATCCAAATGCCAAATTGGCTATCTCATATCATTGGTATGTGTGACTATGCACTCTTAATTCTCAGATCATTCCTAAGAACAACATGCACTACAACCTCCATATTTATGCATATTGAAAAGTAAAAAATCTACATGGTTGTGCTAAACTGCTAACCATTTATTCACATACCCTTTATCTCCTATATTACTGTAAATACTACATAGAAATCGCAACTCAAGGGTCAACATTAGGAACACGTAGAGTTTAAGTATTCAATAGTAAGTGGTAAATGGGTAAGATAGCAGCGCGCCTAATTCATCTGTGTTAAATTGCTAAGTTCATATTGTCCCACCTAAGTAGACTATGCTGTCACACACAACCTCACTTAGCCGCTGTCATCATCGAGTAATATAATCTGACATACCATTTGCATTCACCCCCGGCACATAAAATATGGCAGAATGCACAGAAATAACTCACAATGATAGATGAGGATGATGGTTGTAGGCGTCAGTGAGGAGGGGACGGCGGAAGGCCTACCTTGACGGATGAGGACGATGGTGGCGCAGAGCACGGTGGCATGGGCTCCTCAGTGTCGGGGTGCTCATCGGGGAGGAGGCGACGATGGTGTGGGCTCCTCATCGTTGGGGTCGTTGAGAATGAAGGCGCAGGGGAAGATGGCGTCGGGGAGGGGGATGGGGACGGTAGGAAGACGGCGACAGCCTCGGGGACGACCGAGAGAAGGAGGCGAGGAGGAATGGGTGGCAGGTGCGGTGAGACTTAGGTAAAATTGGAGGCTAGGGTTCCCACACCCATTATTTATAAACATATCATTAGTAACAGGTAAATTTACCACCCGTCACTAATAATCGGGTCACAGTGACGGTGGATTTACCACCCAGTCACTGGAACTTGGTAATTAGTGACGGGTGGTAAATTCACCCATCACTAATTAGCTCTTTAGTGACGTGTGACGTTATCACCCATCACTAATGTGATCATCTCTCTATTTACATGCATACTGCTGCATCCTGAAGCAAAGTCTATGGCGAAAGATCCTAGCTAATTTCTAATAGGCAAAGATAGGTCCTAATCATATTCGAGGATATGTGGCACAAGTAGGTTTCCATGCTCTTGTATGGTTCTAGAGAAAATTTCGGCATCACCTCCTCGTTGTTCTCCAAATACACGTCTTGACAACGAGCCGAGAGGGTGTGTATCCAGAGAACAACAGGGAGACACCATTGAAATTCTCTCTAGAACCACACAAGAGCACAGAAACCTACTACTCGGGCCACATATCCTCGAACTGTCCAAAGTATGTGGACAATCTGGGACCATCTTCTTATAAATATCACGAGTTGCCAAGTCATATTTATAATCAAACACTCCCAAATGGGAGACGTAGGTTACACATGTATACTAATTAAGAGGGACAATCCACATATATCAAGATCTGGGAGAAGGAGCAAAATTATTAATTCCAACTCAAACCCTAGAATCCAGTATGCATATATGAGCAAGAGGAAGAGAGGGAGGAGGAAAACCTTCAAAGGCCAGGGATAGACACTAACTTCAAATCACTGGTATTTGATTTGGCCTCAACAGAATCGCCAAGAAAATTGCCCCTTTGCCGAGCAGCCGTGGCGGAGAGACACTATCTGGTCATGCCACTTGGTGAATAAAATAATAGTAAACATCACTTAATAGTGATGGGTTATAAGGACACTCATCACTAATGAGTGAGCTATTAGTGACTGATCTCATAACAACCTATCACTAATGAGTGGCCCTAGCAGGGAGCTGCCAAGGATACATTTAGTGATAGGTTATCAGGACACCCGTCAATAATGACTTAACATTTGTGACGGGTTGTAAGGATACCCATCACTAATTATTTGACATTAATGATGGGTGATAAGGATACCCGTCACTAATGACATATTAGTGATAGGTGAAAACTAAGGCGTAGCGCAGGGGGTATTCTCCTGAAATGCATCTCCCGGGCAGAAGGCGGCGAGCTTCTCGCTGAGATCCACGAGGGCGAGTGCGGTGGCCATGCATCGTTCTGCACACTGGTCGGGAAGGCCTTCCGACAAGGTTTCTACTGGCCTACAGCCCTCCAGGATGCTTCCGAGCTGATTCGGCGCTGCAGAGCGTGCCAGTTCCATGCAAAGTAGATTCACCAGCCAGCTCAGGCTCTTCACACCATCCCCCTGTCATGGCCTTTTGCGGTCTGGGGGCTGGACATTTTGGGTCCATTCCCCCGAGCAATCGGGGGCTATGAGTACCTCTACGTCGTCATCGACAAATTCACCAAGTGGCCGGAGGCGGTCCCAGTCACCAAGGTGACCAAGAACACAGCGCTCCAGTTCATCCGCGGCATCACCAATCGCTTTGGTGTCCCAAACCGGATCATCACCGACAACGGCACCCAGTTCACAAGTGCCCTGTTCCGGGACTACTACGAAGACCTCGGCATCAAGCTCTGCTTCGCCTCTGTCACTCACCCTCGGAGCAACAGGCAGGTCGAGCGCGCCAACGCGGAGATACTGAAAGGGCTCAAAACCCGGACCTATAACGTGCTCGCAAAGCACGGGAAGGGATGGGTGGACGAGTTACCCGCCGTGTTATGAGCCAACCGGACCACGCCAAGCCGCGCTACCGGGGAGACTCCTTTCTTCCTCGTGTATGGCGCTGAGGCGGTCCTCCCCTCCGAGCTCACTCTAGGCTCCCCTTGGGTGCATGCATACTCTGAGGGTGAGCAGGAGCAGCAGAGGCGCGACGACGTCGACTACCTGGAAGAGCGCCGGTGGCCCGCCGTCGTCCGAGCAGCCCGCTACCAGCAAAGCCTACGGCGCTACCACCAGCGTCACGTTCAGGCACGGTCTTTTGAGGTGGGAGATCTAGTTCTCCGACGCGTCTAGTCGCGCGAAGGAAAGAATAAGCTGTCCCCTATGTGGGAAGGTCCCTTCACCGTGATCGGGGTCCCGTGAGAAGATTCTTTCAGGTTGGCAGCAGAAGATGGGCAGCCGCTTCCCAACCCGTGGAACATCGAGCACCTGCGCAAGTTCTACCCGTAGATGGCCATGCTCGCGGCTCAGGTCAACCAGGCCGGGGGCTTCCGCCCCGCCCAAGTTGACCGGGGGCTACCACTAACTGGGTAAGTCACACAACCTTGTAAAAAATTGTCAATTCAGTATGAATATTAATGTGCAATCGTGTGTCAATTTCGTTTTTCTGGATTCCATATGTTTAATCTGTCTGGTGAGATGCTTGTTTGTGCGAGAAAAGTTCGCTCTCTCATTTTCCCTACTGATAAAAGAATCCCGATCGGTATGCGCGCGGGCAGTTGCCACTAACTTACGTTTGATGTGGTAGGCTGTGGTGTTCGGTGTCGTGGCCGGCTCCCGGGCACTACCGAGTCCCTGGGTGCCCTGGGTAATCCTATCGCTCGAGCTGCTCGAGTAGTCCGGAGCTTAGGCCCCAGGGGTGGGCTGTCGGTGCTCGGTCTGGTCTGTCATACCCGGGTGCCACCGAACCATAGGACCTCTGAGTTATGCCTCTGCTTGCTCTTGTCTACCGGTTTGGGTATTCGAGAGGTCTCGGGTCGAAAACGAGAGCAGTCTATAACAAGTACCGCACTAACAGAGCGCACCAAACAAGGAATTTCTCCATTCTCTTTTAAGTCACAGATCGACAATCAAAGCAAAGGCAGCTCGACCGCGAGGGCCTCGATGCCTAGGTCGTTGCTCGGCCCCAAGGGTTCTCGGGTGGTCCTACCGCTTAAGCATGAGTGGTCGAGATCACCCAACCCCGGGCTCCTCACGCGCCCCTTGAAGCTCGGGCGCCCCGGCTGAGGGAACCAAGTCCCCGGGCACCCCGAGCTCGGAGCGCACGCCCCTCCAGGATCGGTTGGCCGAAAGGCCGACAGCTGTCCGGTGAGTGGTTAAATTTAGACGAATTTACGTTCAATAATATTTTGTTCCTGAGTCGTCCTCGGGGGCCCTCGTATTCTAATCTGCCCGGTGAGATGGTCTCCTCGCGCACAAAACCCTACCGTGTGTCCACTTTTTCCCTAGAACGACAGAGCGATCCGTAGAAAGGTGTACCGTACGTGCGGTAATGTTCAATCGAAGTCTTTCATGGTGGTCGTGGTGTTCGGTCCGCTTTTAAGGGCTCCGAGCACTACCGAGTCCCTGGGCGCCGTGGGTAATCCTATCGCTCGAGCCGCTCGAGTAGTCCGGAGCCTAGGTCTCAGGGGCGGGCTATCGGTGCTCGGTCCGGTCCGTCCTAAGCCCAGGCACCACCGAACCATGGGGACTCTTGGTCGCATTCCCGCCCGCGCGTGTCTCCGGTCTGCTGACTGAGTGGTCGCAAGGTGGAAAAGTATTCACCGGTCATGGCGTGCTCCGTGCTGGATCGATCTATCTCCCGAGCAAGGAAGTTCGTGTCCTTGTCTTTTGACTTAGCCGATGCGGACTCGCGAGGGCTCGGGGGCTAAACGCACCGAGAAGGACGATCGGGACGACTTCATTTTTGGGGAAGGAAAAGTCGGGATCAGTCCGACTAAGTACTCCTCGGGGCGCCAAGGGAAAACATCAGAAACAACATCAAACACTCAGGAGAATACTGGAGTTGCGAACCCAAAGAAAGGCGTCCATTATATTCAAAAGAATGATAGCTGTTCTGAGGGATCACTCCCGTATTTACATCAAGACAAAACTAAAAGAAGAAGAAACAACTACAAAAATCCTAGTCGGAGTCGGAGTCGGAACCGTCACGGCCACTCCCGGGGGCTGGCGGCGGCGGCACTTCCCGCTTGAAGCCGGCTGCCACCTCGGCAGTGGTGCTCCGAACCGCTTCCCGGGCAGCCTCTTCCTTGGCTTCGACCACTCCTTCCCGAGCTGGCTCCAGCGGGAAGTTCGAGTCTCTCCTCCGGTAGCAGGCCAACACGTGATCGGCCACCGCTTGGGCCAAGCCGCGCCCTTCCCAGGCGGTAAGTTCCTGGACGGCCCATGGCAGCGCCTCGAGGCGCTCGCAGACCTGCTGGAATCCCAGGACGAATCGGCCGGGACCGTCGCCCTTTGTCTCCACGACGAGTCGCCCAAGGCCGGCCCTCACCATGGACCGCCGCATCTGCCGGAGTGTGTCCTCCAACATATGTTGTAGGCTGGCCCGCGCGACAAAGGCAGCCTCGAGCTGCTCCTTCGCGACCCGCAGCTGTTCCTCGAGCCCCTGGCCCCCGACCGTGCCAGAAGAGCTGGCGTCGGGTGCATGGCCGGCGGCCAGCTTCACCTGCCCCGCCAGCTCGGACAGGGCCCGCTCGCGGGCTGTCAGCTCTGCCTCATGCTTGGCGATCTGCTCCTCCCTGGCTGCAGCGGCCGCCGCTGCCTCGGCAGCCTCCGACTCCTAGCAGGTCAGCAAATCCTCTCGGGCACCCAAGTCAGCCGCCGTGATTTCGGTGTTGACCTCCCAGATGGCGACGTCCTCCTCCCAGCGTCGGAGATCCCCTTCGATGTTCTGGAGCTCCCCTGCCCAACGTTGGAGGTTGGCGCGAGTCTGGTCGGCCTCACCCTCTCGGCGGGTTAGGTCAGCCTGGAGGGCCTCTGCCGCCCTCTCACGGCTCACGACCGCCTCCTCCCACTCCTGTGCTTGCCTCTCCCTGGCAAGGGCCTCGGCAGCCTGCTGCCGCGACGCCTCCTCCAGGCAGGCGGCGTCTTCCAGCTCCCGCGCAACTTCTGCACGGGTGTTCTCCAAAACCTCCCGCTCCCGCGCAACTTCCGCACGGGTGTCCTCCAAAAACTTCCTCTCCCGCGCGGCCTCCGCGCGGGCCTCCTTCATGGCACTTTGTTCCTCCTCGTTGGCGGTGCGCACCGTGACGAGGCGAGATTCGAAGGCGCGCCAAGCAGTCGTAGGCTGTGCCCTCTCCGTGGCCAGCGTGGCGCGCTCCGCCACAAGCTGTGCCACCTCCCCGTCCACCGCCGCGCCCAGCCGCTCGACCGTCACCCGGACACTCTCGATCGCAACCGGGAGGGGGTCGGCAGGCTGGCCGGGCGCCGGTTGGGCGCTGGGTTCCCCACGAGCCTCCTCCGGGGGGTTCGGGGTCCCCGAAGGTTGCAACGCCATCATCCGCCCCGGGCTCGGCACGCCCGGGGTAGGTTCGACCGGCGCCGGGCGCTCGGGCGATGGCTGCGTCCCCGCCTCGGCCGCCGCGTCTGCTGGCCCCGACACAGCCGCCGCTTCTGCCATCCCTACCTCGGCCGCCGCGTCCGCTGGCCCGACACGGCTGCCGCTTCCGCTGTCCCCGCCTCCATCGCCGTGTCTGCTTGCCCTGGCTCCGCCGGTTGGCTTGGCTCGGGTGCTGGCGCCGGCGCCGGCGCTTCTTGAACCTCGGTGGCGCCCGTAGGCAGCCTGCAAGAGAAGGACGAAGATCAAAACCGAAGCTTAGTTCGGGCGAAGCGCGCCCAAGAAAGAATGAAGGACGAAACTTATGCGGTCGTAGTCCCTCGGTACTGCCATTTGGCCGCCGGGATCCTAAACTCCGGCTCGATAGCACCGGCCCGGAGTCCTCCCTCCTCCTCTTCCGCCGGGGGCTCGACGGGGCCGCCGCGCGGTCTTTGGGCACCGGATCGGGCCCCATCCGAACAAGGCATGGTTCCAGAACTGAGAACGCCGCCACTGCCGATGGCGACGGCGGGGACTCCGGCACGGGAATGTAGAGCCGGGGGCGCTTCCCCCGGTCCCCCGGCGCTGCTACCGCTCCACTACCGGCGGTGCCTCCTCCTCCGGAGCGGTGGCTGCTGCCCGCAGCGGCCCCACCACTGGGCTGCGGCTCGCCGCTCGCAGCGCTCGGGCCACCGGTCCGCACCAGACTGCTTGTGGCCCCCTCGCTGGCCGCCTCATCCAACCCAGGGAGCTCGGGGGCCTCGGGGCTTCGGCTCCTCGGCCGGTCGATGAGCCCCTGGGCGTCAAATTTCGGCAGCTTCGCCTGGATCGCCGCGCGCTCAGGGTTGGCGCAGAGCGCTATTTCTCGCCATGGGAGCTCCGCCCGGCTCATGTCCTCCACGCCGGTCACCACCCGGAGCATGCCCCTCAGCTCCGCCGGGCCCAGGTCCCAGCTTGCGCCGATCTGGGTCCGGGTGATGTCTTCAGGCCCGGTGTAGAGCCAGCAGGGCCGGGCCCGCTCCCGCAGGGGCGCCAGGCGGCGGCGCAGGAAGTCCACCACCACCATCACCGAGGTCAGCCCGGTGTCACGCAGGAACCTGATGCGCTCGAAGACCAGCTCCAACCTTGCGTCCTCCAGTGACGGTACCTCCCATGTCGATTTCTGGGGCTTCGCCGCCACCTCTGGCAGGGCGAGACAGTCGTGGGGGTCGACGTCGACGTAGAACCAGTCCCGCCGCCACTCCTCCCATTTGCTTCGCAGCACCTGGGGGATGTACTGCTCCCCCATGCCGTCCCGCAGCCGAAGATTGCAGCAGCCCGCGACGTCCGCTGTGGAGTACCCTCTCTTCTTCCCGGCCGATCGCAGGGCAAAGAAATGTCAAAGAAGCGTCACCGACGGTGCCACTCCCACGAACATCTCGCAGAAGTGCACAAACACCACCAAGACGAGGACTGAGTTGGGGCTCAGGTGCACCAACTGGACGCCGTAGGTGTCGAGGACTTGAAGAAAGAATGTCAAAAACGGCGGCACCAGCACCGCCACCACGAAGGAGTAAACAAGACGATGTGCCCGGGGTGGGTCGTCGCCGGCGGGAAGCTTGCCGATGTCACCTTCAGGGCCCCCTGCTGGCCCTCAGGGACCAGCAGCTTCCTGACCCTCTCCGCCGCCTCCTCATTCCTCAAGTGAGACTCCGGCAGTACGTAGTCCGGAGTCCTATCGCGGCGGTTCCCCCAGCTCTCGGCATCTCGTCGGAGGGGGAGGTTGTCTGGGTGGTGGAGAGAAAGAGGTGCTCTAATCGCCTAAGGGATTCTAAGGTCTCAGGAGCGCGAATGAAGCAAGAGCAGGATCGCAAGATGGCGTAAAGAGGGGGGCGGATCGCTCCCCTCCCCCTTTTATACCTTAGAGAATTCAAACGTCTCCTGCCACGGCACACTCGGTGGGACGGTTTCCTCGATCGACGCAACTACCAGGCGAATCTCCCACAGGTCGTGCGGTGTCAGCGGTTGCTAGGCGTATTTTCCTCGATCTGCGCAGCAGCCGCGCGTGCCGCCCGTCCCGTTGTCATGCCCTTCGGGAGTTGTGTGGACGCGCGTCCATTCATCCCCCCGTTGGGCCATACCAAAGGCCCGGATCGAAGGGGCCACCTTCTAAAAGCTTGCCAAGTGGTGTCCGCGCCAGCTTCGGCCTCGTTCGCGATGAAGGGCCCATCCGCAGTCTCCGTACCATCGCCTGCCAAAGGGCCTGGGGGCTACTGTTGGTGTATCAGGAACCGGGGGTCCCTGAGTCCCGGGGCCCGGCCAGCCATCCGCCACATGGCACCATTCCACGAGGTCCCTCCTGAGGGATGAGAAAAGCTTAAGTCTCGGGAGAAGGTGCTCGGAGTCACAATCAGTGGTTCCTGAGCACCCCAGTTCTCCGATGATCCACAGAGCCTAAAGTACCGGGAAGAAAGTGCTCGGGGAGGTGCCCGGTCACCCCCGAGCACCCTTGTCCCCCGACGATCAGAAGAGCTAAGTTCCGGGAGAGAGTGCTCGGGACTTTGTGCGGCAGCTCCCGAGCGCTCGGCTCCCCGAGGATTCATGCAAGAGTGCTCGGGAGAGAGTGCTCGGGGCTGCATGTGGCAGCCCCCAAGCACTCGGTTCCCCGAAGGATCGTGCAAGAGTGCTCGGGAGAGGGTGCTCGGGGAGGTGAACAGTACCCCCGAGCACTCGATGCCCCGACGACCCAGAAAAGCCCCCGAGGGACCCGCCGATGAGGTGTCTACCAGTCAGAGGTCCGAGACCGCATTTAATGAGCATGCGTGGCCTGACACATCCAACTGCTCCCGCCGCAGCGTCAATTCCTGCCATGTTTTGGCAGAGAGGCGTGGGGCTATTAATTGCACGGGCCCTGTCCCGTATCATCCAGCTTGTCTCAGGATAACATCGCAAGGATCAAGGCGTTCCGTCTACCGCCCTGCTGTGCAGAGGAACAAGACAGGGCGGGCACGCCGGGCTGCTCTGCGGCTGCCCGGTGGGCCCTCTCCATGGCGCCCGTTGCCAGGGCGTTTATGGTGACAGGTGACCGGGCGTGCGGCGTTTTTTCCACCCCCGGTCACTTCACCCAGAAGAAATGATGACGCCTTTCCCAATCATGGTGTCTTGGAACTTGTACCCCCCTCCTCCCCGTTCGGGGCATGACTCGACTGGCATGTACTTAAAAGAGCCGGCGGCACAGAAGAGAAGATCATCCAACAAGAGATCGCAAGCACCCAAGCATCAAGAACCCTACCATCGACCAGCAACGAACACAGAACCAAGAACCAACACAAGGCACAAGGCACAGTCCCTATCGAAGAACAAGGAGCCTCAGGCTCTTAGTTAGGCCAATATTCTTGTAATCAGCAACATCCTTGAGGGACTTCCTCAGGATAGTTATAGCATTCATACAGGAGTAGGGTATTACGCCCCCGTGCGGCCCGAACCTGTCTAAACTCCGGTGCATTTACTTCTTTTGCACTAGGTCATCATCCCCACCACCGGCCGTTGTATTTATTTTCACTCTATTTATTTCTCCGACGAACTTATTCAGGATCATACCCCCGGCCGAATCTCTAAAAAGGGGTCTCTCGGGATCCCTGCGACAGGAGTTAATCCTCCGACAGTATTAGAGCCTCGTGCTCTTGAAAGGCTTAAATCATAGAGAAATGGCCCCGAGGAGTGGAAGTAGTGTGCTAAACTTTGAGGGAAAGAACTTTACATATTGGAAAGTTCACATGGTGATACATCTTGAGGCTATTTCCCCCGAAGTTTGGTTAGCCGCCTCCATTAGGTTTGATCGGCCTTTTACCGACCAACAAGTTAGGTGGAATGCTAAGGCAAAGAATGCTATATTTGAGAGAATTAGTGAAGAGATTTTCTCTAGAGTTAGGAGCAAGAAATTCGCTAATAAGATTTGGACCGCTCTTTGTGAAATTCATGAGGGTTCTAGGAAAATTCATGAGGAAATATATCATGTGCTTATGAATGCTCTTAACCAATTCAAGATGCTTCCTAATGAGTTATGCAATGATATGTATTCTTGCATGAATATGCTTGTAGAAGAAATCAATTCTCTTGAACTCACTCAATTGTCTCAAGGAAACATTATTCGTAGGATCTTGATGGTGCTTCCTAAGATGCAATACAACATTGTCATCTCTCTTTTTCATGAAAGGGACATCAATGACATGACCATCACTAACGTCGTTGGAAAAATATGTGCTCATGAGACGTTCTTTTTAGGAGATCATGAGTCTTCATCCAAGAAGAATTTTGCTCTCAAGGCAAATACGGTTGACAAGAAGAAGAAGAAGATGAAGCTCCCATCATCAAGTGAAAGCGATGAAGATGATGATGCTGATAATGTCAACGACTCTGACACCGAGCTTGCTCTTCTCATGAGAAGAACCACAAGGATGATCTCCAAGTATCAAAAGAAGGGCTGCAACTATGATTCCAAGAAGAACAAATTTCGTTCAAAGAAATTTGACAAGTTCAGTGGCGGAGACAAGAAGAACTGCTACAATTATGGTAACCTTGGCCACATATCATATGATTGCCCTCATCCCGACAAGAGAAACAAGAACAAGTCTAACAAGATTGATAAAATTGAGGATGAGGATAAGCACAAGAAGAAGGATCAAGACAAGAGAAAGAAGAAGCTCTTCAACAAGAAGCGTGGAGGCCACAAGGCCTACATTGTTGGTGAATGGGTTTCCAGCAAAAGCTCAAGTGATGATTCAAGCGTGATGAAGATAATAACTTCGCAGGCCCCACCATCACCAATGATGATCCACCTCTACCTTCACCATATATGTGCCTCATGGCAAAAGGTAACAACATGATGAGTAGTAAGGAGGATGATAGTAGTGATGATGATGGTCTTTCTCCTAATGATCTATCTAAGCTCATGAATGACTATGCTACTATCATCAAGAAAAAAAAATGCTAAAATCAAGTCTCTTAAAAATGCTAATGCTATGCTTAGTTCTAGTCATGATGAGTTGCTTGCTAAATACAATGATGTGCTTAAGAAACATGATGAAGTTGTTACATCTAGCAAGTCTCTAGAGGCTAGTAACAAGAAGCTAAAACTTGAGCATATTGACTTGAAATGCAAATATCAAGAACTTGAGTTAGCTTATGATGCCATTGATCCTAGCATGAATGAATTGCCTACTATTGATGTTGTTAAGGTAAATGCATCTACTTTTTGTGATGATCTTCTTGATATACCATGCTCCTATGATAATATATCATCTTCTAAGACTAACCATGTAAGGGAGCAAGAGCTTGAGAATGAGATTGCGAGTCTCAAGTCATGGGTGGCCCGGTTGACTAAGGGGGAGTACAAGCACAAGAAAATTCTCATGAAGAATGCATTGTACTACAACAAGAGAGGCCTTAGATGCTTCCCCAACCTGATAGAAAAGGTCATCAAGACATCAGAGATCAAGAATTACTTTATCAAGGAAGTTGGTTTATATTACCAACATTGTCAAGTCACCGGTCACCAGATAAGGGAGTGTCCAATTCCTACTACATCCCTTCCTATTTTACTTTCTAAATATAAGTCCACTTTCAATTATCATCATTTTCTATTGCATAAGCTTAAGAGTGAAAAATCATGGCTAAATTTATTAGAACTCAAGCTAAGGGCAAGCTTTCTAGGCAAATTTAGGTGCCTAAGGCTTTTGTGTCTCACTTCAAAGGTACCAAAATTGGTTGGACACCTAAACAAAAAGCTTGATTTGATGTGTGTAGGTGAACTACGAAGCCGGTGGCAAGCATTAGGTGCTTGATAGTGGATGTACATAGGATATGACCGGCAATGTAAAGATGTTTGCCTCACTAGAAGATGATGTGGGGATCATGACAAAGTCACCTTTGGTGATAACTCTAAGGCAAATGTGGTAGGTTTGTGTAAGATAGCAATCTCCAATGATATTTCTATCTCTAATATTCTTTTAGTTGAGTCTTTTAGTTTTAATTTGCTTTCTATAGCTCAACTATGTGATTTAGGCTTCACGTGCTTATTTAGTGATGCTGACATTATCATAACTAGCAAGAAACATAATGATCTAATCTTTAAAGACTTTAGACATGGACATATATATCTTGTGAATTTCTCCTCTAATGAAGCTAGCTTGACTACATGCCTCTTCACCAAGATATTTATGGGTTGGCAGTGACATCGTCGACTTGCACACATTGGAATGAGCCAACTCAAGAAGGCATTCAAGAATGGAATGGTAGTTGGTTTAAAAGATGTTGTATTCGAGAAGGACAAGTTGTGTAGCGCTTGCCAAACGGAGAAGTAAGTTGCAAGCTCACATCCATACAAGTCCATGATATTTACATCAAGACCCTTGGAGCTACTACACATGGACCTCTTTGGACCAACTACCTACAGAAGTCTTGGTGTTAATCTCTATTGCCTTGTTATTGTTGATGATTATACACGATACACTTTCTTTCTAGATAACAAGAGCAATTCTTTCTAGATAACAAGAGCAAGACTATTGGGATCTTCTAGAAGTTCGCAAAGAGGGCTCAAAATGAATTTAAGGCCACACTTGTGAAGATCTGGAGTGACAACGGTACGGAGTTCAAGAACACATACATTGAAGAATTTTGTGATGATAGAGGCATCAAGCATGAGTTCTTATCAATCTACACCCCTCATTAAAATGTTGTGATGGAGAGGAAGAACAAGACCTTGATCACTCTTGCAAGAGCAATGTTGGATAAGTATGGTATGCCGGAGAAGTTTTGGGTGGAAGCAATCAATACGGCGTGTCATGCATCCAATAGAGTGTACCTCCACCGACTATTAAAGAAGACACCATATGAGCTTCTCATTGGGAGGAAACCCAATATCTCATACTTTCATGTGTTCGGGTGTAAGTGCTTTATCTTCAAGAAAAGAGAACTCCTATGAATGTTTGAAAAATGTTGCGATATTGGTTTTCTTGTTGGTTATGCATCTAACTCCAAAGCATATCGAGTATTCAACAATGCCACCGGTCTTGTTGAAGAAACATGTGATGTGGAGTTTGATGAATCTAATGGCTTCCAAGGAGGTGTTTCTTGTGATGATGTAGGTGATTAACCCTTGAGAGATGCAATGAAGAATATGGAAATTGGGGATATCAAGCCTAAGGAGGAGGATGAAGATGTACCTTTCACTTCCACTTCACACACCTCCATGGCACCTCAAGTTGATGAAGATGATGACAAGGATGATCAACCACTTTCATCACATGATGTCCATATTTCTCAAGAGGAAGCTCAATCTCAAGCACAAGATGTTGCACCACCTCAAGATACACCTCAAGAACCACAAGTGAAGCATACGTATATTTCCAATGATCACCCCATTGACTTGATCATTGGAAGTACATCTAAGGGTGTACGAACTCGCTCTCATCAATATGCTTCATTTTGTGAACATTACTTGTTTGTCTCTTATTTGGAACCTACACATGTAGATGAGGCTCTTAAGGATCGGGATTGGGTGATGGCTTTGCAAGAAGAACTCAATAACTTCACCCGCAATGAAGTATGGATTCTTGAAGAGAGACCTCAAGACAAGAATGTAATTGGAACCAAGTGAGTCTTCCGCAATGAGCAAAATGAACATGGTATGGTGGTACGCAACAAAGGCAAGACTCATCGCTTAAGGATTTGCACAAGTTGAAGGTTTGGATTTGGGTGAAATATTCACTCCCGTGGTAAGGCTTGAGGACATTCATATCCTTCTTGCATTTGCTTCACATCATAACATTAAGCTTTATCAAATGGATGTGAAGAGTGCATTCTTCAATGGCTTCATCAATGAACTTGTTTATGTTGAACAGCCCCCGGTTTCGAAGATCCTAGATATCTTAATCATGTCTATAGGTTGCGCAAGGAGCTTTATAGACTCAAGAAAGCCCCAATAGGTTGGTACAAACACCTACGTGACTTCCTCATCAACCAACACTACTACAGAAAACCCCTTCACTGCCGGCTCCAAAACCCCCTTCACTGCCGGTTTTGGAGCCGGCAGTGGGCAACGGGCAGTGATAGTCGAGTTCTATTAGTGCCGGCTTGGTGGACCAGCAGTGAAGGGCCTTGGGTATCACTATCGGCTGAAGGTTTGAGTCACAATGTTTTCCCTCTCCCCCCTGTCCTCCTCTTTGTCCTCTCTGTCCGCTCTGTACTCTCTCTCTCTCCTCAATCTTTCCGTCTCTTTCTCAATACATGCATACAATGATACATATATTTACTATAAATCAATAATAAAAACACCTTGATTAATACATAGTAATGAACACATATTACAAGTCAGGCATCGACAAACACACAATATTGCAAGTCATCCCCTAAAAAGTCGGTTGAGTTGAGCCAGTCCAGTATCCCTCTACCTTTCCCGCGATGAGGACCGTGTCCCCGCATTGACGATTGATGGAGTGAGTACGTCCTTGGACACCGGGGGGCGATGGTGGTGGAGCAGAGGACCTGGGAACACCTGATCGACCACAACATCGCCTATGCTCTAGGCTCACAGGCATGTCAAAGACATTGAAGTCTGACACCTGAATGCCTCTAGGTTTTGAGCCTTCGGCCTCCTCCGCAGCACACTGATGAGCCACCCTCTCGTCCTCCTCCTCCTGGGCGCATTTACGGGATACCGCTTCTTGCTCCTCCGCAGTGCACAGCTCACGGGCTAGCCTCTCATCCTCCTCCTCTTGGGCACATTTACGAGACGTCGCTTCTTGTATCTGGATAAGTTCGTTCTAGTGTTCATTAATGACATACTGGTTTACACTAAGAGTGAAGAAGAACATGAGTAACATCTAAGGATGGTTCTAGGAAAACTTAGAGAACATCAACTGTATGCTAAGCTTATCAAGTGCTAGTTTTGGTTGACAGAAGTGCCATTTCTTGGACATATTCTATACGTAGGAGGAGTTGCAGTAGACCCAAGTAAGGTGAAAGATGTGTTGAATTGGAAATCACTTACTAGCTTTACAGATGTGACAAGTTTTCTTGGTCTAGCAGACTATTACTGTTGTTTCATAGAAGGATTCTCGAAGATAACCAAGCCACTCACAGAGTTGCTAAAAGGAAAAGAGTTATGAATGGACAAGCGCTTGTGAAGCGACTTTCAATGAGCTTAAGAAAAAGTTAACTACAACCCTAGTGCTAGTATTACTAGATATCCAGAAGAACTTTGATATATACTGCGACGCATCTCGACAAGGACTTGGATGTGTTTTGATGCAAGAAGGACAAGTGGTAACGTACGCCTTGAGACAGTTGAGGACTCATGAGAAGAATTATCCAACTCATGACTAGGAGTTAGCAGCATTGGTACATGCATTGAAGATATGGAGGCATTATCTTCTTGGGAAAAGATATGAAATATACATGGACCATAAGAGCTTGAACTATATATTCACCAAGATAGATCTTAACTTGAGGCAACGAAGATGGCTAGAATTGAACAAGGATTATGATGTAGAAGTCCATTATCACCTGGGAATACCAAACGTGGTTGTGGACATGTTAAGTTATTAATAAAACAGTACTATGTCTATGTTGCAAGAACCTCAACCGACTTAGTGTGAAGAATTTCGACAACTTAACCTAGGTTTTGTCGTGGATTTAGAGGCAGTAACCATGAAAGCAAAACCTACTTTGGATGAGGACACACAGAAAGAACATGTGGAAGATGAAAATATCAAAGGGATTAAAGCGAATATGAAAGCTAGCAACGCCCTGAAGTTCTCAAAAAATGAGAGAGGCATAGTCTGGTTTGGCAAGCACATCTATGTACCATACCAGAAAGAGCTTAAGGAGATAATCTTAAGAGAAGCTCATGAGTCAGCTTGCTCTATTCACCCAGGTAGTACCAAGGTATATCAGGATCTGAAGGATCAATATTGGTGCCCTGGTAGGAAGCGAGAAATAACTGAGTATGTAGCATTATGTGATGTATGTCAGCGTGTGAAAGAAGAACATCAGAAACCAGTAGGATTACTACAGTCATTGAAGATATCATAATGGAAATGGGAAGAAATTGGGATGGATTCCTTAGTTGGATTACCTCATACACAATCAGGCTATGATTCAATATGGGTCATTGTGGATCGCCTTACGAAGGTAGCTCATTTTATTTCGGTTAAAATAACCTATAAAGGAGATAAGTTGGTAGAGTTATATATATCCAGGACTGTGTGTTTACACGGAGTTCCAAAGAGAATAGTGTTGGATCGAGGGACCCATTTTACCTTAAGGTTTTGGTAGAAACTTCATGAATTGTTGGAGACGAAGTTGAGTTTCAGCTCGACATATCACCCACAAACAGATAGATAGACAAAAAGAATAAATCAAATACTTGAGGATATGTTGCGAGCGCGTGCTATTCAGAATCGTAGTAGTTGGGATAAGAACTTGTCATATTTAGAGTTTTTGTATAATAATAGTTATCAGTCCAGTTTACAGATGTCCTCGTTCGAGGCATTATATTGAAGGAAGTGTAGAATGCCTCTACATTGGAGTGAAATTGGAGAAGGTCGAGTGTTTGGACCAAAAATACTCAAGGAAGCCGAGGAACAAGTCAAGGCAATATGAGAAAAGTTAAAGACAGCCCAATCCAGATAGAAGAGTTATGTGGATAATCGACACCGAGAGTTAACATTCAAAGTTGGAGATTATGTGTATCTCAAGGTCTCACCTCCAAGAGGACTTCATCGCTTCAAGGTTAGAGGAAAGTTGGCACCTAGGTACATTGGACTGTTCAGAGTAAGTGCCAGACGTGGAAAAGTGGCCTACCAGTTGGAATTGCCACCCAAGCTAACAGATGTGCACAATGTGTTTCACATATCGCAATTAAAAAAGTGATTGCGAGTACCAAAGGAACAGTTACCTTTGGAAGAAGTGGAACCACAAGAGGACTTGGCATATTCAGAATACCCGGTTAAGATTCTGGAAACAACGGAGTGTGTGACTCAGAGAAAGCTCATATGTATGAGCAAAGTACAGTGGATCCACCACACTAAAGATGAGACAACAACCTAGGAATAAGAAAAAGAGCTAAAGGCAGAGTTTCCTCACCTATTTGTAGATCAGCCCGAATCTTGGGGAGGAGATTCCTTTAAAGGGGGGGGGTAGGTTTTGTAACAACCCAAGTTCTTACAACCATAGAAATCAAAAACTTTTTCAAAGAAAAATAATATATATATATATGCATATATTTTTTGATTGCTTGATTATGTGAGCTAATGTATTTGTATAGGTAGTATATATGTTGTATGTATAATTATACAAGTGTATATAGATGAGAGAAATTAGAGAAGAAATAGAAAAAGGGTTTTGAGCTAAGCCCATCTCCCTTCTCTCCCTCTCTTGGTTTCAGCCCAGCCCACCACCATCTTTCCCTTCCTCTCTCTTTCTCTAGGTTGTAGCCCACTTCTTTTGCCCGGCCTGCCGAGCTCATCCCCTACCTCTAGCCTCTTTCTCCTGCTCTCTCCCACCACCGCGCAGCACCGCCGAGAAGACCGAGTCGGCCACGAGCCAAGGAGGAGCCTCTAGAATCTTGCTAGTTCACGGATAAGCAAAAGTCCCGGACGAGTACGCCCTATCTCCAATCGGAACTGAGCTCAAATTGGAGTCCGAGTAGATGTCGCCACCATTCAAATCGAAGTCGAGCCACCCTCGAACTATGTCTCCTCCGAGTATAAATAGCACCCTAAACCCCTCCCCTAGAGCATCCCAAACCAAGCCTTCGGTCTAAGCGGTGATTTTGCCGCCTCATCGGAAGAGGAAGCAGCCGCTGTCGATCTTGACTATCGTAGCCCAAAAGCCACCTGTCGGTGTATCAGGAACCGGGGGTCCCCGAATCCCGAGGCCAGGCCAGCCATCCGCAACATGGCGTCATCCCGCGGGGTCTCTCCTGCAAGATGAGAAAAGATCAAGTCCCGGGAGAAGGCGCTCGGGGTCACAGTCAGTGGCCCCCGAGTACCCCAGTTCCCCGATGATCCATAAAATCTAAGTACCGGGAAGAAAGTGCTCGGGAAGGTATACAGTGGCCCCCGAGCACCCTAGTCCCCCGACGACCAGGAGAGTTAAGTACCGGGAGAAACATGCCCGGGGCCGCCGGCGGTGGCCCCTGGGTACCCAAGTATCCCGAGGACTCACCGAAGGAAGCTCCGGGAGAGAGTGCTCGGGGCTGCGTACAGCAGCCCCCGAGCACTCAGTTCCTTGAGGATCCGTACAAATGTGCCCGGGAGAGAGTGCTCGGAGAGGTGAATAGTACCCCCGAGCACTCGGTCCCCCGAGGACAAGAAAGGGCGTTCTCGGGAGAGAGTGCTCGGGGAGGTGAACAGTACCCCCCGAGCACTCGGTACCCCGACGACCCAGTAAGTCCCCTGGTGGAGGCCCCCGAGGGGCCCACCGATGAGGTGTCAGCCAGTCAAAGGCTCGAGGCTGCATTTAAAGAGCGTGCGTAGCCTGTCACCTCCAACTGCTCCCGCCGCGCTCAGCGTCAGTTCCTGCCATGTTCTGGCAGAGAGGCGTGGGGTTATTAATTGCACGGGTCCCGTCTCGTGCCATCCGGCCTGTCTTAGGATAACGTCGTAAGGACCAAGGCGTTTCGTCTACCAAGCTGCTATGGCAGGGGAACAAGACAGGGCAGGCACGCCGGGTCGCTCTGCGGCTGCCCGGTGGGCCCTCTCCACGGCGCCCATTGTAAGGGCATTTATTGTGATGGATGACCGGGCGTGTGCCATATTTTCCACCCCCCGTCACTTCACCCAGAGGAAATGATGACGCCCTTTCCATTTATGGTGTCTCGGAACTCGTGCCCCCCTCCCGTTCGGGGCACGTTGCGGCTGACAGATACTTAAAGCAGCCGGCAGCACAAAAGGAGAAAGAGGACGATAGGGTATTACGCCCCCGTGCGGCCCGAACCTGTCTAAATTCCGGTGCATTTACTTCTTCTTGCACTAGGTCAGTCCACCACCACCGACCATTGCATTCATTCCCATTTATTTCTCCGACGAACATATTCAGGATCATCCCCCCGGCTGAATCTCTAAAAAGGGGTCTCTTGGGATCCCTGCGACTGCAGTTAATGCTCCGACAGCTAGCATCCCAGGTAGGGGGGAAGCATCCCTGAATCTGTTTCTTTGTTTTCTTCCGCAGAAAAAATGGCCGGTGGTCATCGCCTCCTGCGTTTCGGCTCCAGTTCCAGCGGGGAAATGCAGCCCCTCGCACAGGAGACCCCAGTCACTGCTGCGTCCTAGCAGCAGCCGCAATCTGCACGCGCGGCGTTCCCCTCCCAAGGGGACCAGGGCGTTGGGCCCAGCAGGGCCGCTGCCGCCGTCACCGGTGCACCATCCGACCCCCAGTCGGTGGTCGAAACTCCTGCCGCCAAGTCCGCGTCTGGACAGCGCCGGGCGCCTCTCCGACGTAGGCTCGCCTTCGGCGAGGCCAGCCCCGGGAGCGCGTTGCTTGCAGCGCACGCTCTCCTCAGACATCCGCATGTCCATGCGACGATGGAAACCCCGGAGGGCCGCTGGCTCCAGGAAGTCGCTGCCCTGGTCGGCACCGCCCGTCACCAGGTACTGGCCGAGAGTTCTCGCGCCACAACCCAGCGTGGCACCGCTGGGACCGGCCCATCGTCAGGTGGCGCTCGCGCTGGCCGGGGGTCCTCCAGGCGGAGCGCCGCACCCCTGGCCGCGTCCGGAGCCCACGACCTCCGCTTGCACCTCAACGAGCGGAGGGGCCTCGAAGACGCGTGCGTCACTCTCGAGCACCAGCGGGAGACCCGGCAGGAGGCCAAAGTTGAGGACCAGGCTTCCTCTTTGCCGGTCTATGATCGCCGGGGCTCCCCGGCTTGCCGGCGTTCACCGCCCAAGAACGCCACCCGCGCCATAGGGTACGGTACCAGCTGCCGTGGCTTCACTAGTGAGCTCCGCCAGGTCAAATGGCCCTCTAAGTTCCGCTCCGAGCTGCCGGAGAAGTACGACGGGTCCATCGACCCCGTTGAGTTCCTCCAGATATACACTACTGCCGTCAAAGCAGCTGGTGGTAGCGAAAAGGTGATGGCTAACTATTTTCATGTTGCCTTGAGGGGCTCTACCCGTTCTTGGCTCATGAACTTACCCTCAGGGTCTATTATCTCCTGGGATGATCTTTGCCACCAATTCGTGGCTAATTTCCAGGGCACGTTCACGTGCCCTGGCCTGGAGTGCGATCTCCACGTCGTCAAGCAGCATGAGGGGGAGACACTGCGGCGTTTTATTCAGCACTTCAGCGAGGTCCGCAACACTATCCCGCGGATAACCCCCCACGCCGTCATCGTTGCTTTCTGGCAGGGCGTCCGTGACGAGCGGATGCTCGAGAAGCTAGGTACGCACGAGGTCGAAACCACTGCAGAACTTTTCGCGCTGGCTGACAAGTGCGCCAAGGCGGCGGAGGCTTAGGCTTGGCACGCTCCATGCCCCGAGCGCCCCGCCGCCGATCAACCAAGTTCTTCCCGCTCTGACAGGCGGGAAAAGAAAAAGAGAAGGAGGCGCGAGGCCGTCCCCGTCGAGCCGACCCAGGGCCCCGCCCGTAGGCTAGCCCAAGAGCCCGACCGCCGGCAAGAACGCCGGGCAGCCACCGACAGACGGCCTGCACCCGCGAGAGTCCCAGCCCGGGCCCTTCCTAGGGCTCCAGCTCCCGCAAGGGCTCCGGCCCCCGCCCGGGCTCCCGCTCCGGCAAGGGCCCCCGCCCCTGCGGGGCCCGAGCCAGGCAAATGGTGCCCAATCCACCAGACCAGATGGCATGACCTCACGGAGTGCCGTACGGTCAAGGGCCTCATCGAGTAGTGCCAAAGGGAGCGCGACGAGTCCCGCGGGGGAGGCGACGCTGGAGCCGCTCCCGACAACACAGAGCTCGGCTTTCAGGAGCCCGAGCACACCGTCGCCTTCATCGACGGAGGCGCCTATACGCCTTCCTCACGGCGCGGCGTCAAGATCATGCAGTGCGAGGTATGCTCGGCAACCCCGAGTGAAGAGGACACAAGGCCCCTGAGATGGTCGGACGCCCCGATCACGTTCAGTATGGCCGATCACCCCGCTAGTACTGCAGGCGTGGGGCGACTACCCTTGATAGTGTCCCCCACCATCTGCAATGTAAGGGTCGGTAGGGTGCTTATCGACGGGGAAGCAGGTCTCAACCTCCTCTCCAAGGAGGCCTTCGAGAAGCTGCAGGTGCCCTCTAGGCACCTGAAGCCGTCGCTTCCGTTCTGCCGGGTGACACCCGGGCACTCCCTGCCCCTCGAGCAGGTTGAGCTGCCCGTGACTTTCGGGAGTCGGGATAACTTCCGCACGAAGGGCGTCGTCTTCGACGTCGTGGAGCTCCCCCTCCCCTACAACGCCATCCTCGGGCGCCCGGCGCTCGCTAAGTTCATGGTGGCTACGCACTATGCATACCTCACGGTCAACATGCCGGGCCGAGCAGGCCCCATCTCCGTGACCGCCGACACTGGCGGTGCCGTCTCCTGCACCGAGCAGTCATACCAGAAGAGATCTCTACATATCCTGGGCACGATGCGCCCGGGTACTGGATCATGCATTTTGACGGTTCCCTCTCGCTGAAAGGCGCGGGGGCCGGAGTGGTTCTCACCTCCCCAATGGGTGAAGAACTCCGGTACGTCATGCAGCTGCAGTTTCGCGCATCCAACAACATGGCGGAATATGAGGGTCTCATCGCTGGCCTCCGAGCCGCGGTGAGCCTCGAGATTCGTCGCCTCCAGGTCAAGGGAGACTCCCAGCTGGTGGTCAACCAGGTATCTAAAGAGTACCAGTGCACAGATCCTCAAATGGCGGCATACGTGGTGGCAGTCAGGAAGCTGGAGAAGCGCTTCGACGGCCTGGAGCTGCGGTACATCCCGCGCCGCGACAACGCTCTGGCCAACGACCTCTCCCGCCTGGCCTCCTCCCATGCGCGCGTCCCTACTGGAGTTTTTGAAGAAAGACTCACACGGCCTTCCGTCCTGCCTACCAAACAGGGCGAAGGGTAAACCTTGAACTCAATTCAGGGGACCCCGGTGGCGCCCTCTGTGGGAAGCCCCGTCAGGGTGCCACCGTCCGGTGAGTGCGCTGTGCTTGCGGATTGTTCTCAAGATGCCTCATGGATGGACAACATCCGAGGGTACTTGAAGGAAAAGTTCCTCCCCAGGGATGAGGCTTCTGTTGAAAGAATTGCTCGGCAGTCCAAACGCTATGCCATAGTAGATGGGGATCTCTACCGGCGTAGCGTAGGCGGCATTCTCTTGAAATGCATCACCCAGGCAGAAGGCGGCGAGCTTCTCGCTGAGATCCACGAGGGCGAGTGGGGTAGCCATGCATCGTTCCGCACGTTGGTCGGGAAGGCCTTCCGGCAAGGTTTCTACTGGCCTACAGCCCTCCAGGATGCTTCCGAGCTGGTCCGGCGCTGCAAAGCGTGCCAGTTCCACGCAAAGCAGATTCACCAGCCAGCTCAGGCTCTTCACACCATCCCCCTGTCATGGCCTTTCGTGGTCTGGGGGCTGGACATTCTGGGTCCATTCCCCCGAGCAGTCGGGGGCTATGAGTACCTCTACGTCGCCATCAACAAGTTCACCCAATGGCCGGAGGCGGTCCCAGTCATCAAGGTGACCAAGAACATGGCGCTCCAGTTCATCTGCGGTATCACCAGTCGCTTCGGTGTCCCGAATCGGATCATCACCGACAACGGCACTCAGTTCACAAGTGCCCTGTTCAGGGACTACTGCGAAGACCTCGGCATCAAGCTCTGCTTCACCTCCGTCGCTCATCCTCGGAGCAACGGGCAGGTCGAGCGCACCAACGTGGAGATACTGAAGGGGCTCAAAACCCGGACCTACAACGTGCTCGCAAAGCATGGGAAAGGGTGGGTCGACGAGCTGCCTGCCGTGCTATGGGCCAACCGGACCACGCCAAGTCGCGCTACCGGGGAGACTCCTTTCTTCCTCGTGTACGGCGCTGAGGCGGTCCTCCCCTCCGAGCTCACTCTAGGGTCCCCTCGGGTGCATGCCTACTCCGAAGGCGAGCAGGAGCAGCAAAGGCGCGACGACGTCGATTATTTGGAAGAGCGTCGCCGGCGTGCCGCCGTCCGAGCAGCCTACTACCAGCAAAGCCTGCAGCGCTACCATCAGCGCCACATCCGGGCCCAGTCTCTCGAGGTGGGGGATCTAGTTCTCCGACACATTCAGTCGCGCGAAGGAAGGAATAAGCTGTCCCCTATGTGGGAAGGCCCCTTTACCGTGATCGGTGTCCCGCGAGAAGGCTCTTTCTGGTTGGCAACAGACGATGGGCAGCCACTCCCCAATCCGTGGAACATCAAGCACCTACGCATGTTCTTCCCATAGATGGCCATGCTCGCGGCTCAGGTCAACCAGGCCGGGGGCTTCCCCCCACCCAAGTTGACTGGGGGCTACCACTAACTGGGTAAGTCACCCAACCTTGTAAAAAAATTATCAATACAATATATATATCAATGTGCAGTCCTTATGTCAAAATTTCATTTTTCTGGATTCCATATGTTTAATCTGTCTGGTAAGATGCTTGATTGTGCGAGAAAAGTTCGCTCTCTCCTTTTCCCCGCTGATAAAAGAATCCTGATCTGTATGCGCGCGGGCAGTTGCCGCTGGCTTACGTCTGTTGTGGTAGGCTGTGGTGTTCGGTGTCATGATAGTCTCCCGGGCACTACCGAGTCCCTGGGGTTCTCGGGTAATCCTATCGCTCGAGCCGCTCGAGTAGTCCGGAGCCTAGGCCCCAAGGGCGGGCTGTCGGTGCTCGGTCTGGTCTGTCATACCCGGGCGCCACCGAACCATAGGACCTCTGGGTTATGCCTCTGCCTGCTCTTGTCCGCCGGTCTGGGTTTTCGAGAGGTCTCGGGTCGAAAACGAGAGCAGTCTATAATGAGTACCGCACTAACAGAGCGCACCAAGCAAAGAACTTCTCCATTTTTTCTCAAGTCACAGATCAACAATCAAAAGCAAAAGCAGCTCGACCACGAGGGCCTCAGTGCCCAGGTCGCTGCTCGGCCCTAAGGGTCCTCGGGTGGTCCTACCGCTCAGGCGTAAGTGGTCGGGATCGCCTGATCCTGGGCCCCTCATGCGCCCCCTGATGCTCGGGCGCCCCGGCCGTGGGAACTAAGTTCTCGGGCACCCCGAGCTCGGAGCGCATGCCCCTCTTGGATCGATTGATCAAAAAGCCGACAGCTGTCCGATGAGTAGTTAAATTCAGACGAATTTACATTCAATAATATTTTATTCCCGAGTCGTTCTCGGGGGCCCTCGTACTCTAATCTACTCGGTGAGATGGTCTCCTCGCACACAAAACCCTGCCACGTGTCCACTTTTTCCTAGAACGACAGAATGGTTCGTAGAAAGGTGTACCGTATGTACGGTAATATCCGATCGAAGTATTTCATGGTGGTCATGGTGTTTGGTCCATTTATAGGGCCCCGAGCACTACCGAGTCCCTGGGGTTCTCGGGTAATCCTATCGCTCGAGCCTCTCAAGTAGTCCGGAGCCTAGGCCCCAGGGACGGCTATCGGTGCTCGGTCCGGTCCGTCCTAAGCCCGGGCACCACCGAACCGTGGGGACTCTTGGTCGCACTCCCGCCCGCACGTGTCTCCAGTCTACTGGCTGAGTGGTCGCAAGGTGGAAAAGTGTTCACCGGTCATGGCGTGCTCTGCACTGGATCGATTCATCTCCCGAGCAAGGAAGTTCGTGCCTTTGTCTTTTGACTTAGCCGTTGTAGACTCGCGAGGGCTCAGGGGCTGAACGCGCCCAGAAGGACGGTCGAGGCGATGTCGTTCTCGGGGAGGGAAAGGTCGAGGTCGGTCCGACTGAGTACTCCTCGGGGCATCAAGTAAAAACAGTAGAAACTACACTAAGCACTCAGAAGAATACTGGAGTTGCGACCCCAAAGAAAGGCCCCCATTATATTTACAAAAGAGGGGCCGCATTTCTGAGGGATCACTCTCATATTTACATCAAGTCAAAAAGAAAAGAAGAAGAAAAAACTACTCCAAAAGCCTAGTCAGAGTCGGAGCCTTCGCTGTCGCTCCTCGGGACTGGAGGCGGCGGCGCCTCCCGCTTAAAGCCGGCCGCCACCGCGGCGGCGGTGCTCTGAACTGCCTCCCGGGCGGCCTCCTCCTCAGCTTCAACCACCCCTTCCTGAGCTTGCTCCAGCAGGAAGTTTGGGTCCCGGCTCCGGTAGCAAGCCAGGACGTGTTTGGCCACTGCTTGGGCCAAGCCACGCCCCTCCCGGGCGACGAGTTCCTGGACGGCCCAGGGCAGCGCCTCGAGGCGCTCGCAGACCTTCTGGAAGCCTAGGGCGAACTGGCCGGGGCCCACCCCCTTCTCCTCCACGAGAATTTGCCCGAGCTCGGCCACCATCACGGACCGCTGCATCCGCCGGAGGGTGTCCTCTAGCATCAGCTGCAGGCTGGCCTGTTCGACCGAGGCGGCCTTGAGCTCCTCCGTCGCGGTCCGCAGCCGCTCCTCGAGCCCCTGGCCCCCGGCCGCACTGGCAGAGCCAGCGCTGGGTGCCTGGCCAGCAGCCAGCTTCACCTGCCCCACCAGGACGGACAGGGCCTGCTCGCGGGCAGCCAGCTCTGCCTCGGACTTGGCGGCCCGCTCCTCCCTAGCAACAGCGGCGGCCGCCGCCTCGGCAGCCTCCGCTTCCCGGCGGGCCAGTAGATCCTCCCGAGCACCCAAGTCTGCCGCCGTTATCTCGGAGTCGGTCTCCGGGATTGCGACGTCCTCCTCCCGGCGTTGTAGCTCCCCCTCGACATGCTGGAGTTCCTCCGCCCAGTATTGGAGATCGGGGCTGGTCCGGTCGACCTTGCCCTTCTGGTGAGCTAGGTCGGCTTGGAAGGCCTCTGCTGCCCTCTCGCGGTTCACCGCTGCCTCCTCCCGCTCCTGCGCCTGCGTCTCCCTGGCAAGGGCCTCGGTATCCTGCTGCCGCGATGCCTCGGCCAGGCGGACGGTGTCTTCCCGCTCCCGCGCGACCTCCGCGCGGGCCTCCTCTAAGGCCTTCCGGCCCTCCTCCATGGCGTGCTGCTCGTCCTCCATGGCAAGGCGGGAGTCGAAAACGCGCCAAGCCATGGTAAGCTGCGCTCTCTCTGTGGCCAGGGCGGCACGCTCCACCTCTCGCTGCGCCATCTCCTTCGCTACGGTTGCCTCCAGCCGCCCGATCACCTCCCGGGCGCTCCCAAGCACGACTGGGAGGTTGTCGGCGGCTTGGCTGGGCGGCGGCTGGGTGCTGGGTCCCCTGTGAGCCTCCCCCGTGGGGCTTAGGGTCCCTGAAAACTGCCACGCGGTCACCCGCCCCGCGCTCGGCGCGCTCGGGGCGGGCTCGGACAGCGCCGAACGCTCGGGCAGCGGTTGCGTCGTCCACCGGCCCCGGCTCCACCGGTGCACTCGGCTCGGGCGCGCTTGGCTCGAGGGCTGGCGCCAGCCTCGGCGCCTCCGGCCGCCCCTGGCTCTTGGTGGTGCCCGTAGATGGCCTGCAATCGATGAAGGGGATCAAAACTCAGAATTTAGTCCAGGCAAAGCACGCCCAAGAAAGAATGGAGGACGAAACTTACGTGGTTGTGGGTCTTCGGTACTGCCACCTTGCTGCCGGAATCCTGAACTCTGGGCTCAATGGTGTTGGCCCAGAGTCCTCCCTCCTTCTCTTCCGCTGGGGGTTCTGTGAGGCCGCCGCGTGGTCTCCGGGCGCCGAATCGGGCCCAAGCAGACCAAAGTGCGGTTCCAGAACCGCAAATGCCGCCCCCGCCGACGGCCCCACACTGGAAGACTGGCCGTCGCGACTTCCCCCCTCGCCTGGCAACGGCGACGGCGGGGACTCCGGCACAGGAATAAAGAGCCAGGGGCACTTCCCCCGGTCCTCCGACGCCGTCGCCGCCCCGCTGCCGGCGTGCCTCCTCCTCCTGTGCGGCGGCTGCTGCCCGCAGCAGCCCTACTGCTGGCCTGCAGCTCGCCGCTTGCGGCTTGCCGCTTGCGGCGCCCGGGCCACCAGTCTTCGCCGGATCGCTTGCGGCCTCCTCGCCGGTCGCCTCGTCCACCCCCGGGGTCTCGGTGGTCTCGGGACTCCAGCGCCTCGGCCGGTCGACCAACCCCTGGGCGTCGAACTCCGGCAGCTTCGCCTGAATCGCCTCCCGGTCAGGATTGGCGCAGATCGTCATCTCTTTCCACGGGAGCTCCGCCCGGCTCAGCTCATCCACCCCGTCACCACCCGGAGCATGCCCAGGTCCCAATCCTCACCGATCTGGGTCCGGGTGATGTCCTCGGGGCCGGTGTAAAGCCAGCAAGGCCGGACCCGCTCCCGCAGGGGCGCCAGCGACGGCGCTGGAAGTCCGCCACCACCATCACCGAAGTGAGCCCAGCATCGCGCAGGAACCCGATGCGCTCCAGGACCAGCTCCAGCCATGCGTCCATCGGCGGCGGCGCCTCCCAGGTCGCCTTCTGGGGCTCCGCCGCCACCTCCGGCAGGGTCAGACGGTCGTGGAGGTCGACGTCGACGTAGAACTAATCGCGCCACCATTCCTCCCACTTGCTTCGCAGCACCTGGGGAATGTATCGCTCCCCTAGGCCGTCCCGCAGACGGAAGCCGCAGCAGCCAGCGACGTCCGCGGTGGAGAAGCCCCTCTTCTTCCCGGCCGACCGCAGCGCGAAGAAGTGCCGAAAAAGTGTCACCGACGGTGGCACCCCCACGAACATCTCGTAGAAGTGGGCGAAGACCGCCAGGATGACGACGGAGTTGGGGCTGAGGTGCACCAACTAGATCCCGTAGGTGTCAAGGATTTGGAGGAAGAATGTTGAGAACGGCGGCACCAGCCTGGCCGCCACGAAGGAGGTGAAGAGGACGATGCGCCCCAGGCGGTTTGTCGCCGGCGAGAAGCTCTCCGGCGTCACCACCAAAGCCCCCTGCTGGCCTTCGGGGACCAACAACTTCTGAATCTTCCCCGCCGCCTCCTCGTTCGACAGGCGGGACTCCAGAAGCACGCCGTCGGGAACCCTGTCACGGTGGCTTCCTCCTGCTCTTGGCATTTCGTCAGGGCGGGGGATGATCTAGACGGTGGAGAAGGGAAGATGCTCTGATCGCCTAAGGAGAGTCTAGGGCTCAGGAGTGCAAAGAAAGCAAGAGCTTGATCGCGAGATGGCGTAAAGAGGGGGGCGGTTCACTACCCTCCTCCTTTTATATCCCAGGGAATTCAAACGTCTCCTGCCACAGCACACTCGGCGGGACGGTTTCCTCGATCGACGCAACCGCCAGGCGAGTCTCTCACAGGTCGTGCGATGTCAGCGGTTGCCAGGCGTATTTTCCTCGACTTGCGCGGCTGCCGCGCGTGCCGCCTGCTCCATCATCACGTGCCGCCCGTCCCGTTGTCACACCCTTCGGGAGTTGTGTGGATGCGTGTCCATTCGGTTTTCCTGTTAGGTCATCCGGAAGACTCGAACCGCGGGACCACCCTCTGGAAGCTCGCCACGTGGCGTCGGTATCGGCCTCGGCCTCGTTGGCGACGAATGGCCCATCCGCAATCTCTGGGCCATTGCCTACTGATGGGCCCGGGGGCTACTGTCGGTGTATCAGGAACCGGGGGTCCCCGAATCCCGAGGCCAGGCCAGCCATCCGCCACATGGCGCCATCCCGCGGGGTCTCTCCTGCAAGATGAGAAAAGATCAAGTCCCGGGAGAAGGCGCTTGGGGTCACAGTCAGTGGCCCCCGAGTACCCCAGTTCCCCGATGATCCACGAAATCTAATTACCGGGAAGAAAGTGCTCGAGAAGGTATACGGTGGCCCCCGAGCACCCTAGTCCCCCGACGACCAGGAGAAACATGCCTGGGGCCGCCGGCGGTGGCCCCTGGGTACCCAAGTATCCCGAGGACTCACCGAAGGAAGCTCCGGGAGAGAGTGCTCAGGGATGCGTACAGCAGCCCCCGAGCACTCGTTTCCCCGAGGATCCGGACAAGTGTGCCCGGGAGAGAGTGCTCGGAGAGGTGAACAGTACCCCCGAGCACTCGGTCCCCCGAGGACAAGAAAGGGCATTCTCAGGAGAGAGTGCTCGGCGAGGTGAACAGTACCCCCGAGCACTCGGTACCCCAACGACCCAGTAAGTACCCTCGTGGAGGCCCTCGAGGGGCCCACCGATGAGGTGTCAGCCAGTCAAAGGCCCGAGGCCGCATTTAAAGAGCGTGTGTGGCCTGTCACCTCCAACTGCTCCCGCCACGCTCAGCGTCAGTTCCTGTCATTTTCTGGCAGAGAGGCATCAGGTTATTAATTGCACGGGTCTCGTCCCGTGCCATCCGGCCTGTCTCAGGATAACGTCGTAAGGACCAAGGCGTTTCGTCTGCCGCGTTGCTGTGGCAGGGGAACAAGACAGGATGGGCACGCCGGGTCGCTCTGCGGCTGCCCGATGGGCTCTCTCCACGGAGCCCGTTGCAAGGGCATTTATTGTGACGGATGACCAGGCGTGTGCCGTATTTTCCACCCCCGGTCACTTCGCCCAGAGGAAATGATGACGCCCTTTCCATTTATGGTGTCTCGAAACTCATGCCCCCCCTCCCGTTCTGGGCACGTTGCGGCCGACGGATACTTAAAGCAGCCGGCGGCACAAAAGGAGAAAGAGGACGATTGGGAGGCAACGAATAGACAAGAACATAGCGCAAGGGAAACACGGCTGAGAAGTGAGCAGCACGAGACAGGCCGATGAACAAGGAGCCCCAGGCTCTTAGGTAGATCAAGATTCTTGTAACCAGCAACATCCTTGAGGAACTTCCTCAGTACAGTTATAGTATCCATACACGAGTAGGGTATTACGCCCCCGTGCGGCCCGAACCTGTCTAAATTCCGGTGCATTTACTTCTTCTTGCACTAGGTCAGTCCACCGCCACCGACCGTTGCATTCATTCCCATTTATTTCTCCGACAAACATATTCAGGATCATCCCCCCGGCCGAATCTCTAAAAAGGGGTCTCTCGGGATCCCTGCGACTGGAGTTAATCCTCCGACACCACCACTGAGGAGTTCTCAAGCATCGCAAGGGCTCAAGCAAGCTTCCCAACGCGATCACTACCGCCAATCATTGCCCAGGACCGAGTTCCAATGAGCTCCAAGGAGGTTTGCCGCTGTGTGCTGTCGCCCGCATCCGTGGAGTTTCACTGGCACTGATACGTGCCCTAGGTGAGTTCCCCTTGCTTCCCCGACCCTGTTCTGCCGCTCGTGCACCGGAGTAGATAGGTCACCGAAGCACCGTTGTGGCGAGATTCCGGTGTTGCACCGCTGTGGAAGCCATCGTCGCCACCTCTGTTCAGCTGGAGATGAGAGCCAGTGCACATGAGCCGCCCGATCTGAGACAAAGAGCCGAGATTAGAAGTCCCTCATAACCCTTCGGTAGCCAATCATAAAGTGACACGTGTCAAGTCATAATCCTAGTTAGCCGAACGCCACATCACCGAGCCAAGTCATCTAGCCACGTCAGCGTTTTTGCTTACGTGTCAAGCCACCTTAGCTTGTAGTACCTAGTCAGCGTTGTTTTTCTTTTCAATTATTTTAATTCCTTTGATGACATCATACTAGTTGAATATTGCGCAATAAATAGTTTTTAGTATAAAAAATCCTAAAAAATAATACTAAATAAGAAATTAATATTTGAAAATGGTTTATAGTTTCATTTAATTCTGTTTAATAGTTTCAAATAGTTTTATAATTCAAATAAATGCTAGAAAATTCTAGAAAAATCCCAAAAATCATAGATGACTTTGGAAAATCCTAGAAAATTCCTAGCAACATAATTTCTTTTGTAGATAATCTTTTCAGTACTATTTTAATCTTTAGAAAATCATAACTTGTAAATCGTAGCTCTGTTCTTTTGCTGAATAGTCCGGAATAATGTAATCTTTTGATGATGTTGTTTGTTGTGTGATTTTTGGTTATTGTTGAATCTTGGTGTTTATATGTTGTTATTTTTCCACGTATGTTGCGAGTAGACACCAACGTTCAGGAGGAGCTAGAAGGTCTGCAGGATCAGGATTTTGAAGATCCAACTGAGTTTAGTAAAGGTAAGTTGTGTTCTTGATTATTTTTATCCTAGATTTACAAATATTTTGTTTTATAAACATGCATGCTAATATATTTTTAGTAATCCCAAGAGTTAGGATTTAGCCTAGTTTTTCCCTTATCATCCTTGTCGCCATATTATGGTTTTGGGTTATGGATGGGTAGATGATGCTTAGCTTGCTTTGGGATGGTAATCATGATAATTGTTCCATGAACTTGATAATGGTCCTATGCAACAATGATAAAATATGATGGAATTTTTTTTAGCAATATAGTATAGGGATTTGAGTAGGTGGTATGATGAGATGTATGGTTAGGAAAGTGATAGTCTTGCTCAAATCTAAGGACCGATTCGTGGGGTGACCTTTTGTGTTTATAGTACAACCACAAGCCTGGTATGGGACGGACCTAGCCAAGTAATTTGCTTACTCTCAGCATAGTGTAGACCGAGCAGAAGAGCAATGAATGGACGATGTCTTGAGATCCGAAAGGCGCAAGAGGGGGCTTTCGTTGTTTAGGTGAAATCACACGGTAGTGAAACCTTAGTGGGTAGGCATATGCTGAAAGGGGGCATTATAAAGGCTTTGTAGTGGAATCCTAGCGCACACATCAGTAGTGTGTAAGAGTTATCCATCAGCCAACAGATGCTCGGCAAAACAGGATGATACGTCTTGTGGGTAAAGTATAACTTCTGCAGAGTTAAAACTGAATATTTAGCCGTGCTCACGGTCATGAGTGGCACTGAAAAATCTACCATGATTATAACTTGATGTTTTGGTTAGTCGAGTCAACTGTGATGGAGGGAATCATAGTTGAGGATGGTCAATCATAGTGGTGAGAACTATGATTGAGGGTTCAAACTTAGTAGATGGAACTTTGGTTGAGGTGATGGTTAGTTGGTTAAGTCAAGATGGATGGAATCTTGAGGTGGTTTGTTATTCACTTAATTATTATTGCTTTTTAAATATATTTTTACTTAAATATTGATTTATGCAAGAGAGCCATATTAGCCTTATTCTTACCAAGCCTTCATATGCATACTCTTTCCTTCACAACTTGATGAGTACAACAAGTGCTCACTCTTACTATCACCAAACACTTGGTTGGAGAAGATATCGAGGAATATACTGAAGGTGGATCATTCTAAGACGCTTTCTATGTCGATGATGTTTATGGAAGAGTCATAAAGGATAAGAGTCTTCGTAGTTCGTTTAGTTCCGCTGCAGTTTCTTTGGTCTTTTGACCCTTGAAGGTCAGTTTTTGTAAGACTGTTAATTCGATTAAGTATGGATATTGTAATGAGTATCATCAATGAAGTCACTATGTATTGGGATTGATTCTTGGTCAGCACATAGATGAGATTGGTTTGTTTCTTGAACCGGTCTTGACACTGTATGCTATGATCAAGTTTTATATATGCAGCAACTTCATCAGTGTATCTCAAATAGTGCCATTATTACAACATTTAACTTAAACAAGATAGAAAGACCTCGAAGACTTTAACTAAAACACACTAACAAAACACAGCTATGCTCCCATCTTCCATAGCAAAATGACCGGGGGTCCACCAGCCTAGCAATCTTCATCTTCGTCAGCGAAGCAGTCTGGTTCTCCTTCATTGTCTGAGTAGCGTTTGATGTACATTTGGATGGAAATAGCAAGTGTGAGTACATGTCGTACTCCGCAAGTGTGAAAAGTAAATGATATGCAAGCTTAAATAAAGGACCAGGTTGTAACAGGTTAAATTTGCATAAATGACAACTATGCTAATGAAGAGTTATAAAGCATCCTATTTAACTATGTGATTCATCACGAAACTTCCAACTCCTAGAATCCATATGTTTCTCAACTTCCTGAAAACCACTTCATGTTCCCAAACCATCCGATTTGATACCCATCACAAGTAACCAAAAACCATTCAACCAAACCAACTAAACTAAACCAACTAATCATGTGAGGATCCAAACCTCTCATGATCGTGAGCACGGCTGATATATCAGATTTTACACTCTGCAGAGGTTGTCTAACTTTCCCCATGAGTTGTGATTTCCTTGTTGTTGTGTCGGCCAAGCACTTAACACACGCCTATGGTGTATCGCCCAGAGAATGCTACACGGCTGTTACAAAGTTTCATCCAGTAGGTGCATGCCCACTAGGTTTCACCGTAGTCAATGTGGCATGACCCACCCAGAAGCCCCCTTCTGCGCCTTATAGCTCCAGAAAGATTTACTCTTCCCTTCCACTACACATCCCATATCACTAACTAAATGGTTCTGGCCTTAGCCATTCCCACACATCTACTCTTACGATTTGGCATGCACAAAATTGGAATCCACTAATTAATAGGCTAGGCATATCCCATACTATGTCTCGTGGTTGGTACGATACTTCTTAGGTTGTCGTTCCACAAATCGATCCTTACTTAGATCACTTGAGAAAACACTTAACCAACAACATAACTACGACCACCATCACCAACACCTCTTTTCTTAAGGCCTAAGATTCCATGTTGCTATACCATTACCAGTATTCCCAACTCATAGTTGCTTAGTTCATTAGTCATGTTTAACCAACAACCCTTCCATACCCTTATGCAAAGCTAATCATAACTACCCATCATAACCATTACTAACAACTAGGCGACAAAGAATATATGTAACATGGTACTATAAGTAGATGGGATTCAATATTAATACTATGCATGTTTCAAATAAAAGAACGTATTTGAAAAACTAGGATTAGAATGTTCAAGGACACTTGCCTCTTCAACCTTGCTGCTCAGACTCTTCAAAGACTTGGTCCTGAAGATTCTTGAATTGCTCCTCGTCTGCTCTCAGAACACACCAGAAAAATATATAACAAAATTATTAAGAACAATACACCAAATAATAGCTATTAAAAGATAGTACACATCGCTACGAACACAAGAGCACGAAAAGCGTCTAAATCGGAGCTAAAACGAGAAAAATACGTCAAAACAAGGTTAGGGTTAAATCTATAAAAGAAAAGGACCTAATTTTAATTAAAATAGAGAGGTCAGGGTCCTTTTTGTAAAAAATAGAGGGACCTACTTGTAACTATGTGGAAGTTTAGGGACTAAATTGTAAAAATACAGTGGCTTTTAGGTAATTTTAGAAAAGTTTAGGGGCTTATTTGCAAAATTGCCACTTTCTAAATTAAATTAAATCAAAAAATATGACTGGATAAAGGGCTGGTGACATGGCATTGACACGGAGGCACATTTGCTGAGGTGGCCGACTTACGTGGCAAAGGGGCGGTTGACTGGATTAATGATGCCACATGTCATCGCGATTGGGTCGGCGAAGGGGTACAAACCGATCTAATCTTGACCATCAGTGCTTGATTGGATGGTCAAGAGAGATGGGTGACTGGCGGAAAAGAGAGAGTGGCCGGACAGGGCTCGGTACGGTGACGCTAGGGGAAAAAATGATGGCAGACTCGCCGACGCATGGCAATAACTTCATCGCCGGCCTCGGAGAAAGACGACAAATGGCAGGAAACGACATGGAAGCTTCGGTGAATCCGTTTGAGGGAGGGGGGGGGTCCTTACCAAGGCTTACCCATGTGTGTCCACAGAGCACAGTGGCGGTGCAACCCAGCAAGTGGTGGAGGAGCTCTTCCGGCGGCCGTTGGGCATCAAGGAGGAGCCGGTGAGCTAGCTCCTGAGCTTGCAAAGTTGAAGAGATGATCGATGAGAGCGGAGCAACTCAGGAGTGGCAGCGGCGCGAGCTCAGCGAGTTTGGCAATGGAGAACGACAGCGGCAAGCTAGGGTTATCGAAAACAGATCAAAAGAGGGGGGACACATGCTTATATAGGCAGGGTTAAGTGCATGGGAGATGGATAAGGCCGGGGTTCATTGAGATACGGGCTCGGGGAAGGTAGCTGTGCGGTTCGACTCGGGCACGACACGATTCCAGCTTGGGTGTAAGGAGGAAGATGGCGCATCTCGTAGGCGCTACGCAAAGGCGAAGGCAGCTTCGGCCAGGGGTGCCAACAGAGGAGGCAGCCAGCTGCTGGGCGGCTGAGCCTAGCCTTTAGCCAACCCAGGCGAACGGCAAGCACGAGAACGAGCTGCTGAGCGATCGGCTGGGTTGTGGCTCGGCCCACGTGGAAAGGAGGCCAAAGGAGAGAAAAGGGCTTGGCCCGGGAAGAGAAAAGAAGCGGGCTGCAAGGAAAAAGGAAGGGAAAGAGAGAAAGAAAGGAAATTTGGCCCATGGAAGGAAAAAGAGAAATTTTCTTTTATAAAAATATTTTCAAACCTTTTCAAAAATTCAAACGGTGCACCTCGATGTTTTCAAAAATCATTTTTGACACAATAAAACCCAAATGTTTCTATTCTCAGCATGAATGCATACAACCAAGGTATAACTTGTGCCAACATTAAATTTATTTTATAAAATAGGTTTTAATCTATTCTATTAATTTGAACCCTAATCAGATCAAAAGAGGGGGGACACATGCTTATATAGGCAGGGTTAAGCGCATGGGAGACGGATAAGGCTAGGGTTCGTTGAGATACGGGCTCGGGGAAGGCAGCTGTGCGGTTCGAGTCGGGCACGACACGATTCCAGCTCGGGTGTGAGGAGGAAGATGGCGCATCTCGTAGGCGCTACGCAAAGGCGAAGGCAGCTTCGGCCAGGGGAGCCAACAGAGGAGGCAGCCAGCTGCTGGGCGGCTGAGCCTAGCCTTTAGCCAGCCCAGGCGAACGGCAAGCGCGAGAATGAGCTGCTGAGCGATCGGCTGGGTTGTGGCTCGGCCCACGTGGAAAGGAGGCCAAAGGGGAGAAAAGGGCTTGGCTCGGGAAGAGAAAAGAAGCGGGCTGCAAGGAAAAAGGAAGGGAAAGAGAGAAAGAAAGGAAATTTGGCCCATGGAAGGAAAAAGAGAAATTTTCTTTTATAAAAATATTTTCAAACCTTTTCAAAAAATTCAAACGATGCACCTCGATGTTTTCAAAAATTCATTTTTGACACAATAAAACCCAAATGTTTCTATTCTCAGCATGAATGCATACAACCAAGGTATAACCTGTGCCAACATTAAATTTATTTTATAAAATAGGTTTTAATCTATTCTATTAATTTGAACCCTAATTAAATTCTAGGTAAATTTTAGGGAATTATTAAATAAAAAAATAAGGGTGTTACACCGGTGTTGCAGGATGTACCCTACCTGTTAGGCTTACCTTGCGTTAAAGCCATCATTGGAGTCGTTGACCTAGATGCAGATTGGATGAACGTCATGCTCACGCGGTTCAGCCCTATTCAGTGGAAGGACGACCTACCCGCCTACATGCCCAAGTTCCTATTAGATCCGTACATGCCCTTGAAGAAGTGGATCCTCCAATTCTAGATACCTTGCAATTTACTTTTCCATTTTCTTTACGATTTCCAATATATTTTACACATCATGATTTGCACTACTTCAAGCGTGCATACATGCACCCAGACACCGGTGTGTACTTCGTTGCGAGGCACTTAGAGTGCTACCTGCTTTGGTTGTTCAGCTGGGTCATGTTCACCAGCGGCCAAGGCCACCTGGTGTCGAGGACCCTTCTTCTGTACGCGAGGAGGATTGTAGATGCGGAGCCCGATGAGGTCCCCCAGTTTAGCTAGGCCTCCATTGTCCTGGCAGAGATGTATCGGGCCTTATGCGACACTTGCACGAAGAAGGAGCCACTACCCACATTTAATGGGTGCCCACTCCTGCTGCAGTTGTGGCCGTACGAGCGGTTCGCGATCGGCCAGCCTGTTATGGACTAGTCCTTGTACCCTAAGGAATGGTATGGGGAACTAAGGAGGACGAGCCCACCATAGGCTCATTGTGGTGTCAATGTCTGGTATATAGGAAGCATAGCTCTGGTTTACTTGACACATATTTTTAGTCCGGTTTCTTACCATTTTTCTCCACAGCCGAACTAGATGCACGAGCAGGCCCATAGTACGTATGAGCTTTTTAGGTCGTAGTTCAACCGTCTGTGTCCAGAGGATGTGGTTTGGATCCCCTATAGTCACTCGAAGATACAAGACTATGTGCCTATCAGTCTGTCTCTGTTTTGCGACCATAACGAGGACTACTAGCTTACGATGAAGCCACTTGTCTTCAACATCTACGTCGAGAAGTACTCACCCCACCGTGTGATGAGGTAGTTCGGACACTTCTAGACATTCCCCCTCATCAACGTTCGCACCGTTCCACCCCACATTCACAGGTAACTAAAATAAAATATATAATTCATAGCATTCATCTCATTTATAGTCTATCTAATGTGGTTGACCTTCAGGTATACACATAAGGGCCAACCGGGTGACAACCTCTAGGCAGATCACTTGGCGTCATACGTCTCGGTATGGGCCCATCCATATCCACACGCACGTCGATTAGAGATAATTCTTTTTATTACGAATGCATTTATTTAAAAAATATGTTAGGTGCACCTACATACTTAACGCCGCAAAGACCTAGACCATGGCCAGCGCTGACACCTTCACCGTTCACAGGCCTCTCAGGTAATGGGTGCTAATATATTACCTCATTCAATATATTCAATACTATATATAATATAATCATCTGTCTGCATGTTACTATAGTGATGAAGCCAGGACACCTGCATCTGCACCTCCACCATCCGCACCCTACTTCGGTAGTCAAGTCTGGCCATCTACAGCTGCCCCTGCGTACCATACAGGTACAATATTGCATTTTAACTAATACATTCATTTTCACATTTATCGTATCTAATAAATTCATCCATTCGTAGGCCCTGCGAGTGATTATGCATGGACGATGGCGGCAACATCGCAGTCGTCATACCCGAGTCAGGAGGATGAGCTTGGGTCGGACACCTCATTCAACATCGTGAGGGACTTCTTCGGGGGCACACCAGACTATGACGATGTCATGTGAACCTAGTTGGCCAGTGCTCCACTACTGACACAATAGACCTAGGAGGAGGCCTCGACACCCATCATCACTACTAGGCCTACCAAGCAGGTTGTTCCACCAGATAACCTGACCTACTCTAGGGGCCATGTGAGGTCAAACCAGCAGCAGTGGCGACGGGACCATGATGGTGGGAACAGTCAACGACAACGGGGGAGACAGTAGTAGCATTTTTCTTTGCTTTCGTAACTTAGATGTTTGTTTCATGATACATCTTCGATTTGCAAACTAGTCTTACATATCCATACATTGATTTGCAAACTAGTCTTAGATGATCCAAGCAGGGACATGTTCGCTAACTGCTTATTGACAAAAGGTATGCCGAGGCCTAAATACCATTGTGGATAGACATGCACTGTTCAGTCTTCCCATGTCTTGGATACCTTCAGTATGAGGTACTTCTATTGTTTGAACTTAGATGCACTTGCCAAAGAGAGTGAAAGAAGCATCAAGTAACGAGGATTGACTCTGGTGCGACTCCACTGTAGGCTAGCTATTTACTTTCCATAAGGTGTGTCAATATGATATGCTTACGTTTTGCATTGACCATGATACCTAACATCATAAAAATTGTAACTTTCTAATGTGTGTGTCGTATAGTAGTGTAACTGTGTTATGTAACCACAGTCGAATGAATTATCACCGCCGTTATTCTACAAACCTTTTTTACCTCACATATTCCTATCTCCCCTTGATGATCTGATGATGTGTCTTTGTCAGTTATGTGACGAAGGGTATATACGCGAGGTCTAGTCATACATACTCGTTCATGTCTACTTTCTATATATTACATGTTCAGGTGTTACTACTTACCATGTTATTAACGTATTTCTTAATCTTATGTGACATCATGCTACCAGCTTCTCAGAGTGAAGTCACCCCTCGCTGCCACCTTTTTAGGGAGATGTGACCCCTTGTTGTCAGCCTTTAAGATTGATGTAACTGCTCGCTGCCACCTTTTTAGAGCGATATGACTGCACGCTACCGACTAATCAGAGTCCAGTGACCACTCGGTGCAGGAAGGCATCCAATGCATACACTATCTTACATATCTACACTTGGTCCATACAACATCGGTGCCTGCATATAAAATGTAAGGCCAAAGCAATGAGAAGGTCATGACACCGCAGTTTTCCAAAAGAACACTAGCATCTGATAACTAATACCACACCATGGTTGCCTCCTCAAGTAGACATTTCTCGTAGATATCTAAATTCTCAATGATAGCTCTACATATTATGAGTGAGACCCAGGCAAAAGGTGATGATGTGTTTAAGGAGGAGAACTTGAACAAAGTGCTGTCAAAATGGCAGACCATGACCCACTGTCTTTGTTTCACCACGGAGGAATGGCGGCAAACGGTAAGCTTTGTGATCTTCATGGACCTTAAGACACACTTGTTAGAGTGTCATCAGAGATATATAAGGGTGTGCGAACTAGCCGACATAGCAAAGTATTTTAGCAAGCGAGCACACACCATATTTATGCACCCTTAGCAGTATGAGGAGCACATTAAGATATGTTCGTCATTATTACATGTCCCAATTATTTGTTAGGTTTGACTTCTAAGACATATTTATATTTTCATATAATCTTCTTGTATACTTAGGTATTTCCTCATGATGAAGAGTTGTTGAACAAACCTATCGAGAATTTTTTTAAGGCTTCATCTCCTCTTCAATGACAGCTGTCTACCCGGACATAACTGAAGATACAGAGGTGGTCATTCGAGACCTTCACACCATTGCGAAAGAGACAGTGGTTCGAGCCACCATGAAAAACAACCACCACAAGAGAACATGCTTCTACCACTTCCGCCACAACCAAATGGATTGGTTCCGACGATGATGACTTCATGCTTACTCCTCAGAGAACACACCATTGCGAATTCTCTAACGATGGGGCAGATGACTGGGATCCTAACTTTGATTATTTTTCGTATACACCGGCACCACATAGACCAAAATCCCCAGAATACGATTACCATTGGATGGCCTATGAGATAAGCCACAGACAACTTCAATGATCATTTCGTCCATAATATTTATGCTCCTAATTGTTGTACTTATTAAATTCAATATGGTTCTATCATTTTTAATCTATTATCTAAGTCGTGTATGTATCTTAGATGTAGCCTACATGCTATTAGTAATGTTTAAATTTTATATACTCATCTCATGTACATATTCTATCTAAAATTCAATATGATTTTATTATTTCACTTACATGTATTTATTATATCTTCGCTTAACATTTTTTAAGATTTTTGTTACTTTTATCAAACATAACTTCTAGTATTTTTCTTATTTTTATTAAAAAAACTGAGCTAACCATCTCTCAGAAAGCGGTAACTATTCTAACCATCCTTAAAAATGGTAAAGAAAAGGTATATGATAAAAGGCTAATCGTCCTTTTAGAGAATAGTAGGGGCGCTAATATTCCTGTGAAAGGGCGGTAAGGGTACTGGACCGTAAGCAGGAGTGGTTGCTGTTGACTCGCGTCCCGACTCCTCGGGCCTCCGCTTCCTCCGCGTCGTGCCGTCGCTGACCCAAGCGCCGGAGAGCGGAGCGGCTGCTAATAATCTCTCTCGCGTCACCACCGCGGCCTCCGGCAGAGATGGCCGGCGAGGAGGCGCCGCTTGGCGCGCTCAACCTGACCGAATACGCCCCTGCCGGCGCGCGCACCGTCGACTGCTACAGGCGTATCCGCAAGATCGGCGAGGGCACCTACGGGTAAGCAAGCTGCTACTAGGGATGGAGTTCCCTCCCAACTTGGAATTTCTCTCGCATTTTTGCCTGTTTCGTGTGAATTGCTAGCCACGCGTTGCTGTTGGGCCGTGGATGCAGTGTAGCGCCTTAGCCTTGGGATCGTATGGGCGGCGGCGGAGTGCTGATGATCTTTTTGGTCCGTGGTCGCACGATCCATTGCCTGCTTTGTGCTAATCCTCGCCGACGAGTTTCCTTAGTGCGCGGCGCAGCTGTGCTCTAATGGCTTCCTCCTAGATGCCCTCAATCATTGCGGCTAAATAAGTAGTAAATCAGTCATTTTCTTAGGATTGCTTTGATAGTGTTGCACACCAGGCATTTCAGTAAGAAGGCCTTTGGAACTCGTTAGCTGCTACCGCTAGGCATTTTTTTGGTGGTTCCCAAACAAATTGTTAGACTGATACTTATATAGTTCTCTTGTGCTGCAACAATGAGAACTTGTAATTTTTGTTCACTGCAACTAGCTAACTGTTATTTTCATGGTGATGAAAGAACAAAAAAAAACAAATTTATGCTAAAAACATCACACAATTATACATCTTGCATCTTTTTGGACATTCGGAGACAATGCTTTTTGTCTAGAATGATTTTCCCAAGCTAGGCCTTTGCCTACACAAAGCAGTTTTCCTAAATCTATGTATCAGTGTATTGGAGGCTTGGAGCACAGTAAGTGCAGGAAGAGAATTCCATTAACAGATTTATTATCTAATTGCCCACAGCCAATGCTTCCTATATATTAAATTTTGATGTAGAGTTGTATATACTGGAATCATGCCTGATGAGGTCCCACAGCTACACAACTCCAATTGTAGATAAGAAAGAACCAACTATAGCTTTTGGTGTGTATATATAGAAGAATGGTGTACTTGTTTGGGAAATAGTTCATATCATGTAACAGACGCTGCTATGGTTTATTTTATACACTTCACTTGGTTGCTTATCTGTGTTTTACTGGGAATCGTAGTCTAATACTTGGATGTGCTCCTTTTGTGGTGAAAATAAAGGAACTACACACATTTTTTTAGTATTTCCTTCAATCTTTAGCCTGCGTCAATTGTCGTCTTGAAATACTTCAGTTCACTGAAAGGAACGGAATTTAAGCATTCATAGTGAGTTTTAAAGTGTTTGCAAGATATTGTTTTGAAGTCAATTGTTGCCCCAGTGTCTAAATATCGCAACACTCATTCACTTCTCTTTTGAGTATAATCAACTCCTCTCTATGACATTGATTATATTCTTTGGAAAGCAATGAAAACTGCGACCTCCTTTTTTTTCTGTACCAAAAATGGTTAACAGATGCAAGCACTTCAATTGCAAATCTGAATATGCACTGTGCAATACTCCCTCTGGTCACAAAAAGTCCCAAACACTGACACGGTCGGCAAAATGCAACTTTGACTACTAATGTCTATTTAAATACATGTATAAGACATTGTAAAGTTATAATACTCGGAAACTACTATTTGAGACAAATCTACTCATTATTTAAATGTTCGATCTCATTAAAAAAATAACAATGACCAAAGTTCAGATAGGTTCTCTGCACACAACTCAAAAGGCCACTTCTTTTTTGTGGCTCAAGGTAGTACATCATAAGGTAATTGCAGATGCAAAAAGTAAACTTCTGGAGTACAATTTTTTACATTCTTGGAGAAGAAATATAGCAGGTGGTCTTTTCACTAACAATAATCAATAGTTATTTCTGAAACCTTATTCACACTGAATATGTTGGGCTGTATTTGTCTTCTAATCTTCTCTCTAGCACTCTGAAATACATGCTAACTTTCCAGTCTTGATGTTCTTCCTTGTCCTTAGTATTAAATCATAATAAGAAAATAGATTAAAGGGAGTGCCCTCCATCATTTTGATAGATTTTACTTTATCACCATCAAACTTCAAGCTGTTAAGGCATTTTACCACTACATACATTTTATCTATGCTTTGTCCAAATGACTAAGTTGTCCCTGCTGTGCTTTTTCCTACAACCCTCAGTGAGGTATTTGAGGCTGTGGATATTGTGACTGGGGAAAGAGCAGCACTCAAGAAAATCAAACTGGATGATGGCAAAGAAGGGGTAAGCTTTATGATCTCAACAAAACTACTAATACTTTTTTATGATGAACAAGCACATTATTTGATGCAAACTGTAGCCCCTCTTAACTTCTCAGTACCTCTGTAGTTTCCACGCCAAATCTTGCGTGAGATTAAACTATTAAAAAAGCTGGATCATGAGAACATCATCAGATTGAAAGAGATTGTAGTATCTCCTGGTAACAAATGTTCATCTAGTCATTTCTAAATAAACAAAAGTACAATTACTTTACTTAACCATTTTTCAATATTTTCAGGTTCTGCGCATGGAACAGGAGGATTGGGTATGCAATTCTGTTCTTTTGTTTTCCTGTTTATATCCTTCATTTTTGTGGTTCATGCTGATGCAAAGTTTAATTAATTTTACCTGTCATGCAATTTTTCTTATCCTGTGAACTGTGCTAATCTTATGCAGATGATCACATGTATAGGGGAGATATCTACATGGTTTTCGAATACATGGACCATGATTTGAAGAAAGTATTGCACCATAGTACCACATCCCAAGTCAAGGTACTCTAATGTACTTAAGAAATTAAAATTCACAGTGAGAAATGTCATTGGTGCTCTTCTTAAGAATGATTATTTGTCATTGTACAATTTCCATTTCTTTAGGTTTATATGGGGCAGCTGCTAAAAGGATTGCATTACTGCCATGTCAACAATGTCCTTCATCGTGATATCAAAGGTTTTCTCTATTTAGGTTTAACTTCAACTTTACCTCGTTCATTTTTTTTTAATTCTTATCGCAGAACTCCTTGTTTGTGGAACTATTTATAGGGGCTAATCTTCTAGTAAGCGGTGGTAAGCTGTTAAAGCTTGCTGATTTTGGCCTTGCAAGACCATTCACTAGAGATGGTAGTTTCACAAATCATGTTATCACTTTATGGTACCGGTAAGTGGAATAAGGACTCAGGGAAAATAACCTCATGCATATTTTTATTGTTCGACTTTTTTACATTAGTTATATCCATGTTTTTTTCAATCACTGTATGCTGATGTGGACATTGTTATGACCTCCTCGATTCTACGAATTTCTCAGACCCCCAGAATTGCTTCTTGGTGCCACAAATTATGCTGAAGCTGTGGATATCTGGTCTGTTGGTTGCATATTTGCAGAGTTTTTACTTAAGAAACCATTATTTCCTGGCAAAACCGAGGTATGATTTATATTCCTTATCTTTCTTTTCTATGCTATTGCTCCTGGTGCTATCTGGGATGTAATTAGTGAACAGTTTTTTTCATGAATTTTGTATCATGAATTTTAGACACCATATTTGAGTTCCAGTTTCATGCATAAATTGAGCTTTTTGGGGCCTATGTATCTGTTGTCATTACTATCTGTCCAACATTGTTCTGTAATGCCTTTTATTTTTACCGTTGATATCCTTTAAAAGACTGGATTTGTTAGTTTAGTATAATATGCAAATAAGTATAGTGATCTTTGAAAGATAGATATATTTGTTAGGACCATCAAAGTTTGATACTTTTCTTAGACCACCTTTATTATACTAACGTGATGTTATTATGGATTTTTGTTTTTTTTTAACCTCCAAGTCGTACCTTAAACATACATGAATTGATCCACAATTGTATTTTTATTTAACCTACTTGCCCACTATTTTTGTATGTGTTTTATCTCCTAGTGGGATACATTAATATTGCTTTCTTCCCATGAACTCTGTTCCTATAACTCTTCCTCCCCTCCTAAGCATGGCAGCATATTTGTTTATAAAATTTCTTGGATATGGCTTAATTACTTCTTGAAACTATTGACATCATTCATTTTTATTTCTTTTTACCTCTATGCATAAACCTTGACAGAAGCGTGTATGTTGTTTCAGCAAGACCAGCTATCGAAAATATTTGAACTGTGTGGATCTCCAAATGAAGAAAACTGGCCAGGTGTATGCAAGCTACCATTGTACAAGACTATGACTATCCATCCTGTGACGCCAACCAAAAGACGCCTGAGAGATATGTTACAGAAGTAATTTTCCTACAATTTCTTAACACATGTGCATTGGTTACTATATATTTTCTTTTAAGGTTTGAATATAATGTGGTAAAAAATTATCTCTCCAGCTTTGACTGCCATGCCATCGAATTAATTGAACGCATGTTGATCCTTAATCCTACTCAGGTATGTTCTTTCTTATATTTAACACAGTTCTATGTTTGACTGCCATGCACAGTGTTTTGTGGCCCACTATAGTTAAATGCAGAAAACTCCGCTATTGCGGCTACAGAGCTATAGCGGAAATAGTGGCCCGCTATAGCTCTTAGAGAATAGCAGATATAGCAGCTGTTATGCCACATGTAGTATTGTTTTGACTTGATAACAAATATTCAACATATATTCGTGCTATTTTTTAGGGTTTTGGTAAACTAAAATTAGTTGCCTTGTCATGTGCTTGTCATTAAGTTTGAATTTAAAAAATTTCTAGGTAAAACATAAATTCTATATTTAATAGCTGAATGTTCGTAAACTGAACCTTCAAGTATTTAAATTCATTTTATTTCGGTTGTTGCCATGCCGCCATGACATCAGGATATTCACAATTCAAAAAACTTCCCATATGGAATTAAAAATCTCTTTTCCTGTCTCGTAGGATGTGTACGATTTAACATTTGCTTGGTTATATGATATTCAATACAAAGGACTCTTGACTTATGCAAACATCGTAGCAACTTTTCCTTAAATTGCAATTTCTTTGAAAATTGTTGTGAAATATTCCAATAATTGGAGGCTTTGTTTATTTGCAGAGAATTTCCACACAGGATGCTCTTGTTGCAGCATACTTCAACTAAACTCACATGGGGAACAAATCTAGATTCACTGTTCTCTGCAACTGATTGAGTTTTTTGACCTTGTCAGACTAGGATCTGGGAATCTCATTGGTGATTGGTGTAAGTAGTACCTGAAGTCTTATTTCTCCTTCTGACCTTGGATAGGGCTAACAAGCAATTTAACTTTGTCTTGTCTAGCTTTAAATGTATATGGATGTACTGTACATTATTACTTGTGGCAAACTGTATTTTATTATTAATTCATAATAATAAGCACTGCTTCTTGGTCTAGATTCATATGGCAAACAGTGTTTAGCGAACGCTGCATGAAGTGCATATGCCCCCAACTACAAAACCTGATACTATTCAGTGCCATTACTGATTATGTGCAATTACTAGCATGCTAGTTGATTCAATAAATTTAGTATGCTTGTACTGGTGATCATCTTATCACATTTGGTTAATAACCTTTTCAGAAATCCCAGTTGAGGCATAACCACATAAGTGAAGAAATAATTCACCATATATGATTGTTGCCAATGTCACTGTTAGTGAGTAATCATGTAGACATGAACATTGAATTGAATGACATACATTCCAATTGGTTGTCTCGGTCTCTTGTACGCTTAGCATACCACGAGTAGCTATGAGTTATACATGTATATCTGTAGTAACCAATGGCTGTCTGAGAACACGGATAATTTTACCCTCCCACTTTGCTAATAAAAATAGGGATGAAATCGGCCGGAAATGATCAGATAATATCTTAAATCACTTTTACTTTCATATTTCTTCTCAAAATCGAAATTGGAAACGATAATGCCAGAAACGATTACTATATCGGAGATATCAAAAACTTCGAAAACAAAGTCATCGGAACAGAAACATGTCGATTACCGTCAGGAACCGATAGTTTAGATCAGAAATATCATCTTGTAGAACATGACTCAAACGGTAAGTATCCATATAATCGTCAAGATATGTTTAAGTCTTACAACGACATAACTCATGACTCGTTCATATAACGATATTAGTACTTGAGTACTCGAATAAGTCTTAACTTAGACCATATAAGATACAATATATTCACACTACATAATTTATAATCCATTCAATATATTGATGTCACAATTCAAAACTATTCCATAAGTACTACAAAATGTACTACAACATAAAAATTACAAAGAACTCATCTAATATATAAAAATTATAAAATGATTAGGGTGCAGCTTGCCGTCTTACTATTTTAAGCCTCTTGCTAACATAGAAATGAGGCCTAAAAAAGTTAGAATGGTCTGAGTCTGGAAAAACAGAAATTATTCGGAGTTTACTCAGAAATTTCCAATGAAATATGGTATTTTGAAAATACAGTCGGAAATCAGGCTAGATTGTTTTTTATTTTGTTTTCGTATTCATCAGTTCGAAATTGGCCTAGTTTTATATAAGTTCTAGAGAAATCAGAAATGATAAGGAAAAATCAGAAAACGATATCGGTCGGTTCGGGATTTTATCGTTCCGTTTTCATCCCTAAATAAAAATGCTTCTCACTACCCTCTGCCTTGTACTATGTACATTTACATATGGTGAAGAGGGTCAGTTTGCTTCTATGCAAAGAATTTGTGTTGTTTTATTGGTATCTACTTCTAGGGCAATCAGGGGTATTCTATACTCCATCAGAAATACTCCTTGTGGAAATGGAAGCGGGTTCCCGTTTTGTGGCTCATGTCAAGTGACAGTTTCTTCAATTCTTTGGCAAGTGTTGGTCTCCCACAGTAAAATACGCCTGCATGCATAGATATACTTAACGACAAAATTGTGATCAATGCTTAATAATCCTGTCATGCCTATCATTTTATGTCAGTCGAGGGTTAAAAAAATAACACATTGGGTCAAAATATTACCAACTGTAGAATTGGGGTGCTTGGAAGCGATTCTAGTGAAGACTTCTTTCCAGTTAGGCCTTGCAAAATGTGTCCTGACCTGAAACATGGGTACAGATCAAATGTTCAATTTGCAATCATGTTCATCAAATTACAGCAGATTATTCACTAGTGATATCATGATAATCTTGGTTACTGAAGCAAAGTGTGTTTACCCTGGTGCCCGACACTATGTCTACACCATGCTTGGCGTGGTTCAGGGCCTGCACCATTGAGAGCAGGGTTGTCCTTGCATCACGCTCCTCGTACACACTTGTCAGATAGTTGTGCAGCTCAATGACACCCTGGTTGCAACCATGAGGATGCCATCATCAGCACACCAACATTGCAAAGGAGAAGAGAACACAACACAAGATTTTCTGAGTCTTTTTGCAAATGGCCGACGGTTATAGTCATTCTTTAGAAATTTTATCAAATGGCCAAGGTTTTCTAGTCTATTTGGACATTTCCCTAGTGTTATTCACTAAATGGCCGACGGTGATCCTTGCTGGGAATTATTGGTTGGTGATTTTTTGTGTTGCTGGTTGGTTTTCATCCTCGAGAAATGTCTAAATTAGACTAGAAAACCCTCGGTCAATTGAGAAAATTTCTATACAAGGACAAATAACTGTCAACCATTCGCAAAGAACCCTCGGGAAATCTTGAAGATCTTAGTGCAGAGAGGGTAGAGGCATCACCTTCTTGTCCATTTCAGCGACCTCATTCATCACCCCCTTGAACCACTCGAATGATTCTGGCCCCCTTGTGACCCAGTAGAAGTGTGCGCAGCTCGTTCGATACGCCCTCTTCTTGTTGCTGCTGCTCGCCATTGACACGCTGAAGTTATTGGCGCTGTCCTCAGACCTGCTGGTCTCCATTGCCAGATCCTGAAAGGTTCGGACAAGAGGGACAGTCAGGCGAGATGTGTCACAGAAATCTGGAAGTGGATGCTGCAGATGAGGAGATACCATCAGCTCATCAGCCAGCTTAATGTTGTTCAGTAGATCTCTCAGGATGCTAATGAAAGGCGTCGCACCAATCCCAAGGCCGACGAGGAGCAGAACATCATAGTTCCTGAAATCCTGCGCAGGGGCGCCGTAGGGGCCATCGACGAGCAACCTTGGCGGACTGCAGCAGAGAAAATGCATTGCTCAGTTTCATATCCATCAGGCAAGCAAAGAGTAGATAACAGAGGAGCAGACATGGTGTGGAGAATCATGGATGGACCTCTTCCGTTCTTCCATGCCTAGCTCTCCAAATGCGGCTCTTCTGGGCACGCGTGGCGTAAAGTAGTTCTCGATGAAAATGTGCTTGAGCTCCTGCGTCCAGTCCCCTCTGGTCTGGATATGAACACTGATGTAGTCATCTCCAGGAGCTGAAGTGATGGAGAAAGGATGCCTGGGACAATGGGGAAGAATGCAGCACAAGTGTCAGGGATACCGTACCAAAAGGTAGAAACTAGAAAGCAAGGCTGATGAAGAGGCAAACCATTCAAATGGAGAGATTGTTGGACACTGGAGGAATATGTACTGCCCACTTCTGTAACGAAACCCGTAGGGTTTTGACATTGTTATGGCCAAGACGTTCCCCGGTAGAAGGCACACCTGAGTGAATCAAATTGCTGTAAGGACATGGGCAATATACTGCACCTACTTCCACTGCTGTCACACTAATAATAGAAGAGCAGATTGCACTAGTTGGGTCTAAAAATGGTGAAACTTTTCATATGAAGGGACTAACTTCCAGTAATGGGAAGTTCCTTAAGGAGCAAAAATGTTCAATTCAGACTACATGCCCCACGACATATCCTAGTGCCAACATGACCTAACACCATATGCGTCTTACTGTCCACATGCCAGAAGCCCAGAATCCTCCATCACTCTGAAACCTTCCATTTTCCAAATGACAATGATAGGCTTTCAACAATTCGCAAAACATAATTGATATCCAAACTGAAAAAGCACATGTTCCTGAAAGCAAATTATGCTCTTTGTTCGTCTTTTTTACCAACTGATGATGTTAAGGTGATCAGTTTTTTTTATCAGTTTTAGAGTCCTGACTGATGCTTGGCATTCAGATAGTTGAAGATGAGCTCTTGGAAGTTCAGTTACCTTGAGGATTTTAACCGCGTAAGCCTTCGACCGGAAGGCCCGAAGCGTCCTTTCGCCGACATAAAGCACCAACGGTACAGCAATGTACATCCATGTCTGAAGATCACCAAAGGGATCACGATGTTAGCATCAGGTTTTCCTGTTTCTAAAATGGTAGCAGGAGAACTGCAACCGTTTTATCAAAAGAGAATAAAGAGTTTCAGTGCAAATAAAACACTTAAACAGAATGTCTCCCAATAGCATCAGGTTGTTTGATCGAGTGACTACCACCTTACTAAATCGCATGCAGAAACAAGAAGCAAGAGGTGCTACCAGTGACAGAAATTGCAGGCAGCAATGGTCGATTATACTGCCATTATAGCATACAACAATGTTCCAGCTCGACATCCAACTTCTAAGTTTGAAAGCTGTCAGATTCCCAGATCCTGTTCTACTAAACTGCATAGATTCACTCAGTATCATGCAAATATGCATTGGGCTGAAGGATGGCAGCTGTTGAGGTGACTGCAAAAGTTGTATCCTTGTGCGTTTCATTTGTATATTACTAGCTCTTTGAATAGAACTTATTGCTAGATGCCACATCCGTGACACCTTTACAACGAAGACCCCTAGCAGCGAGCTTGGCCACAACAATCATTGGAGCCAACATGTGGCAAGGGGCAACCAAATCAAAATTCAGAAAAGATTGCAAAAGGAGCAGCCAACATGGAAGGAAAGCAGCACAAGTCTAAACCGCGTGTGCTAGTGTTGAATCCGTGGAAAATGTGAAGGAAACAAATTGTCCATGGGTGTTAACCATCAAGTCTACATCTCGTTGAACAATGAGCACACTATTTGTGCTTGATTGCAAATCAAAATGTAGTTTTTGCGTGGCCATGTGATTGGAGTCTTGACGGAATAAAATATGGGCCTTTACAAATGTGGTGCTGAAAAGGAAGCAGGATTGGAATTTTGAAGGAACAAACTACACGTACCTGATAGTTTATCATTTTAGCCTTAAAGCATTTTTTCTGAAACAAAATCATCTTAGCCTTGAAGGCTAAGTCAAAGTTCACGGTTTTTTTTATGTACATTTGTGAATGACAATTATTCACGTGCACAAATTAGGAACACAATTTATATAGAAGGTAGAATAATTTGTAGATTTCTGTATATCTCTACAGCACCACAGCCAGATCCAGGGCATTAGCAAACTCCATCGGGTTGAACCTGATTTTCTGCACAGTGTTCAGTTTGCTGAAAACCTGTATTCTGCTTTTCTGAAATCTAAAAACTTCTATTCTGCTCTCTGAAACTCTCGTCTTATGTATCAGTAAGGCCATGATCAACTGCGATATTTCCCCAGGATTGGTTTGCATTTCTGCACTATTATCACTTCATTTAATATCACAACGGATTAGGCTCGACACCAAGGGTCCCAGGGCGCGAACCGTGACGGCGATCCCCATCCATTTCCGGAGACGTGTACGCATCTGAAACGACATCGCAACGCTCTCATTGGTTGGGAGCTGCGGCCATGTCGATGGTTTCCGGCAATGCTGTGCCCTACATTGTCAAGCTGGCTGTATCCGTTAACTCCAACCTGATGCCAAGGTGATTGATCGATAAGTACACGGTCTTAATGCTAAGCAGATACGGTTTCCTGTTCGACCTGACGGGAACCGACCACCAACCGGCATCTTCTGTGCCTGCCTATGTCACCATGCTTATGTGGCATGCGCCTCTTACTTGTACCGGCACTGAGTTGCATTCCCCGGCGAGTTGACCACGAAAGCCTAGGCTAAAACAAAAAAGAGCAATTTACTTCAATATTTTCGTAGCGACTCGGCCCATAGATGGAACTGCTGCTCCGTTCATCTCCTATATGCTCCAACTTGCCACTTTGGCATCCTCTCCGTCACCACCAACCACGCCTACGGTGGACATGTCCTGACGGTATGAATGCGTTCGTTGCTAGCATGTTTGAGCCTGGCCTATATTCATGAGTAATTTGTTTGGTTGTATACATATGTTCAGCCTAGCTAAGAATAGATGGTGTTTGGTTATTCGCACGAAAACATATTGCATGAGGTCAAAATATACAAATAAGTGTTAACATAATATTTATTTTATATCACCGTATTATTATAGTCCTTAATTTATTTTATTAAGCTTTAATATTCTTCAAAATATATTAATATCATTTAATACGTACTAATAACATCATTAGCTAGGTGGCAGGCTGCATTCAACGAGCATGGCTCTATAGAAACGTCATAATTCTATGTATCTGCAGAGCTAGACTTAGTGCATATATTTATATCCCAAGAATCAGGCTTAGAATGGCATACAAGTAATCAAACACCTGCTGCATGCATCTCATAGACCAGACGAGCCACATACAGACAACCAAACACCCTATATGTAAATCCCAACCATACCATAACTCCACCCTAATCTAACATCTCCGCTAGAGAAGACGACTACGTCAACGACAACTTGGGGCATTGAATCCAAACATGAGAAATTTGAGTGATATGCTAGTGTTTTAGTGTTTTTAATCGCAAATCCGAATAGCAAATCGCCCAGCCACAGGGCCTGCAAAGCTGAAACCCCCTTCTTTCGGTGACTAGTTTCTCTCAGCTGCCCCATACAACCCGGATTTTACGAAGTTGAAACTGTTTGGAGTCACATCGCTTACATGGCCAAGTTGTCTCTGTATGTATGTGGACTCGGATAGGGATGGAAATGAGTCGAGCCGAACGAGTTCGGCTATGAGTGAGCCGAGCCATACTCGGTTCACTCAGTTTCTCAAGCTGAATATCAAGTTCCTCTCGGGCTCGGTCGAGCCACGAGTCAACTCAACTGGCTTGCAAGCCAAGAGTTTTATAATGTCTAAGTTGACGAAGCAACGTCGTCGGCGGACTCCTTAACACAGTCAGAGACACACAAAAAGTCAGGCTCAATGGCATAGCCGGAGACACACAAGGCACGCACACACAACGGCATGGCCATGCTAGCCCACACAACAGCACGACCACAACAGCACGCATGACGGTAGACTCATAAACACAGCCAAAGACACACACAGAGTTAGGCTCAATGTCGGCACGGCAAATGAGAAAACACATGAAGATCCGAACGACAGCATGGCGCAAAACCACACACACACTCAACGGAACAACTCGACGGCGCGTGGAACACACACAACACACATAGCCGAAGACAAGCAAACAAAACTGTTCAATGACAGAATTGCTGGAGAGACAGCTTCCGCAGCTAACACGACCGGGGCACATAGCTTCGACGGCATGAAGGCTGGAGCCCAACACTTCAACGGCACGCCGGTCGGAGCCTAACACAGAGAAATTAGCAATGGCTGGGGATAACACCCACACGGCAGCACGACGGTGCAAAAGTCCAGGCACAAATCAGAGAAGGCGGTCGGTAACATACAGCGTACAAGATGGCGACATCAGCAAATGGCTCACCGACGTGGGCTCAGGGCCCATGACATAGCAGCGGCAGCACACTCAGGCAGCGGTGGCAGCAGAGCCAGCCCGCTCCCCAATCCGTGCCATGGGTGGCGGCTACAAAGCCCGGGCACGCCTAACAGGGGCGTCACCCATCTCTTCTCCTCTTCACCCCCCATGGGTGGCACCGACGATGTTGCTTTGTCAATGGACTGTGGAGGCACGGTCGGAGATGGAGAGGCGGTGTGCGGGCCTGGAGTCACGGAGAGGCACCGCGGCAATGACATGTCGATGCCGAGGTTGGAGCTAGCAAGGTGGACGGCGACACGCCTCTGGCGGAGCCGTGGAATGACGGCGGCACGACGGGAATTTCTATCACGTCCCAAAACACTAATCACGTGATTAAGCATTCATAATCATCATGATATTATGTTTATACATATTCGTTTGAAAACTTGAGTTTAAACATGTTTTAAAAGTACTTGGAGGTGGTTTATGGACCTTTAGGAAAACCCTAAATTCCTTGGAGATGAAGACAAGTAGAAAAAAGGGAATAGAATCAAGTTTTCAGCATAAGACCGCTCTCGCGGTCTAACAAGGATTTCCCACAGTCTGACCGTCAGGGGGCAACCATGTAGGTTTGCCATGTGGGCTTCCCACGGTCTGACCGCCACATCATAGAGGCTCCACTTAAGGAAATTGGCCAACTCTCTCACACTCACTCTCACTCACCCTTCACCCACACCAAGAGAGAGTGAGAGACCACCTCGACGTCCACGACGATCGGATATCGACGGAGGGATCTTCCTCGAGCTCCCCAAAGGCTTGCTCGAGCTCATCCCCTTCATCCTCTTCGTCGGGAGAGTTCCTATATGCATTTCTTCCACCTCAAGCCCTATGCCACCCCGGAGCCTGATCTCCAAATCAGAACTTTCTTGGAGTGATCTCCTCCAATAGAAGGCTTCTCTATGCTAAGGTAAGATATCCCCTACCATTTTCTCATCGTTCCCAAGCTCTAATCGATCCCCATTCAATTTAGACTCAAGCTTAACCCTAGCCCTCCATGTGGTATTTTGAGTTTAGTTCAATGAATGTTGTCCAAATCACTTTAAAAAGTACTCCACTAGTCCCATAGAATATTTTGGTACCCTTCATGGTCGAAGGTTTTGCTAGAGACTTCACCAGTGGACTCACAAAGAGGCGCTAGTAGGGTCTCACGGTCAAACCGTCACTAGGGCTGGTCTGATCGCTAGGCGCCAAAACCTTCTGCAGACCGACGGTCAGACCATCATCTCTACGTCAGTCTGACAGCCAGCCATAAAAGGCTGTGTATACTTAGGTTGCCTTGTCCGGGGTTTCAAACTTCTGAAAATCATTTGGTGATCTTTTACAAATGTTTTCGAACCATGATGCTCTACTAATATTCAAGCATGCATTATATGCACACTTTCCCCACCTTTTAGTTGTTTATGCAATGCATTCTTGATTCGTTTAGATAGCGTTACGCCGACAGTCCAAGCGAGTGAAGGCGACATAAATCTACCAGATTTTTATGAGTGTTGCGTCGGGAGTATCAGGCAATTGCCAAATCAGCAAATCAACCATCTAAGCATACTCAACCTACTACTTTGGATCTCATATTGTATAACTTGATAAATTATGATTTATGTATGTTTGCATGAGTAGTGGGTCCATTGTCGGGTTTAGATTAGGTAGAACCTATGTTGATTTGTATTACCTCCACCTTGAGTTGTTGATGATCCATATCCATATAGCCTTGATATCATTGTTGGCGTCTAGATTAAGAGTTATTCAAAATACTTAGAAAATGCATAGGTCCTCGATAGAAGTCGAGCAATGGTTCAACTATTGTCCGTAAGCTTAGGGTTTACTTATTATTTACAAACACAATGACAATGATATGGGTTGTATGAGATGTGAGGATGAGACGAGATGTGGACGATGCTAGGGGTAGGTTGGAAGAGGAGCCCGGATGCCATAGACCGCATGTATCATTTAAGCATAGTCCATCGGTGCCGTTGGTTTTAGCACTTTCCGTACAACCACATATTTAGATAATGGACGAATGAGCTGGGTATCATATGTCGTGCTGACGCTTGCCTTGCGGCCCTATAACGCATAAGAAAAATAAAGGAGAAGCAAGGTGACAGGGAGCCGGAGGTGTCCGGGACACGCTCGCGGTAACCCCGGTGCCATATGGGCATGTGCAAATGGATAGTCTTAGGTATGAGAAAGGTTATCTCAGAGGCCAAGATGATGGATCCAGATTATGTGGGTAAAGTTGTACCCCTTTGCAGGATGTAAAAATTAATTCGAATTACCGTGCTCTCGGTCATGAGCATGCTTTTATCCATCCGCATCAGTCTAGAGTCACGAATGTGGGATGGTGTGGTGTGGCATGTTGGGTTATGGTTGAGATGATTCTATTTACAGATATGCTTATTATGGTTCCAGTTACATATGTTCTTGTGGTAATGATGGGATAGAATAATGCCTGTGGTTATGTATAGATGCTCACATGTGTATGTCAAGTTGCATTTAGCTTATGAAAGTTACTTAGGGCATATTTGTTTCAAGTTGTTTCTAGCTTCTACTTCTGTCAGAAGCCCAGAAGCCAGAAGGCCAAAAAATCGATTTTGCTGAAAAGTGGATTCTGGAGAAGCCAGAAGCCTGCTTCTGAGGAAATAAACTAGATGCTGAGAAGCTAGCTGAGAGTAGCTTTTCTGAGAAGTACTGTGCTGAGAAGTTAAAAAATTATTGTAAAATCCAATAGCTAAAATCCAAAATCAGTTTTTCAGAAAAACCAAAATCATAGCTTTTCAGAGAAGTTAGAAGCAGAAGCCAAAACAAGCAAGCCCTTAATCATGTGGATGATTCCTTGCTAATACCTCAATGCATTCTCTTTAGAATCGGGTTATTTATACATACCCATTATGGATTAAGTCTTGCGAGTACCTTCGTACTCATGCTGCTCTTTCAGGTTCTACCGTGAGGATGAGCTCGTGTTTGGCTATTTCACGCCCACCGATGTAGGTGGTGAGAATGAATAGTGCAAACTACTCGTTTTGGATGGAGCCTAAGGGCATATGGCTTTATCTAGCTTTTGTTAGCTCATATGTGTTAATTTTTCGCTGTGTAGTTTCTAGTTTTGGTTATGAGGTGATCTGTTTTTTATCCTCTTAGCTTCCTTTTATTGTAAATTGTGTAAATGATTAAATGCTTAAGAGCTTATAATATAATTTAATTGCTCGCTCTTTCTTAAGCTTTGTTATGATGTTATGAGTTGGAAAAGCATATGTTTTGATCTTGGGCACAAAATATATGCCGAGATTACCGGGATAGTATTCTAATTAATCATTGTGGTCGTGATTAAGCAAATGATTGTCCTGATGATTAATTAAAATATTATTTAGTCAGTTTCTCACATCACCAAATCAAGAGACACAGTAGCAGTCTAGCAGACGCGGTGGAGTGGGTGAATGGAGGCTAGTGGCTGGCCTTTGGTGGAGTGGACGACTCACGACTAACAACTAAGTGGTGGAAGTGGAACCCTAAACTAGATAGCGTGGGCTACTAGGCTGGGCACCTGGGTGGCAGGTTGGCAGGGCCGGCAAGCGAGCCACCGAGTTACTCGCGAGCCAGCTCGAGCTCGAGCTCTGCTAGATTTGAGACTAAGCTGAGGAGGCGGCTAGGATTCGGCTCGTTTGGCCGCCGAGTCGAGCCAAGCTAAGCCAAACCGCTTCGAGTTCAAACTGACTCATGAACCTCGAGCTAAATTTTCAACCTAGGCTCGGAACACATTCATGTACATTGTACATGTCAATTTTCTCTCTCAACGAAAGCTCTGTGAAACAGTGCAATGGTGTTGTATATGGATGGCTAAGTTCTTCACGTCGAATATATATCCATGACCCTACCCTTTAATGAATGGACATGCCTGACAACAATACGCTCCTAAACTAGTCATGTCCATTGTCTAATCTCAATATGTGGTTGCTCGGGCTTGAACGGTCAGTAGCTGATGCTTAAGCTTCAACTTCATTAATTTTCTTTTCTTTTCCATGGTTTCTGGCAGGAATTTTAATTTTTTTTTCCTTTTTTTTTTCATCCACCGGTGAAATGACCAAAATTAGCAAAATTTTGCCAAAATTTCGGTTATTTTTCGCCTTGCTATGTAAGTCTCACGTGTCAGTGAAAAAAAAAGTGAAATTAGATATTATGTTCATTTTGATGAAATTTTAATCATCGGTGGCCAGTGGTCATCACATAACACCCAATAAGACGGCACTAGGAAAGCAAAGCGATGGAGCAAAGCAGAAGCAGCGGAGCCGGAGAGAGATAAAAGAAGAGACCGGGTCCACGTGCAATTATAACTTTACGGCAGGACCGCGTCAGAAAAACATGAGCCTAACGAAAGCTACACGCAGCAGTAATTACCGACAAGTAGGAGGTCCTAATAGTAAAATTTCCAAGAGGTGAGAGTAACACACCATTAATAAACTAGCTGAAGAGGAGGCAAGCAACGAAGTGAGAAGTGAGAGGTGAGCTCCTTACCGTCTTCTGGTACCACCTGTCGACGAGGAATATGAACCACCCGTGCACGAGCAGCAGGAGGTAGACGACGATGAGCAGGTGGTGCGAGTACCAGAAGGCGTTAAACCCGGTGAGGTGGCCCAGCGGGAACGGGAGCCGGGCGTTCTTCTCTCGTTCCCGGAACGGGCGCGCCGCCAGGGTGAAGGAGACGGCCATGATGGTCACCATCACGATCCCGGTCACCCCCTCCGCGCCGCAGAGGAGGCTTCGGTACGTCGGCTTGTCCTGCCCGAAGAAACTGGAGACGAGACGGTACTCGTCTGGGCTCGACGCGATCAGCCGGGGGAAGTCGCACGCAAGATGGTTCCCGACGTGCAGGCAGATGCCCAGTGCGATCGCCATTGCTATGATCTGCAGATCAGGAGAAAAAAAGTTAACATAGTTAAGTGACACGTCATGATCTAAAAAAGTTAGAATGTTTAAAAGGGGAGAAACAGGAGGACTTTTTAAAATTTTAATCTCCAACCAAGACAAGTTTGAATCATAATAAAAGAAAAAATCATCGTGAAAATATGAGGGTTTTGAGTGTCTACTTAGCTCTTCTTTTTTTGCATATTAGAGTTATTTGGTGTTGTATGCTAACGTCTTTATTAGTTGATCTTTTATAGTTTTTCAACTCTTTTGTTTTGAGCTAGGGCGTGCTTCTTGTAAAAGCTTTTTTCTTCTTTAATAAATGCTGAGCTCCTGCCCTCTTTAAAAAATATATATAAAAATGTCGTGTGACACATGCGAAAACCAATTCGATTCGATGTGTAATGGTTAAAGATAAAATCTTTATTAACCCATTACCAGTTGATTCCTAGTTACACAGAAAGATTCTCAATGTGCTAATGCTAGTACTCGTGCTATTTTTCGAGGAAAATAAGTACTCCCTCTGATTATAAATATAGATCGTTTTAGTCTCTTTAATTATTCTTTAAATATAAATTATTCTCAAACTCCTATGCATTTTTTTCTTTTTTTCACTTCTTATCCTGATTTAATAAATACTATCACTCTCACAAATAAATTAGTTATCTTTTTCAATACAGAATAAATAAGAGACAACAAGATCATTCGATTTACTTTTTTAATCTTTATATATAAATCTAAAATGACCTATATTTACAATCAGAGAGACTATCAATACTACTGGTTGCCCATATTTTGCAAAACGCAATCAAGGCGCTAACAAGTGGCCAATGCAGGATCAATTATTGGACCCACGAAATCTGCTTCACTGTACTTGTCTCGTTAGCCTGATCACATCCTAAATCACTACTGTATTTGCACTCGTTCTGGACTATCGACGGTGATTTGTTCAGATTATTCTCGCAAAAAATTATAGTACTACACTGATTAAAAAAAAGGAGAGCTCAAGTGTTAAAATGTACGCTCAAGTCAAACATCGCATTGATTCACTTGTGCAAGCGGCTGAGCATAAGGTCACTGCATGTGGGGCCAACAAGGTCATGGAACAAGTGTCTCCCAAGAGATGGGGTATGGCCCACCAAACAGTGGGAAACTTGTCGGTCCGCTTGACTTTTATCGGACCCGAATTTTGACGTGTGGGAAACAACGATCTTCTGCACCCGCACGTTTGGCCACACGACAAACCGCCGTTCTGATTGGAACGCACGGCACGGCGGGGCCCCGCGAGCCCGAAGCACGCTACGCGAGCCTCCGCCACAAAAGGCCACATGATGCAAGCCGCACAACATCCACGACCTCCCGGCCCTACGCGGCAGAGTCCCAATGATTGACCAGGCGACGCGTCCCCCGCAACACGACGCCGACGGACGCCGGCGCCTCGCCACCGACGGCGACCTTCTAACGACCCGACCCCACCCGATACCACGGCAGGCCCCGCACGTCAGCAGCGCACTGCCAGTGCTCGGTGCAGTAGTTTGTTTACCTTGTGGAAGGCGATGCTGTCGTCGAAGGGGACGAAGAACCGCACCCACGATGACCGGAGCCACGTCAGCGTGTTGCGGCACACGGGGAGCAGCACGAGCGCCATGTTGAGCTTGAGCGTCTCGGCAGCGCCCTTCGCTGTAGGGAGGCAATATCCCATCACCCGGAACGCCGCGGAACGCCGGTACTGCACGAACTTCCACGCGAACAGCGCCGCCATCGCGGCCGCCCACAGCGCCAGCACCCACGCGCGCCGCCAGCTCTCCGCCGCCGCCACGCACGCCCTCGACGCCGCGCGACGCGGGCTCCACCGCCACTGCCGCAACCGCGAGGCGCAGCCCCGGCCACCGCCCTGCTGCTGCTGTGTCGCGCCGGCGCCGAGGCTCTGGCTCCACTGCGCCGCGCTGCCGCTGCTCAGCGGCCGGCTGTAGGTCATGTACGCGTCGCGCTGCAGGAGCAGCGCCTCCAGCTGCCACAGCTGCGCATATGTATGTACGTGGCGAGTCAGCAAGTGCATCTATACGTATTTACGTACATAAATACTGTATTTGTACGTGTATACATACCTCGATGTAGCCGAGGTTCTCCGGGTCGAGCTCCTCCATGATGAGGGACGCATACTCCTCGGCCTGCTCCTTGAGCTTCGACAGCTTGTTCGCCGACGCGCTCAAAACGATCAGCTGAGAGAGAGAAAAGAACAAGAGCTTTGATTAAGCTTCTAATTACATGCTGAATTCAATACTAATGACGAACCCCTGATGATTGATTAACCAAAGTGAGCTTTGCTTAATTACCTCCTGCACTTCCTCCCTCGTGATCCTGCCGTCCACGTTGGTGTCCACCCTGAAATGAATTTGTGCCGGCCAGGCGCGGAAGGAAACTCTGTTGATGGGCCAGAAAGAATTGCAAGAGCAGGGGAAGAGATTAGAGGAAGGTGCATACATGTTGAAGAAGATTTGGAGGCGCGCGTCGAAGCTCTGGTCGGAGATTTGGAGCCAGAAGTCGTAGAGCTCCTCCTTGCTGATCCGCCCCAGGTTTTGCCGCCGCTGCCGCGCCAGCGCGTCGAAGATGCACACCGCGAACTCCTTCGAGTCCACCATCCCTGCAACCGCGCCAATGCCATAACAGTCTCGCGTGTGATCGCGTCGAGCTTGACCACGAACAGAGTGTAGTTACACGTACCGATGCAGTCGCCGAAGTCGTCGCGGGCGAGGAGCCCGTCGCGTGCGAGCGCGTTGAAGCGCTCCTCCACGCGGCGCCAGAGCTCGGCGGAGCCGGTGGTGCGGCTGATGAACCGGAGGCCATTGAGCGCGTGCCTCGCGCCGGACCGCGACCGGTTCAGCCGCGCCTGGACGCGGCGCCGCTCGCGGGCCGCCAGCGCCGCCTCCCGCAGTGGCTGCTGCTGTTGCTCGGGCGCCGCGGCGGGCGGGTGCCGCGCCGACAGCAACGGCGACCGCAGCCACGCAAACTTCCTGCGTATCCTCGACGACGTCGACGAGCACCGGCTCAGGCTCCGCCCGCCGTCCGGCGTGTGCGTCCCTCCAGCGGCCAACGATGTGGGCGCGTACAGCGTCGTGGCGGTGGGCGTGACGCTGCGCACCACCATGGAATCCTCATCAAGCTCCAGCATAACCTCCACGAGGTCGCTCTGATCCGCAAGAAACGCCGGCAGCATTCCCCCGGCGCCTCTCCCGCTCCCTCCATCTCCCCCTCCGGCTGCGGACGTCGAGGCAAAGAACTCATCGCTGTACGCCGTGATGAACGACTCATTGTCGGACGCGTCGGTCTGGTCGTCGGCGAGGTAGTCCGCGATGCGCTGGTGCAAGGTCCGCCGCCCGCTCCCTGATGATGACCCCCGCGACGGCGTCCACATGGCGCTCCCTGCCTGCCCCTACGCCTCTTGACACCCCTTTCCTTGTCGTCCTCGCAGCATATCCCCTTGGCCTCGCGCGGCAGCTCACTCTGCTCGGTCGATCAGCTCGGCTACGCCTCGTCACGAGCAGGTCGATGTATATATCTCGGCCGGGCGTTCGGCGCCGCGACCGGTGGTTGGGATTCGGTGTGCCAAGTCTCGGATGCTTCCGAAGAGGACGAGATAAAAGTAGGCACACGGTGGGTGTCATGTGATATGGGCAGGGTGCCTGCGATCGGATGGTTCAGATCGCGAGTTGCGTCGCATTTAGACGAGGCTCCCAGAGGGCGAAATTCAACTGTTTCCCCTGAAATTTCTGTAATACTTCAGAGAAATTCTAGCACTCCAAACAGGCTCGTAGTTTTCATACGCTTCAACTGCCAGATTGAACTTTACAGTTGCTTCCTGCTATTTGTCAAGTTTGCGACAAGATTGCACTAGGGATAACCGTGATAGATGATCTAGTGGTGTCATTGCCATGAGAAGTGCACAATGAATTTCTTTTGTTTACTGCATCTGTTCTTGTTACCAACAGCATGTGCAATAATCACTCACAGTAGCTGGCGAGCTAAGGAACACTGAAATCGACTAGGGCAAGTGGGAGGATTAGGCCAATCTATGCACTATGCTCTCTTGTGTTAGTCCTGGATATCTGAAATTCTTCAAAGAGATCATCCCATGGCGTTCTGCAGATACGGCCATTTTAAGGTTACTACGGAAACTAAGGAAGGATGATGAACCCTGCATCGTTTATGAACTCTGGGAAACTGCTGCATGTAGGTAAGATTTAGTTTGCTTGCTAGATCCTCGAGTTGAATTCAACAGCTACAATGACCTGCTTGGCTGCATCTGCACTGAACTACTAAGCCTGTAGCCTTGCCTGCAGAAGCTGCTGAAACGCGCCCTGCACCCAGCGCCCAGCATAAGCATGCATGCATGATTCCCTTATGTCAAACAGGGTTGCACAGTGAGCAAACAGGTTGACAAGAGTAGTTCCAATGGACTAATGCCCATTACCGTGTGATTATTGGAGGTAAGATTAAGTACTGATGATTCTGTTGTTTCTAGGTAGTCATTTTCTACCTAAAACCCAGGCATGATTTCGCTCGCCTTTTTGAAACTGACAGTAACATACGTCTCTGTTATGAAAGTCACGCTGTAACGGATTGAAGCAAACCGAGTGACGAGGTGAAGGCAGCTAGCATGTAGCGACGGCTACCATGGCCGATGGCTCTCTTTCACTCACTCACGGACATGTGCTTGCTGAACAACCAAGTTCATGAACCATCGATTAGTTGGGTCACACAAATCCTCTATCTCCCCATAGTAGGGAGTATTTGCATGAGTCCTCTTGAGAGAGAAGAGGGCAGTGTGTGCATGACTCAACGATTACATTACCTTTGCCTCCAAAAAGAACAAAAATACGGCAGACAATTTTAAAAGCTTTTGAGCTTACTGAACCTTTTTTTTTTATCTCAAATAGGGAATCGTAATGGTGTTTCTCGGCTCTAAAGTTGATATATATGGCCATGCTTTGAAAAGAACTTAATAATTCGAGTCAATTATGAACATATGTAACAAAATTGACTATAGTAGCCTCATTAACTTATTAGAGCATCTCCAAGAGACTCTCTAAAATTCACTCCATATATCCTCATATAGTGAGCCTTCCTAATAAAATTTGCTCTCTAAATCTCCTTCCTCTCCAACAAACTCCCAATACCCCATTCCCTATATATCCTCTGTTGTGTCACCGACGGGTGGATCCCATCTGTCATCTCTCTTTCCTCTTCACCAGCGGCAGTACCAGGTGAGCGTGGCGGTGGTGGAGGCAACGTGCGGGTGGTCCTGCGTGACAGCGAGGCCGACGGACGTGGACTCTAGTGCCGCGACGACGACCAACATGTAGTTGTGCTCGGCAAACATGGCGACGACCAGCTTCATCCATCGGGCCACCCCGTCCACCCTCTCCTTAGCCACCAGCTCATCGTCATCGTCGTTTTCCTCCCCATGCTCACCCTCCCGCTGTCCCGCGGCGAAGCCGTCGGTCGCCTCCTCGCCGACACCACGCGGCCCAGCTCGCCGATGTAGCGCTCCTACTAGCTCTCTAGCTACAAGCAAGCGCCATGGACATTGCTAATTAATCAGCAAAGAACGAGCTAGCTGATGGATGATGCAATGCAAGAACCATACGGACCTCGTTAAGAAGGCCGAGAACCATTGCCTGGATGCCATCAGTGTCGTTCTTGGCCGCTTGATGCAACAACCGGTGAGTGCCGGCCTAGAACTGCTCTTGCCTCTCTGCCTCCTCATCGTCAGTCGTGCTAGCTGCCAGGTTTGCCATGCGCACCACCTCGCTTAGCAGCTCTTGCGTGGTATCGGGACCCGCACAGGACGGACATCATCACCGACAGCGAGGCAGAGGATGAAGGCGACGAGGCCGTAGAGCATGGAGAGCGTGACGGTGACCTGGCAAAGTGCAGCTAGAGCGCGACGCTCTTGCGCCTTACGGAGGTCAGTGGGCCCAGTAGGATTGGGAGTCTGAGAGGGGTTTCCTATTTCTAGCTAGGATGGAGGTGTGTTTAGGGATTGGTAAAAATAGGGACCTAGTTTGGGGAGCTGTTGGAGGGTGTTTTTTAGTTAAAATCTCTATATTTAGCTATAAGGAACAAAATATGGTGTCTCTTAGACTATGCACTTTGCATGTTTTTCTGAAGAAATAGCGTGCACTTTGCATGTGAACCTGAATTTAAAGCCCTAATCCCACTTTCCATTGCATGACAATCATCATTCACATGGCAATATAATGCAGTCTTTTAGTTGTTGCCACATGCACATCTATCTTTTCAAAGCTTATAACTAAAACAAATACACGAACACACAATGGATCCACTGGTAAATCGATAAATCAAATGAACTTCAAAGTTGAGATAACACTACCCAGAACAGGTTATCATATATGGATTTTAAGTTTTATTATAGATGATTATGAGTTTCATCTCTGCAAAAGTGTCTGTGATATCGAGGTTATTACAAATAGTTATAACTCTGTCTGTAATAGAGCTACATACGGACGGCTCTAAATAAGATATGCATCTGTAATATAGCTACACATAGACAGATTTTTTTTTTGAAAAAAATCGTCTGTGTGTATTAAGAGTCACATATTTTTTGGGTTGAAACTTGTTTGTATAAAATGCCATAGACGAATTTTTGTTTTTTTTTAAAACGTTTGTGTGACCCTTTCCCTCTTAAGAAAGCATTTTGCTTCATGTCTGTCCTCATGATCTATATGGAAAACATCACACTTCATGATAAACATAAGAACATCATGTGCATTTACATATCACAAATAAGAATATCATAGACATACTAGGCATACACATAAGAACATCACACACACACACATGTATATATAAGAACACATATATATAACACATAAAAATACATTGTTCTATATACACTAGTAGCATACATTGTTTAGAACATAAAACTATCTAGCTATACACAATCCCTAATTGTATCTTATGCGGTCTTCCAAAAAAATGAGATGATTGACATTATTGATGTTGTCTTCTAAAAGGATGAGATGATTGATGACGATGTTTTCTAGAAAGATGAGATGATATACATCATCTTAGCTGCCTATGTTTTACCATAATATCAATCCAAACATCATCTTCAATCATCATCATACTGTCATCTAGATTTGGCTCCATCCTGATTAACTCAGTCATGTGCCAAAATCAAACTAGATGATTGATGAACAACAATAGAGAATTTTTCATCTGGAATAATAAACAATAGAATAAGATTCACAACAAAAACTTGGTTCACAGTAGTGCCCTTCATAGCAGCAAAGAACGTATATTCCACAAAATCGAAATCGATGCCAAGCATCCGGACAGTGGAAGCAGCTATAGGAACAATCTCATCCTCCCAGAGCTTGATAGCAGTGAAAAAAAGATATTGTAGATCTAGGACGCACAAACACTACATTAACCTCAGTACACCAGATCGAAGCAAACCTTAACAAAAGTGCGATGCAAACCCTACTCATCACCTCAGTGCAAGGAAGGGGATTCAACGCCCAGATCTCGCTCCTCTGTCGCAGAATCAAACCTTAGCCAACTTTTGCGGAAGGGGCTCAAATGGTAACGAGGAGAGCAAGGGAGATGAACTTCCGTCGCTTTAGCTTTAGTGAGCGAGGGGAGGCGAGTGGTTTGTGTTTATGAGGTTTAGTGGGAAGTAGAAGAGCGAGTAGTCAAATTTAAAATAGAACCTGGGTCTTTAGCTACATATGGTTTTTTAGAAAATTCGTTTGTGTCTATTATACAGACACAGAAGGATCTTATAAGAAACCGTCTGCGACAATATCACAAATGAGTTTATCTAAATGTTGTATGTGTATGTATGATAGAAATAGATGGATTTGTAAAAACTGTCTATGAGTTTTGGCACACCCGAATATCGATCATGTTACAAACACGTCTGTCTTAGCAACCGTCTATAGATATTTTTCAGTAACAGATCCTAAGAAACCATCTGTGACACTTCATCTTTTTTCACTAGTTCTGTGATAGTGTAACAAGAATTAATTTGGCAATTATTTCCGTTAGAGAGAAATTAATTCAGAGGAAGGCTATAGATTACCTATGAGACGATGGTTCATGTTTTTTTAAATGAAGATGGTTCATGGATTCAAGTGATGATGATAAGTTCATAGTAAAGCTAGGAATCTATACGTCGCACATGTGTGTATATCCATGCATGTGCATATCCAAAGTATGTAAGCTCGGTGGACGAACCTGTTGGTACCGTGATCCATAGTCTAGGTTTTTTTTGTTTTTTTTGTTTTTTTTTTTTTTGCACAAGACAATGAATTCGGTTTCGTAGCGACACACCAAAGCGACAAAAATGAGACTTGGATCAATGGATAGGGTCGAGCCTCATATTAACTGCTAGTATCAGCAACACATAAATATTTATATAGGTTGAGAACATAAAATTGATGTTATTAAATTCATAAAAAATACTTTCATTGTAATTTTAAATCCAAAATAAAAATAATTTTAGAAACATCTAGAAATAGCTCATGGAATTTTTCCTGGATTTTCCTTGTGCATCTTGTGTTTTCTGCATATTAAACAATGCAATTAACCAATTACCTTGAACATGATAATAAGCAATGTGTTAAAACGGTTATTAATCAATAAATCGCCACGCTTGTTCCCAAAAGTCCCTGGAACACCATATCAATAATGGTGAATTCTGCATAAATTTTGGAGCAAGTTTAGATGGAGTTCAAATAAGGTTTGAATTTCTACTAATAAAATAAAACAAAAAAAGGATAACCCTAGCCTAGCTCTAGGCCAAGCCCACCTTGGCCTATCCCTTTTCTCTCCTCCCCTCAGCCCAAGTTGGTCTGTGGGCCATCTCCCTCTTTACCCTCCCCTCTAGCCCACCAGGCGTGATGGCGCACCTCCTAAACCTAACAGGCAGGCCACGTAGCCCCACACACCAGCGACTTTGCGCGTGCTGGGGACCACCTGTCGGCGTCGTCTCCCTCCTCACATCTGTCAGCTCTGACTTTGTTCCGGCGGGTTACAGGATCTCGACACCGGATGATTTGGCGGGGAGCAGGCGCAAGCGCACGCACACTATGGAGAAGCTAAGACTATTTAGAAGCTTACACGAACACAGGAACATTTGCACAAAACTATACGATTTTGAGCTGCACAAACTTGCAGCTTTTTTGTTGTTTCTTCTTTTTTTTATTCTGCAAACAAAAACCGAACGTGGGCATGTCGTACGCCACGATCCGAAAGATCAGCGCTACCTCGCTGATCCAGAATGAGCAGCGTGACCACGTTGTAGCTACAAGCACGATTCGCACAACCGCGAGCACATGCACCTAACAAAGTAGAACTAAATGCTAACTGGAAAATAATTGACAATAGCAACCTATTTATGCAACAAACTCCCCCCCCCCCCTAAACTAGTTGCTATTGACTTCAACGACCCCGATCCTTGCTCGCAGTTCTTGGAACTTCACATGTCTGAGTTCTTTCATAGTATGTCTGCAAGCTAATTGTTGGTGCCAATGTACTCGATGGCAACCTTGCTGCCCTCGATGCACTCCCAGATGTAGTGAAAGCGCGTCTCTATGTTTTTGCTCTGGTCATGAAAGACCGGGTTTTTGCATAGTTGGATCACGAACTTGTTGTCCCTGAGGATAGTGGCAATGTCATCTTCTCTATCGAACAGATCATCGAGAAGCCGGCCTAGCCAGACTCCTTGGTATGTCACCGATTTCACAGCAATGTACTCAGCTTCGCACGAGGAAATCGCCACGATTGCCATGTCATCGAGCCTCGTCCAAGAATGAATAGTGTCCTGGCAGTGCTCTTCCTATCATCAACATCGCAGGCCATGGTAGAGTCGCTATAGCCGATCAACTTGAAGCAGCTGTCGCTTTTGTTGTAGCTGCAGCCATAATTGCATGTTCTTGCCACATATTGCAGTAGGTGCTTGACAGTGCCCAAGTGTTCGGTCGTCGGAGCCTCCATGAAGTGGTTGATGTAGCCCATGGCAAAAGTGATGTCTGGTCGGGTGTGAATAAGGTAACAAAGGCCGCCGACAATACTCCGATAGAATGTGACATCAGTGGCTGGTTTCATCTCACCTTGCTTAGCTTCAACCTTGCTTCCATAGGCACGTGCACAGGGTTACAACCCCCATGCCTGCCTTGTTGAGCAACTTGCTTACGTACACCTCCTGGTAGAGAGTGATGCGCTCGTTGGCTTACCGAATCTCAATTTCGAGATAATAGCTCAGAAGACCCAAGTCGCTCATCTTGAGCATGTTCTGCATCTCTCGTTTGAACTTTGCGATCTCCTGTGAGTGTGCTCCGGTGACGATCAGGTCGTCAACGTAGACGTCGAGAAGTAGATGCGAGTTACCGGTGCCACGTGTATACATGACGTGCTTTGATAGGCTCCTTTGAAACCTAAGCGACAGTAGAGTGCTGTCCAGCCTGGTGTTCCATGCTCTTAGGGCTTGACGTAGACCATAGAGTGCCTTGCGTAGCCACAACACCTTGCTCTCTTGCCCATCATAGACAAAGCTGGGCAACTGGGCCATGTACACCTCTTCCTCGAGGTCACCTATTAAGAATGTCGACTTGACTTCCATGTTGTGCACCTCCCAACTCTACTGCGCGACAATGGCGATGAGCATGCACACAGAATCAAGGTTTGCCACCAGAGCAAACACCCCATCAAAATCGATGCCGGCGCACTGCACGTACCCCTTTGCCACCAGACAAGCCTTGTGCCGCCAAGCTCTCGCCCGCGCTGCTCGCCGAGCCGAGCTCCCAGCCACTGAGCCGTTCCACCCATCGCGCCATAGACAATCAAGCGCTGTCGATTCCCGCAGGCCGCAGCAAGCCGAGTGCCACCGCCGCCCGCCAATTGCCGTAGCCAACTGCTCAACTCAGCGTCACTGCCCGCCGATCGCCGCAGCCAGCCCCCAGCCGAGCGTCGAACCCATGCTGCCAACCGCCGACTGCCGTGTGCCCATGCTTGTGAGTCGCGATTAGGGATTGGAACCAAGCGTCGGTGGTAGTATGAACAATGTTTCGTTGAAATCACTGTTCACAGTAATATTTTCCCTCCCATCTTCTTTATATAAAACTATATTCTTTTGTTGCTCCAAAATTCTTAAAATGTTTTGTACATGTTTCATAATTCATGTGCAACCCATTTTAATTGGATTCACCTAAAAATCATGTGTATAATTTAAACTAAAATTCTCCAAAAAAGACTACTTTTATAACTTTTAAAAATTGTTATGGCGTCAAATAAATTTCCAAAAATACTCTTTTTAGGTAAGTCTAATTAAAATAAGTTGCACATGAATTATGAAACATGTATAAAACGTTTTAGAAGTTTTGGAGCAACAGAAGACCATAATTTTATATAAAGAAGATTGGAGGGAAAAATATAACTGCGAATGATTTTAACAAAATACTGTTCATACGCTGTTAGGCGTGGTAGACATCTATTTTAAATTTTTTTAATAAAATATATTTATTTAAATATTAATATAAAAAAAAAACTCTTGGTCATGAGCCCATGAGACAGATTAGGACACCCATGAGGCCCAATAATCAATGCTCCTTCTCGGGAGTGGTGGCCCAAAATCGCCCAGGGCCAGGATCCCTTCTTCAACGCAAGCAGCTTCAAGTGAAGGGCGCCACGCCCGCCAGCCGAGCTGCTATCGCTGGAGGTCAGAGCCGACCAAGGGGGAGCTACCCTATGCGCTGTCACAGTAGGGGGCTACCTTCTTGCTTTCGCTTTCATGGCTGCATGCCCATATACTTTCGCTGTAATTCCTCAGTATATATATTCAGGGGTTTGTCACGCTCAGCTAGTTAGTCGATATATACTCCCTCCGTTTTTTTATATAAATGGCACATATATTTTAAGATTCAAACTTCGTGACCTTTGAGCAATGATTTGACTAGTAGTACGTAGATTTTGTCGGGGAATAGTACCATTAGATTATGTATTTTTTCTATTATCATAATTTTGTTGTACTATAAGAGAAATTAGGGTTCTAATTGTAATTTTGAAGACCGTGAGAAATCAAACCGTATATTATATTTTGAAAATGAGGGAGTATAATATGAGTAATTAATTTATGGGCGTCTGTTGGGAACTTTACAACGAACACACAATCAGTTGTCCATAATTACCGTGGGATTGACTCCTCGGTGTTTCCCGTTTCGCTACTCTCACGCAAGCTGCCATTTCTCCCGCACCACATATCTTGATCATCTCAATTTTCTGGAGAATCATCGATCTAGCACCCGGTTTATCGTCATTCCACTACCACATAATTGGTGAAAGTAGATAAAGTGTCACATACGATTTTTTTATAATTCATCACTGGTACAATATCATTAGACAGTTGCTAACACAAACATACATGTAACAAGAGCGTCGTCTAAATATGTCTAAACTCACATACGATTTTTACAAATCCATCTGTTATTATCCTACACGCACAGACAATGTTTAGAATAAACTATCTATGGTATTACCACTGAAGATTTCTCATAATATTCATCTGTCTTTATATGATGGACACAAACAAATTTTCTAAAAACATGTCTGTACTTTAAAGCCTAGGTACTATTTTTAATTTGATTGCTTATCTCCTCTACTCTTTAGTTTTCCACACATATAACCCGTTGGTCTCCTCTCAATATAAAGCGACAAGGAGTATTCATCTTCCTCGCTTCACTCATTGCCATCCAAGTGTTCATCTTTCATATACACAGTTAGGATTTTTTCACATTGGAGGAGCAAGAACTGGGCGTTGAATCCCTATCATTGCACTGAGGTAAGTATTATAGGGTTCTTATCACAATTTTGTTAGGGTTTGCTTTGATCTGTATTTGAGGGTAATGTGATGTTTTCATCGTAGATCTGTAATGACTTAATTCACTGCTATAAGGCGCTAGCAGAATGAGGTTATCCTTATGCCTGCTTCCACAATGCGAATGTTTGGCATCAATTTCAGTCGTGTGGACTTCGTGTTCTTCACTCCTGTGAAGGACCCCTCTATGAACTATGTTTTTACTATGAGTCACGTTCTTCATTTTGTTCATGTAAATGAAAATTTCTCTATTATTGTTGGTTACAATGAATATATTTTTGTGAACTGCAAGACTGGTTTGAATGTGCATTTCTTGTTTAACCATGGTTGATGGTTTGACAACAATGCAGTTTGGTTCCGGCACATAATTGGGTTAGACAAGATGGAGCCTGATCTGGATGACAACGAGATGCTCATTAAAGATGATATTTGGGTTGATATTGTGCTAAAATGCAGGAGGTTAAAATAGTGTTAATCATTTTATCTTTCTACCAATGATATCAATCATCTTATCATTCTAGAAGACGGCATCACTAATGATGTCAAGCATCTCATTCTTTTGAAAGACAACATCACTAATATATATAGCTAGGGATTATATATAGCTAGCTAGATTTATATGTTTTGAACAATGTGTGATGTGCATCTATGTGATATTCTTAACCTTTGTAATATATAAATGTCTATATCGAAATTCTGAACAATGTGTGATCGATGTTTTGAACAATATGTCAATGTGTGATATGCAAAATTGCTTATAGGGGGAATGGTCACACATACAATTTTTTAATAAAACTCCGTCTATGACACTTTATACATACATGTTTTAACAAAAACCGTTTACGACTTTTACTACTCACTGATGAAATTTTATAAAATCCGTCAATGACCCTTACTACTCACAAACGGTTTAAAAAAAAATATGTTTATGTATATCTATCTATATTATAGACGGAGTTATAACTATCTGTAACAAAATCGATATCACGTATACTTTTAAAAAGACGAAATCTATATTAGTATGTGATAGGATTTAAAATCCGTCTACAATAACCAGTTCAGGTAAAAAAAACACCTTCAGTGGAACATGTTAAAGTTTTTGGACGTTAACGTTTGCTAGTCCAAATACCATCTAACAACTGAATGTTCATATAATATTGACAAAAATAAGAAGAAATTAAAGATTAAAGATGCCCATCTGATTGGCACGCCTGCATTGCATACATAAGCTATGACCACACGTATCCTCAACCCAAAAAGATTAAACTACAGACAAATTTCAGAACCGCCAAGTTCAGGCTTGTAAGCAAATGAGTAGTTGGGCTCTCGCAGGGTAATGCTAGTCATAAGCCAACAGTAGTAGAGTACTATAGTCCATATATAGATTAGGAGGGCGGCCCCCTAACCCTATCCGATCCATAGTTATGCATTGCTTATGTGGTTTAAACAAGATAATGCTTGATTAAGCTGGTTAATGGAAGACCATTGCTAATGCCGATTCGTTCATCGCATGGTCATCCATCAGGTCATTGCAATCGGCCGGCCGGAGAGTCCTATCGTTTGGGCGAGTTTGCGTTTGTCTCACCGGCCGGAAGGACAACGCTGCTCTCTTTTTTTTTTCCTTTTATTTCAGCAGACATCCTTTTTTATGATATGGTCCATTGTTGAGTGATAAGCATTTCACTTGGCAACGTGTCACGACTCACGAGTGACCTATTGCATAATACCATTTCTCTTTGAAAATTGGACAGGAGTTGTGATCATTGACTAATAATCTCTACAGAAGGAGATGGAAGTATACCGTTCACTATAGGAGGTGGGCACCGAGCCGGTCCGAGGACTGAACGCTTCAGAGTCCTCGTGAAATTCCTGTGTTCTGAGCATCTGCGCAACTGATCGACTAGTGAATATTTCTCGATACCCCAAGTATGTAGTTCTTATTCTGAATTTTTCATTCTTATTCTTTGACCTAATCGCACTCTGAACCATTACAGATTAGATCAGAATAAACCAACGTACACGAGGCTAGTTCGCACGACGTTAATCTCGGCACTGATTGATCTGATGGACACTACTCGTGCATGAAACCGCGTCAAACGGGTCTTGAAAATCTGCAGAAACGAACGAGGACTTCCAGCGCACTAGGAAGAATAACATTAGCTGAATCTAGTACTAGACTTCAGTTTCAGGTTTCAGCTAATTGCTCGTAGCATCATTCTAGCTCTCGCGAAAAAATCAAAGCAAATAGTCTCCATATTCGATTCCAAGATCAATGACAAACAAATTGAAATCGCGGTGGTTGTAGAAAGTTAGGCGTCGCATTGATGATGTAAATGGAAACCAACCTCAACTCTCAAAGATAAAAGTGGTACATGATCTCTGTCATCTTTTCTTACACGGAGGACTTCTTTCGTTTCTTTACTGGAAAAAACTTTTTCCATGGTTTGGAATGAGAGTGGTTAGCAGTAGATTTAGAGAAAGATAAATCTTGGTCTGCACGTTTCGTTAAGTAATTTGCTCTTGTTGTGCTTCCAGCAGAAGAGGGAATCAGATGACACCGGTCAGAAGCAACCGGTAGCAGCATGTCATCCAACCGAGCGAGACAAGTGCAGTTGTTGCTGGGCAATTCATCGTCATGTCACGAACTAAAAGCGAAACAAATCTTACTTTTCTCATTAGGAATAAACAAACAATGCCGTGCGAGAATCGCTTGGTTGATCTTTGTTGCGAATTTTTGAGTTCTTGTCAAAGAAAAAGTAGTTGCAACCTTCAGGTCGCCGATATGGTCATATTCGGCAGGTACAAAGAAGTAAAAGTGATCCGTCAGAGACGGCAAAGCGAGCAGCAGCTGGAGCTGATTTTATGCTACGATGAATTGGACATACTCTATCACAACTTGCACAGTTTTTCTACTTCGGTACTGAAAGAAGTTATGTTCTTTGAAGTTCATACAGACAATGAAAACTGACACTGACTAGTGACTACAGTCAGTGCTGCAAACTTACAATATGCAGGAAACAAGCTAATTCGTCACGATCATGGCGGTACGCCCGTTCAATGGACAAGAAAAGGTAGGCAGAAAAAAGTATTATCTAGGAACCCTAGAGGCCGTGACCACAATGGTGACAACTTGACACGAACATATTTGTGAACTTTTGCAAGTATATTGACTGCAGATGTCGCAGTGACAGACATGCAACGCAACAGGTTCAGAGAGGAACAAGCAGATGTGTTTCTCTGTGCCGGGACTGCTGCCGGTACCTCTGTCCCAAATGATGTCCGCTTTTTTTTCCGAAGAACCTTAAAAATAATAGGGAGTTTCTGTAATTCACTTAAAAAAATGTAGTTAACTCAATTTATAAGAGAAATCAGATCTGAAAATCATATAACCGCACGGTTTATTAAAAAGAAAAACTTGTAAAACCTGACGACGACCGAAAGTGGTCGGGACGACCGCCTAAGGCAAAGCACCACCACACACCAAGACACAACAATCATCTAGACACATGCGAGAAGGATACGATGTAGCGGCTCCGACTTCAAATAGAAAACTCCTCTCACCCAAGATAGACGACAACTACGAAGCATGAAGCAGCACCAAGGTAGCCAAGCACGCGGAAGAAACTCCAAGACGACATCTTAAAGGAGCGCACAACATCGAAGATGTCGCCGTCGCCCATCCGGAAACCCGGATATGGGTTTCACCGCAAAGTTCCTCTGAGCAAAGGGAGAGACCACGATGATGCCTTCACGAAAGTTAGCAACACCCAAAAGCGTCAGCACCGGCAGAAAGCCATTCTAGGCTTTCGGCTGTAGCTCCCTTCTCACCCATCGTGTAAACAAGCCAAGCCGTCAATATCACACTCAAAAGTGGCCCACGTGGTCACCGTCATCCGCTAAGCACTCCACGGGCCAGATTTGGAGATGTCCGCTTGGCTGGTAGCCGATGAATTATATACTCACACCAGGATTTCATACTACATGTTGCAAAGATTCCACAGTGTAATTAAAACAAGTTCCTCAACAACCTGTGCTTTCTGAACATTGAATCAAAACAAATTCAGTAATGCTCCTGCCACTACCTTACAACTGCAATTCAGGTGAAGTTCGTTTCAAAACCTTGCGAAATCACGCAGCGAGCTCGAATGCAGTGGCAAGAAGCCATGCAAAATCTGACACCAAGAAGCCGGCGACCAAGCTGGTAGGTGCGGACTGTCAGCACCAAGAGAAAGCACTAGCTGCACGCACGGAAGAGACAATTGGATCCAATGTTTTTTTCCACAGTTGGGGACTGTGACCGTGGTCAATATGACCACCATACGTGGCCACCATGGCTCCCAGCTACTGCAGAAAGGAACTTGCACATCTGAGTTGTTAATCCAGCTGTGTTTTTTGGCTCAGCAATGACGCCCAGTATTAACGGAAGGATTTGTCTCTTGCCGGAGGAAGTTTTCTTAGTGTCAAAGAAATTTCACCCAAGAAAAACGAAGTGGCTACACGTTTTTGTATGGTCAGGCATCTCGCTCAAATGCAACAGTGGCATTTTTCTGTTTCAGTTGAAAACTATCCAATCTAGCAGGTAGTAAAACTAATGAAAAGGTAAACCAAAAAAACAAGGATGGTGCTAATATCAGTGTCTCATAAATCATACTACTCCCCGAGCCGCTCAAATTTGGAAAACTTGAATGGTTTTTGTCGTGTTGGAGACCACAATAATAGAAATCTTGGCCAGACATTTGTGGCAATTTAGTAATAGAACTTGTGATTGAACATTTGTTAGCCATGTTAAGGCAGTTGAGATTTTTTATATTCTTACATAGAGTGTCGGGATTGGTTTAATGAACAGCGTATGCATCATGTGATGCAGAGGGTGAGATAATATTTATTTCTTTATCTAAAAATTATTCCCGTCGTGGCCTCCTACATGGAAGGCGCATCACATATAGCTTACGCGTAGCAACCCACCTAGTCCATCAAGCCCAATCAACTGAGTACCTCTCCTAGCTAATCAAACCCACAAACGATTTTTCATGTGTATATGCAAATATATATATATATATATATATATATATATATATATGTATGTATGTATATGTATATATATGTATGTATGTATATGTATGTATGTATATGTATGTATATATATGCAAAATTACAAGCCTGTCTGAAATTTTTTTAAGACTATGCTATCGTCGCTTGTTCTTCGGGCGAGAGCAAAGGGTGAGATAATATTTATTTCTTTATCTAAAAATCATCCTCGTCGAGGCCTCCTACATGGAAGGAGCGTCACGTATAGCTTACGCGTAGCGCGGCTCGACTACCCACCTAGTCCATCAAGCCCAATCAACTAAGTACTTCACCTAGCCAATCAAACCCACAAACAATTTTTCATGTGTATATGCGAATATATATATATATATGTGTGTGTGCAAAATTACAAGCCTGTTTGAAAATTTTGTAAGACTATGCTATCGTCTCTCGTTCATCAGGCGAGAGCAAGGTCTCACCCCATAAACGGGTGACACCTTGACATGGTAGGCCAATGTGGCTAGCTACTGACCTGGCACAGAAGGTGTGGGCGACACCTTGCTATCGCCCTCTGATTGGAACACACCTTGGTGTTGCCCGATGGTTGGGCGACACCTTTATGTCGCCCAATCAGAGGGCGGTAGTAAGGTGTTGCTCAATCAAAGGGAGACACCTTGTTGTGCCCTAATTCGATTTTGTTTGCGGCAGAATAGGTGTGCTTTGTGTGCCGCCATTTTTTGTTGTCGATTCATCTAATGCCATTAGATGTTTGTGAGATATTTTGGATACCCGGATTTGAAGGAAACAGAAGGTTGAACATGGTGGCATGTACGGTACATGATCATTCTAACCTATGCATGTACCGTATCTAAACCTGACATGCATTAAGAAATATAAATAACATGATTATAACATTTAGTCTACTGAGTGCAGCGTGGGTACTTTCCCTTTCTCGCCGGTTCCAAATGCCTCACGCGCCTGACGTGTCCTCTCGCGCTTCCTCTCCCTCTTCGCCTCATGGGCCTCCGCCATCATTTGGTTATACTCCTCCCTCATCTTTTGATGTTCCCTTGAATGCGTTTGCTCATAGCCATTCTTCTCTCGCCGGCTTCCATTTCATGGAAGCGTCTTCAAGCGACCCGGTGCTGAGTATGAAGGAGGAACACATCTACTTGCGACTGCTCAATATCCAGGCACTGTAAAAAGTCACATAACGGTGGCGGGGACTGTAAGGGAGACCAAAATGTTCAATGGTAATTCTCAGTTGTATTTGGAGTAGTTTGGCTAGAAGTGATTACCTAGCAGCAGTAGCCAGCATTGGTGCTTCCCTAGGGTGGATTGTATTCGTATCTGCGACACATGAAGAACCTCCTTCCATAGGTGTATGAGAACTTAGAGGATTTCATCACCTTACAAAGGTCTCCACACTAGCACTTAGGCACTTCAACCCAATCAGGCGTAGATTATGGTAAGTATTTCTTAGGGAAATGATTGGATGCCATTTTGGTTAGAGTTGTGGAGGTTGAGGCTAGTGATTCGGTTCTACATGTTACCAGGTGATCATCCATTTATATTGCAGTTCATGCTAGTGCATGGACTAAGTCCACATAAATTGGCCCTAGGAAAGCAATTTATCTTGCTATAAAGACTGGTCATGTCAACTAAAAAGGCTACTTCTAAAAAGCCTATTTCTGAAAAGGCTACATCTAAAAAAGCTACATCTGAAAATGCTACTTCTGAAAAGGCTCTATCTAAAAAGGCTACTGGTAAAAGGGCTACATCTGAAAAGGTTAGGTTTAAAAAGGCTAGATCCGAAATGGCTAGATCTAAAAAGGCTAGGTCTAAAAATGGAATACATGTTTACTAATGCGACGAGTTCTAGTATAAGACGTCAATTTTATTATCATGGTTGGATGTATGTGGGTAACACAAAGTTGATGGTAATATTACATTGATGCAGATAAGAAAATGCTTCTACTGGGTGGACCAGGGAGGTGTCCCCCTTCATTGATGTGCCGCTTCGTGCTCAGCCTCTTCTTGTCGACTCAAGATTGCTTCACTCATTTGTAGGTCTTTCTCACGCCTTTGAAGCTCGGCCTCCTACCTCCTTATAATGTCTTAGATGATGTTTGTCCTCATGCCTCGGAAGTTTCTTGGCATGTCTCTTGCGTTCTTGTTCTCGGCATTGACATTCTTGTTGGCGCTCGTTCCATGCCTCCAGCCGTAGCTGTGCTTCCTCCATCCTAATCTTGTACTCGTGCTTGGTTTCAACCTCTTTGATGTAGCCCCCAATGTGTGGTGTGCTGACAAGGTCAATCTATTCCTTGAAACAACATGGCTTAGGACAATAAACCTAGAGTTAGAAGTGCTCTACTCAACGTATAGTTGGGAGGTGTGGACGAATGCCAAAAGAGAGACACACCATGAAATCATCGTCAAGCTCGGAACACATGAAAAACCTCCTACAAAAAGTCTCGACCTTGTAGGACGTCGACATTCGAGCTCGATCGCCACACCTGCATAATGGATGTGCGTTCCATTGTGGCACTCCCATGGAGTGGTTCCTCCAGGAATTCATGATGGCCTGTTTCGAGATGGCAAGAGTAAACAATTACCAAGCAAAAGGCAAAATGATGGATTGTGTGATACAAAAAATAATTGCAGTATGCCAAGTCTTTTTGGACAAAAAGACAAGTCCTATATGGTGCAACCAAAAATTATACCACAGTAAAAGGAGCTATGGTGCTACCGTGCATCTATAAAAGGCTCATTTGTCTTGAAATTGAAGCTAGAATTATCAATGGAGGCTATGGGAGGGAGGGAGAGAGGAATAAGGGGGGCGAGGTGGCTGATGGTGAGATGGGATGGTTTGTTTGGTCCAACTGAGCACGTCGAGCCTCTCTAAAACTTCTCTTTGCAGGATATAATTGATTTTTGTCCTCCAAGTCACCTAAGGATTTATGAGCACCTGAATGAGTCATGGCCCAAGTGCTCCCATGGCTATGACTGTGTCACTCAGATGTAGGATGGAAGTATTCATGGAGGGCGTCGATTCTTCTGATGTCCTCTTCGGAGTGTGAGAACTATATCACCATGAACGTTAGTATCATTTTTAAAAAAACAATCTAGATTGTGACCTCCACATTTCTGCTGGCCTCAGACGACGACCCCGGCAATTGCCAATACATGAGATGGGTCACTCCTTCTGTTCTGCAGCATATCCAAGATTACATTCACCACCTGCGAGACCGAATCTTCGACTTGCAGAGAGAGGTGGAGAATATACTAAGTCCTCCTATAATACACCTCGAGGACCATACTATATGCATCGATCATAGTACCCCTTCTCGGCAACAATAGGGATGTTCCTCCTCCACCTCATCCTCCTCCTCCTCCTCCTCCTTCGTCAGCACAATATGGTGGTGGACCATATTGGGACTCGGGAGCCTCCTCACAGTTCACTCTAAGTCAATATGATTAGAACCACTATCAGGACGTCATTGTTATTTGTGTATCGTACCATCGATCTATGCCCTTTATATTCCCTAAGGCATGTTAGGCGAAACTCCAGTACACCACTAGGTGTATCATACATGCCATTGTACCTTAGGTCGACGTGTTTATTATGATTGTAATGGAATACTTGTGGTATGACTCTATGGTCTGAATAGCATCACAAAACAAAAAACATGATACACGAAAGATATTATGACACTGACAATAACATAGTAGCATTACACTGACAATAACATAGTACCATGACACCGGCAATAACATAGTACCATGACACTGACAATAACATAGTACCCTAAAGGTTATATCCCCTCTTGGTCTTACCCGCCTTCGGGACCTTGCACCTCTGTGCTCTCACGTGCTACGCTAAGTACGTCAGTGGGTCCGGTGGAACAATCATCCGTGCAAGCCGTCTAGAGAGCAGTGGATTGACGTAGTCATCCTGGGTGCCATTGTGTGCACGTAAGTGGTATGCTAGGTAGCTGTGACCCACCGAGCTCATCCCCTTGACCAAAGATGTAGGTGTACCTAGGCACATAAGTATTGTCCCTGATGAGCATCTCTATGTAGCTACCCTACGCCTCTACATCGCCGTGATCATCAATCTCTGCACATGGAAGAATGAAGATAACATAACAATTGGTTAGCACCGATAAAGCATGAGATACATAACAATTGGTTGTTCACAAAGCGAGTGTCGTACCTGAGGCAGGGACACGAGAAGACAAAAGACCTGTGTCTGTGGAGGAAGGCCATGTAGACCCGCTGCCGGCGTAGAAGTGATCACTGGCACCAGTGAAGGTTGACCTTAACGCTACGACACCTAGTGGGGGTGTCACTGGCGCTAGAGAAAGATTGCCTCACCAAGGTGCCACTATACTACAAGTCACCCCCACCAGTGAAGGACTGCCTCACTGAGGTGCCACCATAGTAAAGTCAGCAGACGGGGTGGAAGACGGCCTTCAGGGCCCTGCGACAAAGGTCAGATGTACCGGTGGGTTAGGCGGGGTGGTGAACATGATGGAAGGGCGTGATGGGAGAGGATCTAACGCTCGAGGTCCCGTTGCAACATTTGAGGATGACCTGCAGCTAAACGATCTAATCACTTTATGCACCTACTGGTAGATTCAACCGAAAGTCGCGCTCAACTCACCTCTGGGGACCTTGTGTATCTACTGCTCCTAGTTTGTCCGTGCCTTGACACCAACCTAGTATAGTATGTCATTTTTTTGTACCTACAATACTAGTAAATGACTAGTCGCGTACTACTCAATGTACCTCAAGCGAGCGCGTCTAGTCCCTGTGCACCAGGTACGTGTCGCGCACGTTTGCCACTTTTCACAAACGTTTGGTCGTTGTGTACATGCCCTGGATCCACGTGCGAGCTAGGAAAAGGACGGGTACTCGGCATACATGTTGTATGTCATACCCTAATTTTCAGATTTCTCAAATTTCTAAAATTTTCCAAGATTATTGAATAGTTTCATCAGTAGAATAGGTTAAAACCTATTTTCATAAACAATCAATCAAAATAGGTTATTATTTTTTGTGCATTGCATGCTGAGTTTTGTTACGAGCCAAGTAAATGCATTAGAGTTCTTTTTCTTTTTTCTTTCTCTTTGGTGTTTTGAGTGAAAAAGATTTTAAAAAGGTTTTTACAAAACTCTGTAGTAAACTAGTTAAGGATCTTAATGGTTGGAATTCAAAATCTTTGAATTCATCATCTATTCAATCCTTGATCATACCTCATCCTTCTTTAGTTCAATTCAAATCTTATCCAAATCCTTTTTTAAACCAATCTCTCACTTTCTCAGATTCTACCCAAATCCAAATCCAAATTCCTTATCTGCTCCTATTCTTGTTCAACCCCATATTCGTTTCTCTTAAATTCACTCCAAGCTTAATTCAAATTCAAACCCTATTCAAATTTCTCTGCGAAAGTCTTTTTTCTAAACCCTAGATATACCTAAAGTGTCTTTGGGCTCAATCTTGCTCAAGTCTAAACTCTTAGCCAAGTCTTCTAGATGGTCCAACAGAAAGGATCCACAAAATCTGTAAATTTTCGTAGAGTCCTTGATAGCCTCATCTTCCGATGAAGTTTCGGAGTTCAAAACGGTCTCAAATGCAAATCTTGACAATACCAAAGTTATAGGTCTCGTTGAGAGATTCAACTTGAACCTATGGAAGTCCCCTTTTGGATGATGGAGCTAGGAGTTATGCCCCCCGAAATCAGTGCTGCTCAGATAAATCTAAGTTCAAATAGTTTATCGTGTGTTGCATTTTTGAAAATCAATATGGCGTTTTCAGAAGTTTCAATGAATACCAAAATTGTAGATATTTTTTAGTACTACAATTTATAGTCTAGAAATGTCCAATTTGGAGTCCGGATGATGGAGATATCATCATCTAAATAGAGAGCTATGAAAAAGGAAATCCTAACCAACTCGAACTCGAACCCGATCGTGTTTGGCTTGGACTCCACCTCAACCAACTGCCCCTATCCCTATAAATAGGAGTTGAACGCCCTCTACTACTCCTATTCCATGACCCAAGCCCTCGACATCGTTGTTGCCCTGTCCGTGTGCCGCTGTTCGCCGGAGCTGCCACCGTCGTTGCCCGTGATGCGCTACATCGTCTTCTCCGCGAATCCTCCTTCCTCGACCATCAAAGCAAGGTAAGGACCCCTTCTTCTCCTCCCTTAGTACTGTTTTACCATCATACTAAGTCACTAGCCAAGAACTAGCTCTGGCCAAATCCTGATCTACGCGGCCATGGTCGTCACCGTCGCGGACAGCCATGCCATCACCGATTGGCATCAACGTTCCTGGCTAACCAGATGTCAAATCACCAAACCCTTTCACCAGTGCATGACCCATGATTTTCCCCACGCTCTCACCAACCAGGTCAGCCAATAGAGCAGCCAAACCACTAGAATCAAGGTCGACATGCCCGCTATCCGGTTTCTGGACGCGTTCTGCACGCACACCGGATTTGCATTCGTGTTCCCTGTAAATCCGAAAGCCGTATGGATGCACCAACCAAGTCACGACGTGTCCCATCGAGCCTTCTACGTTACCCTAGGAGCCCATCCCCGTTTGTGCAGCGACACGATCGGAACGCGATTGCCAACCACAGCATGTCACAACCATCACCCGTCTCATCTCTGTTGATCATTGTTCCTCTCAGTGGATGATCTACCAAAACCCATGCAGTAGAATTGTGTTCCTAGGAAATATGAACGTCTCTGCTCAGATGGTTTCTTAAATTTCATAGCTAATCTCCTGGAACATGAGCGTCTTCGTTGCTACATCTGTTCGCGGTCACCACCAAACCTAGCAGCATTCATCGTTGTTTTGCCGCTACCTCGGATGACCCCTTACAAAACCAACCATACCGCTAAGTTAGCCTTTCCGCGTTCTACACATGCTTCTCTTGTTTCACTGAAACGGCATCGAAGCCCAACATTGATGTCAATGGCTACGCGCCCGATCGCCATCTCCGACGAAACCCGAATCACCACCGCTACATAGAGTCACTGATAGTATCCTTAACCTAGAAGCACAACCTCTGGCCATTCGATCCATCATGGATGGTCGAGACTAGATCTCAGCGTATTCCTTCTTTAATCCAAGACGGTACTTGCATAGCATGCCAAGTCAGCACCACATCATCCTCCTTAGCCTAGTTAGCGAAGTCTGGTTTGCCCTACACTTCTTGAATCCTGCGCAATGATGTTGTCAAGCCTGACACAGTGTTGTGCAATAAAGCCTTTTCCCATAGGAAGATAGTTCCGGTAAATCAACATTTCCTTTTCAGTCTAATCCATCTCCCGAAAGTTGTTCTCTTTTCATCTTAACTCTGATTTAGGTTATTCTTGCGTCTAAATATTTCTAAAATCATACCTATCCAACCATAGTGTTTTTAAAGTGTTTTAATGATGTTTGGTATGTTTTTCTTAGTGTTTTTCTTTGTGTTGTTTGTCGGTAGTTCTCACGATTAGTTCATAACATTCCGGAGCAGTTCGAGGGACTTCAAGACCAAGATTTCGACAACACTAAGCAGGATTGGGTAAAAGGCAAGTGTCTTTGATCATCTTGAACCTATGATTTAAACTGTTTTGTTTTACAAAATTGCATGCAGTGTCTGACATTATGATGGGTAGTCACCCATGTTAGGGTTTTTTCTAGATTTTCTCTTATCATCTCTTGGAACCTAGATTATTTATGGTTAGGTATTTTTGGTGGGTAGATTGCTTAGTCATGCTTTTCGGATACTGGAAAGTGTCATAATCTTGACTAATGAACATATGCAACAACGATGGTTAACTTGTTAATGGTTTAGCAACATGGAACCTTAGACCTTGAGCAAAGTGGTTTTGGTTGTTGTCATGGTTATGTTGTTGGTTTAGTATTTGCTCAAGTAACCTAAGTAAGGACCGGTTAGTGGAGCGACAACCCAAGAAATATCGTACCAACCATGAGACCTGTTATGGGACATGCTTGGCCTATTAATTAGTGGATTCTAGTTTTTGTGCGTGCCAAACAGAAGAGTGGATATGTGAGGACGGCTAAGGCTAGAACCATTTGGTTAGTTGTATAGGATGTGTAGTGGAAGAAAAGGGTTAAAACTTGCTGGAACTAGAAGGCACAAAAGGGGGCTTCTGAGTGGCATGAATACCACTTTGACGGTGGTGAAACCTAGCAGGCATGCACATACTGGATGAAACTTTGTAATAGCCGTGTAGTGACTTCTGGGCGACACACCACTGGCGTGTGTTAAGTGTTTTGCGGACACAGCAACAAGGAAAATCACGACTCGTTGGGAAAGCTGGACAACCTCTGCATAGTGTAAAAATTGTTATAACAATCGTGCTGGCGGTTATGGGAGACTTGGATCCTTACATGATTAGTGGGTTGTGATTATGGGCTTGGTTGAGGTTTTGGTTATAGTATATAGAGTACTAGATGGTTATGGTATGCAAAGTGGGGAGCCTTATTTGCTGGGTGTTGCATTGTATGGGTTACATTCACTTAATAATTGTTTAATGCTTTTTGAGTCCAAATATCTTTTTATTACTCGCATTTACGCAAGTATACTATGTGTTAGCCCATTCTTGTTGAAAGCATACATATCATTATCTTTCCCACACTTGTTGAGCGTGTCATGTGCTCACACTTGCTATTTTCCCTATACCATGTGACATGTATGGTGATGCTCAGTGAGTGAAGATATTGAAGACTATCAAGATGAGGTTGTGACATTCTAGGCGCGTGTCTCCCGGTCGGTTTCCTACAGTGTTGTTGGGCAAAAGTGCTTCAATTCCATTATAGATATCTTCATAGAAAACAATATATGTCAATTGGTGTAAGAGTTAACGTTTACTTAATAAAAGTATTGCTATTGCTACTTCATCTGTGACGTACTTATGTATGTTGAACATCCTAGGTACACATAAACCGCATCTGGTTTTGGCCGTTAAAACTGGGTGTGACATTATAAGAGTGCGGCAAATCCTCGTTCATGATGTCCTCGACAACATGTTCCCATTTGAGGACCCACAACTACACACGTGCCGCAAATGTACTCATGCTATGAGCCCTCTTATGTGTCAACCTGCAGAAACGTAAGCACATGATATATGGTGTGGCAATGACGAAGCTAAAGAGGTAATTATAATGTTACACACATGTGTATGTTGCTAGGCACCGTCAAAGAGAGCGGGATCGAGAATGCTTGGAACCTCCCAATGCCGCATCACGCGATGCAGTAAGTGCTCCTCGATGTAGATGTCATACATGAGGGCATCCTGCATGAGCTAGTATTCCTGGTGCCATGTGCACAGCACAGAAAGTCCAACCGGAGCACGTAGAAGTACCTCCTCCTCTAAGTATGGCCTCCATCGAATGTCGTTCACTGCGAGCTCATCGAACTGGTGAACAAAGTTTAGGTACGCGTTGTGGGTCTACACACTGGACCAAGTCAGTTGTTCAACTAAACTAAGTTAGAGACACAAAATAATGGAAGGATTTAACAAATACGTGAAAAGTTCATAGCTCTTACCCTATGTATGCACCATAAAGAGCCTAGGTACAGGTACGCGATGTGGCAGACAACGGACCTGCCGATGATGAAACACTTGTACGACCACAACTGAAGCAGTGGGGGACACCTGGTGAGATCGTGTTTGCGTCGGTCTTCATGCAAGCATTGCACAGGCTGCGGTACATCGTAGCCAGCATAGCAAAAGCCCAACAGTACTATGGGACCTCTCCTGGTCTGACGGTCGCAACCTTTTTGGCGTAGGGGGTCATGCTTCTCGAGACCGTGTTGCCATGGGTCTCGGTGAACATAATCCACCTGAACACCATAGCAGGTACACCTCAAAGTGGTGGGAGACATCCTCGTCATCTACCGGTGGGTGGATGTTGTCTGCCTGTCAATGAAGAAACGATTACAAATAACTTTATCAGTTATAACATAAAGGACATGGCAAAATAATAGAAGAAGGATGTACCACAAACTGAACAAGAAATGATTTTGTCAGGTCATGCTTTTCGGACTCCAAAAAATCCCTGAAGGCGGCTAGGCCGTCCCTCCATTGAACGATGGAGAAGCAGCCCATCAACTTGTCGTGCCACACCAAGCCCACGTCCCTTGCGTTGATAGTGGCACCCACGCACGGTAGGCTTAGTAGCAGGGAGACATCCTCAAGCATTGGTGTCATCTCGCCGCACGGGATGTGGAAGGTGTGCGTCTTGGGATGCCACCTGTCCATAAGGGCATGTCGTAGCTAAAGTGTGTGGTTGCCTCTATGCCCCCAACCAACGTGTCCACCACCACGATCTGACACAACGAAAGAAGCCTAGCAGCATGCAACATGCAAACAAAATACAGTTCACGGACCATTGTGACAACAATCCATAGACAATGTTACATTAAAATGGCACAAACCTCGAGATCCAGAAACATACTGAGCTCATCCGACACACAAGGTCGTAGTACCAGGAGCTACTCAGCCTTCACGGCATTGAGGTATGAATGATGCCTCACGTCGAGCTAAGGGTCAAGCAGCTCCAGTTGCTCCATACCTGCATGTTCGCAAGTTATTTACAAATTGATAAGCAAAACAAATACAGAGTAACAAGTAAGAGTTTAACATATGATATGAGAGATTAAATTATTCAAAGCGTACACAAATATGTTAACATAGTCCCATATGTAAGATCCCAAACCCATGATCTCATATGCCTCATGTATCAGTCCTTGGATCAAATAGTTGATACATACAGTATAACAGTTGTAGCATCACAGTCAAATCCGTATAGAAGTATTAAGGTTTTAGAGTACAAAAGGTTTACAAACCATACAACACCATACAAACTTGACCTAACGGCCAGCAAAAACATAGTGGAAAACAACAACCTAAAGCCACAAGTAGCTAGGGTGCAAACATGATATCTACATCTACTCTTCATCCTCACCTTCACCTCCAGCATAGTTGACATCGCCTTCGTCATCTGAATGATAGCAAGAGTTAGTACGAAAGGTAATCAGCAAGTGTTATACCACTTCAAGGTGTTGATAGATGCATAAAGGGTAATTCAAGGTTAAGGCTTTACGGTTTAGATTTAAGCATAAAGTAGTTTTATGTAGGTATTCAATTGTACTCTCTACCATTAACCTTTAAAACAGTTTGAACAATAAAACCATGTAACAAGTATTTCTGGGGGGTTTTCTGTCCTGGGAAGAGCTACAATTCACTTTGTAGTCCCTATCATCATAGCTGGTGTATCTCTAGTACCAGACAGCTCCTAGCGGATTGAGCTAGCAACCTCATCACACGAACATCTAGTCCACACACTCACTCATCAATACAAGTGCACCCTAAGTCTAATAAAAAAGGTAATGTCTTCGCGTGTCCATAACCACGGGCACGACTATTCGAATTGGTTTACACTCTACAGAGATTGTACACTGTACCAACACGATATGCTCAGCCTTTAACCATTACAAGCAGAGGAACGAATCATACTGAGACTCTTCAAACACTTTTCCTAGTGGGCTTTTCTACAAGACCCCCCAAGTACTAGAGGTCTTGTACTAAATGTCAGGGTCCCTTTTTAAGCACTCGTCGATCCCTGCACATTCAAATTGAGGGCCAAATAGTCACTTGACTGCTTGCTGCTCTCATCCTCCTAGTATCATGCCTAACCCAGTCTAGTGAAAGGAAAGTCAAATCCTGCCCATATAAGATGCATGGTTGCATTAGGGTGCCTTAAGCATGGCGAAGAATTGACTCGGTCCTTAAGCAGCTAGAGCAGACATCTTCTGGCAATGAATGCCACGAAGGTAACTCAAGCCCTCAATGGCATTCTTGACCGGAGTACTACTCTTCCTACTCCCACCAAAACAGTTTTCACATATTTTTACACATCTCCCGTCATATCCCACACGACATCAAGGATTTCACAACCATCAAGGATCCATGGTATATGGGTTAATTTGATAAACAGTGAATCGATATCTCCGAATATATACATTTCAAGGCGATATCTCCGCGGAGACATATTCAATCCAAAGAATGCTAGATAATGATAGGAATCCTAGGTTTATATGTATTCTGGATGCTGGCATTCAAGGCATGGCAAGTGTTGATAGGATTAACTACTACAAGTAGTTTGAAAGAAAATGCAATACATAGCATATGTGATAATAAGTCCAGTTTTAGTTGATCTTGTAGATTATTTGAAAACATAGGTTCAATATGATCAAGGAGATAGGACTTTCCTTCTCTTAAGAACTCATGTAAGCCTTAGTCATAATCAGGATCCTCTGGGCTCCTAACGCTTCCTGCGTACCACTCACAGAACTCTGCTAGTTCTATAATTGCGACTAAGATCAATAACGAACTATACCAGAGAAGAAAACATAACACAAAATGAAAATATAAATGATCCCTAATTGATACCACACTGTGATAGATAGGTAGATATCTAATTTAGATGAATTTTGGAGAAAGAATTGCTGAAAACAGAGCCAGAACGGAGAAGTTATGATTCTTAAAAGATTTAATGAAAAATTAAATCAAGAAAATATGAAACTGCACCATTCATAGATAGGGCTCACTACACAGTAATGCAGGTTGGGCCAAAATGGGCTTGGGCTAGGGATGCATAGTAGCCGACCCATTATAGATCAGGCTGACTGTCTTTGTGGGTTGTGGCTGCTGGGCCACGGCCACAGCTCGCTAGACTGCATCAGTAGGCCGGCCGCACCTAGGCCGAGCCACAGCCCACTCAGCCAGGTCATGCCAACAGCTGGTCGGTGCACGTGCACATGGGTGCACAGGCGTGCTGGCCGAGTGGAGCAGCGAAGGGGGAGTAGTGATGGCGAGAAATTGAGGCGGAGCCGCACCGGTGAGCTTGTCGGATTCGTTCTCCCGTCGATGATTCACTATGATGAAGATGTGTCGGCATCTATGGACTACAGGCGACTCAACTTGATGCTTGTTGATGGTCGGAGGTGACCAGAGCAGCATCAGACAACGGCCGGAGTGAGTCGAAGCAGGGGCAAAGAAATTGGGCAACACCTCCCCTCTTCTAATGCACTCTGGGTCACCTGCAAGCCTACGACTAGCTATACGCAACTAACAAAGCACGAAGGCCAGCTCGGTAGAGACGGATTCATGTTGGCGGCAACCATGGCACGACGGTGGAATAAGAACACGCGGTTGCATGCAGCCAGGAGATGGAAAGGCATGGGGAAGGTGACAAGCTAGCTAGGAGGTTGCGCGAGGGGATGGAGATGCTCACCGAGCTCGAGAACAGCGATGGGCAGGAGAGCAACCGGTGTCGAAGCGGCGACGTCAGTGCTGCTTGGTCTCCGGCTCGAGCTACTTGCAGGGGAAGAAATGGCGACGGTGGAGCTACAGCTGTGAGGAATGGCGACAATGGTTGTGCTCTGACAGTGACAAGGTGGGGAAATAGAGAAGGGGAGATCAGGCTGCTCTATTTATAGAGGGAGGGAGATGAGTAGAGAGGCGGTGCGGTGCGTCATGATGTCCTCGATGAACAGGATGATGGTGAGGTGGCGTGACAGTGCCCACCTAATTTCCCGTAGTATGGCGGCTCTACACTGGCCAGCGCGTTCAACGGGAGCCGAAGTCAAGCGGTGTCAGATGACTCAAGCAGCACACATGTGAGAGAGTAGAGAGGGGAGAGGGCGAGAGCGTGGAGAGATAGCATGAGGGGGTGAGGAAGTTGCCGATGCATTGAATGTGTCGACTGTCGTGGTGGCACGGCGAACAACGTGATGTTGTTGTGCTGGAGGAGGGAGATGACACCGGCGTTGGCAGGCTTGTATGTCAACGAGGGTGAGCGAGCAGGGCGCTCGTGCATAGAGGTGCATGCCAGGTCGCCGACGCATGGATGGTTGCGCTCGTGCACGCAGACGTGCTTGAGCTGGGCCGAGCGAACGCGTGGTAGCTGGGTCGTGTGGTGCACGCCTGTGGGCCGAGCGCGGGGGAGGGAGAGGGGAGAGGAGCCAGGCTGGCTGGGCTGCTCAGCGAGAAGGAGAGGAGATTAGGCCCGGGAGAAAAAAAGGAAAAAGAAGAAGGATTTGGGTTTAAATTGAAATGGAGTTTTTAAATTTGGAATTGACTTTGGACTTGGCATATTTCAATTAGGTATATTTGAATTATTCAAAGAGAGTAAGGCTCTAAGATTTGGAAGATGATCTGAATCAAAATTATTTGAATTAAAATTAGATTTGAGCTAAAAATAAACTAAGAATAGATTTGAAATTGAGAGACATCCAATTTCAAATCTCCACTCAAAGAACCATAAAAACAGTAAACCAATTGCATATGAATCAATTAATGCTTGGAGAAGTTTAGAATTTAACTTAATGCATTTGAATACTTAGCCCATTTAATATATATGAATATATACATACAAGTATACATATATTCATATACATATTTCCTTGATTTTATGTGGTTTAATTAATTATAAAAAGTTTTAATTTTGAGTGAATTTTGTTATAATTTATATGCTAAAACTCAGTATGTTACACCATAAATACGTACTCGCCGACAATACCAATCACAACTTAACACATTACAACATCAAACATAGTGACAGTCTCACTACTACAATAGAACACTACAATGTTGCGAATACGAATATCCATCCAATCACAAATTACAATATTAATCGAACTCAATAAGTTCATGAAGATGATAATCAATGAGCACGAGGACGTCTCCCTTTGCACCAGGGCCAGAAGGACCTTGTTCCGTAGGGTTGGCACTTGGCACACCAATGGTGCATTTCTTGTAAGTGTGCCATATTTAGTTGCACTTGTTGCACCATTTCATGTGACGGTCAACTTCTAATTCGTCCATGTCATTATGGATCCTTGTCGTCCTAACACTGTCCCTTCTTCTGCTTCATCTTCTCATAATCAGGGATGAACACACAATCAGGCTCAAGATCCTTCGTAACAGAACCATAAATCTCAAAACCATAAACCTCATGGCTTCTTTCTTGAAGTAGATAGAGATGTACATCTGAGTCCTCATGCTCGTCATAGCAAATGCGACAATCACATGTGAGAATGAATTATGCAGTACCACCACTTGTAGCAGCTGCAAATGCACTTGTCATCGAAGAGGGTGCACTCTTGGATAACTCTCTCACGCTTGCCACCCTCCTTCCTTTGTCCCTGCAAAGAACTTCGTATTTGTGTTGTGCAATTCTCATAGTCTTCACATGGTGCATCTTTGCCTTCTTCATTTTGTCTTCCATATTGTCGGTGACACAGGAACCGGGGGTCCCCAAGTCCTGAGGCCAGAACAACAGAGTGCCACGTGGCGCCCACCCTTGGGGGTTATCTCCCCGAGATCCGAGAAGACCAAGTTCCGAAAAAGGGTGCTCGGGGCCATTAACAGTGGTCCCCGAGTACCCGAGTTCCCCAACGACCCAAGAAGACCAAGTACCGGGAAGAGAGAGCTCGGGGCTGCGAACAGTGACCCCCGAGCACCCAAGTTCCCCGATGATAAGAAAAGCCAAGTTTCAGGAGAGAGTGCTTGGGGCTATGAACAGTGGCCCCCGAGCACTCGGTTCCCCGAGAACCCGAACAGTCAATTCTGGGAGAGAGTGCTCGGGACCGTGAACAGTGGTCCTCGAGCACTCGGTTCCCCGAGGATCAAAAGAGGGTATATCCGAGAGAGAGTGCTCAGGACTGCGAACAATGGCCCCCGAGCATTCGGTTCCCCAAGGGCCTGAGAAGTCTTTCGCCGGTGGTCCCCATAGAGGCCCAGCGGTGAGGTGTAAACTGGTGAGAGGACCGATGCTGCATTTAAGAGAGCGCGTGGCCTGTCACTTCCAACTGCTCCCCCCACGCTTGCTGCCAGTCCCTGCCATGGCCTGGCAGGGAGGCGTGGGGATATTTAATGCACGGGTCCCATCGCGCGTCATCCGACGCGCCTCGGGATAACGTCACAGAGCTCAAGGCACCCCGCCTGGCGCCCTACTGTGTCAGACCTGCTCTGACTGGGTGGGCACGCTGGGCTGCTCGATGACTGCCCGGTGGGCCCTCCCTGCAGTGCCCGTTGAAAAGTGGCATGGTGACGAACAACACCGGACGGGGACGCGTCTTCAACCCTCCCCGTCACCTCGCGCAGCAGCCCATGATGGTTGCTTTCCATTTATGGTGCCTTGGAACTCGCGCCATCCTTTCTGGGCACGCTACCGCCCCTGCAGGTATATAAGCGGGGCGGGCTCCCCGGAGAAAGAGAAGTTCAGTTCAGTTCGACCGATCGGAGATCAAGACAACAGAGGACGAACACCGAAGAATACATCAGCCGAAGAACAAGGAGCACGAAGCTCTAGACTTAGACAAATATTCTTGTAACCCAGCAGATACTCAGAGAGACATTCTTAGAGCATTTATAGCATACACATAGGAGTAGGGTGTTACGCTCAGAGCAGCCCGAACCTGTCTAAAAATCCCCTGAGCATTTACTACTTCCTGCATCCGATCATTCTACCTCCACCTGCATCTCATTTACTCCCATTTGTTTCACCTACGAAGCGGATTCAGAATCATCCCCCCGGCCGAATCTCAAAGGGGGTTCCTCCAGATCCCCGCTTGAGGAGTTAACCCTCCGACACATATACTTAGTCATCTTTATCCCATAAGTCAGATGAGCATCATTTAGCGCGGGATGTGCCAATGCATAACGTTCCCTGAAATACTTGCAAGTTCATAGAAGTATGAACTCTACAGTCCCCGTCAGTGGCAAGCCCCTCACTCCTTTCATTACCTGGTTATAAACCTCTGCTAAATTTGTAATCATAATACCATACCTAGCCTCATTTGTGTCATAGAGCAGAGCCCACTTCTCCTTCAGCTCATTCTCAATCCAATCGCTAAATGACATGGTAGATAACATGGTCCTCTGTGTTTTGTTAGCTTCATTTTTCATTGGTAGGGACTCAAGAGGTACTGGTTCATACTTGGTCCTCTCACAGGCATCCATGCATGCTCCTGTGTTTGCTTCTTCGTTTACTCATTCACTATCTTCCGAAGCGCCTCAAACTTCTGCTACTAATTCTGACCGCATAGCATCTTGAACATATTCATGAGGTTCTTGTTCTTGAATTGTCGAAGGAAGTTTGCACACAAATGTCTCATGCACCACCTACTTTGCAGATCTGGCCACACAGAACCCATCTCAAGCAATTCCTTTAATTGTTTCTTCAACTCCATTAATTTATGGGAGACATACGATAGGGTATTTTAGATATTGGGACTGTTCCGGGCACGAGTTCGATGACAAATTCAATGTCCAGGTTGGACAACATTCCCGGTAATTCCTCCGGAAAAACATCAGAAAACTCGCCACCACAAGAATATCCAGGAGATCCGTGGTGGCAACAATTGTCAAGGAGTATAGGTGGACACTCTCCAAGGTGAAGGGGAATTCGCACACCACTTGAATTTTTTTTTTTTGAGAGAAACTACCCTTTTGTGCAATCAACAAGGGCAATATAGCTGGTCAGCCAATTCATTCCCAAAATGACATCAACTCCTCTAGTATCAATCATGATCAAGTTTGCAGAGAACAAAACTTCTTCAATGAGGATGGTGGCCACAGGGATGACTCGATTAGCTTGTAACTGGGTACCGGGTGCATCGATATGATAAGAAGAGAGTAGGGTCTTGGTGACCATATTGTGATGCAAGACATGACCCTCCTTGATGAATGAATGAGATGCTCCTAAATTGAAAAGTACAAGTGAATGGTGAGAATTCACAAGTAGCATACCGACGAGCAGGCTGTTGTCATCTTGAGCTTCTTCGGCGGTGATGTCGTTCACTCGGTCACGCTTGGGAATGTGTATAGCTTGGGAGGCTTGTTGAAGGGGTTGTACTGATAGTGGCAGCCTTGGAGCAGTCACCAAAGCTCCCAGCTTAGGGAAACAGCAATCCCGCGTGAAGTGAACGGCACGTCCACAGTTGTAGCATGGGCCTCCAGGGCCACCTGTCACACTCCCTTATGATCCTGCAGGCTTTGGAGTCTGTCCTTGAGATGAGGGAGCTGGACATCGCACCATCCAAATCGGTCATGGAGCAGCCGAAGTCGAAACATGAGATGGGGGAGGGTGATTCTCCATACGGGGACATTGGGAGTTCTCAGCCATAGAAGGTAACAGAACCCTCTTGCACTTCTTCTCCTCCTGGTGGTTCTTCATCTTGAATTTGATTGTGAGGGAGGTGCTCACCAACTTATCAAAGTTAGCAAACTCTTGAGCCGACAGACGGTCTTGCATCTTGGAGGAGAGACTATTCACAAAACAATCTTGTTTTTTTTGCATCGGTATTGATCTCTTCCAGCGCATATTGGCCCAGATGGTTGAACACTTGAACATACTCCATGATAGATTTGTCTCTCTGCTTGAGGTCCAGAAATTCCCACCTTTTGATATCCATTATACCCTTAGGGATATGATAATTGCGGAAGGCTTCGCGGAACTCTGCCCAAGATACGCAGTGGTTGGTGGCGTGCATGGCGAGATAATTAGTTCACCACGCGTGTAGCACCCTGGAGCTGATGGGCAGAAAAGAGGGCTCGCTCATGGTCCTCACACCTGAGAAGCACCATCTTATGTTCAATGGTACGGAGCTAGTGATCTGCATCAAGGGAATCCTAGACATGCATGAAGGTAAGCAACTGAGTTCGAAGGAAGTCCATGAAATCATCGTGGCTTCTGGCTCCACCTCCTCTGTGAGGGATCATGTTGGTGGTGGAGGCGGTAATGGATTATTCTCATGGGAACTCTCAGGGAGATCATCCTTGAGGTTTTGGCGGGTCCTCATCCTGCTATCAAATCCAAAATTAGTGATGACCAGATCTTGACAAGGGAGACAACTAATAGGAATTTAGGACGATAAGGAATGAATAAATCAACATGAATGCACATGGGCTCCTTAAAGCTCATGATATGTAAATGTGTACAAAATAGGAAATAGGAAATGAAAGTATGCTCGATCCCTATCTGCATGTTTCTTTCTTGAGTTAATCACTCCCTAACAAGCATCAAGATCACAATCATCATAGGTATTCATATATATTGACTCACCAATCATCACCCTTCGCGTGAGAAAGAAAAGTATTCTCACGAACGGTGCTTGTGCAACTCACCGCACAAGCGACGTTTCATACTTTGTTGCCAACGTATTCACTTCCCATACTATCGCGTTACTGGACATCCCATGTAATCACCACCTGGGTAGATGACCATAACCACTATCATATGGTAGATGACCATGACCACCATCGCATGGTAGATGTTCATATGTTATTACTAACGTATTCACTTCCTGTACAATCTTCATACGGGACATACCAGACTCCTACCTTGCATTGGTCGAGCCCTCGATATTGACAGCTATCAGGATGTGCCCCTTACCTTCTTAACTTTTTCATCGATTGCGTCAATGCAACATGAGTCACAATGATAGCATAATAAAGAACAACACAATGCGGGGGCCAAAATAATTTAGGAGCAGCAACCATAACACAAAATACATGCAACAATTGTACATCGAACAAGTCTCATACTTTAGGAATAGTAAAGCTAATTTTTAAATATCAAAAAAGCTCACGAAAATAAGCTATGCCCTATTACATTATTCTCATCTCCATCGACTTAAAACCACTCGCGATACGAATCCCGAACAAAGTCCTCCTGAAATTCATCCAAGAGATGAGATTGAGGAGAACCTGTATCATCAATGGCATCGTGGTGCGTGAGCTGATGCAATTCGCCTAACAGTATTTACCTCGTCATGCCCGAATTGTGGAACTGGGACACTTGCAACCCATTGCATGCCTTCGCGCCTCGACCACAGGGAAGAAGTACCCATGTGCATAGAACTATCGAAAAATGGTGATACTGAGGTTGCATGCTATACGACATCATATGGCCCACTCCATACAGCACCTCATGGTTCACCTGCCCACAGAGCACTTGCAAGGCCATCTCGTGTTGCAGCCGGTTGTAATGCCTTCGTGTCTCCCATAGCTTAGCTATCACACAACGATAGGATTAGTCCAAAGAGCCAACCAACTCTACTATGCGGTGCTCATTCAATGGGGTCGTATCCAGGATATCTTCAAAGTTGTTGATGTTGTTGCCCAGAGAGGGAAAATAGGTGAATGGCCATCCACACAGAATCGCTAACTTGCCACGAAGGGAAGCCATCGCCTTGTACACCACCGCTTGAACTATCATTTCTTCCAAAGTTCCTATTGCCTCAAAGTAGTTGGGGTTAGCTCCACCTTCGATGATTCGCGCCTGCATTTCCACGATCCCTAAGTAGTCCACCAAGTCATGCTCAACTCCTCGAGCATAAACCGCATACTCCAACGCAAAGGTGAAATTTCTGCGCCACAACATTTCACAGAGGAGTGTAGGGAAACCTTCCACACCCTCGGCACGAGTAGCCATCACCATAGAAAAAGCGGTCATCCTTAACCCATTAGGAAAGAGACGAGTTCTAGATCAGGATTAAGCATATTATCAAGAAAGGAGGTACGAAAAGCTCAAAGACAAGGCGAGGAATAAATTAGAGCAAACACTTCAGATCCAAAGATAAACTTTTGTGGGTTGCTTTAGTAGAGTTAGCACATTTTATTAACCCACATCCTAGGTATTTAAGGCTATTTCATTGAACCAAGCTCTGATGCCACATTGTAGGGAACCATTCAAATTGTATTCTAATTAATCATTAGGGTGATCATTTACATAATCGTGATCACAATGATTAATCAGAATCCAATCCCGGCAATCTTATATAGTGTTTTATACCCAAGATCGGAATACAAGCCTTTACAACATGATTCATCACATCAAGGTATAATAAAGAGTGAGTAATGAAATTATATTACAAGTCTTTAAGTTATTACAGATTTCCATCCATTTACAGAAATGAATGCCACGAGGACAAAAGCACAACTTAACCTACTAGCCGCTTAGAGGTACTACGCAACGTAATATAAAGTCTAGTACAACAAAAGATAGGTGAAGCCTTTTTTCCCAGAGGCACCACCCCAAAATGATATCACCCGAGTAGATGGCACTAATCTCGCCCATCGCCAATATCGGTAGATGTGAAGTAACCAAAAACTACCTCTGCCTCACCTGCAAAACTTATCAAAGCAACGTGAGTATGAAGGTACTCGCAATACTTAATCCATAATTAGTACATATAATAATCTAGCTCTAAGGATAAAGCATTTGGATGAATTAGTAAGGAATCGGCCACAAGGTTAAGTGAATTTGAATGCAAAAGCAAAATTCGACTCAAGTGTGTGAGCAGCTACACCTAACCACTTATACCCTTCAATCCTAAGATCAACAACATAGACATATATATAACTTGAAACATTTCAACTCATCATCAACCATCACAACTACTTCTCATCATACCATAACATCATTCCACATTGAACTCTATGATTGATGCAAATGGACAGAAGCATGCACATAACCAAGAGCGAGGCAATTCGAATTGTTCTTACACCCTACAGAGGGGTACTTCTTTACCCACACGACACGAGACCACCCTCCGTACAACTTGTCGGTTGCAAGCAATGATTCATATGCCAACCTTTTTCAAATAAGCTCCAACCATTTGAACATACGCCTATAGGTGCAGAGGTCATCTAGAACTACTCTCTAAGCAAACTAGATACCTCTACAAGACCGCAACCTACAACACCATAGACTCGCACGCCAAAAGGCCACAACAACAAAAGGTATTCGGATCATCCATCCCATATATGGATATGTGGTAGTACAGACAAGTGCTAAAGCCAAGTGCAACAATGGTCAATGCTTAATTGATGCAAGCGGTCTATGGCATTTTGGTTCCTCTCTCGATCTACCCCTAACACCGCCCACATCTCACCTCATTCTCCAAAACTTTCATCCCAACATCATTATCATCGTGAAAGTAATTAAGTCTTATAGCTCACAAACAATAAAACATTCCACCGCTAGACTTCTATCGATGACCTATGCATTTCTAAGCATCATAGATAAGTTAGACAACGATATGTTATACCTGGTTTACAATGATAGGAAACATCAATAATCCAAGGTAGGAAAATGCATCAACATATTGTTCTACCCATATAACTCGACTTTGACTCGCTAAACATACATAGCAAACATAAGCGATAACTTATCAATTTAGACATCACACGATCCAAAGTATAAGGTAGAATATGCTTAGATGCTTGCCTTGGTGCTCAGCTTCACAATCAACAGCAACAAACTCTGGATCGCCCCCGATCATACCCGCATCACATTCCAGTCCTTCGTTCTCTGAAGAAGAGCGCATGCAATCCGATGAGCATGAATGAGGTGCAAAGATGTATGCTACAAGATGCACAAAGAGTTAGGGTGCAATACAACAAGGTAAGAGTACAAAGATATGTGAAAGAACAAAGAAGCATCCGATCCAAGCAATATATGAACTTTTGACTAGAAGCCAAAAGTTCCAGATTAAGGTCGGAACATCCAAGTGTTTCTTCAAACAGGGGTTCTCGGGTTGGCTTAACTCGGATTATCCGGAACATCTAGATTGAAGGTCGGAACTTCCGGACAAGGGTTATCGGGTGGTTCAACTCGGATTAATCTGAAACTTCCGATCGAAGGCTGGAACTTCCGGATAGGGGTTCTCAGGTGGTTCAACTCGAATTAATCCGAAACTTCCGATCAAAGGCTGGAACTTCTAGATATGGGTTCGGGGTAGTTTTAACTTGGATTATCCGAAACTTTTGGCTAGAATTCGGAACTTCCAGGTGAATTGACAAGCACAAGTTCACAACGATTTCCGTGCTGATTCAACTTGCATATCTCACCAATTCGAGGAAAATCATGTTTGCACTAGCCCAAGGGTTCTAGGTTCCATCTACCCACAAAACAAGCATGAGTCACGAGTTCTTCCTCATCCAAACCTTCCGTACTAGCTCCAATTCATCAAGAATAAAGTGGTGTTCCGCAACTACAAGAATGCAGTTGCAAAACCTATCCAATGCCAAACTAACATGCATTCCCACCATGGGGATCCTAGGAGACTTACCCCAAGTACTTGTCGAGGTGGGTGACCATTAGGTGGGGAAGAAAATGGAGGAAAAAGTTTGGGGAAGAGGGACCAAGCTACTTCTCCTTGTGGCTTCACCAAACTAAACGAGAGAGATTAAGAACAGCTTGAATCCTTCGTGCATGCGCAAAAAGATTGGATGAATGGAAATCTTAGAAGCTAGGGAACGCAATGGTACTACATATATACCTTTTTTAGCTTCTTGAGGGGGGATTTGAGGGAGAATGAATGGACTTTGAGAGGGAGCTGCTGCTGCCCTTGGCTGTCTCGGTTGGGGGCGAGAGAGAGAGAGAGAGAGAGAGAGAGAGAGAGAGAGAGAGAGAGAGATTGAGGGGGAGGGTTGCTGCTGCAACCGAAGGAGAGGGAGGGGAGGTGGGCCAGCTCAAGTGGGCCTCACTTGCTAGAGTCTTACATCCATTACAGCTGCGATTTCTTTTCCTTCTCTTTTTGTTAACCTAAACTGAGGTGCTCTAGTGCTCCTTTTGCAGCGATTACCAAATGAGATGAACCCATTTTAATTAGACTCACCCACAACGCCTATATAAAACTTATACTAAAAGAGAACTCCAAGTTCGAATATTTTCATACTCTTAACAAATTTTAAACCACCATTGAAATTAACCAGCACTCAACAAACTATCACAATTAAACATGATACTCATTATGCATGATTATGCTTAATGACATATCTACAAGATTTGGGATGTGACAATATTATTTTTAGAAAAATAGGATTTTAGACAAAAAAAAATAAGAAAATATTCTTGCACCTAAGACACATCGTCACACGACTCATGCCATGTCATCACACCAGTCACATGTTTCACACAAAATACACGCGTGTGTGGTTTATTTGTATCGAACCTGCGACCTCTGACCTCGCGTGTAGCATCCTTACCATGTCACCTATACATCATTGACGATAGCAATAGGATAGTTTATCTTTTTGACCCTCGTTGTCCAAGACTTTGGACAATTATTTGAGCATTTAATGACTTCAAATGAAAAGGTTATAAACTGCAAAGTTGTAGTTATCATTAAGAGCTATAATTTTCATATAAAAATTTTATTCACTTGACACTATTAGGATATTCATAAAATATTTGCCATACAGACACAGACGATTTTTGAAATGTCTGTATGTGTTTATGACACATCACATATAGTTTTTTTTAATGTTCGTCTCTATCTTATGACACATTACAAACAGATTTTTTTTTTAATTTCTGTCTGTGTTTTATGATACATCACAGACAACTTTTGTTAATGTGTGTATATGTGTTATGACACATCACATACGTTTTTTTGTTATTAATCGTCTATGTCTTCGCATCACAGATGTTTTTTAACGACTTTCTGTGTCTTTACATCATAGAAGATCTTTTTAATATTCATCTGTATCTCTTATAACACATCACAAACATTTTTTGTTAATATATGTTTATGTCTTATCACAGACGATTTCTACCAAAAAAACATCTGTGACTTCTGGCATACCGAGACAGCCGGTCATGTTACATGACTACTTTAGCGAGCGTTATTGGGTATTTTGTCAGTGACGGGTATTAGAAAGCCGTCTGTGACTCCGTTTGTTTTCGCTATCTCTGTGATGGTGACTTCATCCAAAATGTTGATTTTTGAAAAAAAAAACAAAAAGAAAATATAGTCATATTGTACCTCATTTTGTTATGTTAATTCTAAACAACACGGGATTCACGGTTCGAGAAAAATCGTGTTTAAAGATTCGAATTAAAAAAGAATCCCCCACTCACCCTATCCAGAGCTTGAAACTTATCCCGCCCGTCCATCCTGCTGCATCCACTCCGCACTGGTCGGGCGTTCAGATTTCGAATCCATCTTTTCGGGTGGGCCGCAATCTGTACGAAACTCTTGATGGGTCATGGGTGACGCCCTCGCAGGCCAGTCCGTAATCAACAAACCAGTACACTGGTTCTAGGCAAATCGCCAGAAACCAGAGCTAGTACAAAGTTTGGAGCTTGGCTCATGAACACGCGTGAGCCAGCATCCAAGACACAAGCCCATGGGCAACTAGACTATCAGCCACACCGTTACACGATCTTGGGCAACTAGAGACAATACATTGACTAAATTTTGACACTATGAAATCTCGTATCTGCTGAATAAACATCCATTAGGGCTCCGGTCCAGATCCGTCGTTGTGAGAGCCTTCACCAGGGTTGCAGCATCTATCTCCAGAATGATCCTCATCATCCCCAATTCGGCTGCTCGCTCAAGACCCGGAAGGACACTACTTGTAGTTAGTACACTTATATCTGCTATTTTTTTGTTGCAGTTTTGCACAAACGAATGTTTCGCGCCCGGCAAAAGATTTTGTCATTTAGGTTTTACGACAACTTATGGGCATGGCCAAGGCCCAATGGCCTAGTGGCTGGTCAGTGTGGGCTATCTTGAGGATTTGTGATATCTAAGACAGGAAAGTACTGGTTTGTTGATTACGGACTGGCCCAGCTTCAATCTCTACCTCATCGAATTTGGCCGGCCCATGTTCTATCGTGCCCTTTTTTTTCTTTGGAAAAAGTCCATCTAACCCAATGAAGTTTGATTGTGCGGCCACATGATACCCTGATAAAAGAAAAACGTCTATTCAATCCTCTAACCTTGCAAAACCAGGTCAATCAACCCTATATGTCAGCTTTGCCATCACAACAGCTGAAGTGGATGCCATATGGCAATAATTGTTTAAAAATATTTTAAATAGTTCGAAGTATATTTTTTCGCTACCTTCTTCTCCTTTCTATTTCTTATCTTAGTCATTAAAATTAAATAACTCCCACTATTTAAATATAAATAAAAAAGTGGTAGCCACGTCATCACCATGTTGTAGCACCTAATATAGGAAGGAAGAGGAAAATGGAATAGTACAAGAAAATAGCAGGTAAAAAATAAACTCCCCATTTATATTTTTTTATCTCCGTATGGCAACCACGTCATGGTGGAGAAACCGCCGTCAAAACCACTACATGCGGTGTATGGATCCAGTTTTGCAAAGTTGTCTTTCGTTGGGGAATGGGGTTAGAACAGGGTTAACAAATTCGTCGATTACCACTTGAAATTTACGGTAACTGATCTTACCGTTCCGCTCCGATAATATAAATTGATCGGTTACCGAATTTAAATTAAAAAATAAAAAAATTAGAAAAAAAATCCTAAACAAAACTAGAGAGAATTCTAAGAATATGAAAAAAATTCAAAAATAATGTCGCTTGCATCATATTCTATAGGGAGGAAGTTTGAAAAAAACTTGAAGCGCGCAGCTCATTTACTAACTCATGTTAAGTTAAAGCTTAACATGCAAACATATATTTTTTGTATAAGGTATATCTTAAGAGGATCTTTAAAATTAGTTTCACTTCAGTTAGAGTTTTATTAATTTCTCCATAATTTTTACAAACTTCAGAAGTATAAAGTGAATATGTTAAGAAACAGTATTGTAATTAACTTTTTCATGTCTAACATTATTTTTCCTACATAAAGCATAGTATAGGTAAACTAATAAAAGTGATTTCACTAATTTTGGAGGTATGATGAGTTAGTTATGAATTAATCTAGTTGCAACATATTTATACAATCCTGCATGTTACAATAACTATTTCATAATTTTATGTATTTTTAAAAGACATAAGATCATGTAAGAAGACTAGCAAAATTGGTTTCATAATTTTTGATTAGCAAAGAGTAAACTATTCATTTAATTTGGTTTAGTAAATACATTTTTCTCACAAAAAATATTCAATTTTTTTATGAGTATAAATATTTTTATCATATAGATCATGTTACAAGGAAACCAAAAAATTTGTTCCACTTGATTTGAAGCTCAGATGAATTAGTTATTGATTTTACAAGATTAAACTATTTTTTAGTTTTTTCAACATCACTAAAATTCGAGAAAACCGCTCGATAAATCGCTAAAACCGAATGGTTACCGATAAAACTGAGCGGTTACCGATAATACAAAAAATATGAAAAATGCGCTCGATAAATCGACGAAACTACTCGGTAATCGATGCAAACTGAGCAGTTACTGTTCGATCGATTCGGTCCGAATTCTCGCCGAATTTCAAATTTCATCGAGTGAATTTTGAGCAAATTCTCACCGAATTTTAAGCGGTTATCACGATAACAACGATTTTTCGGTTACTACCAGGTCTCGGTTTTCGAACTCAAACAATTTTGTAAACCTTGGGTTAGAGCCGATTGAAGATGTTGCACTTGCTACAACTCTAACAAGAAATAAGTAATAATAATCAACCCAGCTGTTATCAGCTATACCATTGTGTCATTCGCAATTGCGCGTTGCATCTTACTATTGTGCTACTAGTGTGCTTCCTCTGTTTGGAAAAAATAACAGTGCGAATAATTTTTCACCTTGCAGATCTATTAATTCTAACCACAGCAGCAACAGGATTGAATTCAGGGACGTACTCATAGTAGAGCTCAGTCAGCACGTATTTGGTACAGCCGTACAGGTGAGGCGCATCGTGCCAATCACTTCACCTCCTGGGGCAAAAATTCGATTTTGTACAACATACGTGACCGTATTTACTTAAATAGACAACTATTTTTCGTATTTACAATTTTAGCACATGTATTCGGCACACGGTGTGCCGAAAACGATTTTTCGGTACACGGTGTACCGAAAAATGCATTTTCGGCACACCGTGTGCCGAATACAACCAAAAAGTGTATTCGGCACACGGTGTGCCGAATACAGTTGGTATTTGGCACACCGTGTGCCGAAATACCTTTTTTTTTCGTACTCCTCCCATTACGTGATTTGCCTGTATAATTTATGTAACAAAATTAAAAATTTGCTAATCTAAAATATTTTAAAATGCATGAGTAAAAAAACAGTCTTTAAGGCGATCAATAGTCTTAACAGGGTATATTCGAACATGGGCAAGATTAATAAGGTATCAATGATCATCTTAAAATGGCAATAGAAAGTGATGATGTAGATTAACGAAATCGTCGAGACATTGGTGGTATGAAATCGTCGTCGTCATCATCTGGAGGTATCACGATTGGAGCACGTGCTCTTGTATGGTTCGTTGAACCTTGTACCGTGTGGCTGTGGCTGGTGGAACGTCGAGGCATAGATGGCATGAAATCGTCGTCATCGTCGTCGTCCGGAGGTATCACGGTTCGAGCACGTGCTCTTGTATTGTGCGTTGAATCTTCTCCTGTGTGGCTGGTGGAACGCCGAGGCATTGGTGGCATGAAATCGTCGTCGTCATCGTCTGAAGGTATCACGATTGGAGCACGTGGTCTTGTATGGTTCGTTGAACCTTGAACCGTGTGGCTGTGGCTGGTGGAACGTCGAGGCATTGATGGTATGAAATCGTTGTCATCGTCGTCGTCCGGAGGTATCACGGTTCGAGCACGTGCTCTTGTATTGTTCGTTAAACCTTCTCCTATGTGGCTGATGGAACGCCGAGGCATTGGTGGCATGAAATCGTCGTCGTCGTCGTCGTCGTCTTCAGGTATCGCGGTAGTAGGATGTGCTCTTGTAGTAAGAGTTGAACCTTCTCCTGTGTGGCTGGTGGAACACCGAGGCATTAGTGGCATCAAATTTTCATCAGCTCTTGTACCCCTTGGGTTCGCTGATCTTCGTCGTCTTCGACGCGAACCAGGCAGCACACCCCCGCCGAAGAGCATTTGCATTGCCAAGAGGTGTGGTATTTCTTTGTTGATTAACTCCGCGTCTTCTGGGAATGCCTAAAGCAGAAAAGGGGTATTCGAATAAAAAACAATAAGACAACTATGGTGATGAAATAGAAAATGACGTACCTGTATGTGGGATGCATACTGGTCGGGCAACATCGCCATCCTTCGTTGCCTCATACAGAAACCCAGTAAAGAAGGATGGTCGGCTAGTTCGCAAACCCTGAGGTATATTCGGCGGCGCTCATGTAATAGGGCCCTAAGGTCGTCGGTTGTTACATGTAGAAGTGGAACGGTGAACGCAGAACATGGCGGTCTTGTATTTAATTTAGACACAGCTTAGATTAGGTTGCTCTCTTTGAAGGGATCATCCTTCCCTCCACGCACAATCTGCAAGCAGGCAGTTAATGCTATATCGATCGTTGTATATGTCCATGGGAATGCAGTAGTAGAATTTCTCGCCATATTGAGATTTCCCTGCAACTTTTTTGGTCTGCACCAAAGCACGATTCGCTGGTTATTTAACAAACAATAAACATGTATGAAATGTCGAAAATGATATATACAAATACTTAATAAGTTACTGATAAATAAGTTATGTGTCATAATTAGTTAAAAAAGATTATGTAAACTAAATATAATTACTTGAACACTGAAGTGTATGGCATAGTACAAATGAGTACATAATATAGTGTATGGCATAGTACAAATGGCTCTTTAACGATGCCTACGCCGCAAGAAATCCTCAGGAGTGTAAGCGTCTGGCGGGTGTGTGGCCCTCATCCCAGCCGCCTGAGCTGGCCCCTGCCATGTGTGCCCTTGGTCCTCATCTTCGTCTTCATGATGTGTTCCAACTCCGCCGAATGTGTATCCAGAACCGCTAACTCGGCCCTGCATATACCACGCTGTAGGATCATCATGCGGGAGTGTGACCGCCGGTAGTACGTGCTCGGTGGGAGTCCGAAATGATGAAGTCCCAGCTTCCTGGTACCAGTGTGAGGCCCTGTTTGGGGGAGCTGGAGCTTATGAACTTTTTCTGAAAAGCTGCTTTTCTGAAAAGCTGCTTATAGCTTCTGAGATAAGCGGTTTAGTTTATGGGCTTAATTTTTAGCTTCTCAGCATACCAGCTTTTCAGAAAAGCTACCCTCAGCCAGCTTTTCAGCTTTTAGTTCATTTCACCAGAAACCAGCTTTTGCTTCTCAGAAAAGCTCCTCAGCAATCAGCATGTTTGGGGGAGCTTCTCAGCTTCTCAGCTTTTCTGAGAAGCAAAAGCTGCCAGAAGCTCCCCCAAACAGGACCTGAACCCCCTGGTGCATCGGGATATTGGGGGTATTGGCCGCTCAGTAGCTCCGTGAAGCTGCTCGATTGCAATGCACCAGCCCAGTCAAAATCTTGAGTGCCACTCCAGGTGGGCGTCTGGTGTGTGCAGTCAATGACATCCTCGTTGTGAGTTGATAATCCTGGTGGAGTTATCTGCGTAGCTTGAGTAGGTTGTGTGAACGGAGGGGGCTGGGAACCCAGTATGCACTCCTCAGGAGCGGGAGCTTCAGGTATCACCTCCTCGGCTCCAGCAGAAGAACGTGCCCCATGATGTGCCGCAGACGAAGGGACCTCCCGTGAATGTGCCTCATGAGCACTGGATGAGCGCCTGCTGTGGGAGGCACGGGACGGGTCCATGGCGGGTACGTCGTATGCCCTACAACGCGGGGCGCAACCACCTAGTCCACGTATCGCGGACCAAAGGCGAGACCCTCTCGTCCTCATGTAGTCTCGGAGAGTGTGCCTATCCCTTCGCGTGGCTGACCCACTCGCTTCCCAACGGTCATGCTCCGCATGCCTATGCATTTCGATCCCCGCTTCGGTCTGTTGTTGTTGAGGGTTATGTCAGTAATACGGATGACAAACTAATGAAAATCGTTATAAGTACAACATCACTTACCACCACATGTAGAAGCCGGGCACGATCTTCGGGGAAGGGTCTAGGGGCTGGCGGTACGCTGCCGCTGAGTAAGGTGGGACGCATTCGTGATTGATACCACGCAAGGTACTCCCAGTACGAGCTATCGTCGTACTGTCCCGCAGGAACGACGACATCCACTGCACCAGACTCCATCCACCGGGTTATGTGTTCTGCATTAATCTTCGCCCAGTCGTGGGTGCTTGCGTTTCCTTGGGCACTCCTCCTGTATGTGACATAAATAGTTAAAATTTTGTAACATCAAAATGGTATCTACAGTAACACACTTACTCGTGCGCCTGACCAGCGTCTCGTGGGGGAGGTACTGGCACCAACTGACGATGACCAAACTGCCTCTGCACACGGTCAGGAGAATACACTTCTACATTGTTCATATAAAGCAGAAAACATCTAGTCATCCATAGGTCGGAGTCACGGAAACAAGATGGTGCGATGAGGCCGCCAGTCGCAATTTCGGCTACTCGTTCACTACGCCATGGATCCCACTCCACAAGATCGGCACTGAGGACATCAAGGTCACTGATCACCCGGGAGTAGTTTCCATGGTCTTGGTGGTGACTCCATCGTAGCCTGGCATGAAGCCACCTATAACCCATCGTTGGCCTCATGTCGTCGGCGACGCCGTCAGAGATGGGAACTGGATAGTAGGTCTTGCTCACCCACGGTAGACACACCGGGAGATAATCCCAGCTCCAGAGCTGTAGAAGGTGTAGGCAACCAGAAATAGATCCCACCTTTGTTGACCGTTGGGTTGCGGCACACAATCCTTTGTATGTAGCAGCCAACACAGCAGATCCCCAACTGTAATGTGTCGGCTCGTACGGACGTGATGTGAGCTCACGCGCTAACCATAAAATATGCGGAAGTACATAATCACCTGCCGTGTTGCAAAACATTATGCCTCCAAGTAAGATATACAAGTACACCTCATAATGCTGCATAATTGTTGCCTCGTCCGCATCCGGTGGGCAAGGGCTGAACTGTGGTAGGCCATGAATCCATGACATGGAGAGCCCTACATCCTTCATGTCATAATGCATGTTAAACCTACAAGATACAGAGAATCAATGAACCATGAACAACACTCCAACGTATAAAATGCTTTATGTAACAAATAATTACCTGCCGTGAATATAACTCTTCCACTGCTCCTTTCCTGGTCGTGGAAGTACTAACGGGGTGCCCCTTATCGGGAGCCCAGTCAGCATGGCAACGTCCCGTAAAGTAACGGTCATCTCTCCGCAAGGAAAGTGGAATGTGTGCGTCTCAGGACGCCAGCGGTCGACCAGGCCTGTGAGCAGTGAGACCTCGATCGGCGGCAGTGGAGTCCTGCCACCACCCTCCATGGGAGCTCCTGCCATCATAAGTATGCAATACATTTTTAGAGTAAGTACCAAGGTATTAGAGCAAATGAAATTCACGTAATATCGATGTACCTGTTGCCCTGCGAAAATCATCCTTCCCATGTGGTTCTCATCATACCGTAGTTGAAGAAGCTCGGGAAGGTGAATGTGAGCCATGCCAATGATTTCAAGCCTCATGGTTCAATTATAAAATAAAGTAAGATAATAGCTATTACAAAATGGGTACAACACCTAATACGTTCATAACAAATTACAATACAATCCATGTTTCCAACATACTCACTAGCACCAAAGCTAATACAATCCAATTCGATCGTAGCCTAATAGTTTACCGTCGGGTCGGACAAGTCCTCCTGTCATGGCCGGATTGCTTGCATATTTTGCACCTACGTAGTCCATCAACAGCATCTGCTGCATCCATGTCACCCTGAAGCCTCGTGGCTCTAGGCCTTCCAGGATCCGTGCGTCTGGCCCTGGGATAAGGTACCCACTTAGGCCCCTCGATTGCTTTGTAGCTGGATCCGATGTTAAATGAACGCATCTTTGGAAGCTATGTGCTCCTCAGTGCATCGATCGTGAAATAGGGTAATACGTATTGTGATCCGTCGTTCCCGCCCATGTCCCTGCAAGCGGCCAAGATATGGGAGCACGGGATATGATGTAGCTTTGGCTTATTGCATGTGCACTTCACCTCGTGAGGACCAATTTGACATTGTTGCACAGTGTCACCTGCACTGTATCCAGAAGTGTACCGACGACGACACATGACCTCAAATTCATTATTGGTCCGGTCGTAGATCCTAGTCCGATGAAAGTGTGCCTTACTCCTCCTTCTGGATAGGATTTCCTCCACCTTAGGTGCGAACCGCGTGCTGCACTCCATTGCAGCTATACCACGGTCTCGAAAGTAGTCAGCCGTCCTATAGAATGTGAGCTCAATTATGGCACACAATGGGAGGCCGCGTACACCCTTTAGGACATTGTTGAATGCCTCAGCTATGTTTGTTGTCATAATCGTATACCTATTATAAGATACAACAATTTTAGATACAATTTTTTGCATAACCAAAAGGAAATTACGATCTTTAAAACGCTATGTTCTCACCTGGAACCGTGAGTATCATGGAATAGGGCCCAACGCTCCGCCAGCTTTCCCGCTATCCACTGGCTAAATGTACCACGCGAACGACTAATGATGGTTTGGCCCCCCACCATTTGCGTCTGTAGATGGTCCTCCTGTGCTTCTTGCTGTGCCATCATCTTACGAGTGGTCTCATTTAACTCTCGTCATATCTCGTTGAACTTCGCCTGCTGGTTCTGAAGACATAACCCTTTGAACCTCTTCACAAGACCCTTGTTGTGATACCTTGAGTAAAGGTTCGCACCTAAGTGTCGCATGCACCATCTTCTCTCCACATCAGGCCACGCAATGGAGGGGTTTGTGCTGGCATGCAGCACATCCAATGCATGCAAGAGGCCCTTATTGCGGTCTGATATGATGCAGACTCGTTCCCTATTACCGACCACACGTGTCCTCACCAAGGTAAGGAACCACAACCAACTATCATTGTTCTCACTCTCAACCAATGCATAAGCGAGAGGAATTATCTGATTGTTTGCATCCGCCGCCATCGCTGTCATTAGGTTACCATGGTACTTGCCACTAAGAAATGTGGCATCCACACATACCACCGGTTTGCAAGGCCTGAAAGCTTCGATGCATTGGCCAAAGGACCAGAAAAACCTAATGAGGTATCGATCAGTGTTGCTGTATGACCCATCATCCAGCCTGATCGGCTCATCCGCCATGGCCCACTGGGTCCCGGGGTTGGTCATAGCAATCTTCTGCATCAGCCTCGGTGCGTAGTGGTACGAATCTTCGAAACTTCCAAACAACATCTTCAATGCCTTCTGCTTTGCTCGCCACGCGGTGTGGTAATTGATCATCATACCCGTCTTAGTCTGCACCTCCTCCATAATGGATTTTGGCGACAAACATATGTTTGTGCCAACAAGGGTGATGAGTAGTTGGGCTATGAACCTCGCATCAACCGCGTGGCTCACATTCCTAATAGCCTCTTCGCTGCATGTATGTGGGATGTGTCTACTCAGCACAAAATAGTTCTCGTGCTTTGGCTTATGGGCTAGTATGAAGTAAGGACAAGTCGGATGCTTCGTACACCTAACCTCATACTCTGTATGGTTAGATCGGGCACACTTGTGGTCCCTTCTTGTGATTATAGCATAGTTGCTGATAAAGTGGATGACCTCTTCCCTGTTCCGAAACCGTTGCCCCACCTGGATGTCGCTATTATGATATCCCCAATTAGATAGGGTGTTATACTCACTGATGGTACAATTTAGCAGCTCAGCACCATAAAAGTACTGGATCGCCAGCACCGGGTCATCATTGTCAGCACCTTCTTCATCGCCACTACCACCGGCTTCATCCTCCATGCATTGTGCATCACCATGGTCCATGTGTTTGTAAGCCTTTTAGATCAATTGGTAGCTCAACCGTACTCTCTACGTGCTGGCAGTTCTGAATGGACACGAGTCTCCCATGCAAAACAGCGGGACGTTCTCCATAATAAATATGGATAGTCATAGCGTCTCTGCTAAACAAACATAAATGACCAAATAACTAATTAGATGTATGTTACATACGTACTCTATTTTAGCTAATGCATTAGCATGGAATAAATACTATACTTGCTGTAATTCCTTTTTTTATTCTAAGTATTACAGTTAATGTTACACTATAGTTGCTTCTGTTAGAATATACAAATAGTATACCTACTCTATTTTACCAACTTAATATCGTTTATCTAAATGATTTGAACGATCTACTTGCTCTAATTACATTTTGTAATCTAAATATTACGATTAATATTACACTATAGTTGCTTTTGTTGTGCGATCATAAAATATGCAAATATTGTACCTACTCTGTTTTTCCAACTTAATATTACTTATCCATTGTATTCGAGCAGAATAAATACTATATTTGCTCTAATTACATTTTTTATTCTAAGTATTACAGTTAATGTTACACTATAGTTGCTTCTGTTGCGAGATAATAGAATATACAAATAGTATACCTACTCTACTTTACCAACTTAATATCGTTTATCCATTTTATTCAAACTGTCCACTTGCTCTAATTACATTTTCTAATCTAAATATTACGATTACTATTACACTATAGTACCATCTATTATTACAAGATCATAGAATATGCAAATCTTACACCTACTCTATTTTAGCAACTTAATATCTACATGCTATAACTATATTTTCTAATCTAAATATAAGTACATACATAATCTATGATTCAAATAAATATAAGTACTTACTACTAAGGAAGCTGTCCTGCTGCACCGCAGCTCTTCGGGCTCGACTGCTCACACTAATTTGTTGCTCTGCTCTTCTCTCCTCTCTGCTCTCCTCTCCCTGCTCTCATCCTTGCTCTCCTCCTTGCTCTTCTCTGCTCGCTGATGCCTCCTTGCTCTTCTCTGCTCGCTAATGCCTCCTTGCTCTCTCCATTTAAAGCCTCACCGAGGAGACAACAACACATGGGTGAGCATGGGTGAGCACATGCGCCATGCAGTTGGCTGCAGCCGGCCAAAAATCGTGGGCACAAAAGGACAAAAGCAAAAAGAAAAGAAAAGAGAAAAGTAAAAAGAACGACGTGACTTGACGTGACAAAAGGGTATTTCGGCACACGGTGTGCCGAATACCAACTGTATTCGGCACACCGTGTGCCGAATACGCTTTTTGGTTGTATTCGGCACACGGTGTGCCGAAAATGCCTTTTTCGGTACACCGTGTACCGAAAAATCGTTTTCGGCACACCGTGTGCCGAATACATGTGCTAAAATTGTAAATACGAAAAATAGTTGTCTATTTAAGCAAATACGGTCACGTATGTTGTACAAAATCGAATTTTTGCCCACCTCCTGGCATCAACAAAGCCTGGTTATACTAGTCATATTATCACCGTGCCAATCACTTCACCTCCGGCCAGCGGTGTTTGTGCTGTGTCTGCTGGCCCTTCTAGCCCCTTGGCGAATCTGTTGTGGCTGTGGCCTAGATCCCGGCTGCTATTCGGTCTCGAGTTCGGCCACCCCTTTCATTTTGAGCTGTCCGGCTTTTGACCTTGGCCGCTGCCAGTGCTCCTCCCTTGTTAAATCTCTCTTCTCCCGATTTGGCTTGAAGAGAGCTTGGTGGCGCGTTGGTGGTTCAAGGTCGGTGTTCCGACATTTCATCTGCTCCTCTCCTGCTCGGTCTTCTCATTTCTGCAGGTCGGGCACGGGGGAGCTTCGTGTTCACCGAGCTAGTGCGGTGGCAAGGGTGTCACGACTGTTGCCTTAGCTGTGAGTTCGCTTCTTTTTACATAGGTTTCTGGGATAGGGAGTTGTGAGCGAAAGTTCGGTCAGATTGGTGCCAATGTTGTTGACACCCTTGGACTTCATTCTCTCTTTGGAGACGGCATTATCACGACTCCTTCACCCTAGATGCTTCTCCGTATGAAAACCCTCTCCGGGTGTCTGGACGGGCGACAACGGTATTGTTGTTATTACCTTTCTGAAGGCATCGTTCCGAGAAGCCTCTGCTCTCTTCGTCTAATCTGTTGGTTTTTTCTGTAGGTTTACCCCTACGTTCTTTATTCCCTGTGGCTCTTCATCTTGTATTGGTGCTTCTCGATAGCGTTCTGGTTCGATGCGCACTCCTCTGAAGCGACACGCTGTCAACTTGTGTGACAGAGAGGTGCGGTGTGGGAACAGGGCTACGTCGACCGAGTTGCGTCGTGAGAGCATGCCTCCGCTGATCTGAGTTGTGTGGGAGACAGTTATTTAGTTGGTCAACGTACAAGTTGAGTTGGGTTGGATTTATTTGGTGTCTGGTTGTACTTTTTGTGTGGATATTGTTCTGTTTGAGTAGAGATCGTATTGTCATCTAGAGATTGTCTACTGATTTTTAGCCAATCAATTGTTAAGATTTTTAAATTCAGTTTTTCATATAAATAGTATCAATTTTTTTTCTTTAATAACATTGACATCCACGTCACTTGGTCGGCTGAGCTGAGCTAGCCAGACCGGACCTTCCCGCAGTGGCTCCCTCCAACTTGCACCCCAACTTGGTGTTCCCGTCACCTCCTGCTGCTGTGGAGTGCAGCAGGGCGCATGCAGAGAGCACAGAGAGAGAAAGTCACCTGGCAGATAAGCTAACCCCAAGTTGCTCAACTTGCATCACCCTTTTCGATTTGGCTCCTCTGTTGCTGTCGCCTCGGATTAGGACGCGGTCGGCTGCAAGTTGGCGGCGAGCACTGTGGATGGTTGTTGCCGCGGACTGATCGCCATCGTCAGACGTAACACCAGCAGCATATCACCTGTGATTTGCATGGATCAATGGGAACCCGCTCGGCCGGGTCGAGAGGCTTCGGCGCGGCGCGGGACAGAGCGAGCGCTTTTTCCCCCAACAGGTCCTGCAGGCGCGCGGGTCCAGAACGGCAAAGTTTCCGCGCCGCCGGAGAGTTGCCTCCGCCGACGGCTGCCGCTGCTTCTTTTTACACGCACGGTCCATGGTCGTCGTATGTTGAGTGGCCATACTACGTGTACACACGGCCGTGCACGTCCCCGATCGAACGAGCAGCAGGCCCAGCTGAACAACGCACGGGGCGATCACATGGTGTACGTCGATCCAGGGGGCGGATCAGCCCAGAAATTGAGCTGGTTACTATTAGCTACAGTAACATTACATCTATAGTAAAAAAAAATTTATGCACTAACCAACAAAAATAAGTGGAATCATGTCCCTACTCCTATACTGCTCGATCTCGATCCGCTGGTAGTACCTTCTTGCACTGATCGAACGGCCGGCACGGTACCAGAGCCTACGAGGGTGCACCGAGGTAGTCGCAAAAGTTCTGCACTAGGTGTGCAAGCAAACTCTAGTGATTCAGATATCTCGAAAGACTTGCGGTTACTGCAAATTCCACGCAAGAATAGCCGATCTCTCTAACTTTGAGACATTGCGCTTACGGTTTTCTTTGCAACGTATGTATTCGTCATGATTTTGCATACTTTCACAGGAAAAAAACATTCAATTTTCATAGGAACCGGGGGGAAATTCGCACGTTCCAAATCGGCCTGATTCAGTGGCGGATCCAGCCGGGCAAAGCAGCTAGGGCGAATTTTAAGACGAGATTAAAGAAAAATATCTTAATTAAGACAATAATTAAGCGAAGTGAACAAGTACCCAATAATTAAGCGAAGCTAACAAAATCCTTAATACCTTTGTATTCTATACGAGTGGTTGCAGGAGCAAGAGTAGCCTAGTGGAGATTACTGTTTCATTTTCTGCATCACGTCTATCACCAACTTCACTCTTCCTCATACTTCGGGTATCCAAAGATGTTGGTTTGAAAAATCTCTTTATTATTGATGTCTTGATGATCTAATAATTGATATCCTACAAAGCACACAACACACGGTAAGAAATCTCTTCATTCATGATTCATTCATTGCACAATGCAAATTGCATATTTTGCACTTGCACAAAGCAAAGAGTTCTCAATTGCTCATCATCAGTACCTCAAATTCTGAATCTGAATGCCTCACACAGTCACACTCACAATTGTAATCAATCAACAATTGATGTCCTGAATCAATCAATCAATCAATAATTGCCTCACACAGTCACACACACTCTAACACAGATAACTCAATTGGACAAGCAAAATCAGTTTGATAGCTACACTTTAGTACCTTATCTCGAATGATTTTGTGGCTCGCGGCGGCAGCCAGTGCCGGAGTGGCGGAGTGCCCTGTGCAGCAGTGCCACTTCACAATCCAAGTCAATTTATAGTCTATGACCAAAGCCTGAAAATGTTATGCAAATCATCAGGTGCGACATATAAATGAAAGAAAATAGGTGTTGATGCATATATCTTCAAACCTGTAATAGCTTAAAAGGTACTGAAACACGCAAGGGTGTCTCATTTAGCAGTTTTGGAGAACTGATATCAAAAGGCTTAAGCAGTTGAGCTGGCTAGAAAAAGATTGCCAATATACTACTTCAAAATTGCATGTTGTTGATTTCGGGAAAAAAATACTGCATGCTATCCTAGTGCTCCATTAATTCAAGACAATTTGTGGAAATGGACAAAGGAGGCACCTTTCTGAGCGGGAGCAAGTTGAGAAGCCCCACGAAGCTAATGGCGAGGAGGAATCCGGTCATCCACCCGACGTCCTGACGCCGGGCTCCTTGTAGCTCCCCGGAGGCTGTGCCGCTGTGCGGCTGTGTGGGCCTATCGAAGCCGATGGCGTCCTTGACAGTTGACTCCTTGCTCCTTGCCCGGAGGCCGCCGCCGCCGGGAGCCCGAGAGTTACGGTTGGCAGGGGCTGATTGGAGTTGTGGTGAAGATTAGGAGTCTGATTTGGGGGAAACGGGAAAGGGCGAAGAGGAAGCAATCCAACTGGGCCGATTGGAATCCAACTAGGTTACTGGGCCGTGCGGATGGAAAGGTGCGGGTGTCGGCCTCACAGCCCAACTACCCAAAGCCCCAAATGGATATTCTTCTTCCTCGGTTCCTCACAACGACATAGCCTCACGCAGTCACGCCGCCGGAAATCGATAAATTCTCTGAAAATCCATAAGGGGGAGGGGGAGTCCGCCGCCGGGGAGCTCGGGCGGCCGCCCGGGCTCGCCCTAGCGGTGGATCCGCCCCTGGCCTGATTTAGGAAGATAGCATGCAGGCGTGCTTACAAGATGGGTGGCCATGTTGACCAACTATTCTGGCCCAATTTCTAGCTACGAAATCACGGCCACTTAGAGCATGTATAATAAAGTGTTTAGAGGAGCTACTTATAAAAAAAACTTTCTCAACTGCTTTTATACAGATAGCAAGGTATTTACTTAAATATCGCTGCTGCTTATATTAGTGATAATAAAATAATTAACTATATTTAAACACTAAAGTATTTGTTTGCATTGAAAAATATAATTTTTATATAGATACTTACCATTATATTTTTTTTAACATCTAGTTATAAACACCTATCATAGTATTGTTCATGTGCTACGCAGGATGCCACGGCGGTTATTGGGGTCAGGTCACAGCCTCCACACGCAGGTAACTTCTCTCGATCAGTCGCACGCGATACGGGCACGGGCGAAATGGATGTACTGTAATAAACATGTTGCGTCATGCCGTCATCTCCACGTTCTACTTTCTTCCAGCCCTTCTCTTCGACGCCGACTTCCCAGCATCGTCCTGCTGCAAGAAAACACGAAGGATTAAACACAGGTTACGCAAGTCTCGGAGATCACAACAACCCCTGATCAACCAACGAGATTAACCAAGCTCTGGGACAACTTCTCCCTTCGGGCAAGAACAAGCGATGCAATGCGTCGAGACCAGGGTTATCGATCGGGCTCTGGTGGTAACCGAAAATGCGCGATAACTGCAGTCAAAAATTCAAAAAAATCGAAGAAAATTTATTTGGTAAAATTTGAAATTTGGAAAAAAAATCGTGATTTTAGTCGTTCGGTAAACCGGATATCGAGTGGTTTTTGCGATTTATTCAGCGGTTTTCTCGAATTTTCCGTATTTTTCGTAACCGCTCGATTTTCTCGAATATCGAGCAGTTTTCTCGATTTTTAGTGAAGTTCAACAAAAAAACCTAAAAATTATCTCAATCTTGTAAAATCAATAACTAATTCATCTGAGTTTCAAATCAAGTGAAACAAATTATGTTGGTTTCCTTGTGACATGATCTACATGATAAAAGTATTTATACTCATAAAAAAGTTCAAAATTTTCTGTGAGAAATTGTATTTGTTAAATCAAGTTAAATACATAGTTTACTCTTTGCTAATCCAAAAATCATGAAACTAATTTTGTTAGTCTTCTTACATGATCCTATGTCTTTTAAAAATACATGAACTCATGAATTAGTTATTGTAATATGCATGATTGTGTAAATGTGTTGCGACTAGATTAATTCATAACTGACCCATCACACCTCAAAAATTAGTGAAACCACTTTCATTAGCTTATTTATACTATTATTTACGTAGAAAAAATAATAGTAGACATGAAAAAGTTAATTATAGTGATGTTTCTTAACATATTCACTTTATGCTTGTGAACTTTGTAAAAATCATAGAGAAATTAATAAAACTCTAAATAAAGTGAAATTAATTTTAAAGATTCTCTTAAAATAAGTTTTACACAAGAAAAATATGTGTTTGCTTGTTACACTTTTCTTTAACATGAGTTAATAATTGAGCCGCACGTTTCAATTTTTTTTTTCAAACTTCCTCTATAGAATATGATGTAAACGACATTGTTTTTGAAACATTTTTTCACAGAAGGTCTTAGAATTATGTCTAATTTCTTAAAGATTTTTTTTATTTTTTTTTCGAATTTTTTGAATTTGAATTCAGTTACCGTTCGATTTATGAAACCGGACCGGATCGAGCGCGGTTACCGACGCATTTGTGAAGGCGCCCGTACACGGTCGCCCAGGTCGTTGTTCTCGAGCCTCAGAAACCCTGACTAATCATGTGGCCCTCGCAATTAGTAGCACGCCATGAACGACACTGTTTACGCTGCCGCCCGACACGGCCCACTTGTCGGAAAGCGACGCGAAAGCTGGAAGGACCAGGCGACCATATATTCACGGTCACGTCGATCGCCTCGTGCACGCATGGTCCAGGACCAGGAGCATCTACGCCAAAAAAATGCCGAGTCCTAGGCTGCCAAGGAAGGACACTGGACACTGGCTATAGAGCTAGGCTACAGGCCCCGTCGCCTCGTCGGCTGAGCGGTAGTGGCCCCAGGCAATACGCACCAGTGAGCGGAACGACGACGGCGGCCTCAGGAACAGCTCCTCGAACTGCCGCTGCAGATCCTCCAGGCTCTCCGCCTTGCCGTTCTCCTGCGCACACATCCATATTCGTGTCAAAATCAAATCAAAAGCCATCAAACGTGAATAACTGACGGTTCTTCACAACGCGAGTTCTTACGGCAGGGCCAGGTTGGTTCATGGCCTCCAGAATATCTCCGAGGATCTCCCCGGCGGCCTGCGACTGCGAGGCATGGAAGAGGTCAGCCGACGGCCAAAAAATCTCTTACGAACGAACCCAAGGAAAATTCCCAAAGCGGTAAAGTCATACGTACGTCATCATCGCTGTCGTAGGCTCCGACGTCATATAGGATCCTCCTGTTGGGGTCCGACAGAACTGCTCGGTTAAAAAAATCACATCACTTTCTGGCGCGTAACAATACACATTCCAACAACACCGGCAGGCTCAGCACAGAACGCAGCGGCTGGAAGTGAAGGTTCAGAAGCTGATCGACGAAGCAGATAGGATTGGTTACCGGCGTATGCTCCCTGGATCTTCTGAAACCTCGCCTTGGCCGCCTCCGCGCCGCCGGCGGAGCTCCCCGCGGAGGCGCACTTGTCCGGGTGCCATTTCTGCCCAAGAACACGGATCAGTTCAACGCCAGAGCAGAGCGCCGAGGCAGGAAACAGAGCAACCGAGCAGAGCAAGAAGCAGGGGAAACCCAACCGACTAACGGGGCACGGACCATGGCGAGCTTGCGGTAGGCGCTGCGCAGCTCGGCGTCGGAGCAGTCGCTGGGGACGCCGAGCGCCGCGTACAGGCTCCCGCCGTTCTTGCCTCCGCCGCCAGCCATCGGCCAACGTTCGAAGAACCAACCGAGCCCCCCGCCCCCCGGCTTGCTGCGAGCTGGAGCTGATAAGCGAGCGCTGGTGTATGGGCGCTGCTTATAAGCGCGCGCGGGGGGAAGGCCCAAGGCGCCGGCCTCGGCGCACTGCATCTGCACCAGGAATCGGGGAGGCCAGCGCGCGCAAGAGGGGCAACTTCCAGGCTGCAGCTTGCGATATTTTTATGCCGCGCGACGGCGTGCGTGCGGACGCCATCATCCGTTCCATCGGCAGCATGTGGTGTGGCCGTTGCGTCCAGGTCCAACTAAAAACTAGGCACGCACCCTGGTCAGATGTCAGGTCACTCACTACTCACTAGCGAGTAGCGAGCGACTCACTCGTTCACTGGTGCGGTGCAGCGCGTCGCCAGCGGTCCACTGGTTGAGCTAGAGGTTGAGGCCGCGACGGCCGATGAGCTAGCAACCGACGACTGGCTGGAACCTGTGGAACCACCCTGCCGGCCGTGCCGTATGTTGGTTTGGCTCGCCCCCAGCCGGTTCTGGCAGCAGATCGATTGTAGGGGCAGTACGGAGGAGTAGGAGCGGTGTGGGGATAAAAAGGTGCAGCGCACAGTTGTCGTCTCCAGAAAATACAGTACTAATGCAGTGCACATCGTACAAGTTCAATGGATTTCCAGCTCTTCGAGGTACAGGGGCTAATGCGCTGTACTTTACGCAACGCTTTGCGCCGTTGCTGCAGCGGGGAGAGAACCCATGAGCATGTGTGTTAGCCGGCTCGATCGTCTAGCTCTAGACGCGCGCATGCATCACCTGCGATCTTAACAGATGAATGTTTATACTGGTTACTGGATTTAACCGCTGATTCAAATGCTTGGTGCTTAATTACTGTTTGACTATGTTAAGACATCAAAACTATTTTTTTTTCTATTTGCAGTGCCGGATTTTGATTTTTCTCTCTATGTAATAAGGAACGGCTCTATGCATAACTTTATGCATATGACGAAATAATTTTTTATTCCTACATTAAAAAAACCTTGTAATCTCGTGTCACTATCTTAACATAAGCGGCTTTGCAAATAGTAAATTGGTATTTTCCCTGTCGTGACATGTTAATCGACTTTGTCTCAGATACATGCTTTTTGACCATATAAAAATTTGTTTTCTAAAGTTGTTGAAAATACAAAGATCTATCTATTATATTATTATTTGAAGGGAAAAATGAGCTATCATCATTGTTAAGGTCATGAAATTACCACATTAAATAGAAAAGTATCTAAACCACTCATTATTATGAATATCTAACGATCTAAATTAAACTAAACAGCTCATACCAAGTACAATTAATAAATAGCTAAATTCGAAAACTAAATAGTCCATATCAAATACGATTAATAAATATCTAAATTTGGTATTAAAATTATGAAAAGTTAGCAGTTTGATTTTCATATGGTTTGGAAAGCAAAATATCTAAATAAAGAGTCAAAAAAAATAATACTAATAATAATTAACATTAGGTTTATAATAGCAAAAAAATAAATATCCATATCAAATATAGTCTTATAAAAAAAATCAAATACCTAAATAAAGAGTCCACGTAAAATATAATTAATCAATATCTAAAATTCATAATAAAAATAATATGTTTTTAAAAATATTAGTAAGATAATATAATAAGAAGCATCATGTAGCTTTAGGTCATCACATCAAACAGGCATCAGGCAAGCCAAACCTATTCTAATTTGGTTGGCCTATCTATAACTCACGTATGATTTTAACAATTGATCAAAATATGTACGAATCAAACTTATACGTATATATGATTCAGGTACAAGTTTGGAGCATAAATGATTTTCTTTTCCACAGACATAATTTTTATTTCTTCTTCTAATTTTATACGTTTCATAACTAAATGATACTAACCTCATAAAAACTAAAGAGATTATTTTTTAATTAAAGGTTATCATGATAAAAATATTGCAATGAGACTAGCCGCATTATTAGCGTAGGCCACGGTGCTAGTTATATTATTATTTAAAGGGAAAAAGAAACCACCATGTTCGCTTTCAAGATCACGAAATTACCATATTAATCAGAAAAAAAAAATATCTAAGCCACTTATTGATATGAACATCTGACGGTCTAGATTGAACCAAAGAGCTCAAATCAAATATGATTAATAAATAGCTAATTTCATAAACTAAAGAGTGCACATCAATATGATTAATAAATACCTAAATTTAGAATTAAAAAATATAAAAATTAGCAGTTTGATTACCATACGGTTTGAGAAGTAAAATATCTAATAAAAGAGTATAAACAAAATAAAATAAATAATAATTAAAATAGGGTTAGAATAAATAAATAAGGATCCATATCAAATATAGTCTTATAAAATCAAATACTGAAATAAAGAGTTAATGTAAAATATAATTAATTAATAGCTAAAAATTCATAATGAAAATAAATGAAATTTTCCAAATTCTTTCGAAGATAATAGATTAAAAAGCATCATGTAGCTCAAGTTCATCACATCAAGTAGGCATAGCACGCAAGTAAGGCAAATCTATTATAAGTGACGGCTTATGTCTGTCACCATGTGCTAGAGAGGAATATATAAGTAATGGGTAACCTAGCTACCTGTCACTTATATTCGAACTTAATTACCTGTCACTTATGTGTAGGTTATCATGCTGGATTGACTTGCTTCCTGGCTGCATCCTAGAGTGCAAACAACAACAACGCATCTAAATCCATATCAACAAATACTAGCTTGATTAGTATTGATCACAGAATAGCAAAGGCTATAAAGTTCCAATCAATTCATTACAGAATCACAAATGTTACAAAGTTTCAATCAAATTATGTTACATAAGACCACACAAACTAGGGGTTCTATAGTAGAACTCGCTATATGGGCTAATGACTTCAAATACCAAGAACTCGGCGATCCGTCGTCGAATCTCCGGGAGTGCACTGTTGTAAAAAAAAAAAGAGCGTTAAATTTCTACTAATTTGATGCGTAACCAATGTCATGTTATCATGGAATTAAACTAATTACTGAAATTAGTTACGAAGAATCTCGTATTGAACTTACATCGGAGGATTTGATATCCTTCATGCAGAGCATGAGGAGCATGTTCCACACAACATAGAATCCACAAGCGTTGTCTAGTGGTTGTTGATGTCACTGTTGGAAAGAAAATTTAGTGTTAGATCAAAAGGAAAAAATAGCAACATAGATCATTTGGTAATCTGTTTAGTAGTACTTACTGCGAAGCTGATCTTGTGTGTTAGTCTACGATCGTCTTTCTCGTTGCAGTCAGGTTGAGCTCAAAGGTACTTGCCAAACACCCTGCATAAAGATTGATCGATTAGGGAGCATTTGAATGTTAGAAAAATTAAATATGTAAACTAAGTTAGGCAGAACTTACGCGCCGTGAATTCATTTTTCAGTGTTATAATCATGCTGTCTAAGTTTGTCTTTTGGTCCTACTGGTCTTGACGAGTCGAGGTAGAACACCAAATCTCACTTGAGGCAAATGACCAGTAAGAACCAATGGCCACCGGTGTTGTGGGTGCCCATCAGGAACTGCATTTTGGAATATTGTTGCATTACCCTGGCCACATAGTCCACAATATAGTCTGGGTGAAGTTGGATGACCGACATTATAATGGCCTCAGGGTCAAGACATGCGATGGAATCCTTATTCTTATTTGTTTCTTTCATCAAGTGTCTACGAATAAGAACATAGTTAGATTCAAGACCTAGTGGTATTAATTCATGAATATTCAGTTTTAAGGGACTTACAATGTGAAGATCAGTAATAACAAAATGTCCAGGCCATCAAGGTTGAAGTGGTTGTATAAGTCATTTAAACCTATAATGAAGTAGCTATCGTCATTACTTAAGAGATGTTATCGTTTGTACTGTACGACTATGGATGTGGTATTGCTATCTCTAGAAGCCTGCATATAGTAATTATATAGGTCGACACATGCTTTTTTTGCCCTTGCTAGACCATCTACCATCATCATGGGCTTCCCATATTAGAATTTTGGATTGGCACTAGTCCACGCTACCCCAATTTCCGTGGACTTCTTTGCCGGTACAATGGCCTTCAACATCTTCAGTAGGTGCTTCTTAGAGCCTTTCTTCTCAGCCTCCTTTTACTTCTTCTTTGGACTCTCTGGGGAGACAAAATTAGATCTGGAAGTGAGGCTACCGGATGCGGAGGAGAAAGCAGTGAAACCAGCTTCTCTGGAGGAGGCTGCCTTCTCTAGAAGTGGGGGACGTGATGGCGGTGCACTTGGAGCTTGTCTAGACTGGGATGCACTGAAGACCACGATATCGACCCTCTTCCACTAGATCCTTTGTTGAAGGGTTTCACCCAGAGTTGTGACTTCATCATTGGGGGGAGCTCCAACACGTGATCGGTGGCATTGCTATTTACCATGTCCATTGTAACCACGGTATAGCCTACACGTATCGGGACCGTATGTAAGATATGGATGCCTAGAAGCACCTAACCCCTTACAACCTCGATGTGATACTCGCTAGGCCTGATTATAAGGCTGCAGGATGTGGGCCCTCCTCTAAGCAGGTCAATCGTATACGTTCAGTTACGGCAGCAACTACTTGTTGGTTGACCTCCTTAGAGGCGCAGCTACTCTTCCATGCAGCTCTGGGGATAACTTCCGTTGGCATGGAAATATGTATTCCCTATGATGCAAGCTGCTCCATGACGTTTGCGTAAAGTTTTCAGATGATGTCCTGTGTCAGTGCCTATGTCAATGCATCCACATCCACTATAGACCTCTTCCTCTTCTTGTACATCCAAAGGTCTTCAGGAAAGCCGTATTTCTAGTCCTGGGAACTTGATACACCTCGCACTCGATCTGGGTGCTTCAGGTTTCCCAGCGTCGCTGAGAGAACATCATGTTCCCTGACCCCTTGCACGCAAATATGATTGTGATCATCCTAGGAATTCAACCAAGAATTCTCGCGGTCGAGTCAGAGATAGCTCATATACTGAACAAAACTATATGATAGCTGTTGAGTCAGAGACAATCAAAAGAACAACAAGATTCAAATCAAGTACTGACAATAGCAAAATAAGATGAACCAGCTTCATTATCCAGAATCAAAATTGATAAGCTATTTCTGGACTAACAGCAACATCACACAAACTAATTATCAGAACCACAACAGATAGCCCACTGAAAAATCAACACATGAAATATGTATCAGTACTCAAATTCATAAGGCAGTGAGAGCCACTAAAGTAAATCACCAGGGGCTATCACACAAATCGCGGAACTAGTGTATCACAGGTCTAACTAATGTACTTAATAAATTGCCCAATCTCAGATTGTCAACTCATCATCAAGCAACTAGAGTATGTAACAGTGTTGTCCAGAACAGAAAGAGGGGAAAACTCACAAAGTAAGAACTTATTTAGATAACACATGCTATGAAATTATGAAGGTACATATTTTAATGTACCCAAAATCATGAATGGTCATATTTCAGATAACACATGCTATGAAATTATGAATGATCATATTTCAGATAACACATGCTATGAAATTATGAATGACCATATTTCATATAACAAATGCTATGAAATTATGAATGACCATATTTTAAAGTACCCAAAATTATGAATTGCCATATTTCAGATAACACATGCTATGAAATTATGAATGACCATATTTCGAAGTACCCAAAATTATGAATGGCCATAATTCAGATAACACATACTATGAAATTATGAATGACCATATTTCAGATAACAAATGCTATGAATTATGAATGACCATATTTCAGATAACACATGCTATGAAATTAAGAATGACCATATTTCAAACCCACTGGACTGGCTACAAGATCATCAAGAACAAATAGGTGACGGGTTATACATTTTACTGAACAAATAGCCCACTGGACTGGCTACAAGATAACAACAGATAGCCCACTGGACTGGCTACAAGATCATCAAGAACAAATGAACAAATTGTAGCACGATGTGCTGATCTATTCACTGAACTAACTTGTCCAAGATCAAGGACTTGGTGCAAGAGTGCAAGACCTCGGTGTGGGGGAGATGGAGGGGGAGGAGCAGGGGCAGGAGCGTACCTCGGTGTGAGGGAGATCATGGTGCGCTTGGGGGCGATGGCAGTGCTTCAAGTGCGGCGGGGATCCGATGGGGGCAGAAAGGGCGTCATCAGCGGGGGCGGCGACAGGCTCGGGGACGATGGCGATGGGATCCGACGGTGGCGACAACGACTAACTCGATGGAGGGCGGAGGGTGGTGGTGAACCCTAGTCTGAAAAATGACTTAGGCGAGCGATTGGGAAATGACTTAGGTGATGCGTCCAATATATACATACATCTAATAGGTGACGGGTGATACATTTTACCCGTCACCTATTACAATCACCTGTCACTTATTTTAGAGCATCGATGACGGATAATAATGTTAACCCGTCACCTATGAGTTACAATAAGTGACAGGTAATATTATTTACTTGTCACCTATTATAATGAGTGACGTTTGATTAATTTCACTTGCCACATTTTACTTTTCAAAGAGAAAAAAATTAGCTAAACAAAAATTCAAATTACTTGAAAATTAAAATTAAAATTTAACATTAATATTACAAATTCAAATAACTTGAAACCTAAAATTCAAATTTTACATTAATATTACAAATTCGACACTCAAATTTAAATTTGTCATTTTCGTGCTTTCTTGACATGGATCCCTTTATTATGGTTGGAGTATAGTTATGGAGTTTTCTCTGTCAGCGAAAGGCGTGGCATGATTGCAGTAGAAAAAGGGGAGATTTCATCGAATTGGTTGAACTCCTCCTCATCAGCAACGTTTCCAACTCCGACAATGCATCTTTTCCCAGCGAGAACCACATAATGTTTTTTTCTTTATTGTGTCGGTCACATAAAAGACTTGGCGAAAATCTTTAGCGAGTATGAAGGGTTCAGACTTGTATCTGACATGTTTGAGATCAATGCTAGTGAATCCATACTTGTCATTAGATGTCTTGTTATTTGCAGGCTAGAGGCTTAGATGTTTGGAGAGTCACCGAGGAAGGGATGAAACCTTGCATCACCAATAAGGAGAGACAATTAGATGCATTGGCAAAGAGTATTTTTTTATCATCTATATGTGTTGATGCATTCAATCGTATTTATTCTCTCACTAATGCACGTGATATTTGGAATAGTCTCATTGAAATACATAAAGGCACAAAGGATGTGCACAATAAGAAATATCATGTGCTTGTTACCAAGCTTAATGGTATCAAGCAACTACCCCATGGAAGTGCTAATGACATGTACTCACGTTTGAATATTCTTGTCAATGAGATCAATGGGTTAGGTTTGACGCAAATTGAAGATGATCAAGTAGTAAAAATAATACTTCAAACTCTTCTTCCAAAGTACAAGTTGATCGTCTCTGTCATCTACAATAACAATAACATCAAGAAGATGACTCTAAGTCAAGTGCTCGGCAAGATCACCGCCCATGAGATAGCAATGAATATTGGGGTGAAAGCTTCTTACTCATCCGACACCAAGAACCTTACTCTCACAAGCAAGCAAGCTAAATGTCAGCACATGAAGGCAAGGATGAGAAGACAAGAGCAAGAGTCAAGTTCAAGTGAAGATGATGAAGACCAAGATGAAGAGAGCTATAAAGAAGATGAGCAAAGCACATCAAGCGATGAAGAAATGGATCCCAAAGTCGGCAAGCTCATCTTACAAGTAGAGAAGAACATCAAGAAGATCAATACCAAGATTGATCACCCAATCTTCATGAAGAACTTGGTTAAAACAATTGATCATATTAAGAAGGAGAAGAAGAAGATCAAGAATAAGAGGGAGACAAGGGGAAGAGCAAAGGCATTCGCAAGCATAGAAAGATGGGTGAGTGATGATGAAGATTCAAGCTCAAGTGATGAAAGCATCACCATCCACTCCTCCAAGAGAAGATCTTCCTCAAGGTCATAATCACACAAGTCGTCTCGCAAACCATCTCACAAGTGCCTTATGGCTAAAGGTATGGATAGTGATGTAAGTGATGATGAATACGAAGAGGATTCTCCTTCCTATGATAAACTCCTTCATTTGATCAATGAGCAACAAAGGGCCCTTAAGAAATAATCAAAAGAGCTTAAGAATGCAATGCACTTAATGACATTTATGCTACCTTTGTTTCTAATTATGAACAATTATTGTGCAAATTCAATTTGCTAATTAAAGAGCATAAAGAGCTAAATGCTAAATTTGAGTGCATTAAATATCAAACTAAGGTCCCTTTGAAACAATCTACCTCTCTTTTTAATTACAATTCTAAAGTAGATGCTTCTACTTCTTGTGATGATTTATATGTTTTATCTAGCTCACCCCTTTGCAATGAGATTTGTGTTGAGAATATTATTGTAGAACAATCTAATGAATACATTGCACAAGAAAATGATGAGCTCAAGCAAGAAGTGAAGAAGCTCAAGGAGGACTTGGCGATATTGAAGGGCAAAGGACATGTCCAACCTCCTCAAGATAACCGTGCTTTCATGGTGAAGAAGCTTGCGGAGGGGTCAACCATGACATGCTTCAAATGCCATCAAGAAGACTACAAGTCCTTCCAATGCAAGCAAGTGAAGAAGGAGATCAAGGAGAAGAAGAAGATGGAAAACCTCTCCAACAAGACCTCCAACCTCTACACCAAGCCCAACTACAAGAACAAGATAAAGAGCAACCACTACAAGCTCAAGAAGAAGAAAAATAGCAATGTGGTTGCACACATGGTTGGGAAGAAGGATCAGAGATGGAACCAACCTATTTGGGTGCCCAAAGAAATCATCACCAACATGAAGGGAGTCTAATCGGTTTGGGTTCCAAAGAAGACTTGAAGCCTGAGCCGGCTTTGGGGACTTAGAGGCTTGGCTTACAAGATGAAGTGAAGATTCAAATAAAGAAGCCAAGCGTACAAGATGGACACATTGATGAAGATTATGATCATCATATACCCAAATCCCCATCCAAAGGTACAAGAGGTAAGTGTAGCTAGATTCTTGTTCATGCATTTTATTTTACTTCTAGCTCATTTGCCTTGTCTAGGATTGAATGTGCTTATTTTAATTTATTGCAATGCCTAGTGTAGGTTTTTATAAGGTAGGTTGCTTGTATTTATCTCTTATCCAAGAGCAACCTACATGGTATATTAGTGGTAGGTTTCTTCTATGGCACTAGTTTTACATTTGATATCTTTTACGTGCCATGATCCAATCTGTAGGACAAGTCCCTATTGTTATCAATAACAAGTGCATATATCTCACAAGTATTCAATATTAGTATGCACACATTTAGGGGGAGTATATCCTATAGGTTGTGATTTTAAGACTAACATGTGTTGCAAGTTGTATCTCTTGTAGTCTTATGGAGCAATAAACATGTTCTTGGAGGTATGCAATGCTTAAACGCTTCAATTAATATTATTGTCAAATATTTATTCATTTAAGTTCCCTCCATGCATAATATAGTTTAAACTTCTTATCTTGACATATTGTCTAGTTGTGCATATGTTTCTTTCTCATCATATGTATGAACACATATAGGGAGAGTTTAGACTATATTATGTGAGTTTCATGAATTATGATCCATGTGCTTTCATAGTTTTTAATTGGTATCATTATAATTGGTATATTTTTTAATTGGATCATGATTTGTGAAGCTCTCTCCCATGTGCTCTAATGTTTTTCCCTTTAAGTTCACCATGTGCATATATTCCTTTTTGGAAGATTGTTGACAAAGCGGGGGGGGGGGGGGGGGAGTTTGATGATCAAAGCAAGGAATACGAGATGAACAATTAAGGGAGATTGTAGCAAGTGCAAGATACATGAAGGTTAACAAAGGGGGATAAACTCTTGCTTAGGTCAAATCAAGGGAGAAAGTGTCAATGGAGAAAGAGGGAGCCACAACATAAGAGGACTAAGTGGTAAGAACATGTATCCAAGCAATGTGGTAAGACTTTGTGCTCATTAATGATCTTTACATTTGGAATCATTTGTTATTTGTCACTTGCTTTGGTTGTGTTGTCATCAATCACCAAAAAGGGAGAGATTGTAGCGAAAATAACCCTATTAGGCTATGATTGTGATTTTAATGATAACATAGTCATTGGGACTAACATGTTTATCAAGTATATACTCTAGTAGGTCTCATAGATATAACAAAAGAGAAATTGCCAAAGCCGGAACAAAGAGAGGAATGAATTAGACTTGTTCCATGAATTTTGATGTGATCAAATGGAATGAATTTCTGTATAATCTTTTATATCTCTTCAAAAGCTTTCTATAGAGCCAAAGATCATCAAAATCGGAGTTCGGAGCGAAAAATTATGCCCAAAATACATAATGCTGTTCTGCTGAAATTTGCCCGACCAGATAGTCCGGTGCTCACATAAAAATTAGTCTAGTGCTACATAGGATAATCCAGTGAGAACAATGAAAAATAGTCTGGTGTTCACAGAAAATTTGAAGCAGATTTTTTTGCCTCGCCGGATGATTCGGTGTTCACAAAATGAACACACCGGACTATTATTTCCAGAGAGCTCCAAAATGAAGATATGCACTTAGGATAGTCTGGTGCATTTGTCCGGTATTCAATAAGTTATCACAGGATAATCCGGTGTTCACAGATGAGTCTGAGTGGGTTCCAACGGCTAGTTTCTTCTGCTATACTCATCGGATGATCTGGTGTTCACAAAATGAACACATCGGACTATTATTTTCAGAGAGTATCAAAATGAATATATACACATAGGATAATCCGGTGCATTTGTTCGGTGTTCAATGAGTCATCACAGGACAATCCGGTGTTCATAGAGGCTTGAGTGGGGTTCCAACGGCTAGTTTGTGAGAGTGTACTCACCGGATGATCCGGTGTTAGTACTACTATTCTCACCAGATCATCCAGTGTTACCAGCTTTTTAGAGCCGTTGGGTTAACGGCTAGTGTGTGGGTTTGAGGCTATAAATACCCCTTCACTCAGTCATTTTAGTGTGCTGAAGTCCAGAGAAGTTCATATACACCTGAGAAGACATCCAAGCCACAAAAGTACTTAAAGTAATCATCCAAGGTGATTAAGCACAAGATTAGTGAGTGATTGGTGCTTATACCTAGAGAGTGAGTTGCTAGGTGATTGCTGCCTAGAGAGTGGATCAAGGAGTGATCCAACAGTGTACCTCTTGGTACGCCAGCACCTTGGAGTCTTTGTGACTCGCGAACCTTAATTGTGAGTATGTCCCTAATAGGTACCACAAGCAGTGACGTCATCATCACATGGCAATCATGGGATTTCATCAAGTCAAAATTTATTTTTAGCTCTTTTACCAAAACGAGTAACCCGAGGGAACTTTCACATTGTGTAAGAACTCACAGATTTTTTTTCTCCTTCTTGGAGAGAGTGATAACTACTAGGGTAGGTGTTTTTCTTTATCTGTATCATGTTCATAGAGCTCCGGTCTTAAGCCCATTTCTTTAAGGTCAGCTCGTGCGTTCCCATGATTCTTTCCTTTTCCCTTCATTTGGAGCAATATACCGATTAGACTCTCGTAGATATTCTTCTTTAGATGCATGTTGTCGATAGAGTGGTGAACATCTAATTTTTTCTTAATACTCTAGCTCGAATAATATTGATTTCTTGTTCCACATTCCTAACTGTTCATCATCCTTGGAGGATTGTTTTCGCTTGCCAAGAACAACATTGATATTATTAACCTGATTTTGGACATTTTCCCCACTAAAATACCTCGGAGGCAATGCTTTCTCCCTTGTGCCATCGAACTGCTTGTCTATGTTTCAGTACGAGTGCTTCCTGTGAAGGAAACATCGATACCGCATGTACACTATTTTCTTTGAGTTGTTTAACCTCAAACTGCATGTGTCATCTAAGAAATGAGGGTAATCTTCATATTTTCTTTTGCTCTGACCTGACAAGTTATGAAGTGTTGGCATATCATTGATGGTGATGAACAATATAGCATGTAAGGTAAAATACTCTTGCTTGTACTGGTTCCAAACCTCGACGCCTTCTGACCAGAGTTTCTTAAGATCATCGACTAAAGGCCTGAGGTACACATCGATATCGTTGCTGGGTTGTTTAAATCCTAATATCAAAGATCGATAACATAATATATTTCCGCTTGTTACAAAGTTAGGGTAGAAGGTTATAGATTAACAATACAACATGCCAGGTATTATGTGAGGTACTCATGTTATCGAATGGATTCATGCCATATGTGCTCATAGGAAACATAATATTTCTTAATTCTTCAGTGAACCAACCAAATGTGGAATCAATGATTCGTCAGTGAGCGGAATAAGCCAGGTGCCATATCATTGAGTCATTCTTACGACCCTTCTTATGCCAACACATCAATTGGGCTTTATTTCTGTTGGCAGACAGATGCTTCAGACAAAGAATTACAGAAAAATACCACACCACCTTCTTAGGAGGCCCTTTACTTTTCTTGCCTTCATCTCTGTCACCACTGTCATTTCTACACTTATATCGATGGGTTCTACAAACAGGACATTGATCCAGCTCTACATACTCTCCACGAAACAAAATACAATCATGCTTACATGAATGTATTTTTTTCTATTTCAAGTCCTAAAGGATAGATTATCTTCTTTGCGTCATAGACACCATCATGCACCAAGTTCTCCTCCAGTAGCATATCCCTTAGCAGATCTAGCAATGCTTCGAAACTCTTGTCAATCCAACCATGGGTTGCCTTCAGCTGTAGAAGCTTTAGGTTTTCAAATATCCGCGTGTACTTTTTCTTACAGTTGGGATAAAGGGGCGTCTTGAAATCCCGAGCAAATTCCTGGAATTTAGCAAACTCACCATTGTTATACTCGTCGTGCCGCTTGACATCCCGCACCATCTGGTCCACATTCTCTACAAAATCCTCGAGATTATTATCATTGAAACCAAATATGTCCTCATCTCTAGGATCATGATCTATTTCACCGGGTGTAAGTTCTTGATCCACACTGTCGGCATGGAGGGCCAGATCCATCTCTCATTCGTTAAGTCCTTCCTCGTCATGTTTGTTCCAACACATATAATTCTCTTTAAATCCACGCATGACCAAGTGTGCATGGATATTGTATGGTTTCGAAAACATCTTATCATTCTTGCAGTCGTGACATGGACAATACATTATCGTTTTACCACGATCTTTGAGATCCGCCAAGGAAGCACTCATGAAATGCTTCACCCCGCTCATGTACTCTGGATAAGTCTGGGTCTCAAGGTACATCTAACTTCTGTCCGTCATCTATAATTAATGTAAAAACATTCATTCTTAATTAACAATTATCTTAATTTTATGGTTAAGTATGCGATTAAAAATTACATACAAATACACTAGATCTGTGGCATCTCGCAGTAGATCGAGAAAATCTAGTATCAAATCTAACATAAATACAAGTCATTTGTACTAAGATTTTGGATAAAGATGCAAAATAGCTGATTACAACTCAAAGCACAACAAATCTACCAAATATGGATTAAAGAAGGAGGAAAGGGGGAGATGCAAACCTTCAAAGACTTGGCACTAATTCAAACTTCAAATCAACAAGATATTAGAAAATCTCTAGCGGAGCCGATTGAAATCTCCAGCACTGTACAGACGGCACTATTGAGTAACTGTTCGCTTGTACAGTGGCTAGCGAGCTCTTAAAATAGATCTATTTAATAAGTGACATATCATATTACGACCCGTCACTTATGACTAGCCTAGGGACACCCGTCACCTATGACTGGTGCAGGGAGACCCGTCACTTATGATTATGTTATAAGTGATGGGTGTAGTCATTACCCGTCAATTATGTCATAGGTAACGGGTAATATTATGACGTGTCATCTTTTACCTGACATATGTGATGGGTTTATACCCTGCGCAATCCGAGGCGACATAAGTGACGGGTCGTGTAATGATCTGTCACTAAATTATATCTTCTTTGTCTGGTTTTTTTTACGTAGTGCTATATGATAACAGAGGAATAATAGTTAAATGATATATCCTATTCTGAGATAGTTGCAGCTTGCAATTTTCTCAATGAGATCCATAATTATGGTCACAAAGCACCACGAGCAAATCAAAATATATGAACCTACGATAACATATAAAGCCTAGATCATATATTCCTTCTTCAAATCTTTGTACATGTCCTCCAAAGTGTTGAACGCAAGTTGCCAACTTGAATCCGGTGCCATGTTTGTAAAACGACTGTTATCTTTCACATTCACATGATTTTTGCATCTAGTTCATCGATCTTCTCAGCTTGTTCCTGTTTATTTGCCTCGGTTTCTTAGATTGTGGCTGAAGCTACAATCAACTTGGATAAAGTCACCATGTTAGATCGAAAAAGAAATGGTGTCTACAACAGCATGGTCATTTTTCTGTCCAGTCTATGTATAGAGTCTTGATAAATAATGATGTTAACAACATTTACATTTGGAAGCACAAACTCCACTTAAAGATATAAAAGTCTTTTTTATGGTACTTGCACAATGGTGTGATTATAATTAAAGATAACTTAGCAAAACGGCAGTGGGATGATAATTTAAATTTTTTTTTGCAGCTGTAATGAAACAATACAACATGTATTATTTGATTGCCGATTTGCTAAATTTGTATGGAGAATAGTTCAAATAACTGTTTGTCTTCAACCTCCCATTAGTGTTTATAATATGTTTGGAACATGGTTAGAGGGAGTGAAGCCAAAGTTTAATATCAAATTTTGGTTGGGACAAGTGCCATGTGTTGGGCTATGTGGTTATGCAACTATGATATTGTATTTGACAAAGAAAAAGGTAATTCTCATATGTAGGTAATATTTAGGGGCATTCATTAGATTTTCTTATGGTCTTTTTTGAAAAAGGAGGAGTGCCTCCATATAATTGTAGCGCTCATGAAAATATTTTCCAAGTATGGATAGAAATTTAGCAATATAATTTGTGCTTGAGAATTTTCTTTCTGTAATTTGGTTGTCAATTTGTCATGGATTGTTTGTTGCTTTGTGGTGTGATGACCTAAAGCAACAATATTGTAATAATGAACGGGTTGTGTGCATCCATTGATGCACAAACTTGGATCATTTTATTTCATTTATTAAAAAAAGGTTAAAAGGAAATTAACTTTTAGCCGCCTGCATTACATGGGCCACAAAAACAACACGCGGGCTTGATTCTCATCGAGCTATAAGCTCATCGTAACATAAAGCTAGATGATAAGGGGGTTGTATTTAGTTTCGGGCCTAATATATGTTGGGCTGGGTATTGTAGGAAGACAACGTCCTGAACTCAAAATGGCCAACCAAGATAAAGTCCATTAGCAGATGTTGGTTGTAGTTAGAACTCTCTCGAATTGACTCATTCTCCTACTATAGACGCCAGGAGACTCAAAGCATATTCAATGTTGATGTCAATCTCACCAGGCCCTCCCATCTGGTGGCCTCGTCGCGCACCAGAGGTGGAGGGAAACCAATGGATCGATGTCCGCTGTTGTTTATAGTCTACTTTATAGCTACTAGGTTTGTAGTTTTCTAGTAGATTAGAGATTGTTCCCTAGTGGAGTCGTCGCTGGTGATTTTTGACCAGTTTTTGTTCCTCCAAGCTGTTAACGGCATCTTCTCCTTCCTCGGCGAAGTCTCTGGCGACAACTTCGAAAGGTATGTAGCCTACAACAACCCGGGGAGGATGGGTTGTTGGTTTCACTTCCCCTTTTTGGATCATGCTCTCTCGTCGGTGTGTTTGCCTACGTTGATTTCAGCACTAATGGCAAAGTTGAAGGCATCGGTTTGCACCTTGTCTGGTGAGGTAACAGTCGATGGTCGTTTCACAAAGCTCGATCGTTCAATGATGCCAAAGCCTGTTTGTGACAGGGCATCCCTTGTGGTGCAAAAAAATTACACTTCCTCGTCGTTGAGAGTGAAACTGCATCTAGGCCCCCTATGTGGGTTTTGGCTTATTGATGATAAATGATTAAGGGACTAATGATTTGCTGAAGTTATGAACAGGTTTTAAGTCCCATTGGTTAAGTTAAGAGATGTTGGCGTCCCTCAAAATGAAAAGAGAAGCGGCGTGTAGTCACTCAATAGGTTTTAATTTATTTTATTTTGAATTTGAGTTAAGGATAGCCGTACTATCAAGAGGGATGCATGTTGATAGTCTTGAAGGTGTTTCAGTGCTTAAAATATCCTTTTAGAACCAGAAGTTAAGAGACACAATCACTCACGGACGCCGAGAAAAAGTTTTGTTATCTGAGCTTGGAGTCTCCAGGTGAACCCGGATACTCCGGACTCTATTCAATCGCTCGGAGTCTTCGAGTGAGACTCCGCCAGAGAGTCTCGGTTTGAGTTTGAGAAACTCAACTCGGAGTCTCCGGGTTAGCCCGAATACTCCAGAGTTCTGTTTGTGGTCGGAGTCTCCGAGTGAGACTCTGTTAGAGAGTTTCGGGTAAGTCTTATGTGCTTAACTCGGAGTCTCCGGGTTAGCCCAGATACTTCGATGTTCTGTTTGTGACCAAAGTCTCCGAGTGAGACTACACCAAAGAGTCTCGAGTAGGCCTTAAAGTGCTTAACCTGGAGTCTCTGGGTTGGCCCAGATACTCTAGGTTCTGATGTCTCCTAACCCTCCAGAGAGGCTCCGAAAAGTGTTTTTGCCTGCGTTATCATGTGTTACTCGGAGTCTCTAGCGAATTTAGATACTCCGAGTCAGTTCAAATTTCACTATAACGGCTAGTTTTTTTAAGTGAGCTATAAATACCTCACACCCCCCTTCTTGTGGGGCTGCTAAACCAACTCGTGGACAAATACATTCAAAGCCATTCAATAGCCTTCCTAACTCCTCTAGAGCTTTAATTTGTGAAAGATTTGGAGATTAGGTTTTGGGAAGTGAGTTTGAGTGCTAGAAAGAAAAAAATCCACTCTTGAGCACTTAAGGTCATCGACGAGCTTTCGATTCACATTTTTTTCTCCTGAAGCTTTGAGCTCCTAGACGGCAAGGCATCACCTGGAGAGCACCTAAATTTGTGGAGTGCCCCGGGAAGTTTGTATTACTCTCGTTGATTTGAGTAAGAAACCTCGCTTGATTTTTGTGGTCGCTTGGGAGAGGAAATGGTTGGAAAAGACCCGGGTTTTTTTATGCTCTTCAACGAAGACGTAGGCACCTCTTTGTGAAGTGGTTGAACTTCGGGAATAAATTCTTGTCTACTTTACTTTTTTGCACATTTACTTGTTTTAGTTAATATTTGGGGATTTTCCCGATCTACTTGTGTGTGTGCTTGTGACTGCAGGTTGTTGGTGATAAGGTATTTAGATCTCTTTTAGAACCTTTGGTAACCTATAGAATCACTTAGATTTTCTCAACAGTTTATTAGTTTTGTTTTCCTATATAATTCGGACTATCCGGATAAGGCCGGAGTATCCGGGTTCTGTATAACCCGGAGTCTTCGGATTAACTCGGAGTATCCAGATTCAGTAATCTGTTGCAAAGTTTTTAAATTTCAGGAATCAAAAATTACCTATTCACCCCCTCTAGGCGATATCTCGTACATTTCAGAGAGAACGGTTTCCAGCTCCATCCTCGGTGTGGTACTCCGACCAACTACAGCGAGGCGATGCCATGTCCGGTTGGTTCGATTCGAGGTGAAATGGAAGATTATGACCTCTCAAGGATTGAGTTATAATTATGGTTTTCTACAGGATTCCTCTGTATTGAGTGGTTTGCAATTTTCATGTTACATCAATGAAATACAAACTTGTTTCCTAAAAAAAAAAGATAAGGTTCATTGGTTGCACTGTCCCTTGAAAAAATAAAAAGGTTGCACTGCTTCAAGATTCGTGCAGCGGAGTTTTGCCTTTTATCCATCACTCTGTCCAATTTCTTCAGCAAATTCCACGAACTGAATTTCTAATTGATATATTTTGCGAAAAGTACAAAGGAGAAGCAAGTCACCCCCTCTAATTTTCCTTCACACTCGCACAATCTCCGGCACTCATAGAAAACCTTCCGGCGTAGGTAGGCCCATCCATTCTCATGCAGCCAATCTCAGGGGTGGATTCAGGAAAGGTCCAGTGCCGTTCAAATTCTTGTTTTTTTAATAAATTTTAATGGACTTATTTTTTTTAAAGTTACAATAGCCTAGTAACTGATATATCACCGCTTAATTTTTAGGCTAAGTACGCTCCTGCCAATCTCCTTAGAACACTGCAGCACTGTATTGACTATGAACAACAATATCATGGAGAACATACGTACTAGGGGTGGTAACGGGTTTGTCCTCGTCGGGTTTTGCTAGCCCACATCTGATCTAAAATTTGATTCATCAAACCTGACCAAGTTCCAAAATCGCAGGTGAAACCGGCCCTCAGTCCTAGACCCGGCAGGGACCCGAGACTTGGCGAGGACCTGAAACCCGCTCCCACCCTTCTCCTTTCCCCATCTGGACTCTGGAGCTGGCGCATGCGCATCTCACCGCCACGGCACCGCCACCTACTCTCCTTGGTCGGCCCCTCCCTTTCCCCTGTGAATCCCTCACCGGTTCACCAGCAGCTACTCAGTCTGCCGCCGTCCCTCCTATCTCGTTGGCACTGGCCCTTCCTATCACCGCCGCGGCAGCGAACAAGCGAACGCCAAGACCACGGGCACCATCCACCTGACAGCCTCTCTTGCACAGACCGCACAAGGGAAATTAGAGTCAGAGTCAGCCCGTTTCTCCCGTCCTCACAACCGTCGCATCTCCGATCTTGTCGTGCTACTCTTCCATCGGAGACGGCGGGTGCGGCGGGGATGCGAACTCATCGGGCGCGCCGTTGCCGAGCGTCGGTGGCCTTCCCCAAGCGTGGCATCGGGTGCGGCAGTGGACGCGAACACATCAGGCATGCCGTTGCCGAGTGTGAGGAGCGTGACAGCGACCACTGATGGTGAGAGGCGGAGCCACGGAGGCGGGCGGTGAGATGAGAGACGGTGGGGGTGAAGCTGGCCCGGCGACGATGGCGAGGAGACGAAACTCGGCGTGGTTGGTAGCTGTGCCGTCGCGGCAAGGAGATCAGAGCAGCCACAACGATGGATTTGGATCCTGGGTGGGATGGGGACGTGGGTGTGGTGCGGCAGTACAGGACAGCGAGGGTGAAGAGAAGGTCAGAATGGGCTAGGGCCTAGAGAGGTGCTAGGTGGGGACAGTGGAATATGTGAATGAGTTGTGGGGATTTCGAGACCTGTGGAGCACCCGTGTGTGTAAAATCAACCTCGATCTCAAATCCAACTCTATTAAAAACCCTGACCTAATAGTTTCATAGAACGATTTTTAGACCTGAACCCACCCTTGTTAGATTAAAACCCGCAAGAACCAATTGGACGGGGTTAACCGCCACCCTTGGTATTGCCGCCACAAAACATTGTAGAGCGCGATTTGTCGATTCTAGCTCCCGCTTCCCTCTCCAACAGCTACCGCATACCTGCTTTTTTCAGGCTACACTGAAGCGGGTTGGGGACGGGAGCCGGCAAATCTGCGGCCGGATACGGCTCCCGTATCACTATAGCTAGCGTATGCACGTGGATCCGAGGAGAGAAGGAGAGTAATAGAAGGTAGAAAATAGAGTAGCTGTTGGAGATTAAAAAATACTCTTGTATCACTATAGTTAGCGTATGCACGTGGATCCGATGGAAGAAGGAGAGTAATAGAATGTAGAAAATAGAGTAACCGTTGAAGATAAACAAAATAGAGATACCGTAATAGTATTAAAAGATACTATAATAATATTAAAAAAATAAAATTTTAAATTTCTGTTGGTGACGGTGTTACTGGAGTTGTCCACCCGCTTCTTCGTGGTGAGATCATTGCGCCAACTGCCACACGAACTCGCCGTACGCGGCACTTTATCATCGATCGCGCTGCAGGAAAGGACTAGAGTAGCTAGAGCCAGTGCATCAATGGCCCATGCTTGGCATCGGTAGGGCGAGGACAAGTTGTGGTTAGTGAGTGGGGAGGAAGATGCAGATGACACTCGTGGATGTGAAAGATTTGACTATGGCGCTTGCGAGCTTGTACTTTATAGGAGTACTAAGTAGTACTGAATCCAATGCTACAGATAAAGTTGTTTCCGGCCCATTGCATTGGCCTCATGGTATCATGGTTTGAGAAACCAACGGCAACCAGCATGCAGGTCAATGGAAATCCTCGACGTCGGTAAGGTTATGCATTCTAATGAGCTAGATGGTTTGGCTCCCATTTGAATTCGTAAGCTTCAGTAAAATTTTGCAAAGCACGCGGCATAACAAAATTCTTGGGTTCCAAACATGGCTGTAGACTTGATCAACATTTATAGGTAGAACAAGTATGCAACTCCACTTGGGATGCTATCTCTCAATGCAAATGTATTAGTCCTAGTACTTAACATCCTTAATCAGCTGGCCCAGTGGACCACTTCAGCGACTAATTAGAACGCCCCCAAAAATCTGCATGATCGAAAAGAGCCGATTGTATCGAGCTTAATGTTCCTTCTCCACACAAACAAAAAAAGTGGTATATGTGTGTGCTCAAAAGAAGAACGGAATAATGAATGCAGTGCACTCGATCTTATTGCTCACAGGTGGTGGTCGCAAGTACAGATATTGATTAGGCCACGGATTAGCATTATTAGCCGCCAAAGCGCCATAATCTTCGTTCTTTAATCGAGGAGCTAGCGATGCTGCTGTTTGTACATTTTTTTAAAGTGCTGGAAAAAAATTCAGTAACCAGACATGATTTTCGTCAGCTGACACAGAACAGGGACAGTAATGGTAAATATCCTTAACTTTCAAATTGGAATTTCATCTACGATGCAGAGTTATCAAAGCACATAGTCAAAATTAAGTATGCTCACATGGATTTTGGGTGGATTCAGTGCAAGATTCTACTGGCATTTCAAGGGTTTGTTTATGCATGTTCACTTAGCAGGGCTCTCACACACCCAAACTTGGTAGGTCGGGTTAGGCGCTAGACAGTCGACCTTCTACCAGCAGCCAACTAACTTGATCAGCTAGCCGGCACCTGAAGTAAAGACAAATCGTCAAAATATTCTCAGTTCCGTCTAATTCTGCTCAAAGTTGTACAAGTAGTATTGAATCGCCTGATGAACCTTCATTTCAGTAGGCTTTACTTTGGTGCAAGCTGAGAATGAGAACCATCCTAATCGATCGCCTTGTCATCGTGTCATCCTTTAAGAGGCAACCCAGTTGTCACCATTGGGACCTTTTAATTGGTCCTGAAAGGCAGATTAAAGTAGTGTCACTACCTACAGGTTGGTGATCCTGGGGAACAGGGTCAAGCTATTCTCTACTCCTATTACTTGATTAGTGCTCGAATCATTGAAAAAAGAAGAGTCTTAGACTAACGACGGCGAAGACAGAAGAAGGTAGCAACCGACATCCAAATGAGCTCGCCTGCACACTTGCAATTGCGTGTACCTTAAGCTTGTACAGAACCGTCTTGGAGAATCCAGCAGCAGGATCGGACGGCTACAGATCAACGGCAGCACGCCAGCTCGCTGGTGGGACCAGACGGCCGAAAAGATGCCATCGTCCAGTCACACGACGTGATTAGGAGTTAAGCGGAGCTGATTAAGCTGGCCCCTGCTGCCGATCAGAGAGCCCCATGCCAGACACACCCAAATGTGCGTGCGGCCCCCTCATATTTTCGCCCAATTGAACACTTGTCGCTGTCACGCTAGGGTGGTGTCTCGGCACACAACTGTTCGCCCACGGATATGGCAGCGACGCTTCGATTCTAAGGTAAATGGCATGTTTGAGAGTTCTTCTACGGATGAGAATTTCTTTTGAGAGATTTTCGTTTTTTTAAAGTTTTAATAGTTTTCGTTTACAGGTCCTGTCATCGAAGGATTGTTAAGCTCATTTTTTTTTTGAATTCTCTCTTATGTTTTTTTTCATGAATCCGTTAAAAAAAACTGTTGAAGATAAGAGAAAATAAAAAAAAGAACGGTAAAAGGAATCAGAAAGGGAACGAAACGAAGAGGATATAGTTAGGGATGATTTTAGAGCTCTTTCTGATCTATTTTTTTTAAATGATTATATAGTTGAGGGTGATTCTCTAATAATTTTGTGAAAGAAGTGAATTAAAAAAAGTTATTTTTAACTCTAATATCTATTTTATTTTAGAGAATTACTCTCTCACAGACTTACTTTAAAACTGAAAATTATATAGCTCCTATTAATTTTATTTCGGAAGCTGATTTGAAAGCTCTGTTAGACAAGCCTAAAGGTGCTCCAAGGAGGAGGATTCTTTCGTGGGATTTTTCTAATTGTTTCGAAGAAATTACATCTAGATTAAATTGCCTGCCGAATTGCATCATTTTGCAGCTACTATGAGGATCCAAAATCAAAGGTTTCCTCGGCAACAAATCATACGCCAGGATAATTTGGAGAAAGGGAACGGGCGATCTGGCCATTGAAATGTACATGGATACATTTGTCCACAGATCTTATTGAGGAAACAAAATAAAGCTGCAAATCTCTATTACACGAAGTAATTACAGAGAATGGAATCAACGGCGCCCAAAGAGCAGCGTTTGCAGTAAATCGGTAATTGCTCTTCGATTAGCACCGACGCCGAGCAGCGAAGCAAATCGCAACTCTGGTGTTGCTGATTTTACTTCACCACGGCGTTTGGTGTTTATCACGACTCTACGCCTACTCGAAAGACACGGATTGGGAATTTGAGATTGCCGGATAGATTTTACCGCAGCTTCTAGAGGCTTCCAACGCCGGCGCGCCGGCGCACGGCCGTCATGGCTGGGGCCTCTCAGCACGCGTAGTACTCGACGAGCTCGTCGAGGGACTCCGGCTGCGGGTCGGCGTTCTCCAGCATCCAGAGCATGTGCTCGAAGAGGACGACCTCGCAGCCGACGACGGTGCCGGCGCCGCCGGAGCGGTCGACGAGGGTCTGGAACAGCGGGTGGCCCACGAGCTCCTCGGCGATGAGGTACCGGCGGCGCGACTTGCCGACGTAGACCGGGTGCAGGCCCTTGGGCACCTCGTCCGCGCCGTGGAACGACGCCGCGCGCCCGTCTCCGGCGGCGCCGTCCTCCTCGCCGGGCGACGGCACGCGGGAGATGCGGCCGGACGAGTGCCACCTCCTGATCATGCACCGCAGCTTGCTCAGTCCGCCCTTTGCCATTGCGTCGCTTCCTCCTCCTCCTCCTCCGATGCAATGCAACACCACACGCGAAATTCAACCAGTCGCAGAGAAAGCGAGAGGTTTTTGTGCGAGAGAGAGAGAGAGAGAGAGAGAGAGAGTTGAGGAAGATGGTGATGATGATTGGGGGGAAGTCAGGGGAGGCGACGGGGCTGCTTATATAATCGGGAGGAGTCGGAGGGGGAGGTGGGGCCCGCGTGCCGGTGGGAGGTAAGACTGGCGGTAGGCCGTAGGAGAGAGGGAGAGGACGAGAGGTCGAGGTCGCCGTAGCGGGCAACAGGGCGGAGGCAACTGGCCGGGGTCGTTTTGTCCGTAGCGGCTGGGCTGTACCGAGCCTTGCGGCTGCATGCATTCGTCTTCTCCTTCTCCCCTGCTGCCGCCCGCCATGATTCCGGTGGGCTGCTCCTGCGGGGAGCAGAGAAATGCAGGCACGGGATTTTCGCGTAAGCATTTGGAGGGGTTTAACCCGAATCCAGACGTGCGGCCATGATGAAAAATCACTGTGCCCCAAACTGGTGTAGCTCCATCACCAAGAGCAGGACAAATGGACGTCACTCAACGATTTTATTGCTCATTACATGGTACTCGAAGGGAATTTTCACAAACAGGGTCTATCAGAATCGCTCATTTCTGTTGAAATTTCTATTGAAAAGGAGGGTGAAAAATTTTATAAGATAAATGAGAGAATTAATAGATAGATGAATAACATGTGGAATGGATAGATAACTAAGATAGTCAGTTCGGCTGCACCTGTGGCGCATCAGCCTGCAGAAAAGGGAATCAAAAAACAACCGGTGCTCTGCAGAGATCGGTCGAGCGACTTCCTTGTAGGCTTGTGCTATACTGGCAAATTGGGGGAGTTCGTGCGCATTTCACGCGCCTAATACTCCGGCAACTCCCATCATACGAAATGGGTTCAACGTCCAATTGGAGTTGTGGGAGCGCCACAAATCTGACTGACTGGGACATGCATGCGTGCAGGATGCAGCAACCTTGTATCGTTGTGTGCAAGAGCGTACGCAGCTGTATCCCAAAGTAGTAAAGTAGTACTGGTAATCAGTATGAATCTTTATAGTATACAACAAGTACAGAAAACCAGTTCGAAAAACTGAGTAAGGGCGCCAAATGGAAGAGGAATGTTTCGTTGATGTTGGTTTACAACATGTATCTATCTGAAACTTTCTGCAAGTACAATTTCAGAAGACTGATTCAAGGTACCAGAACATCCAAATAGAAATAAGTGCTCATAAACATCTCGATTTGCAGAGACCATCACGTACGATGCTATGAGTAGTGTGCGCTTTGTTTTGCTGCTAGAATGGTACGGAGTAGTAGCATTAGGAGAGTAAAACTTACAAATAAAAGTTTGCAGTGATGTTCTTTTCTGCTGTCTCTTCCTCAGCATAGCTTCGGCATTTATTTTGTTCCTTTTTATATGGTTTGCATGTTGCAATTGGCCCTAAACAATTTCAATGTCTTGCAAATAGGAATATCTCCGGTTCCAGGTACAATAAAACACAATCTCAAGATATGGGTGTAGCTGTAAAAGCAAGAGAGACGCATATGCAAAGCTGTTCGGAAAAAAAAATTGTGCAGATCAGTATTATCGGGAAAATGATATATGCATAGCAACCAAAAGAAAATGACTTTTGATCTCCTAGCAAAATTGTTTGTGAATTAGAACATACTCCAAGCAGTCACAAGTACGCGCATCGTCTTGGACATATGTATAGTGGATTTTTTAAAACTTAGTCTAGAAAAAAATTAGAATCATTTGCCTGGATTTCTCTCAAAAAATACGCTCACAATATCCAGTGAAATATCCTAATTTCACTTAATTTTATAAATATAATGCATTTGTCCATGTCCAAAAACGACTAGTATTTGTGAACAGAGGTGGTAACCAACGACCATGGAATAAGATGCTAGTGCGTTTTTTTAGACCAAGATGCTAGTGTTTCGGTACAACCGTAGTTCCAAATCAACCCTAGTGAAATGGTATTCCAATTTTCAATGAGTCCAAATTCCAAACCAAAAATACTCTCACCAGTTCTTCTTGGACAGAGCATTTTTTTTTAAATAGGCTTGTAAGAAGTCCAACTACAAGAGTGGTTGAGATAACGAGACGAGCAATAAAAATGGTTGGGGAGCTTAATTTGATACTACACACATGCATGCTACACAACACCATCCGTCAGTTGAACTCTGGGCAGCTGTCACTGATGCAAAAACAGACGTCCACATCACATAGATCACAGAATATAAGCGTGATTTATGCAATATCTACAGTTCCCCTAGCAAGTTCTATTCTATCACAGTATCATGTACCCACCACAAAACAAAAAATAAAAGCAGAGCACCTAGTTGCTACGTCTCCAAAAATTCAGAGATAATGCAAGAGAGAAATTATACTCATTTCCGATTGATCGAACAAACAAACTAGATTACCGATGCAAGTGACAGACATGTGCATGGGAGTTGGGGAAGCGTCCCCATCGATCCCTGGAAAATTCATTGCCCTGCTGGTCTTGTTCATTCGGATTTCGGCGAGATGCTTAATCGCTTGGGTTTTGGAGTAATGAAACGGGTTAGTTGTGCTGTTGCATATGCCTGTTTGATCGGCCGGAGCTAGCGGATTCGATCCGGATGCGTTCCATGGGCGAACCAGAGATCAAAGAACCCGAGTGCACTATTTAACATATCTAGACTTAGATGATGCAAATGTTTATGATTAGAAGATACACAAGATGTAAAATTAAATTACTAATAACTAAGATTTTATTTTATTTTTCCTAATGCGAGTGTACCTTGCTGCGCTATTGTATTACTAGCGTAGATCGGCGTGAGAGGATCATGGGAATAGTTTCGGAGATATCTGCCCTTTTGGCAATGAGTGATTCCAATCGGCAGATTCTGTCACATAATTTTCAATTATATTCTCCATTTACACAACTGATGATTAAATAGCGTGCTCAAGTTATTCTCCGTTTGCAAGCGTGCGCGTGTGTAATATGAGTATGAAGTACATGGGCAGTATACATCCCGTTGTACCCTTAAAAAAAACATGCTCGAGAGTTATTTACACGGGTTCCATAGAGTTTCATGCGATGACCTGAACAGGACTTTGTCATTCTGTAGGTATAAGCAACTCGGTTCTCGGTTTTCATTTCGTCCTCATTTGGGATCGAAACACGCGAAGTTTTATAGGACCTATAACAGCAATACCCATTTCCGATGAAATTCTTGCGAAGCTTTAATTTTCATTTTTACATGTGTAAGCAATTTTTTGGGGTCGCTGTATACGGGAACTAGCTGGGTGTCCGATTGGGACAATCGGCCAGCAGGCTCCGACGTGACATTTCCATGATACTACTACCACGTTGAAACAGTGACCGAGTACAGCGACATGTTGCCAGGAACCTACAAAATCGATCACACTGTTCCAGCCTTCATTGTGCACTACCTGCCAATTTACAGCTCACTAGATTTCCTTTTCTGTACTATTCTGATACGCTATAGTGTTGAACCTAAACACACTTAACACACACACCTCTCACTCTCTGAAACACGCACGGTCTTTCTGAAACAAATACAGTTACACAGATGTTTTTCATTTGTCAAAGCAGGGCACATCTGACAAAGTTAATTGGGCCTTTCTTGAAGATGTCATGATTGGTAAGGAGTTTCATTGTAACTGGACTCAATGGGTTATGTATTCTGTCAAGAGAGGCAGAGTGTGTATAAATGTTAATGGTAAAAGGGGAACCTACTTCAGGACTTCTCAAGGTCTGAGACAAGGAGACCCCTTGTCCCCAGCTCTCTTTAATATAGCAGCTGATGTACTGAATGCTTTGATAGCTAAAGCAACTGACAAAGGCCGCATCCATGGTGTGGTTGAACACTTGCTGCCTGGGGGGATCACCCACATCCAATATGCTAATGACACCATTCTAATGATAGACGGATCTGACGGCTCAATTCTCAATTTAAAGATCATCTTATATTGCTTTGAATGGCTGTCTGGCTTAAAAATTAACTTCCATAAAAATGAGATTTTTACCTTTGGAATGGATCGAGGTGATCAAGAGAAAGTGGCTAACATGCTCAACTGCCAGCTAGGCCACCTCCCCATAAAGTACTTGGGGATCCCTATTTCTGACTATAAGTTAGGGCTGGCTGCTTATTCTGGGATTCTAGCCAAAATGGTCAGCAGGCTTGACCCATGGAAGTGTAAGAACCTGACCTAAGGGGGTAAATTGATTTTAACAAACTCGTGTCTCACCAGCCTTCCCATGTACACCATGGGTTTTTATCACCTACCTGCTGGTGCTCATAACAAAATGAATACAATTAGGTCCAGGTTCTTTTAGAGAGGAGCAGAGAATGTTAACAAGTATCATATGGCCAAATGGGAGGCAATTTGCAGGCCAAAGGACTATGGGAGTCTTGGTATTTTGAACACAACAATCATGAATGCCTGCTTGTTGGTTAAATGGATTTGGAAAATTTGCTCAAATTCACAAGATACTTGGTGCCAGCTCCTTAAGACCAAGTACATGCCAGAGGGGAATATTTTCACCTCTAAACACAAAGGTACCTCCCAGTTTTGGCAAGGGCTGCACAAGGTCAAACATCTTTTCCATTGGGGGGCTCTCTATAAGGTGAACAATGGCAGGAAGATCTTATTTTGGAAAGATGCCTGACTTGGGGATTCCCCTCTAAAAACCCAATATCCTGATCTATATTGCTTAAGTGCTCAGCAAGATGTTCTGGTGGCTGACTGTTGGGATAATGGGGAGTGGGACATCCAGTTCAAAAGAAGTCTTGCTGAAAGAGATATCTTCCAATGGACCGATCTATCTTCCAGACTACAACTTGTTCAACTTAATGATGGGGATGATGAGGTATCCTGGGCTTTGCATAAATTAAGGAGATTTATTGCCAAATCCCTTTATAGATTCCTTACCTTTGAGGGTGTGTCGAGCAGGGGGGCTCAGACCATCTGGAGATGCAATCTCCCACTTAGAATTAAAGTCTTCCTGTGGCAAATGCTGCACAACAAGCTCCCTGTTGCCACTTCTCTTAAGAAAAGAGGTTGAAAGGGGAGTGAGAGATGTTCCCTGTGTGGCAAACCTGAGACTGTAGACCATATTTTCTTCGATTGTGTGATCGCCCAGTGCATCTGGAGCTCTGTGCGTGAGACCTTTGGGTGGAATGGCTTCCCGCGTTCGGTAGCTGACTTATGGGTGAGTTGGCTCCCGGGGATTAGCCATCTTTCTAAAAACCTGGCTCTATTTCTTTTTGGAGGGTTGGCTTGGGCCATTTGGCGCTCCAGGAACAATATGGCGATCGAGAAGAAGTTTCCAAACAAGCCCATCGAAATCTTACACGTTGCTGTGTCCTTCATGCAGACTTGGAGTATTCTTCTCAGAATAGATGACAGGCTCAAGGTGGATAATGCCGCTTTGAAGCTCAGAGAATGGATACGGGGCTTTACTCCTATTGGTGACTTGTGCACTGATGTCTTTGAGCTTTGACGTCATGTTATCCTTTGTTTTGATGCGGTGACGTTGATGTGTCGTTCTTTTCTGGTCTACTTACCTTCTGTTTTGGTCTGGCTTATCCTGGAGAGCGGGCATCCCCAGCTTTTCCTCTTCTTTGTTGGTTTAGTTTTATGTACTAGACTCTTTGTTTTGGCTTTATGAAAAGCTAAGGTCTTTCTCCCGTAAAAAAAAAAAAGCAGGGCATATGCGTACATGCGTGCACTATACTTCCGACCAAAGTCATTAGTCGAGCTACGTATGAGCTGTGGTTGTACCTCTATTTACTTAGGAATCAAATCCAAAATTTACTTTTTAAATATCTCATTAAGACGGAATTTTGTTTCAGTGTTGTATGAGTTCATAAGGTGTAGTGATGTGAGTATATATATACGTCTACTTATTATACTATAGTTTAAAAAACTATGTCCGAGACTGCACCAATCAAGGTGTTTAGATTGCGTGTTGTCTGCAGGTTGTCCAGCTCCTAATTATTTTTATATCTTAAAAAAGCTCCTAACTATTATTTGTCCTTCAATTGTACTACTATTAATATGAATTTTGAATACACAATTAAGTAGGTGTTGATCGATGGTGCCTCTCTTTTGCACCCATGTCCTTGGTGTTCATGGTAGTTGGTTCTCTAACCTCTGAACTCGCCTTAGAAAAAGCTCTAAACTCCATAGTCCAAATAGATTTCATATTCTTTCCAAGAGCTAACTGCCCTTAATTTTTTTGAAATGAATCAGTATAAGAGCTACCAATTATATTAATAAAAAAAGTCCAATAAGCTGATATGTTCGATTAATTAAGAGAAAATCAAACAAAAATCATAAAACACAGCGGGCTAAGAACCTAGTTAAACTAGTCCTAAAACAGCACAGAAACAACACAACAAACTATAACCAAAACGACTAAAGTAAAACACACCAACACCGCCCCCAAACAACTCGCAACATATGACTCATGGGCCCGCGTAATCAAGAAGAACCGTCCTTAATTTTCTGAACACACAAGTGCGAGACACCGATACAACGAATTCAGAGGTATGTGCCAAAGCGCAGATAAAATTAATAGAGAGATGCCACACAGCACCTTACTTGAATGCACGCATTAGTCCACTTTAATCAAAGCAACAACTACTGCTAATCATGTGATCTCTCCCTCTCCTTGCAAGGGATCAAGGGAGCCAGCCACAGGATTGGCCAGAGGAAGCAACAAAAGGGCGCCACTCCATTTGACTTGCCCTGTGGCCGGCTTCCATTCTTACCCGCTAGCTCTCTGTATGCTCAATGATTTACAGAGGCATCCAACAGTGCCCTTTTTTAGATTCTTCTCTAACCTCCAGCCCAGCCCAAATTTTTATTCTTGATCGAGGTCTTACACACTAACCTAGGATTAGAACTCATTGTGAAATGTAAAATATTCGATCATGTTTGTCAACTAGTAGGGAGTTGGTTCCCATGAAAGACACGCATCAACGTTGCAATCACGGGAGGATCGATCGGGCACCAAACTAATGCGTCAACTACTGCACCAAATATTAAAAAAAAAAAGATGAGACTGTAGCTGTACTAAACAAAAATCGCCGGACATATTTCGATCGTTTTTAAACTTCATCCTGAGCCCATCGGTGATTAGAAAATGCTCAGGGATGTACCTGAGAGGGCGTTTTTGAGCGATCAGTATAGAAGAATCGGCGACGAATATAATCGAGCTACCAGGCTACACGCTCCCATGTCGTTCATTAGTCCAGCGCTTTAAGGTGAACTAAGAATTGGTTAGTTGGGGTAGAGGATGAGCAGCATGCAGGCATGCATGCATGCAAAGGGATTGGAGATTGAACCCCAAATTGTTCAGCAAAACTCTGGCCTCACAGCAACGTGTGTCTGACTTTGTAGTGGTGCGCACCTTTCAAAGGCTTCTGGTAGGGTCCCAGGTCAAATGCCGCCACACACGCCACTCCAAACCTGATCTTGTGAATAGGCTGTTAAAGTGCGAAAGTAATGGACAGTAGAGAATGAGTAGAGACTGAATCCATTGTCAGATTTCATTGATCATTGCTTTTTTTTATACAGGATAAAAGGGTGCTTGCCGTTGGGAAGACACGCCAGGTTTGGAATTGATCACTTTGATTCATAACAAGGTCTATGGTTGGCGCCACATATATATAGTGCTATAATTAACGATGTATTTTTCCACGTCAATTTCATCGTGTTTAGGTAGGAGCTGGCTACCACGGCAACTGTATACAGCTACTGCAGTAGCCTTCCGTGAGTGCAGGGGAACCGTCAATTGATTTGAGAGGGCATGCAAGCCAGGAGCGATGATAAGATGCACCAGTAATTTGGTTCGTTGCCACGGTTGTGCCGGGTACAATTTAACTTTTGTGGTCACTGTTTAGTCAGCGATACAGTTGTGATGCTCTAATTAGCAGCACCAGGGTCGTCTATTTGTCACAAGCGAGTATTCTAGCCAACATCGCCTAAAAGAAAGGGAGTTGCTATGCTTCAGATACTTGAAAATGAGATAATTTTTAGTCGTCGAACCACAGCAATCCGTAGATCGTACGGCTTGAAGATCATCTTCAACGTCCGATTGTTTTTTCTGTGTTTCATTTCTATCATGCTTGCCCCACGGTCCACCTGTCTCTGGCTGCTGCCCCTTCCTTGTTAACAACTCGTTTTTACGCTCTCCATGTCCATCAGCCCGTCCACAACTTGCCTCCTCCATCTAGCCAGTCTGTCTCCTCCAAAGCTTCCTCTAAAACTAGAGTCCATGGAATCCTCCCAAATCCAAACCCCGAAAACTTCTCTACCCTAACTTCGGCCGGAGGTGAAGTCATATGAAATCTTGCGCGATTTAAGCATATGAAGATTACGAAGTGTGTTGGTGAAAGAAAATATGTCTTCCATATATAAGGTGCGGTGAGAGCTAACTCATAGGAGTGGCTCAAACTTAGAGGATAAGTGGAGAGAAAAGAAATACCAAGATGTGTTTCAATAAACCGAACTCTCAACCTGCACCATGTGCCCACGGTCTATTTTTATAGTGCCTTACAGAGGGTAAGTGTTCCTTCCTACCCCTACAGGGGGTAGAGATACAAGTTGTTACCAGACAATGGGACCTAGGGCCAGCTAGGTATACACGGCTCGAGCCTAGGTAAATCTGAATCTACCCTGATGACATCATCTGACCATGGAACAACAATGGCAGCAAGTGGCCCTAGTGGAGTGGCCATAGCTGGTCGTTTGTTGCAGCGTCGCTTTGCCCAGGGTGTCAAGGCGATCGCCAAGTAGACCAGTATTAAATGCAGGTCATCTCATGGTAGGTAGAGGGTGGTCGGCGGGTCCCTCTCTGGTTGATCTTTCTGAATGATTGATGGCTCCCCCCTAAGGCTCCGGGGGTCAGGGCCTCCAAGGATTTGTGGGTCCTTGGAGCTGAGGCTCTAAGGTGACTCCGAAGCTTGTTGACTCCAGAGGGGTCCTGAGCCTAGGGGCCGATGGGCACAGGCTGGCGGGGCCAGAGGTATCAGGGGTCGTTGAGGGCAACCGCCAAGAGCGGCGCCTCACGAGGGTGGGCAGCAGAGCGATCGACCTCATGGTCTTCAAAGCAGGGCGATCCTTGGCTCCGTTACAGCGATGAGGGCTAGTCCTCTAAGTTGTAATGGATCAGCAAGTGTCAGTCCAACGTTTGGGGCCGAATGCCCAATTTTTCCTGTAAGAGAGGGCATTAAATGTAGCCTGCAGTTAGTGGTACTATTATGCCTTACCAGGTGGTAGTGAGATACATGGTGTCATGGCATTAGAGGGTTGTGGAGAGTGGTTCAGTGTCCCCAGGATAATGGGGGAACAGATGGGATAGGGTGTGCGCACGTTCCCCAAGGAAGGCAGCACGCGCCGCCCTGGGTCTATAAAGAAGGGGTCTCGCTCGAGCAACGTCCATATCCTGCACCCTTGTTCTTTTTTGCCCTCGTTCTTGCACCCGTAACTACCAGTCTCGGCACTCCCAGCGTCCATCACCGGCGAGTCCGTTTCATTGTATTCCTAAGGACGCTATGACTCACTCGAGCCCCCATGACAGAGTTGGTTCCTCGACTGGGGGCTGCGTGGACCCCAGGAACCCTGACGTCGTGGTGGTGGTCTCAAGCACCGTCACCCATCAGGTGGATACATCACCTACCACCGCTGGTGATCCAGCAGCAGGCGAGGCCACTGATACGCGTAGGCTGACTGGGTCCTGGGAGGCCGCAAATCCTCCGCGTCACCCGGACTGGCACCAGGTGTGGAGCTCCACCGCGCCAGCAAGAAGTACCCTCTGCATACACGTGCGCTAGGGGAGTCAACTGTCACTGAGGCCGAGCTGGACCAAATGGTTGAGGAGGGAAAAATCCCCTCTAGATCTGTCGCTCGCGTCTCAAGGTCCGAGGTGACCCCAGCATTGCTGGATCATGAGACCGTGGTCTTCGAGGCCATCTTTGATATGGGCCTCAGTTTTTCGGTCGTGCTGCTCCTCGAAGGGGTGCTCCAGTATTTTTATGTGGAGCTCCCTCAACTTTTCGCCAATGCTATCACCCACCTGGCCATCTTCAAATGGGTCATGTGGATGAAGGGCTCTGAGGGACGAGTGGAGCTCTTTGCCCCTTTCCACGAAGCAAGCTGCCAGTCGAAGATTCAGACGGAGGACGAGGAGACGAAGGTACTCAACTCTTGTAGCATGAACTTCCAGCTCTGGCAGGAGTACCAGGATGTATTCTTGGTGAAGCCCATCAACAACCGATGGTACACCAGGTGATCGAAGGGGTGGTTCTATTATGACGTAGGCACTAGATACCTCGTACCCTCCACCAGTCGGGACATCCTTTACGTTTGGACCCCGATGGTGGACACCTCTAAGGCGCAACTTGTTTAGAGGGTGGTGCTCCTTCGGAGGGTGGCCCGGAGGATGAGAATGCATGATCTCACTGAGGAGTTCACGATGCTTGCGTCTGGCCCCTTTGGGTGAACTGGGGCCATGCCTTTGAGCAAGGTGAGGAAGGCAAGCCAAACGAGTACTCCGGGCCCACCGTCAGTTCGGGTGAGTCCTCTCCGTTGTCTAGAATTGAAATAGTAGATGTGAAACACATTTTTGTTTCAAAGAGTTACCTCACGTTGGACCAAGCAGTTGAGATCATGGAGAAGTTCCTGGGCCAACCCTCCATCATTGAGCACTGGAGCTGGTTGGCAATTGGGAACGACACAACCGGATCTTACGCTTGGTAGCTTTGACATGGTCGGCTCTAGCAGAGCCTCGGGTTCCTAAGAAGCGAGGGTGCAGGGTGACTGGAGCCACAACCACCACAATTCATGTGCCCCTGCTCTAAAGTTGAATCCTGTCTGCCCCTAGAGCCTCGTATGCCAGCTCTATGATTGAATCCTTTGAGGTGGAGTCAGACGGGAGGAAGAGCCTGTGGCAAGCTAAAAGCCTCGGTGCCACAGGCGGCAGGGCAGGAGACGAGACCCAACTCAGAGGAGGCGATAGAGGGACGGGTCCTACCCCTTCGGACCCAGCTGGCTACAACCAATGCAGGGTCATGAGGCCTCCCTTGACGTCTACCCGGCGTGGGAGATTGCCGACCCCCTCCGGCTATGAGGACGTCATGGGCATTTCTACTGCCGCACCAGCTGGTAGGGGTAAGGCATTGTTTTTCTGCCTTTTACTTTGTTGTGCATGTGCCCAGGGATCCTGACTTTGGCATGCTTCCTGTTTGTAGGGGTCATTAGAGTGAACCCATCCCTGGCCTCCAACTTGGAGGTTTTAGCCCCCCTGAGAGCTTAGCGACTCCTTCGGAGGTAGCCTGGGCTGCCCCACCGGATGCGACGGTTTCGCCATCTTGCCAAGTGACGGTTTCACCATCTTGGGAGGTCCCTCAAGACCCAACTCTAACTCTCGTGGCCAGGGCTGGGGGAACTAGACCCCTCGTGGCTGCTGCCTCGGTGCCCTTGGAGCAGTGCCTAAGTTTCAAGGCCCTAACTCTAAATGGCCTTGCACTTTGTCTGGAGGTGTTTAGCACCTTTGCTTTTGGCTCATCTCTCCTTAGGAGTGGGGAGATCGAGCAATCTTCTGCTTGGCGGCCTGCGGAGGAAATGGTAGTGCATCTATAGATGATGGCTTGACAGGTATACAGTTATCCAAAGCTTCCTTAGTCCGATGTGTGTCTGCTGGTTTATCTTTTCTCCTCTCTCCCTTGCAGCAACTACTCCTAGTGAAGGCGATAGGCTCCTCGCAATAGCCTAGGACACCGCTCGGGAGGAAACAGCAGGGCTCTGGCGTGCCTTGGAGGAGGCGGTGAGGCTAGTGGTGTGTGCGGAGTGTCATCTGCAAGAAGAGACGTCTTCTCGGGAGCATGAAGAGGCCCTATTGAAGGGAGAGACAGAGCACCGAGAGCGCGAGGAGGCTGACACCTTGGAGGTTGTTGCAGCCTGCCGTCCTACAGAGGCGTCCATCACCAAAGCCGTTGCGGGACACTTGACTACGAAAGCCAATGCCCGGGACCTTTGGATAGCGGTAGCTGCAGTTCTACAAGAGCTACTGGAAGCGCATGCAGCAGAGGAGGCACTATGTACAAAGCGCCAAGGGCTGGTCGGGCGTGCAATGGAAGTGGCCCACGCCATCGAGGAAGCCCTGGGCAGCCTAGGGGTCAGGGGTCGCTAATGCCCTCTGGCCCGGAGGACTTGGCACAGACGCTTCATAGGCTCTTGTCCACCATGAGGGTGGTGAGACTCCAGCATCTGCATGGCCATGATGCTTCAGTTGGAGCTTCTGCACCAGGGCAGGGTGCAACCATCTTGAAGCACTGTCACAGCCGGTCCGGGCTTCATGGCTGAGGACATCCAGCCGGAGGCGCGACTGAAGAAGATCTGTGCTGCCTTGAACGGCTTCCACCGGGGGGTGTGTGTGAAGCATGTATGATCCACGACTCTGCATTTTATGGCAGATCATGTGAAGTCTAGCGCCTGATGAATGGGAGGACAAGCTTCACATCCAGAGACCTCCTTACGTGCATTGTCGCCATTGACGCCCTTTTGCCAGGAAATTGCTCCATGGGAGCAGTCTACGCACGCAGCGACACTCTACAGGATCCGCGGTCGGAGGTGTAGCTCTGAGTAGGCTTCATCTTTTGTTGCCTTTCTTGTTTATCTTCTTCTTCGGGGGTCGACAACCTTGTGTGTTAGCCCGTTATTCCTACTGTGTGTATCTCTACTTTGTTTACCACTCCCTTGCGGAGCTATGTCTCCTATATGCGTGTCCATTTATCTAGGTGATGTGCTGGGGATATACACATGCCACATGGCTGACTCCTGAGCAGGATTTCCACGTACATGTTTGGTGACCTGAAGCGATAGGAACTTTCCTGAGTGCCTGAGCAGCTACTTCTAGAGGGGGTCCCAACATGTCCCGATCCTTTAGGCCTGCGCTGCCTTCCCTGCAATAGGAGCGCTTTGTCCTTCCTCATGACTCCCAAGGGCGAGTAGACCCGAAGGAGGCCATCGATGTTTTGGTCAATGAGGAGCCGAAGGACCCTGCATCGGAGATTGGTCCGTGTTCTATAGGGGTAACCGAGTGGTGGAGGGCTTTTGAGGTCGCTGGCTCATGTGACTCTCGGAATTTTGTTCTCCCTTGGAACCTTGATAGAAAGGTTCCATCGGACGTTCTTGAGGATGTCATGACTAGGATAAATATGAATGATGTGGAGGCTATAGAGGATTTTTCTCCGTTGGTGAAGTTGGACTTCTCTGCCTTCAACCCATATCCCTTCTAGGTGGATTCCTCCCAGATCGGCACCTCAACCTCTCGGGCTCGAGGGGACTATGTCATTTGTTGGAGGCCTTCACGTCGAGGGTCCTCGTGACACCGCCCAGTACATCGATCCGACCGCGAGAGTGGTGGCTTTGGTAGGTGGAGTCGGTCCTCCATACACCCTGGCACTTCTTGATGGCGTGGCGACCTAGCCCATCTTTTAGGACTAGATTGATCATAACTTGTAAGGCATATTCCCAAATGCATTTTTTGCACGTATCATATATGAATAAGATCATGATGTGTTGACTTTGCTTTTCGCCTTTTTCTTCTCGTCGCACCTATGCTCGGGAAGTTTCCCCTCTCCTGGCCTCCTCGCATATTGCAGTTGCTAGCGACCGTAGGGTGCGACTAGAGGTACTTTTATGTGTCTTAGGTGCAACTTAGAGTGATAGATCCTCACACTGGTGATCGTGACCGAGGATGACGCCTTTGAGGTGTGGAGGGTAGATCATAACGCAACCGAGGCTGGTGCCTTCAATGTGCTGAAGGCAGACCTTGAAGCGACCGAGGCTGGTGCCTTCGAGGTGCGGAGGGTAGACCTCGACGCAACCAAGGCTGATGCCTTTTATGTGTGGAGGGTAGACCTCGAAGTGACCGAGGCTGATGCCTTTAAGGTGTCAAGGATAGAACTTGACACGACTGAGGCTGATGCCTTCGAGGTGCGGAGGGTAGACCTCGACGTGACCGGGGCTGATGCCTTCGAGGTGTGGAGGATTATGTGTAGCACTATTGAGTAGATACATAACTTAAGTTTTGTTTTTGCTATTAGCAGCGAATAGCTAATTTGCAGCATAAAATATGACTTAGGTCAGATGGCTATTTTTAGCACATGCAAAACTACAGTCTTTAGTATGTCATGTAAAGATCGAAAGTAAACAACGATGCCGAACTTGGAGATATAACTTATGTTTTGATATTTACTGTTGCTAGGGAATAGCAATTTGTAGCATAAGATATGGTCGTTCTGCTATTTTTTAGCACATGCCAAACTAAGGACCCTAGTATGCTATGTAAGGGTCAAAAGTAACAACAACGCTGAGCTTTGAAGAGGGCAGCGGTGGGGCTTACCTTTGACGGATGGGGCCCCCTCGGAGGAGGCCGTGGAGAGGCTCGACGGAGGCAGGGCCTTCAGGACCCCAACGGCGTTGGCTAGAGTGGGGGTTGACAGCTGTACATAGATGGAGCAGATGGTGCTGTCGAGGGGTGGTGATTGTGTGGACTGGCGGTTCTTCGTTGGGCGAGTCTTCTGAACTAGGACCGTTGTAGCGGATATTTTGTATGGTGGTGAGATGTTCTCCTCTTTTCATGGCGTACTCCTCTTTTCATGGCGTAAGTGCATAATGATGCAAAATAATGATAGCGCATCTGACTCCAATAGATTTGTCACTAATATGGGGGCCAACTTACCGTGGCACCATATGCAAGGGACCATGTCATAGGGTGAGATTATGCCAGAGGAACCTACTCTCATCTAACTCCTGGGGTCTTGTGCCTACCGGCCTTACACGCATTGAAATTAATTCGAGCAATAAATGTGACAGGGTGCGTGTGCGAGAAACCAGTGCATTGGGTGACCGTGTGCTTCCAAGGTGGAATGGGAGTCACCGTAACCAGGCTTTATAAGTATTGCCCTGCCTTGAGACCCTCCTTCCTCTGATTAGGACAAGCTTTCTTTTTGCAATTCAGCTTGTATCTCCCATGGCGTCTCCTCCCTCCCTAGGTGCTAGCGGCCATGCTGATTCACAATCGATGCAACGCTAGTCCTGCCTATCGTGTTGCCACCGAGAGCGGATGGTCAGCAGTGCTTGCTTGCCAGTTTGGAGCCAGCCACCATCATGCTTCTATCATTGTAGAGCGGACCAGTTCCTGCCGCTCCATCTTGATCTCTGGCCCAGGTGGTTGCTCCAGTCAAGATTATTGACATCTCCAATGATGAAGAGGAGGTTGACTGAGATCTCCTGGAGAAGGAGATCGACGGGGAGGAGGTGAAAGAAGAGAAGACGAAGGGGGAGGCCAAGGAGGCATCCCAGAATTCTTCTTCATCCTCGGATGGGGCCATTTATTGCATCAGCCTCTAAGGTGGGGCACCGCATCTGAAGCACCTGCACCATCGTTAGGACCTGGTCTATTGGGGGTGTTTTATGTGTGTGTGTGCGTGTGCGTGTGTGTTTTGTTTCCTGAAAAATCATTTGGATATGAAAAATCGTTGGTTTAACTATTTTGTATGAAGCTTTGGCTATCTTCCTCAGATAATCTCTCTCTCTCTCTCTCTCTCTCTCTCTCTCTCTCTTATACGCACATGACGTTATGTCTTAATTGAAACATTGGTAAGGCTCTGGGTAGAACATCATATGCATCCTTGGTCCATGGTGGCAACAATAGTTACACGTAATACTGATGGAGTGCTTCCGCATTCCAGGTGTGCTCAAGGGGGTCCCCCTCTGTGTTTCCCAAGCGATTGGAGCCTGGCTTATTGGACTTGAGGATGAGCAAAGGGCCTTCCCATTTATTCCAAAGTTTTCCTAGAGCTAGCACTTGCCGAAGGACCAAGTCTCCGGGCTTGAAGATCCATGGAGCAACCTTAGGATTGTATCAAGCCTTGGTTTCAGCAATATAGCGGCTGAGGTTTCGGACAACCTGGAGCCTCGTGCCCTCTGTGAAGTCTTGGGATACTTCTCTTTCTCTGGCAATCTCCGGTAGCTAGATCCAGAGTGAGCATCCCTTAACTTTTGTCGGAGTCATGGCTTCATCGCCGAACAATAGGAGAAAGGGGGTAAATCCGATGGGATGGGTAACCATGGCGTGGAGGGACCATAACACTTTTGGGAGCTCCTCAACCTGTAGGCATTTAGCGAGGCTAATGAGGCATTGGTTTAATCCTAAGAGGATGTTGTCATTGGCGTGTTCGAATGCCACGTTGGACTGTGGGTGACGAACCACGGTGAAGCACATCTCGATGCCAAGCTTGGCGCAGAACTCTCGGAAAGGGCCGGAGTCGAATTGTGTCCTATTGTCGATGGTGAGCTACTATGGGACGCCAAAGGGTCATATGATATTTTTCCAAAAAAATTATGGATGTTCTTGGATGTAATCATCATGACGAGTTCAACCTCGATCCATTTGGAGAACTAATCCAGGGCCACGACCACATACTGGACATTCCCCTTGGCATGAGGGAACGATCCTATCAATTCCATTCCCCAACATGCCAGGGGCCAGATGAGAGTGATTGGGTACAACAGAATCAGAGGTCGGTGGCTTTGGCGCCCCATCCACTGGCATCCTTAGTAAATGCGGACGAGTTCCTCCGCATCGGTCATGATTATGGGCCAGTATAGCCCCTGGCGTAGTGCCTTGCCTACTTGGACGTGAGGTGGCTAGCATAGAGCCTTTTGTGAATCTCCCTTAGGAGATCAGCCCCCTGCTCCTTGGTAACACAGTGAAGGAGGGGGTGCAGACTCCAGCTTTGTATAGGGCTACGTCGATCAAGAGGTGCCCCTGACGCTCTATTGAATATGGCTGAGCTTGACGGGGTCGTTAGGCTTCTCTGCTCCATTCAGAAAAGAGAGGAGGGAGACCCTCCACTCTAGGAGTCCAATAAGCAGGATGACATTGGTAACATCATCGTTGGTATGGGCCACTGACTTGTGGAGGACCTCGAAGGAGGCCCATGAGGGGAGAACTCCACTTCTGGCAGCGGCCTTGGCCAAGGCATCTACCTCATGGTTGTCCGCACGTGGTATGCTTTGCACTGAGATGCCTCAGAAGGACCCATCGGCTCTACGGATGGCTTCAAGGTAATTTAGCATGTTTGGAAGCCGAGCCTGGAAGGTCTTGTCGATGTGCCCAGCAACATCCTGGGAGTCTATTTTGATGACGAGTTTGGCGGCTCCTAGGGCTCATGCGGAACTCCAGGAGGACAACTTCGTATTTGGTGATGTTGTTTTTGTCTTAAACTCCAGGCGGGCAGCAAAGGCAGCTCACTGGCCAGTCGGGGAGATGAGGGTTGCCCCGGCCCCAGCACCATTGGACCCATATGCATCGTCTGTGTATATCGTCCATATATCTTGGGGTAGAGTTTTCGGGGGCCTTGTAGATGGGGGAGTCCACTCGATGATAAAGTCTGCCAAGACCTGCGACTTGATGGCAGTACGAGCCACAAAGTTCATTGTAAAAGGTGCTAGCTCCAAAACCCACTTGCCTAAGCGTCCCGTCGCCTCTCGATTATGGAACATATCGCCCAGTGGGTATGAGGTGGTACGGTGATGTCGTGGGCGAGGAAGTAGTGTCAGAGCTTACGAGGCCGTCAGAAGGGCATATGCCACCTTTTCTAGCTGCGTATAGCATGTCTTGCTTCTACTAAGGCCTCTAAAATGTAGTAAACCGCCCTCTGAATAGAACGGCCTTCCTTGTCCTCTTCCTACACAAGTACGACACTTACGATGGAGGTGGATACGTACAAGAGGAGCCCTTCGCTATGAAGGGGTATTGCAAGTGTCTTGAGGTCATAGAGGTGGGTCTTGAGGGCCTTGAAGGCGTCCTGGCACTCCACCGTGAAAGTGCATCTAGCCCCCTATGTGGATTTTAGATAATTGATGACAAACGATTGATGGACTAATGAGTTTATCAAAGTTATGAACAAGTTTTAGTCCCATTAAAGAAGTTAAATGATGTTGGCGTCTCTCAAAAAGAAAAGAGAAGTGGCATGTAGTCACTCGATAGATTTAAATTAATTTTATTTTTCTAATTTGAGTATAGGTATGTCGTTCTATCAAGAGGGATGCGTATAGATTGAGTTAAAGATATCTCAGTGCTCAAAGTACTCATCTAGACCAAAGAAGAGAGACACAAATCACCCTATGAACACCGGGAAGTTAAATGTCTTAGTCTGGACCCAGAGTCTCCGAGCTGACCCAAATACTCCGGATTCTGGTGTGTCAGCTGGAGTCTCCGAGTTTAACTCTGGTAGGAATGTTGTCTTAGTTTTTTTTATTTTATATGGAGTCTCCAGGTTCTGTGAGTCATCCGGACCCTCCAAGTTAGGTTTCGGACAGGGCTCTCGATTACGCATTTAAGTGCTAACCCGGAGTCTCCGAGTATAACCCGGATACTCTGGGTCAGTACAAAAATCACTACAACAGCTAGTTTATTTTAGGGGAGAGTATATATTCCCCCTCACACTCTTCTTTAAGATACTATTGTTGCTGAACCAACTCGAGACAAACACATTCATAGCCATTTAATAGCCCTCCTAATTAATCTATTGCATCAAATCTTGCAAGATTTTGAGAGTTAGGTTGGGAAGGTGAGATTGAGTGCTAGTGAGCATAAATTCATCCTTTGAGCACTTGAGTTTGTCATCAAGCCATAGATTTCCGTTCGTTACTCTTGGAGCTTGGAGCTCCTAGACGGCTAGGTGTCACTCAGAGAACATCTAAGCATGTGGAGTGCCCTAGGAAGTTTGTAGCAGTAGGTGGTTTGTGAAAATGTCTTTAAGCTTCCTTTGAAACTTGTGGTAATCCTTAGATTCAACTAGAAATGCTTAGGTGTTCTTAGTTTTTGATTTTCTGTTCCATCCGGACTATCCGGGTTGAGCCCGGTACCTCCAGACCCCGGAGTCTCTAGATTTACCAGGAGTATCCGGAATCTGTAATCCACTGTGAAGATTTAATTTTCAGGAAACACATATTCACCCCCTTTTAGGTGACATCACGTACATTCAATTGGCATCAGAACCTAATTTCCAAGGCTTCACCGTGGAGAGTTGAAGATGTCGACATCCAGAGAGAAGAGTCCGAAAGGTCCGGGAAGCCCAAAGAGTCTAAAACATGATGTTTCAAAGTCGAGCGACAGAAAAGGCAATGGAGTTGCAATCGAATTCAATTATGATAAATTGAATGCTTCTAACTCTTAAATTTTCGTGCCGTCCGGACGTGCACTATATTTTGATGGTACAAACTATGCCGCTTGGGGACACAAAATGAAATTGCATCTAATCTCTCTTCATCTAAGTATTTGGAAGATTGTTTGCACATGTCGTGAGCTACCGGATGAGGAAAAGAGCTTACTTCGGAGCAAGAACAAAATCTTCACTGCAATGCACAAGCCGCAAGTGTATTGCTTGGCACCTTAAGCCCCGAAGAATTCAACAAGGTCAATGGACTTGAGGAAGCCAAAGCGATATAGGATACACTTCAAGTCGCATATGAAGGCACCACAAGCGTGAGAGAGTCCAAGATAGAATTTCTTGAAGGCAAATTGAGAAGATTTGTTACGGAAGATGATGAAACCCCCTAAGCAATATATGACCGCATGATGGTGCTAGTGAATAAAATTAGAGGGCTTGGAAGTAAAGAGGTAGATGATCACAAGGTGGTGCAAAGATTGCTAAGAGCTTTTGCACCAAGAAACCCTACCTTGGTCACTCTCATTCGAGAAAGAAGAGACTACAAGAGGCTCACACCAAGTGATGCGCTCGTTAGAATTCTTGCTCATGAGCTCATAGAGGAAGAAGCCAAGGAAGTCAAGAACCTAGTCAAGCAAAGCTCAACCTCTAAGAACAAAGAAGTAGCATTCAAGGTAAGCAAGAGCAAGCAAGTTGAAAAATCAAGCTCAAGTGAAGATGAGAGCTCCGATGATGAAGAGATTACTTTCTTTGTAAGAAAATTCAAGAAATTCATGAAGAAAGGTGGCTATAGCAAGTACAAGAGAGACATACCCAAAAGAAGAACATCCAAGAAAACCTGCTATGAGTGTGGTGAAGTTGGCCACTTTATCGCCAAATGTCCAAACAAAAAGAAGAGTAAGGACAAGTAGGAAAAGATGAATTAGTCTTTCAAGAAGGACAAGTACAAGACCCCCTCACCCTCTTCTTTAAGATATTGTTGTTGCTGAACCAACTCGAGATAAACACATTCATAGCCTTTCAATAGCCCTCCTAACTCATCTAGTGCATCAAATATTGCAAGATTTTGAGAGTTGGGTTGGGAAAGTGAGATTGAGTGCTAGTGAGCATAAATTCATCCTTTGAGCACTTGAGTTCGTCATCAAGTCGTCGATTCGTATTTGTTACTCTTAGAGCTTGGAGCTCCTAGACAGATAGACGTCACCCGAAGAGCATCCAAGCTTGTAGAGTGCCCTGAGAAGTTAATGAAGGTCATTCTCGTCTCCGCAAGGGAAGAAGAAGCTTTGAGTAAGCCCAAGCTCGATCTTCATGGTCGCTTGGTGAGGATAAGGGTTGAAAGAAATCATACTCTTTGTGAGCACCTCAACGGAGACGTATGATCGTTTGATTCAAACTTCGGGAAATAAATTCTTGTCTCCTTTACTTTATTGCATACTTTCTCATTCTAGTTGATCTTTGGGGCAATTTATCCAATATATTTGTTTGCGAGTTTATAACTACAGGTGGTTGGTGAAAATGTCTTTAAGCTTCCTTTGAAACCTGTGGTAACCCTTAGATTCAATTAGGATTAATTAAGTGTTCTTAGTTTTTGATTTCCTATTCCTTCCAGACTATCCAAGTTGAGCTCGGAACCTTCGAACCCCAGAGTCTCCGGATTGGCTGAGAGTATCCAGAATCTATAATCTACTGTGAAGTTTTAATTTTCAGGAAACACCTTTTCACCCCCATCTCTAGGCACGACCGGGGGGGGGGGTCTTCGAGGGGTCCTCCAGTTATACTATGTACATGGCGGATGTTGAGCGGGGCATGGTGCCCGTACTCAAAGCGCCTATCCAAATCTTGATCACTGTGGACATAGATCAGCCCCTAAGGCTCAGGCATCTTCATGTAGAGGTAATTGTGCTGGGAGATTGTTTTGAATTTTTCAGGGTTTGCTAGCTTAGGATGACGTTGTATGCCTAGGGCATGCCCACAACATCGAAGGTGATCATCTCGGTTTGCATGGCGGAGGCTTCACCAAAGGTGACTTGAAGCTCTATATGACCCAAGGTGTTGAGGGAGGCCCCATTGAACCCCTGAAGGGGCCTCCGAGCTGGACAGAGTCGGCTCCGCGGAATGCAGAGCTGGTTGAAGGCATGTATGAAGAGAATATCCACGGAACTTCCTCCATCGACAAGCACCCTCTGAACTTCGACTTCGGCGATATTGGTTGTGATGACTAGGGCATCGCTGTGAGGGAAGTTCACCCCTACCGCATCATCATATGTGAAGGTCACAGGGGCTTTGGCCCATCCAGGGACTTGTCAGTGGATGTTGGTTGCATCGACATGTTGGACCCCACGGCGCGTAGTCTCATCGTTGCTGCTTTGAGGAGTCACCGAAGGCCCCTCCTCCTATGGTGTCAAGGACCACCCACCTGGCATAGTTCCATTTGTGGTGGAGGCGGAGGTGGCAGAGCTAGCTAAGCAAGGTTTTGCTAGGCCAGGTGATCCACCTGGCGGGATGCAACTGGCCTACATCCTCTGGGTCAACCATTGCCAGTCCTATCTTCTGCTGTGTGTGCCGCCTGTCTCTCGAGTTATTCCTCTCGGGGCATCACAAGGGTCCTATAATATTCGGTATTGTGGGCACGTAAATGTCATGTCCCAAAATGCTAACTACGTAATTAGGAATGCATAATCGTCATCGCATATGTTTGCACATGATTGTCTATCAAAAACTAGTTAAACATGTCTCAAACACCTTAGAGATAGTTTAGAGCACTTTGGAGAAACCCTACATGCCTTGGAGAAGGAAAAGAATAGAAGGAGGATGATGATGGGAGACTTAGGAAAATTTCAGCAAAAGAACCTCCTCACGGTCTGACTGATGTCACCCGCAGTCTGACCTCCAGGTGCACTACCACGTGGATTGCCACATGAATTTCCCGCGGTCTGACCGCCAGCACACAGAGTCTCAGGTTAAGTGGATCGACCACTTCCTTTTGCTCTCTCCCTCTCATTTTCCTCTCACTCTCCCTCTCTCCACCCGGCCGTAGAGAGAGAAAGAGAGCTCTACTCATCGTGTTCGTAGGTCAGAGATTGGAGGTGGGAACTCCCACGAACTTCCTAGAGGAATTCCTTAAGCTTCCCTCTCGCTGGAGACCCGTTCATCGACAGCAAGCTTCACCACCACTTCAGAAGCTGATCCGTGAATCGGAGCCTTCCTGAAGCATTCCAATCCAGAAAGCTTCAATAAGCTGAGGTGAGCTATCCCCTACCTTTTCCCCATTGTTTCCGAGCTTGATTCGACCCTCATGTCATTTAGGCCCAAGCTCAACCTAGCCTGAATCCAATCTATGGGGTATTTTGAGTTTAGCCCGCTTAATGATATCCAAATCACTTTAGAAACACTCCACTAGTCCCATAGAGCATTTTGGTACCCTTCGTTATCGAAGGTCTCGCTGGAATCTTCGCTGGCACCCTCGCAAAGGCACTACTGACAAGGTCTGACGGTCTGACAGCCGCTAGGGCCGGTCTGACCACCAGTTGGGGATCAGAGAATCTGAGTTGAAAACTTATACAGGAGTTTGACCGCCACTTGGACCGGTCTGACCGTTGGTCAGTGGTCTGACCGTCACTATGCCTACGGTCAGACCACCAGAGGCCAAAACTCTCTACTAGCCGCTGGTCTGGTCGCCAATCTGTGAAGGCTATGATTAGGCTAGGTTATCTTATCCGAGGTTTCAAACCTTGAAACCCTAATCCATTAGTGATCCTTTGCAGATGTTTTCGAGTCGTAGTGCTCTACTATTACTTGAGCATGCATATTGCATCCTTTTTGCATTGTTTGTTTAATTATGCATTGCACCCATGTTTCTTTTAGAGAGCATCGATCCGACAGGTCAAGCGAGTGAAGACGACGCCAACCTTCTGAAATTTTGCGAGTGTTATGCGCGAAGTATCAGGCAAACCCCAGAGCAGCAAGGCAAGCATCTAAGCATCTTGCACCCTTTGTTCAATTGAATGAAGCCTAAAATTGATAAATTATGCTTTATGTAAGTTTGCATATGTTGTGTCAAGTGTCTGGCTCGTTCGGGTAGAACCTATGTTGAATTGCATATCCTCTACCTTCAATTGTTAATTATCCTCATCCTTGTCATCTCGGTAATGTTTTTGATGTCTACATTAAGAGTTGTTCGACATGCTTAGCAATGCATAGGTCCTCGGTAGAAGTCGAGCGACGATGATGCCGTTGTTCACGAGAATAGGGCTCACTTGTGGTTTACAAATACATTTATGATGTTAAGATGGTTGGATGAGTTGTGAGTATGATGCAATATGTGGGTGGTGTTAGGGGTGTTTTCTGCTCAAGAGGAGTCCTTGGGGTAGTTCGGGAGAGGAACCCGGACACCGTAGATTGCCTGCATCGTTTAAGGCCGTCCATCGGTGCAGTTATCTCTAGCACTTATCTTACTCACCACATGCCGATCTAATGGTAAGGCAAGTCGAATACCTCTGTAGTTGGGATCATCTGGGCCTGAACATCGACGGTGTGAGCGGGCAAGCTTGTAGAGGTATCTAGTTTGCTCTGAGAGTAGTTTAGTTACCTCCGCGCCGAGCGATGCACGATCCAAATGGTTGGGGTTTATTGGAAAAGGTTGACATATCCCCTTGTGTGGGCTTGTGTGGACACATGAGCAGTATGGTTCTTGAGTCGTGTGGGTCTAGGAGTATCCCCTGCAAGGTGTAAAAATATTTTGAAATGTCACGCTCTCGATCATGAGCATACTTCTGTTCATTTGCAGCAGTCATAGAGTTATGAATGTGGAATGGTGGTATGGATGGTATGTTGGGTAATGTTGATGGTTGGCTGTTGAAGTATTACTATGGTTCCATTTACATTTATGTATAGTTGGTTATTGTAGGGTATAATCGTATTGTTGTTGGTTATGTTTAGATGCTCACACATATTTGTCTAGGTTGCCGACGCATATGTTTTAATCAACCTTGTGGCCTTTCTCCATGCTAATGGCCCAATGCATAATCCTTGAAGTCGGGTTATTTATATGTACCCTATATGGATTAAGTCTTTCGAGTACCTTCGTACTCAGTTGCCCTATATGTTTCGCAGGTGAGGAAGAGGCTATGTTTGGCTACTTCACACCCGCCGATGCTAGTGGCGGGAATGAGTAGGCAACTACTCAGAAGTCGTGCTTTTGGGGTGAAGCCTAATGTCATATGGTTTCTCCCATCTTTTGTTGTCTTTAGCTTTTGTTTTCGCAGCGTAGTTTCTCTTTTAGCTAGGAGTTGATCAGTTTTAATATCCTCCTAGATCTCTTTACTATAAATTATTAAACTTGTAAATGGTTAAGAACTTGTAATATGATTTAATTACTCGCACTTTATTAAGCTTGGTTGTAATTACTTATGTTGGAAGGGCCTGTGTTCCGATCTTGGGTACAAAATACGTGTCGAGACTATCGGGATTGTATTCTGATTAATCATCAAGGTTGTGATTATGAATAATAATCCTCTTGATAATTAATTAGAGTACTATTTGGATGGTTTCTCACAGCAAAGACCCATGCAGAGTAGACAAGTATCCTTCTTTCGACTATCGGCCCGGGGCGCACTACCGCTCAATGAAGGGTCCAGAGCGTCCCCAGCTGTGCCCCCTAGGATGGGCCGGGCTCAGAACCTCTCATGTATTGTTGATGTTGTGGATACAACACCGTTGTTGTTGCCGGGACCAACACGATCCGGAGCCCTCGGCATCCTCGGAGCTCCTTTTTGTCGACGTAGATGGTGGGGTGTGTGAGGACCCCGCCTATGAGACTGACTTTTCAGACTCGACGTAGGGGGTCGTGGTAACATACATGACCCCTCGACGGAGCCTCTCCTCCTCTGCACGTGCGTAATCCTCGAACTTGCACATGAGGGCGCTTGCCGAGTGTACCAGGAATCCATGCAGACGATCGAAGAGGGGCCTGGAGGCTAGACCCTAGGTAGCAGCGTCGATGACTAATGACTCTGAGATTCCTTTCATCTGGGCCTTGGTTTGGCAAAAACCTCCAGAAGTACTCCCGGAGGGTTTTTTCCGGCTGTTGCCTCACGACGAACTGGCTTCCATAGGTCATCGGCTCGACGAAGGTGCCCTGAAAGTTGTTACAGTAGGAGTCTCGGAGCTAGGCCCAAGCATAAATGGTCCCAGGCCTTAGCGCGTAGAACCACCAGAGGGCTACCCCCTCTAAAGCGAGAGGGAAGCACTTGGCCATGGTGGCATATCCGCCTCTGCTGGCCTTGATGGCCAGGTTGTATGCACAAATGAACTTAGCCAGCCTCCGGCGATCGACTCCAGGGAGGTCCTACGGAGACCAAGTGAAAATGTCAAGATTGGCCCTAAGGACTGCCGTGAGCTAGTCTTCCGGCTATGGAGTGAGGTCTGCCCCGATCTAAAAAGCTCGGTCGGGGTTCCCCATACCTAACGGGACATGCTTTACATCCCCCTTTGGCAGCGGCTTTGGAGGGCAATGATACTCGAGGCATGCCGGAGGGGGGGTCTTCAAGGGGTCGTCTAGTTACACTATGTACCCGATGGATGTTGAGCGGGGCATGGTGTCTGTACTTGATGCGTCTAGCCAAGTTTTGATCACCATGGACAAATATCAGCCCATGGGACCCAGGTAGCTTCATGCAGAGGTAATTGTGATGGGAGAGTGCTCCGAATTTGTTCAGGGTTCCCCACCCTAGGATGACGTTGTATGCCTAGGGCATGCCCACAACGTCGAAGGTGATCATCTCAGTTTGTGTGACGGAAGCTTCGCTGAAGGTGACTGTAAGCTCTATCTAGCCCAAGGCATCGAGGGAGGCCCCATTGAACTCCTGAAGGGGCCTCCGAGCTAGAGAGAGCTAGCTCCATGGAATGCAGAGTAGGTCAAAGGCATGTATGAAGAGAATACCCGCAGAACTTCCTCCATCAACAAGCACCCTCCAAACTTTGACTTCGACGATGTTGGCTATGATGAATAAGGCATCGGAGTGGGGGAAGTTCACCCCTACCGTGACATCATAGATGAAGGTCACAGGAGCTTCTGCCCATCCAGGGACTTGGCTGTGGATGCTGGTTGCGCCGACATGGTGGACCCCCCGCACGTAGTCTCATCGCTGCAACTTTGAGTAGTCACCGGAGGCCCCTCCTCCTGTGATGGCAAGGACCACCCACCTGGCATGGTCCCCTTCGTCGATGTACTACACCATTGGTGGTCGAGGAGGAGGCGACAAATCTAGCTAAGTAGGGTTTTGCAGGGCCAGGTGATCCACCTAGCGGGTCACAGCTGGCCTACGTCCTCCGGGTTGCCCATCGCCTATTATATCTCCTGTTGTGCGTGCTGCTTGTCTCTCGAGGTATTTCTCTTGGAACATCACGAGGGTTTGGCAATCTTCCGTATTATGGGCACGCAAAGCCCTGTGCAGAGTACACTAGTATCCTTCTTCCGGCTATCGACCCAGGGCGGACTACCGCTCGGAGAAGGGTCCGGAGTGTCCCCAGCTACGGCCCCTATGATGGGCAGGTTTGGAGCCCCTCGCGTATTGTTGACGCAATGGATGCCACGACGGTGTTGTTGCTAGGGTCTACGCAATCCGGAGCCCTCGGCATCCTCGAAGCTCCTTTTTGTCGACGGAAGTGGCGGGATGTGTGAGGACCCCGCTTGTGAGGTTGGCTTTTCGGACTCGACGCAAGGGGTCGTGATAACATACATGACCCCTCGACCGAGCCACTCCTTCGCACGTGCGTACTTCTCGAACTTGCACATGAGGGTGCTCACGGAGTGTACCGAGCATTGATGCAGTCGATCGAAGAGAGGCCCAGAGGCTAGACCCTAGGAAGCAGCATCGATGACCAATGACTTTGATATGCCTTTTTTCTGAGCCTAAGTTTGGGAAAACCTCCATAAGTACTCCCAGAGGGTTTCTCTTGGTTGTTGCCTAACGACAAACATGTTCCCAGAGGTCACCGGCTCAACAAAGGTGCCCTAAAAGTTGTTACAGTAGGAGTCTCAGAGCTAGGCCCAAGCGTAAATGGTCCTGGGCCCCAGCGCGTAGAACCACAGGTGGGCTACCCTCTCCAAAGCGAAAGGGAAGCACTTGGCCATGGTGACATATCCGCCTTCGCTGGCCTCGATGGCTAGGTTCTATGCGTGAATGAACTCATTCAGGTCTGAATCGCCTTTAGATTTAGGCATTTTAGGGTCCAAAAACCCTCTGGGAAGGGCACAACCTGTAGGTCCACTTGAATGGGATAGCCAAGGTCTACGAGCGGAGCCTCGCGTCGACGGCCCGAGGCTTGGCTACCTGAAGATTGACCATTGGCAGTGCCTAGGGACAATGAGTCGTGACGTCGTATCCCTCACTAGCCCTCGGAGCCTGTGCTAGTATAGCATTGGCTAGGACGGAAGCAGCAATATTTGTATCCGTAGGTTGCTGTGCAGCCTGCATGGCCGTCTGCAGTTTCTCCAGCTAAGCTCAAAGGGCCACAATGCGTGCCTGCTGGTTGGTTGTGGCAGCATATATAGCTACAGTGCCAGTCGTGATCTCTTGTGGGACAACGAGGTCTACGCTGTGCTGTTGCGGAACGGACTCCAAAATAGCGACCCCCTATTGTCAATTATTGCCAGGGTGGTAGCCAGATCAGCGGTGGCCATGGGGCCCTCATTCCGCTCGGTTGGGGGTTGGTGTTAGTGTAGCATGCACTTGGTCGTGGTTGCTGTGTGGACCTCTGCACGAGTGCGACAGTGATGCCAGCCGCTTGGGTTGAGGCCTCAGTGGTCTTCTTCTTTGGTGGCATCCTAGCCCTCATAGTGCTTCTACACCTATTCGGATCCCCACAGATGGCGCCAGCTGATGGTGAAAGAAAATATTTCTTCCACGTACAAGGTGTGGTGAGAGCCAACTCATAGGAGTGGCTCAAGCTTGGAGGAGAAGTGGAGAGGAAAGGAATACCAAGATGTATTTCAATGAACCAAACTCTCAACCTGCACCGTGAGTGTCTGTATTTATAGTACCTTATAGAGGGTAAGTGTTCCTTTCTACCCCTACAGGAGGTAGAGAAACAAGTTGTTACTAGACAACCGGGACCTAGGGCCAGCCAGGTAATAAACGGCTCCAACCTAGGTAAATATGTATCTGCCTTGATGACATCATCTGACCATGGCACAACAGTGGTAGCGAGTGGCCCTAGTGAGGTTGCCGTAGCTGGTCATCTGTTGTGGCACCGCTCTGCCTAGGGTGTCAGGTTGCTCACTGAGTAGACCGATATGAAATGCAGGTCGTCTCATGGCAGGCAGAGAGCAGTCGACAGATCCCTCTCTGGTTGATCTTTCTGAAGGACCAATGGCTCGCCCCAACGTTTCGGGGGTCTGGGCCTTCGGGGATTCATGGGTCCTCGGAGTTGATGCCACTACATTAGGACTAGTCATTCAAACTGGGTCATCAGTGTCGGTTCATAACTTCCTATACTCGATCGATGATCGAGTCAGGTTGAACTGACACTATAATTCGAGTGTCGGTTTATAATTCGAGCCGGTATTGATACTATCGGTGGACCTAAAATTTTGATACACTATAGTTTTAGCTCTGTCAAGGGTTTGGCTCATCTCTTTCTCTCTCCTTTATCTCTTCACGCTGGCTCGATCTCTCTCTCTCTCTCTATGTTATCTCTTCACACCTGCGCATAATCACCGGCCTCCTCCTCCCAGCCTCCCAACCGACCTCTCTCTCCCCTCACCAGCCTCCCTCACCGGCATCTCTCTCCCTTTACTAGCATGTCTCTCTCTCTCTCCTCATCGGTCTCCTCCTAGCCTTCCCTACTAGCAAGGCAGCAACTCCGCCCATTGCGAGATCTACAGCGGGATCCGTCAGATCTAGCCATGGATCTCGCTAGGGTTGGAGATTCACGCTGGCTGCCAGGTCGCCACACTTGCCTTCTTCAAGGACCTAGGCAACAACGTCGGCATCCCCACGGGTCCTCAACGAGGTGGCGCTGTCATGGCTCGTGCTCGTTGTCGGGGCCGCCATGAACCTGGCGAGGTACCTCATGGTCTACCTAGCTCTCACGGGTCGCGTCGCGCGCCCACCGCTCTAGCTCATGTGCGCCTACGTCTGCGCGGGTGCCAACTCACAGGTGTTCTTCGGCATCGGCGCACTCGGCCTGCTCAAGGGGTACAACAGCCTCAGCAGCGCCATCGGCGCACAGATCTACCTCGTCGTCTATGGTGGCAGCAACGCAAAGTCGCTCATGCTGCTCATCGCTTAGCTCCCCGCCGTCATCTCCATCATGTTCCTCGGCACCATCCGTGTCATGAGGAGTGTGCGGTCGGCATGTTATGTGGCAGTGGCCTTCGTGCCCTGTGTTTTCTTGTGTAGGATGAAGCAAGGTTGCCTCGGCAAACCGAGTGGTCAGGCGGGGGTGGGGCGATCCAGCGCGATGGTGATGGCAGATGAGCCGGCATAAATTGAGCCAGCTCGTTTACTTTTTTTCTCCCAGGAACCACTTTCAGTATCGGTTGTACAACAATAATGATTGGGTGTGATTTTCAGTACTGATCCATCACTGTCGGATGCAAAATCAGTGCTTTAGAGCCGGCTCTGGGGCAACTTCGGAGGAGTCCTGAGCCTAGGAGCCCACGGACATAGCCTGGTGAGGCCACAAACGTCATGGTCCTTAATAGCGACCCACAACAAAGTGTGTCAAAGAAAATATCCTCACTAAATCTATCACCAGGATTAATTTTCGGACCGTTGATGAGTTGATTCCCAATTCGACGCCCCACGCAGAATCTCATGGGTTCTACGTAGGTCCACAGGGTAAGACAGATTTGTCGTCCGGGACCGTGACACGAACTTGACAGGCGCTAATCCAGTACAAAGGCCAGAGCGGCGTGTTTTCACCGAGTTTTTGGGTGCGGGAACGCAACCAGCACGACATTTTGGCGGGGAAAAGGAGGGCACAGGACAGTGAGTCGAGTCAGGGGATGGCATGCGTGCGCTAGCCCAAATTGGAAAATGCACATGGTGTTATTGTGTCTGTCTGCATGTGCTTGATTGCTCGTTTGGGCGGTGCCGCAGTGGGGCTCGGCGTCTCCCGTTCCAGTCACAATCTTGTCGTCCCGAAACAGACACGGTCGACTGTAGCACAAGCTGGCTGCAGGCATGCGTGCTAGAGCGTTTGTGCATGCATGGCTAGAGCCTAGCTACATGATGCATGTGAGTTCATTCATGCGTGCTCATGGCTTGGAGCTGGAGGTTCGTGTAGAGCAGCTATCACTTTAGGCATTCATTTCCTGTACATCGATCGAGCACGTGCGCCATTTCTTTTTGGCCCTCTACTTTGACGAAAACTGTATGCGCAGGGCTCAAGCCCCCTACTGGTTAGAAGGAGGAGAAAGAAGAAAAACTTCCTACACTTCGTCCTTGGGTCCGCCATTGTATGTGCAGCCGTGCACGCCGTATAGTTTACCGGGTTGTCGCGTTTGATCCATCGTAGTTTGGCTCGTTGAAAGTTCTGCCGTTTTAATGTGTCATACGTAGAACTTGGAGCACTTCGAAAATTCCTAGCTGAGCATATCTGCGTGTATCTGATCGAGCCATGCTTTGTCGCTTGTCAGCGTGTGGTGTATACGTGGTTTTGTTGCGATACACGTTCTGCTGTGGCCAACCCAGAAGCCGGAAGTGATTGCGGCGAGTATCTATCTATGACCGCGGCAACTTTTGTTTGTTTCAGCTTCCATGCGCCCAGCACATCCTGGGATGCATGGATGAGAGCGTCATATACAGGGTGTGCTTTGTTTGTTAATGAAGTTTGTTCATTGCTTCCTGCAGACTTGCAGTGCAGCAGCAGACGCAGAAGCGTCCAAGTGAACAATGGTAGGAGTAAATTATAATCATTCAATCTATCTACTTCCTCTAGACTTCTCATTTTTTTATTTTCATCGTCTTTGATGAACAAATTTAACTATTATTTTTATTAAAGTATTATTATAATATCAAATAAAAAATATAATATTATAAAAGTGTTTTTTTTAAATAAATCTACACCTATTTCCAAACTAAAAATTTTAGAAATTATTGACGATCAAAATTTTAAAAGTTTGACTAAATCTTAATCAAAATGACAAGTATTTATAACCATATAAAGTATTATATTAATAAAACAAAGTTAAAAGAAATCATCTCCTTCGTACAAATTTTGGATCGAGGTGGTTGCGCGAAGCAATTTTGGATCGAGGTGGAGGAGACTAAGGAGGGCAGCGGCTACGGGAGCAGCTTCTGGGGCTGGAACAATCCAAACAATGGAGGGTGGGGTTGACCGAAAAATACGGTTTACCATGTCCACATGTCCTTGCTGGTGCTCTACTAGACTAATATCGACCGATTTCATGGAGGCTCGCTGGAGGGCAGGTATCATGGACGAGACACAATAAGGAGGTTGGGAGAAAAGAATGCGCTAAGGAGTCATGGAGGAGACGCCAGGATTGAGCTCGAATCGATGTCCTCTCGCAGGGATCGAGCGAATCGCCGTTCGGATCGAGCGAATTGCTACTGGGATCGATCTCCTCGCCGCGAGCTCGACTGCACGGCGGATGGTTACGTACACGACTCGACAGCAACGGCAGCAGCGACGTCGTTGAATGCAGCGAGGTAGAGGCTGAGCAGCAAGAGGGAGAGCAGCGTGAAGAGTGTCGAGGCGCTATGCGGCTGCTTCATGGATGTGGTCATGTGGGCCACCGCGTGCGCAATCCCTCCGTGCAGGTAGAGCGAAAAATACTTCCCAGATAGACGGATTAGAGTAAGGCACAACTGCACAGCAGAACTACCGTTTTCTGGTCAAATGCATGGATTGATACTCCTAATTACTGCCACACTCAATCACTACTTTTGTCCATGCTCGCTGAGCCAGTTTGCATTGAGAAGGGCGGCCGAGGGAAGGAAAGGGGAAGAAGAAGACGGGGAGCAAGGTAGTCAATTGGATGCTGAGGCTGTCCATGTGATGTATTGTTTGTTTTTTTCTTGGATGTTGAGAGGGAAGCAGCGGCTACCTAGGGCAGTAAAAATCACGAAGCAGGGGTTACATATATCGCTATGGTTCAAGTAGACTCTGTAGATTATTCTAATCACGCAACTTGTTAGTAATTATTCAATATACTCAGTACTAATTATCATATGCTTTGATTAAAGGTGGTACCATATTTGGCAAGTCTAGCCGTACAATCTGGGCAGACTACCTTGCTTGTTGCGACGAGGTTAATCGAATCATGGCACGCTTGGCATTTATCACGACTCTACCCCTAGCAAAACACAAGGATCGCCGAATAAAATTACTGCAGGCCGCAGCTTCCGGAAGCTTCCAACTCCGGCGCGGCAGCGCCGTCACGACCGGGTGCGGGGCTCTCAGCACGCGTAGTACTCGACGAGCTCGTCGAGGGACTCCGGCTGCGGGTCGGCGTTCTCCAGCATCCAGAGCATGTGCTCGAAGAGGACGACCTCGCAGCCGACGGCGGTGCCGGCTCCGCCAGAGCGGTCGACGAGGGTCTGGAACAGCGGGTGGCCCACGAGCTCCTCGGCGATGAGGTACCGGCGCCGCGACTTGCCGACGTAGACTGGGTGCAGGCCCTTGGGCACCTCGTCCGCGCCGTGGAACGATGCCGCGCGCCCGTCGCCGGCGCGGTCGTCCTCCTCTCTGGGCGCCGGCGCTCGGGAGATGCGGCCGGACGAGTGCCACCTCCTGATCATGCACCGCAGCTTGCTCAGCCCGCCCTTCGCCATTGCCTCGCCTCGCCTGCTCCTCTTCCTCCGACGCTCGCAACACCACACGCGCAATTCAAGAGGTACTTAGAGAGAGAAAGCTAGAGTTTTTAGAGCTCGAGAGACAGAGCGAGAGGGAATTTGAGGAGGACGGTGGTGTTGATGATTTGGAAGACAGGGGAGGAAAACAAATTTTATAAGATTTTGTCTGAATAGAAGAAGGGGTCAGGTAGGGCTCGCATGTCGGCGGGAGGTAAAGCCCAGCCGCTTAACGGGCAAAAGGGCGGAGGCAACTGGCCGGGCCGTTTTGTCCGGAGCAGCTCTCGGCTGTACCGAGCGTGCCTTGCGGCTGTATGCACGTATGCGCCTTTCTCCTCCCCTGCTCGATCCGTCCGCCATCCGGCGGGCTTCGGGGAGCAGGAAGCGTAGGAATTTTTTTTTTATTCCTCATATCTAGGGGATAAGTTGTAAGTATCTGAACGAACGTCCGAACACAACGCACACTACATACACCAACACACCCTAAAGCGCACGCTAGAACTAGAACCTATACCAACACACATCTACTAGAGATTCACGAAGATTCTAACTCCGCTAGCGACAAGCGCGTCACCTCCTCTTATGATCCATAGACGCCTGAGGATACCTACAAATTTATTTTTAAAAATAAATTCTAGTAAGACACCCGAGTCTGATCCCAGGATCAACTCGGGCGGGGAGCGCTCCACCGGAGATCGCTACCACTGGGCTACGAGCCCGTTCTCGAAGCGTAGGAATTTGGTACAGATGCCTTGCTCTGCCGCGCAACCAGCCCTGTTCGCGACACAGGATTTTGGTTCAAAAATCCAGACGTGCAAAAATCTATGCTGTCATGAGCTGGACCACCCAGAACAATAAGTAGGAAAATGGAGCCAGTCAATGATTTCATTACATGGTAAAACTTACTATAATCTATTATATTATTATTTAAATGTTAAAAAAACTCACTATGTTCGCTCTGAAGTTACAAAATTATCACGTTCATTAGAAAAGAATCTAGACCACTTGTTGTTATAAACATCTAACTGTCTAGATTAAATTAAAGTGTTCATATCAAATATGATTAATAAAGCTCAATTTAAAAATAAAATAAAATAAAATATGTAATAATTAAAATTAAGGTTAAAATAGAAGAAAAAAAATCCATATCAATCTGTATAACCGTGGGGTTGGATACAGCTTGCAAGAGTGTCAAACTGTGTCCTTGATTGCGGTCCTGGCGCACGAGAAACTGTGTGCTTCGTATATGCCTTCGTACTGCGACGGCCTCCTCGGCCAGTGGCGTCCGCATGGACCTGCAGTCTGGAGGGAGAAAACACAACTGGAACTCGTGCAGTTCTGGTAACACGACCATTGTGACCGACTGGGCATGCAATGCATGCAGCTCCAGCTTGTGTGCAAGCTGTATCCAAAAGTAGCACTGGTACTATAAAACGCCAAAAAACGAATTCAGTTAGGCTGCCAAATGGAAGAGAAATTTTGGGCGCTGATGTTGGTTAATTCTCACCATGCATGTATCCTGGAATTATTTGGAAGATATCCAGGTCTCTATCACCTAATTTCTAGATTGGTATTGCGAAGACAAGCTTTTCCTGATGCAGCTAGTAAAGAGATTAAACTATGAACATCGTGGAATAATAGATATGCTAAGGCTTAGTTTGGTTGGACGTAAGAGTGCGAGCCTGCATGGGAGGTCTTATCTCTTTTGTATGGATGCCTGAATGGAACGAACTTGTCCAGAACCAAATTGTACTTCCAAGATCCTGAACCGGTATGTCAAAATCCGCTGTAAACAGTACTCGCTAGCTCAAAAAATACTAAAACTTCTATTGCTCCAAAATAGTGGTTTTCTATTGTTTCAAAAATTCTAGAATTTTTTAATGTATTTTATAATTCATGTGCAACCCGTTTTAATTAGATTCACACAAAAATCTTGTATAGAATTTAAACTAATTTTTTTTAATAAAAGTTACTTTTATAATTTTTAATAATTCTTAGGGCCTCAAATAAATTCTAAAAAATCTGAAAAAATTTACTAATATTCTTCCTATGTTATGAACTAATTTTTAAAATTATTTACAGCCTTAGATTATATGGTAAAAAATAAGTTACTAAAAGATCTGTACTAGAATACTCGCAACATTATAAGAAAAGGCTTGTAAGAAGTCCAACTACAAGAGCGGTTGAGATAAAGAGACTGATTAGACCAGCGATAGAAAATGTTGGGGGAGCTTTGATACCACATGCATGCAGCATGCGACACAACACCGTCCATCAGTCGAACTCCAGGCGCCAGTCTGTGATACAAAAACAGAAGTCTACATCATATCAAATAATCTAAACGTGATTTATGCATTGTTTACACCACCTCCAGTCATTATTTTCATCATGGTACTACTATAGTTGGTTGAGATAAAGAGACTGATTAGACCAGCGATAGAAAATGTTGGGGGAGCTTTGATACCACATGCATGCAGCATGCGACACAACACCGTCCATCAGTCGAACTCCGGGCGCCAGTCTGTGATACAAAAACAGAAGTCTACATCATATCAAATAATCTAAACGTGATTTATGCATTGTTTACACCACCTCCAGTCATTATTTTCATCATGGTACTACTATAGTAGCATGTACCGACCACACAAAAACAGAGCACCCAGCTATCCAGGTCTCCAAGAATTCGAAGATAATGCAAGAGAAATTCTATTCATTCCTGATTGATCGAAAAAAAAAAACAAATTAGATTACTGATTGTGACAGACATGTGCATGAGAGTTGGGCCTGTGTTGGTTGCATTGTGTGTTACATACGCCTCTTTGATCTGCCGGAGCTAGGGGATTTGATCCGGATGCGCTCTGCCTTGTACTGTAGTTAGTGTAGATCGGCGCGAGATGATAATCGGAATCGTTCCGAGGTATCTGCCCTTGTGGCAACGAGTGATCTTGGACGGCGGATTCTTTCTCATAACTTTGTACTATTATCTTTATTTAGATATTGCTAGTCAAGTAGCCTAATTCTCAAGAATTATCTAAACGGGAATGAATTTCATGCGGCAAACGTAAGTGGACTTCGTTATTCTGCAGGGAAGCAATTCACTCTACAAATAGTACCTTTTCCAGTAAAGTTCTTGCGAATTTTCAGCAATTCAATGTTGAAACAGTGACTGGATTCAGAAATAAGTAGTCAGGAACCTACAAAGTCACACTGTTCCAGACTTCATCCTGCACTGCATGCCGATGTATACACGTCTCACCGGAATTCTCTGTAGTGCTCTGATATCGCTACAGCCTTGAGCTGAAACAGCACTGTCCCTCTGAAATTAACAAGCATAAACAATGCAAGTCTGTCCAACGTCGTTAGTCAATCTACGTCCGGAATTGCACCAATTAAGGTGTTTAGATTGCGTATTGTTTGCACGTCGTCCAGCTCCTAATTGTTTTTAGATCTATAAAAAGCTCCTGGTTATTTTTTTGTCCTTTAATTGTACTACTGCCAAAAATATCGCATTTTGAACACAAATAAGTAGGTGTTAATCAATGGCGCTACGCTTTTGAATCCATCTGTCTTTGGGTCTGCATGGTAGTTGGCTCTCTAACCTCTAAAATTAAATTTAAATAAACTCCATGAACTCCAAAGTCCAAATAGATTTCATATTCTTTCCAAGGATCAGCAACAGCCCTTAATTTTCTGAACACAGAAGTGCGAGACACCGATACAAATTCAGAGGTCTGTCCCAAAAGCGCAAATAAAATAGAGCGACGCCACAGAGCACCCTACTCGAATGCACGCATCATCAGTCTACTTTAATGAACGCAACTACATGCTAATCATTTGATGTCTCCAAGATTGGCCATAGGAAGCAACAGAAGGGCACTGTTCTATTTGCCTTACTCTGTGGCCATACTTCCATTCTATCTCTTCATCTTCTCTCTGCCCAATGATTTGCAGAGTCATCCAACTGTGCTCTTTTATATTCTTCTTTCTCTAACCTCCAACCCAAATTTTATGCTAGATTAAGGTCCAGTACACAGTAATCTAAGATTAGAAGAGTGGTTAAAGATAACTTCGTCAAATGTAAAATATTCGATAATGTTTGTCAACTCCCATGAAAGACACGCATCAACGTTGCAATCATGGGAGGATCGGAGCACCAAACTGATGCCTCAACTACACCTCAATTCTTTGAACACACAATGATACCGTACTAAATAGAGCAAAAATTGCAGGAAATATTTCCGTCGTTTTAAATTTCAGTTTGAGCCCATCGGTGATTACAAAATTCCCCGGGCAGCGCGTTCTTGAGCAGCAGCAGGAATCGGCGACGAATCATGCTGCCAGACTACATGCTCCCATGTCGTGTTTCGTGTCCATGATTAGTCCATCGTTTTAAAAAGTTTGCATGGTAGTTGGTGGTAAAGATGATTAAATGAGTCGTATCTATTAGGTCGGTCTGAGGTATTATACTATAGGTACGATCCAGACACGGTACGGCCCGAGTCGAGACGGGTTGAGTCGGCACAGCACGAGACCACGAGCTGTGTCTGGGCTGAGCGTGCGGCACGGTGGGCCGGCACGGCACGGCTTGGCTGAGTCGAACCGGCACGGGCACGGCTCAGCCGATGCCGGTACGGGCACGACACGATCCGGCACGGCACGTATGAGCCCGACTATTTTCTATTTTTTATATTTTTTAATTTTATAGCCATTTTTATCTATTTTCTATATATTTTTTAATTTTGTAGTATTTTTTATTTTATCGGGCTGGTTGTGCGACGGGTCACCTGTGTGCCGTTGGGCCAACTGCCCACCATACCTGTCGTGCCCACCTGATCGGTCATGTTGTCGGGCCGTAATCGTGTCTGAACCGGCCTAGCACGGCACGGTGGCCGATAAGACGTGCTGTGGACAGAAAAGGAGGCATGTGGACCGGCACGGTACGATCAATTACAGTAATCAAACCGTTTAAGTCGTGTCATAACTGGGTTGTGCCGAGTCGGATCGTGCGATGCGGGCCGACGTATTTGGCCATCTCTGGTTGGCGGCTAATCACGGTTGTAGCGAAAGATACGAGCAACAGAGTACTGGAGGATGAGGAGAAGTCCCGGAATGGGTCCAAAGTGTTTAGCGAAACTCTGGCCTGACAGTAACGTGTCTTATTTTAATGACACGCACCTCCCAACGGGGTTCTGGTACGGCCACAAGTTATGCTACGCACATTTGACATTTTTGCAGTCACCTTTTACTTCTAAATAATGGTTTTTTAGATAGTGCTTTTTGCAGCCACCTTTTACTAGTCAGGTACTGCAATTGCGATGCTTAGCACCAGGGTCGTTCTTTTGTCAACTAAAGAAAATACTACCCTCTAAATTCCCTATCAAGCTTGATTTGCATTTTGGACCGCTGGCGAGTCGATTCTCCTGCACAGTCCACACGGAGGGGCTGCAGCCTGTAGGTCCGTCGCGCTGGGTTAGATTTGCCGTCCGAGACCGTGACACGAACTGCAGGAGCCTAGGCAAGCACAGGAGGTCAGACGCTAGCTCACAGGTTAGGATGAAAACACACAGGAGAAAATACACCTGATCATATTTATATCTCTCCTGATCATTTTTGTATTTTTGGGACTTACACCTGAACGGAATGAAAATAGAAAATTTAATTAAAAAACGGAGTCAAAAGCAGTATCTATTTTCCGGATCGTATTTTTAAAATCCCGGGAATTTTCCATAGGATTCCCGTTTTCATTTGAGCGCACATAGGGATGAAAACGGAACGGGAAAATCCCGTTCTGTCCTGGTGCCATGTCCCATTTTTTCCTGATATTTTCGTATTTTCGGATCTTATTCGGAAACGGGACGAAAACGGTATAGGTCTGGCGAAAACGATACCGAAAACGGTTTGAGCTATTTTCGTCCGTTTTGTTATTTTCCCGTTTTTATGCGGGATATTTCCGTTTTTCTTTCGCAGGATAAGGCCTGAATATATCAACCCTAGCCCACTAAAGCCCATGTGCCAACGGCCTGTTAGCTAGGAAGAAGCAAGGCAAGATATTCTTATTTACCTATTGTTTTATATAACCTTCTCTGTTTCACAGTATATGTCTGGTAACCTTTTGCTAACAGATCAATTAGGTGAAGTAACTAGGAAATGATTAATAATTGGGTTATGTTTACCCTTATTAATAGATACTTTAATGGTTAACCACTCATTCTCTCTCACACAGCCTTGGAAGCATGGCCGGTGGTTGGAAAAAATGCAATGGCTACACTTTATTTCGAAGTGGACTTGCATTGCAAAAGGATAATCCCCAAGAAAATGTACATGTACTAAAATAGATGGAGTGTTATCATCACATTGTTTTCTGACTTAAGGTCTTAAGGACTCAGCTATGTTGTTTAGATTCAGGCATTGCAAGCTGAAGCACACAGGCCTAACAATCCTCTTTTCTTTTATTAAGAGAAAAGGATATCTTATTCATTATGCTAATAGCATATCTGTGCCTACCTATATATGATCCCATTGGCAGAAACTCTTATGAATCCAGTGTGCTTACTGGCTTCTGCAAGACTGCAAACCTTGCTCTTTGCGTTGGTGGTGTTGATTTTTCTTTTTAATTAGTTCAGTTGAATTAATCTAAATATCAAGAGATGGATATGATGAATGATGCTGATGAGTGATGAGCTGTCGGCTACGTGGAAGAATATTTGTCTATGTGTTTTGCACTTTTGCTATCCTATATTCCTATTAGGCTATTATTGTGACTATGTTGTGTCGGTGTGTGAATTTATCTATTTGTGACTCATATGTTATTATGCGAACGAACACGGTTGAATGTGGTGTACTAGTGTGACAGTATTCAAACATCTAGTGTATGAAAATTGATCGGTTATGTCCGGTTTGAATTATCGGTTCCCGACCGATACCGACGTGTTTCCGTTCGGATTAATTCGTTTTCGATATCCCGACATTCCCGAGTTCGTACCCGTTTCTGACTTTCCCGTTTTCGATTCCGTTTTCGAGATAAAATGTGAAAATGAAAACAGTTAGAGGGTTTTCCCGACCGTTCCCGTCCGTTTTCAACCCTAAGCGCACAGGACACAGCCAAAGCGACAAAGCCATTGGCCTTCATGTCTCAAAGCCCGATCGGCCACCCGTGTCCTACGGTGAGATCGATCCACAGGTCAAGCTCAGATCACGAGTAGTCGTGTTCTGCCATAAAGCATGTTACCAGCTCACACTGGCAAAAGAGGCGAGGAGGAGATGAAGTTTAGCAATCTGAAGATGGAGGCAAGGCTGTGCATAGGAGGGAAGAGTCAAGGCACGAAAGGAAACCCAGTTTGAGACGGTCTGGCAAAACTAAGGGTGTGGCCCATGTAATAGGAAGCCCGTTACTTTTTCTTGTGTAAGAATTCCAATACATATAGTTGGAGGATATGATATGTAAGAATTGACGAGGAACAGAACTCTGAATTGAGTGGCGAATTCGAGCACAGCTCGTTGCCGTGTCTCTGGACTACCACTTCCTCTCTACCCTATCTCTTTCTATATGAGATTGTTTGTGTCAATTGGTAATCAGAGCCATTGATTCTGGCGCAACACCATGGTACCCGACTCCAACTCAGGATGAACAGCATGCAAAGCAAGTCGCGATGTTGAAGAATACCAACACCGGGATCGCATAGAACCAATAAGCCCTATCTAAAGTAAAGGAATTGGTAGAAGAATTGAAGATCACCAAAGGGTAGTTTGATAATGGAAGCCACAGGTGGAGATGCGCATGCTAGATCTGCAAGTTGGCATGGGCGATTTGCGTGCGCAGATAGAGCAACCCGTTGCCAAGACCGGATCATCCTTCAAGGCCATGGACGATGCTTCCACAGTGCTAAGATCGAGCATGGAGGCAAGGAATCAATCACAAGTGTCAGTAACCGCTCATCTGGTGACATCCTCATCCTGGGCGGTGCTGGGGCCTAATGGCCACCACTCTGCACAACTCTATAGGGGGTTTGGTATTGGAGTGGATCACACTCCGACACCGCCTCCGGTCACAGGTGTGTCTCATTCTACTGGTTATCCTCCTATGCATTTCAAATTACGTGATTCATCTATTCAAAGTTCTATGAGTCTTAGCCTGAGTCTGATAGCAGCTCTTCCACAACTTAATTTCCCTCAATTTGACAGTAGCAATCCTAAGATATGGATTAGACGATGTGAAATTTCTTTGAGTTGTATGAAATTCCACCACCAGTATGGGTCAAATTGTCTATAATGCACTTCATAGGCACGAGTGCCTTTTGGATTTAGTCCACAGAGTCTGGAGTTCATCAGTGGAATTGGTTAGAATTATGTGTGGCTTTGTGTCATAGATTTGAGAGGGATCAAGGGAATCGACTAAATAGGAAATTCTTCCATATCACTTAGACTAATATTGTAGTTTGTTACGTTGAGAAGTTTGATGAATTAGTGCATCAGATTTTAGCACATGACCTATCTATTAACAGGTCATTTCATTGATGGTTTAAGGGGAGATATTAAAGCTGTAGTGCTAGTTCATAGACATCTAAACCTCGATATTGCTAGTTCCTTCGCACTTTTGCAGGAAGAAGTGTTGCAAGAATCCCCCAGAAGAGAGAGTAAAAGACAAGAAGGAAATTCCTATGTAAGGATTGTCATGAGACCTCAAATGCATGTACCAAGCAATGACCAAAAGAGTTCCCCTCAGAACACATCCACTGAAGGAAAAAGGAATATAGCTAGCAACACATCTGATGAGAGGTTGTCTAATCTCAGAGCTTACAAGAGGACCAAGGGTCTATGCTTTAAGTGTGGAGAGAAGTGGGGATTAAACCATAAATATGCAACTACAGTATCTCAGTGGAGGAGCTTTGGTAACTCATACCTGAACAAACTGAAAATCAAGAGTCTGCGGCAAGAGGGATGGGGTTTGACTTTGAACAAGACCCTATGGCTATATCTTAGCAGGCAGTAAATTGTACTAAAGAGATCAGAACTGTGAGGATGCATGGGCGTCTACCTATTGGTGAAGTTATTGTAAGACCCCATTCTTGGGATCTTCTATGTCTTCTATATCAATCCCTGGATCAAATAGCTAATACACATAGTACAATAATTGTGACATCACAGTCATATATCGTATATAAAAGTATTAAGGTTACAGTAATATAAAATGTCTTAAACCATATAGTATATTACAAACCTAGCCAATAAGCTAACAAAAGCACAGTGGAACAACAACCCAAAGTCACATGCAACTAGGCTATGAACATGACCGCTAATCTACTCCTCATCCACGCCTTCGTCTCCTGTGAAGTTGGCATCCATCTCCCCATCCGAATGATAGCAAGAATAAGTACGGAAGATACTCAGCAAGTCATGTACTATTACAAGAGGGTTGATAGATACATAAAGGATGACTCAAGGATATTGTTTTATGGTTTAGTTTTAAGCGTAGAACAATTTTCATGCAGATATCCAGTTGTATTCTCTACTAATAACTTTTGAACAGTTTAAACAAGGTATATCTGAGGAGTTTTCAGTCCTAGAAGGGGCTACACCTCACTCTATAGTCTCTATCATTGTATCAAGTGTACCTCCAGTACCACAGCTCCTGACGGATCGAACCAGCAACCTCATCATACAAACATCTAGTTCACACACTCACTCATCAAAGATACACATGCCCTGAGTCTAACCAAGTGAGGTCATTGCTTTGCATGTCCTTGACCATAGACACGGCTATTCGAATAGATTTAGACGATGCACTATTGGGGGAACACCCCCGTCTGAAGATATTTAGATGACACACTGTAGTATTATTATAGCTATCATAGTGTCTCAGCCACCATGTGGTATGTAAAGGGTAAAATACTCAAAATACCCTTATATGCATATGATTATAACATAATATCTTAGGAGCAGACTGGTAATTTTCATCTCTCTATAAATAAGCCCTCAAAGGGTAGGAGAGGGGGACCCTAGTTGTTTTCCCCCATTACTAAATCTTCAACAGATACTCAGACGATGCTTCTCTCGGCTCTCTTCTTTTGGCTCATGAATTCATCTCCAAGCTTGAGCCTCCTCTTATGAGCGGGGCTCTCGCCGTATCTGTTCGGGGCACGTACTCGCGCGCCAACATACACTGTACCCAAACAATATGCTCAGCCTCCAATCGTTGCAAGTAGATGAGCGAATCATACCAAGATGCTTTAATCACCTTCCCTTGCTAGACTATACTACGAGATACCCCAAGTGCTCTAGGTCTACGTAAGGGATGACAGGGTACCACCGGGACCTTTGCAAAGTGTCTGGTTCCATGAACATCCTGCGAAACACCTAGCAAACAGCCTATACTAGAGAAGAATAAAATAATACCAAATAGAGTACCAAATAAGCCCTAATGGATATCACATTGTGATAGAAAGATAGATCTCAAATTTATATTAATTTAGGCAAAAGAATCGCCATAATCAAAGTTAGAACGAAGAAGTTAGGACTCTCGAAAGATTTAATCTAAAATTAAATAAAAAATACAAAAGTTACTATTCATAGATGGGCCCACATGTGCGTCCCACTTAACAGTAACTAGTGGGTCCCATCGTGTAGTGCCCTATGGGGCCCACTGCACAATGCTATGTGGGTCCCACTGGCCTGGGCTGGGATGGACTGGGCTTGGGCTCGGACTTTGGCTAGGCTTGCATAATGTCTGGACTTGGGTAGTGGTGGCCCATAGTGAAAGGGCCTCAGCCACCGGGCTGATGGGCTAAGCGAAGGAGGCCGACTCTAGAGGAGCATGGAATGTGGTTGCTAGGCTACGCAGGAAAGTCGACCTGCCAACAGCCAAGCCAGATGCTAACCTGGGCCATTGGGCCGTGCGATGTTGCCAGGCGCTAGTTTGGTATGCGCTAGAGGGGGGTAGCGGAGCCAAGAAGGAGATGCACCGGTGATGAGGATCCACGGCGGAGCTTCGCTGGAACGCCGAAGAGGGGAAGGACGGGCCTAAGCGTGACTACAGCTTGTCACTAGGGAACCCTATGGGATGGTGAACTCAGGTAGAGGGACCTCAACGCCGGTCGAGCATCAGAGCGAGCCCAAATTGTTGCTGGCAAAGCGACAGTGGTGTAAAAATCGGGCAGAGCCTCCCATGCGCTATGCATGTCCCACCTGCACAAGAAAAGGAGCCTAATGACCTAGGGATCCTCGGCATGAAGGCTGACTCACGTAGAGAGAGGATTGGGCGCCAGTGGTGGGCAGCTCACTGTCATGGTGGCCCTTAGCTCCAACTAAACAGGAGGCCACATGAAGGTAAAGCGGGTAGCATTGCGAAAGAAAACAAAGGGAGGGAATAGGCATTCGAAAGCTCACCAGTGCTTGGTTTGGAAGGGCAGGAGTTGATGGAAATGAGGTTCATGGTGGCAGTGCGATGACTTGGATCTGCAGCGCGTGCTCCACACAGCCATCAGGTGAGGAAGGGTGGCTCAAGACAACCTTCGGGCTCCTCGGGCGGTGCTCCTCCTCTCCTTGGCTGCTAGTAGTGGGGATCAACGACGGTGATGATGGATTTGGGCAGCGGTGGACTTGTGGGGATAAGCAAGGGGAAAAGGAGGGCTGGTTTACCCATCTTATAGCGAGCGAGAAAGAGAGGGGGTGATGAGATGGGCGGCTCGCCCTCTCAGTTAAACAACGCGGTGGTGGGATGACTCCCACCAAAAAAATGAGCGACGCGTGGTTGTAGCCGCCGACCATCTGCATGTGGTGGATGACAAAGTTGGGCTTGTTAAGGGCTGCCTCAGGTGGTGCGTGTGATAGAGGTGAGAGTGGGGGGGGGGAGAGAGAGAGAGAGAGAGAGAGAGAGAGAGAGCGAGCGAGAGAGAGAGAGAGAGAGAGAGAGAGAGAGAGAGCGAGCGAGAGAGAGAGAGAGAGAGAGAGAGAGAGAGAGAGAGAGAGAGAGAGATGAAAAGGCGAGTGAGGAAGTCACCCAAGCTTTGAATGCAGGGGAAGGTGGCGGCGACTTCCGGGCAATGCAGACGAGCTAGAGGTGGAGGAAGCATGTGGTCGACAGGGTTCGTGTGGCAGTGAGAGGAGAGCGGAGCAGTGGGGCTCGCTCACGTGCTTGGCTGGCACGCTAGCTGGGCCACGGGGGCGTGCATCGCGACCCAAGCACAGAGGGAGAGGTGTCGAGCTGGTTACTGGGCTAGCACAGGGAGGGGGAGGAGTTGGGTTGATGCGCTTGTGGGCTGGTGTAGAGAAAAGGGAGGAGCTGGGGCCAGGGGAGAAAAAGGAATGGGCCCAAAAAAGAAAAGAAAAGGAAAAGGTTTTAGGATTACATACAAATGGGAATGGATTTTAATTTGGTATTTAATTCAAATAAGAGTATTTGAATTAGGATTTAGACTTGAAACGTTGACTTTGGGAGAGGATTTTAATTCAAAAGATTTGAATTAATTTGGATTTCTGTTGAATTGAATCTAAAAGATATATTTGAATTCGAGAGACATTCAAATTAAAATCTCTACACAAAGAACCACAAAAAAATAATCCAAAATGCTATGATTAATTTTATTGTAGGGATTAATTTAGAAATTAATTTGATGCTCTTTGAAATAGTTAGCCAAAATAATATATTCGAATATACACATACATATATATATATATATTCAAATATATATTTCTTTGATTTTATATTGATTTAAATAATTAGAAAAAATTGAAACATGAGTGAAATTTGCTATAATTTAAATGCTAAAACTCGGGATGTTACAATTATTATGTTAATGGAGTCTGGGAATTCCCATTGTTTCATCAATGAACAAGTAGCAGCTTCTTTAACAGGGTGGACTGCAATTCAGAAACCTATGAGGGTGATAGTTGCCGATGGGGGCATCCTACTGTGTACTCACGAACTGTAGAACCAAACCTGTGGAATTCAAGGACAAACCTTCTGTAACAATTTTAAGATATTGCCTCTCAGTGGTTATGACATAATTTTAGGCATGGACTGGCTGAAGGAACATAGTCCTATGCAAATCCATTGGATGGAGAAGTGGATGGTGTTCCAGCACAAAAACAAAGAAATCAAGCTTCAAGGCATTCAGTCTCAAATTCAGCTGGGGGCACCTATCACTAAGAAAGGTATACAAAGGGCAGATAGCTTCATTCACATGTTGCAGCTCAAGGTAACAGAAGCTTCTCAGGATATTGCTGACTATGGGCCACCTAAAATTCAGGAATTAATTCAGAAGTATACTTAATTATTCTCAGACCCTAAGGGTCTTCCACCTCAGAGAGCTAAGGACCACACTATACCTTTATTGTCAGGTGCTCAGCCATTCACGATAAGGCCTTACAGGTGTAATCCTGCACTTGGAAGAACAAAGTCTCTCAGCACCCTGGCAGCACAAATCCCTGACCAAACTATTGGGGTTGCAATACAAAATAATGTATAAGAAGGGATCTGATAATCAAGTAACAGATGCTTTATCTTGAGTCTCTCATGCAAATCTGGTAGCAACAGCAGCAATTGCTCACCCATTTTGGTTAGAAGAGGTAGTATCTGGATACCAGCAAGATGAAGATGCCAAGAAACTATTGGCTGAACTTGCTATCAAGGGTGAAGTGGGACATTTTACTCTAAAGGATGGCCTAATCAGGTACAAAAATAGAATTTGGGTCTCTCCTAATGTAGCATACAAAATAAAATCCCATTAGCATTGCATACTAGTGCCATTGGGGGCCACTCTGGATTTGAAGTAACATATAGAAGAGTAAAGAATTTATTTGCATGGCCAAGAATGAAGCAATATGTTAAAGATTTTGTGGCTCACTGTGCTACCTGCCAGCAAGCCAAAACTGAAAGAGTGGCCTATCTAGGACTTCTGTCTCCAGTGCCGATTCCACAGGGTGCATGGCAAGTGATTACCATGGATTTTATTGAAGGCCTTCCAACATCTGCCAGGTTCAGCTGCATATTAGTAGTGGTGGACAAATTTTCTAGGTATTCTCATTTGATCCCTTTGGCACATCCATTTACTGCTTTCCAGGTTGTAGTAACTTTTATGAACAACATATTTAAATTGCATGGCCTGCCTAGACCAATAGTATCTGATAGGGACAAAGTATTCACAAGTTTAGTTTGGCAAGTGATATTCAAATTGGTTGGGACAGAATTAAGAATGAGCACCTCTTATCATCCACAAATAGATGGTTGGACTGAGAGAGTCAACCAATATTTGAGATGTTTTGTTCATGCTTGTCCAACTAAATGGTCAGCTGGCTACCTTTGGCTGAATTCTGGTATAACACCAGCTATCACTCCACATTGGGCAAAACACCTTTTGAGGTCCTCTATGGTTATGAGCCCAGACATATAGGCATAAATAGAGTGTAAGCTTGTCAAATTCCAGATCTTCTAGAGTGGTTGCAAGACAGAGAATTAATGACCAAACTGCTGCACCAACATTTGACTAGAGCTCAACAAAGAATGAAAATACAGGCTGGCAAGAAACGTACAGAACGTCAGTTTGAAGTGGGAGACTTTGTATTTGACACTTCAACCATATGTGCAATCTTCTATATGAAATAGAGCACATCACAAACTTTCCTTCATATACTTTGGTCCTTATGCCGCTCTACAAAGAATTGGCACGGTGGCCTACAAACTACAGCTACCTCAATCTTCTTCAGTCCATCCAGTGTTCCATGTGTCCCAGTTGAAGAAGGCCCTTCCACCCTCAGAGCAAGTAAGTTCAGAACTGCCTACATTTGCTTCTAACATGTAGGTGCCTCAGATCATCTTGGACAGACGTCTGCATCACCACCAGAATCGCACTGTTCCACAGGTGTTGATTCAATGGTCCAATTATCCATTGTCGTTGGCTATCTGGGAGGATGAAGAAGCTCTACGCCAACAGTTTCCAAGAGCACCGCTTGAGGACAAGCCACATTTCAAGGAGGGGGGGATGTTACCAGCTCACACAGGCAGAAGAGGTGAGGAGAAGATGAAGTTCAACGATCTGAAGATGGTGGCAAGGCTATGCACAGGAGGAAAGAGTCAAGGCGCCAAAGGAAACCCAGTGCAAGGGTGTTTGGGCCGGTCTGGCAAAACTAAGGGTGCGGCCCATGTAATAGGAAGCCCACTACTCTTTCTTTTGTAAGAATTCCGATGCATATAGTTGAGGGAAATAAGCTGTAGGAACTGATGTGGAACATAACTCTGAATTGAGTGACGAATTCAAGCACGGCTGGTTGCCGTGTCTCTGGACTATCTCTTCCTCTCTACCCTATCTCTTTCTCTGTGATATTGTTCGTATCAAAGCATTGATTGCATCATTGAAGGTGCGTATCCAGACCTGCATGATGGAGCACGGAAAGCAATGAGTGAGTGATTGACTTGCCAGATCGGTCTTCCATCTGTCACATCAAATGAGAGAGAGGCTAGGAAGCAAAGCGTATAGGCACGAACCTGAATGTGTATTTTTTATATTTTCTTTTGAGATAAGATTTTATATGATGGGGAGATATATTTGTATAGAGCAGGACCACGTGTTTTTGCTTGTATCTGTTTTTTTCTTCCATCATATTTGTATAGGTCATGGGTTCTTTTGGGATGGACTGGAACCAGAAGGGCTTCGTTCTGTGGGATTGGGAGAATCTGCCGCCTATAGGTACAAGTGCAAATGAGAACCCCCAAGATTTTGCCACGGGCTGAACCGAAGTTTGCATGTGTACTCCACATTTTAATCCATTTTCTAGGTATGCACACCACATGATATAAGTATGGTAAGTAATATGTACACTGAGAGCAACACATATATCAGAAGCACTTCGCTCTTCAGACTACTTTATAGACCGGTAGTTTTGTTGACCATATATGGTTTAACGGCCAGTATTCCTATTTTTAATTATGGTTCCTATATTTCTATTCAAATTCCTTCACTTTTGATTTCCGACATTCCTAAGTTCATACCCATTTTTAACGTCTACATATTGTCTATCCCGAATGTCAGGATGACCTCCACTTACACTGGAATGTCAGAATAACCTCCACTTACACTGGGATGTCAGGATGACCACCACTTACACTGGTATTAAATACCAGTTACTTCCTTACAAGCAGAGGACGGCTCGTGGCCCCTCTCTGGCTGATTTTCTTCCAAAGCTTGATGGCCCACTTCCCAGGCTTTCGAGAGCTTGCCCGGGTTCCGGAGGACTAGGGCTCCGGGAGGCTAGGGCTCTGGAGAGCTCCGGAGCCTGGAGACACAAGAGGCATTCGGGGACCTGAGATTCACAGGCATAGGCTGATGGGGCCAAGGGCGTCGGTGTCCTTAAAGACAACCTCCAATAATCCCTTGCGGCCAGTAACTTCCCCTATATTGAGATGCAGTGGCCAGAGTGTTCATTGTCTTCGGAAGCCGGTTTTCGTGGCTCATTTATATAATATTTTTTGGGCTAACAATTTTCCTTGTAATGTTATTATATTTTTTGGTAAAATTTCTTAGTAAGCTAAGGCTAATGGGGAGTTCCTAAAACATGCTCAACGATATTTTGTAGAATGCTTTATCTATTTTGATATTAGTATAATGTGCACCTTTGATAACAAATATGGTGTTTGTGCAAGAAAATATCTTCCACGAATAAGTGCGGCGAGAGCCTCCTCTAGAAAGGGGACTCAATCTTGGAGAGAAAGTGGAGAGGAAGGAATACTAATGTGTTTATCATCAAGAGATTCGTCCCTGGCTTGATAGCCATGGGTATGTATTTATAGTATCTTTCGTGGAGTAAGTATACAAATATGTCCTTACAGAGATAGCGATGCAAGTTACCTCTATGCTACAGGAACTTGGGGCTAGTCGAATTACGCAGCCTCAGTTCAGGCAAAATACATTTACCCCTAACTAGAAGATATTATCTACTATAGCAAATATAGTGGTGTAGGTGACCTAGATGATGCGATCCTCAGTCGGTCGTCAATTGCGTCACGGCGCCGCACTGTCCCAAATATCAGGATGACCTCCACTTGCAATGGGATGTCATGATGGCCTACACTTGCATCGGCATTAAATACCGGTCACTTCCTTGCATGCGGAGGACGACTCGTGGGCCCCCTCTGGCTGATTTTCCTCCAAGGCTTGATGGCCTACTCCCCTAGGCTTCGGAGAGCTTGACCAGGCTCCGGAGGACTGGGGCTCCAGGAGGCAGGGGATCTGAAGAGCTCCGGAGCCTAAAGACTCGAGAGACCTTCGGAGATCTGAGATTCACAGTCATAGGCTGACGGGGCTAAAGGCGTCAGGGATCCTTAAAGACGGCCCCCAACAATCCCTTCCGGAGACTAGTAACCTCTTCTATCTTGAGAGGCAATGGACGGAGGGGTTCATGGTCTTTGAAAGCCGGACCTCCGGCTGGGGATCCAGAGCCTAAGGGCTCTAGAGGAGCTCTTGATGGCGGCCATTTAGTAATGTCTGCAAGCTGAGGTATTTCCCCCAATAGTACCCCCTCATCTGCTGGCCTCGAGGTACGGAGGGACAAGCGGATGCAGAAGGAACTAGCTCGAGTCCAACATCATAGTCTGTATATCCTACTATAGCTTATCATTGTTGAGGAGCCTCTCTAAGGTGACCGTGAGCGACGATGGCGAAGCTTGATAGCAATAGTGTAATTTGGAGGAAATAGCGTGGTTAACAGGTACACTGAAGGTGGGAGTCCATAACCCCATTAGCGGTTTACCGTGACAAGGCCTGACGGAGTCAATGCGCTCTGGGACCTATGTGGAGTAAACCCTTCATCTCCCTTGATGATGAGTCCTTTGGCTGCTTGCACCGTCATGGTGGTGGTTGCGTGTGACAACGAGGTATTCTCCTCGTTTTTTGGATCAAGTAATGGATGACGTGCGGTAATGGCAGCATATTGGACGGGGTAATGCGCATGTTCATCTAGGGTCATGTGCCCACGACCCTCGCATGCACCGAAAGATGCCTGAGCCATAAATGTGACGAGACGTGCATGAAAAAAACTAGGGAGCTATTGCAAGACGTTGCCACATAGGCGCGGATCGACCTGAGCGTGGCCACGAGCCCCCTATGGGAGTAATTGGGAGTGCCATGAAACGACACTCGTGGCGACTCTATTTTCCTCCCCTGGTGTGTGCAAGCAATTGGCCCGGCTATAAAAACCGAGGGTTCACCTAGTTGATCCTTCACCATTGTGTAACAGAGCGCTTCTTTTTGGCTTGAGTATGGCATTCTCTTCCTCCTCATCATCAGATATTACAATGGTTTCGACTGGCTCGTCGCTTCCGATGCCAACGCCAGTTCCGCCTGCTGTGGTGCCTCTGGGGTTGAGCAGTCTCGCTGGCATGCTTGCAAGGTTGGAGTCAATACTTGCAAGGTTGGAGCCAGCGGTTGTTGTGCTTCCATCCTTGCAGAGGGAGCTGTCTCCCACTGCTTTGCCCTGATCTCTAGTCCGACCGGCTACTCCAGTCCAGATTATCGATATCTCTAATGATGAAGGGGAGGTCCACTAGAATCTCTGGGAGAAGGAGATCGACGAGGAGGAGAAAGCGAAAGCATTGAAGGAGGCATCTCAGGTGGGGAAGAAAAAGGCCAAGGAGGAGGGAAATAAAGCAGCAGAGGACCACTCTTCATCCTCGTCCTCTGACAGCTCGAGGTTCGACTACTACATTATCTTTCGCAGCGGTAGGCTGCAGATGAAGTGCATACACCGCTATATGCGTCTGTAGCGAAAATGGTACTATTAGGTCATGATTGTGATTTTGATGATTAATGACAACATAGTCGTTGGGACTAACATATTTATCAAGAAAATATGTTAGTAGGTCTCATTGATGTAATACATCAAGAAATCACCGCAGCCGGGACAAAGTTTGATTGAATTGAAGAAATCCCAGAAGAATTGATCTGACTGGATAGTCCGGTGCAGAAAAGTTTGCACTTACCGGAGCTTTGTGTTCAGAGACTGTTAGCCTCACCGTATAGTCTGGTGCTCTGTGTGTTGAACTCACCAGAGTATTTCTGACAAAGGGGAGAAGGCTGAGGACCTCACTGAATAGTACAGTGATCTGCACTAGATAGCACTGGAGCATTTCTTGCAGAGAAAAATACAAGTGCAAAAGACTGAAAATCAACCCACCGAAAGGTCCGGTGCTTGGTTTATGCTCACCTGATGGCCCGGTATGAATGGAATAAACATTGGATGAATGCACCAAAGTATTTTATACAGAGAGGCTACAAAGGCTAGGATGGCTCAAGATAACTCATCAGAAGGTCCGGTGATGGATTTGAAGGTACACCGGAGTGTTTGGTGTTCACAGAGGCTGTGAGTGGAGTTCCAACGGCTAGTTTCTGAGTTTGTACTCACCGGATGATCTGGTGTTAGTACTACTGTTCTCACCGGATCATCCGGTATTAACAGCTTTTCTGAGTCGTTAAAAAACCAACTAGTTGGTGGGTTTGAGGCTATAAATACCCCTTCACTCAGTCACTTAATTGTGTGATATACTGCTGGAGTCTAGAAGAAGCTCATACACATTTGAAAAGACATCCAAGACACAAAAGTGCTTAAAGTGATCATCCGAGGTGATTAAGCACAAGATTAGAGAAGTGTTTAGTGCTTATAGGCCTAGAGTGAGTTGTAGCTAGGTGTTGTAGCTTAAAAAAGGGATCAAGAATTGATCTTAGCTTGTACAGAGTGTTACGTCGACACCTTGGTATCTTGGTGACTCGCTGGCATCTTGGGCCTTTGTGGCTAAAGCTTATTGACCTTTTGACTTGGTGTGGAGCTGTGACAAGATACATGTACGGGGACGCGAAGACCCTTGCATTGGTGGCTCAAGCTTCGAAGTGATCACAGCGGCAAGTGACCAGAAGAGAGGGTAGTGGTGAGACATTGCCTTGGTAGCTTGGTGGCTCATCGTGTTTGAGACCTTGTCTTGCTAACTTGGTAGCTCAAGAGCCGGGACCGAAAGAGTCGTGCCGATCAGGAGCATATCCTTTGTGGAGCTCCAACGTGGATTAGGGGTGGCATTCATGCCATCGATATCACAGGATAAAAATCTCTTTTACCTAGTTTGTCTCTCTACCTTATTTACATTTCTGCATTTACATACTTTTAATTTACCTTGCTAGAGCAGGATGCAATCCTCTTAAGTGGTAGAGTAGACACACTAGATAAACCTAGAGCTCATTTAGATAGAAATTGAGATAGCTTTATCTTGTGAAGTTTTTGGAACCGATTTTAATTTAGGTTTCTAAGTGTCCTAATTCACCCCCCCCCCCTCTTAGGACGTCACCATTCTTTACAATGTTGCTGCTAGAGCTTGTGGTTTCCTTGATAATCACCTTGTATTATTTCTCCCTCTGTGTTGCACTCTCAAGGTTTGTTTTTTTGTTTGTCACCGGTTTGTTGGTGCTTTCTTTGTAAGCATCTTTTGGATTTACAAGTTATTAAGAAGATAACTAAATCCTTGGACATGCTCATTGTTTTTCCTTTGATCAAAGTGTATGGCAATCCTTCGGATGTGTAGCCTTTCGTGTTTTTGTGTGCACCTAAGCCTCCATGCCTCACCTTTCCTGACCCCCTGGAGGAAAAGCCGATGATTAAGGCCGAGGGAGGCAGTTTGCGACCTCTTCAGCCCTGTCTGCCACTAGGTTCCAGCATGATATGAACATTCTTCTGTCTGATGCCGGTACAAACTCCTTTCCAAATTTATTCTAGATTTCTGACTTAAAGCAATTCATTCGGGGATGGGCAGCAGTTGCAGCCCAAGGATGTAGTTTGTGACCCCTTAGCTGTGGTGAGGGAGACAGTCCACGACCCTCTCAACCCTTAACCATGGTGAGCCTCTGGAGGCAGGGTCATTCGGAGCATAGCGGCGGCTGCCGGAGGCAAGGCTGATGGCTAAGCAGAGGGAGGCAGTCTGTGACCCCCTCGATCTTTAACCGCGGCGAGGCTCCAGAGGCAGGGCCATCCGGAGCCCGGTGGTGGTTGTCAGAGGTGACACCGATGGCTAGGTCGAGAGAGGCACTCCGCGACCCCCTTGGCCTTTAACTGCAACAAGGCTCCGGAGCCAGGGCCATCTGGAGCCCGGCGGCGGCTGTTGGAGATGACCTCGATGGCTAGGCCGAGGGAGGCAGCCTGTGACCCCTTGAACTTTAACCATAGCGAGGCTCTGGAGGCAGGGCCATCCGGAGCCCGACGGCAACTACCGGTGGTGACGCCAATGGCTAGGTCGAGGGAGGCACTCTGCGACCACCTCAGCCCTTAACCACGGTGAGGCTCCGGATGGCCCGACGATAGCTATTAGAGGTGAGGCCGATAGCTAGGTCAAGGGAGGCACTTCACGACCCCCTCGGCCCTTAATCCAGCGAGACTCCGGAGGCAGGACCATCCAGAGTCTGGCGGCGGTTGAGGGAGGTGACGTCGATGGCTAGGCCGAGGGAGGCAGTCCGTGACCCCCTCGGCCCTTTTTGGCAGCTATCGAATGGAGGGCGTGTATCGCACCTTTTCATGCAATGTGCTTTGCATGGAACGTTATTCCCCCAACCCCCTTGCGCCTTATGGTCATGAGCGGGCAAAGGGTGCGTTCTATTAGTGCCATTGTCATGTATGCTATGAGTGTATACATGCGTGCATGTATTTTTGTGTGTATGAAATGAAGTAATTTTTGGGTTAATCAATAAGCTGATATGGACTTCGATGGTACTGAAGCTATGCCTGTTCCACTCCTCACCGGCATGTAGCAATGCCAAAGGGTATGGGACCTCGGCGGTACTGAGGTTATTCTTGTTTCATGCCTCTCTGGCATGTAGAAATGCCGGAGGGTTTGAGACCTTAACGGTACTGATGCTATGCCCGTTCCACGCCTCTCTGGCATGTAGCAATGCCAGAGGGTCTAGGACCTCAACTGTACTGAGGTTATGCACGTTCCATGTCTCTGTGGCATGTAGCAATGCCGGAGAGTCTCAAACCTCGACGGTACTGAGGCTATGCATATTCCACACTTCTCCAGCATATAGCAATATCGGAGGGTTCACACCTTGCCAGCACAGAGGCTATGCCTTCAAGATGCTGGCGGGGCCATACCTCTCCGGCATGTAGGCTAGGCCTTAAAACATGTCGGAGGGTTTCTTACCTCTCTGGCACGGAGGCTATCATCTTTAAGATGTCAGAGGGTTTTCTTAAGGCATCTTCATGTGGTGGAAGTTTTCAAGAAATTTCTGTTTTGCAGAGGTCTTCAAGACATCTCCGTTTTACGGAAGTTTTCAAGACATCTCCGTGTGGATGAAGTTTTCAAGTGTTGTGCGCCATTTGAGCAAAGGTGTGACTTAAGTTTTACTGTCTACTGTTTGAACAGAGATATAACTTAAGTTTTTTAGTCTACTATTGAATAGAGATATAGCTTAAGTTTTATTGTCTACTATTATTACCAAATAGTTATATGTTGTAGAGGCCCTCGACAGCTAGACTAACTACTTTTCAGAGTACGCTGCCCCTTCTGTCTTGAAAATTTAACCAGCTAGGCAAGCTATTGCTAGGTGGTCATGGGCGTACCTTTGCCAAAATAAGGCCTCAACAGCAAGGTCGGAGGTTCGAAAGTCCTCGTAACTCCTAGGCGGGGAAAGGGTTGGTGTGACTCAATCCTCATCGCTGGGGTATTGTACTGTCAGCGGGAGGAGGTAGAGCATGCCGAGAGGGCTCGGTAAGGTCCAAAGACCTACTCAGTGGCCCATTTCGGTTTTAGGACCCCTGGATCACCTACCGCTGGCTCTTTCCCCTACCAGGCGCCCTGTCTACCTCCCGAGGTACTCCATCCGAAAGGCTATAAGGCTTCAAAAATTCTTGGTATTATGGACATGCCTGGCTCCATGCAGGATGCACTAGTACACGGTCGGCATCGAAGGCGTTTGCAGGATCTGCACGTATCGGAGCATGTGGTCTCTCCAGAGCCCCCTTCCATTAAGGGGGCAGAGGAGGCTGCCCGGCAGCTAGATTCTCATAAGACGCTTGCTCGACAGAGGTGTCCTAGGCGTGTCACAAGAGACACCGTGAGGGTGAGCCCAGGCATGAGTGCCCCTAGCACCCAGAACCACTAAAGGGCATCCTGCACGGCCATGGCCTCGGTAGTAACCCCTTGGGGTGTTACGAGGTCCTCGTTACACCATTTTTGGAGGGCCTTCGCACCGACCGGGGCCTTAACACTAGCTCGGGCTAGGAGTGTTGTCGTTCCATCTAGTGGCAAAACTGGTGGGTGTACAAAGCTTGCATGGTTGAGGTGGTCTTGTGCACCCTTGCACAAGCGTGGTCGGGGAGTCAGCCGCCTGTGCTGCGGCCTTGGTGGCCTTCTTTTTGAGTGACATCCTAACTCTCTTTGTACTTCTATGTTCGAGTCCTCACGGACGGTGCGCTGTTGGTGCAAGAAAATATCTTCTATGAACAAGTGCGGTGAGAGCCTCCTATAGAGAGGGAACTCAAGCTTGGAGAGGAAGGAATATCAATGTGCTTATCAATAAGAGATTCATCCCTGGATTAATGGCCATGAACCTATATTTATAGTATTATTCGGGGTGTAAGTATACAAATATGTGCTTACAGAGATAGCGTTGCAAGTTACCGCCATGCTACATGGGACTTAGGGCTAGTCGTATTACGTAGGCTAGGTTCGAGCAGAATATGTTTACCCATAACTAGAAGATATTATCTACTATAGCAAATGCAGTGTTGTAGGTGATCCAGAGGGTGCAATACTCGATCGGTCGTCAATTGCGGCACAGCGCCACACTGTCTCGAATGTCAGGATGACCTCCACTTGCAATAGGATATTAGGATGGCTACCACTTAAACCGATATTAAATACCGGTCACTTCCTTAGAGGTGGAGGACGGCTCGTGGGCCCCCTTTTGCTGATTTTCCTCCAAGGCTTGATGGCCCCCTCCTCGGGCTTCGAAGAGCTTGCCCAAATTCCGAGGGGACTAAGGCTGCAAGAGGTTTGGGCTCCGAGAGACTGGGGCTTTGGAGAGCTCTGGAGCCTGGAGACCCGAAAGTCTTTCAAGGACTCGAGATTCACAGACATAGGTTGATGGGGCCAAGAGCATCAGGGTCCTTAAAGATGGTCCCCAATAATCTTTTCTGGAGACCAGCAACTTCTCCTGTTTTGAGAGGCAATGGCTGAAAGGGTTCACGGTCTTCGAAAGCCAGACCTCTGGCTAGGGATCAAGAGCCCAAGGGCTCCGAAAGAGCTCTTGATGACGACCCTTTAGTAATGTCTGCAGATTAGAGTATTTTACTCAATATATCGCCTTCTGAAAAAGATGTTGTAAAATATGTTAGTTTATAGAACTTTAATATGGTAACTTTTAGGTTGTAAAAGTTACGTATATTATTTTGTTTTCCAGGTGCTATTCTATCTACAGCTATAAAGGTGCCAGCGAGTGTTACCAATTTCTGGCATAAAAGGCGTTCCTAGAACCTTAGAGATGCCACAGCCAGGGGATACATAGCTTTTTCGAGAAAAAAACAACTCAATTTGGCAGGACACAATGGAATATGCTGCTTGGGCAACAAAAACAAGTGATTTGGGCATAAATCATCAGGCAGAAATGTATCGTCTACATGAATAATTCATTGTTTTGCACCAGTTGCTTCTTTCTGTTTAGCCTTTAACTTTGTATTTTGTGCTGTAAAAGGCACAAATTGCGTGCATGGTGATGGTGTTTGGAGGAATTGATTGCTTCCACGCTTCGCTTCTTTAGATCGGGCCATCTGTTCCTGCTTTGTTTCAGTTATTAGTTCGTCGCCTTCTGTATCTGTGCGTGACGAAGCAAGCCAATACGACGAAGTTGGTTATCCAGTGATGTGGCAATTTAGATTCTTAACATCTGAAAAGAAGTCGCGTGATTTCCGACAGGTTGAACACTGAAAGTGTGATACTTTACTTGTTGAAAGGTCCCAATGGACCAGTGCACGTCAAGTTCTACAAAGTACCGGACGTTAGTGTTGAAAGAAATGAGACGCACATGAGTGCTTGTTCCATTGGTTTGTATCGTACGGTTTTATTTCCAAGACTGACAACATTGGCTTAGCCCATATGAGCAAAAGCAATTAAGCATAGAGTCGAAGTGGGCTTATAATTCGTGGGTGTTGGGGCTTAAAAGGAAGCCGGTGCCTCGCGCTTCTCCGACGTCCTTCCGAGTCGCAGCGGACGACAGGACCCATGGCCTTTCTTCATATGGCTCAATCCCTTCCTATGCCTGGAACATATAGAATTTTTGCGTGGAACATTTTGTTTTCATGATTGGAACAATTGACTTGTGGGTTTTGGGGCTCACCGAAGGTGCTTACCGGAGTCGAGACGATGTTGGTGAGCAGCGCGAGGGAGGCAGCGGGGGCAACGGTGGTGGCGAGTGGCGATTAGGGACGATGGGTGCTGGGCAGCTACCCAGCCAACAGATAACTGGGCCGTCATTTAGTCCATTGGGCCGCGCTAATTGGCTTTTAATGGGCCGCACTGAGCCCGTTATGCGAAGTACAATGGGCCCTTAAAATTACTTGGGATCCATTGGCATTTGACCAAGCCTAGCTCCAGGCTCAAAACCCAACTGTGGGCTGGATGGAACATATATTGAGCCCAAGATGAACACATCTGAGCTTGCTCGAAGCTTACGTCCCCGTGTCTTTTTTTCTTTTCTTTCATAGGACATGGAAAATTTAGTCTGGTCCTTATTTTCCTAGGGGAAGAAAAAAAGATCAACGCCGGAAGCAAATCCACGAACCACAGCAATCCTAATTCCTAACCATCGATTTCACAGAAGAACATGGCGAATTCACAGATCCGGAATCTCCAAAATCGTCGAAACAAAACCACGCGACAGGCCCCTGAATTTTCAGGCCTTCCACCCCAGGTCGCGGCAAGAACGATCGAGCCAGCATACCCATCCGTACCTAGACTGCTGCACAATACACAAAGTACCATCCTGCACCGACAGCCGAATGAATCATCTCGCCTGCACGACGCGTCGGCGTAGGAGTCGACAACAGGGGCGGTAGCTAGTCCGGCTGCAGCAGCAGAGCGGCAGTCGCTTTATTAAAGGTGAGGCAGGCTCGCCTCGGAGTCGCCGTCGAGCGCTCCAGCCTCCAGGACGACAAGGAATCTCCGCTGCCCACCGCCGCGCTCGCGCGCACGGGAACCAAACCAACAGAAAATGAACCCACCACGCGGTGCCGCTCGTACCCGGCACGCACACCTGGCGCGGCAGGCAGGCAGGCAACGCCAAAAAGCGAGCGAGGTGGCCTCGGCGCCTCTGCGCCTAACCCCTCTTGATTTTTGCGTCATTAGATTACTCCAGCAAAAAGCTTTGTGCCGTGCATCGTTCATTCCGGCGTTCCCGGTACGTGTCCTCCTGGTGGAGGTCGAATCAGGTCTGCGAGTATCCTGGTAGTAAATGGAAGGTCAAATCAGGTCAGCGAGTACAGTACCTTTCACTAACAAATCGTACTGATTAACACAGTGCCGATGTTATTAGCAGCACATTCTGCATAATCAGAACCTCTGATATTCGTCGTCTGCACTCCGCACCATCTCACCCTTTTGCCGCCATTATTATGTCACGGTCATTGTGTGGCTAAGCCTTTTGACAAAGGGACGCTATGGCTATGCTATGCTATGCACACCAGCCATTTCCGTCACCTTCTTCCCTCCATCTCTATCGAAATTCAAAGCCGAATGATGTGAATTGAAAGCAGGATATCCTACTGCAAGTACGCACTGCCCCCACTTTACTCACTCACTCACACTCGAGCCGAGCCGAGCCGAGCGTCACACGTCCATGTGAGCTCAGGTGAGGACCATTGAACCACTAATGGTACAAGATCGTAGATGCACACGCATCATAAAACCGCTTGGAAAGCTCCGATATTACAACTGCAAAACCACATATTGGCATGCTTCAGAAAAGCAACAAAAAGACCAGGAGTGGAGTGGAGGAGGAAGCAAGGCTGCAAAGGAGAAGAAGGGCAAAGAAAAGAACCCTGAGCTTAATGCAAGGGTTCCAGACTTCCAGTATAGCTTACTTAGCTAATACAGCTCCTCCATAACGTATACTACAGCTAATAATAACCTTAATGCTATTACCTTAAGGTCCATGGAGCAATATCTTAGAAGAGCACTTCCACTGAGCTTGTGTTCACTTGATCACTTCATCAGCTCCGGCTTGGCTGTTGCTCACTGCAGTGGCGCCTGCACTGTCACGACGATCGAGCTCCTGACGGTGTGCCGCCCGTCGCTCCACGTCAGCGCCCCGCTCCTCACCTGCGAGCTACCGGGTTCCATCCTCTTGGCGGGCGCTACAGCGGCCTCCACCCGCACCGTGAAGCTCAGCTTCTGCCCGTCGCGCCGGAACGCCAGCTGCCTCGGCTTCACGGTCACGTTGCACCCCTCGGGGGCTCGGACCGCCGCGCGGTACACCGCCCGCCCGCCGCCGACGTTGGTCGCCGTCCGGATGAAGTGGGTCTTCATCGCCGCCCTCGCGCCGTCCTCCGCGACAAACGTGGCGGACAGGGACGGGTAGTTGAGGTTGCCCGCGTGCCCGGCCCGGCGCGCGCCACGGCAGTCAGCCTGGCGCCGCGTGATGGCGCGGATGTTCTGCTCGGTGTAGTTCATGTTGCAGAGGAAGTTCACGTAGTCCGCAGGGGTGATGTCGTAGACGAGGCCGGGGTCCATGGCGCGCATCGGGTCCACGTGCCCGGCGCCGAAGTCGAACACGTCAGCAACCGCGCCGGTGGACTCGTCGACCATGGTGCCGTTGCTGTTGTCCTCGATGTAGGCCGTGGTCATGAGCGCCGACTTGATCGCGGCGGGGCTCCAGGTAGGGTGCGCGGCCTTGAGCAACGCGGCGAGTCCAGAGACGTGCGGGCAGGCCATGGACGTGCCCGAGAGGATGTTGAACTCGGTGCGGCGGTTGTCCGAGGGGATGCCGGCCGGGCCGACGCCGCTGGGCCACGCCGCGAGTATGTTGAGGCCGGGGGCTATCAGATCCGGTTTCAGTATCTCCGGGGATTGGGGGTTCGGGCCACGCGCCGAGAATGCAGCTACCACCGGCGCCGGGTGCACGCCGAGGTGGGTGCCTTCGAACAGGATGGTGCCCGTGGCTGGCCTTTGTTTAGTGGATGAAGCAATGTACTTACGGAGCTTCTCGCCGGAGGCTGCGCCGACAGCGGTTGCCGGCAGGACGTGGCAGTCCGCAACGAGGCCCTCACCATCGAACACCCCGTTGGCAAGCACCATCCCGACGCCGCCCGCGCGGTGCACCACGTCACCCTTGGCGGCGCGCGAGTTCACGCCGCGGTCGCACACCAAGATCTTGCCGCGGACTGCGGCTGGGTCCAGCGAACCGTCGAGGCACATCGACGCCGAGTAGCCATCAGCCGCGGACGAGGCTGCGCTGCCGCCGATCGCTCCGGCGTACACTAGCTCGTACATCTTGCCGGACTCGAGCGCCGGACCCCCGTACACGCTCACGCCGTCGAGCACCTGCCCGTTGCCAAGCTGCACGTTGGCCGGGAAGGCGCGGTCCATGGACCCGGCCCCGACGGTGGCCATCCAAGGCGCCACATTGGTCACCGTGAGCCCGCCAGGCCCACCGTTGCCGGCCGAAGCCGACACGACGATCCCGGCCTCGGTCGCGCCGAACGCCCCAATGGCGATGGCATCGAGATAGTACGGAACGACCACACCGCCGACGCTGAGCGAAACCACATCAACACCATCAGCAACAGCCGCATCAAACGCAGCAAGAATGTCGGAGTCGAAGCAGCCGCCCACCCAGCACACCTTGTACGCCGCGAGGCGCGCCTTGGGAGCCATCCCCGCGGCCACGCCGCGCGCGTAGCCGAGAGTGGACGCCGGGAACACGTACCGCCCGGCGGCGATGGACGCGGTGTGAGTCCCGTGGCCGTCCGTGTCGAGCGCCGACCTGACCTCGGCGGTCTCGTTCATGCGGCCGGAGGTGGCCTCGTAGCCCTTGGAGAAGAACCGCGCGCCCACGAGCTTACGGTTGCAGGAGCTGGGCGGGAACCCGGGCCCCGACGCGCACACCCCGCGCCACTTGGTCGGCACGGGGCCGAGCCCCCGGTCGTGGAAGCTGCGGTGCGTCGGCGAGATGCCGGTGTCGACGATGGCTATCACCAGGTCAGCCCCGAAGTCCGAGTCCGCGAGCAGAGCTGACGGCGGGGAGGACAGCAGCCCGAGGAAGCGCGGCGAGCGCGTGGTGGCGAGGTGGCGCACGCGCTCCGGCACCACGGCCACCACCCCGGGGGCGGACGCCAGCGCGGCAGCGGCGGCCGGGGACATCCGCGCCGAGAACCCGTGGAAGGCGGATGAGTAGGTGTGGACCAGCGGGCCGCCCTCCGGCCACTCCCCCGCGCCACCGTCGCTGGAGGCCGCCGCCAGCACCACCGCCTCGTACCAGTGCGCGTGGGTCGGGTAGACCGACGGCTTCGCGTCGGCGTCTACCCGCACGATGTACGTCCGCTCCGCTCCCCCTCCCCTGCTGCCGACGCGCGCCGATACGCCCGCCACAGCGGCAAGAACCACCACTAGCAGCAGCAGCACAAGGTGGTACGGCCGCATCAGCACCATTGCGGATCGGGCGGGCGGTGGAGGGACTGGGTTAGGGGTAGCAGCCAAGGGGAAAACGGAAAGCGAGCGGGTCTCAATGCCTGCCTCGCTGCCTCCCTCCTCGGGTGAAGGAGACGGATGCTGGGGCCTGCTGGGGCCTGGGGGGAGGGAGATGGCCAGGCCAGATGCGGTGTTGCCGTGGTTGTGCACAGCACTGCACGGACGCGGTGCATGACGAGGGGTGGCTATGCGGCGTGGCCGTGGAGTCGTCAGTCGTGGCTGGACTGGACCGGACCGGGAGTTGTCGCGGCTTGTTTGTACGTGCGCCACTGTGCGTACGCTTGTGAGTTTGCCTGCGTAGTCACGGGTGGAATGGAAGGGTTGGAATCGCCAGAGGTAGATAGATTGGTGGTCTGTAAATTAAAATTCCGTGCAGCATTTACCGTTCAGCTGCTAACTGGTACCACGGAAACTGAAAGATACGGACAGATGATACAACCAGGTACTAGATGCGGTAGCAGATATAAACACTGTCGATACGAGGTAACGCTTAAAAATAGTGGATTGGAATTTAGTGGTCGCTATAGTATTTCTCGGACAGTTATAGCATTTGTAAGATTGTTTTAGTGGCCGCTATTTAAGTCATGCTAGCGGTTTATTCCTAGCGTATTGTTTTTTAAAAAAATAATTTTTGGTCTTATTACTTTGTTGTATAAAAAAAATTAGGTGTTTTTCAAATACCGCTATTAAAACTTAGCGCCCGCTATATTACTTGATATCTGCTATCCGATACCTTGATGCAAATTCGCTATGACCCTGTTATCCGCTATTTATTAACGCCTCTTAAAATTCAAATACCCGAAATTTAGGAGATATATCGAGGCGACAAAGAACAATGGCAGGGTTATGAGAGGCGTTTGATTTAGGGGCTCCTTCATCGTCGGGTTTAGAAGAGGTCTTGAGGAGGGAGGTTGGCCCGACGGATGAGGCGTACACAGAGAACGGGTGCCACGAGCCACAGGTGGCGGAGGATGACGAGTGGGCTATACCGGGGCAGGGGAGGCAATGATGCCGGGTATGATGGTGGACGGCGGGAGCGTCGCCTGAGATGGATGGAGGAGGGTGAGAGGCGGGGGAACGAGTTGCATGTCATGAAAAGGAAGCACAATGCGTGTTTGGAAGAAGATGCCCTGAGAAAGAAGAAATGAGTAAAGGCGTTGGATAAGATCATTGGTCTACTCAAGTCGCGTGAAAAGAACGATGTGGGAACGAGATTGACGACTAGATGGGGTGAATATGTGTCTCAACAAAATTTTTGCTAAATCGATGGTCTTCTCCTATTTGGATCACCCAATGCACCTTAAAACTCAAACGGAAGCAAAAATAGAGAGAAGTTTTAACAAAAGAAAATCGAGGCAACACGACTCTACGGATGTTTTATGAACGATAGGTTTCATTTAAGATCAATCCATGTGTCTTAGCAATCGAAAGATAACAACTTGTAAAGAAACAAGAAAAGATGAACACCGAGCAACGAAACTCTCCAAGTTGCTTGCCTAGAGGTAAAGGAATTCAAGATTCCATCAGATAAGAGTGTGTATGCGAATTTTATGCCTCTAGCAATAAGAAGAATGACCTCACAAGGTGCTAAAATTTTAGCAAAAAACCAAAATAAAAATCAAAACCAGAAACTGAAAAACTTGCAAACTTGCAAGGGAAAGAATAGAGAGAAACTAGAAGGAGGGGAATTCAAGCATATGCAAAAACATAAAATTCATTACTCAAAGAGGTCGCCCTATTTTATGCGGATTACAAAGATTTATCTCTTAAAACTCTCATCTATTATGTAGAATAAGCAATCATCCTTCTCTCCTCTAAAACCCTATCTCTAAACTCTCAAATGGGTACCACAAGGGGGCTCAAGTGGCTGGTCCAAACTCTCTCATAGCCCTACCCCTCTATTTATAGGTCTAGGAAACTTGACCTCTAAGTTTCCTAACTTTTTCCCAAAATGCATCTCTCTTGTAATATACTCCTACCTCAACCAATGACATTTTGATCCATTTTCTTCTCTATTTATCGAACGGCCGTGATGCCTTCATGACTTAGCTTCACCTCGACACAAGCTTCGTAATGGTGCCACATACTCCTCCAGCCCTCCCACGGTTTTGAGGCCAAACCGCGAAAACGTATGCACGCTTCTCAAAGTGTGACTCGCTGCCTTGCTTACACCTTAAGCAAGTACTTCGATGTTGACGCGTGTACTCCGTCATGCGATCCTGACCGCCGGCAAGTTTCTCCCGCTCTCGATCCCTTAGGCTGCCTTGTCACTTGCATCGGCATCCCCTTCGCTTGATTTTGTCAACACATTGTCTCCATCCCCCTTATATGCTTTGCTTGACCTCCACGTATTCAGCTAGAATCATCCTTGACTCCGCTCGGCCTATTTGATCATCCGGCACCAAGCACTCTGCTTGGCCCCGATCATCCTGCCGTCGACCGACAAGTTGCATCCATCACCTGCACACCATGAGACAAGCAAAACACATATCTCCAACTCCAATTCTAGTTAGTCCATAATCAATATTCTCAAATGAAATCTCAAATCAATTCAAATCATATCAAAGCTCATGCAAAACCGAAGATCATCAAGTCAAATAAATAACAACGCCAATCATTCATCACAAGTAAACCAACGCACATTTCAACTTGGTTTCTCAATCTCCCCTTTGATGAGTGCATTGACAACCCTCAAAACAGAAAGATTTTGGTTTGAAGAAATTAAGATAAGTTCATCCAAGTGAACAAAAACTCGACAAAAAGAAAAATATGTCATTTGGCATAAGAAATGTTGCAAAAGTCCTAAGAGAGGCAAATATGAGCCAAAAAACTCGGAGCAAGAAAAACTCAAAAACCCAATAACACATGCTCCTCCTTGATGATTACACATTGTCGATGAATCAGGAACCAGGGGTCCCCAAGTCCCGAGGCTAGATCAGCAACTTGCCACATGGCGCCCTCCCGCGGGGGCCATCTTCGCGAGGTACGAGAAGACTAAGTCCCGGGAGAGGGTGCTCGGGCCATGAACAGTGGTCTCCGAGTACCCGAGTCCCCTGATGATCCAAGAAGACCAAGTGCCGGGAAGAGAGTGCTCGGGGCTGTGAACAGTGGCCCCTGGGCACTCAAGTCCCCCGACGACCAGAAATGCCGAGTACCGGGAAGGGTGTGCTCGGGGCTGCAAACAGTGGCCCCCGAGCACAAGGAAGTTAGTTCCGGGAGAGAGCACTCGGGGCCGCGAGCCGCGGCCCCCGAGCACTCGGTTCCCTGAGGTCCCAAACAGTCAATTCCGGGAGAGAGCGCCCAGGGCCACGAGCAGTGGCCCCCGAGCACTCGGTTCCCCGAGGACCAAGAAAGAGCATATCCGGGAGAGAGTGCTCGGGGCTGTGAACAGTGGCCCCCGAGCACTTGGTTCCCTGACAGCCTCAGAAGTCCTTCATTAGTGGCCCTCACAGAGGTCCAGCAGTGAGGTGTCAACCAGTGAAAGGCCCGATGCCGCATTTAAGAGGGCGCGTGGCCTGTCGCTTCCAACTGCTCCTGCCACGCTCGGTGTCAGTCCCTGCCACGGCCTGACAAGGAAGCGTGGAGACATTTAATGCACGGGTCCCATCCCACGCCATCCGACGCGCCTCGGGATAGCATCGCGAAGCCCAAGGCGCCCCGCCTACCGCCCTGCTGTGTCAGGCGTACAAGACCGGGCGGGCACATTGGGCCGTTCGGAGATTGCCCGATGGCCCTCTCTGCGGCGCCCGTGCAGACGACATCATGACGACCGAGATCGAACGGGGGTGCGTTTTCAACCCCCCGTCACTTCGCGCAGCAGCCCATGATGGTTGCTTTCCATTTATGGCGCTTTGGAACTTGTGTCCTCCCTTTCGGGGCACGCTACCGACGCCGAGTATTTAAAAGGAGCCGGCGGACACGAGGAAGGGGGGATCCGACCGCCCAAGTCGACACATCCGATCCGAACGAAGACAGAAGAACTCCCCAGTACAAGCACAAAAGCTGAGACCACCGAAGAACAAGGAGTCCGAAGCTCTAGAATAGACAAACATTCTTGTAACCAGCAACATCCCTGAGAGACATTCTCAGTGCATTACATTCTCAGTGCATTTATAGCATCCACACAGGAGTAAGGTATTACGCTCAGTGCGGCCCGAACCTATCTAAAAATCCCTCCAAGTGCATTTACTGCATTATACATCAGATCATTCCACCTGCCATTGCATTTACATCCATTTATTTCTCCCGCAAGACAGATTCAGAATCATCCCCCCGGCCGAATCTCAAAGGGGGTCCCTCCGGATCCCTGCTTTAGGAGTTCACCCTCCGACACACATATTCCATTTTTTTTCCTTTCATTTCTAGATAAATGTAATTTTCTCTCCCTTTGTTGAATATTTGTGCATAATATCTTTGGGCATATTTTCTCCCTCTTTAGCAATGCAAACGTCAAGGATACAACACTATGCAAATGATGTGCAAATAAAATGCAAGCTTACAAAGCTTCACATATAGATCACAAAGCACTTTCAAGGAATAGAGATGTCAAAGCAGAGTAAACAATATAACTCAAAGACGCACAAAGTCTCAAAGTGAGTTCATATCATAAGCACCGTAAGTGAAGAAAGTTTTGATCATGTTGTTCAATTATCCAGAAGATGTCACCACAAAAGTATTCACAATTTCATGATCAATGCAAAGATTAGAGAAACTAGTGCTATGTCAAGTTCAAACTAGGCAACCAAGTTCAACCCGACAGGCTATACAAATACCCACATATCAATCCAAGCCTTAGTTTAACAACATGAAAAATAATATTTTTAGCATATTAAAAAACACAAGTTAACTTTATCATTTGATCATTTAACTATCCTCAAGTGAGTTTTAAGCAACCATGGATTCATTTCTTTGGCAAACCACATGAAGCCTTAAGCCACCGTATTGGATTCAATTTTACCTCAAAACTTGATCATTAATTTTATTAACTCAACATAGGATTCAAGATATGCAATTTTTTACAAAGCCAAAACAAATTGTGTCTTTGCGACATATAAGAGCACATGCTCTCCCAAGGGTTAATCATGGGCTAAGTATTTACATAGACAAAGGTCAAAGACCCAAAATTCGCTGAACTGAACAAAGCGGCCTAGCACAAGATTTTTACAAAACTAGCCCTAATTTAAGCACTGATCAAGTTAAATCAAACACTCCAGGTGACAAGAGATTATATTCGCATTTCAAGTTCATTCTTAAAAAAGACAAGTTTGCTCACAGATTTTATGCCATGTTTCAATAAAAGTCTAGGTTTGCACAAATTATTATATATCCACTACACTTAGCACAAATTCACAACTATTACAAGAAAGTGCAAAGAACATATAAGTGAAGCTTGCTAATATGATTATCTTAAAAAATACTATGCAATGCAAATACAACAAAAGTAAGATGGAGAATGTACAAAGATAACTCCCCCTCACACAATACCATAGGGATGACACACACCAAGCTCTCCCATCAGAAAGGTAAACTTTGTTGCATCTAGAGGCTTAGTAAAGATGTCAGTTAGCAGGTGTTATGTATCTATGTAGCTCAACCCAGTGTCTCCCTTCTCATTGTGGTCTCTCAGGAAGTGGAATCTCGCATCTATATTTTTGGTTCTGGAGTGTTGAATTGGGTTATTAGCTAAGCTTATGTCACTGGTGTTGTCATACAAAAGTGGCACACTCCTGAAATTTAACCCAAAATCCCTCAAGGTAGCAACCATCCATAAAATATGTGAACAACAATTAGCAACAGCTACATATTCAGCTTCAACGGTAGACTGCGCAACGCTAGACTGCTTACAAGAAGACCAGCACACAAGAGAAGTACACAAGAAAAGACAAGTACTAGAGGTGCTCTTCCTATCAATTCTACAACCAGCAAAATCCGCATCCGAGAAGCCAAGAAGAGAAAGCGAAGAGGATGCAGAAAACCAAATACCATACTCGAGAGTGTGCTTAAGATACCTCAGAATGCGTTTCACCGCTTGGCGATGAGATGTCCTTGGTGAAGCCTGGAAACGAGCACACAAGTAGACGACGAAGTGGATGTCGGGTCTTGTCGCCGTCAGGTACAAGAGGGAGCCGATCGTGCTCATGTACTTTCGCTGGTCCACCTCCTCGCCATCTTCATCCGGATCAAGCACGGTCGAGATAGTCATCGGTGTTGCCAATGGCTTTGCATCGCTCATGTCGAACTTCTTCAGCAAATCCTTGGTGTACTTCGTTTGGTGGACGAATGTACCTTGCTTGCATTGCTTGATTTGTAGCCCAAGGAAGAAGTTGAGCTCACACATCATCGACATCTCGAACTTTCTACTCATAGTTTCTGTAAACTTGGCCATAAGTGCATGAGAAGAGCCACTAAAAATGATATCATCAACGTAAATCTGAACAAATAAAAAATCATTACCATGCTTGAGAGTGAACAAAGTTTTATCAGCTGACCCTATCACATACCCATGCTCTAGCAAGAAAAACCTAAGCCTATCATACCAAGCCCTAGATGTCTGCTTAAGCTCATACAAACCTTTCTAAAGCTTGTATACTCTATGAGGGTATTTAGGATGCTCAAAGCCTAAGGGTTACTTAACATAGACATCTTGCTCTATAAAACCGTTTAGGAAAGCACTCTTGATATCCATTTGATACAACTTGAAACATCGGGATGCCGCAAATGCAAAGAGGATCCTGATAGCTTCTAGCCTAGCTACTTGTGCAAAGGTCTCTCCAAAGTCTATCCCCTCTACCTGAGTGAAACCCTGAGCTACTAGTCTAGCCTTGTTTCTTACTACAGACCCATCCTCCCCATGTTTATTTTTAAAACCCATTTGGTGCCTATGGTGTGAATATTTCGGGTGGCTCTACTAGGACCCAAACTTGATTTCTCTTAAAGTTTTCAAGCTCTTCATGCATGTCATTGACCCAACTCGAATCAGATAAAGCATGTTCAACATTATAGGGCTCAAAAGAGCAACAAATGCAGAATCAGTGAAATGAGCATGAGAAACAGATTTGGATCTCGTTACCCTCTCACCAAGGTCGTCGATCATCAGCTGTGGGGGATGTCGTCGCTGAATGTGTTAAGGGGCTTCGCGCTGCGAGATGACCTTCCCCTCAAACACTGCTGGTGCAGGCTCGAAAGCAGCTGAAGTGGAAGTAGAGACTGTAGGATCCTCTGTCGGTGTCGAGGAGACAGGAACCAGCTCGGGAACGAGTGTAGTAGTAGGAAGTAGCGAATCATCCTCGTCACCCCCAAAAGCTGGAAGGTCGCTGTCTACAAAAATGTTTTTTGCTCATCTCTTGATCACCTGCACACTCAAAGACAGGGCTAGTACAAGGGGTTGATTCATCAAAGGTCACGTCACAGGACTCCATGTTGGTGTTAGTGTCAAGATTAAAGACCCTGTAAAAATAACTATGAAGATAATACCCTAAGAAAATGCAATCGGAAGAACGCGACTCGAACTTGTCAAGATTGCAACGCTTTAGGATGAAGCACCAACATCCAAAATCTCTCAAATGCGAAGCCTTCGACTTCCTCCCAAAACGTAACTCATAAGAAGTCAAATTCAAGATCAAGTGCAAGAAAATTCAATTGGAGATGTCGCACGCCATGCTAATGGCCTCAGACTAAAATTTCATAGGAGTCCTATGCTCATCGAGCATCGTCCTAGCCATCTCCTTCAAAGTGCGATTTTTCCTCTCAACTACGTCATTCTGCTAAGGAACACGTGGGCAGAAAATTGATGCTCAAGACAGAAAGCATCAAAGAGATAGTTCTTGAACTCGGTGCATTATCACAATGAATTGCTTTCAATGCAATAGAGAGTTCTTTGAACAATCTCAAAGCCAAGCTAAAAAATGTGAAAACACTTCATCCTTGCTCATAAGAAAGAAAACCCAAGAGTAGCGAGAGAAATCATTAACAATGACAAGTACATACCACTTCCCACCCGTCGAACAAACCCGAGAAGGACCAACAGTTTTCATATGGAGAAGTTCTTCCGATCATTCAGTCATCAGTAGATTGATTGGTGGGTGAGAGGCGGCAACCATCTTGCCATACCGATAGGGAGCACAAATAAGGTTCTTCTCAAACTTGAGCTTGGGCAATCCTCAGATAATGTCTAGAGCACTCAAACGAGTAAGCAAATCAAAGCTCATATGCCCTAGTCCCCTATGCCATATCCAAAGTTCAGAAGAAGGTTGAGCAATCAAACAACGAGAAGAACCAAGTGACTCAAAAAAATTAGCTCCAAAAACTCTCCTAACTCTGGAAATTCGGAATATCAAAGCATCTGAAGAATCAAGAACTCGAGAAGTATCGTGTTTGAAACGTATTTCCAAGTCCTTATCCAGCAACTGAGAAACAGAAAGCAAATTGTATCCCAGATGTTCCACCAAAGCCACATCCTTGAGACTAAAACTCCCATTCACTTTTACTATACCTTTAGCTTTCACCCTTTCTTTCCGATTATCCCCGAAAGTGATGTACTTGTGCCGCTTCGTCGGGGTGAGGCTAGAGAACCATGATGTATCTCCGGTCATATTGCGCGAATAACTAGAGTCAATGAGTCACTTATTCTCTAGGCTTTCGTCTGATACCTACATGCAGGAAGAGTAGTAGGTAGATGGCTCAGTACTAGGATTAGTCATAAACTTCTTGGGAATCCAGTACTGGGTCATCCGCCCTGAAGCAGTAAAAGTAGGTGCATGCAAATCAACACTAGTACGATGGGGGCGAGAACCACAAAGAGAAAAATGTGGTGCGCCAAAGCGCTGGAACTCAAAGCCTCTTACACGTGGATCAAAATCATATGAGTCATAGTAAAATCCACGCCGAGCACCACCTCTAGGAAGAAACTGAAAAGCGCTAAAGACTCGTGGGTAGGAGCGAGGAGAAGGCTCATGTACACCAATAGAGCAGCGGTACATATCCTGGGTACTCCACTCCCACTCACGCCGCTCATCCATCCTATGGCAAAAGCAATACCAACCAAGTGACCCTCTCTCTAGCAGTAGGTGCAGTGGTAGCGTCTCTCGAGAACTCGACTGCTAGTCACTCTAGGCTCTCTTATAGGGGCTCTTATCTGAAAACTTAAACGGAAGCAAAAATAGAGAGAAGTTTTAACAAGAGAAAATCGAGATAACACGACTTCACGGATGGTATATGAACCATATATTTTATTTAAGATCAATCCATGTGTCTTAGCACTCAAAAGATCACAACTTGCAAAGAAACAAGAAAAGATAAACACTAAGCAACAAAACTCTTCAAGTTGATTATCTAGATGCAAGTGAATTCAAGACCCCATCACATAAGCGTGTGTATACGAATTTTATGCCTCTAGCAACAAGAAGAATAACCTTACAAGGTGCTGAAATTTCAGCCAAAAAAATCAAAACCAGAAACCGGAAAACTTGCAAACTTGCAAGGGAACAAATAGAGAAAACTAGAAAGATGAGAGTTCAAGCATATGCAAAAATATAAACTTCATTACTCAAAGAAGTAAACTCTATTTTATGCGGATTACAAAGATTTATCTATCAAAATTCTCACATATTACATAGACTAAGCATTCATCATTCTCTACTCTAAAATTCTAGCTCTAAGCTCTCAAATGGGTGACATAAGGGGGCTCAAGTGGCTGATTTAAACTCTCTCATAGCCCTACCCCTCTATTTATAGACTAAAAAATCTGACCCCTAAGTTTCCTAGTTTTTTTCCAAAATAGCCATCTTTTGTAGTACACTCATACCTACCACCCGAAACATTTTAGTCAATTTTCTTCTCCATTCATCAGTTGGCCATGACGCCTTCACGACTTAGCTTCGTCTCGATGCAAGCTTCACGATGGTACCATGTGCTCCTCCAGCCCTCCCACAGGCCAAACCATGAAACCGCCTGCACACTTCTCAAAGTGTAGCTCGCTGCCTTGCTTACACCTTAAGCAAGCGCTTCGATGTTGACGTGTGTACTCCATCATGCAATCCTGACTACCGGTAAGTCTCTCCTGCTCCCGATCCCTTATGTTGTCTTGTTATTTGCACCAGCACCCCCTTCGCTTGACTTTATCAACACGTCGTCTCCACCCCCCTTACATGTTTTACTTACCTCCACATGTTCAGCTAGAATCATCCTTGACTCCGCTCGACCTCCTTGATCATCCGCATCAAGCACTCTGCTTAGCCCCAATCATCCCGTCATCGACTGTCAAATTACATTCATCATCTACACACCATGAGACAAGCAAAACATATATCTCCAACTCTAATTTCAGTTAGCCCATAATCAATATGCTCGAATGAAATCTCAAATCAATTCAAATCATATTAAAGCTTACGCAAAACCGAAGATTATCAAGTCAAATAAATACCAATATTAATCACTCATCATAAGTAAATTAAGATATATTTTAATTTGATTTTTCAAACGATGTTATTTTTGGCGCTCATAAATAGAATCGCTCCTATTTATTACCTTGGATACAACAGCCTAATGTACAAGTTGACTCTAGCAATACTTCTAGCTGATGAACTACGAATAGTAACATCTCCATACTGTACTCTCGGAAACTGTGCAAATTTACTAGAAAACGTACGTAATCTGTTCTAAAAAAATTCCAAACCTTGACGCATGTTGCATTCTTTGATGCGAGATTGGCTTGAAAAGGTGGAGCGTAGATGCGAGCGAGGATACTGACAAGGAGCCAGCAGCAGCATCTCTTGACGATGCATTGGCTGAGATAAACCACGGTCGAAACTGAAGGTAGTAAGTCTTGCATTGGCTGCGAGAGGTAACTTTTGCTGCATCTCTTGATGAGCCAGAGTTTGGCCGAGATGAACCAGAAGCACATAAAATGTCTGCGCCCTTGCCTTCCATCAGACAAGACGTGGTCCCGGTTGTCTTCACAGTCTTTGCCGCAATTGAATCGCTAAAGCTGTGTAGTGATTAGCGAATTCGATGAAACTGAATTGCCTGCTCGTCATAACGAGCAACGGTGACTGTAATCGGTTCCAGCGTCTTCCCTTGGTCCGTGTCCGAAGGGTGCCAAAAGCGAGAGCTGCCTGACGACTCGCAAATGCCATGGCCTGAATGTTGCACTTTGTACGAGCTTATGGCGACGGTGTTCAGAACGGAGAAGATCTGGACCAACCGGGAGGAGAGGAGCACCTGACGAGCTGCGTTGTCATGGCCCTCAAGCATACGAGGACGGGTGCCAAGTGAGGCGAGATCAAACGCAGCAGAGGGTGCACGCCCGCTACGTCGTGTCATGGTGTATCTATCATCATCATGCCCGGGCACTCTATGCTCTCGTCGGAACACAATCATAAACCTTCCATGCCTTATTCTAGCCCAAAACTGTGAATGCACAAGGGAATTTTAGCAGCTGCGTCGTCGTCATCTTGGAACCAAAATGTGGAGACTAGCTACAGGGGGTCATGACCAGATCATCTGGGACAGGGAAAATATGTAGTGGAAACCAACAACTAGGTGGAAACATGAAAGCCACTCCATTTCATGAAACTTAACTTACTTGGTAACATTGCTCATGCTGCTCTGACCATGAGACTGGCCAACTACAAAAGAACACACCTGATCTGAAATTCTGAATGTTCTCATGCAACTACAAAAATAAATAAAATAATGTGGCCATCTCAAGTCAGGATAATTGTTAATTGCTATCTGCCTAGGAAACATGATTTATGGAATGTATGGTGCTGAAGATGATCAGCAAGCAACTTTTCCATGATCCATGGCTCAAGCCATGGCTGGTAATGTTATCTCCAGAGTTTCCCTATATATTACTGAATCTGTCTATAGTACCAACCAATTGACCTTTCTATTTCGTTTTTCTCTACAGATATGAACTCTTGCCAGTTGTCGCTGTGAACTGGAGGCGCCGTCTCTGCGGCCCCTGAGCGTATCTATGTTAGTCTATTTTAGTTGTTCAGTTTAATATATTCTATATGGTTTGGATGACGGCTTCCAGACAAAGGAGAGAGAGAGCGTGAGGGAAAACTTCATATTTACACACAACAGCTGAGAACCACATCCCTTCTTTTTTCAATATCTATGACCCATGAGCTAGATGACAAGGACGATGTGACTTAACACAATAAATCTGACAGCCTGCAACTTTCTATGAGCTATAGCTGTCAAACTGTAAAGTCAATAGCCTCCGACCGTATCCACGTTAATCTATTTTAGTTGCTCCGTTTGATATATTTTGTATGATTTGGATGACGGCTTCCAGAGAAATGAGAGAGAGAGCGTGAGGCAGGACTTCATATTTACACACAACAGCTGAGAACCATGTCCCTTCTTTTCTCAATATCTCCTAGTACTTTCTTATTGCATTCTGCAGCTTTAGTTCTGAAGATGCTATAGATTTACATAAATGCTCATCTGTACAATTTATAAGCTACGTGAAACATCACATCCCACATTCAATTTACACGTCACATATTTTGGATGTAAATTGAATGTGCGTCCCATCAATTTACAAGCTGCGTAAGATGCATCCAGACAGTAAATTGAGTCGTTCATCAATTTACTACGTGAAATACGTCCAGACAATTTACATTGGATGCACCTCATCTCTCCCAAAAGACGCCATATTTTTTTCTTTCTCCCAACTCACCAAAGCTATAGCTGGCAGCTATTTTTTTTTATGTCAAACGCTATGTCATCATCGACTATAATGTTTGACAACTATAGCTCATATAAAGTTTGACAGCTATAGCTCATAGAAAGTTGCAGGCTGCCAAATTTATTGTGTTAAGTCACATTGTCCAATAAAAAAATGACTACCAGCTATAGCTTTGACGAGTTGGGAGGTAGTAAAAAAAATGGCATCTTTTGGGAGAGATAGGTTGCATCCAGTGTAAATTGTTTGGACGCAACATGATGCTTCTCTTGGCTATATAAGTATGATGCCACCTTCATTTCATCGTACATTTCATCCAGTGCTTGCTTTATATGCTTGATATAGTGCATACGTAAGGTGCCAGAGTTACCTAGTAACCTATAAAAGTTGGAGAGCGTGCACATAAAACAACAAAGGAAATGACGGCAGGGGCAAATGATGATGGAAGGTGGGGGTTAAAGGATCAAGCCAATCAACCAACAATTGAAGAGCCAAAAAATAACTATTTCCATGGAGAATGTCATAGATCTATCTTGATGGATCAGTTTCCCTGTAGAAATTGTGAACTCATCTTTATAATTACTTATATACAAATAAACAATACGGTAGGCTTGCTTATCTGTGATAAATGGGTCGCTACAATACTTGGAATAATTTTAAAGCATTTCAACCAAAATTTTCAGTCCCACGGCGCATTGGTATTTGAGTTGAAATTAATTTATAAAATGGTGTCTCTTCCACGATAAAACTATTTTCTCACGGCTCAATTGGTTCTAAGTTTTTTTAGATCAGTTAAGTTTCTGAAAATCTCTTTAGACAGCATAATAGTTCAGGATTGCATCAATTGCCTCAATTGTAGTAGTAGACATACCAAAATTTGTCTCCTTACTAGCACTTCTATGTTCCTACGTAAACTGAATTACACACTATCTGTGGTCAGTTACAACTTACAAATTAAATCAGGCCTGTCAAATTGATTTGCAATGCTTTCCGTATTTTCTGACCGTACTAAAGCAGTTCCTGTTCTGTTTAGCTGAAATGGTTGAGAAAACTAAAAATAACACAAACCTTCATTTCAGTATCAAACAAGACAATTAAGCTTCCATACAGTAGTTTTACCAAAACAATTCACCATATATGCTATTTCATCACAAAATTAGAAGCACAGTCAAGCTTAGCATAAATTAAAGCAAGGCACAAATTATATGTTTCGCACGTTACTGGCTAATAAAGGCTGGGCCATCCCCATATAGAGAACCTTGAGACATTCCCTAAAGATCGGCAGATTGGCTAGATCGTGATCAGAAAAGAGATTAAAAAACATTATTCATGGTTCACAAGAGAGAACCATACTAAGAGCATTGATACCTACTTCATGCCCCAGAACAGCCATCATGTATCAGCTCCCATTACATACCGCATCAATAGCAGAACTCAAAGCCAAACCTGCAATTGATGAAAAGAGGATTTAATTGACAAGAAAAGTATGTGGCGGAACTACTGAACAACGAACCTTTATTATTCTTCAACAGTTCTACACAAAATTGGATAGCTTATATTGTACACCCATTGACTGAGCTCAAGGCTATGCACCAAGTTATTCGTCAACTACAGAAGTCTGAACATTTTCCCTACCAAGGGAAAGCTCAAAGGAATCCACTGAACTAATTGAAAGCTAATGCAACAGTCCCGTATAAAACTAAATGCCAAAAAAGGCCTACACCAACAAAGCAACAACTAGTGATATCCAACAGTATAGCACTGTAATATAAGAGCAATGCATTTCCTAAAAAACAGATAAGAGGTATGCAGCAGTGACAGAGCACTGTGAAGCCACATCACTAGTTCTGTGATTCCATTTCTAAAATTTAAGAAACAAACAAATAAATGATCTCTAAATTTACGCCTTGCACAGCACAAGCACAGGTCTCACCAAAACATACATTTCGATGTCCGTTGTAGCATGTTTAGCTAATAATATCTCATTTCAGTATCCGACAAGGTACTAGGTACAGCAAGTTAAAATTGCACACAATAGTTGCGTCGAGGCAATTTGACCAAACAAGTAACAAAATTTTAAGGGCACCATACTTAGCTTAAATCAAGGAACGGCATAGATTATACAATCACCGGACATTACTTGTTAATTAAGACCAAGCCAGAAGAACCTCGCAACAATCAGAGAGCAGACAAAAAAGATACAATTGACGGTTCACATGATAATCCAGAGAAAGTATACTGATTAGCGTCATCCGTGCCTGTTTCATGCCCCTGGACACCCGTCATGTATCAGCTCCCATCGCTTGCCGCATCCATAGCAGAACTCCAATCCACACCTGCGATGGAATCGACCGACGGAAATGTACTAAATGTACTACGAAATGCCATCGTTAATCTAATTTACGACGGCAACAATTGATTTTGGCTAAATTTCTGCATTCTAAACTTAAAGGCTTACAGAGCACAAGCACAAATCTCCCCGAAAAGAAGCATTTTTACCTGCAGGTAATGTGCAGGCAACCACCGGACAACTCGATGTAAAACCTGCAGCGCGGGCAGCGCTTCCACTTGCCCTCCCGGGCGGCCTCCAGCAGCAGCAGGTCCTCCCGGCCGCGCTCCACCTCGCCGAGCCGCTCGAACTCGGCGCAGGTCACGCCGGCGTGCCACGGCACGCCGCACCGCGCGTAGAACAGCCGGCGGCACCCCTGGCACTAGGACTGGGTCACGCATCCCTCGGCCTCACCTTCGTCGTCCGCCACCATCATCTCGGAGCAGTCCGGGAACGGGCAGTAGGTGCGCCGCGCGCCGAGGAACCGGGACTCGCAGAGCGCGGCGCACCGCTCGAACACGTTGGATGGGAGCGCCCCGCGGCAGAGCTTCGGGTCGAGCGCGGCCGCGCAGGACGCTTCGGGGCATCGCACCACGCCGCCGCCGCCGCCGCCGGACTCGACCTTGGCACGGACGTGGCCCGCTAGTCACCCGCGGCAGAATGCGTGAGCGCAGGAGCGGGCGCCGCCACGGTGGGCCGTTGCGGGCGCCATGGGCTCCATGCAGATGACGCAGGGGTGGTGGTGCTGCGCCCCCTCGGCTCCCGCCATGGCGGCGGTGGGCTCCCTCCCAAAGCGAGGGCGGGGCAGGGAGGTGACAAGTGTCGCGAGCTGGTGCGTTGAACAGTTAGGAGGAGGTGTTAATGACCAAATTTGATATACAGATACGTCAAATATGTAGTCAAATTCAAGAAGATCGAGCTATAATAAAAAATATTTAGGTAGATATATGAAAGTTTATGTTGTCGATTAAGAAATGTATGTTAGTTATAAAAAATTTAGAGATCAAAAGACATAGTCAAATCATATTTGTAAGTCTTGTTTAGTTTGAATTATGAGTTCTGATCTCTTAGGCTAAGACCTACCGCCCTTTAAATATGACAGGGTTATAGCTAATTAAAAAAATCAACCAATCAATAAAAACATAATCTATATTTCGTTTTTATCTATTTTACTTAGCTTTTGTAGTCACGTTCTCTTTTCTAATCTATATTGCTATCTATTCTTGATCTCGACGACCAAAGACAAGCTGTCGTTCATTCACATTACGATGGGGTCTCTTCCGAGCATGAGTGACAACGAAGGTTCGACAACGCAGCTCCACGACCAATGTATCCTGGGTATGCTCGCTGAATTATGCACACAAGATACTTAGTGTTTAACGTGGCATCTTTTTAGCTCAACAGGAGATGACAAGTCTTCTTTCGCAAGGAAAAAGACGAGTGGAGAAAGAATATGTGTGACTTCTTTTGCAGGATCAGATGCCGCTTAATCAGTTGGTTTCTTTGGAATCAGTTAGGATTTGAATGGCCATCTTTTTTTCCCGCAATTCCTAATTATCATGGGTATGAAAAGTGTCTCAAGCGACAAGAACAGAGTATGAAAAAGAAAATATCCATGTTACAAGTGGGGTCATACTTTATACTAAGAGAGACTTGATTAATAGTCAGTATCTTACATAATGTTGCCACGATTCAGTTCCTTGTGGGTACCTCCAACTTACCAATCTTGCTGCAATCATTGCTTGGCCATTTGATAAATTTTTGTCGTCCATCATGATTTCCGTAAGTTCTTAATGTGGTTTCTTTTACTTTTCAACTCCTTCCTTTCTGACTCCACTACAATGTTAGCTTATTATTTGATGTATATGTCATGATATTAGATGTATTTTGCTATATCGGTGTTTTAGATGTTACCATTACTTTCTAGTGAGTAACTAGTTTGGTACTTCCTTGTTCTGCAATTGATGACTTGACACAATTGCGAGATTATCCACATGTGACGATTGATATGGTATTGGCGTTTTTTTTCTCTGGACATATAGACGTACATATGACTTGTCATAGGTACATTTGTATACTCAGAGATGAAAATCTCTTTGTTATAAATGATAAGAATGTCAGTTAATATTGTAATTTGCAGTTTACAAATTCAGGAACTAACATGTCGATTGATGTAGATGCTTCCTCATCTACAATGGCTACATGACATTATTGCGGATCTTGGTGGCACACCACCTGTGGTGATGACCACATCAGATGATAACAATAAAATAAATATCACCATCTCTTTTAGCATTGCTTTTCCTAAAGAATGATATATCACTTTAACAGCATCAAGCTCCGAAACATACCAAAGACTTATAGCTAAAAGATTTGTTGTTCATGCGTTTCTACAATCGGTTAACCTGCAACTTGAATATATGTTTCCGGACTGTAACTATTTCAAATTGAAAGTGCTAGAATAGAATGAAGATGTGCTTGCAATGACTCCTAGGCTCTCGCGGTTACATGTAGCTGAAACGGTTAGTGATATGAACCTGTAATTTGTAGCTAGGATTATTTTAATAATATTAAAATTTTCCTCTATATTATTGTTCTTTGTCTGTAGGATTTTTACTGAAACACTCGGATATGGATAGATCATAGCTTGACTTCAATCTTACGTCTTCTTGCTCAGCAGTGAGAGTACACATTACTTGATCCTCAATGCAGGAAGATCCAGGAAGAAAGTAACAGTCACACCTTAAGTTCAGTGTGATAGTAACAGGAAGTCTAATAGAACTTCCGTTTGAAGCAACAGCTATTGCGCTCATTTATGCACAGAATCATTTTGATGTAATATTTGGAGTTGAAATTTTATATATCAACTATATATGTAATGGTATTTGATGTAATTTTAGAAATGACTGTAGTTTGAATTAATGTATTAAGTGTTTATCGTGACTTAAACATTAGAAGAATGGATGCATGTGCATATGATGCATTTTGGATTATGCAATTTTTTTAGCTGTCGAATATCTATCAGTGTCAGTTCTATTTTAGAATCAACACTGATAATCAATACCAGTGTTGGCTCCTAACAAGGTTTAGGGTTCCTAACAGGGAACCAGCACGGATAACAAGGTTTAGGGTTCCTAACAGGGAACCGGCACGGATAGTGATTTTCAGTGCGGCGGTATTGATAGTCACTGACTATTAGTGTCGAGTAATCAGTGTCGGTTCAAAACCCTTTACTGATAGCGATTTTGAATCGACACTGATGAGGTATTCTGCAGTAGTGATTTGACATATTAGATATAACATGATCTTCGATGCGTAACTTTAATCACTATTTCAACTAGAATATATTTAAATAATATAATAAGTTTATTATATTATGAAAGTATTTTTTAAGACAAACCCACATATATAATTTTCATATTTTAAAGCTAAATATTTTAAAAATTATTGATGATTAAAATTTTAAAGGTTGATCGCATCATATATAAAATGTCATGTATTTATGACCGGAGTACCTTAACTCTCTCCTTTCCGACGGTGGACTTTAGACAATTATACTCATCCTAAGTTTGACTATTGTAATCGTATTTGTTTTAGAAGCTTCTTTTTACAAACACGGTTTAGTAGAATGCGATGGTAAAACTTAGAATATGAGAGTGAAAACCTCAAATACATGAATACATGCGGAATGCATTTCACCTCCACTTTGGAACGAGGATCTCAAATCACAAGTGAAAGGTCATGTCTTGTTAAGTGTGAGCCTGGGAGGTGCTCTTGTACAAAGAGAGTGAATGAGGGATCATGTGATACAAGCATGCATCACCCTTCATTTCTAACCTTTTTTTAACAATGCCTTCATCCCTAACTGAAGAGATGATGTTCACCTATCTGTTGGCATGAGATGGTGTTTGTTGGCAAAAAAGAAGAAGCCGTTCTTCCTTTGAGAAATTATCAAATTCTTTGTGCACACTGCAATTGCGCATTCAGCAGAAAGGTCCCGTAGTTTTCGTCCTACCATTTCAACGACAACGGAAAAACAACAACAAACAATGGAGTCGCGTAGAAATTAAACATGTCCACCCTCATAGTGAACTAAATTAGACATCAAGCAGATATTCTAAAGCATTAGCCGGAACATGGCAACCAGGCAATGTATGACGTCTGAGATAAGATATAATCAGTCTGATACAAACCAGATGATTGCTAGTTCTCTACTGCAATAGCATTTCTCGCCTTGGGTTGTCCAAGAGATAGCTTCGGTAACATCTCACGCTCCGCAACCAGAATGAGTCATCCCCAGCCAATTCGTGCCACACACATAGCAAAACTCGAAGCCACACCTGCAGAATTTCATAACCATCGAATTTGAATGAACAAAACGCAAATTGCAAATTTGACATCAGTTTTGTAGGATTTCACATAAAAAGAATCGAATTACCTAGGATTAAAAAAAATCTCTTGTTCCGATACTAGGAGGTACCTGCATGTAATGTGCAGACAGCCATCAACTTTCTCCACGAAGAACTGACACCTGGGGCACCGCTTCCACTTCCTCCCATTGGCCATCTCGAGCAGCAGCATGTCCTCCCGGCCCCTGTCTCCCTCCCTGAGCTTGCCGTACTCGTCGCAGGTCACGCCGGCGTGCCACGGCGCCACGCCGCACCGCGCGCAGAACAGCCGCCTGCAGACCTGGCACTCCGACTGCGTCACGCGCCCCTCGTCCTCGCCCTCGTCCGCCACCATCATCTCGGAGCAGTCCGGGAACGGGCAGTAGGTGCGCCGCGCGCCGAGGAACAGGGACTCGCAGAGCGCGGCGCACCACCGCTCGAACACGTCGGAGGGGAGCGCCCCGCGGCAGAGCTCCGGGTCGAGCGCGGCCGCGCAGGACGCGTCGGGGCACCGCACGACGGCGGCGGCGGCGCCGCCGGACTCGACCTTGGCGCGGACGTGGCCCGCCAGGCACGCGCGGCAGAATGCGTGCGCGCAGGCGGCGCCGCCGCGGTGGGCCTCGGAGGGCGCCATGGGCTCCATGCAGATGCCGCAGAGGTGGTGGTGCTGCGTCCCCTCGGCTCCCGCCATGGCGGTGGTGAGCTCTATCCCAAAGCGAGGGCAGGGCGGGGCAGGGGAGGTGACGAGTGTCGCGAGCTGGTGCGTCGAACAGTCGGCAGGGGAGGGCAGGGGACGAGTCATCTTTGGCAGAGAAAAAGTCGAAAGGAGAAAGAATCTCTGCGACTTGCCCTTCTTTTGCAGTATCAGATGCGGGTCTATCAGTTGGGATTTGAAAGGGCAGCCCTTTTTCTACCAAAGCGTGAAGCTCGTTGGGAAGGAGCGAGAAATACGGAAGGCTCTGCTTGCTGGGTCCCGGAGTCTCTGTTTTATTTTTTCCTTTCTGAAAGTTGAATGAAGGGAGCAAATATTATAGTCTTTTTGACACGCAGAGCAAATATTATAATATAGTATTTGAAGTTTATAGACAAAAATTTCAAATTAGACAATATATGTGATCGTATTTGCCGAAATAGATAATATATCAACGTATTTATAATTTTAGCATCCGTATTCGACACACAGTGTGCCGAATATGGCACTATAGCCCATATTCGGCATACGGTGTGCCGAATATCAACCGTATTCGGCACACGGTGTACTGAATATGGGCTGTAGCGTTGTGGGTCCGCGCCAACGACGATGGCGCGGAAGTTGGATGTGTCCGCGCCATCATGACTGGCGCGGACACGACCTTCTTCTGAGCCGGTTGTCATTTCATTTAATTACCAACTTTCATCAAAATTTAAAATTATTTGCTAATTTAATTGTTATTTGATGCCGACGTATTTTCATTTCATGTAATTACCAACTTTCAACAAAATTTAAAATTATTTGCTAATTTAACTGTAATTTGATACCGGCGTGTTGTCATTTCATGTAATTGCCAACTTCGAACAAAATTTGAAATTATTTGCTAATTTAACTGTCATTTGATACCGGCGTGTTGTCATTTCATGTAATTGCCAACTTTGAACAAAATTTGAAATTATTTACTAATTTAAATGTACATTTCAAAATTCATAATTCACCATGCATGTAGTCTCTAAGGCGGTGGCCAACCTTAACACTTAGGTATGTTTGAACATACATAATTTAAAATATAGTAGTGGCAATATTCTCCCTTAGTAATTAAATGAAATGACAACACGGCATCAAACGACATAACTGATCTCGCGCTGTTGCTCCTCCTCGCCTCGCGCTTTGCTCCTTACCTTGAGCTCTGCTGCTCGCTCCTCATTTTATAGCAGGCGGCAGGCGACGCGCTGAAAGCATCGTAACAATAGCTCGGACGTAGACCGTGTCCGCGCCAATCATGATGGCGCGGACACGTTCAACGTCCGCGCCATCGTCCCTTACGTGGACCCACATACAACGCTACAGCCCATTTTCGGCACACCGTGTGCCGAATACGGTTGATATTCGGCACATGCTACAGTGCCATATTCGGCACACGGTGTGCCAAATACGGATGCTAAAATTGTAAATACGCTGACATGTTGTCTATTTCGGCAAATACGGTCGCGTATGTTGTCTAATTTTGGATTTTTGCCGAAGTTTATAAGATAAAATAAAATAATTTAAATATTTATTTTTAGTATAATATAAAAACAAGATATCTAAAATAAAGATGCTCCATTTACTCACACCTCTTATCCGAATTTTTTTCAAAGCTAGAGATAATCAACTCTAAATTTTTTTAATCTGCAGCTCTGCAAACATGCCCTTAGAATACTCCAAAATTTAGCATGAATTTTACACTAATTTACAGTAATTTCGCATGAAACAGTTGGGAATATGAAAACTTTACCGTGTTACCAGAAGGGTCATACTTTATACTAACAGAACTTGATTAATAGCAAGTATCTTACATAATGTTGCAACGATTTAGTACAATATGAGTAGGACTAGATGAAAAGCTCGAACCTCGTGACCTAGGTTAGCTTGTATCGGCTCGGCTTAGCTCATTCCAAAATTTAATGAGCCGAGTTAGAGTTTACCTGATATAAAACAAGATATTAAAAAAGATCCTCCAAAAATATATAGAGTTTTAGCTCATTTAGATAACGAGTCAGCTCATGAGCCAAATGAGTCAGGACCATCCTCTGTATCATATTACTCCTTTTTATTATGATTATCAGTTTGTTCATCGGTCATCTTCATATTCGATGGAGAGGCTCCTTGTCAGACTACTTGACTTTCTATTGGTCAGCTCCTCGTTACGATGCATATATTTTTTCTTCTCCTATCGATCATTTCTTTAGGCTTTACATATGTACATGAATATGTGGGAAACGTTGTTTCATATATATTTTTAGAGGAATATTTTATTCCAGTAGCAGAACATATATATGTGGATCTATTTATTGTTGTACTACATGTGAGTTTAAACATTTAGAAGAGTTTCAGCTTATACCAATTATGCCTTCGATTAAACCATGCAAAGAAATACTATACTTGTAGATATTATTGTTATTATTGTATGATTTTATCGATGTATTTATTTAGTGGATATTTATATTCTTTTTATCCTAGTAACAAGCTACTCTCTTAAAAAAAATAACAAGCTGCTCGCGAGCTAAACAAGTTGGCTCACAAGCCAAATGAGTCAAATCAAACTGACTTTTCTGCTCGTTATATTAAACAAGCCAAACAAATTGAACCCAAACAAGCCGAGCTGCCTGTTATCTAACCCTACATATGGGTATCTCCAACTTATCTTGCTGCAAGCATTGCTCGGCCATTTGATCAATTTTTGTCGTCGATCATGATTTCCATAAGTTTTTAATGTGTTCTCCTTTACTTTTCAATTCCTTCCTTTCTCACTCCCCTTCCTCGTATACTTCACCCACCCCTTCTTGGCAAAAAAAAAAATGCAAAAATAGATAACATTCGTCGGCATATTTATCAAAATAGATAACAGATCGGTGTATTTGTAAATCTAGCACCTGTATTTGATACCTCAAAATTCGAAAACCTAAATTTGATACCTCAAACACCGAAAAAAAGGTCGGCCCACTATTTTCGGCACCTAAAGTGCCAAAAACTCCCTGTATTAGACACATGGGATACCGAAAATGATGAACAATACCGTATTCAGCACCTAATACCGGCTTTGTCGTGGGTTGGGCTCACGAGAAGCTAGGAAGCTAGAAGTAAAAAAAGTGCAAATTTTTATTTAACTCATGATTTTTTTAGTAAAAAAATAGTCTAAAAATTCTAAACGTTTTTATGAGCAAACTAGAGATCACTAGCAACCCATTTAATTAGTTTGATCCAAAAGCCTGAGCCAATATTTAATTAAATTATCCAAATAAGTTATCTTTTATAAATTCTAGCAATATTTAATTCCTCAAATAAATTCTCAAAAATCTATAAAAAATTCACTAATATTCTTATCATGTGGTGTACTAATTTATAAAAATGTTTCCAACCCTATGTTAATTGGTGAAAAAGTGAGTTTCTTTGTAATGCTCCATTTATATGCATTTTTATCATTTTATGTGATATTCTCTTTTTAATTCAATTTGAATAAAAATAATTCAACATGAAATGATAAAAAATGCTTTGTCTTCACATGTTTGTTTTTTTGGCACAAGTCTATCATTTGAGAGGCAAAGATGGAAAAATAGACAATATACGTCAGCGTATTTGCCAAAATAGGCAACATACCGGTGTATTTATAAATTTAACACTCGTATTCTTACCTCAAAACATTACTCTATTTTACTTCATACCTACTTTTTTATTTAACTAAGGTTAGGAGTTCATGTGTTCATCACTATTTTAATGGATTGCATTAAAAAACTAATTAAACCGACGCACTCCACTATTAATTAAAAAAATCAATTTAAAAATTTATCGATGCATTGTGATTTGAATCGAATCTTTCTGTCTAACTCAATTTTTTTTTGACTAATCAAATTCGTACTAATTATTATTATACAAATTCACGCTAATTATTATTACACTAACTAAGCAGATAATCATATTCATATAATCAAACTAAGAAAATAATTGAACAAATGTAATTAAATAGATTAAACACTCTACTTACTCTAATTACTATTATTGTTGCAAGTACTAATTAAAAATATAATTTACGTACTTATTGTATATCGCGTTGTTGCTTCTCCTCTCCTCGGGCTGATTCTCCTCTCCTCGCGCTGCTGCTACTCCTCACCTCATGCTGCTTCTCCTCTCCTCTCGACGCGCTGCACTGCTACTTCTCATCTCCTCTCCTCCTTTACTCACGCTTCTGCTCTCCTCTTGCGCTGCGGCTCGTGCATGTGCTGATGCTACTCCTCACAAGCGCGCTCTCATTTTATAGCGAAAAAGGGCAGCGCGAGGATCACTAATTACCGGGGACAGCAGAGACATGAAGTGACGGCGAGACGACTCGACGTGACTGTGCGCCAAAAGCAGAGACACGATGTGACCGCACAGCAAGTCAGGCCGTATTCGACACCTGAGGTGTCGAATATGACACTGTTTCCCATATTCCGCATCTCAGGTGCCGAATATGGCTCAGGCTCACCTTTTCAAGGTATTTTCAGAATTTGAAGTACCGAATACGAGTGCTAGATTTGTAAATACACCGATATATTATCTTTTTTTACAAATACAACGGCATATGTTGCCTATTTTTCCATTTTTGCCATCCCTTCTTTCCCATCCTCACGCCAACTCTGTTCTCGGGAAATGGAAAGGAGAGGTAAGCAAATGAGAGCGGTCAGGGCACTTATAGTGTTGTGTCCTCCTAAGCATATCCACCCCACTCTCTAACCTATATTTTAGCAAAAACACCTTAAAACCTCCTCCAACCCATTCTCTACCAGACTCACTATTTTTGGTGGCTCACTATTCCTTCTTCCTTGCTCGCTACATGCAGCGAGCCGATCCAGCTTGCTATCGAGCAAGTGCCGGCCACGGGAAGCTCCTTCCCGCCGATCCCCGTAGGTAGCGCGCTGCCCTTTGCTCCTCGCTCCATTGCTCCCTAGATCTACCGAGAAGGAACCACTAGGAGCTCTTCTGCTCGCCTAAGAGGCTCCTAGTTCTCTACCTCGCCATGGAGCTCACGTGCGCCGTCTTCTTCCTCAAGTCCAGCAGCCGCACCAAGCTTGACTTCTCCGTGAAATATGTCCGCTCCGCTGAGCTCCTACTCAATTCCCTTCGTGTATATCTTCCTCACTCCTTGACCCCCTCTCATCGTGGATCCATAACCACCCGCACCGAAATCGAAGATTTCCTCATCGTCAAGCTCCGCCTCTGCTGCAGGAGGGCCTCACCGCTGCTAGCCCGGATCAGAGCCACTGTAGCCCAATCAAGCCTAGGGTGAGCTCCTTCGTGGGCATCTCCACCATCGATGCTGTCCTGAGCCGACGTGAGGGAACGAGGAGCTGGAGATCACCGTGCTGCTCCGCTCGATGGGTAGGGCCCTGCGGTTGGGGACGAGATCCACACCCTCATCACCGCCACAGACACCAATGCCCTGATGTTCCTCCCTGGCTCCATTGTTCCTGGGGCCTACCGTCCTGACGTCGCTATCGAGCATGATGGGTGGTGGGGGAGGAGGGGCGGGTGAGTGCGGTTGAGGAGGCGGCTCGGGGACATGCAGTGGAGCGTGGGCTGCAGGAGAGGGAGCTTGAGTTGAGGGAGAAAGAGAAAATGAGATGAGAGAGGAATTAATAAAATAGTACTAATAGGTGGGACCCACTGTTTAGGGAGCCAGTTGGAACATGCTGAGCAACAGAGAGTGAAATCTGAATAGGGAGTTCTGTATTTGGGGGAATAGGGAACCAGAAATAGAAATAGATAGTGGTTGAAGATGCTCTTATTACCCTAAGTTAGGGCACATTTAGAGTGTCTAACTTAGTACTTCCTTTAGCCCGAAATATGTGTTGTTTGAGTATAGACATAGTTTTTAAAATATAACTTTGATTACTACATTTAGTTGTAATATATTGATAAATATAGTAATAGTATATTATTAAAAAAGTATTTTTTAAGATAAATCTATTCGTGTCATTTTTAAGTATCCAAATTTAATACATAAAAAGTAATTTATAGTCAAAGTTTCAAACAGTCTACTACACGCAACCCAAAATGACACTTATTTTAGACTTATAAGTACAAAGTAGTTCAATGCTTAACATCGTCGTAGGTCCCATGTTAAAAAGAAAAAAGAAATATTCTCTTCAAGAAGAAATACTTGGCGTTATAGCGCGATCTTTGATGCGTACATTTGACCATTATTTCAACTAGAATATAATTATACAATCTAAAAGTTATGACATTATGAAATTATTTTTGAAGACAAACCCACACATAATTTTCATGTTTAAAATTAAATATTTTAAAAGTTATTGATGGTGAATGTTTTAAAAGGTTGACCAGATATTATTTAAAACATCATGTATTTATGATCGAATGGAGTACCATAGGTCTCTCCTTTCCGACGGTGGACTTCACTCATCCTAAGTTTGACTATCGTAGCCGTGTTACTTTTAGGAGCTTCTTTTTACAAACACGGTTTAGTAGAATGCAGTGGTAAAACTAACTTAGAATATGAGTGTAAAACCTCAAATACACGTGGAATGTATTTCACCTCCACTTCGGTCATGCGGATCTCAAATCACAAGTGAAAGGTCATTTCTTGTTAAGTGTGAGCCTGGGCGGTGCTCTTGTACAAAGAAAGGGAATGAGGGATCATGTGATACAAGCATGCATCACCCTTCATTCCATCACCCTTCATTCCTAACTTTTTTGGAGCAATGCCTTCATCCCTAACCAAAGAGATGTTCACATATCTGTTGCTATGAGATGGTGCATGTTGGTAAAAAACAAATAGAACTAGTACTTGGGCCGTGCCAGGCTAGCCTGGCTCGGTCCTTTCGGGCTTCGGGCCATGCTAAGATGGCATGAGAAGCAGTTCAGGTCAAAGCACGACTAGTCGCATCGTGTCTGGCTGACACGGGCCCCATACCGTTCTTAGCTGAGCGTCGTTGTTGATGAAGAACACAGGAGAAGTGGAGCACGTCGAGGCCACAGCAGAGAACATGGTCGTTGGTGACGAAGGACACGGGGTTCCGGCAAGGTATAGGTTGGCAGGTATCACCGGTCGAAGAGTTGCATGAGCATCGGCACGCGCTGGATGGCGAAGAGCACGAGCCGCCGCGCACGGTCCGGGTCCACAGGCCTCGGCCCCAGCAATGTGGCCACAACGCGCCCTCGTGATCTGCAGCGACACCACGGCGACTGGAAGGTCGAACGCGGCTAGCAGCCTCACGCGTCCGCGCCAGTCCGGGCTTTGCATGCATTGGGACTTTAGGAGACAACCAAATGTGGACGCACATCTAGCTACGACTACAAGCATGCCTATTGTCCACAATCCACTCTAGCTCGAGCCTTACCGTGTGTTTGGTTCACGATATAGGATGGATGGGATCGCTTCGTCCACGTTTTTTTCCCCGCGGGGTGTTTGGTTAGTGGATCAGTGGAAAGAGTCACCGAATATTTTTTTAGATCCTGAGCTGATTCGGAAAAAAGACCCAGACTGTCCGGTTCCACTGCTGGCTAGCAACAAGGTTGTTGTGTGTACGTGTGATCTGAGAGTATTAAGAGTGGTTTAAAATTTTTAAACATTTTTATGAGTAAATTAAAGATCACTAACAATACATTTTAATTGGTTTGATCACAAAAGCATGAGTCAATATTTAATTAAATTTCTCTAGATAAACATACTTTTATAAATTCTAGTAATTTTTAATGCCTCAAATAAATTCTCAAAGATCTAAAAAAATCACTAGTATTCCTCTCATGTGATGTACTAATTTATAAAAATATTTTCAATAATAAGTTATTTAGTGAAAAAATAAGTTCCTTTATAATACTCTATTTATATACATGAATATCATTTCACGTGATATTTTCTTTTTAATTCAATTTGAATTAAACAAATTTAAACATGCAAAATTCATCCATAGGCTTATGAAATGCATATAAATATGATTGGATCATCCTATCCATTCTAATTACACAAATTAAACAGAAAACTAGCTCATCTTATCCACTATAATCCTACCAACCAAACAGAAAACTGTCTCATCTCATCCATCCAATCAAACATAAAATTAGATCATCCCATTTGAAAAATAGAAATGACTCTGTCCTATCCAATTTTATCCTTCAATCAAACACACCCTTATAATTTATAGAGGTCGACACATGCTAGTTTTACACGCCACTGGCCACGGTGCTTGTGCTCTCCCATGAAGGCTACACAAGGTGGCTTGAGGGCACCTCCAATAGTTGCTGACAGTGCTAGCTCTTAGATAAAAGAGTACACTTTTCAAATTTTATTTAGGTTTCATCGTTTATAATTCCTCATACTTCGTATAAGAGAAATATGCTAAGGTGAGGGGCAAAAGCTAGTACTTGTAGTACGGGCGTCTCACCTTACAACTTCTCTTCTCTTATAAAAAATTACAAACAACGGAACTCACATAAAATTTAAAATATATATTCTTTCATCTAAAAATTAACATTACCTCTAGCCCCACGACTGCTGCTGGCTGATTCCCAGTCAAAAGTCAAAATCTACAAAAGTTTAGGTTCTCAGTGGTCAGTAGGCTATTAATAGCACCAGGCAGCTATTAATGAACAATGCCAAATAGTGTTCCGCGACATGTATATCACTATAGGCATCATGCACATTGAGATCCGAAGGGTTGGTCTCTCCGGGCCACATATCATCTATGAGTTATCATTTCTCGTACCGATTTTAGATATGGTTCATTTTTTTTCTAAATCAGAGTCGTTTATCATACTTTATATTAAATCCTAGCATATCCATAAATCATATTAGGCTGATCTGATCTGTTTGTGTTCGTGGTGTGCCATGTTTAGGCTAGAATGTACCATGCCGTGCTTGAGCCGGCCCAAAGTCCTAGTTCTAGCAATAGCCTATTCAGCAAAAAAAAAAAAAAAAAACCCATAGTTATCGTCCTACCATTTAAACCACAACGGCAAAAACCTACAAACGATGGAGTTGTGTAGAAATTACACATCTAACATTAGATATAATCAGTCTGATACAAATCAGATGATTGCTAATGTGTACTGCAATAACATTTCTCGCCTTGGGCTGCCCTAGAGACAGCTTCGGTAACATCTAGGGCTGGATAAACGTTTGGGCTCGGCTCCATTTTTGAAGCAACTCGTTACTAAGATAAAAAGAATATAAATATTTATTAAAAAATATGTCGATAAAAACGTATAATGATAATAATAATATCTATAAGTATAGTACTTTTTTACATGGTTTAATCAGAGATATAATTGTTATAAGCTGAATCTCTTCTAAATGTTTTTCAAATCCACATACAGCACAGCAACAAACAGATCCACCTATATATGTTCTGCTACTAGAACACAATATTTCTTTAAAAAATAAAATAACGTTCCCCACAAATCTGTCTATATATGCAAAACCTGAATAAATGATCGATAGGAGGAAAAAAAGATAAGAGTTCTATCGTAATGAGGAGGTGATCAATAGAAAGTCAAGTAAGCTGATGAAGAGCCTCTTCATCAAAGATGAAGATGACTAGTGAGCAAACTGATGAGCACAATAAAAGGGAGTTATATGATGCAGATGATGATCCTGGCTCGTTTGCCTCGCGATCTGCTCGTGAGCTGGCTCGTTATCTAAATGGGCTAAAACTCTGACTTGACTCGTTAGATTTTAAAACGAGTCGAATCGAGTCAGACACGAGCTAAGCTAGCTCGCGAGCTTCAAACTTTTCATCTAGCCCTAGTAACATCTCATGTTTTGCAGCCAAAATAAGTCATCCCTAGCCGGTTCGCGCCACATCCATATCAAAACTCGAAGCCACACCTGTAGAATTTCATAAACCATCGAATTTGAATGAAAAAAGCCAGATTCATATTTGACATCACTTTTGTAGGATTTCACATAAGAATAATCGAATTATCTAGGATTAAAAAAATCCCTTGTTCCGATATTAGGACTAGGCAGTGTTACTTAGACATGGGCTCGGGTATCAAAATCCTACTCAAATTCGGTTGTCCAATTCAGTAAAAAAAAATTAGACATACGAAATACAATTCAAAATTTAATAAAGGTGTTAAAATTTAACTTAGATTTATAAGATCTCGTATTCAATAAAAAAATTAGACATAGGTATTCCGATAATACTAACTAGTAGGTCTGCATGCAATGTGCAGACAATCATCAACTTTCTCCACGAAGAATTGGCACCTGGGGCACCGCTTCCACTTCGTTACACTGGCCATCTCGAGCACCAGCATGTCCTCCCCGGCCCTTCTCCCCCTTCCCGAGCTTGCCGTACTCGTCGCAGGTCACACCGGCATGCCACGGCGCCACGCCGCACCGCGCGCAGAACAACCGCCTGCAGACCTGGCACTCCGACTGCGTCACGTGCACCTCGGCCTCGCCTTCGTCGTCCGCCATCATCATCTCGGAGCAGTCCGGGAACGGGTATAGGTGCGCCGCGCGCCGAGGAACAGGGAGCACCGCGTAGCAGAGCTCTGGGTCGAGCGCCCCGGCGCAAGCCGCGTCGGGGCACCGCACAACGACATCGCCGTCGCCGCCAGGCTTGACCTTAGCGCGGACGTAGCCCGCTAGGCACATGCGGCAGAAGGCATGTGCGCAGGCGGCGGCGCCGCGGTGGGCCTCGGAGGGCGCCATAGGCTCCATGTAGATGCTGTAGGGGTGGTGCGGTGCCCCCTTCTCGGCTTCCGCCATTGGCGCGGGCTCGTGTCTCGCGAGTTGGGCAGACGGGAGCCTCTCTCGCTCTGGCAGTTTCACGCTCCGTCTTCTTTTACCGGGAAAAGCCGAAATCTCTCTACTTAAATTTCAGTCAATTATATTTTATTAATATTCTATAAATAAAAATATTTTAAATAGACTATATTTTTAACGAATATATTTTTAACAAGATAAAAATAATAGTCCACATAATAGTTGCTACAATAAATTATTGTGCAATCACTATTTGACTACAATAGGGAAAGACATGCAGTAGGTAAGTTAGACCTATAGGATAGCTAATCTGACCATTAAGCTAGGCAGACTTGTCCAAACTCCATAGATGCATACATTGCTGACAGATGATAAAACAATACATAAGAGAAAAATTATACTATTGAAAATGAAGCATACACATACACTGATGATAGGATACAACAAATGAAGAAACACCGTACTACTGAAAAAAGATCTAACAGGAGAGACGAGTAAGAAATAACCTGATAGCAGAGAAGATTAAGATACCATATTGTCAATTTCAGGAAACCGTTTCAAATCGATGTGCCTGAACATTCTTTTGGTTTTGATAGCATTCAACTTTTGACCAAGCGAGAATTGAACCACAAGCATTCTTTTTGCTACAAAGATTTCAAGCGATTAACAATTGACATCATTGGGGGCATGCCTTAAGATTGATAGGTGCTTGTCTTTCTTCAACTTTTTTTTTTTTATCATTTGTACAATTAACAATGCACTTGACATCCAGCAGAGTGCAACCATCAAGACAATCAAAAGAGGATGGTCACAAACCTGTAAGTTCCAACAATCTGATACGGAGTATATACCAGCATAATATCATTTGAAACAAAACTAATAAATGTGAACTTGCTTGTCTTTCTTCAAATTCTCTGTAGAAGGCTCTTCTAGTTTGTGTGCAGAGTGCAGATTAAAATCTGGAAATCAAATGTGATGGTTTGTTTATAATTTAAATGGCAATGGTTACCACATGCTAGCAATACTTTCGTTCATCTCAATCCAGGCCAGCTGCTCCCACACCCTCGTTCTCATGCAACTGCTAGTCTGCCACATGTGTTCAACTAGAAAAATTTAGAAATCAAAGTCAAAGATGTGTTGGTTGTTAAATGAAAAGGAAAGGCATTTTAGGTAGATCATGAGAAATAAGTGCTCACTGTAATAGCATCAAGGAAAAAAAAACATGGGAAATATGCGCTCTATGTAATATCACACCCGGTTTTATAAAGGGACAAAACCAGATGTAAACTACATGTATGCTAGGATCAAATTTAATACATGCAGCGACTTCATCAATGTATCACATACAGTGCTATTATTACAATATTTAGCTTAAACAAGATATAAAGACCTCAAAGTCTTTAACAAAAGTACACTAGTAAAATACAGTGAAGCTACCATCTTCCACAGGTAATTGACCGGAGGTGCACCAGCCTAGCTGTCTTCATCTTCGTTCGTGAAGTAGTCTGATTCTCTTTCATTGTCTGAGCATCTTTCATTGTCTGAGCAGCATTTGATGTACATTTGAATGAAAAGAGCAAGTGTGAGCACATGTCGTACTCTGCAAGTGTGAAAAATAAATGACATGCAAGTTTAAATAAAGGAACATGCTATAACAGGTTAAATTTACATAAATACCAATTGTACTAACGTAGAGTTATAAAAATATCATATTTAACTATGTGATTCATCACTAGACTTTCATCTCCTGAAAACATTTTCATATATTTCCTAACTACTTGAAAACCACATCAGGTTCCCAAGCCAACCAACTTGATACCTATCACATGTAAACATCCTACCAACGAACCAAACCATCCATCTAATCATGTGAGGATTCAAGTCTCTCATGACCGTGAACACGACTGATATATCAGATTTTACACTTTACAGAGGTTGTCCAGCTTTCCTCACAAGTCGTGATTTCAATTTTGTCATGTTTGCAAAACACATAACATACGCCTATACTGTATCGTTCGGAAAATCACTACAAGGCCGTTACAAAGCATCCTCTCAACAAGAATAAGCCCACTAAAGTTTCACCGCCGTTAAAGTAGCGTCACACCACCCAGAAGCCCCCTCTTGCACCTTATAGCTCCAGAAAGTTCCATTCTTCCTTTCCACTACACCACCAGTGGCTCATTCTATGCTGAGGTTCCACTAATTAATAGGCCAGACATGTCTCGTACCAGACCTCATGGTTGATACGTTACTTCTTGGGTTGTCGCTCCATGAACAGGTCCTTAGATCACCTGAGCAAATATCAAACCAACAACATAACTATAACCACCATCATCTACACCTCTTTGCTCAAGACCTAAGATTCCATGTTGCTATACCATTACCAGAATTTTTCAACTCATTGTTTCATAATTCACTAGTCATGTTTAACCAACAACACATCCATACCCTTGTGCAAAGCTAAGCATAAGTTACCCATCATAACTACTACTAACAACTAGGTGATAAGGACTACATGGAACAGGGTGCTATAAGTAAATGAGATTCAAAATTAACAGCATGCATGTTTGAATTAAAGAACAAATTAAAAAAACTGGGATCAGAATATTCAAGGACACTTGTCTCTTCCAACTTGTTGCTCATACTCTTCAAATACTTGGTCCTGGAGATTCTCGAACTGCTCCTCGTCTGCTCTCGAAACACATCAAAAAACACATAACAAAACTAACTAAAAAATAGTATACCAAACAATACCTAACATCTATGAAAAAGGAACTTAAATAGAGTACACGCTACTACGAACACGTGAGCATGAAAATCATCTAAATCGGAGCTAGAATGAGAAAGTTACGCTAAAAACAAGTTTAGGGTTAAATATAAAAAAGAAAATGACATATTTTTAATAAAATATAAAGGGTAGGGGCCTTTTGTTAAAATAGAGGAACCTTTTTGTAATTATGGAAAAGTTTAAGGACTAAATTGTAAAAATAGGAGCTTTAAGGTAAATACAGAAAAGCTTAGGGGCTAAAGTGCAAAATTGCCACTTTCCCATATTAAAATAAATAGAAATTGACTAGGTAAAAGGGCTTGCTAACGTGGTGAGACACGTTGTCACTTCGATTGAGGTGGCGGCTGACGGATTATGCAGCCACATGGCGCTTTGTGGTTGGATGGAGAAGGGGTAACTTTAGATATAATCTCACCCTTTGATTTTAGATCGGATGACCGTGGGCAACTGAGGGTGGTTAGCCAGCCGGTGGTAGAGACCGAGACAATAGGGGAGCTTGGGTACAGCGGTGCTCGGCCGGAATTGAGCTTCGGCTCGTCGACGATGACGACAAGCGGCGGAGGAGCAACATGAGGCAATGACGAATTCACCTAGGGCATCGGCTGGCTCCGGGAGGCGGTGAATTGCGCTGGCGGTGAGAAGGGCGGAGGAAGTCCTCATATCCTCGTCGGCGATAGCATTTCGGTGGCAGAGAGTCGACAGGAGGTGGCGGGATCGACTCCCCATGAGCACACGGTGCCAGAGCTGCACTCAGATGCGGCAGGGAGGAGGCGAGAGCGGTGAGCTCAGGCGCAGCGGCAACAATGACGGGTGACGACGGATCGGCTTTGCGAAGGAGGAGCACTAGGGCTTGAAGCTCCTGGGTTTTGGGGCGGGGAAAATAAGGGCACGGTTGGTCACTATATATAGGCGGGGCAAGGTGTGGGCCCAGCAAGGGAGGCAGCCAAACTTGAGTCCAAACCGGACTTGGCGGTGTGGCACGACGTGCTTGGGTCGAAGACGAAGGAAGGGGATGGCGGCTCAGGGGCACCAAGCAGTGGGGAAGGCAGTCTTCAGCTAGGGCGCCAATCGAGGGGGGAGGGGGCGGAGTGGCAGGCTCGGCCGAGGTGTGGTCCAGGAGGGAGATGGGGTATGGTGAGAGGGTGGGTCGGCGGGGCTGGCAGCTCGGGCTTTAGCCCATGCTGGAGAGAAAACGAGGAGGGAAAAGAAGAAGGGGCTCGGCCCGAGAAAGAAAAGGAACGGGCTGTAAAGAAAAGGAGAGAAAAAAAGGGAAACGGGAAGGGGATTCGACCTGGGGAGGAAAAATGGATTCTCTTTTATGGAAATATTTTCAACCTTTTTCGAAAATTCGAACGGCGCGCTTCGATGATTTCAAAATTCATTTTTCGCCCAATTAAACCCTAATGCCTATTTTTAGCATGAATGTAACACAAGATATAACCTATGGCCAAATTAAATTTACTTTAGAAAATATGTTTTAACCTATTCTATTTATTAAACCCTATTTAATTCTAGAAAAAATTTAGGAAATTATAAAAACTAGGGTGTTAGCAACCTACCCCCTTAGAATGAATCAATCCCTCAAGATTCGGAATGATCAGAAAAGAGGTGCGGATACTCGACTTTTAGATCTGATTCTCTTTCCCATATTGATTCTTCTTCGGAATGGTGTCTCCACTGCACCTTGCACATACAAATCTTTCAATTTCTGGTGATTCGCTTTGACGTCTCTAGAATCTTGATAGGATACTCCATGTAGGTGAGATCCTCTCCAACTTCTATTTCCTCTAGGGGCATCTGCTTCTCAGGAACTCGTAGATATTTCTTCAATTGTGATACATGGAAAACATCATGAACATCTTGCTAACTGAGGTGGTAGCTCCAATTGATACGCTATTTCTTCACGTTTTCCCAACACCTTGAAAGGGTCTATAAACCTAGGTGCAAGTTTTCGTTTGACTTTAAATCTACGAAAACCTCTGATCGGTGAAACTCGTAGATATACAAAGTCACCTACTTCAAAATTCAACTCATGATGTCAATGATCAGCATAACTCTTCCATTGTGATTGAGTTGTTCTCAAGTTTTCCCTAATCTATTGTACTTGCCTTTCTGCCTCTCAGAATTTTTAGGCCAAACACTTGACTTTCGCTAGTCTCATTCCAGTACAATGGTGTTCTTCATTTCCTTCCATACAAAGCTTCAAACAACGACATCTTCAAACTAGCCTGATAGCTATTGTTGTAGGAGAACTTTGCATAGGGAAGATTTTTATCCCAATTAGTCTCATTTTTCAAGGCACAAGCTCTCAACATATCTTCCAGAATCTGATTTATCCTCTTGGTCTGATCATTGGTCTGTGAATGATAGGTTGAACTAAAGTTTAACCGTGTATCCAATGACTCATGTAGCTTTTGCCAAAAACTTGGAGGTGAACTGGCTTCCTCTATCAGACACTATCCTCTTGGTTACTCCATGCAAACATACAATTCTGGCGATATACAACTTAACAAGTTTAGGTCCTGTGTGTGTGGTCTTGATGGGAATGAAATGAGCAACTTTCATCAATCGATCCATACAACCCAAATAGAATCATATCAAGATTGAGTTCAGGGCAATCCAACGATAAAATCCATACTGATTTCCTCCCATTTCTAATCTGGTATCTTCAAAGGTTGAAGCAGTCCAACGGGCCTATGATGTTCAACTTTGAATCTCTGACATATATCATATATTGCTACATAATCTACAATCTCTCTCTACATACCGTTTCACCAATATCAATCCTTAAGATTTTGGTACATCTTGGTGCTTCCGGGATGAATAGAGTATGCTGACTCATGCGTTTCTCGAAGTATAGTTTCCTTGATAGATTTGATATCTGGGACGTAGATACGCTTCTCAAACTATATCGTTCCATTCTCATCCTCGATAAAACCTGGGGTTTTACTCTCCTTAATACTCTGTTTGATTTCCAAAATCTTCTCATCCTCGAGTTGTCCTTTGCAAATTTCTTGCTCCAAAGTTGAATCGACTTCCATTACCACGGCTTCTGGCGTTGTTTACTAATCCGAGATTAAGTCTTTCAAACTCTTTGTATAACTCGGGTCGTCTATCTTGCATGGTCATTATTCTGAGATAAGTCTTTCTACTCAAAGCATCGACAACTACATTCACCTTCCCGGGATGATAATTAATTCTCAAATCATAATCCTTGAGAAGCTCTAACCATCTTCGCTGCTTGAGGTTAAGATCTGGATGAGTAAAGATATACTTCAAACTCTTATGATCTGAGTATATCTCACACCTTTTCCCAATCTAGTAGTGTCTCCACATCTTGAGTGCATATACCACGACAGCTAACTCTAAATCATATGTAGGGTAGTGTTCCTCATGCTTCATCAATTGTTTTGATGCATAGGCTACAACATGACCTTCTTGCATAATAACACATCCTAATCCTTGATGAGAGGCGTCACAATAGATGGAGAACAGCTTTTGTGTATCTGGCATGACTAATACTGGCACATATGTTAATCTTTTCTTCAACTCTTTAAAACTTGCCTCACAAGCAGTGGTCCATTTAACGTTTCCCTCCTAAAGTAACTCTGTGATAGGCTTTGTGATCTTAGAGAAACCTTCTATGAACCGACAGTAGTAACCTGCTAATCCAAGGAAAATACAGATCAAACATCTTCCACATTTCTTTGATCAACTGTTATTCCTTCGACGGAGATGATATGACCGAGGAAAGAAACTTGATCTAGCTAAAGCTCACATTTGCTCAACTTAGCATACATATGATTATCCCTAAGCTTCTGTAGAACCAATCTAAGATGTTCTGTATGTTGCTCCCCATTCTTGGAGCAAACTAGGATGTCGTCGATAAAGATTACTACAAACTTATCCAGGTACTCCATGAATACCTTGTTTATTTAATATATAAAGTAGGTAGGGGCGTTGGTCAATCCGAAAGACATGACCGTATACTCATATAGTCCATAACATGTGATGAAAGTGGTTTTAGGGATGTTTGATGCTCGAATCTTCAACTGATAATATCCCGAGTGAAGATCGATCTTGGAGAACACACATGCACCTTTAATCTGATCAAACAAGTGATCGATCCTGGGAAGAGGGTATTTGTTCTTTGTTTGATGCTCGAATCTTCAACTGATAATATCCTGAGTGAAGATCGATCTTGGAGAACACACATGCACCTTTAATCTGATCAAACAAGTGATCGATCCTGGGAAGAGGGTATGTTCTTGATGGTTACCTCATTCAAGGCTCGATAATCTATACACATCCTTTGGGTACCATCCTTCTTGGGTACGGAAATTACTAGTGCACCCCATGATGGCGAACTAGGTCGGATATAACCTTTGTCTAACAACTCTTGCAATTGTTCCTTAAGTTCCACTAACTGATTAGCAGCCTTTCTATATGTCCTTTTAGAAATAGGAGTCGTACCAGGTACTGGTTCTATAACAAACTTGATGCCACGGTCAGGTGACATACCTGGTCTAGGAATATATCTGGATATTTGCATACAACTTGAATGCTCTTGATTGGATTTCTATAAGCTTCATTGACTGTCCCTCTGGCCATTGGCGGTACTTTTGCAACGTATTCCACTTCATTTGTTTATTTAGAAATCAGTCAAATGGCTCTTCTTGCACAATTGATAATTCCATTGAATTTGGTTAACCAATCAATTTCTAGTACGATATATATCCCTTTGGATTCCAAAACAATAAGGTTTATAGGAAATTCTACCCTACTTATTTTAATACTAAGGTTAGAGCATACATGCCTTGTTTTCATTTCTCTACCTAGGGAGCTAACAATCATTCTATGCTTCATAAGAGATATATGTAAATTGTATCTTGCTACATACTTGGTCGATACAAAAGAATACAATGTTCCAGAATCAAATAACACTGTAGCAGGGTTAGAGTTGATAGGAAACATACCGATCACAACATCTGATGCATCTTGAGCTTCATCAATTGCCACATGGTTCACACGACCTCTAGCAACATTCTGCTTTGCTTGATTCTAAGGCTGATTCTCATTGCGGTTTTGCAGGTTTGCCCTTGGGCGGGTGGCTAACTTTGACGTCTCAGAGGACATTGGTAGGAAAAGTGTCCCTATGCTCAACACTGGAGACACGTTTTTGCCTTGGTGGAGGCTTGAGTGTTGATGCCAGTGTTATTGTTCCTTTGAGGGGTTTGACTTGAAGTGTGGGGTGCTTGAAAGTTGGAGCGCTGGTACTGTCCTGCATTCCTGGAGGATCTTTGATTTATAGACTAGGTCCTGGGTTGACAATATTGCTGGCCAGAATGATTCATAGATCTAGACTGAGAAGAGTCATAACGGGGCCTGGTGTTGCTGCCTGACTGACCTAGGCGATCCATTTTGCGCTTGCGCTCAATCTTGTTTCTCTTGTGCTCCAAGATAAGAGCACGATCTACAAGGGCCTGGAAGTTCTTGAAGTCACGAGAAGCCAGAAAATACTATTGTCCACCATTCAGTCCTTTCAAGAAATAGTCTTGCTTCTTTTCATAAGTACCCCCATTTTCTAGTGCATATCGGGACAACTGAGTGAATATAGTTACATACTCACTCATAGTCATTTCTCCTTGCTTGAGTGCTAGGAAGTCCTTTCTCTTGATCTTGATAGCTCATTTGGGTACATGATGAGCACGAAAGGCATTCTTAAACTTTTGCCAGTTAATGCTATCAGGTTCTTCAAGAGCATCGACATAGGCATCCCACCAGTCTATGGTAGGTCCCGTTAGTTGGTGTGAAGCGAACAAAACTTTCTCCTTGATGTTGCACTGAGCAACTGAAAGCTTCTTCTCGATGACCTTGAGCCAGTCAAAGACGTCGAAGGTAGGTGGCTTAGTCTTTTAGAATTCTCCGAGCTTGTCATGGGTCACTGTGGCGATGCAGGGATGGTGGCGAGGGGATTTTGCTGCATATGGGCCATTAACTAGGCTACTCCTTGTAGAATATGTGTTTGCACTGCTAGAAACTGCTCAAGGGAAAGCTGTGGTGATGGAGGTTGATCGCCATTGCCTTGTCCATCACAAGCATTGCCATTAGCATTGGTGTGGTTTCTTAGGTTCACCATCCGATATAGAGACGACAAGATGAGGCGAAGGGGAAAAAGGTAGAACAATAGTAGAAAGAACAGACAGAGATAAACAGAGATAGATACCCAAACTAACTAATATATTACTATTATTATAAGGATGTATTCATGAAGAAGCTCTTCACAATACATCACACACTTAAACAAAGATCCAAATCAATACATAGCACACCACTAAACTCAACTAACTCACTAACTAGCACACGATTCTAATGACTCATAACATCTAAAAAGGTAACATCCTAAATGAACACATAACTCTGCATAAGCCTCAAGGTGCTGGTGCTAGAAAACGACGGGCCTGGAGGCAAGGTGGAGAACGCAGAGTCTGCTCCTCAGACTCGGAGTCAGAAGAAGAAGATTCCCAACAATCTGGGTGGTGGCGCTTCTTGTTGCGTAGCTCACTCTATGCCTAAGCTAACTTGCCTCTGACATACTACAACTCTTCGGTGGTATGGTCCAACTCACAACTCAGCTCCAATTCCAGGGCAGTCTGCTCTCCAAGCTGGTAGTGCTTTCTGCGATGACGGGATGGGCGATGATGTTGGTCAAGCCACTGATGCGCTGAGGGTAGTGGATGAATTGAGAGAGGACCAAGTTGTCGCTGTAGCGGTGACAGAGGACCAGAAGGGCTTCACGTGCGGCATCGCGGATTCTAGCCTCGAAGGTATCTCTTGGTGATATGGCATGGTGGACGCTTGTCACCTTGTAGGCTCCACGCTCTGGTAGCGGACCGTATATCATCACTTCAACTTTCCACTCAAGAGGAGCATCGACGTACTCAGTTCTTACTCCTGCGTACTCTGGTGCCTTCACGGATCCTAAACTGTGAAGTATCTCTAAAAGCTTGGTGGGGAACCATCCTACGCGACATCCATCAGAGTGGTAGACGCGGCTCCAATGCTGAACACGGGGCGATTGTAGTCTAGCAAAAGCCATAGCACGGGTCGGGATCAATGATGGAGTAGGGAGACGACCACCTGTGCTCTTACGTGCAATATGACAGGTGCGGGCCATCTACAAAATTTCGAATGGGACGAGAAGAAGTCAGTAACAGGGTTCAAATAGAATAAGCCAAGGAAAGCACAGAAAAGACAAGGCATAATTTTCAAAAATTATCTTCTTTATCAAATTAATAACTAAGCTTGTGTTCTATGGTCTACACGGCTCTGATACCACCTCTATCACAACCAGTTTTATAAAGGGATAAAACCAGATATAAACTACATATATACTAGGATCAAGTTTCATACATGCAACAACTTCATGTATGCTAGGATCAAGTTTCACACATAGTGTTATTATTACAACGTTTAACTTAAACAAGATGGAAAGACCCTAAACTCTTTAACTAAAGCACACTAGCAAAACACAGTGAAACTCTCATCTTTCACAGGCAATTGACCAAAGGTACACTAGCCTAGCAGTCTTCATCTTTGTCCGTAAAGTAGTCTGGTTCTCCTCCATTGTCTGAGCATCGTGTGAGAAATAAGTGACATGCAAGTTTAAATAAAGCAACATGCTATAACAGGTTAAATTTGCATAAATGTCAACTGTGCTAACGTAGAGTTATAATAGCATCATATTTAACTATGTGATTCATCACTAGACTTTCATCTCCTAGAAACATCTTCATATGTTTTTCAACTACCTGAAAACCACATCAGGTTCTCAAACCAACCGACTTGATACATATCACAGGTAACATTCCACCAACCAATCAAACTGAATCAAACCAATCAACTAATCATGTGAGGATCCAAGTCTCTCATGACCGTGAGCACGGCTAATGTATAAGATTTTACACTCTATAGAGGTTGTCCAACTTTCTCCATGAATCGTGATTTCTATGTTGCTGTGTTTGCAAGACACTTAACACATGTCTATGATGTGTCGCCCAAAAAATCACTACAACGCCGTTACAAAGCATCCTCCCAACAAGAATAAGCCTATTAAGGTTTCACCACCGTTAAAGTAGCATCACACCACCTAGAAGACCCCTCTTACGCCTTGTATCTCTAAAAAGTTTTATTCTTTCCTTCCACTACACCACTAGTGGCTCATTCTATGTTGAGAATCCGCTAATTAATAGATCAGAACTGTCCCATACCAGGTCTCATGGTTGATATATTACTTCTTGGGTTATCTCTCTACGAACCGATCCTTACTTAGATCACTTGAGCAAATACCAAACCAACAACATAACTATAACCACCATCACCAACACCTCTTTGCTCAAGGCCTAAGGTTCCATGTTGCTATACAAGTACTTGCCTCTTCCAACTTGCTGCTCATATTCTTCAAAGACTTGGTCCTGGAGATTCTCGAACTGCTCCTTGCCTGCTCTTGAAACACACCAGAAAAACACACAACAAAACTAATTAAGAATAGTACACCAAATAATAGCTAACATATATGAAAAAGTACTAAAAGAGAGTACACGCTACTACGAACACGTGAGCGCGAAAATCGTCTAAATCGGAGCTAGAACAAAAAAAAGTTACACTAAAAACAAGTTTAGGGTTAAATCTGAAAAAGAAAAGGACCTATTTTGAATAAAATAGAAAGGGTAGGAGTCTTTTTTGTTAAAATAGAGTAACTTTTTGTAATTATGGAAAAGTTTAGGGACTAAACTATACAAATACATGGGCTTTACGGTAAATACAGAAAAGTTTTAGGGGCTAAAGTGCAAAATTGCCACTTTTCCTGAATTAAAATAAATAGAATTTAATTGGGTAAAAGGGCTTACTGACGTGGCGAGACACGTGGGAACTTCGGTTGAGGTGGCAGCTGATTGGTTATGAAGCCACGTGACGCTTTGTGGTTCGATGGCGAAGGGGTAACATTAGATCTAATATTGGCCTTTGATTTTAGATCGGACGGTCGTGGGTGATTGGTTGTGGTTAGTTAGCTAGCGGAAGAGATTGAAATGGAGGGGGAGCTTGGGTACAACGGTGCTTGGCCAGAATCTCACCGAAATTGAGCTCCGGCTCGCTAGCGGTGACGACGAGCGACAGAGGAGAAAGAGGAGGCAACAACGAATACACCTAGGGCGTCGTGTGGCTCTGTGAGGCAGCAAGTTGCACTAGAGGCAAGGAGGGCGGCGGATGTCCTCGGATCCTCGTTGGTGACGGTGTTCCAGTGGCGGAGAGTTGATGGGAGGTAGCGGGATCTTCTCCCTATGAGCACACGGTGCCGGAGCTGCACTTAGATGCGACAGGGAGGAGGCGGGAGCGACGAGTGGCGAGCTCGGGGGCAACGACAACAATGGCGGGCAACGGCGGATCGGCTTTGTGATGGCAGCGTGCTAGGGCTTGAACCTTTAGGGTTTTGAGGCGGGGAAAACAAGGGCACGATCAGCTGCTATATATAAACATGGCAAGGTGTGGGGCCGGCAAGGGAGGCAGCCGAACTAAAGTCCAAACCGGACTTGGCGGTGCATCGCGACGTGCTTGGGTCGGAGACAGAGGAAGGGGATGGTGGCTTGTGGGCGCCAAGCAGTGGGGAAGGCGGTCTTTGGCCAAGGTGCAAAACAGGAGGGGCGAGCGGAGTGGTAAGCTGGGTCGGGGCGTGACCTAGGCGGGAGGCGGGGTGCAGCGAGAGGGTGGGCCGGCGGTGCTGGCAGGTCAGGCTTCAGCCCATGCGAGAGAGAAAAATGGAGAGGGTGAAGAAGAAAGGGCTTGGCTTGAGAAAAAAAGGAATGGACCGCAAAAAAAAGGAGAGAAAAAGGGAAAAAAAGGAGGGGGATTCGACCTAGGGGGTGGGGAGGGATTTTCTTTTGTGGAAGCATTTCAAACTTTTTCCAAAATTCAAATGGCACGCATTGATGCATGCAAATTTTTTTTTGCACCCAATAAAATCCTAATGCCTATTTTCAGCATGAATGCAACACAAGATATAACCTATGGCCAAATTAAATTTACTTTAGAAAATAAGTTTTAACCTATTCTATTTATTTAAACCCTATTTAATTCTAGAATTTTTTTATAGTTACATGTAAACATTTTAACAAACATATGGTGAGCAAAGTTGGGGTGCCACTATATTGACCAAACCAGATCCTTAAAATTTGCTCTTAATCTAGATGGATTGCAAATATCCCAAATGAAGCCCAAATTCTACAATTTGACGAAAATAAAATTGATCAATAATATCCCTAATTTGCTTTGCTTGAAATAAAATGGAACAACAACGATGAATTGACGGTGTTGGGCACTAGGTTGCTGCCTGTGGTAAAACGGTTGCAGCGAAAATGACCCTATTAGACTATGATTGTGATTTTGGTGATTAATAATAATATAGTCAATGAGACTAACATGTTTGTCAAGAATATATATTAGTAGGTCTCATGGATACAATACATGAAGAAAGCACCGCAACTGGGACAACGTTAGACTGAATTGAAGAAGTCCCAGTAATATTTGCTTCACCGGATGTTCCAGTGCTCTGGGTGTTTGAACTCACCGGAGCATATTTGGCAAATGGGAGAGAGACCTAAAGCCCTCATCGGAAGGTTCGATGTTTGAGCAGAGTGCTCACCGGAGTAATTCTTCCAGAGAAAGTGTTGTGCTGAAGAATGAAGGTTAAGCCTCATTAGATAGTCCAGTGATCAGTGTGAGTTGCATTGGAGCATTTTTAGAGAAAAGAAGAGAAGGTTCAACCCACCGGATGGTCTGGTGTTGAGAAAGATGAATGCACCGGAGCATTACTAGAGAAGGATGCAGTTGCTGAAGATCAAAGGTTCAACCCATCAGATGGTCCGGTGTAAATGGAATGAGCACCGGACAATACACCGGACAAAGAACAGTGCAAAGAAGCAGAACAAAGTTCAACCCAACGGATCGTCCGGTGATGAAGGCTGTGTAATACCGGAGCATTATTTCCAGAGAGGGTTGTATTAGCTCGGTTGGCTGAAGACAACTCACCAGATAGTACGGTGATGAAGTGATGTGCACCGGATGCTTACACTGGAGCAATTTACACAGAGAAGAAGGAAAGACTCGGATGGCTCAAGATAACTCATCGGATAGTCTGGTGATGGAGATGAAGTATTCACCAGTGTGTTCGATATTCACAGAGATTTGAGTGGGGTTCCAACATCTAGTTTGTGAGAGTGTACTCACCGGATGATTCGGTGTTAGTGCTACTATTCTCACATGATCATCCGGTGTTAATAGCTATTCAGAGACGTTAGGTTAACGGCTAGTGCGCGGGTTTGAGACTATAAATACCCCGCCACTCGACCATTTGAAGGTGCTAGAGTTTAGAGAAGTTCATGTACACCTGAGAAGATATCCAAGCCACTAAAGTGCTCAATATGATTATTCAAGGCGATTAAGCACACCATTAGAGAGAGATTAGTGCTTATAGGTATAGAGAGAGTGTTGCTAGGTGATTGCTGCTTAGAGAGTAGATCAAGGAGCGATCCAACCTTGTACCAAGTGGTACGCTGGCACCTTGAAATCTTTGTGACTCGTCGTCAAGCTTGTTGACCCTCTAACTTGGTGTGGAGTGGCAATAAGGTGATTATGCGGGGATCCGAAGTGAGCACAACTTCAAAGAATTGGAAGAGAGGCTAGTGGTGAGACCTTGCCTTGGTGGCTCATTCGGGTAAAGGCCTTGTCTTTGTTACTTGGTGGCTCAAGAGTTGTGACCGAGTGCCGACCAGGAGTATATCCTTTGTGGAGCTCCAATGTGGACTAGGGTGATATTCATGCCATCGATACCACGGAGAAAAAAATCCTTGTGCCGAGTTTGCTCTCTCTAGCTTATTTACGTTTCCGTATTTATATTCTTGCAATTTACCTACTTAGATAGGTTGCAAGTGCTTTGATCGGTAGAGTAGACACACTAGATAAACTTAAAGCATATTTAGATAGAAATTGATATAGGTTTATCTTGTGTAGTTTTTGGAGCCAAAATAGTTCTAAGTGTCCTAATTCACCCCCCTTTTAGGACATCACCGATCCCTTCAGTGGTCAACCAAGGCAACGATGCGGCCTACCTGCGGCAGCCAGAGAGCGTTACGACCTCCTGACACTGTCTGATGAGCGATCGATTTGTTGTCGTGGGATGTGCACACATGAGTTTTTGAGGAGGCTAGGAAGGGAACTCGGGGCATCAGATCGAAGTTATTTTGCACAACAGTCAGGTCACCGTCGACGGGGTGGGGGGTTGTGCCGCCGGCCACCTCAGATAGCTGCTAGAGCTCATTGGGGTTGTAGATCCGCCTCTGAGGCGAAGGGTGACGAGGAGCTATTATGGCGGGACGACGATATGGGTGGGGGAGATGACATACCTTGCTCCAATGGCGTGAAGGAGGTGCGAGTCAGATTTGGAGGCAACCGATGGCGCTAAGGAAGGCCAAGCTTGTTTTCCACCCGGCTAACTACATCTTCTACAGATACTCTAAATATTCATTTTATATAATATTATTACAATACTCTCTATTTTTTTTTATCTCCAACAACTATATTTCCTACCTTCCTAACTCTCCCTCCCATTCAGACCCATAGTCAACCTCTGTGAATAGTGATACGGGTGGGTGAGAGTGTACTCTAAATGTAGAGTACACCAACCCCAGCTGCATCACTGTAGCACCAGATACCGCTGCTGCTAGAGAGGAAAATGAGCACCACGATTGACAAAAAGTACATGAACAACGCAATGCAGGGACGCAGATTGTCAAATACCGATGCTGCTGGAGATGGCCTAAAGTGGCAAGCATGGGGAGGAAATGACAAGTTGGGAAAATGGCGAGGGGGAGTAGAGAGCTGATTGGAGCTAATTTTTTAGGGCCAATTGCTATATCTAGCGATGGGGAGTCAGATATAGGTTTGACTGAAGATGCTCTGATACATGATCAGATTGGTTCAGTTGGGATATGAATGGGCATTCGGTTTATTTTTATCCCAAGGTGCAAGCTTTCATGCGAAAGAGCGAGAAATAAGGCTAACTAATTCTGCATATCTCTTTCCTTTTGAAACTGAGGTCTTGTTTGGATATTTGATTTTTCGAGGAAAAGTGGAGGAATTGCATTTTGAAGAAAATTTAGAGGAAGGGGATGCTTGGGATGGAGATTTGCTTATTTGCGTCATTCCTTCCCTTCGGAGTTAATCGTCTCTCTGGCTTAATCTGTGATACAAGCGAGGCCAAAATCCATGATGAGCTTCTACTCTCTTATGACGAGATGCACTTTATGTATGATGTTGAGATCGGTGAAGTTGAGTATGAGAAAATCAAAGGGATGAAACCTTTTTATGATCTGATAAATAGGATGTTCCCAAGGACTCTAGCTACTAAAGGTGGTGATGCTTCTAATATCCAAGGAATTACAAGGAACTTACTTGCTAAGATGGATAGAAATGCCAGAGCCTTTAGTGTTTTTGACTTTATTTGGCATGAAATCTATCTTACTTCGATCAATCCTCACAAGAGTTGTGCTTATGCTCCGTACATCATGTATATGATTGAGAGGGTTACAAAGAAAGTATTTGTGAAAGAAGTGAAACATGAGCTGTTGAGAATTAGACCTAAGGGTGGTCAAGCTAGCGGGCATACAAATGTGCCCTCTCCTCCTAGAGTAGCAACAAGGAGAGGTTCTTCCTCTCGTGGATCATCTTCTTTTATCAAGAATGCTCTGAAGGCAATCTTCAAAATGTGTACCCCCAATGAAATCAAGATCAAAGAATATAAGGACCGCTGTAGCTAAAATGGCCATATTAGGCTATAATTGTGATTTTGGTAATTAATGACAATATAGTCAATGAGACTAACATGTTTGTCAATAATATATGCTAGTAGGTCTCATGGATGCAATACATGAAGAAGCCACCATAGCTGTGACAAAGTTAGATTGAATTGGAGAAGTCCTAGGAAGATTTGCCTCACTAGATGGTCCAATGCTCTGGGTGTTGAACTCACCGGAGCATATTTGAGAAAGGGGAGAGAGGCCTGAAGACCTCATCGGAAGGTCCGGTGATCAATGTGTTGCACACACCGGATAATGAACAGTGCAAAGAGGCAGAACGAAGTTCAATGCATCCGACGGTCCGATGATAAAGGCTGTGCACACCGGAGCATTTTGTCCAGAGAATGTTGTAGCCATTGAAGTTGAAGATCAAAGCACCAGATGGTCCGATGATTAATGTATTGCACATATCGAACAATGAATAGTGCAAAGAGGTAGAACAAAGATCAACACATCGGATGGTACGATGATGAAGGCTATGCACACCGGAGCATTATTTTCAAAGAGGGTTGTATTGGCTCGTTTGGCTAAAGTCAACTCACCGGATAGTCTGATGATGAAGTGATGTGCATCGGATGCAAACACTGGAACAATTTACACAGAGAAGAAGGAAATGCTCGGATGGCTCAAGATAACTCACCGGATAGTCCGGTGATGGAGATGAAGTATACACTAGAGTGTTCGGTGTTCACAGAGGCTTGAGTGGGGTTCCAACGGCTAGTTTGTGAGAGTGTACTCACTGGATGGTCCGGTGTTAGTACTATTGTTATCACCGAATTATCCGGTGTTAACAGCTTTTCTGAGCCGTTGGGTTAACGGCTAATGCGCGGGTTTGAAGCTATAAATACCCCTCCACTCAGTCATTTGAAGATGTGGCATGCTGCTGGAGTACAGAGAAGTTCATGTATACCTGAGAAGACATTCAAGACACCAAAGTGCTTAATGTGATTATCCAAGGCGATTAAACACAAGATTAGTGAGTGATTAGTGCTTATAGATCTAGATAGAGTGTTGATATGTGATTGTTGCCTAGAGAGTGGATAAAGGAGTGATCCAACCTTATACCAAATGGTACGCTGGCACCTTAGAGTCATGGTGATTCACCAACAAGCTTGTTGATCCTCCGACTCGGTGTGGAGCAGTGGCAAGGTGATTGTACGGGGACACGAAGACCCTTGCCTTGGTGGCTGAAGCTCCAAAGTGATCACGGTGGCAAGAAGCCGTAAGAGAGGCTAGTGGTGAGATATTTTCTTGGTGGCTTAGTGGCTCATCCGGGTGGATGCCTTATCTTTATGACTTAGTGGCTTAAGAGTCATGACCGAGTGCCGATCGAGAGCATATCCTTTGTGTAGCTCTAACGTGGACTAGGGGTGGTATTCATGCCATCAATATTGCGGGAAAAAAATCCTTGTGCCGAATTTGCTATCTCTACCTTATTTACGTTTCTGTATTTACATTATTGCAATTTACCTTCTTAGATAGGTTACAAGTGGTTTGATTGATAGAGTAGACATACTAGATAAATCTAGAGTATATTTAGATAAAAATTGATATAGTTTATCTTGTGTTATTTTTGAAGTCGAAATAGTTCTAAATGTCATAATTCAACCGCACCAATTTAAGGATGGGAAAGCTTGAGGCTCGACAAAAAGAAATCCATGCTCATTTAGGAATTGAGCCTCCTTGATCCCCGGTGGCTTCCAAATAAGAAGTGAGTGAGTCCGAAGTGTTTGAAAATTCTTAGGTTTGGTATGATGTAGCTCAAGCCACCGCTGCCGGTGTCGGAACATCTATTGTTGCACATGCTCAAAATAGTGATGTTGAGGTCTCTGAAGAAGAAGATCTTAAAGGTGCCAAGAAAAGCTCAAATGATGGGAGTGATGACTATGAGGAAGGTAGCGACTGAAGATCTCTATCTTTCTTGTTCTTTTTCTTTTTTTGTGACTTGATGATAAAGGGGGAGAGAATGTATCTTTCCTGTTATCTATTTTTCTGTCCGAACCTGGAAGTTCTGTATTCAATAGTAATGTCAGTTGTTTTTCATCTTAATCTTTATCTTTCCGAGGTTGGACATTTAAGACATTTTGTAATGGTGTGTTGTACTATGTGGTGTGCTAGATGTTAAACTATGTTTTGATAAACTCAATTATGCTAGTGTGATGCCTATGCGATGTATTGGTGTATTGTTGTTTTAATCATCATTGTGTGATATATCTTGTCATATGTATCACGTGTTTACTTTTACACTCACATGTGTTGTTGCACCCCACAGATGCTAAGATATAGGGATAGCTCTTGCAAAATATTTTTTAAATATGTGCATTTGATGTCAAATTCAAATTTTAATCAATGCACATATTTAGGAAGAGCTCACCATATATCTTATGATTCAAAATCTTTAATGCACACCTCATCCTTGCAGGGTTATCACTGTTGGTTCACCAAAAACCAATAGTGATACGATTATCAATGCTGGTTCGTAAGAAAAATAGTATCACTGTCGATTTATATAAAAAAATCAGTATTGATAATACTTATCACTATCGGTTCTTAATAAAAACCAACATTGATAATATTATTACTACCCTTTTTATATGAACCGGCAGTGAACCAACTTGACGTGGCTTAAAAATACTAAGTCCCTAGCTAGTCGCCCCTTAGCGCGCTCCCCCTTCATTTCTTCTCTTCCTCTCGAGAAGTCCTGGCCCGAGGGCTCGTCTCCTTCGCCCTCCATCAATGTTGATCACCCTCGCCTCCTCCATGCGCTTGTCCCCCGGTGGTGGCTCATCCTTGAGGAGCTCGTGTGGAGGTAGCGGTTGCTTGTCCACGGTGACGGATCCTCCATGGGAGGGCAGATTCGATGGTTGCTGCTCGTCCCCGAGGAGCTTGTATGCAGGGCTTTTCTGAGGTTGCCATCGAGCTGGGCTGTGTGGTGGCAACGGCTCGTCCTCGAGGAGCTCATGTGGAGGCAGCGACTGCTCGTCCCTGGCGACAAATGTTCCATGGGAGGGCAGATCAAACGGTGGTTGCTCATCCCCGAGGAGCTCGTGTGCAGGGCTTCTCCGAGGTAGCCATTGATCTAGGCTTCGCTGAGGTTTGTGGAGGGGCGCTGGATCTGTGGAGCAATGGCTGGATCCTTGGAGGGGCTGCACTAGCAGCCGAATCCTTAGAGGGGTGCATGCTAGAAGGGCGGCGATGGCGGGATCCATGGAGCTGAGTGGTGGGAAGGGTGGGATCCACGTTGGCGAGCTCTGTGGCCTGTCTTTTTTTCTCTCTCTAGAAAATACATCAACTGTCGGTTGGGAACTTTGGCAATGATAGTGCCTTACTATCATTGTTGCTTAGGCACTGCTTATTCTAAAATTGACAGTGATGCTAATTTAAAATCAACAATGATCAATAGTTTTGTAGTAGTCCCAGAGCATTATGGATTCGCACAACACGACACTCCATTGCTAGAAGACCTCCTGTGAGAGCATGCCTTGGCATAGCTCCAGGTCTAGCACACCGCTGCACCGCTCCTCGGCGCACCTGACATCGGTGATCCCGCTTCTTTTCCAACTACCTCTTTTTCCAAAACAGTATATATGGAATACCAAGACATTAATACCAACAAGAAGAAAAAAGAAGATGCATGAGTTCTTTAAAATGGAGATATTCCCTTTGACCGAAACTACATGTTGTTTTAGGATGTCTATCGAACCATCAATATAAAAAGAATTAGTTAGATTGATGACTATCAATCCTGCTTGAAATGCTCTTAGCCCAATTCATCACGACCAAAAGAATCCAGCCCCGCTCGACCAAATTGTTGGACGTGATGGGTCATCAAAGAGGCTTATAGTTTCAGTCAAAAGGCGAAAAAGTAGTTAGGACATGTTTGTTTGACTTTTACTTTGATTTTTTTTTCTATCAGAAGCAAAAAGTCAAAAAAACTAGATTATAAAAAATAGCTTTTGAAAAAGTCAAAAATCTGCTTTTAAAAAAATAAACTAGAAGCTATGAATCACTTTTCTGAGAAGTGATATACTGATAAATTAAAAATATGTTATCAAAGTTAAGTTAAAATTTTAAAATAGTTTTTTAAAAAACCAAAAAAACAATTTTCCAAAAAAATAGAAGGCCAAACGAACATGCCTCCTCACAAAAATCAAAGTACAATTAAAACGTCGGGCTGTACTAGGTTTTGGACCAGGCGTAACCCTGCCATAGCCCAGAAAACTGGACCGGGCCGGACCCAGGGCTGGAGAGTGGACCCCACTGGTCTTGTGCACACTCACACCCGTGCCCCCTTCGCTCCAGTCAATAATCTGACACCCATCCGACAGCACGGCACGGAAGAAATCACGGCCCCGCGCCAACACCGCACGCTCCCATCACACGTAGCAAGCAAACTTTGCGAATCCTGAACCAAGCAGCCGTTCGGCAGATTCGATTGGGCGAAGAAGGCAGGAAAATCCAACGCCCCCGAGCCCCAAAAGCGGCGTCGGATCGGGCCCGGTGCAGGTATCCCTCCTCCCATCTCATCAAAAAACAAAACAAAACCAATGCCTTTTTTCCTCTTCCGATTTGAAAATCTAATTTAATCCGCGCTCTTGTTTTATCCTCCTCCAGCAGTAATGAATCATCAGCGTCGTCGCGGCCAACGCCGAGCCCAGAAAAAGGAACGCGGAAAGGTGGGTAGCGAGGCGGCGGCATCAGCCAGCAGCAGGCCGCCGCACAGCGATGTGAGGAGGCGGATCCGCGAGGGGAAGAATCCGCACCCACGCGCACGCACCTAACTGGCGATCTCCCGGCCCGAGCGGTTCGTCTCGTCCGTTGCTCCGCGCCCACCGATCAGCACCCATTCTCGCCGGTTCGTTTTCGTTTCTATTTGGACCCCTAACGGGGAAGGGTTTGTGATTCTGATTTAATTTGGGTGGATTTCTTTTTTTTTCTCGTTTGGAGATTCGGTGTAATGCTTGTTTGACTGAACTGGATTTGGACCGGAGGCTCGCGTGCGATTCACCAATCACCACCCACCCGCGGCCTCGCATTGCCTTCTATATTAGCGTTTCTGGAGCGGGATTCGTGTTGTTGTTGTCGCGGCTAAATTAGGGTTTCGTGCTCTCTCGCCCCACTGCTTTACTCTTTCTTCTCCCCAAAATCGAGTCTCGCCTGCTTCCGGTTGCGCTGTCGCCGGCGTCCTTGCGGCCTAGGGGTAGCGGATTTTTTAGCCCTGGCCTTCGATTTGGAATCCTGGTGCGCCGGTTGATTTGGTTTGGTGGTGGTTTCTGCGGAATTTGGTTGGATTTTTTGGGGGTTTATTGATCGGTTCTTCCAAATTTCCCGTCGCAGGGTTCAGTTGTGGCGTGAGCTGAGGTCCGGGAGCTAGTTATCTCTTCAGCCATGTCTCAGATCCAGAGCACCTCGCCGCAGAACTGCACGCTCCTCGCCGTGCTGTGTGGGAAGTTTGCCGAGAAGCAGCGGACACCGGCTCGCCTGTCGCCCGAGGGGAAGCGGGTGCGCCTGTCGTACCCCGTCCCGGAGCTTTGCTCGTCTGGGAGATTGGAGGTCAGTTTGTTTTGCTGTTTAGTGCGGAAACATACTTGCTTTTGAATTCTTATGAAAGGGGGCTTGGGAATGCAGGTGCACACGCTGATCAATCCCACGGTAGAGCAATTTAGAGAGGCGCAGCGGGCGGTGCAGCCCAACTTGTTGTATCTCCAGGGGCAGCAACTAGAGAATGAGAAGGAGATTGGTACACTTGTATGGGGCGATGATGATGTATCTGACCCGCAGACGATTAGCTCACTCATTAGGCCACCGTTTCCGACCATAGTAAGCTCCAAACTTTTATGGATGAATAGTGCGTTTTCTTCTGTCAATTTTCTGTCTCATCAGTTCTTACTTGACAGGCAAACAACGAGATGCAAAAGCGGACATTAGTCCGTCTTAGCTTGTAGTTGCATTCTAGCTGCTATGGCCTAGAAGCACTTTTGAAGCATGTTATTGATACTACAGAGGAATTAGGCTAAACTCTATATGGCCAGTACCTAATGAGAAACTTGAATTTTTAACCCTCGGGGAATTATTTCTTTAGTTCCAGCTATAATCACACATCATTAGAATTTAGAAGTTGCATTTACTGATCAGATATGGTCTATACAATTTGGGTGCTAAAGTTGTTCAAATTGCTCTGGAGAAGGATACGGATATTTCACTTTACTGGCTTGTATTATGTCCTGAAATTGCTGAATTTCAGTTTTTATTGTTGAGGTTTGGTTGATGTGACTAATGTTAACGGTACATGCCACGTGGTCTAAGTATTTTCTTAAATCTTGTCTGTGATTTACTTCTGCTTATACAATTTACTTCTGTGAATGTGGTTTTCACTTCCTTGTTTTCATTTTGATGTATAGCTAGTAAGCTTACTGTCTAATCACTAATACAGGTTTATTTGGAAGTTCCTATTGGAGAAAAGCTTGCCCAAGCATTTCATTCAAAGGTAGCTTGTTTTTCAATAACTTTTCAAGGACTTGGTTCTTATTGTACATTTGCCTGAGTTAATCTAGACAGTGATGCATGTATATTTGCCATCCTCTTTATTACAACCTCCTTCAACTTTTTATTCGTTGTTTTTTTGGATTTTGAAAAAGTTTTGGCCCCGGAGTTTATACTATATAGTTTTGACAAATATAGGTGGTATTGATTGTTCTAACGTTTATATGTTTGTAATATTGCGAGGCCGCCATTTCTGCTTTTGGCCTGTTAACGTTCAGAGAATTTCGCTGTGCTAATAAGCAGATTTCCCTTAAAATAAACGACTACTCTGTTATTTAATTTGGAATTTTGGTGCATTTTGGAATATGTAATGTTGACATTCTATCATTCAGGGGATACCATATGTAATATATTGGAGGAATTCGTTTTCATCTTATGCAGCATCTCATTTTCGCCATGCGTTGATGTCAGTGGTGCAAAGGTATCAGCATCATGAATGCATTGTCAATCTGCACCATTTGATTTTCCTTACATCTAATATTTGAGTATTCCTGGTTTCAGTTCCTGCAGCCATACTTGGGATGCATTTCAACTCGCACATGCCTCTTTTCGACTATACTGTGTAAAAAATAACCATGTGCAAAGCGTTAAGCTTGGGCCTCGTCTACTAGGGGATGCTCCAAAGATAAATATCATCCCTCCTGAGCATGAAATGGATAAGGAAGAAGGTTGCTCTGAAGCCTTTCCGGCTATTAAAATCTATGACCAAGATGTGAACACGAAGTTTCTTGTCTGTGGGGTGCCATGCACGCTGGTAAGCTTAGGGATTTTTCCTATTTTTTCTCAAATCATTTGATGTTTTAGTTGTTCCAACCAATGATTGCACAACTGTCTCTATTGCAGGATGCATTTTTATTGGGCTCAATAGAAGATGGTTTGAATGCTTTGTTGAATATTGAGGTATGGGCCCATCCTTCTAATTATCAAGGACATCTTGTCTGCTGCTTATATTTCTGTATCTAGATTTCAGAAGTACTCTCTCCAGTTACAAATAAGTGTCGTTTTGGACATCGACACGGTCCCCAATACACATATTTGACTACTACTTTTTGGTGTAATATGTTTATAGAATATTGCAAAGTTATACTACTATGAAACTATTTCTCAAGACAAATCTACATGTATCATTTTTAAATATCCAAACTCAATACATAAAGAGTAATTTGTAGCCAAAATTTGAAAACGTTGACTGCACACAACCCAAAACGACACTTATTTGTGACTAGAGGGAGTATTGAGTTATGCATAGATGAGTGGTTTTTACACGAAAGAGCTAGTTCATTAAACTGCTGGGTTATTGGAGGTGACGTAAACTTGTTAAACTTTTAGTATTGCCCTATGGTTTAGTATCTGACCTTGTAAGCAGCCATGTACAAGTTAGAGGGAGACCTGCTAATACGAACGCAGCATATACATACTCATTACATAATTGTACATCCAAGTGTTTGTACATCTGAATTAGTAAATCTCATATAAGGGCACATACTGCATAACTATTCAAGGTGGTGGCACATCTCGAGTTGTAATGGAACGAGTAAACCAGCATGTGCCCCATGGGGGGGGGGGGGGGGGGGGGTTGGGCAGTGCCTTTCGCTGCGCCAGTTGCCCCATTGGTGGGTGACTGCCCACCGGCTGCTGCTTACCACTATTTAGAACATTTGCCGGATAAATGTTCTAATTCTAAAGAAGCATGCATTGAACCCCATTAAAATATGATGCATAGTGAAGGGTTACCCATTTGAAGTTATTAGTGTATAGGTTTGATTCATGTTTTTGGTTTGTTAAACAACAAAAATATTGTTTTGATATATTAAATGTTGGCGTCTTCAGCGGCATCTTTGTTGAACAAATATTCAGAAAATTCTCAAGTATTTTTTTTTAAATTTTTTTGCATAGGTTTATAGGACCCTCTTAACGTTTGAGTTTTCCTTTTCTCAGATTCGTGGGAGTAAACTTCAGAACCGAGTCAGGTATCTTGAACTGCTGTGCATTGTGTATTAACTATTAAGCAACATATCCTATAACTTCTGGTATTAAATGGCATGGGTCACGTTTGCAATGTAGCCTTAGCTTATTGCTTTAGTGATTATATAGACAGTTTTCTTGGTCTTAGCATGCATTGTATCCTTGCATTAGTAATCGTATTGATAATTTTGATCTCAGGATGTTTTGAAGCTTAAACCTGATGGCATATGAAATGAACTAATGTATCTTGGTTAGTATTGCCTATGAAATGTTAACTAAACAGTAACTGAGGTTACATTCCTCTGAAAAGAAAACGTAGTGGTAACACATATTCAATATTTCCATTGATCATCTGGTATATAGGCATGCCACTATATTTTTACTATATCAACTTATCAATTTCTCATGGGATTTGAGATGCCACTGCTTTTCTTAGTTTGTAGTTCTGCATTTCTAATATCATTGTTTGCCAGAAATGTTTATTTTGTTCTGAGCAGGAGCTCACAGCATCTCTTTTCAGTGCTGCTCCTCCACCTCTTGAAGCAGAGACTCTTTCACATGGGGTTGTTACAATGCGTTGTGATATCACAACCTGCAGTTCTACACATGTGTCACTTCTTGTTTCTGGCAGCGCTCATACTTGTTTTGATGATCAGGTATCATTGTCCGCAATTATGGAGCATTTCCGAGTCATTAGCTTGATGTGAAAAGAATCATATGTTGCCTCATAACTTATGCAGCTACTGGAGAGCCACATCAAGAATCAAATTATTGAGAAGAGCCAGCTAGTTCGTGCTCTATCAAATAGCGAGGATAAAAAGCCATCTTCAGCTGAGCCTTTGAGTTCCATGTCCATGGCTTGTGGAGCTTCCACTTTTGAAGTCTGGATGACCCTCCCTAAGTGGGCAGCACAGGTTAATTTTCTTCAAAATTTTCAAAAAATGCGATAAGCAGATTGTTACATTTGTTTAGATGTCTTAAAATTTACCCATTTTTTGTTTCCATTATCATTTGGTGCAAACTTTTGTATATTGTTTTTTTGCTTTGCGGATTATAAACTAGTGTTACTAGTTATGTTAGGTACCCTAGTGCTTTAGTGTAAACTGGTGTCCCCTGTTCTTCCTCTGCTATTATCTGAACTTTGGCTTTATTAGTAAAGCTGGGCATTCCTTTTATCTAAGAATTAAGAAGGTTGGAATGTCCTTTATTTGGAAATAGGAGTAGCTTGCACTGTTTAATGCATAGTTCCGTTATGAAGATTCTGTTTTCCTTTTTGCCGCGTGACTAATTTTTCTCGAGAGCAAGGTCTGTTACAAAACGATCGAGCTGTCTGAATCATGTGGTGGTTTATTTTCTCTTCCCCTGGTATTGATTTGATTATCATCCCCTTTACATAGCTATGTTTGAGCGGATCCTGTTTCATCACTGAATGAAGATTATTTTTAACTGTCTAGGTTTTGAAACATCTTGCTCCAGAAGTCTCTTACAAAAGCTTGGTTGCACTTGGAGTTGCTTGTGTAAATGGTACACCAGTGTCTTCATTTGATAGGCAAGATGCAGACCGGCTTCTTTTCTTTTGCACGAACCAGTGCAAAGATCAAGTTATTGAAAACAGACCATATCACCATCTACCAAGATGGTCGGCGTCCCTTACGAAGGATAGAATGAATAGAAGTCTAGAGTCAAGACAAATTTCATTCGGTGCAAATGGAGTTGTAGAGGACAAGAAGCGTCTGATGGAAGGGTCTTCCCTATCATCATTCAAGCCTGGGTTAAAGCCTGCAACAATGAGACCCATTCCCCACTCTCCCAGGCGACAAATGCATCCTTTTATCAGTTTCCCTCAGTCTATGATTAATGATGCTAGTCAAGTTAAGCCTAGCTTGCCAGCCCCTCCGCCATTAAAGCATAATATGATACCTGTTGCCCCAGCATCTCAGAGGAAATCTTCATCTGGAGCATTGCGTGTTCAACCAGCAATTCCATTGAATCCTCTGCCAATGAAGAAACACGGATGCGATCGGTTGCCTATCCGAGTTTGCTCTGAAGTACACTTCTTGGTCCATCCTCTTCTATTTTTGTGCTGAAATATCTTCCATGTAATTATTCACCACATTTGGTGGTATCTTTTGCAGGAAGGCTTCTTGAAAGATGTCATGCAGTTTCTACTTCAGAGGGGCCACACCCGACTTGTACCTCAAGGAGGAATGGCTGAGTTTCCTGATGCAGTCTTAAATACAAAGCGCCTTGATTTATATAACTTGTACAAAGAGGTTATTCTGCACTCCTGCTATTCTCATGCATCAGTTGTGGAGAGGCAACAAACTTCTGATATAATACTTTCTCTGACAACTATGATAATTAATTATCATTCAGGTGGTATCCAGAGGTGGCTTTTATGTTGGCAACGGCATAAATTGGAAAGGCCAAGTCTTTTCAAAGATGCGCAACCATACTGTTACAAACAAAATGACGGTATGTATGTATATGTTTTCTTAATTTACCATCTTACGAAAGAAGACACTGGATCTGTTATTTTGTGTTACCATGTTTGTGTATTTGTGATGTAATCATACTTAGATTTACCCCGGAATAGCTCAGCATGTGAAAAACACTTCCAAGTTTTTGCACTGGCACTAACTCAGCTATTGTATGGAGTACATGGTGTCAATTGTTTACTTCTTTCTGAAAGTTGGTATTTCCAGGAATATAGCTGCTACCTGGCGATCTGGTTCACTACTTCTATATAATAAATGCACTCTAATAATCCCCACACTTACATTTAGGGTGTTGGGAACACGCTAAAAAGGCACTACGAGACATACTTGCTGGAATATGAACTTGCGCATGATGATGTCGATGGGGAATGTTGCTTGCTTTGCCACAGGTTCGTGGATATGATGCTCTTCTGTTATGTCTGCTGTTACTCTCTTTTGCATGTCAGTAGAATCTAACTTGTTCCTTTATGTATTTGCAGTAGCGCTCCGGGTGATTGGGTGAACTGTGGGTTGTGTGGAGAATGGGCCCACTTTGGTTGTGATAGACGGCAAGGACTGGGCACTTTCAAGGTAGACACACTTGCTGATCTTGAACAAACATTTTGTTTTCTTTGACGAATTTCAAAATAAGGCTATAGATTGATCTGGGCTCCTGTGGTTACAGGACTATGCAAAGACAGATGGGTTGGAATACATCTGTCCCCACTGTAGCGTCGCAAAATATAAGAAGCCACCACTGCCCGTAAGAGTAGGCAATGGCTTCGCAAACATGGCATCTGCATAAGGAAGTATAACGAATATGGTATCTGCACCACGAAATGTTTAACTTTTGCTCTTTTTTCTTTTGGCGTTTTGTCGGTGATGGGGTGGCTAGACTATAGTGGCTAAACATGTCTAGTGCTGATGTACTATCTGATTAATCTGGTTCACATAGGCTCCAATGTTATCTATAGCTTGTAATCGCTGACAACTCGGTAAGTTTTAAATTAATTGATCAGTTCACATGTATTTTCTGTTCCCGTGCCAGTTGAATTTGAGCACATTTTTTAGTAGTATATTGTTAACTAGGGAAGAAACGGTGTCCCTAGTGTAAAACTGTAAGCTACATTTCATGTACTGACATGATTACCACAACAGTTAATGCTAGGCTTGAATGACACTTAATCAAGACATCAGAACATTGTATCATGTCGATTTATCTCCCTGCTTTAGTTCTTTTCTAGATATCAGTATCACTGTTGTAAGGCTGAACTGCCCTAATGGCAAAGCTGGAAGTTTTCCTGGGTTTTCTGTGGCCAAGCTTTGCCTTCTCATTGGAGATTGCTGGATCCAAGTCGAGCTACAAAAAATTGAGGCTTGCTGCTGCCATCTAGTCGTAGAGCTGGACGGTTAGTTTTGGTCGTCACTCCTTTTGAGGTCAGGAGTATCATGATTGCGCATGTTACGTGTGGGTAACTGGACACTCAGACCTTTGCCTTACAACTTTGCATTTTGATTGCTTTTGTTTAAGCGCATAAACCGTTGTAATTACCAACTGCCTATTGCTTTGTTATTCTTGGAGGGAGAGACTTGTCAGGGAAGGATAAATACTTCTGTCAGTTTTACTGCACATTTTCCTTTTGTATTAGTGTAAATTTGATCACAGAGGTGTGTACGAGTCGCGCTGCGTTCGAGCCAAACTACCGGTGCGTTACAGATTTGCACTGCGGACCCTCGTCGCACTGCCTTCATCTTGGGACAGCACGTTAGACAACTCTCAATAGAAGGCAAAATTACGAAACAAAGCGCAGCACCTACGAGTCTACGTGCGTGTAATACCAAATTGTTTATAAATAAAAATAGTGTGTTGACCATGGAAACACGAATATTTGTCTTTTAAATCTGTTGCTCAAATTAATGATGGGAGATCATAGATGTGTAAATCTTATCAAGATAATTCTATTTTGCTATTTAAACATCCATTTCGGATACTATGACCTGTAGCGAGCATAATAACTCTAGACCATTGATTTAAAAAAATAATAAAAAAGAAGGGATAAAGTTGTGGATGGATTAGTCACCACCCCGATCCATCCAGACTTCTCCAAAGTCGGCTCAAGCCTTAGACGTCACCTCCCTATTGGCCTGCCGTTGGTCGTCGTCACATGCTACGTCTCCGCACCACCCCTCCCCACCTCGTTGTCGCCTCTCTGCCGCACCGCCAAACTGTCGCATTGCTGCCCTAGCTGCCACCGTAGCTCACCAATCACCGAGGTGCCGTCCCCACCGTCGGTCATGTGCAGTCGCCACCCCCTCCACTCGGTCGTGCTCCCATCGAGCCGCCATCAATGCCCCACGCCCTTCGGCTGCTGTTACGCACCGCACGACCAAGCTCGCCACCACCCGTCACCATGTAGCCGACGCTTGGCCATCCTGCCGCGCCGCGCCACTACACCACCGTCGTCGGAACTCCACCAGCCGGCGACGGTAGAGGGAACAAAGCTGGCTAATAGCCAAAGGCAAGGGAATAAAGGAGAGAAAGAAAAGAAGAAAGGAGAAGAAAAGAAGAAGAAAGGAAAAGAAAAGGAGAAAGGAGAAAGAAGAGGAAAAGAAGGGAAAAAGGAAGGTTTTCACATGATTTACTCAAGTCCACCAGCAACCCGTGATCTTCACGTCAAGAGTATTTCCTAAGTAGTCTTCAGTTGCTCCTAGGCTAGTTGGGGTCGATAATTAGAACTCTATGGCATTGGTCATGTTGCTTTGGCTCTACAGAATCATCATTTGCAACAGTTAATATTATGCTAGTCCATGGTCGATGCAAACATCAATAAGACTATGGTGTTAAATTTTGGCAAGGATACCATTGCTTACATGTCGACAATCAATGGGCTCATTCTTGGTTGGATGGGTTCCTTTCATAGCTTGTGCAATCTTAATCGTATAATCACATCCTCTTCTTCCCTGACCTACTTTGCTTTATTTCTAGCATTACCTTGATCATGGTTGGGCGAGGATTAGATTACTAAACCTTTCTATGTAGCTTGACAATGTGAACTTAGATATATGAACCTAAAGTTCGGTGTTGTGTGGTATTTTTGGTGGTTATCTTCACCCTCATCCGCAGCATCGGACTATTACTTGTTTGATGATTTGCTAACTAGTGAAGAGCGGTCTATTAGAAAGAAGGTTAGGGGGTACTTAATGAATCATGTCTCAGATAGTTTAAGTTCCCGTTGTATAACTTAAAGGTTATAACTAGTACTATCCTGGAACCTAAAAGCAAAGTGGTAAATAATTTTACATAAACTTCAATAATGCCATGCATGCGGGGGTTTCCGCGTAGGGAGCGTGCATTTTTGCTTTTGTGTGCTACTGTCGATCCTTGGCACTTAAAAGTGTTTGTGCAGGCGGTGCTACCTCCGATCGTGTTTAGGCGGGCTTTCTCCATCGCAATTGGTAAAAGGCAAGTAATGTAAGGGTGTAGCTATTGTTATATTTATATTCATGTCTTACACCCCTTTAAATTAATTAAAATGGAGTACGCATTATTAAAGGGAATAACTTGGCTTACTTTTGTACCTACATTTGGTTCTACTCGGTAGTCAATAATTTAGGATGTGCTTATGATAGTTCTTTATCGATTCTGTTATGTTGATTGTCACAATGAGTTAAAGTATGCCGACTGGTTATTACCCATGTTTTATTTCAGAATATGTGATGCACTTGCTCATGGGTGTATGATAATCGATTAATCATGTACTTCATGCTGCATTCATGCCATCTCATGAGCATTATTCATGCTTTTGCATAAATCTAATATTGGTGATGATTACGACATTATGGGAATGACTTTTAAATTTTGTTGTCATATGCATACACTTGCATATTATATGGAGATAAATGCCGGTCACTGCCATTACACCGTGACTTGTGCCAGTATATGGAGTTTCATGAGAGGCTAGCATCGTCCAACATTAAACTCTCAAATGGAGTTGCATCATGGCATTTATACATTCTCATACCGTCTGAAGAATATGAAACCCTGGAGAATTGATACTATGACATATGGGCATTGTGGGTGTTTGTTTGGCAATCGCCATGTCGAGAGGTTGTGCATGCTTGTTTGATTTTTTTTATACAATTGTAAATTGTCTTTGTTTTAAGATATTACTGGAGACTATATTAGTAGATATTGTACTATGTGGAAGAGTACCTTTTAATTTCTCTTGTCTTGGCCCATTTTGAGAGTAAGATTTTGCTTTCAAGTCAGTTTTTTACTTAAACTATAGGTGAGATATGTATACATTTATAGCCGTTACTTACTGAGTTTGGGGGAAAGGCTCAGGCCTCAAAGAAGCACATGTATCAAAGTAACCCATTTAAAGATCCAAGAGTCTCCTCGTAATATTTGTACCCCACCAAGAGCTAGATAGGAAGATTTACCTCTTCCCCCACCTATATAAAGGACCCAAGAGGTCAAGGGTAGGGGTTGATTCCTCCCACATCCACTCTCCTCTCTTTGCCTGGTACGAACCCCATTGGCCACTGTAGCAGAAAATAGTTCCAACAGTTGGCGCCATCCGTGGGGATCCGATTCCAAAGAGTGAGAAGGCCTTCAGACCATGCCAGGCTTTGCTACTTGCTCGCGGCCTAGCTGCACATGGGCCTTCAGACAACTAATACTTCAGGCCAGTGGGCGTTGGCCTTCGTACTAGACCTTCGGCCAACTTGGCCTTTGGACCCGTGGGCGTTGTCCTTTGACCCGGGCATTCGGGCTACCCGACCTTCGGACAACCACGCCCATTCCACCTTAACTTCTGTCCAGTGGGCCTTCAGACAACTGGGCCTTTGGACCAATCCTTCGCAAGCAGTGCATGGGCCTTCGGATCAGTAGGCTTTGCAACTCTCGCATGTGCTGCACGTCAGCCAGGCTTCACAACGTACGTGCGGGCTTTTGTGAGGCCCAGTCGAGCTGCGACTAGTGAAGTAGGCCTTCGGCCGGCAAGGCCCATCCGGTAGGACTTCAAATGGAGGCCCCGACTTCGGTGCGCGATGTGGGCCTGCCTTCAGGTTAGCGAAGGTCTGGTGTGGAGAGGACTTCGGCACGGGCCTCAGCTGGAAAGGGCCTAGCCAACCTTCTTCTGACAAGGCCCATCTGGCCTTCGACGGGGCCAAGGCCCAGCTGAGCTTTGACTGGCACAGGGACGTGATCCACCTTTGGCTCCTGGAAAAGGGCATGGCCTAGGTATGCCCACACACCCATTCCACCAACTACTTTGTGATAAATTCACAAAAAAAAAGAGCACGCCACAGCTGAAAATCAAACCCCGATCTGCTCTGTGGCAGGGTGATGTCCTACCACCAGATCGATTGTGCTTTCATGTATTGATAGGTGCGGTTTATCCTTTGGACTTGATCTTCAAAGTGTGCATGCATGCCTGAGAAAGTGCCACCGAACGTCTTTATACCATGTTGAAGAAGGCAAAAGTGCACGTATGCACGCTTCTCCATGCATGCATGTGACGAAGAATGAGTTTTGCCCCTTGCACTCCTCCTTTGTTATTACATTCGCTCATCTTTGTCCCGTGCATGAGTTTAATTCTCAAATGAAATGTTTTCCTTCGCACAGAGAACTTTGTTTCTGCTGCAGAGGCTTTACCCTTCGATTAAGATGGTTTAGTTTTCACATTTATGGCGAAGTGTTTACATGTTGCATGTTTGCATTACACCGAAGTATTTATTCTTCGCTTATATGCCAAAGTATTTAAATGTGGAAATCTACACCTTTCACACATGCATCACGTCTGTGCACTGAAGTAATCACCCATCATATGCGCGCCGAAGCATTTATGCGTGCATAACGTCATGTGAAGCAATAGATTTTTTTTAATGTGATTGCACGGCCTCGCCCATGTATTTAGCTGCTGGTGTAGCTGCACTTCTTTGCCTAAGCGTCGAAGTATTTATCTTCTGTGCGCTTGCATGGTATAAATGAATCAAAGTACTGGTTTTTCCCCTTTACAAGTACATGTAGGTTTTTATGCTTTACTTGAGGGAGCATTTGTACCTACCATCATGCAAGTTTTCCCCTTCGCATAAGAAATCTCACTATTGCGTTTCGAAGTATTCACTCTTCGCATACTCGTATCACATGTGCACGCGTGCCGAAGAACTTATTCTTCTGAATACGTATGCTAACTCTTCAGTTGAGGGACTCTACTCCTCAAATTGTAGGTTTTTACCCTTTGATTAAGATAATATATTCTGAATGCTCACAGCATTTACTCTTTGTGCACTCGTATAGTATATGCACTGAAAATTGAATTTTTTTGCATGTTTGTGCTCACTTGAATTGCTCATGCACTGAACTACTCACTCTTCGCTCGTGAGTCGAAGGAGTCCTTTTTGCACGATTTATCCCTCTTCATGAGTATCTCACTTGTTCACGGTCTCTAACCCTTGGTCCAAGAGACTCTATCTTATTACATTTGTCAAACTCTTCACTTGAAGGATCTTGTTCCTCAATTACAGGTTCTTACCGTTAGTGTATGGCAACAAATGCATCGAAGAGTTTGCTTTTACCCTTCAAACCATATGCAATCTCTAACCCCTCGCAGGTTTCAACCCTTCACATACAATGATTCACTCTTGTATGCCGGAACACTTGCAATAATATTAATCGCTCTTATATACACCGCACAATTTCATTCTTCGCTTGTTGCCAAAGAGGCTATCTTTGTGTGCTTATAATCTGTTCACGCCAGAGCTCTTTCTTGCTAACATGCAAGTTTAATCCACCTTTGTGAAAGTTTCTTCACTTTCACAGATTAACCCTTCGCTTGAAGGACTGTGCCTTGAATGCACGTTTTTACCCTTCGGCAAGCGTTTCTACCCTTTGTTCAAGGTAACAAATTTTTTATGTTGAAGGCAATTATCCTTCGCCTTCAATCATTCCATGCATTTTCAATACAAATGCGCTTTACTTTATCCTTTGCCCATGTGCCGAAGATCTTTCTCTCGTGATTACAATTCGCTCGTGCCAAAACATTGTTCTCCATGATATATATATGTCGTTATACTCTTTGCATGAATGACCTCGCTTATGAGTTCCGAAGTGTCTCATTTCTATATATGCGATACGCCTGTGTCCCGGAATATTTAACTTCATTGTTCTTGCTTACGAGTTTGAGTGATTTACCCTTCGTATGAAAAGTGAAGTGTTCTATTTTGTGTGATCAATCGCATCAAAGCATTCACCCTTCTCTTATTTTCCAAAGTATTAATGTGCATGTGCACCCGAAGCTTAGCACATGTTTACTGATTACATCTTGATTATGCTTGTTGTGCACTTTGTCATGACTCATCAAAGTGTGCTTTTAAACATATACATGCCGAAGAGCTTAATTTTCGCATACGTCCATTGCATTACCACACGAAGTATCTATTCTTCGCTTGAGTGCCGAAGTACTACCTTCTATGTATTTATTACATAAATGCACCAAAGCATTTGTTTTACGCATATGTAGGTTCTTGCCATTCGCTCGAGGGAATATTTATTCCTCATTCACAAGTTTTAACCTTCGCATGAGAAATTCCTTATGGATCATTTGTAGAAGTTTATAATCTTCGCAGGATGGGGCTATCATTATGCCAAAGCATTCACTCTTCGATTGTACTTTTCGTACATCTATTTAATACATGCATAAAAGACAGGGGGCTAAGAGTACTTGCCCTCGCACCGAAGGCAAAAGAAACCTTCGGGAAGAAAAAGCCGAAGTGTTGCTTGACCTTAAAATAAAGGCAGCGCACCTCTCAAGTTAAAACGAAAGACGGGGGCTAAGAGTGCATGCCCCCGCACCGAAGACAAAAGAGACATTCAGGAAGAAAAAGCCGAAGTGTTGCTTAACATTAAAATAAAGGCTGCACACCTCTCGACTTAAAATAAAAGACGTGAGCTAAGAGTGATTGTCCCCACATTGAAGGCAAAAGAGACATTCGAAAAGAAAAAGGTCAAAGTGCTGCTTAACATTAAAACAAAGGCAGCACACCTCTCGACTTAAAACAAAAGATAGGGGCTAAGAGTTCTTGTCCCGCACCAAAGACAAACCATGTCTTTGGATTACATCAATGCATTTAAGTATTTATTCATTATGTGCACACACCGAACATACATCAATTATAATGCATTTTCATCTCCAAAAGGGATGTGAAGCACCTATTGTCCTGTAGGAAAGGAAGTCGAAGTGTTGCTAGTCCTTAGGCAAAGGAAGTGCACCAATTGACTTAAAAGGCGAGGGCTGAGCTGCCACCCAACTTCAGGTAAAAAGCAATGCTCCACTTGGACCTCAGACTTTAAGTCTTGAAGACACGACCCTTTAAGCCTCGTGGAGCCAAAGGTCCTTTCGTACACGGTACATTGCCAACCACCATCGTCAACAATGGCTACTCCTTTTGCTACATTGGCACCTTCAACAACGACTCAGGAGGGAGTCATCACCACCTTCGCCTTCGACATCGACTTAGGAGGGAGTCATCGTCACCTTCGGCATCGACATCGACTCAGACGGAGTCGTTCTTCGCCTTCACCTTCGATGTCAATCCAGACGGGGTCGTCATCACCTTCAACTTCAACTACATCAACAAGAATCTAAATGGAGTCACCGTCACCCTCGGCTTCAACATCGACTCAAAAGAGTCGTATACGACCACGTCGACTTTGACTACATCGACCGGAGGGGCTTCGACCATGACTACTTCACTTCGGTCACGACGACTCTATCCCCGTCGACTCCGACTACGTCGACCAAAGGGGCTTTGGTTGCGACCACTTCGCTTTGTCCGTAATGGCTTCGCCTTCATCGAATCCGACTACATCGACCAGAGGGGCTTCGGTCGCGACTACTTCGCCTTCGTCGACTTGGACATTGACCAGAGGGGCTTTGGCCACGACGACTATGCCTTCTTCGACTCTGACTATGTACAACCAGAGGGGCTTCGGCCGTAATGTCTTCGCCCCTGTCGACTCTGACTAGGTCAAAAAGAGGGGCTTCAGCTGTGACTACTTCACTTCGGTCATAACGACTTCATCTTCATCGACTCCGACTATGTCGACCAGAGGGGCTTCAGTCGTGACTACTTCGGTTCGGCTGTGATGGCTTCACCTCCATTGACTTGGACGTCGACCAGAGGGGCTTCAGCCGCAACGACTACGCCTCTGTCGACTCCGACTACGTCGACCAATGGGGCTTTGGCTGTGACGATTACGCCTCTGTCGACTCCGACTACATCAACCAGAGGGGCTTCGGCTGCGACCACTTCGCTTCGGCTGCGACGACTTTGTCCCTGTCGATTATTACTTCATCGACCAGAGGGGCTTCGGCCGCGACGATTACGTAGACAAGAGGGGCTTCGGCCGTGACGACTACCCCTCCGTTGACTATGACTATGTTGACTAGAGGGGCTTTGGCTGTGATGACTACGTCTACGTCGACTACAACTACATCGACTAGAGGGTATTCGACTGAGATGACTACGCCTCCGTCGACTACGACTTCGCTAACACCGACTTCGATTGTGCCGACCATGTGACACCCTTCACCACTCACGAACACCAGTCAAGAGGGGCTAGAGGTACCCGGGTTAAAATCTCGTCCTAGGTCCCAAGAGTTTGACCAACGCACGTGAGCCTAGATGAAGACATCATTTGCTTCAGTAAGCCACAGCGGCAACCTTCAACCTCTGCTATGTCAACTACGCATGACGAAGCCTCGACAACAGCCTTCGTTGATTACTTCACCGAAGACCCCTAAGCATGACGATGGTATGCCTTCGACTTCGACTATGGATGAAGTGCCTTCGCCAAGCACTGAAGTCCTTAGCCTTCATCGAAGGCCCCTTTCCCAGGCAAGACGAAGCGTAGTTATAAGAGTATCTAGCTCTAGCAATCATGTAAAGAACCTACGCGATGTACATGCTCTTTTTTCCATACCCTTTTTTCCCATTGGGTTTTTTAGGATGGACTTTTTAGCAAGAAGTACATGGCGTTTTTCTAGTTGTAGCCGTTCGCCCTGCTGTCCCATCGAAGCTTACAGCTGAGGGGTTACTGTTGGGAGAAATGCCCAGACCTACAAAGAATCTCATGTATCAAAGTAGCCCATGTAAAAGTCCAATGACCTCCTTATAATATTTGTACTCCACCAAGAACTAGAGGGGAAGATTTACCTCTCCTTCATACCTATATAAGGGATCAAGAGGTCAAGGGTAGGGGTTGATTCCTCCCACATCCACCCTCCTCTCTTTGTGTGGTACGAACCCCTTTAGCTACTATAGTAGGAAATAGTTCCAACACTGAGTTTATCTCACCCCGTTGATTCTTCTGCATGTATGCCTAGACCGTTTTAATGAGCATAATGGGTTGAGGATTAGAAGCTTGCATGCACCACAATGTCAATAATCTAGTTTATGTTGTACAATCTCTGTCTGGTAGTGCTATGTTCTTGCTTTTTACAAGCTTGTTTAAAAGAAGAATTATTCTCGTTTATGGTGTACGGAGTTTTATGGCGAGAAGGTGTCACGAAGGGTTTTATTTATTATTGTTCTTATTATATTTAGATGTTATATTATCATGGCTACATTGATTAACCTGAAAATACAAAGTAGGTGCTGCTAGAATTTTAAATTTTAGCTAAAATAAGCTTTAGTGCTGGGAGCAGGACGTTACAGTGCGAGCGAGGAAAAAAAATCAATTCATGCACGTACGAAACCACAGCATGGCATTCAGTATCTCCGATCCGACTAATGGGTACCGAAGCCGAACTAATCATATCGACCAGCACTTTATTTCTACATCATCAAATGACTTTTATGCGTCAGAAAAAAAAACGAACAAACTAGCTAGAATATCGATCGAGCAACACTTCAAGACCTTATCGTGCCTGCGTGCGTGCATGCATGCATAGACTCATCTTCGATCACCATATCATCTGCTGTACTCTTGGATTGCGCGGAAGTCTCGCCGAATTAGTTGGAGTCACCAACTAATCTTTCTTGGAGAAGAGCAGCCGCGCCCTGAGGTCGGCGGCGTCGACATCGTGGAGGTGGTTCTCCGGCATCCAGCAGCCCGTCTTGGGGTCCCTCATCCAGAAGCACTCCTCCTTCCTGGGGGCCTTATCCGACGCGGCCGCGTCCACGGGCTCTTTCCGCGCCACCGCCGCCGCGGCAGCGCTGTACGTCCGGCGGCCAATGTTCCCTACCGGCGCGAGGCCGCCGAGCCGGGACGAGAGGGAGAGAAACGCGCGCGCTGCCATCGTGGTTCAGGGTCAGGGGAAGCTCGCACGCGCGCGCTAGCTAGGGTTTAGGAGGACGCAATTTATAGCACGACCGCGGCGAGCGAGTCGGCGGCGCGTCCGAGTCGGAGACGAACGGGTTCGATTTCGTTGCACTACCGGGGACCTCCGATGCGTCGGCCGTCCGAAAATTGCTTCGGCGTCGGACGGTCCGGTCGGCCCAACTTGCGGAAGAAGATCAGCCCAACAAGCCGTCGCACGGCCCAACTTGCGGGAGAAGGTCGGCCAGCGCACAGAAGAACGTCGGCTCAGTTTCGTTTTTATTTTCTTTTGACTCATTGAGTTCAAGGTTTATGATTATGTGCCTATCAACAATTTGAAATACTTAGATGCAATATTTCTAAACCCAATTAAAAAATTGAGTAACACGTTTTCAACATTTTTGTGCAAAATTGTTGATATAGTAGATTTAAAATGTTGAAGTAGTTCATTCAAAATGTTGATTTTTTTTTAAAAAAACTCAAAAATAAAAAATAAATTCACATTGAACCTCATCTTGTTGCATTAATTATAAACAACGCCATGATTAAAATAGATTTTAAAAACAGATGTACAATTTAAGAGAAAAATCAATATGAAATTTCAAATGCAAACCACTTCTCATCCCACCCCCATCTAATCCCACTATGACACGTTGTCCTTCAACAGTCCCGACCCATGCCCGCATCTCCCGCTCCATGACTGTACCTGCTCCGCACTCGTCTGTGCTACCCATAAGTTGAAAACGGACGCGCTACCTATAGGTAGGATTTCCGAGGCTATGATGTAGTCGATGTGAAGAATAGGGAGTTTCTTGTTCTGTGAGCCCACACTAGCAAAGGTCTGCTAGTAGTAGATATTATCAAAAGCTAACTCCGACACGTGTGTCTGGTAGCGCTTGCATGACTAGTCCCCTGATCGTGATAAGAAATCCAACGACCTGGGATAGGTATTCCCCTAACCAGTCTAATCTCATTTAATGTTATCCACTTAAGTGTTTTCTTTCCCCAAGCACCTCCTTTCGGCATGCGAAGTCGTGGCCAGCGTAGTGGTGCAGTGGGCCGTCCCGTACCAATTAATGCTATAAGACGACCCTGCAAACGGGTACGATAGTCTCGCAAGTGAGCATGACGACGTACGACTGATGGAACAGGACGCACAAGATGATCAAGTAGACCGAGAATGCCCACTCTTCATAATGATGGCCTCGTAGTAAGGGTTTTTGGTAGAAATGGGACTGCCATAGTTATGGCATATACTGTTTATATATACGCCTCTCCTCCTACTATATAAAGGAGGGAGGATCAGGCTTGTAAAGAATGAAACTCTTTCTATACTAAGTTGATCCCCATCAAAAGAAAATACACAAGACGTATCGTTGTTATCCCACGGGAGGCCTGAATAGGGATAACCCCTTGTGTTCTTGAGTTCATTATCATCATCATCATCATCATCACACACACTCATAGGAAATATTGATCACGCTCCTGTCGACCGGGGTATACCCCAGACATATTGTCGGGGGGTTAAACCTCGACAGTTGGTGCGTCAAGTAGGGGGCACGTTTTCGCGTTTTGGTAACTGTCGATAACCTGATTGGGCTACACATGGCCAGATCCACAACAATTGTTGAGTCCTGTTCTGAGGACCCCGGACATTGTGAGGTGTTTGTCGTGGGATATGACCCAGATGAGCCCAGTGTGCTCCAACTTTGGGATATCGAAACAGAGTCCAAGGACTCCGAAACCCAACAAGAAGTCTACATGGCAGCCTATGCAGCGGGGAACAATGGAGGTTCTCATCCCCCAGGCACAGGTGGTAACCCCCGGGCCATACTCCAGAGGGAAACCCACCCGATGCTGGACAAGAAAGCACTCCGATATAGCCCCAGCAATTACAATGCCACCCAGAGGAGCGCCTAGTGAGGGAGCAACCCTTGAGGGCATCATCACCTAGACCTTTGTGTCACGCGAATGTTGGGGGCTCCCTCCCTTGCGATATTTGACCGCTCTGCGGCCAGCAGCTTCTCATGGCGGCAGCAATACCAGAGGGTTCGCTGGTGGCGCCATGGCTGTACGACCTTGCTCTCTTGGTAGAAACCGCATGACGCCAAGTCACGGCGGCAAAGACCATGCCCATTTCCAGGACTAATGACGACCATGGTCGCCAGGAATCACAGCAAGCCCCGCGGTAGGACAAATCCCATGCCCTACTGTAACGAGGGGGGTACTAGGAGAACCCCATCATGTTGGGATAACCAAACCCCTAACTTACGTGACTCTCTTCGTCAATGTTACCTCTGCAGCGTGATCTAGAGCCAGAGGGCCAACCGAGAGCAAAAGGACTGCATCCGACAAGGGTAGGATGAGGGCAAGCAGCCCTACTGCTCGCCTCCCCCTCGCAGAGAGACGTTAGGACCTTGTGGACTGTCCTCTCTCTCCCTGAGCATGTGCAGCCGCCCATCAGCCGGTGGCTCCCCGTTATGGGACAGAGTGTAACGCCTTATCAACCCAGTTGCGAGAGGTGTGCTTGCCGGACAAGTTCTGGCTGGTCCTAGTCAAAAAGTATGATGACTCTTCTAACCCGGAGGAATTCCTACAGATCTACACCACCATGGTGCATGCCACAGGTGGCAACAGGAAGGTCATGGCGAACTATTTTTTGACCACGTTGATCAGCTCAGCCTGGTCTTAGCTTATGAACCTCCCCCACGGGTCGGTTCACTCATGTGAGGACTTGTGCGACCAGTTTGTCGCCAACTTCCAAGGAAATTATACCCGACTAGGGGTCGATGATGACCTATGCCAAATTAGGCAACAACAGGACGAGTCACTGTGAGACTTCATCTAGCGTTTCACTAAATGCCGGAACACCATTCTAAAGATCATGGGTGAATCTGTTGTCATCGCCTTCCGGAGGGGGTTAGAGACCAGAAGATGGTCGATAAGCTAGCCACCAAGGAAGTCCGGAGCACCAACGAGCTCTTCGAACTCATAAACATGTGCGTGTAGGCTGCTGAGGCCTGAGAGCACCAGAGCGGCACGAAGCCGCAGCTGACCTCTGACCGACCCACCTGTTCCAAAGGGGTCGGCTGGAAGGAGAACAGGAAGAACAAGCGTAAGGCAGGACCACCCGAGGTCATGGCGATAGAGCAGACCGGCCAACTACACTGGCATTTTAAGAAAAAAGGACGAGAAGAAGGGCATAGGCTACTATCCAATCCATCGAACAGACACCCATGACATGACCAAGTACAAGGGCATGCAGAGTATCATCGACAAGGAACTTAGGGAGCGCAAACCCAGGCGTGACAACAATGGTGAGGACAGGGTCGACCCTGACCAGTCAGCGCTAGGGTTCCAACGGGTCGACCATATGGTCCACCACATCTTCGAAGGTGCTGCAACGTATTCCTCGAACAAGGAGTACAAATCGGTGGTCCGTGAGGTGTGGGCAACCACGTTGGGCCTAAGACCTTGTCTGAAGTGGTCAGAGATACCCCTCACCTTCAGCCAGGCAGACCACCCTGCATACGTCAAGCGCCCTGGTCGCTACCCTATTGTGGTCGACCGGTCAGTACAGAACATCCAACTGGGTCGCATACTAGTCGATAGAGGGAGCTCCATCAACCTCGGTTGCTTCACTACCGGTTGGTTCTAGAAGCTGCACTAAAAACTAACTATTAGTGCCGGTTCGTGGCTGGAACCGACACTGATAGTTGGTTTTCAGTGCCGATTCTTAACAGTTTAACCATTATTCGCTCAAAGGAGATTAAGAACCGGCACTGATACCTTTTCAGTTTTGATTCCTGTACAACCGATACTGATGAGACGCTACTTATTGCATATTCTATAGTAGTGATTCAGATTTCCACATCGCCTCATTAAAGTCCACACCTCATTATGTAGAGCTCCATTGCGTTTGGCTTAATTATCCGCAATAGAGTCCACATCTCATGGTGATCCTGAGCTCTTGGCTTACCATATGAAAGTGCCCCTCCACCTCACGCTTTGGGGAGTTTCTCGTATTAGAACATTAATGTGTCGCCGGTTATAGGACATGAGTTGAACATCCACACTCTCATCCCAGAAGAGCACAATACCACTACCTTTCCCAACTCCGGTGACTGCAAATCAGTGCCGAAGTCCTAAGAACCATCTCAAATTGCGAACACAATCCGTGTCTTGTCTGGTTTCCGACAGGAAGATCAGTTTGGGGCAATACATCTGCACTAGGCCGATGAGTTCTTGAACTGTCCGGGAGCTCCCCATCCCCAGCAGTTCCAGCTCAATGTACACATTAGGCCCAGAGGGAGCCCACCGATTTTTCCATCTCATTTGAGTGTGTTGTGTTCCCTTCCTCCTTTTTCTGCCGTTTATTCCCGATTCAGTAACCGAATCGTCACCGGTACTATGTACCATTTCTTGTTCCGCCGCTCTGGCTCAAATGTTATGGCCAGTTGCCCTTCTCTCTTCTCCGGTTGTGTCCCATCCTCAAGCATCAGCCTCTTCCTTGATGACGTGTTCGAGTTCGTTGGCCCATGACGTGGGTTTAATGGACTGGACGCTGAGTGTTTCAGATCGTCGTCTTCCTCAACCGAGCCAAGGTTGCTCCTCGGACCACACCCTCCGCCTCGTCCTTGGCCCCTGCCTTAACCTCTATTCCCCATCCATTGATTCCCCGGTCTATCCAGCGCAATCAACGTTTCATGGTACTGGATCTCCCTCTCATCAAGGACCTCATCACCACACACTCCTTCGTCACATGGCCAAGGAGGCCACAGATGCCACAGAACACCGAGATCCTTTCATACTTGAAACGAAAGCATCTCTTCTTCTTCTTCACTATGATACATGCAACCCTCATAAGAGGTTTGTGTACATCCAGTTTAATGCACACCCTCACCGCATCTCCAAACCCCTTCACCGATCTCTCATCAAGTTTGATGAATTCACCTGCCTTCCATGAGAGCTGCTTGTCCGGAACATCTCCTTCAGATCGCGCACATGCACCCAGATCGGTAGCCAGCAAAGCTCCACCGAACCCGTATCAGAAACCCCATCGTACTCCACCAGGATCACCAAACATCCGCGGAAGAGCCACGGTCCCCCTTCCATTACGCGTTCCCAATCTGCCAGGTAGCGAAACTGCGCTGCAAAGAGGTTGTCTTCAATAGCATGGAATTCCACATCCTTCGCCAGGCTCCAGGCTGCCCGCATATTTCCATATAGTGCACCATGGCTGAAGGTTTTCTCCGTCTGAACCCTAAGGAGGGCCAGCCAATGTGCCTCGTTTTAGATCTACTCGATATCTTCCTCCAACTCCACATCTTCGTCCTCATCGGCCCGAAGATCCAAGTTCTTCAACATCATGTCGATCGGCTCGGTCTTACTCCCATAGCCTTCCAGCGAGATCGGTTTCTTGCCTATCCTGCTGCCCCCGACGTTTGAGGTCGCCGAGTTTTCGCTCGACATGGTGAAAGCGGAAACGTTTTGTTGACATCCAAATTTGATATGTCAGTCTAAAGTCTAATTAGATTATCAAGTATTTTAGTGAGCAAATTATTATTATTGGTTAGCTTAATTTGATTGCCAAATGAATGGGTAGTCGAATATAAATATTCTGATTTAATCAGTTGATGGTTGATTAAACTTAATAATTAGTTACTTAAGTCGATTGGTATGTTGATTAGCCGAGAGAGAAGAGCTAATTGTTGACCAGTTTGTTAAATAAATTAATTCGGTTGGTAAGCAGGTCATTAGCCGAATAAAATATACTAAGCTTAGTGTTATACCGGTGGATGTCTATTTAAGATTAGTGAGAAATCAACTGCTTCAGTTAATCAGGTGTGCTTCAGCAAGTAGATCAAGTCAGGGCATGTACATGCATGCACTCATGTGCCAAAAGAGGGGAAAAGCTCGACGCTCTTGTCTGCATGCATCAGAGAAAGGAAGCAAGAGACGGCAGCGATGGAAGCCCTGACTACTGAAGGTGTTGTCCGAGAGTCAATCATAAAGATGATTATATCACACGTCTATGTTAATGTACTTTTGAATAATATGTTATTTCAAATATGACTACATTTTATATTGATTGGCAAGTATGTGACTGGTTCATAAAAGTCTTTGTTTATATCATTATGTTATTCTTAGTCGATCTCTGGTTGCATATCATTATGATGATACATAAGACCAGCACATGTATTGATTGATGATCATATTTTATGGATCAGGTATATAGATACCAAGTCGATAATGTGGAAATTTATTTTAGAGAACATGATGTTGGATAGACCCATCTTGAGATACTGCTGAGATTATTATTTATGATATGTCACCATTTGTTATCTCAAATGGTGTACCTGCAGGATCATTAGATTTGAGATTGTCATTTATTCCCAGAATGTGTAGTTGCATACTTTGAGGCTGTCCAACGTTGTTCCATAACTGGGTAGTCATAAATGTAGTTTTTGGGTTTGTCATGAAATATGTCGTGGGGTGTGAGCGATCAAGATGGACTTTGCCCCTCCTTATAATGGGAGAGATATCTCTGGGCCCTCGAGGTAGTTGGATCGAGAAAGTACATGGCCATGCCAATATGATTAAAGAGTTAGTCATGATGAATCTACTACTTGATTGAGTGAATGATCGAGCTATCACAAGGGCGGCACGTATCTCGCCTTGAGCTTGACTGGTATCGTGAGGCAAAGGGATCGGTGCATGTGTATATCAAGGTTCAGCCAATATGATCTTTTGTGTATACTCGGGAGTTAACATGTCCTGTTAGGGACCACTGTTGATTTCGGTTTTGAAAGGATTTCTGAATTGTAGCCGTTTGTACATGAACCTAACAAGTCACACACTTAAAGAGTTGGAACAAAACATGCAAATTGGATTCATATATGGGTTTGATTGGATTGTGATTCATGAGAAGTTAGAGTTCTAAAGGGCTTCCAACATAGGAGCTCATTAGCAAGCTCTATATAAGGAGAGGCATGGGTAGGGCGTGCAAAGGTTGAGCTACTTTGAAACCCTCACCGCAACCTTCTACATGATCTCCTAAAACCCTAGCCGCGCGTGCGATGCTAGCACATTGGCGCTCGTCGTTTCTGCCCAGTATGTGTGGATACCGTAGAGGCGTTGTTGCTATTGTGGCACTGATTTTCTCCACGAGTTGATCGCGATGTGTTCGGACTGGTCACCGACCATGGCGAACTGGTCAACGCACCTGCTCGTCTGATCGCGGAGCACAACGCGACCACTTGGATTTGGTCGGACAGCACGACACAACCACTCAAAACTGGTCGAGGATGCGACAGACCTTATCGGGAGTTGGTCGAGGATCATGACCACCTGCTCGGAGTTGGTCGGGGAGCGTGACGTCCTGCGCGGGACTGGTCGCAGATTTGATCGAGAAGTTGCTTGAGGAGTTTGATGCGCATGACGTTAGATTGGACTACTCCAACTCTTCTTCCGTTGCACTGGCGTCAAGCGGTAACGATCTATGATCTCCTACTAGCATGGTTTCCTGGGTGAATGAGGTAAAAAAAATTATTTTAGGCTAACATAGCATGCCTGTTACCCAACAACTACATGCGCTGATTTTCATCTCGGGCTTCTGCGCGCATATAGACAGCGGCAACAGATGCATTGCGAGGCAAAGCACATGCAAGCGAGCGATGGTGATTACGTGGTTCAAGGCTACATACAGCCAAGGCAAGCCGATTTGATGTTAATGCAGCCCCTGAGATTGAAATCATGGTCGAATGCCGTGGTCGGATGCCGTGGATGTGGTGGTTGCTGCTGTGGTCGAGCAATGGAGGGACGTGGTCAGATACCGTGGTCGAGGGTTGTAGATGTCGTGGTCGGGCTTCCGAGTGCCTGGTTGGGCTGCCGCGCCGGATCAATCTTTGTTTGCCTGGCTATCGATAATTGAAGGCCTACGATGGTCAGACTAAAGATATGATAGGTAATAAAAAATAGAATACATGTGTTCGGTTGGGAATTAGAGATAGAGATGTGATTTCTATAGCTAAATAAGAGGTTCTCTTTGATTTCGAAAAGATTGACCGAACATATAGCAAAAAATCGACTTGGTTTCGAAAAGAGAAGTCCTACTCGATTAGGCCAAGTTCAAGCCATCTCTATAAATAATTAAAGGGGTGAATAACCATAATTGACACAAATCAATCTATTATCATGTTTTTTTTATTTTTCTTCTCGTCTACCCTACTTTTCTAACCTCCATTGCTATCGCTCTTGATCTCCACGATCTAGGGCAAACAGTTGGCCGACCGTGCCCCGACACCCAAGTGCAATTTGCTAACGAAGATTCATCGCCGCGGTGACAGACTGGGTTTCTCAGGTGCTGCTCGTCGGGTTAGTTATCATTTACCGATTTGTTCGTAAATCAGTCGCTCGTTGCCACGAAAACACAATAGTTATCACTACTGTTGTACGCCCGGTGCGTAACGCTACGGATTGCACACGAGATACTTAGTGTTTGGCGTGGCATGTTTTCACGTCAACATGTTTGTAGCATCTCCAGAGTTAGTGCGACATGGTACGGAAGTACAGATGGGACGAGCTTGAATGCGCTTGTGTCCGTTGCGTCCGATCACGCCGGCCAGCTCGATTGGCAGCAACCCTACTCGGAGAGCAAACCTAAAAAAGAGCATGGAAAGTGACTAGGAATGGGCATGAGGCTGAGATTGGACTGAGATTTTTCCAAATGTTATTTTAAAAGTTGCTGTTGAAAAATTATTTATAGAAAAGTTATTTTTGAATTAGTTTTTTCAATAAAATGTATAATATATATAATATCTCTCCGAAGCTATAAAAGCTCATTCAAATCCAATTCTGACTTTAAGTAATAATAATATTTTTTCTTCTCAGAATTCTTTTTAAAACAGATTGTTTAGTTCAAATTTTTGCTTCTAAATAGTAAAAGACAGCAAAAACTGAACCAAATAAGACCAATTCTGATGCTCCCCTGCTCTGTGCTTCCCACGCCGAGCGAGCGAGCGCCAGCTTCTGCTTCTGCTTGCAAGGTCGCTATCGGTTACGCCAGGTGCCAATCGCCGAGCAGCGCTCGGGTCTGCTCGTGGCACGGTCCGCTGCACGCATATGCCGGCGGCTATGGCCGGCAGTCGCTGGGAGAACGATGCTACTAGGACCAGAGTTTAGATGCCGGCCAGCTGCAGTTCACAGGACTGGAGCATTCTCGGGCGTCGTAATTTATAATAATTTTACTCTATAGATTTCGTAGATAAATAATATATTTTATAAAAAAAACTTAGTTAAAATCTAACTTCGAAAGCCGAGAAAAAATTATACCTACTATTGCTGAACGAAATGAGTATTAGTTATACAAAAGATGTACGATGTGCCAAGAGATGCGCCGTTTCTACCCAAACGACAACATCAGCACGGACTTCAGCACGAGAAAACCGTAATCCAGTCCTAATAACATACTTGACGAACGGAAATTTTCTCATGAAAATGTGTAAGAGAACACAACCCGACTACACGAGCGTCTAACTTGAGACGGATGCCTTGGTGGCGTGCAGCCATCACCAGTCCAAGTTTTGCGACAGACGTAGAAAATCTCACGAGTTTAACAAACCGTGCGTGTACAATAGGATATACAAAAACAATCACTAAGGGATATTCATTCGAACTTTAAGAATATGAAAAGCAGCACTTCGTAAAAGCTGTCCACTAAAGAGTTACATATCATGGTGGTGTAGTTCCATAATTCCATTTCAATGTAAAACAGGAACAAATTACAACATCAATCCAGTAGAGGATCAGAAGGGTGACAGCTTTACTTTGGTTACTTGGAAGAACCACATTATTATCTCAAAAAGGACTATAGGAAGGCTTGCAACTGTATACGAGCTACAAAAGGCTATCGAGCTGAGACTGCAGATCAGGTATAGACAACATACCGATGGATTGCATTTCGTCAGTGGAGTATTCTGACTTCAGAAGGGACTGCAGCTGTATATGAGCCTCAACAATATTTGTCCTGGGACGAAAGAGAAATGCATTAGAAGAAACACAAGGCACAAAGTGCTTAACTCTTTATTCAGTTTACAGTTAGGGTTCTCTGGGCATTTTGATATAACACAGCTTACATAATAAAGGTTAGTTTTCCAGTTGGTTAGATTCATTAGGTAGTGGTCTAATGTTTCTTTTTTCAGAAGTGCTATTTACTACGTAAAAACCGACAAAAGAGATATAATTTAGTGACGGATCATTCTACGACATGTCACTTTCATAGCCTTGGGTCGGAATCGGATCTTAACACGTCACTAATAATCTGATGTAATCCGTCACTTATCACATTAGTAACAGGTCATAACTACATCCATTACTTATGATATACAAGTGACGGGTCTCCTTACACCAGTTACAAGTGACAAATCATCTTACAACCTATCACTAATAACCTGGTATAGGTAACGGATCTTCCTAGGTCAGTCATAAGTGACGGGTTATATCGCGTCCCATCACTTATCACGTATCATATGTGACTAGTAATCTTATGATCCGTCACTGATGACTTAGCTCTATTATAAGAGCTAACCAATAGTACTGCACGCATAATAGTTACATGACTTAACAGTACTGCACGCACAGTAGATTTGACGATTTTCTTCGGTTCCACTAGAGACTCTAATATCATGTTGATTTGAAGTTTGAATTATTGCTAAGTCTTTAAAGGTTTACATCTTCTCCTTTCCTCCTCCTCTAACCCCTATTTGGTAGATTTTTTATGATTTGAGTTATAATCAACCATTTTACATCTTTATCCAAAATCTTAGTACAAGTAAGTTGTATTTATGTTAAATTTGATAAATTTGATACTAGGTTTGCCCGATCTACCGCGAGATGCTATAGATCTAGAGCATAGGGAATAGAGATTTTCATCCCAAAGGAAGTTAGCCTCGGAACTGCATGTAAGAGTAACTGCGCCTCTAAAGAGATCGATCAACCAGTATTCGCCGTGACTGAGCCAGATACGATTGACCTGCTAAAAGTGCCTACACCCTATAGCTCCATAATCAGGCTTGACAGGTATTACATTGAGGTTGCATGAGGTCAGGTGCTTCCAGATGTCCACATCTAACATACGGTCCCGATACGTGCTGGCTATGCCATAGTTACGGTGGACATGGTACATAGCAGTGCCACTGATCATGTGTTGGAGCTCCCCCCAATGATGAATTCACAACACTGGGTGAAGCTCTTCGTCAAAGGATCCAGTGAAAGAAAGGCGACATCGTGATCTCTAATGCATCCCAATCTAGATGAACTTCAAGTGCACCGCCACCATGCCCCTCACTTCCAGAGAAGGCAGTTTCACTGCCTTCTCCACATCCGGCGACCTCGCTTCTAGCTTCAATTCCATCTCCCCCAAAGAGCCCAAAGAAAAAAGAAAAAAGAAAAAAGAGCCGAGAAGAAAGACTCTTAAGAAGCACCTACTAAAAAGGTCAAAAGTCATTGTACCGGCGAAGCGTAGACTAGTGACCACACAAAATTCCAATATAAGAAGCCCTTGATGACGGTAGATGACCTAACAAGGGCGGGACAAGTATGTGTCAACCTGCATAATTACTATATGCATACTTCTAGAAATACCAAGGCTCAATCCATAGTCGTACAATACAAATGGCATCACTTCTTAACTAAAAACGGCTACTTCCTTACGGGTTTCAATAGCTTATATAACCTCTTCAACCTTGATGTTATGGACGTATCGTTATTACGGATCTTCACATTGCAAGTCCCTTAAAACTGGACATTCATTAATTAATATCATAAGTCTTGAATCTAACTATATTCTTATCTGTAAACACTTGATCAAAGAAACAAAAAAGAACAAAGAGCCCTTCGGATTTCTTGATCCTGCGGCCATTACAATCTCGGTCATCCAACTTCATAGCAACTATATTGTGGACTATGTGACCAGAGCAATGCAACAATATTCCAAAATAAACTACCTGTTAGATGCCCACAGTACCGATGGCCATAGGTCTTACTGTTCATTTGCCTCAAGTGGAATTTGGTGTAGTCCCTTGACTCATCAAAAACAGTAGGACCAAAAGGCAAACCTAGAGAGCGTGATTATAGCGTTGTAAAAGAACTTCTCGACACGTAAGTTCTGTCTGGCTTAATTTACATATTTAATTTTTCTAACATTCAAATATTCCCTAATCTATCCCTCTTTATGCAAGCATTTGACAAATACCTACGAGCTGATCCTGACTACAACGCGAAAGAAGACCGTAGACTGACACACAAAACCAGGTTCACGATAAATGCTACCAAACATATCACCAAATGCTCTTTGTTGCTGTTTTTTCCTTTTGATCTAACAGTAAATTTTTTATTCAATAGCGCTACCAACAACCATCGGACAACGCCTGCGAATTCTATGTTGCGTGAAACATGTTCCTCACGATCCGAGCAAAGAAAATAAAATCCCCCCATATAAGTTCAATACAAGTTTATTCGTAACTAATTTCAGTAATTAGTTTAATTCCATAATAACATGGCATTAGTTACACGTCAAATTATGCAGGATTTTTTAGCTTTTTTTTTTAACAACACTGCACTCCCGAAGATTCGACAACGGATCGTCGACTTTGTGATGTCTAAAGTCATCAACCCACACGGCGAGTTGCACTATAGAAACCCTAGGTTATGAGGTCTTATATAATATGAATTGATTGAAACTTTATAACATTTGTGATTTTGTGATGAATTGATTAGAACTTATAACTTTTGTGATTCTGTGATAAAGTGGGTTCTTATATAAGTGTGTTTGTCGATATGAATTTGAATGCATTGTTGTTGTTTGCAGCGAGAAGACGACTGTCAAATCCTAGCTATGTTCCATAATGCAGCCAGAAAACAGGACAATCTTGCAGGATAATCTACACGTAAATGATGGATAACCTTATTACATATCACTTATGTTAAGTAATAAGTGACGAATAATCTTGTTACCCGTCACTTATGATTTTATATAATGATAGGTTAATAGATTACACATCACTTATATTAAGAGACAAGTGACGGGTAACCTCTTCACCTATCACTTATGTTAAGACATAAGTGATTGGTTACACTTATGTATTTTTCCTCAGCACATGAAAGACGCACATCAGTGACGGATTACAGTTACGACCCATCACATATGACCTCCGTGACGGGTCCTTACCTGTCAATTATGACTAGTCATCAGTGACGCGTTCGATGTGACGGATATCACCCGTCACCCATAGCCTTTATTCATGTGGTGGTTTCACCTTCTTATACCCAATTTATTAAAAGTTATACAAGCATAACACCAAAGGTAGAAAAAAATATAAATACCATTCACCAAGCATGCACCATAGCACATTCTAAACAGCTGCATCGAGCCATTCACCATACGCATTCATTAGGTTTATCAGCCTTATATGTATCTAACTAAGCAACAAGGAATTACAGATCAAAATATTCTATATGATAATTGGAAAATGCAATGATTAATTTCCAAAATGGTGGTTTCTTACTGAAGTGGAAAATATGCTCGATTATAAAGGTTAGAATTAATTCATTGTGTTGGTTGTAGGTGGGCATAACTCAGATTTGGAGTTCACATGCTTCAACAGGTCACATACAGATAATCCAGATCGACATTAGGCATTGGTAGCCCAGGACTAGTATGTATAAAACACACGGTCCGATTGTTTGGATCTATATACGTCGGACCTGTTTGTGCTGAATAATGGGCATAGGGAAAAATATGCTGATCTTGGCTGAATTAAACCTTACCTTGCACTAAGTTCATAATTCCCGAATATTCCTTGAAAAGCTAGAAGGAAAAGAAAAACAAAGGTAAATGGTCTATGGACGTGAGACGGAGATCCTTACTTTATAGGTTTGAATAAGATCATTCGTGTAGATGGATTTTGCAAATACAACCTCATCCTGATCATAACATTGGGTAAATCTTGTTGAATAGTGGCGGCAACCTGTTTGGGGAAAAGGATCTTCCGTATGACATTGGGAAAAACAAGAAAACACAGCTCATTGCATCATATACTGAAAAATTGAAGTGCACCTTTTGAACAAGCTCTGCAACTTTATCAGGAGAAGCAAATGCTTGAGTCTTCAGAGGTTTTGCTAAAACCGAATCCAACTTCTGATTCTGGCTACCGGAGGACAGTGCAACTTTAACGGCAGTTACCTGCCACACAGTCATGTCATGACCACATTAGACTATAGTAGACAGAAGTGATAAAAGGGAGTTACATATTAGTAGACATTACAATTTCTAACAATATAGCTTGCACTATACTCTTACCAATGGTATAAAATGGTACCTGACACTAGGGACTTTCCAGTAGTACAAGGGCTACTCACACACCTAAAAGGAGCTCGACAAACTACAGTGATTACAGAGGAACAAAGTGCAAAGCCCCATCGCTCTTAGTGCCATACAACTAAAGGTTTTTCGGGGGCTTCATGGGATGATGGGATAGTAAACACCTAGCAACAGTTCGAGACAAACTACAGGTACTGCAGAAAGTCAGAAATATAAAAGGAAAGCCCCAAAGTCTTAAATGTAATAAAGTGTGCAGATGGCTAGATTTTGTTACCTTAGTAACAAAAGAAAGCATTGGGTCCACTACTAATTTAGTGATGGACATTATAAACTCCTCACATGTAGCTTTGAGGCTTTTCTCCAATTCCTGAAATAAAAGATCAATAGCTAAATAAGCCAAAATCAAAGGAAGCTGAAAATATGCGAGCAGCTAGAAAACAATCAAGCCTATCAGATAAATATCCCCTACTTTATCTATTTAGCAAGTGGCACAATTTCGTTCCGTTTTGAGTATCATACGTGCAGGACATAGGCGGTTACTGCCCTGTAGCAGTACAGCTACAGCCGATTTAGATGGAAGGCTTAGGAATTAAGAAATAAAGGAGGTTTTCAGATTAGGTAGGAGATAGAATTATTTGAGGAAGGAGATAAAGTCAGTTTAGCAATAGAATAGGAGTTGGTTTAGGAAAGTAATATTTGGAATACGGCATGGACTCTCCAGGCTAGCCATGTACCCGCCCTATTTATAGAGGGTGCATCCAGGAGAAAAGCAAGCAAGAAGAATTAATCTAGTCTTCCTCAATATTTTGAGTCTCCTTAATCTATAGTCTAATCCCTCATAACAGCCGACATTACCTGGCTATCGTCCTGGCAGATGTTTATCCCTCTTATGATCATAGGACCCTAACATATGCACAGTACTGTGAAGGTGTGGAGTGCATGCATATATCTGCACTTTTTAGATTTACATAATATGGAATACCAAATTTCTAGGAGATGCTAATGTATCTTCAAATTTGAGGTCAAACAGCAAAAGGAGTCACATCAAGTTAGTTACTTTTCTGGCATCAATTTGGTTCTCCAAAACGCGGGGAGAAAAGGTCCTAGCTAGTGATGTTGACCTTGACCAATCAAACAATGAGACCTGCCCCCTGAGAATCCTTCTTAGGTGATCCTGTAAAAATTAATTTGCTGCAATTAGCAATCAGAAACGATCTATGCCGGATGAAATACAATGATCGTATGGTAAATACCAATTCAAACTAAAACAATAATGAACAGTGGAGTAGACCTAAGAATTTCATTTCAGAGAATCAAAATAAAGAATATAAAGTTTTGAAAGGTACATATATCTACAATGTTAATATACTCTTGCAACCACGAGGGTCAAGTAAAAAAAGTCCCATGCATGAAACAACATGTATAGGATAAACAATTAATACTCCATATGGAAGGAACTAAGCTGCATATACCAGCAAATGGGAGAAATCCAGCTCCTTATGTGTGACAGAGAACTCAATATTGAATGGAGCAATCTGAACACATGTAAAATACCGTATGAGCTACGAGATGAATTAATGAGTAAGATGAATTTTTCTGTACAGGGTAATAGATAGGGCCACCTGTTCCCTTAAAATGAGGAGGTGCTTAATTAGAAAAAGCTGGCCATCTATTGGGGTTGCTTTCTTTGAGATGACCTTGCTTGCACTCTGTTCACAACATGAATAGAGTGTTTCTCAGAATAACAAACAGTAAGACAATACATCATAGTATATAAACTGTAATTAGTGTGTTCTCAAGATCCCATGGAAAATAAGAAAAGGAGTGAAGAATTGTACAGAAACCTGAAGAGATGTTGAGCAAACTTCTACAGCTTCCTGGTGGCAGTCAGAGTAATATATCTCTTGTCAAATAGAATAAAAAGGGAACCAACCAGTAAATGGAAGATTTAGCAAGACAAATGGTCTTAGCTATGAGAGGTCCAATACCTGGGCTAATCCAGTAAAGACAGAAGGCTCCAAGCAGCGATATAGCTTTGATAGGCACGAAACTGTTTTCTCCAATGGTCTGTACCATGTCACATATATGTCTGAGTTGTCACCAACCTACGGGTTGAAACAAATGGATCTAGTTATCCTTCCACCATGGTGAATAGACCAGAACTTATTCAGTAATAAGAACCATGTGCTGTCTTAAAAAAAATGTAACTGCTAGGTATGAAAGTGAAAGAGGCAATAGTGGTACATAGGAGAAGTAAGAGAGGAAGCCTGTCTATTAGCCTAAAACTACATGTCTTAAATATGATGGAACTGATATAAACATGGAAAGAGTAAGTTTCAATTGAAGTGAGAAGCAAGCTAACAGTAGCTTTTGAAGTCGCATCCACAGATCGCTCAAGCTTTCCAGGATAATCCAGATCTTCATCAGAAGGGCGGAAATTTGCAATCTGAAAAAAGTATGACAATAAAGATTAAACAAAATTACAGTAAATTAAAAATACTGTAGTTGCTCAAAGCCCTAAGCACATATAAAGTAATATTTTATAGGGACAACAAAGGAAAGGGCAAGATTGTAAACACAGCATATTGTTACTTCGGAAGAAGACATTAGAGACTGCTGCATGTGTGTGTATCTTATGCACTTTACATACACTTGTTCCACAATCCACTACACATCCTACATGTTAGTGTGGGAAGTAGAAGCTATGTAGAGGAAGGAAAAAGTTTAGACTTACCCCCCAAATAACAAAAAGGAAAAGTGAATGCTATCTTATGAGCTCAGGTTTGTCCACGTTTATTCCAATCAATTCTTGGAAGGTCACCAATTTAATCCTTTCAGCCAGACTTAGCCTTCAACACAGTATCCGGACCCTTCATGTCATGTTTAAAGGGGCTCAAGCTTAACTACAAGCCATGTAAGAACATATGCTGGAGGGCATCTTAAGGGTGTCATTACAGATATGGCTTAGGCTTGTCCAAATTTAACTGGAACTCAAGGGAACTATACTTATAATCCAAACAAGAGCCTCCAAATATCACTCTATTTCTTTTCTTTGGATAGTGCTAACAAATACGTATGATGTCCAGTGCATAAACCTATGGTCACATGTGGCACTATGTCCACTCAACTACTCTTGTTTACACAGAGAACTAGAATGAGAACAAAGTGGTTCAAATGAGTATTGTGTTTTTTAGTGACTAAAGTGACCATCTTGATTACCAAGTTTCAGGTTCTCACAGGATGTCACGTCAGAATATTGCAGGTTAAAGTACAAACTGAACATAATTCTACACGGCAATTGATCTGAATATTAAGGAACAATGCTCGTACAATATATGGAAGAAAATATATTGCAAATATGTGCGCAGCAGCCAAAAAAGAATGCTGACAGAAAGAACATAGTCATCCATCAAGAAAAGGACATCTAGAATACTACCTCTTCACGGATATGAGTCCGAGCACAAAATGCTAACCGCTCATGAACATCGGCGAGTATCCTTTGCAATATTGGACGGAGACCGGCTACTGATTCACCACGTCTACTCAGTTGTTCTCCTAGTACTTCAACTTTCAGAATGTCAACAAGTTCACAGAGAGAATCAATATGTCCTTCGTATATCAGTCTAGGCCTCAGAGTATCATACAAGTATGTGCACCTGAATAAAAATATATTTTATTAATGGCCTTACTAAAAAATAATCGTTTTGTAATGAGCATTCAAATCAGACAAGAGACCCATGAGTCTAACTCTAGTCCAACTAATCACAGACCTACACACCACACGATGCGGAGTCTCAGAAGGGACTGGCTCGTAATGGAGAAGTGTTGTGGGAAGAGAAATAGATGGCTTGGCAGTGATAGGCGGCAGCGATGCAGAGATTGAGTAATTGGGTTACACCCCCTTCACTCAAGTCACTCCCTTGTGTCTGGAACTGGTCATCTGCCAGCTTGATCCAGGGTAGTAGTAATTCTCGTCTATTCTATCCCTCCTCTTTGATGGTGGGCTGTAGCTGCCAGGCAGCAAGTTACTCGCCCAGCCCTGGCAAGTCCACATCTAGTCAACCAACCCTGGCAAGTAGGAGGCTCCAGTCGACCGTACACGGGAGATTGGATGAGTAATCGTCAATTGATCAATGACTCAACAACAACGTTAATCATACTTGTCAAATCGGCATTTTGGGATGCAAGCACTGCTAGTTTCCCACAGGGCACTGGCAATGCTAATTTCCTAGTATAAAATGGGTGAACATCCTGTCCCACATGATCAAATTGTTCGGAAATGAGTCCCTATTAATGGAGTTCTGGTATGAAACTGTATACAACTTGCAATCTAAGTTTTAGGATCTGTTACTAGGTTATTGATCTGTCCGAAGTAACTCCTATGTTTCTCAAATCAAGTTTGGTGAATTTCACAAACTAATCACCTCAGTGAAAAAATAAGTTTGCCAGCATGGCTGCATATACAAATATTGCAACACATCATGAGGGAGAATAAAATAACTTACAGTGGGTCCATCAAAGGAGCCATACTTGAAACATCTGCAGCAGATGATGGGAAGAAGTGAGCAAAAATTTGATGCTCAAACTGGCATGCCTGGCAAGCAACACAAAAACTAGTAAATATGTTTTTCTAGCAATCAAACAGAAGGAATGGTTCAACATTAGAAAAAAGAAAGAAAATACACATGCGTGGTACACAGCAGCTGACAATATAAGTGCATAATACTCACTAAGCATGCATTGCAAGCATTTAATATTAAGCCAGTAAATATTCACAAAGTGGGATGAATCAACATCTCTAGTTTAGAGATAGTTTAAACATGCCAGTACATGTAGCCACTGAATCTCTTTTGCCTTTTAGTATGCTATCATGTTTTCTAATACTACCATGATTGCAAGTTGCAACTTTCAAAAACAACATTTCAGTACAGAAATGAAATCTAAACAGGATGTTAGCAAGTATGTAGTTACCTCCATCAGATAGGCACAGCCAGACCTTGTTAAAGAAGGTAAGGCCTCTTTTCTAGCGAACTCCGAGATTCGTTGCTGCACCATGCCTCGTACCTAGCAGTCATATCAAAGTGTTAAAACTTAAGAGACAACCGAGTTGAGGTGAAAACAGAGTGCAAAGGAAATGTCCTTTTAACTTACCAAGTACAACCTCTGCTCACAGAACAAATTGTGACACTCAGAAAGAATCTGCGCGTACTCCTTCCTAGAAGATCTACTTTCAATTTCACCTAATATCGGTTTTAGCTGGTTCACAAAAATAGAAAAAATATATCATAACTGTCATGTCAGATGCTATTAGAAACTACATAATATAATATCATCCATGTCCACAATTGGATTAAGATTCTCTCACGCAATCTGCATATCATATAATGCAAAGTTATACCTCACTAGCTGCCGCCTTGAAGCGAACATATATAAGAGATGCCTCCACACCCTCTGTGACAATGTTTTTGCCAGAATTGCTGCCTCGGATTGCAGCTTGAACCTGCAAGGTTCAACCAAGTACAGGTATCATCTATAGCTGTCTGTTACTTCACTCTTACTACCAAGGAAATGCACCTGGGAATCACCTGGGATGAAGCACCTTTAAGTATTGACAGCACATGTGACCGAATCATACCTAGTGCACGAGACTGCATATAAAGAGAGGATAATTATCAGGTTATGTGCTCTAGTTCTTTATGCTATGAGTGTAGCTATTGGATTACTAGTAGTCATTTACTTGAAGTTGACGAAACTTGACCAAGTAAACAGCAGATTCAGCATATTGTAGATTGTTTTCAACGTATCTACAATTAGAAACAGGGGAAGTTGCATCAGCTATGGAAACCTTAGTACTAAGATCAAACACAAAGCGTTACTATGCAGCTACAACTTACGAGATACAATCATCAAGGCGCTTCAACAGAGGGAGAAACTGTTCATTTCCGATGTTCATGTTTTGAGAATAAAAGCTGCTTGAGACCTGTAAAACAAAACTAGGTACTGAGCTTACATGAACTAGATTATGCACACATATATGACAAAGCAATTCAAAAGGATTCATGTATCATCAGCTAAAGAGTGGATATATTGGGAACGCTGCAGCTCAATGACTTCTTTGTTACTATCCTACACGCTGTAAGCCAGTAATTATTCTTAATATTTGATTATTATACCATGACACACCCACTGCGAAGTACTTACTATTTGCTCACAGATGTTATGGGTTGTGTTATGGCCATGGGCCAGGCCCATGCAGCAGGTTAAGTTAGGAACAAGCCATAAATTAGGAATAAGTCAAATAAAGTAATAGATTATCTAGTTAGGAAAGTGATGAGGTTTGTTAGGAAATTAGAGTTGGAGATCGCACGCGTTAAGTCAGTCCTCCCTATATATAAGGGACCCCATGTACTCCATTGGAATCAAGCAATGAATCTAAAGTTAGTCTAAGCCTCAGAGCCTCTTCTGGCTCGTCGGGGAGAAGCCCTGTCAGTGCTGGTTGAGGGCGAGTGCCTTATCCCATGGTCTTCGGACCCTTACCCTAGTCCATCCATAATACAGAAAATTGAAATTATTTTATTTTAGTATCCACCTACATTAAGACAGGTAAGTTGGAAGAACAAGTATGCACTGATGTTCACATGCTTCATCAAAACATACTACTCCCTCTCTCAGTTTCACAAATATGAAGCCAACACGCATTTACACGGTCAAAGTTTGGAAAATTTTGAACAATAACTGATTCTCTAGTATATTCGTGTGGCAATGTAAAAAAATAGTACAATCATGCTGACAACATATTTATAATTTTATTAGGAATCCGGACATTATTTAGTGGTCAAATTTTGATCCAGAAGATCATGTTGAAATCAAATAACTCAAACCTCCTTTTTTCAATTGAAGAAGTATACAACTCAGCTGCTAACTTGATACTGGCGCTGAACTATTTCAGTAGCAGAAATGGCAACACGAACGTATCATCCACTATGCTACACTACATTGACAGGATATATGTTTGAAACTTCACATACTGGCACACTACAGTTCAGCTGTCTGTCTTTCTCTGGTTTGCAAGCAGCTGCACTTAACAACTACCAAGCTACAGTTCACTTTTAGTCAAAAGAAAAGGCCAAAATTGGGGTGCCAAAGCGCATCACACTTTTTTATAGCACACCGCACTATACAGTGGAAAAGTGTTCATTCATCAACCAAACATGCTCTAGATCTTGCAGATATGGAATATTCTTAACAACACCAAACATCCGGACCTAGGGGACATACCCACCAACACAGATAACTATATAAAATTAACTACAAGATTGCAACACAGGGTGTAAGGCGCACAGTTCAGAGCCTCCATTGGAATTAAATACATTACTCAAGACAGCCTAATACTAGTTTGTGTTTTTCACAAATCCACAGGCTGCAATAATTAACAAAGTTGTAGAAACTTTAATTACTTTATTAATTTGGTAAACTTTCACCTAATGCAATCAGATAAATTTCATATTTAATCTGTTACATAGCGTGGTAAATTCGACACAGGTTACTCTGGTGTGAGCTGTAGAAGCCATTGAACAAGTATTGACTAGATCTCATGTTTTGATAAATAGAACAAAAAATCCTTTGTAAGATGCCAACTAGGGTCACCAAACCTTACATTTTCCAATTCATCAAAGTAGTTGAGCCTACTTCGAAGTGCTTCTGCAAACTCAATCAGCCTTTGTTTTTCAACCAACTGCACCATCATTAGAAAGAATGCTCAATCGACCAAATAGTAAAAAAAAAATTAGGAGAGAAAGTAGAAAGATGTGAAAACAAGCTTATGCCACTAAATATTCCATTCAATATCAATGAAACATTAATATTGTTGTTTGTTAAAAAGTAAAGTGATGCCAGCATCCAGTATATCAAATGAAGTGTTTGGTTTCGTAGATCAGAATCCACTTACTAAATACAGAAGAAATGTCAGCCTTTTTCAGTTTATTTTCTAGATTATTGCCAGAACACTATGCCAACCTAGAAGAACCTGTCAAAATTAGGATGTGGATTGATACCCCATACACCCCATGTGGTAGAAACAATATGGAGGTTATCTTGTGTACTATGGCATGGCTTAATTTATTTTGTGGATTTTACACATAATACTCAACACGGATACACAAAAAAAAAATGTGTGTATGAGAAATTTCCTTCTATGTAATACTAATTGCATCAGCAATGAAGCTCCAACATGTATCAAAAAGTGGATCATTAACTGAAATACAAGCTAACAAGCAGAACAAAGAGTTTTTTCCTTTCTCGTAGCCTAATAAGTCTCGCATATATAAGGCATGTAAAATGCACCATACGATCTATGTTATCTTGTGAAGTCTCAGTGATATTCATGAAACTCTTCCAGATGGCATGGCATATATGCACAAGTCATGGAGGTTCAACTTTTTTTTTCTGGTGGATATTTCACTATCAAAGAGTTGAATTGCATTAACACAACTACAAGAACGATTCCAACACAAGTAACTAGCTAGGGCAAAAGGGACATACAAGTTGATCGCAGGCATCATGCAAAGTTTTTGTCTTTGTGGCAACGCTCAAGTGCAAGGACTGTAGTTCTTCAAATAAGTTCAACGTGTCATCAACCTGCACAAATATACTTTAAAAGGTTAAACTAAAAGGGGCAAAGATGTATGTTTGTTACACCTTTTTCAACATAAACCAGTAAAAAGTTTCGCAGGCCTACTTGCTTAAGGATACCATCACATGTGTTGACACGCTCCTGTAATGTATTCTCGTAGAGGCGATACTTTTCCTCCATCTGTCAATGAACCAGAGGTGAACAAACTTGCAATGTCATCACAATCTTTCCATCACCAAAAGAAATAGTGACATTAAACAAACCTCAGATTTCATAGCCGACTCCAGTTCTGCAAACCACTTGTAGAACTGCAGGAAAGACAAGTGTAATTTCAAAATTCCCTCATCAATGAAAGGTTACAAGTAGTACTACAGCAGCCATTAAGCAAAAGTCAAGGAACAGGAGAATGAAAACCAACCTGATGGGTATTCACCAAGACTGCGTCCATTGCACTAGCCTCCTCCAAAGCGGACTCTTTCTCTGGCACGACCGCACCTCCATCCTTCCCCAAACTCTTTTCCTGATACAACACCCAGAAAATACATTTAGTCTAACTCAATGCCAATGTCATGCATCCACGACTAACCCAAACCGAAACAAAGGGGAAAATAAAACAGGTCAAAAATGGAAATGGATCGCCGTGTACTACAGAATATCACAAGCAGCCATTCAACGAAATTACCCTCCAAGGTTAAAGCTGCACTTTGAGAACCTACTTGACACGACAAATTTTCAACCCCCCAAAAAAAACCCAGATTTTACTCAAGGCAAGGAATATTTTTACCCTCTGTTCCTAGACGAAATCACCTAAACCCTGCACTGCCAACTCAAACAACTTCACGGGGCTCTAGTGCAGCCCAGGCACAGAATTTTCAGCACGAACTACTAAGTCAAGTTATGGCGCTACGAAATCCTAACATTTGCCCATTCAAGCAAACAACGCATATAATTCCGGAAACAATTATCACCAGATTGGCCAGGAACGGCCGCTCGGCCACGGCATGGGAGAGCGCGGCGATCGCGGCCTTCTGCTGCTCCGTGAGCGGCGCGTTCTGCAAGGGCAAAAACAAACGTCAGATCCACCGAACCGCCGATCGCGCCATTCGAGATCTCAGCCTCCCCCGCCCCACGCCCAGATCTACGCTCGGGACGAGGACGACGGGAGGGCACGGAGGAGGGCGGGCGACCGACCTGCTCCCAGGTGGAGGCGAAGTTGTAGCCCTTGGAGACCGCCCCCGACTTGGGCAGCGCGGCAGCCGTCGCCGGCGTCGTTGTCGCCATGGGCGCGTGCTCCGCGCGGCTCGCGTCAAGCGGGGGGAAGCGGAGCGAGTGATCGGGCTTGGACTAGCTGTGTAGTGTAGTGCGGGCTCACCAGCTCAGGGGAAATGGGCTTTGTTTGGACCAACCGTTAACGGGCCGCATTGCCCGTAAACTCTAATGGGCTTATCAGTGGACCTTGGTAGAGTTTTTTATATTTTTATATTTTTTTTATTAAAAAATTAAATAAATAGATTTCTCGTGGAAAAATTTGCAAAACTAAGAGCCTGCAGCCCCCTAAGAGGGCGGTTAGGCCTGCTTACCACCTCCTGGGAGGGCGAGTAGCCTAACCACCCCCTCAGAGGGTCTGGGAGGGCGGTTAGCAGCCTTGCCGCCCTCTGAGTAGGTGGTAATGGCATATTTTTTGCTAAAAGTTACAAAAATTTGTGTATTTTGTCAAAATTTAAAATAGGGAATTTGCAAAAATTGGAATTAAAAATGTTGAAGAGTAGTGAAAACGGTATACTGAGGAAGCAATAATTTGGAATACGTTACGTAATTTTCAGAGGATAAAAAAGCAGTATTTGTGAACAAATTGTATATGTGAAGCACTCGCAGCATATTACGCAGGTATGAGATTGCAAACGGTGACAAACATAAGATTAAACATATGGTGGAAAACATTATACTAGACTGTAACCACGACGACACGACGAGGAAAAGAAGGTGGCATGTACGGTTTGCACAAAGACCTATTTATTAGTGCGCCGCTCCTAATCATAACATGCCTTATGGAGTAGAAATATGTCGGGTTACATTAGATACTCTCTACTGAGTGCATCTAAGATATTTTCCCTTTCGGAAGGCACCGGGACTTGCCGCCTTAGCACGGCGGGCTCTCTCTTGCTTCCTTGTCCTCTCAGCCTCCCGAGCCTGAGCCACAGTATGGTCGTGCGCCTCCTTCCTCATGCGCCCTTCTTCCTGCCGCTTTAGGCGAAGTTCCTCTTGATGTTGCTCGTACTCCCGACGTGCGTAAGCTTCCCTTCTCCACCTCATGGTCATATCGACCCACTGCTTCTGTTCCTCATTTTGCTCATTATCGAGCCATTGAATAAAATCACAAAGAGGTGGAGGGGACTGAACAAATAGAACGAGATAATCGGTTAGTAAAACAGGGTGCGAAATCGGCATAGATGTGGCTAATATTTGTTGCTATACCCGTAGATACTCATATGTTTCATGTTGAGGCTTGTCATATTGGTAGTTGGCACACATGAAGAAGCGCAGTCCATAGGTGTATGAGATGTCCTGGGACTCACGAAGCCTGCAACGGTCACCATAGAAGCACATCGGTGGTTTGATACCTTGAGGGATGAAAATCCCCCAATGTTTCTTTGGTGGGCTTGGTAGAGCTAAGTAAGATATTGCACTTGAGAGATCTGAAAAATGAGTGGTGCATCAACGTATGAAGGTTCGGCTATTTATGGTGGGGGAAGCCAGGAGCATTGGATTTCCTCTTGAAGAAAGGAGTGAGTGGAAGGGTCTCAGAGGGTGGCAGGAGCATTGGATTCCATCTTGAAGAATGGGAAAGTTATTGGAGAGAGATTCCATGTGTATTGGTACCTGTGTTGTCATTTATTTTGGGATAAAAGTTGTCCGGTGTTGTCACTTGTTGTCTAAAGCTTGCGCAAGGAGACGTGTGTTGTCATTTCATGGTTAAAGTTGAGCGGTCATATCGTTTGTACAGATTACGCCAAGAAAGAGATGATGTTGTTTAATGGTTGAAGTTCAGTAGTGTGGTCACTGCGTTGAACGGTTCTAGATCTGTCTTGAACGGTTCATACATGTGTGAGGACGATAGAAGTAGTGTGTGGTCATGTTGGATTAAGAAATACAACTAACGTGCCATCACATTGGAATAAGAAATACAGTTACGACATGCTAAGTGGACCATAAAGATTACACCCGTCCGAATACGTAAGAGTACATCGCGAATCGAATATGCATATGTAAGTTATAAAAACAAATGTAAAATCCTACTGCTGTCTCCCCCGCTGTCGTCGACCGTTCCCCCCATCGTGGTCCCGATGCTGCTGCCGCTGGTTAACCCTCACGTGGCCCTTGGAGTAGGTGAAGGGGTCGGGTGGACCGACCTGCCTAGTAGGCCTAGTAGGGAGCACCGGTGTCGAGGCCTCGTCCTGCGTGGGTTGTGTCCGAAGTGGAGCACTGGGTACCTAGGACCGCTGGAGGACGTCGTAGTCTGGTGTGCCCCCGAAGAAGTCCCGAACGAGGTCGTAAGCAGGGTCCGAGCCAGCCTCATCCTCCCGACTAGGGTACGAAGACTGTGAAGGATCTGCTGGCGTCTATGTGTACTGGCTGGAGGGGCCACGAACAAATAATTATATTACATATGGATAATGTGGAAATGAAAGTAGTAGTACAAAATGCACAATTGTACCTGCGTGGTATACCGGTGCAGCAGAAGATGGTTAGGCGGGCGTGCCGTAGTAGGGCTCGAACGGTGCTGGTGGGATCGGGCGCGGGGCAGCTGAAGACGGGCCGGCCTCATCACCAAAATAACCTGTAGACAATATTAGATATATTGCTGAATATATTGAATATAGGGATGTAGTGGCGCCCAGTACCTGAGGGTGGAGGTGCATGGCTCGGTCTACGTGGTTGCATCGAGCCGTGTGTTGGTGCACCTAATATTTGTTTAAAAATCATTGCACCAGTAAGAAACGAATATATTTCAACGCCGTGCAAATTAAAAATTCGTACCTATTTGCTCCGAGCCTGCATGACGTGGTAAAATGGGTCGTGTGGGTGCCGACACCGATGAACGGCGGTGCACATCTGACCTCCGGGACGACTCGGCGTGAACCCCACTAGACCTAGGAGGCGCTCCAGCTACGTATGTGGTGGACCGACATAAGGTAAGCTTCAAGGCCCGCGCGGTCTTGTCGAGAACCCACTTGACGAAGCCTGCGACATCCGACGCGCTGAGGTGCACCCCTTGCTTGAGGCGATCCATGGTACACAATGGCGACAAACCCAAACCCGCTCGGCCTTGGACGGCCAAGAAGCTATATGGCTGCCAGACCATGTCGTCCGGACGCAACCTGTCGAACTGCGACCGAAAATGCTAATAAGCGCTACGAGGCTGCTCATGCACCCAGTGTGGCTGTGTGACAAACATCGTTAGAATTCATTAGAAATAAGATGTACCAATTAAAGTGTTAACAAAAAGTACATACCCGACGACGACACCAAAGCGAGGTCATGGTAGGCGCGTCCTCCTCGGGCTCACCGTACTATTCCTCAGGGTACGGGGAGCGGTCCACCACTGACCGGCCTATGGCGATCCACTCGTAGGACCACAGCTGCAGAAGAAGTGGGCACCCAGCAAAAGTGGCAAGTGGCTCCTTCTTCGTGCACGCGTCACACAGCACCTGATACATCGCAGCAAGGACAGCAGATGCCCAACTGAACTGTGGTACCTCCTCGCCATCAGCATCTGCTATCAACCTGACGTATGGCACAAGGGTCTTCACAACCAGGTGGCCTTGGCCGCTGGTGAACATAACCCACCCAAACAGCCAAAGCAGATAGGCCTCCAAATGCCTGGAAACCGAGTTTGCGTTGGCCTGCGAGTGCATGTACACCGGCTGCAAGTATGATAGGTGCCAATAAGGATCATAACTAGATACTAGAATAGTAAATGAGAGATTGTATTGTACGGTATCTGGAACTGTAGAATCCACTTCTTCATTAGCCCTCGTGCATCAAACAAGAACTCAGGCACGTAGGGGGTTGCGTCGACGGTCCGCTCAGCCGGGCCAAAGCGTTGATGCATGACATTGATCCAATCAGCATCCATGTCGATGACCCCAACCGTAGCTCCCGCGCAAGGTAAGCTAAGAGGTAGTTTATGTCTTGCAAGGTCGGGGTCATCTCACCGCAGGGGAGGTGAAACGTATGTGTCTCCGGCCTCCATCAGTCAACTAGTGCTACTATCAGCGAGCTGTCAAAATAGAAACGATGCGCCGTTGCCTCGGGGTTCTCCGTCGATCGGGCCTCAACCAAACGACAAAGCAGTAGGAGTCCCGCTGCTGCCAACCTGAACAATTAGGAATATAAATAAACTGGGGAATGCAATACATCATTGATATGGCAAATTCGCATGAAAGTACCGAAGTACCTGTGCTTCCACCGATCGTCGATCGTAAGTAGCTCTCCAGGGCCACGTGGTCAGAACACTCCTAACTCCGTCTGGTGCTCGGCGAACAAGAAGCTGTGGTGCCTCTTGTCCACTACAGGGTCGAGAAGCTCGGGGGTCGCAGGGTCCACCATATCTGCATTTGAACGACATGTACATTAATACATTTCAACATGTGGACAGGAACAATATATGCAATGATGGGTCGATAATACCGAAATGCTTTGATGGTTGCAGCGAATGCAAAGAAAGCACGCTGCAATATTCATTTCCCGTTGTACTCCGTATCAGTGGAGGGGTAATGTTTGATATCATAGTAACTGTCTGAGTTCCTTCCACATATTGTAGCTAATTGACAAGGTAGATTGTGATATGAATCTTCATATGTTCCGAACCTCATCTCAATATCCTTCTGTTTCGCCCTCCATGTCTTCGCATAGTTTATTGTGTACTGGAACCTTTGCTCAATAGCACGTATTATTGATCGTGGCTCATACCTTAGGTTGTCCACAATCTCCCTGTACATAACATTAGCAATAAAGGAAGATGACAGGTTTCGGTGGACGAACTCTATTTCCTCAATGTGACAATTATGTTCCTTAACTATTGAGCACTTCCAGTAGTCTACCCATTTTCCTCTGAATGCGTGCACCCGCCAAGGACATTGAGGCACCAAACACTTCACATCATACTCCTTGTTACTGGATTTAACAACCTTGAACTGCCTCCAAAGAGACAGCGACCAGAATTTAACTGCATCAATAACAACCTCCTTTATAGGGTACATAGCATCCTGAGACACCTCGTTCTCATGGTACTGCTATGATGTCTGATCAGCCTCGTTAACCACCAGCTTTGAAAATTCATGATCTCTCCACTCTGGAAGCACTGGAGCATTACCCTCCTCGTTAGATGAATCCCCATCGGCAACGCCTTCCTCCAGCTCTTGATCCTCCAACTCCATCTCTTCAATTATGCTAGGGATATGCTCCCCTCATCGACTACACACATCGGTTGCATCTCAGGAATATCCCCAACATTTGCTCTGGTCCCGACATTTACCGGGTCTGATTCATCTTCCACTGCCTCACTTGGTCCCGCTACTGCTTCCGCAGAGTTCACCTCTGTTTGATCTTTCAGGTACGCCTCAGCTAACAAAATCAGAGGCAGACCATGTTCACAAGATATATCTATATACTGCCTCTAAGTTGATGTGGCTTCGATCGGAACCTGCTCGCCAAAGTATCCATGACTAGCACGGCTGAGGACAGCTTTCAGCTTAAGATCATGTTGCTGCGGATCCAGTTGAAAAAACCGCATGAGCCACTTGCACACACCCGCAATGGTCCTCTCATTAGCTTTACTAAGACCCTTCATGACATGACGAAATCCAGACAGATCTACACCGTTAGGACCGTACCTAATTTCATCCTCACCATAATATATCTAAAAAATTAATTTATCTGACATCCCTGGAAACATCCGCAAATATAACCAATGTTAAGACCGACGAACTATATTTCTCAGTATCGGAGATACAAAATTTACCGACACCAATTCATACCTAACAATAGGTTTTTCAATAATACCCCTACCCAAACTTACCTATAAATATTACTCTATACAATCTACATTTAATACCTATCCTACCAAGTCGGAATTAATATTCACAGTATACTACCATTTTCTAAACGCTACATCCTAGGTCATACTATTATCATACAGTGCTAATTCCTATATCACACAATACTACCCAACAATTGTTACTCTATACAATCTACATATTCAAAACTAACATATTACAAATAATATTATGTATTTCCTTGCCATCCTACCATGTTGTAAGTAAAATTGACAATTTTCTACTAAATGCAGCATTTTCTAAACCCTATGTCATACATGTCTAAAACCTATGTCATATAGTGCTACTGTACTCATTAACAACAATAAAAGTATAGAAGAACTTACCGGAAAGTGATCTTTAAATCCGCAGATCAAATGCAGCAAGACTTCGCCGCGCTCTCTTTCTCTCCTCCCTCTTCAGAGCTTTCTCTTTTTTCGGATTAAAATGAGGATTTCACCTCATTTTTGGCCTTTTTACAGAGGAGGGGGGAAGAGGGGAGGCGGGCGAGCAGCCACCTTACCGCCCCTCAGAGGGCGGCAAGGAGCCATAACCGCCCTCTCAGGGGGCAGTAAGGTCTCGGTTCGGGCGGGCACGCTGTAGCCGCCCTCTGAAGGGGCGGTTAGGCCACCCGTCCTTCCAAAGGGCGATAAGTAGGCCTAACCGCCCTCTTAGAGGGCTGCAGCTCTCCCAGAGGGCTGCAGGTGCCTAGTTTTGTAAATTTTTCCACAAGAAATCTATTTATTTAAATTTTTAATCGAAAATATATATAAAAAAAACTCCTTGGTAAGGGTAGGCGTGGGCTGGATTGACACATGGGATCATCAACCCGCTCCATAAAACAGTGTCCAATGGAACTGAGGTCCAGCCCGCAAAATAGGTAAGGGCTGCTGGACTGGATCAAAAAAAACCCCTAGGGTCAAGGCGAGTGAGTCAACCCATCGCTTTGTTTGCGCCGTCGTTGTGGCGCTGGAATTTTTGCTATTCGACATCGACTTGTTCCACCGGCTGCGACGAGGCCCTGCTTCTCTACCAGCCACTTCCAAACGCACCATTTCATTGGTGGCTTCCGACGATCCGCCGCCGCCACCACAACATTCTCTCCAGACGTGAGCTCATCTGATCTGACAGTAAGATGCACCATCGCCGCTCTTTCATCAGGGTATTTTGCATGCTGAATTTAGATGTATTTGTGTATGTAGGGCTTCCAATTTGCAGCTGAATGATGTAAACATTTGGTGCATAAGGTCTTTCCGTTTCCCCTTTGCATGTGATTGCATAATATTTTCACTATAAGATCTCTAGATTTTCCGAGTATCTTATGGCCAACGTTTATTATCTTATTTAAAAATCTTTTGTTAGTAATTATTGGTCGATGATTTTTGTTACTAATTTATTTTCACCCTCAGAAAATGTCCAAGTTAGACTAAAATTATCATCGGTTGAGAAAATTTTCTATACAAGAACAATAGATCTTGGCCTTTTGCAAAAACATATTTGGTAAATCTCGAAGTTTTTGTAGTGTTTGGTGTATTTTTGGGAAATTTTGGAGGACGAGAAGTCTGACATTTGGCAAAATTAGGATCTCATTTGGTAGAGTTCCAATTTTTAACTCCACGTCAGATTTTAAGGTTATAGGTTATAATAAAATGGTTTAAATTATTGTTTTTAGTCTAAAATAAAATAAGATAGTTCATCTACGTACTATCGATATGTTTAGAGCTTCAGTTTCACAAATTTCTAATAATACTCAGCTTTAGAAATTTTTAAAGCTAAGGCCTACACCTTACGACCCCGGTCCATGCGATCGTCGCCATCGCAGTGGTCGTTATCGCCTTCCTCCAGCCGCACCGCACGCCGAACTCCACTAGAGTCACGTCGTCGCCGGGTAGCCTCCGCGGCAGCAGCTCCACGAGACTGCAGTTCCAGGATTGCTTGAGGCCAGGCCCAAATATGTGGAAACATCAAGCCCAATAACTCGATTAGTCCTTACAGGATTTTTTATATTTATATCCGTTTTGAAAAATCGCATGAATATGTGGAAACATGAAGCCCAATAACTCGATTATTCCTTACAGGATTTTTTATATTTGTATTCATTTTAAAAAAATTGCACATATGTCTTCTAACGAGCGACAGGTATAAAAAATTGTCCTTGAAATGTACAAATATTTTATACTTTTATTTTTAGATACTTGCACACTTCTTAATTATCACAGGTTACTTCTCTGTCACCTTGCCGTCGCCGTCGCAGTCCCCAGCGGGGGCGACCACATCCCTACCTCCACCAACGTCGTGCACATCTTCTTCTCCTATATCAGCCTCCTTCTCTCCTTAGTCTGTCTCCAACAAGACGCCTCACCCACCCCGCTCTCCTCCTATGTCTCTAGCGACTCCTTGCCACCGGTTCCGCTCCCGCCTCCCACCTGCATGCTAACCTAGCTTCGTTGGGGTCATCATTGTGACGCCCCTCCTCAACTTTGTCCTTCACCGCCCACGGAGCACTCCCTTAACCACCTAAACCCTAACCCTAGCCTCGAAATCTTGAACCCTAACCAGCGCGGCGGTGCAGTGACTAACTCAGCGTGACAAGAAGAAGAGGTGGGAAAGATGCACCTGACATGTGGGGCCCAGTATCAGCTAATGAAGAGGGGGCAAAGAGTGGTTTGGCTTCACGGTGTGCGGACCGGAAGATTAGCGGTGAAATTCATTCATCAAGGAAGAAAATAGAGAAAGACATACGTGTGCAACACCGAACAAAATTGCAGGGTTTTGGCATCTGGTTTCACAATTTTGAGGGGCAAAACCAAACGGTTTAGGATTCCAGGGTAAAATTTGGATCTAAAAAATGGACATATTCATCTGAAGAGCACTAGCTTTTCTGAAGAAGACTATGCCCATTAAAACCGGCCAAACTACGCTAGCTAGTAGTCTACAGAAATTTCACTCGGAGACGGCCAGCCGGTGCAATGGCGACTGACAAAGCGATGTCAGAACCCACTCCGAGGTGAAGTCGCTTCTCCACGTTTCAACGACGACCGCACGGGCACCAGGCTCAGCGCCAGCTCCGATTTGCTCGGCCTCGGTAACACAGCGTCAGCCCGATCGTCGACGCTGCATCGCGCTCCCACTACCTGAAAACAGACAAAGAGACATAATGACGAGTAATCGTAACCTGTGATTAAAGATCTATTGTTTTAGAATTTAATATAGGTTCGTTAATATTAGGTATTTAAAATTAATAGGTTTTAAAAACTTTATAAGATAAGTTTATATTAATTTTTATCTAAATGTGTTTCAGTTTTATCTAGTATGTCTACTGTACCGTTCAAAAAATATTACAACATATCTAAAAAGATAAATTATAAATAAGTAAATACGAAAACGTAAATAAGTTAAAAAAGCAAATTCGACACAAGAGATTTTGTATTGATAACATAAACATCATCTCTAATTCACGTTGGGGCTCCACCAAGAATATGCTCCGGACGGTACCTAGTCACGACTCTCGAGTCACCAAGTCACTAAGATAAAACCTCACCACAAGCCTATTTTCTGGTCACTTAAAATCGTTCTTACTTCAAAGCTTGAGCCACTAAAGCGAAAGTCTCTGTGTCCCCGTACAAGAGTCTTATCACCGCTCCACACTGAGTCGGAGGGTTAACAATCTTAAGCCAGCAAGACCCAAAGTGTCAGCGAGTCACCAAAACTCTAATGTGCTGGTGTACCACTTGGTACACTCTAGGATCACTTCTTGATCCAATCTCTACGCAGTAACACCTAGCAATAACTCTTTAAGATTATTAGCACTAATCACTCTATAATTGTATATTTAATTGTATTGGATGATCACTATAAGAACTTTGGTGGTTTGAATATCTTCTCAAGTGTATGTGAGTTTCTCTGAACTCTAGCACCTTCAAATGACCGAGTGAGGGGTATTTAGTCTCAACCCTATGAACCAGTTGTTGCTTCAACAGCTCAAATTTTTTGTAAACGTCGGATAATTCGGTGTAAACAGATTGTACTTACCGGACCATCCGGTGTGTATATCATCCATAAACTAGCTGTTGAAAACCCACTCAGACTCATTGTGAATGCCAGAAGGTCCGGCGTGATGTCCTCATATGAACGCTAGAACATCCGACATGCATATGATGCCAACCGAGCCATGAACAAGTCCATTTGATCACATAAAAATAGTGAAATAAGTCCAATTCATTTCTTTTTTTTTCTGTCTTCGATGACTTCTCTTTTGTTACATGCATAAGACCTACTAAAGTATATACTTGAAAAACATGTTAATCTCATTGACTATATTATCATTAATCACCAAAATCATATACTTGCTAAATATGTTAATCTCTCTTGTCTCCCTCTTTTTCTTGATCTTATTTTTCTTCGTGGTATGATCAATTATGTTGACTAAGTCTTTTATGGAGATTCGTTAATCAATCTTAGTATTAATCCTCTTGATGTTCTTCTCTATTTGTGAGATGAGCTTGACGACTTTAGAATCAATCTCTTCATTACATGAGGTGTTTTACTCATCTTATTCATTTCTCTCTTCATCTTTATTACCATCATCTTTGCTAGAGCTTGACTATTACTCTTGACTCCTCATCTTTGCCTTCATATGTGAGCATGGTGCTTGTTTGCTTGTGAAAGTAAGGTTCTTGATGTCGGATGAGGAAGAAGCTTTTACTCCTATATTTATTATCATCTTATAGGTGGTGATCTTGCCGATTACTTAGCTTGGAGTCATCTTCTTGATGTCATTCTTATCATAAATGATGGAGACTATCAACTTGTACTTTGTAAGAAGAATTTGAAGTATCATTCGCACCACTTGATCGTCTCCGATTTGTGTCAAATCTAACCCATTTATCTCATTGACAAGAATATTTAAATATGAGTACATATCATTAGTATTTTTATTTGCAAATTGCTTTATACTATTGAACTTAGAGACTAGCACATGATATTTTTCTTTGCGCATATCTTTTGTGTCTTCATGTATTTCAATAAGATTAGTCCAATTTATTGGGGAACAGGTAGGCTACGCTAGCCTAAAACAAAAAAAATCTGTCGTATTCACCCAGTAAGCCATGCAAGTCAGAGATCATAGATCATTACTACTTGACACGTAGTGCAACAGAAGAATGGTTAGAGTAGACCGATCCAATATCATGCGTGTCAAACTCCTCGAACAGCTTCTCGATCAGGTCCGCAACCAGCCCTGCGCAGGTGGTCATGCACCTCGACCAACTTCGAGCAGGTGGCTGTTCTTCTCAACTAGTTTCGAGCAGGTGGTTGTGCTCCTCGACCAGCCACTGAGCAGATCTATCGCGTTGTCAACCAATTCCGAGTCATCACAATCCAATCAAACCCATATACGAATCTAATTCGCATGTTTTGTTCCAACCTATTAAGTTTATGACCCGTTAGGTTCATGTACAAATGGCTACAACTCGAAAACTCTTTCCAAACTGAAATCAATAGCGGTCCCTAGCTGGACATGTTGACACCCGAGTATACACAAAGATCATATCTGTAGGACCCTTGTTACTGGGATCTCCTGTGCCACCTGCATCAGTCCCTGGATTACGTAGCTGATACGCACAGTATAACAGTTGTGGTATCACAGTCAAACTTAGTATATAGATAGTAACGTTTTGGGTACAAAAGACTTACAAACCACATCGAATATTACAAGCCTGGTCTAGCGGCCATCAAAACACACCATGGAAGCAAAAGCCCAAGCCACAAGCAGCGAGGGTGCGAATGCGACTTCAGAGACTATTCTTCATCCCCGGCTTCACCTCTAGCGAAGTCGGCATCGGGATCTTCATCTGAATGATAGCAAGAGTGAGTACGAAAGGTACTCAGCAAGTCCTATACTATTTCAAGGTGTTGATAGATGCATAGAGAGTTTATTCAAGGATAAGTTTTATGGTTCAGATTTAAGCGTAAAACAGTTTATGCATATTACCAATTGTATCAACTATGATCGACTTCAAAACATTTTAAGTAGTACAAAAATTCGTAGCGAGTTGTATCTGGGGTTTCTTGGTCCGGGGAGTGGCTATACCTCACTCCGCAGTCCCTTTTATCACATCTAGTGTACCTCTAGTACCACACAGCTTCTGACGGAGTGAGTCAGGAACCTCATCACACTGACATCTAGTCCACATACTCACTCATCAAGACTCACGCACCTGGAGTCTATTCAAGCGTGACCATGCCTTCTCACGTCCATGACCGTGAACACGGCTATTCAAATAGATTTATACTATGCAGAGGTTGTACAGGTTTACCCATACAATATGCTCAGCCTCCATCCGTAGCTAGCCGAGGAGCGAATCATACCGAGACTCTCCAAATACCTTTCCTGCCGGGCTTTTCCACGAGACCCGCCAAGTCCGAGAGCTGCATGTTCCGAAGGGCAGCATCCCTTTTTAAGCCTAAGACGGTCCCTAAAACCTTCAAACAGCAGGACAGATGGACCCTTGGCTACTCGTTGCTCTCAGCCTCCTGGTATGATGCCCAACTCAGTCCAATGAAAGAAAAGTCAAGTCCTGCCCATACAGGACGTATAGTTACACAGGGGTGGCTAAGCATGACGGCGCAAGACTCCGTCCTTAAGCGCATCCTACATGGAGGACCACTCTACCTGCCTGCACCAAAACAGTTTTCACCTATTTTTACACATCACCATCCATACCCCACATGACATCAAGGATTTCACAACCATCAAGGATTCATAGTATATGAGTTATTATTGATAACAGTAAATCTTATCTCTGAGAAGAAGTATTTTAAAAGCAACATCTTCGAGGAGATGTATTCAATCCTAAGCATGCTAGATATCATGGCGTCGTCCGACATTAATATAGATAATGACAAGTAATCCTAGGGTGATATATATTATAGATGATAATATTCAAGACACGACATGTGTTTGATTGGTGTAACTATTACAAGTAGTTTCGTAAAAGCGTAATACATAGCACATGCGATAATAAGTGTGGTTTTAGTTGATCATGTATATTATTTGAAAACATAGGTTCAATATGATCAAGGAGATAGGACTTGTCTTCTCCAAAATTTCTTCAAAGTCTTGATTGTGATCAGGATCCTCCTAACTCTGGTTGCCCTGAAATCGCGACTACGATCAATAATGGCGATACTAAAGAAGAATCAATTAACACCAAATGGAAATCAAAATGAGCCCTAATGGATACCATGACGTGAAAGATAAGTAGATCTCGATTTTAGATGAATTTAGACAAAAAATCACCGAAATCGGAGCCATAACGGAGAAGTTATGGCTCCCGGAAGATTCAATCAGAATTTAAATCGGGAAATTGAAATGGCACTGTTCATAGGTGGGGCCCACGGGTGGGGCCCACTGAACAGTAACCTGGCCTCACATGAACAGTGACCAGTGGGACCCATATGAACAGTATGGGTTTGACCAAATGGGCTTAGATGGGCCGGATCTAGGCCTGGATGGGCCAGATTCGAGCCTAAATGGGTCTGGGCCGGGCTTAGTATACACAGTGTTGGGCTGCATAGTGCTAGCCCACTCGGGTCTTGGGTTGGTGGTTACTGGGCTAAGGAAGCTGGGCCGACCCATGGGGCACAGCCTGTTAGCGGTTGGGCCGTCTAGGCCGACTCGGCCAGGCTGAGCTACGGCCCGTTGGCCGATCTGAGCAAGCGCGCGGGCGCGTCGGCGCAGTGCGAGCGGTGGAGGGGAGGTGAAGGAACGGCCAGCGGAGAGGAATTCACAGTGGCGCACACTGGGAAGCTCGCTGGTGTTGGGATTCTGACGTGGTTTCATAACGGGAAGTCGACGTTGGGCTTGTATGCGGTACGGCGGATGCGGTGGGGAGCACATCGACGCTGGTTGGCGGCGAGAGCGCTACTAGACAGTGGCCGAAGAGGGGCAACGGTGCGGCCAGAACTGGGCAACACCTCCCCTGTACTGGGAGGTGCCAACCTGCAAGAAAAAGGGTCCATTGGACCCCTTGGCGACACGGCGTAATGGCCGGCGATAACATAGGGCAAGGACATGTCGGCGACGACAGCTACACGGCGACGGAGAGCATGGCTCACGGCGGCACGCGGCATCTAGCTAAGAGAGAGCACGGGGACGCCTACACGCTATCTAGGAGGGAGTGCTAGGGGCTTGGGGTGCTCACCGTGCTCAAGAACGATGAGAAGCGGGACGGCGGTCGGCGATTCATCGAAGAGGTGGCGGCGGCGCTGCTTAGCTATTGGCGCGGATGGGCTCCCATCGGGCTTCTGGTGAACGGGCAGCGGCACAGAGGCGGTGGCAAGGTCCTGAATCTCCTCGGCAACACGTAGTCGATGGATCGATGACGGTGAGGTCGCGGCGGCGGCAATGGCGACGGTGCGAGCACAGTGGTGAGGCAAAATGGGAAAGAAGGGCGAGAGAAGGACTGGATGTGCTATTTATAGACATGTGAGGGAGCACGGGGAGGTAGTGCGCGTGCTGGCGTCACGGAGATGTCGACGGTGAGGTGGCGGCAGGCGCCCACCTTTTTCTTTGGGGTATGGGCTACCTGCGCTGGCCAAGCATGGGCGTGGGTGTGGAAGTCGCGCGTGCAAGGCATGTGAGGAGAGAGGGAGTGCGTAAGAGAGAGAAGAGAGAGAGAGAGAGAGAGAGAGAGAGGAAGCGGAGGCTGGTCGGGAGTGCGCGCGGGATATTTCCCAGAGAAACGACGGTCGGTGAAGGTCGCTGGAAGGAAAGAAGGAAGGAGAGGGAGGAAGGCGCGTGGGCAGATGGGCGATGCGTGGACGGCGCAGTGAGGGCGGGGCGCAGGCGAGCGCTGGTGCATGCGTGAGCGCGCAGCTGGGCCAACAACACGATGACATGGGCCGAGCGCTGGCGCGCACGTGGGCGAGATGGGCCGGCAACACGGGAGAAGAGGGAGAAAAGGGAGAAGGAACGGGCTGGCTCGGTGGGCCAGGAAAGTGAAAAGAAGGAGAATTCGGCCCGAGAAGAGGAAAACAAAATAATTGGGATAAGAATTAAGTTTAAATTCAAATTGTGGTATTTGAATTTGTATTTGACTTTGAATTTAGATCAACTTTATTTAGAATATCTGATCTTGGATCTCGAGACTTTTGAAGATGATTTGAATCCAAGAATTTGAATTCGAATTGGATTTGAGCTGAACAGAATCTAAGAGTAGGTTTTGAAATTGAGAGACATTCAATTTCAAACCACCGCACAAAGAACCATAAGAATCTCAAACCTAAGCATATGAACCAACCTAATGCAGAGATTACTTTGAAATTGATTCAAGTGCTATTTGGAACACTTATTCAACTTAGCACATCTAATGTACATGAATGTATATATACATCCACATACTTATCTTCTTAACCTTAGTTAGCCTAATAAACCCTAAAAAGTTTTAATTTGGAGCTAAATTTGCAACTAAATAAAGTTGCTCAAACTCAGGATGTTACAATATCGACCGAACCTTGATATACACATGGATTGATTTCTTTGCCTCACGATACCAGTCGAGCTCAAGGCGAGATATGTGCCATCCTTGTGATAGCTCGACCATTCACTCGATCAAGTAGTGGATTCATCATGATTAACTCTTTAATCCTATTGGCATGGCCATGCACTTTCTCAATCCAACTTCCTCGAGGGGCCTAGAGATATCTCTCTCGTTATCAAGGAGGGGCAAATTCCATCTTGATCGCTCACATCCTACGACATGTTTCATGATAGATCCGAAAACTACCTTTATGATTACCCAGTTACGAAATAAGATTTGACAGCTCCAAAGTATGTCACTACATATTCTGGGAATCAATGACGATCTCAGGTTTAAGTATCATGTAGGTACACCATCTAAGATAACAATTGATAGCACATCATAAATAAAAATCCCAGTAATATCTCAAATTGGGTATATCCAATATCATGTTCTCTAACATAATTGTCCACATTATTGATTCGGTATCTCTATAACTATGATCCGTGAAACGTGACTATCAATCAATACATGTACTGGTTTTATGAATCATCCCAATGATATGTGACCAGGGATCAAATTAGAATAACATCATGATATAAACAAAGAGTTTCATGAACAAGTCACATACTTGCTAATCAATATAAATGATAATCATTTTTGGAATAATACATTATTCAAAAGTACATGAACATAGACACGTGATACATATGATTGCCTCTAGGGCATATCACCTTCACAAATATCATGTGCATTGGTGAGATAATAGACACAATTAAAAGCATTAGTGCATAGAGATGATAAAAGGATACTATTCACCATAGCATCACATTGTCTCTCCTTATTTGTAAGATGTAGTTCCATCCCTTCTTTGGTGACCCTCTAAACATCTAAACATTTAGCTTGCAAATGTTAAGTCATTAGAGTTTTCTAACGGGAGAAGTTAGTGCTATCAAAAAGTGAAGCCCTATCGATATCTATCCCAACCCCGGACGTCATAACTCTAGACGGTTAAACTTATCAAGAGCATAAGACTCTGATACTAATTGAAGGGAATAGTGACGTCTAAAGAGGGGATGAATTAGGACACTTAAAACTAATATGCTTCAAAAACTTCACAAGATAAACCTATATCAATTTTTATCTAAATATGTTCTATGTTTCTTTAATGTGTCTACCCTACCGTTCAAAAGATATTATAACATATCTAGAAAGGTAAATTGCAAGTAAGCAATAGAATCAAAGAAATGCACTAGCCCCACTGTGGTTTTACTGTGTTGGGCCCTTAAGCTATCCGACAACTGTGATATGTTTGCTATTATTGGTTTTGATTAATTGCACATGTAACACTGAAAAAGTGATAAGAATCGGATTTATTGTCCAGTCAGAATTATCAGTTGATCTAATTTTCAGTAGAGGATATATTCTAAATTTAAGTTTCCTCTCACTTGTGAGTTGACATATATTAGCCATGAATAGTAAAAAATTCGCAGAGATATTTATTCACTCCAATTCCCATCATAATCTAGATTGCTTTGCCTCGGTTGTGGGTACTCAATATTAATGTGTGGATTTGTCCTGATTTGATGTAGCCTTTTATACTTATTGGCGTTATTTGTTGCAGTGTACAACCACTATAAATGAATAAACCATCAATATTTACAAAAGGGGTAAGTTTCAATTTACCACGTCAATTCCTCTTTTTCATCATTGCCCCGGATATCCTTTAGAAGAATGAAAAATCAATTCACCAGCAGATCTCCAGAAAAGGACTATACTAGAATAATATGAAGTGGGTACACAAATAAGTATGGTAAATTATCATGTTGAGTGCAGGAAAAATGATGTAGTGTAAGAAAATTGTACCCAACACCGAGATGATTCATTATATTGACAATTCATTAATACTTTGTTCACAAAGCGAGCTAATGTCTTTGGAAGTAAAGTTTTACCTGTGAAAGAAATGAATCATCAATATAAATATTGTTGAGTACCCTTTCTTTTTACAGTATTTTAGTTGATCCAATATAGTAGAAGACAGTACTAACAAAAATCTATTACAACTCTACATGGTTGCAAATGTCTTACCTGAGCCAATAAGTCCCATTAACATTACATTGCTTTTCTCTAGTTCCACACTGTCAGCATCATCGGCTTCCCCATCAAAACCACCCAAATCTGCTCCAAATCTAATTTTTTAGCTTATATATCACATAATTAGTCACTGAAAGACTTGAATGAATTATAGTGTCTATGGATGCATTTCACACAAAATTGACCAAAACTTTAACCACGAAAAGTAACCAAAATGAGCCTAGGGGCTACTCATATACACAAAAATTAACCAAAAGAGTATTTCAGAGGCGGCGGTGGCGGCGGAGGGCAGGCGACAGGGACGACGTCGGGGGGTGCAGGTGAAGGCACGCGGCAAGGCGAAGGCGGTGGTGGAGCCCGTGCTCGTCATCATCATGGTGGTCGCGGTGGGAGGTATGACTTATTGATGGGGATCTGGGGAGGAGGATGGGGGCGGCAGGGCCGGGCGGTTGGGGAGGGTAAGGAGTGGTGATTGTGACTAGATTTTCTCGGTTTGGATGGTTTCTCGCCTGGTTTTTTCTATTTTTTATTAGGTGGAGTGGGGAACATGGGGTGACACACGACTAACTCCTGCTTTATATGGTAGAGATAAATGCCTAGCAGTGTGATGCGGAGTTGTGTGATGTTTGATTCGTGATTTACTTGGCACACTTTCTAATCTTCATATGCATGCATGAGATTTCAGGCGACGTTCAAATTCCATCAGCAATGAGAGGTTAGGGTTTCCGCTGGTGAGCTTTTTCTGGTGAGGATTTGTGCCCTGCAGCCTTAGAGGGAGGTCGATGGGTGGTAGGGCGGCCTGGCTCAGGAGACAAGCGGAGCGATGAGGCGGCGGGGCACCACCAGTCACGGGCCAGGCGACGGATAACCGGTGGGCTGGTGCCGAGGCAGGGAAACTCCAAAACAAAATGGTTAGCGCAGCAGGGGTGGCGGGAGAGACGAAGGTAGGCCGATGGTGTGGTGGAGCGAGCGCACTGAAGGCTGAAGAAATTATTAGCTTGGCTAGATGTTCAATAAAGGCTGTGAGCCGTTGAATACACAAGCGCCGCTTGAGAAAAGAGGAGAAAGCATACGGTTGAAAATTAGCAACTCCTTTTACTTGGTGATGGTTCACCATAGGGAGACATTTTTACTGGAAGACAGAAGAAGAGTTTTGAATAAATTTCACATAAAACAGTATAATTCCCACTGAAAACTGAAAGGGGCCTAACAACATTTGACTTCTACGGTCCACCTAAACAATTTAATTGTGTTTGGTAGGCCTACAAACTTGCACGTGTCTGTTGAGTGAATTTCACAAAACCACTTCAACACCTATAAGCAACTATTTCTATGGAACAACACTTGTATGCGCGGAATATTCACACTTACGCACATTTCGGAGGTGAATAACAGCTTCAAATTGTTGGCCTTTTTTACCTTAAGAATGAACGGTCAGGATACTGAGAATGTATGGTCATGATACTAAACATTTAGGGGGATACATTATATTTTAGTATAAGTATCTGATATAGACGTAGGACAAGAGGACAAGTTTAAAAAACTTTGTTTAGTTCAGTCTAAGAGGCAGTACATGGTTACCTGCATTGCTAATTGCACTAAGAGGACAAATTTTAGAAAGTTTATCAGGAATCGGTTCTTCATTTAACCTCTCTCCGCAAAGCTTTGGCTGCAAACTTAAGAAGACAAGAACAAGAACCACGGGGACTAGAAGGGATTAGATGGTATTCTGGTAGATGATTTAGTATTCTTGAGTATACTCTATGTTGTTTTTCAATTATTATCTAGAATTTCAAAAGTTAAGGCTCGTTCTTTTTCTCATTATGTAGTACTCTGTACTAAGTATCTACTACTATCTACTGATGTCAAAATAAGTTTTTACAAAAATGTTTGAGTTGTCATTGCCTCATCAGATAAGGACTTCAAGCAGCTGATATTTTAAGATGTTCAATCTGTTATAACTTTAGTTGGTAGTGGTTCAAATAATGATAACTAATTAGCTATAAATTTTTAAAGTAATATGAAATTTTTAACACTGCTATAGTCAAATCATGACTTAGTTTTACTTATGAATTTTTAATATATTTATATTATACTTTTAATAAATTTTATACTTGTATATTAGATTAAAAAAAATTCAATAGACACACGCAACGCTGTTAACATCACATCCAAGGTACGTTGATATGACGCCACTTTGCTCTACCACTTGCCGTAGGTACAACTACAAAAGAATGTCTCGACAAATAGCAACCTCCGGTTGTTATTCCAGCCATTAACTGTGACTCCCGTCTGAAGAATGTATGAATTTTACATCTGCATGAAGCTAACTTTTATTTTGTTATGACAGACGGCAATAGCCCCCTAAATAAATAACAGATGGAAGAACTTAATATACAAAGACCACTTACAAAAACAAAATAATTCACTGCCCGGCTCGTTCTTTACATCCAACCAAAATTAAGCGACGACGACAGAGAAGCGACTGACACTATGAACTGATTTGTTATAGACGAAAGAGGGGGGGGGGGGGGTAAGGCTAGGCCATAATTACAGTTTCAAGAATATACACATCCGATGCTTGAGATGGGACTCAATGACGCAATCGGATCTGTGCCAATTAGCACAGGATAATACGGTTGAAACCAGAAGATCACTTCGATGCCACCTGAAGCAGCCAAGCAAGACTCACCAGTTTAGCACTTTCCACGAACGGAGCAGGACAAAATCGGCACCATCAGTACAACATAATGCACCTAACATCTTATCACTCTTGCGAAGCATTTTGAGAATATTCTTCACAAATATTTGATGATGATTTGCTTGGATTGATTATTGCAGGCATCCATTGCTCAGGAATCACAATAAAATAAGCAGACATGGCTTTCCTAAACCTCTTCTTATATTGCATAGGTGAAACTACAGTTGGGGAGGCGTTCTTCGGCCCACCAAGAATGCCAGAAGATTTGACCCATGTTTCAAGGTGCTTGTCCCATGTATACTGCCTCATAAAATCAATAATTCCCAAGACTAGTTCATGTTTCTCCTCATCAACTCCCACAAGCAAGGAATAATCCATCACATCAATTCCCTGAAAGAACAGTGGAGCTCGTTAATGTCTCTATATGTATTTTCATTTTCCACATCTTATGCAAGTGTTTACCTATAGACCTATTGCCCGTTGGTCTACAGTAAGCCTTATGGTTTTTCTGCAAATCCTAAGAATTGAAAAGGAAATACAGTAAAAGGCCTACAAAATATCAGAAAACTAAAAAAAAAACTCTAATTACAATAGTGGGAAGCGTAAACTTAACATTGTCTGACTGCTCAGAAACATGTAAGCAGCTTTAGGTACTGAAGCCAAACATCCAAATCAAGAGTGACCAAGGTTAGCTTTAGTAAGCATTAACTGTTAATCATCTCACTGTGGTGTTTACTATTCTCAAAGCACAAGTGACTGAAATGGAAAGGCCTGTAGTATGTGATTTGCTTATGTTCCAAAAGTATAGTTCATTCATGGGACCATGCAATTCAAAAGTCAAGACAAAATGGAAAGATGTCACGAGCGTTGATATTTCATTATCCATTCTCCTAATTTTGGAAAAGGTGAATCAGAATCTGAGATCTTCTAACTTATATTAAAGATTAGCCTCTCAAAAACAACGAAAGTTAGTTTCTCTCAGACTCTCACCATTACTACAACTACGCAAGGGTTTGTGGAAAAGAAATGAACATAGGTCTGGCAAGTCATGCACAAGATAAGATCTGACAAAAGAGGATTAAACGAGAAAGAAAGATTAAATAAGAATGCACAAGTATGAGTTATCACCACCTCTCTGGTATTAAAAAGCCAAAATTGGTTGTATAAATCAGGGTGAAGAGTATTGAACACACACAAAAAAAAAGTGAAGTTAGAAATAACCCTGACATGTATCACGTTTTCTATAAGCTCTTATGAACACAAGGAATCGATGCAAACTTACTGCTAGAAAAGAAGTATCGTTCCAAACAGCCCTTTCCAGTAGCCTCTTTGCCTTGTTCCCCACAAAAATTGGCGAAGTTGGCATTGCCTCAATTAAGTTCTGGTCAAGGAGGACCTTGTTGCTGCCACTGGAATCTGCATTGTACCTTGATCGCGAAGATCCCTTGAGATCATAAAGCCTGGTGATATTCCGTCCAAACAAAAGATTTTCCATCACAAGCAAATCCATTTTTGACTCCTTGCCACCCTTCACATGCTTAATTGTAACCTAAGCAAAAGCATAGCAAGTGTAGATATTCAGCCACGATATTCCAACAAATAAAAAAAGACTCCCTTCAGTCACAAAAGGTTGGTAGATTTTTACTATTCAAAATCAATAGGATGTCATTTTAACCACTGAATTTTCTTTATCAAATATTGAAAATAGGTTACAAAGATGTAATGCTACGAAAGTATTTTTTTTAATGCAAATTTACTTGCACTATTTTCATACATCTAAAGAAATGACTCTAAAATTAATACAATTCTACTGCACACGTTCTCGGTATCAATTTTTAACTAGAGGGAGTATAGCTATCTCTTGCTAATTATGTCTTATACCTGGCGGTCAGATTCCAAACTTACATAAAACAGACCATATCGGGGCAAAACCCCAAAACGGTTTTGAAAATTGAAATGCCTAGTGACTTGAATTGTAGATTGCTGCACTCAAATTATTCAATACGACTTTTGAAACAGTGAAGATCAGATCCAAAACCATCTCCTCGCAAATATTCACTTGCATGCAAGGTTGGCAGGATCTCTCAATCTTTATAGTGGGAAATCTAACATCCTACAGAACCATTCGTGCAATGTTGGCAGGATCTCAATCTTTATAGTGGGAGATCTAACATCCTACAGGACATTCTTGTGATATTCTAGGACCATTGTTATCAAGGTATGGTTCTACCAAGATTCACGAGTCTGATCCCACACAAAGAAAATCTTGCCTAGGTTACTGATCCTAATAGCCTTGCATGTAGGTTGCATAATTTCAGAAAACATGTTTAAATGTAGACCTCCAAACTATATCTATAGATGATTGTAGAACACAATTTCTTTTTTTTAAAAAAAATACAGGCATGCTATGCATTACCAAATAAGAAAATAAATCATGGACTGGATCTTCAATCAAAAGTAAATGGCAATTGGAGGCTTATATACTAACTACATTTATTCACCTTTTCAGATAGAACATGTAACTTGACAAACTCATATATGATTGTAAAGCTGAGAAGGAATATCACAAGATTGCAAGCTATATAGACTCCGTAATGTTAGTGAAATTTCCAACAAATTCTCCTATATTCATCTGAAAAAATTCAAATGGTCCCCTGTGCTGTTAATTCCATGTGACCTCCAGCTGGATGTGAAGAATGACTTCCTTCACAAGTGTATATGGAGGTTCTTCCTGGCTTAGAAAACAGGCAGACTGACAGGGAGGTGTAAACTTAACAAGGCTGGCCTTTAAGCAGTATCCAGGGGTGTGGTTTGATAGATCGAAATGTGCAGTATGTGATTATGGACCACTCTCAGTGCAGTGAAAATCATACAAAGATTTACAGGCACAAAGGATCACGTATCGCTGTATTGGTGGTCTATGTCAATGATATGATCACTAGAGGTGATGCTGAGAAAATCAAGTGCTTGAAAGAAAGGCTAGGAAAGGCATTTGAGATGAAGGATTGGCTTGTTGCTTCGCCTATTGACAAGGTTCACGAGCTCTGTGCTGAGTTAGGATATCCAGGGGTGTGGTTTGATAGATCGAAATGTGCAGTATGTGATTATGGACCACTCTCGGTGCACTGAAAATCATACAAAGATTTACAGGCACAAAGGATCACGTATCGCCGTATTGGTGGTCTATGTCAATGATACGATCACTAGAGGTGATGCTGAGAAAATCGAGTGCTTGAAAGAAAGGCTAGGAAAGGCATTTGAGATGAAGGATTGCCTTGTTGCTTCGCCTATTGACAAGGTTCACGAGCTCTGTGCTGAGTTAGGATATCCAGTTGTTGACAGGGAGGTTTATCAAAGGCTGGCTGAGCGTCTTATCTATTTGTGCCACACAAGACCCGATACATGGTATGAGGTGAATTAGCTGAGTCGATTTATATACGATCCCAAAGTAGGGCATATGCAGGCTGTCCATCGGGTCCTGCAGTACATAAAGAGTAGCCCTGAGAAAGGCCTTTGATTTAGGAAGAATCAACACTTGGACATGGAATGTAATTGCGATGCTGATCAGGCAAATCGTGTGGATGACAGGTCTACCTCGGGATATTCTGAGGTATCCTATTTTCGTGGAGTAAGAAGCAAGAGGTTGTGGCTCGATCTGCTGCAGAGGGATAATGGCACTGATCTTGAATGAGATGATCTGGATGATGGGTCTCTTGTCTGAGCTAGGATGTCGAGGAATAATCCCTTGGTGCTGCATTATCAACAAGTCTGCAATCAACGTAGCTAATAATCTGATACACGATGACCATAGCATGTTTGATAGGTTCATCAAGGAGAGCTGGATTGCAGCATTCTGAAGTTAAGAGAATGCGAAATCCGGTGATTTTTTTTTTTTTTTGTTGGGGGAAATCCGGTGAATAGTTGTTGACTGTTTCATAAAAGGGTTAGGTCGTGGTAAAGGTGATGCAATGAACCCACCTTGAGGACCAGTGTTGGAGTGGTAGTCTTTAATTAAGTAGAGCCCTAATTCGAGTCGATATTAATCCAAGAACTATAAATAAAGAATGTGGGGGTGTCCAAAGGGATACACAGTATTATTACCAAATTCTTCAATATCACATTCATGCATAGAAAGATACCTTTTCCTCTGGAAAAATTTTATATCACACAACTTGCATGGACAAAATTATGTTTTCTATTGTTTCTACCAGCCAAGCTACATAATTTGTTGTGTTTGAAAAGATCTGTCATACCTGATAGACAGAACTATGTTTTTGAAAAGTTTCTCCTTGATTGCTAGGGCTATTTTACTTACAAGGTGCTAACTAATATTAGAGGACCATAATATTGCTCTTCATAAATGGATGGATGAAGATTCTTTCTCATAATTAAAATTATGATAAAACTGAAGAAAGGTCAAAAGAACATACCTGATAGATCCCCAAAATTTTTGCTAGGGATGTAGGACTTCCGGTGCTTATGGACTCTGACAAATATTTAAAATACTCTGGGCCAAACTTAAGGAATGATTCAAGCTCTGTTTTTGTGACTTGCTTAATTATAAATCTATCGTCCAGAGATTTTGCAAAAAACACATTGCTTTTACCACCTTGTGCTCCCCATTTCTTGCATCGACTGATAGATCTCAAAAAATCAAGCTCAGATGGACAGCAAGATCTTCTCAGTGCTTCAAAGCTTTTTGCATAATAGCATGTCACAGTGTATTTGACTTTCCCAAGTGGACCACCATCTTCAAAAGAAACTCTCAAGTGCACCAGATCAGGAGCAAAGGATCCTCTACCTCCAGACATTGATGAAGTAAAATCATCAGAGGATCCAAAATCCTCAAATAAATGAAATGGGTTAAAATTTCCTGAATCATAGACAGGCAATGGAAGCAAAGAATCTGGATTGTCTTTATTTTTGCTGCTCTCATCCGACAATTGAAAGCGGTACATGGGTGAAACAAGCGCATAAGAAATAACACTAGTTGGCTCATCATCAAATACTGGGATGACAATATCATTAGCTCCAGTAGGTAGAAAAGGTCTTGCACCACCTTGTTGTGATAGGTCGCGAAACAATGAAATGTATTTAGGAGTGTAGTCAGCCAGGGAAGCAAATCTCAGTGTTGTACCAGAGTTTGTGTCTAAGGAGTTATATGATATCATGTATGGCATTTTAAGCCATCTCAATAAGTTTTCTGCAGCATCTCCAGACCGGACAGATAAAGCAGAAGTGTGGGATGGTACAGCGTTGGCTTGATTTTTAACATCACCTGCTTTGCCTTCAACTGAAGGTAGTGGTTTCGCCAAGTTTGCATCAGGAACAGGTCCATTCTCACCTCTCCATTTTGCATCCAATGTGTCTGAAATATCAGTACTTATTGGGAATTGTCCATCAGAAACAACCCTACGAACGCCAGTTCTGGATTCTTGGTTATCCAGATGATTTTTAACATCTGCACGGTTAACATGACTGATTTTGGCCATTGTACCTTCAGCACCATTCAACTCTGAAACATTTCTCGAGCTGTTTTCATTAGATCGATCAGCCTGGTTGAGCCCTTCAACTTCACCATGAAGTGGACTTGAGCTCTGTCGTAAGGATCCTTCCTTAGCATTTGAAAGAATTTCTGTGACCTTTGAGATCTTCTCTAACTTTGTGGTTACACTGGGATCAACTGATTTATTATTAAAATCATAATTCCTACTCCCAACCCGTAAACCTCCTAGACCATCGCAGTACTTGCCACCTGAATTTTCTATGAAGATTAGCCGTCGATCCCACAAGTAACACAGAATCAATACCTGCCTCCTTAGTTTGTTAACCTCAAGAATATCAATGAACGGCTGTCCCTTTCTCATATCCTTTTTCAGTAGGTTATTTACTGACTCCTGGAGGTGAAAGCTCCAATAGTCAGAATACAACTTTACCAAAGTATTTCTTTTTATACAGACATGAGTGGGACAATAGTTACTTGATAGAACATTAAATGAAGGGGGGGGGGGGGGGGGGAAACGTACCGTAAAGTCAGCTTTCTCTGCTTGCAGGATCTCTTCCAGTTCCACAATATTTCTTCTTAACTCAAGGATCTTCAAGTTTCCATCAAAAGAACCTGTAATTTGCCTTTCTGAAATTCGGTGGAGCCCATTCATAACTTTCGTGAACAGAAGTTCAGCTGAGTCAACCACCTGAATCATTGACCATCAGCATCAGACACAAAAATGGCATAGCCTGGCCCATAACATTAACTATATTACCTCGTTTTTTTCTTGTTCTACCCATTCCTGATGCTGGGAAGTAAAATCAAGTTTTGATGGTGGCAGATATACAGAGTGAACCTTGATTGATGCATATCGGAAGCAAGCAACCATCTCACCGAAACTGAGATACAAACATGTAAGGCACGATCTTTAACAATTTGATAAGATGGAAAAGAAATGAGGATCGTACCCATAAAAACGAAGGCAATCCCTGTGAAGAGAATGACCACAGCTGGCTACCCTACTTGCTGCTGCATGATTTGAAAAACTAAGTTCCAAAAATTTACCAAACGACAAGCCCCAGGCAGCATCAGACATCACTACTCTTTTAGTTGCTGGAGGGAGCCCATCAACCCGAGGACAATGTAAGCATCTATGCCACATCCAAATTCTACCATCATGTTCACCAGGCAACTTTACTTGAAGTTTCCTTACTGATATTGTTAAGCTGCCTTGTGGGTGAACATAGCAATAAACATGGGCCTCTGGTGGCAGCTCACAAGAGCAACAAAGGTTGTTCTGAAGCAACATGTGAAAGTTAAGCAAGATCTATAATTCTAAAACAAATATAGATTTATGAGGACAGTCTAACCTGATCAAATTGCTGGTCACGCAGAAACCTGCCCAAAGGTTTGTCAAAGTTACCATAATATTTTATGCGAAGAAGGTGTGGCCGCTCACATAGAGTTTCTTTCCAAACACAACGAGAGGACAGAGAAACTAATATACTCTGATTGTCAGCAGGAGACGCTGGAATTTCATCCTTTTTTGCAACTGAATCATCCTTTGAGCTGTCATCATCATGAGAAATCTGTAGGTTGAGAGGAGCAGCTAGCTTATCTGACATCTTTTCACCAATCCCAGAATTAGTAAGAAATGAAACATTGCTCTCAACGGACACCCAATTTGAAGAATGAGTAGGCAATACACCAGAGTCATTGACCAGCGCAAGTCTAGATGTGATTTCAAGCTGGCGTTCTTCAAAATTCATTTTGCCACTCACATCTCTAGTACAATCAGGACAATGGCAAAATGATATGTTCGACTGCTGAACCAAGGGACCAATAGATGACTGAGGAACCATACCCAGCAAACTGGCAATGTTTCCATTCTGGCTATTGATTTGAACAGATGTGGTTTTGTCAGAACCAACTCCCAATCTTTGGCACCTTTTATTCTCAGGAGAACATGCTAATACTGTTTGTTCCATTCTTTTTATATCATTAAATGTTAAATCACCATTTTGCATACCAAGTGCTCGCAGTCTATTATTTGGTGATGATGCACTAGTCATTGGTAAGATAGGTATAGTCGAGATGGATCTATCAGCACTCGAAGGTTTATCTGGCAAAGCAACAATAATTGGTGACTTGAGCGGGAGTTCTGGAAGGGTTGCACCTTCATCCACAAGGAAAGAAGTTTCAAGAGCCAAGTGATAGGCAGCAAATACTCCATATTGCACAATATGCTTCACTTTTTTGAGCTCATCACCATTAGCGCCTTTAAGCAAGACCTGCAGAATAAGAGGTAGTTAGATATGAGGCCTGACTCCTGAGGCAGTACCCTGAATTCTCATTATGCATTTGTTTCCTAAAAGATGCAATACAGATCATTGATCTGCATGAGGTGACAACAAAATGGTGTAATAAACCCTTCAAGGAATATGTATCCACAACAAAACAAAATACAGTTTTTCTTAAATGAATATTGTCATTCGTGTGTACAGTAGTTGGTTATGGCAAATTTACTGCGCCAACTAATGCATCAATCAATTTTGGTAACCTTTTTACAATGATAAATCTTTCAATCTCCACATTGAATTGAATCCTTCAAATCGATTTGATTCTAAAGTCTAAACTTCTGTTAGCAGAATATTCAAAACTGAGGGGAAAAAATAATTGGGGTATATGTTGGAAGTACTCTTCCAGCTCTTTTACTGTTCTTTGTTACAGAACTTGCTGGAATGCACGAAACAATGTTTCTCATGCATCCTGGTTATTGTTTTCAGGTAACCCTTCAATGACCTCAAGGGATTTTTCCTTAGTAATTAAGTAGACAAAGGCACAAAATGGTCATTCTGCAACATGTAACAAAAGAGAAACAAAATAGAAGTGCTATAACTTAGGCAACAAATGAATACTTACTGTACAACCCAAGGGTTTTGGACAGCCTTCAAAAAACATAAGGGTCTTCAGCATTTTCTTTCCACCTTCCCCAGCAGTCCCATGCTCTTCAACATACTTCTCTACATGGAATAAGTCACAATGCCCAAGCTTTTGGGATGACAAATAATCAATCGAGGGAACAATATGAGTGCCCGTGCACCGAGATATCCTTTCCAGCAGTGGCCTTTTGATATTCAGAACAAGTGAAATGTTTTTCTCCAGAAATAAATCCTGAGCATAACGAGACACAGATTTCTCTACCAATACAACACTTGGTTGGTGCGCTTTGATCTTCGCAACTGCCATTTTCAAATAATCTGTTTCCTGGAGTAAAAAAGAAATGTTTTGAGAATGCACCACTAACAGCAACTGTCAATCTCTACAACCCTTTTAGTTAGCTTTGCGTTTACAACATAAGCGTGCAAAGAGATTCATGGGTAATACCTGCTGCAGTAAAGTATCAAAACTTGAAAGCAAATTCGATACACGCTGATATTCAAGTGCACCACCAAGAATTAGGATTTTTGGCTTTTCTTTCTTTGATGACATACGCCGGTGAGCGACATTCTTCTTACAAACAACTCCTTTTACAACAAAGCTGGAAATAAAGAATTTATGAACAAAATCAAATAAGTTCTCAAGTGGAGCGCCAAAGAAATGCATGGAAAAGAAATAAGCTATGAAACTCGAAGTGATATAGATTAAAAAATAATACAAGTTCAACAGCAAGTGGCATCAGAGGGCATTTGAATTACAAAGCGTTCGATTTGCATGAGCCATAAGATAATGAACACTCAAAAGCATATATATGTAAAAGAAGCATATATATGTAAAAGCATCAAACTATGTGAATGTGTTGTATGGAAATTGGAAGGTATAATTTATTTACCTTTCACTTGGGCGACCACAAGCCAAGCATTTCACCTTAACATAGCCACCAGGGTCCATGCGACCTCCTTTGCTGGTATCCGGTTTCAAAAGAGATGCAGCTTCCCAAGATAAAGAAGTAACAATATCTAGCCAACTCTCTTTTCCAGTTTTATCAACTAATGGTACCTTTTCAGCCTGAAGAAGTTGAGAAACTAATGCCCGAAAATGGCCATCAACTATGTCTTTCATGGCTTTCTTGTGTTCCTCAGCTGATTTATCTCTACTTCGACAGTGCCCACTGCCAAAGCTGTTTGAGCGTAGATAACCCCACTCTCCTGTGGCATCCTCTCCCTCATCATCATCGCATAGAACACCATCATGATCGTCCTCTTCGTCCTCAGGTTCTGGAGGTACCCAAAGTGAGCTATTGTTTTCAAAGTCCACAGGTTCATTTTCTAGCACCTCCATGCTATACAAGGAAGAAGAGCGAGTATTGCAGCACTCATAATTATCGATGATATGGTCTTCATTCTTATCTCCTCCCACGGAATCAACTAAGGTTGTTGTATCTTTCCTTGGGGGTGAATATTCTTTTGCATCATCACTACAGTCAACTTGGTGGTCATCAAAATACCTAGGTCCATAATATTCATCAGAATTTTGCAAGTGCTGCCCTTCCAAATCTGGGCAGAAAACTGCATAGTCATCGTCTTCATCATCACTCCTAGCACAAAATAAGTGTTGGATTAACGACAGGAATGCAACTTGTAATCAAAATGCAATGTTCCTTAAATTTGTTCATAGTTGACTCATGCGCATGATATTATGTTGATCAGAGCTATGAAAAATAAGTGAATTAATACAAGAGATGAATTGATGAAATGCTCATCACAAAGTAACTTCATGGATTTAGGTAAATCACAGTTACTCTAAAGAATAAGCACATTTTATTGACAAAAGAAGTGAAAGAGCGAATACATAGGAGGACCTGCGTATCTTGCATGTCAAGGAGAATGGGGAACTGAACCCATGGACTCAACCCAAATACATGATACATCTATTCTACCATTAGGCCACATGTGTGTCCCTGGCAAAGTAAACTACATCTGTAACAGATTATTTAAGCATTCTAACTGTTTATTGCAACATTGCAGAACAAAGAAGATTAAGTAATGATTTATCAAAAAAAAGATTAAGTAATGAACAGAAAAAGATGGTGTCAAGCATAAAAGAATGTTCCTAGTATACCTAGTATATATCATGATTAATTAGGACAAGCAAGTCAGAATGCCAGTATAATGAGCAGCAAAAAGAATTTCATGGCACCATGCCTACAAGGCTACAAGTGAGATGGAGAAGAGGAAGTTGATGGCATGGTGATATCTCAGTTAGCACATTTCGTCTTCTGCTTGGTCCATAGGATGATGATAAACAGTAATAACCAATTCCAGTCATCCTTTGTTGGCCACCCATCAATCAACGGCACATGAATTTTCCTGTGCTTATTTGGGACTATCATGGAAATTGGAAATTTGAATATGAACATTAGGCATAATTTGCGACTAGTTTGGTGGCACACTATAATGAACCTATATGGTTCACTAGGGTGCCTGAGAGGAATACATTGATTCGTACTGTTTTGACTCCCAACCAAATAATCCATCCCTTTAAATAAAGACAACCTCTTAACAAAACTTACCTTCTCAAAACAAACCTAACTGATTGTTAGATAGTAATCAAACTAAATGAAATTTATCTCCTAACACTAAGCAAATCTAGAATTTTGTGGAGCAGCCCTAAGCGCGACCAGCCCTAGGACTCTAGAAGCGTGTGGTGGCAGTCATACTTGCTGGCCAAAATAACAGTAATGTACATAGAACTAAAGATAATATTTGTTGAGACACCCCCTGATACTAGAAGCTTTGTTAGTGGACAAGTTATCTCCAATATAAAATATCCGGAAGGTTAAATTACCAGGGTTCGTATGTTTGAGCATCCACGGAGAAAATAGTATGGCTCAATAAGATCTAGCACCTCTACCCAATACTAACTTAGCATACAACAGCATCTAAGAATCATGGATGCAAGCTGTAATCAGTCATGCATATCTTTTTTTCTCGATGGCGTTGTAACGAGTTTCAATTTCTTAAGCACGTATCCTGGAAAGGCATACCTACCTATTCAAGCAAAAGTTGAATGGATCCGATGGGTTGTCCACATAAACTGCAGGTTCCATGCCCGGAGCGGGTTCCATCACAGGCTGCTGCTTCTCGGGGCAGCCGTCGCCCTCGCAGCAGTTGCCCTCCCCCTGGACAGGCACAGATGCAAAGTCCGTGTAGCTGACATTCGTGTAGGACGACATCTGCCCGTTCGTCCCCGCGCTGCTACGCCCCGTGGAGCTGGACTTGTCGCTCCCGACGCTCGCGGCGGACGCGGACGGCGACATGCTCGGCACCGGGCTCGACGGCTGCTGTGCCTCCACGTCCCCCCGCGCGGCGGCCTCTTCCTCCAGCCAGCGCTTGAAGCAGTAGTTGCAAACCCTGATCCTTTCGCTGTCCTCCCTAGCAGCGTCCCCCGGCGAGCGGGGCACGGAGTTGGCAGTGCACCGGGCGCAGAACACGCGGCCGCAGTGGCGGCAGTGGTGGCGCCGGTTCAGGATGGTGAACTGCGCGTCGCAGTCGTAGCACACGCGGCAGCTCTGATCTGGCATCCAGAAGTCCCTCGACAAGTCATGCGGCTGCGCTGCCGCCGCCAATTGCGACTCGGGCGGCGGCGAGTGCTCGCCCCGCCGCGGCATCCACAATTTCACCGCACCGAACAACTCCACGAGCCGCCCGTCCGGTGATCCCGTCATCCACGCCACACGCACCACCACCACCACCAGCAACCCCACCCCCTCATGCTCAATCCGGCGACGCCTCAATCCGCATAGCTAGCTTCTCCCAAAATCAAAACCGCTCCCACCTCCGCGCCGCAACCCGCCCCCCAGATCAGATCCCTCACCTCGGCGGCGGCAACTCACGGCCACGACGAATTGGGCACGATAACTCCAGGCTCGCCACGAGCAATTCGACGCGGCTGCATTCGAAGCGAAGCAACTAGGATTTGCGTGAGGGGAAGTGATTTGGCTTAAGCAAAGAGATTAATAACTTTTGTTGAGATTAGGAGGGGCTGAGGGTTCCAGAAGGGCGCCAGTGGAGCACGGGAGGTCGCGGATTCACGGGGACGGGGATAGAAAGGGAGGGGAGATGGATTAACTGACGCGTCTCCGTGTTTTTCAAATCTTTTCTGGGTTATGGAGGATTTATGTTTCCTTTTTTCTGTTTTCCGTTTATTTGCCTTTCTTGCCACCGCTGGGCTCCCCTGCCCCACACCACCATTTTTTTTATTACTTTGCATTTTTCTAGACTTTATTGTGATTTTATTTACATGGATAATTAAATCTATTGTTTCAAAGAAAAAATTATATTTATTCATTGTTGATTCATGGTATCTTTGCACTGTATTTGGTTATGCGACGCCTTAAGCATGGGGATTCCGGTTAATTTTTTTGTCGGTATTGTTCTTGTATTTATCTGTTTTAGTTATATATTTTGTTGGCCGCCACCAACTTTCTATTGTGCTGATTCATGCTATCTTCACACCGTATGTCACACGTTAAACTTGTGGATTCCTACAAATTCTTTGTTAGTATTGTTCTTGTATTCTTTTGTTTCTATTAAATGCTTTACTAGCTATCACTAGCTTTACGTGATGTTGATTCTTGATATCTTCACACTGTATTTGGTCATGCCATGCCTTAAGCCTAGGATTCCAGCTAATTCTTTGTTGGTATTGTTCATGCATTCATGTGTTCTGTTATATGTTTTATTTGTTGCCACTAACTTTCTTAGTGTATGCGCTAGGCAATCTAGCAGTTTTCGTTTCTGTTACTTGCTCTTTCCAGCCTATACTTCATGCTCCTCTTTCTATAAATGCAATAATCGTTTTGTGTTATTAGTTGGAAAGTGTATGGCTTTCAATCTTGATGACTCATGCCTTATTATTCGGTGAATCTGTTTTCCTTTTGCAATGTGGGGTGTCGTATATGCCTAAGGATGAGGTTTTCAAATAATTTTGTATTTTACTTTTTTTTTGCTTGGTTTGTCTTGATACATGCTAGATTTCAATGATATGATACATTATGCCTTATTACAAAGGTCACTATAGCCAATTTCATTATTAGTGGTGTTTAGGTTATTTGTTTTACTAGCTGCTGTCGGTGAATCAGGAATCGGGGGTCCCCGAATCCTGAGACCAGGTCAGCAATCCGTCACGTGGCGCCATCCCGCGGAGTTTTCCTCGCGAGGTAAAAAAGATTAAGTCCCGAGAGAGGACGCTTGGGGCCACAGTCAGTGGTCCCCGAGTACCCAAGTTCCCCGATGATCTACGAAGTCTAAGTGCCGGGAAGAAAATGCTGGGGGAGGTATACGGTGACCCCCGAGCACCCGAATCCCCCGACGATCAGGAAAGTTAAGTACCGGGAGAAGTGTGCCCGGGGCCGCGAGCAGTGGCCCCCTGGGCACCCAAGTACCCCGATGACCCACTGAAGGAAGTTCCGGGAGAGAGTGCTCGGGGCTGCGAGCAGCGGCCCCCAAGCACTCAGTCCCCCGAAGGTCCGTACAAGTGTGCCCGAGAGAGAGAGCTCGGGGAGGTGAACAGTACACCCGAGCACTTGGTTCCCCGAGGATCAAGAAAGGGCATTCTCGGGAGAGAGTGCTCGGGGCGGTGAACAGTGCCCCCCCCCCCGAGCACTCGGTTCCCCGATGACTCAGAGAGCCCCCGACAGTGGCCCTCGCAGGGGCTCACTGATGAGGTGTCAGCCAGTCAAAGGCCCAAGGCCGTATTTAAAGAGCGTGCGTGGCCTGTCACCCCCAACTGTTCCCGCCATGCTCGGTGTCAGTTCCTACCACATTCTAGCAGAAGGGCGTGGAGTCATTAAATGCACGGATCCCATCCCGTGCCATCCGGCCCGTTTCGGGATAACGTCGTAAGGGCCGAGGCGTTCCGTCTGCCGTGCTGCTGTGGCAGGAGAACAAGACAGGACGGGCACGCCGGGCCGCTCTGCGGCTGCCCGGTGGGCCCTCTCCACGGCGCCAGTTGCCAGAGCATTTATGGTGACGGATGACCGAGCATGGGGCGCATTTTCTACCCCCGGTCACTTCGCACAAAGGCTATGATGACGCCCTTACCATTTATGGTATCTTGGAACTCGTGCCCCCCTCCCGTTCGGGGCACGCTACTGTCGGCGGGTATTTAAAGCAGCCAGCAGCAGCGGACAAAGACAAGCGGAGACAAGTTGAAGAAACTAAGAATAGGTTTAAAGCAGAGAAGAGAAGAGAAGATCGAGAGCACCCAAAGCCAGCAGATACACGCAGACCAAAGAACAAGGAGCCTCAGGCTCTAAGATAGACAAACATTCTTGTAACCAGGAACATCCTTGAGGGACATTTTCAGGGCATTTATAGTATCCATACAGGAGTAGGGTGTTACGCCTTCGTGCGGCCCGAACCTGTCTAAACACCAGCGCATTTACTTCGTTCCCCACCGGCCATCACGTTCATACCCATTTATTTCTCCGGCGAACATATTCAGGATCATCCCCCCGGTTGAATCTCTAAAAAGGGGTCCCTCATGATCCCTGCGACAGGAGTTAACCCTCCAACAGCTGCCATCAGCTTTTCTAAGGTGTGAAGAAGGGATGACTTGGTAACTTTATTTCATATGCTTGCTATTTCCAGCCTAATGCATATCCCTCTTCCTATGAATGCATTCATTGTTCCGTGCCTCTGATTGGAAACATCATATATTTGCACCTTTATGGTTCATACTACATTGTTGTAGTGTGTCATATGCACATAATTATTTTTTTCTTTGCTTTTCTTGTTGTTGTGTGGCTCAAGTGTGTGTGGCTTTAATTTCATTCAGTTCATTAGCTTTTTTTCCTAGCCTTTGTTAGGCTTTTCTTTTGACTGATGTGAAACTCGATTTTTCTAAGTCTCTCATTGGAGAATGTATATGTTTGTATCTCTTGGCACTTACTCCGCTATCGATGAGGAAACAAAAAAAACATGGTATACATGACTAAGGACTCTTCGTGACTTTTGCATGTATTGTTTCTATTTTCACCACCTTCTATTAACTACCATTATCTTCCTCATATATGTCGAAAGGGAGTTTAATGGTTTTGCATCTAAGACAAAAAATTTATCTCAATGGCATTGAATTTATATAAATTAAAAAATATTGTTTTATTCGTAATACGAAGGGTTGAGGTACATGTGCATGTTAATCATACATTGATGTTATTTTTTAACTCCATAATATTTATGATGTTGACAACTAAGCAATGTATCTAACTCCATGTGTTATTTATTTGCGTTTGCTTGATTGCTTTTATTTGTGATTTTCATGCATCTATTACTAGTTTCTGCGAATTTTCTTGGTTTTATCTTGCCCAATGTACCCTCAAGGTTCATAGATGAGGACAAGCCTAGTCTTATCTCAAACTTCTTTCTCTAAAATCCTAAATTTCCTTTCTCAATTGTCGCTAAATATGGCTTGAGTGCTTGTGGCCTTGGTTCAAAGCATTGGTTGTCATATAAGTAGAACAAACTCTATCTATTTGCTTGAGATTTTGTTACTAGATCCCAGACAAGTAATGAAAATCAATGGGTTGCTAGTAGCATAGGCATAAGTACATAACAATGTGATAACTCCTAGTTAGTTTTGGTAAGGCAACACTTTCCTATATGTTGTGTTTTATTAAAAAAGATTTTTCTGCACTACCTTCTAACAATATCATTATCAAATTCTTTTGAATATTCCCCACAAAAAATCTTTTGAACGTAGCATCCAAAATTATCTAAACTGGTCAACACATTACAAATCTTATACCCCAACGAGATTTCTAGTAATAAGACATTCACCACTAGAAAATGGAACCTTGATACACACTTAAGTATTTGCTGCGATACATCTATAATGTAAATACTTGTCGATCATGCATGCATATTTACGATTTAAGATATTTTCCACTAGAGATGATACTTTTTTAATTTATATGGTGAACTTAATTATGTGAAAGCATGTTGAATTGTATTCATTTTAGATCTTTGAATGATGTACTATGTATATATTTCATAAAATTCTTGCTTAGAAAAAAATCTTATGGACCTAAAGTAAATAAAAATAGGCCATTGCCATAATGGAGTTGGCATTTGAACACACTTCGAGCTTGCTCCTGCATTTGTTCTCAAGAGATTGGTCTTAGTTAAATTTTGTAGGTAACCTCCTTATCAGGGACGGAATCAGCCGTCTAGGCTTCAGTTTGGGAGTTGGAGCTAAGTTTTAATTAGATTTAACTGTACAAATGATATATATTTTAGACCCAACATAAACTTGAATGGGCTAGCACAGGGCTTGACCCATAGCTGATCCCGCCCCTGCTCCTTATATCAATGGACTGCTTTAGTATTATAGAGCTGTGTTCTTAGTTGGCACCGATTTTAGATATTTACTGTTTTATTAGCGTCAAAATTGTCAGTCCATTAGAAAAACCTAAGCATGACTCCTTAGACATGTGGCAGGTGGCAATGTCATGTTCAATCATTATGCTGAATCTTGGACGACTCCTGTTCTAATGTGCTGTACTGGGAGCACATGCATATCCTCTTATTAATTGCGAGTCTTTTTCTCGTTAGTAATATTTTGCTTGTAGTTTTTTTTTTCCGAATTGCTTGTAGTTAGCTTCGTGCCTGATTAGTTTTCTTCATATAGATCTAGCAAGATGCATTAAGTGCATGATGACCTTTTAAAATTGCTAGATCCTCCACTAGTCCACTAGGGCGTAATGATTGAGCTATTAAGTTCCTAATGCAGGTTGTGCATTGCATGGGCTCGATTTTTAAGACTAAAAAGACCGATTTATTAAGACTAAAAAGCACGAATGGAACTCATGTTAAAGTGTGTACTTGTTTTTCTCCTTTTCGATATGGACTATATCCACCTGGTCACATATCAATACTTCTACCTAGTTATTTCAAGAACTTGGTTTGGAGCGGAACCAACCATGACTCAAACCTCAGGTTGCTCGATTTAATTTTAGATTGGGCTTAAAATTTTACTATTTACATAGTAAATATAATAAAAATTTGAGTCTAAACCTTAGACTGAAGCCTAGCTTACCTAGTTAGTTACACTCGAGACTAGGGATGTTCAAAGGGACACTTAGGCTGGCTCGGCACAGGTCAGACTCGGCATGGTCCGAACGGCCCAACTATTGTAACGAGATGTGCCATGCTGGCCCGTGTGCCTCCCCCTCGGTCCATGGCACAGCTCGTCGGTCACCGTGTCGTGTCAGGCTGGTTCAGACATGATTGCGACCCGATGGTACAGCCGGTCCAATGGGCATGATGGACACAGCGCCACGAGCGGCCTAACAGCAAAGGGTGGCCCGATAAAATAAAAAAAATAGCTACAAAATTTAAAAATATATTAAAAATAGATAAAATATAGAAAATAGATAAAAAAAATTAACTGTAAAATTAAAAATATATATAGAAAATAGAAAATAGCCTAGCCCATGCGTGCCGGGTTGGATCGTGACTGGCCGTACCGTGCCCGTACCGGCCTGGGCTGGGCCGTGCCACGCGCTCGACCGAGGCACGGCCCGTGGTCTCGTGTCGTACCTACAATATCGTGTCTCGGACCGATCCAGTAGGCACGACTTATTTGGGTATCTTTACTCGAGACTGCTTCAATGATCTAAGAGTGAAAAGCACGAATTAAAATAAAAATATAATGCAAAATTTAAAGAATCATTTAAAGAAATTTTAACAAGCCGTAGATTGGAAAATATTCTAGAGGAAATACAAATAAATTATAACGTATCCGTTTCTTTGCTCTAGAAAGGCTCTATCTATTCGATATAAAGGCCAATAAAGTTTGTGCCTGTTTTCGGACAGAAAAAATAACAAGAATACCACACACAATTTTACACACAATAATTAATTCCGCCGTTCAAACAAGTTACAGCGACTGTTCCCGGACAATTCAAACCCATGAGCACCCACACTCTGATATGCGATCGTAAAGAAGCCATCGTACTGACGAGTACATCACGCGTAGAATAGCCCAAATTAGGGGTGCAAATCAGTGATTTTAGGGCTATCTATCGATGCTCTTTAATTCAATTAATTAGATTTGTTTTTTAAATTTTATTTTAATTTAATAAAATGATATTATTAATTGAAGATGATCAATAGATACATTTAGATTCATCAATTGTAACCTAACCTAAATTCAGGTGAGATGTTGCGTGCCTTTTGTTGGCAGGTTACACGCAGCGCAGGGACTCCGTGAAGATCACTTTCAAGCGGGCCCAACTCAGCCGACCACAGCTATCACCGGCGATCTGCTACGAATCACGCAATCAAGCGAGAACCAAACTATCCCTCTAAAAAGATATTATTCCATCCGATCCTAAATACATATTATTTTAAATAATATATGGTCTCTAATACATAGTTTTGATCACTATTTTTATTAAAATTTATTTATAAAATTTATTACATTTGTGATATTATGAAAATATTTTTAAAGACAAATATACCGATATGATTTTAAGATTTCTAAACTAAATATTTTAAAATCTATTGCTAATTAAAGTTTAAAAAGTTTTTAAAAAATTCCAAAACAATATGTATTTATAGCTAGAGGGATTTATTTTTTCTACATAAAATTTCTTGATGCGCGCCTCCACCACACGTGCTACTCATGCAACCATCCAGTGCTCTCTCTATTCAAAAACAGTAGACACATTTTTTTAGTTTAGTCTTTGAAGTTGAATTTTAATAAAGTTTTTTTATAAAATATATCATTTATAGCTACAAAACCTATATAAGTGTGAAATCATTTCAAATTGGAAACATAGCTATATAATTTTATATACTAGATATTTTTATATTTTAATTAAATATTAGTTAAAGTACACAAAGCTTAATTTTTTAAAAAATGTGTCTATTATTTTTAAACATAGAGCGTAGTATACAAATGACCAGCGGTAGGTTTCTCTATTTGAGTATGCATGGAATGTTCTCGATTCAATATGTACATGATAGACTTAGACCCATATCAATCACGCAGTAGTTCGTATTCCTTCTAGGCCTTAAAAAATGTATATATTCGTACTAAAAAAATGTCTGATGTATTCATGTTTTCTTTCGGCAACAGCAGCTCGGTTGTTCTTTGCCATTTCTTTTGCAACAGCGGCTATCGTCCTGGACATCTTTTTGTATTGACACCGATGTTTCCCTTGTGGTTTGATGTGACAGGGAGGAGTATCGAGATGTCTTCCAACCAGAGAGTGACATGAACGGTCCGAAAATGACTTTATCGCGCGTGAGTGTTTTATGCGCGGAGATAATTCAAAGGTTTACAATCGCTCCCTAGGGGAAAAAACGGGTGCTTGCTATCTGTTGAATATTCACCGTATAATTAACTACCAGCGAACAATTTCCTTTTGTAGTATTGTTTGAGTAAAAACAATGCAATTTTAAGTTACAAATACGAGTTTAGAACTTCAAAAACCTAATGTCAAGCCAAATTTTAGGGTTCAATTTTTCAAAGTTTCGAGTAAAAGTTGGACGTGAAAGATTTGAAATCTGAGTTACAAGATTGCATTTATAAGTTCAAAGTTTCATTAGGTAAGAGCGTTCATAAGCTAGCTAAATAAATGGACTGAGAGCATCTCCAACCGAGCCCTCTTTCCACCCCTATCCTATATTTGAAGGGAAAAATGATAAAAATCGGTCTCCAATCGACCTCTATCCGGCTCCCTTTATTTAAGAAACCCTCAAATCTCCTCCCTCATCCCCCTACATCTAGGGGCTCCTCATTCGGCCCCTCACCCGCGCCACCGCACCCGCGCACAGCCCCTCCCGCGCCACCGCACTGCCCCGCACCAGCCTGCCCGCCCACGCTGCGTCGTCGCCCCCTCACCCGCTCGCCCGTGCCGTGGAGGCCTGGAGAGAGGGAGCTCGAGGAGAGTGAGGTCGGGGAGAGAGAAGGAGTGGGGAGAGAGAGGGAGCTCTAGCCGGCGTCGGGAGAGAGGCTCTGGAGAGAGAGAGGGTGTTGAGAAAGTTACCAGATATTAATAAAATAGAGGTGATTCGAATATAAGGAGTCAAATATGAGAGACCGGTTGGAACGCATTAAGACGTAGATGATGAAATTTGGATGAGGAGCCTCTAAATAAGAGGAATAGATGGTCAAATATAAGTAGTCGGTTAGAGATGCTCTAACGGATATTCAGCAGACATGCTTAAAATGGCCCTATTCAGATGAATAGATGGGCGAACTCCTCAGTTGTAGAAGCCCTCGCCACTTTCCTCTTGATCCTCAAGCTTATTCATGGCACCTCTTCTCCTTTGCTTCCAAACCTGACATCGATGAGCCGAAGAAACAAAAAACATGGAATCGCTGACCCAACAAGAGCCCAAGCCAAAAAAAATAGTGTCGTCATGGAGGCTAACAAGTAGTAACAGCTACCCAAGATCGCACTTGCAGAGCTAGGATTCGGTTGAGGTCACAGTTCGTCCAGGTAGGACTTGTAGCTACACGTCGTTTTCTGGCTGAGTCAATTGACAGCGTGATTTGCAAACGACTTCTAGCTCGCGCGGCTGGAGCGCTTGGTCTGATGGTGAAGACCCGGGCTCGAGTCGTGGTAGGGCGCTTTGTGGCGTGCGCCCCTGCCCTCTTCAGGTCCGCGTGTGGTGGAGTGTGGTTGCGTGATAGTGTATTTTTTTATAATAAAATAAAAATATCTTAGCTGCTACATTTAAATAAGTAGGAAATAAAAATATCTTAGCTACTACATCTAAATAAGTAGGAAATCAAGTCGAATTGATAGCCTGATAAAAACAAGTTGGTCACTTAACAGTCAAATAGATTCATTTCCTCTTCTTTCTTTCCGAGATTGAAGCATCTATTGAAGGCCTGCACCCCTCCCCCCACGAACTTTATATATATATTTTAAATAATTTTTTTAATATATACTTATATTTTGAAAAATTATAAGTACTATCTTTTTTATTTATTATTGTAAAAATTATATTTTTATCTAAAATTCTTTTAAGAGCCAAGTGGTAACGTTCTTCACGACATATAATTTTTTTTAACTATTTCGATAGTTTTTAAATTTTAAGAGCATTAAAATATAATTTTTTATTTTTAAACCTTTCGCTCTATGCTGAAAGAAGATAGGTGGAGACAGAGTCTAAATTTATAATTTTTTATTTTTTTTAAAAAAAAACTCCCTGCCCCAAGCCCCCAACCTGGCCGACATTCGCGTATGTTTTTTTGGGTTTGATCTCATGACCCATCTTTGGGAGCCAAACCGGCCAACAATGTGGGCTGAATGGCCCACTTAAAGTTCGCATCCGAACCGAGCTCCAGCTATTGGCAATATGCGTTGACTTTCTTTTCACACTCGAATCCGGGTACCATGAATGCACAACACGAGCAGATTCCCAGGAGATGGAGAGGAGGGAGAAGCATGCTTGATCTCAGAAGTAAAATGAGCGCAATTTTGCAAGCAGGCAAGAATAGGAAGCTGCCAGTCAGGTATGCATGTTGAGGCAAGCTAGCGGCCATTGTTGTTGCATGGGAAGAAACGAGAACAAACCCCCAAATTAACCAGACCTCCTTGAATCTATCAGCGCCATTGTTTCTTCAGAATCACAAATAAACGAGGCTCCCTCTCCGTTCACTCCCTTGCTCTTTCTCCATCTTCTCTGCCTTTCACCGGGTAAGGGCAGAGGGAGAGAGAAAGAAGCAGCAGGAGGAGGAAGAAAAAGAAACCGCCGGCCATGTCGACGGCCTTCTCGGACTTCGGTTCGCTCACGGAGCGGCGGCGCGTCGAGAGGCAGCTGCAGCAGCACAGGCGCGTCATGGTCGCCGCCACCGGCGCATCGATCGTCCTCATCCTCATTGTCATGGGCGGCGCCGCCGTCGCATACAACGCTAGCACCAACGACGGCGGCTTGTCATCCTCCTCCTCGCTGCCGTCTTCCCCGTCCGGCGTGGCTCGGGGTCAAACTTGATCAGCGTGTCCAAGAGCATCAAGGCGGTGTGCGCGCAGACCGACTACAGGGGCGCCTACGAGAAGAGCCTCTCCAAGGCCGCGAACGCCAGCGCGTCGTCGCCCAAGGACATCGTCCGCGCCGCCGTCGCGGTGATCGGGGATGCCATCGAGAAGGCATTCAACCGCTCGGGGCTGATCATCAGCGACGACCCCCGCGTGAAGGCCGCCGTCGCGGACTGCAAGGAGATCTACGAGAACGACAAGGACGACCTCGCGCGCACGCTCAGCGGCATCGACATCGGCGGCATGGACGTGCTCACCAAGCGCGGCTACCAGCTCCACATGTGGCTGAGCGCGGTGATCACGCACCAGGAGACGTGCATCGACGGGTTCCCCGACGGGGACCTTAAGAAGAAGATGACGGACGCCATGGAGTCGGGCAAGGAGCTCACCAACAACGCGCTGGCCATCATCGAGAAGGCCTCGTCGTTCCTGGCCGCGCTCAGCATCCTAGCGGTCAGCCACTGGAGGTTACTTGAGAACGACGCGGTGCTGGACGAGGAAATTGAGCAGCAGCCGATGGCCAACTACTCGCGGGGGGGGGGGGGGGGGGGGGCGACACCCCACTGAACAGGCAGGAGAGGAAGCTCAAGGGCAAGTTCCAGACCAGCCTCACGCCCAACGTGGTGGTGGCCAAGGACGGTAGCGGCAAGTTGAAGGCCATCAACGACGCGCTCAACGCCATGCCCAAAACGTACACCGGAAGGTGTGGGCGCACGCGTGTGCATGCATGCATGTTCATTTCTCATCAAAACCAACTGTGAAAAGATTGAGCATACGACCAATGACTCCTCTGCTCTTTCGCGCGAGACAGGTACGTGATCCACGTGAAGGAGGACCACCTTTTTCTCTAAAAAAGGGTTGGCTTTTATGGCTTTTAACTTGTTAAGAAAATAACTATGATTAAAATAAATTAAAAACTGAGAAACAGGTTCAAACTGTTTTTTCTGACTTTTATATGTATTGAGAAGTTAAAAAATTATTATAAAAATTAATAATAAAATTTAATTGTCACAAATAATTTCTCAGCTAACTAGAAATTTTAAAACCACGACCTATCTAAACAAACCCAGAGTCTACGAGGAGACCTTCAAAACCGCAACCTTCAGTGAGGATAAGAAACAACATTATATTTGCGCGCCTCTTGCACATCGCGCGTTTGTATTGTACGCGTGCTCTCACTGGCGCGCGCGCGCGCGCGCTTTTAATTTGAACGCAGATGCGCTGGGCGACGGCTTCATCGGAATCGCCCTGGGGTTCCGCAACACGGCCGGCGCAGCGAAGCAGCAGGCGGTGGCGCTGCTAGTGCAGTCCGACAAGTCCATCTTCCTCAACTGCCGCATGGACGCGTACCAGGACACGCTGTACGTGCACTCCAAGATGCAGTTCTACCACAACTGCGTCCTCACAGGGACCATCGACTTCGTCTTCGGCGACGCGGCCGCCGTGTTCCAGAACTGCATCCTCGTCCTCCGCCGCCCGATGGACAACCAGCAGAACATCGCCACGGCGCAGGGCCGCGCCGACGGCCGCAAGTCCACGTGCTTCGTGTTCCAGTACTGCTGTTTCACCGCCGAGTCGGCGCTCAAGGACGCGTCCCGCCCCGCCATCAGCAGCTACCTCGCCCGCCCGTGGCGCGAGTACTCGCGCACCCTCATCATGGAGTCCGAGATCCCCGGGTTCATCGACAAGGCCGGGTACCTGCCGTGGAACGGCGACTTCGGGCTCAAGACGTTGTGGTACGTCGAGTACGCGAACAGGGGGCCCGGCGCCGACATGGCCGGCCGCGTCAACTGGCCCGGGTACAAGAAGGTGATCGGCAAGGAGGAGGCCGCGCGCCAAGTTCACCGTGCAGAGCTTCTTGCACGCCGAGCCGTGGATCAAAGCCCACCGGCACGCCGGTGAAGTACGGCCTGTGGGCGTGAGAACATTTTAATGGCGCACTTGTATCTGATATTCTGATTCCGAGGAGACCAGAGAATGCGACAATCACGGAAGCAGAGGAGGATGGTCTGATCGTTATGCGTGGTCGGATACCAAGTGTGGAGCTGTTCAATTTGTAGAGGCTTGTTGATCGATGAAGAAGTGCTGTGATACTGAATTACTACTGATCATCATGTCCCATGTACATTGTATGACTTGCATTGATTCACTTGTATGTACTGATCGATTTGGAACTGTACATGTATCAGATTCGTTTCAGTGTACCATATAATGAGTTGCAGAAAGCATGCACTTTTGGAAAAAGGATAGCTGATGTCTAGCTCTAGCCTAGGTGCCGCTGAGCCAGCCAACTGAAATTTTCCGAAGAACTGATTTGCCATACAGGGATTTTACAACGTCGCGACAGAACTTTTACAACGTGATATTTTTAACTTATGCCATGGATAATGCAGGGATTCGGCTATGAGTGCCTAGTAAAATTTACATTCAGGTCATTTCAGTCTTACAAAAATTCCTGTAAAGTAGCTCGTGATACAATGGAGCTGATCTCCAAAGTTATCTGGACTCTGAAGAAAAGGCTCGTTGAAAGCAGAAGACGAGAAGTAGCAGATGCAGTACTGATTGCAGGTTGTAGCCCCTGTCCTCAGAACAAAAACAGAGCACAAACCCGCAAAGAAAACTGAATCTCCTCCATTCCTGTGTTTAAAATCCCCAACCAAGAACTAATATTATCCACCATTCCCTTCTTTCTTATATTTCCCTCCACAAATAGTATCTATTATATTAGTAATTGACCCACAAAAGAAGCCTCCTTATTTGCTCTCAAGAGCTAGAAATTACTAAGTTAATGATAGAAAAAATAAAGCAAAGTGCCATATATCTGTTTATAAATTATCCACCAGTGACATTAAAAAAAACCAAAATAGCCCTATATTTATTTCTCAATCACCCACATATGCCATTATTAAAAAATAAAGACAAGTGCCAGCAAAAAAAAGACAACATTATTTAACTAATGCAAGTGCCAACAAAAAAAAAGACAACATTATTTAACTAATGCATAAGTAGGTTGCACCCGCATGTATTTAAGAGATCATGCAACTGTATGCATTTAAGAGATCAAAGTTGCAATTCAAATGATCTTTTAATGCAAATGTAATTGAGAAGATAAAATAATAGAAAATAGCTAGAGGAGTAAAAAAAAGAGAGATATGATCCGATACAAGAGGATGACTGATCTATTCAGTCTAATATAAAGAGAATAATCAATCTATTCCGATCGTGGGAAAACAAGCATTTACACGTGTTAAAAAAATGTAACATATTCTCTTTCCCTTCAGATGATGACGTAGACAGGCTGGAAACTCGATTGACCAACACTTAGGATGCCACAAAGAGTAGTAGTGTTCAAGCGGGAGACAAGCTTATACCATGTATCTAATGGCAAATGACCGTGACAGATGCAACAAAAAAGAAAAATCCATTGACCCATACGGCCACTGACATCATTGGTAGGATAGGTTATAGGTGCAACCGCGAGGTCGTGATGTCAGCTAGCTGAGACGTAGCAGTAAATCACTGATGGTAGAATCGTAACCTCTGTAGCGACAAGGAACACTAACGAAACTATTGATATGCAAAGCAAGACATTCAAGTGAAACGGTACAACGGGAGGGCACGGGTTACATGCATTAGGCTTGAACTGTGTAGCTTAAGATCACAACGTTAAAAATGCGTCAGGGAAATGCACAATTTGCAAACCACGTAGATGATGGAGTATGATCTTGCAACCCAAACAAAATTAATTCGACTGAAATAGTAAAGAAAAATAAAAATAATTGACTGCGGAGCATAATCTACGTGAAATAGAGGAAAGAGACGAATGAAAATATTGTTATGATAGGCACAGTTTCGAATTATGTAAGGAGCAAGCATAGTAACAGCAAAATGATGAGCAGCCATGGTAAAGTAAAGTATAAATTTAGGATAAAATTAGAATGGTACAACGGTACATGAACAATTGCATGTACTAGCCGTGTAATTTTACGGGCCACCTGCTAGTTATGTATTGTTTGATGTAGTATGATAGCACAGCTAACTCTAGACCTCTCGCACTACCAAGACTCAAGACGTGAGTCCGACCGTGTACTTGACGCCGGTGGGCGGCAACCACATGTTGCCTTCGATGAACTGCGCCACGGTGAAGTTGCTGGCCTCCGCGGGGCTGGTCATCACGTGGAACCCCGGCCACTTCACCCGCGCGCGGATGCCGGCGCCGGGCCCGGTGTTCATGTACTCCCCGTAGTAGAGTGTGTCGAGCGCGAACTCGCCGTCCCACGCGAGCCACCCCTCGGGGCGCACCACCGCGCCGATGTACGACTGCATGAACACTACCCGGGAGTATTGCTTCCAGGGCCGGCCGAGGTAGGTCTGCGTTGGCGCCGCGGCGGTCTGGTTGCCGGCGCCACCCTGCTGCGCGCGGAGGAGGTCGTCGTGGGCGGAGACTTTGCAGAACTGGAATGCGAAGCCGGTGGTCATGTTGGCGTCGAGCCGGCCCTGCGCGGTGACGGAGTTCTTCTGGTCGGGCAGCGGGAGGCGCGCGAGGAGGGTGCAGTTCTGGAAGACGGCGGCGGCGTTACCGAAGACGAAGTCGACGGTGCCGGTGACGCGGCAGTCGCTGTAGAACTGGCGGAGGGAGTGCGCGTAGAGCGTGTCCTGGTACCCCTCGAAGGCGCAGCGGTAGAAGACGGAGAGGTCCGAGTCGCACCGCAGCGCCACCGCCTGGTGCTTCGCCGGCCCCGCCGTGTTCTCGAACGTCAGGTCCCGCGCGATGAAGCCCTTGCCGTTCACGGCTGCATTGCACGCGCCACGTCAGAGACAAGGACATGCTAACTGCGTCAGATTGATAGTTAATTGTACGAGCTTACTGCTACTACTGCAATCAAATGATGGGATTGGCGTGTGAGTAAACAGTAAGCAGGTCAAAGGATGTCTCCATACACGCATGCGATCGGCACCTGTTCGTGCCTCCTGAGTACAGAACAGGCACTGAGGAGAGCCTCGTCTGAACAGGGAAGCAAGGCCCCACTGATCATATGGACAGCAACGTTAATCAATTCGGTCATGAAGTGCAACACCTAACTATCTAAGCACAGACCAGATGAAACCTTTGCAACCTGAATGTGTCGTACACAAGCCTGCTGTGCTCATAAACGAGACATCAGGGAATTCAACGAAGGACTAATATATTTTTGATAGAATATTTAAAAGGAGAAAATTCATCGGATCTTTTAAAACCAAAGTTTCGATGTGATATCAATTGTGCGAAAAACAAAAGAGAATATTGGTCAAAGAAACCAGACGTGATAATTGGCTTAGAGCTCTTTATAGTAAGATTGTACTCTTTTTTTCTTTGTTTCTGGAGTCTTCAGCCTACTAGGTGGTTCTAAAGCTCAGGTCGTCTTCGCTCCTTTTTGCTTAAGCCTAACAAAGGTCAGTTGAACAATTTGTTTTTTTTTTATGTTTCTCCTATTCTTTTAATATAATTCAGCAAGCCATCTTAAAAAAAATCCGAGACTGGACCGAGCCCGAGATTATGGAAGGCGAGAAAGCAAGATACACGCACATGCTAACGCAGGCTGGAGGCACAGAAGCGGAAGATACGGACTCTCCCTGTCGGATCTGGATCCTCTATCTTAATTACGATTAATGTAGAGAATAACTGTGTGAACAGTGTAACGAGTCAACAGCTACAGCATCCTACATTAATTAATCGTTATTACCTCACCAATCACTGTTCATTAATTACTGTAGCACCTGAGCTCTTTTTTTACCTTTCACCTAATGCAGAGAACTGTAGCCTCTCTGTGTTGGCTTCTCCAATACAGAGGATCACAGTCCCTCCCTGTCCCAGCAGCAGCAGCAGCCTTTTTCCATTTCCTCGAATTATTGGTGCATGTGTCTGGTGAGGGGAGGACTCGGCTCGATCCGCGACTGACCTTGGGGGTTTGCCAAGGGAATCACCACGCGTTTCTACGTGCCAGTGATGGTACCGGTGGTTCATTTAATTATGATGTAATTAGTTGTTCGTATTAATTGGTTATATCTGTTTTTATAGACTAAGTTAAGTTTTATTTGTTGATCGAATCTGAGATTATATGAGTAAATATAAAAATTAAGATTATGATTAATTGTTCGTATGAAAATGATTTTATACCACTAACAAGTAGTGTCGCCTATATGAGCAGATGCAGAAATCTGTATCTGTCGAGTCAGACTGTAGGCATATATTTAGATCCGTCATAACAGACTAAAATAGTGCGTATGGATAATTAAATATATTTCTTTTTAAGATTATACATATCCAATAAATCATGTTATTCTCGTGCAGTCAACCAATCAGACCTTAATACCTTGTTGCTGCATAGCGACCACAGGATATCCAGATGTTAATGCTGCAGGTTGCGTATATTTAAGGCGAGGAAGGTGATATGACTTTCAATGGTACTCCTACAGAAGAAATATTGTAGAGTAAGTTTAAAAATTTATAACTATTTTAACATATATTGCAGATACTATAACCTTTTAGTACTCATTAAAAATCTACAACTATTTTAACAATTTTCTTATCGTATGTCCACCTACTATCCTCTATTGCATATAATAGTAAGCCTACATATTGCTAGAGAATGATATGTAAGGCTATAGTGGGAAAGTTATAGTTTTTTACAATATATGTCAAAATAATTGTAGATTTTTAAAACGAGCACTAGAAGTTATAGTTTTTTATAATATATGTTAAAATAGTTATAGCTTTTTAAAATTTACTCAATATTATATGGAACGGATGGGGTGTGCATGTACAACATTAGACCCAGCAACAGGTCGGGTCCGGTCGAGGCCAGGTGCAGCCAGAAAGCATCCGACCCAAAACCAGAATCAGAAAACCTGACCCGGACCTGATTCGACTAACGGGTAGAAATATGCCCCTAGCTCTGAACCTGATGAGGATCCAAAACCCACATAGGCACCCAAAACCCGCGCGGCAGTGGCCGGGAGGAGGGCGGGCGGGGGGTGGAAGTGGGCGAGCAGGCGTGGCCTGAGGCGGGACGGCCAGCGATGGCGTGAGCTGGCGACAACAGCTAGGAGGCGAGCGGACAAAGGCGACCGAGAGGCAGGTAGGCGCAGAGCGACCAACGGTGAGCGCGAGCGGGCGACGTCGATTGGGAAGCGAATGGGTGGGCGGTGGCTAGGAGTCAGACGCCCGTGGGCGAAAATCGACCCTACCCCAACCCGACCCACAATTGGAGCCCAGATCTGCAACCCCGTGAGCGAAAACCCAATCCCGCCCGCCCTCAACAGGTGTACAACCCGCGAAGATATGAGCAGAATTGAGGCACAAGAATAGTCCACTCTTCTCTATTTTAAGTGGTGTCAGGGCATAGTAACAACATGGCAACACATCAAGTGGTACCATTTAATAATGACTAATATAGGACTATCATATGCACATGTTCTATATGTGTATAGATCCCTTAAAATTTTTCGATTCTCAAGCATATGACTGTATCTAGAAAAATCACTGGACGTATAGAAATTATCCGCAAGTGTTAGAATATTCCTTAAACAAGTAAGTGTACATATATATATATATATACACACACACATATATACACATACATATATATATATATACACACACATACATATATATATATATACACACATACATATATATACATATATATATATACACATATATATATACATACATATGTATGTATGTATGTATGAAGTCAAGAGACCTGTGGAGAATAAGACATAACAAGCCAAACGGAAGCAATAAGCGCTCAACAAGCCATAATCCTCAAGCCTTATCGCCGAGACTACACATGATGAGACTTCGATATCCTTTTAAATGTCTTAACTTGTATAAGTCTTCATCTTCTGATACATGATTTGATAAGGGAAAGTATCCTCAACACTAATCAGGTATTTGACAGTTTACTAATAGTCAGACACCACTGCTACTGCACGGCTCCCTGACACACCAACCATGCCGCCTCGTCCGTGTTTGGTACAGACTAGAGACTACAGAGCGCTGCCCTCGGTTAGTACCGACTTCCATTGCCTTTCTGGTGATCCATGCCACGGCACCATGTGTATACAGTCACATTTGTGGCATGTGCCGCTACGTTACCGCAGTCCACAGTCCAATGATGACTCCTTGACCATCTGACGTACGGGCACATGCACATCTTATCAAGGGGCTAATGAGCTTTCTGTCAGGTGACTGAGTCTTAGCCTTACCAAATCATCTCTAGTGTGAGGTACACAGTTATTAGCACTACAATGCTAGTGAATAGTGAAATTCGATTCACTTTTCGTGCTGGTTTTCACCCATGTGATCTTGCACTTCTAGACTCATGGACCACAGGACGATGATCGTGCTCCTATACTGTGCATCATGCATCTACAATCTGGGGGTGGTGGCCGTCGTCGTTTAGCCGGTCTAGCCATGGATGTGGATCACACGGCTTAAACTAACGCTACCAAGTCATGAACTCGTTTGGTGCTACTTCAGTTTAAAATGACTCGGGACGGCATGGTCAGCTTTTCACGAATTAACGAACAGAGGGAACGAGCGGAGTAGGACGACGAACTCACAGATGGTGGCGCTGCGGTACGTCGTGTAGCCGTCGGCGTAGTTCCGGTGGCCGGAGATGACCGTCACGCCCATGCCGTCGCCGACCAGCATCAGGTTCCACTTCTTCTTCTTGACGTCCACTGTCTCCTTGTACACGCCCTTCTTCACGTAGATCACGTACCGGGCCGCGCTCTCCGCCGGCGCCGCCTCCACGGCCGCGTTCACCGTAGTGAAGTTGCCGCTCCCGTCCTTCGCCACCACGGCATCCACCGGCAGCCCCCCGGGCCCCACCGGCATCTGCAGCAGCCGCCGCTCCCTTGTGCGCAGCCAGCGCGGGGTCCCAGCCTCGGCGAGTCCGCGCCGGTCGCTCAAGCTGACGCGGGACGACGCAGAGAACGTGGCGGCGTCACCGGCCGCGATCTGGCCGAGGCCGTCGGTGAGGAGAGAAGTGACGGCCTCGAGCCCCGTGGCGATGAGCGACCCGAGCACGGAGCCTGTCTCGTCGAGGCCCTCCTTGCAGGTGTCCTGGTTCCCGAGCGCGCCGCTCAGCCACGACCGGAGGTCGGAGCGGGCGTCGCCGGTGCCAAGGCGGCCGCCTGCCCCTGCGCTGGACGGGTGGGAGGCCGACGATGAGGTGGTGGACATGGACCACGACAGCTCGTCGGAGGACAGGTCGAGGAGGTCGAGGCAGTCGGCGACGGCGGACGAGAGGCGGAGGTCGCCGCCGCCAAGGATGCCGCCGATGGGGAAGGACGAGATGATGGATGCCACGTTCCTGATCACGTCCAGCGTCTCGCGCATCGTGGAGACGAGCCCGGGCGAAATGCCTGTCGCCTCAGCCTCCGCCGTCGGAGGCGTGGGCGCCGGCCGCAGCGGCGACGGTGTCAGGGTGTGCGCATTGGTAAGGAGGATGAGTAGTACGAAGAACACGAGGAGGAGCTGGGATATGGCTCTGATCAGAGACGTCGACGCCATGGCTAGCAAGCACTAGCTTAGCCGGTTAGTGTGGCCTGCGTGCTCTGCTCGGGGCATGGACTGAACCCCATGGTTTATATACGCCATCCGTCTTAAAATAGATTTTTTTTGTTTTTTCTATAATATTCAAAATATATTTTATAATTTTAAGCTAATTTTAGTCTACATTTTATAATCTTACCTTCTCTATTAAGTAACTTCTTTCTCAATAGAATTATGTATCATTTTTCACATAATAAATAATATTAATATACACAAAGAACGTGATGGTAAAACAACATGGTGCTGCCGGATCCACTAGGGTTGGATCCTCGATGTCGCACCCCGGTATGATCTCTAATAAAGGTTCCAGGTAAAGAAGGTCTGATGTAAAAAAATGGTATTGATAGAGGATAAAATAATTATTTTATTTTTTATCTTAATATTTCTATTTAACTCTAAAATATTCTCTATTTTCTTTTTGCACTGATTGAATGGTTAATCCATGGCGGGAAAGAAGACGGTGATGGCCTGACGGGTAGGGGTTAGGACAGTAGTAGAGAACACGGCGGTCTCTGGAGTTTGGACAAGGCCTCTCGTTCTCAAGAGTACGCAAACTGAGTACTGAAAACTGTTATCTGTATGATGAGAAATATTGGTGTGTGTGGTGTTGCTGAACAGGTAAGGTCAGGACTCAGGAGTCAGGCGGCACAGGACACAAGGAGTAAGGACAGGAAACGGAGTTACTCGTACATGAAAGAGATTTTGGAAGCGTGCTCTGCGCTAGTAATATTTGTTACAGGTGCTTTTCAGGTGTAGCAGTCGATCGGTTGCTTACTTTCGAACTGATCAGTTTTTTCCCACCTAGGCGACACCTGATAACTCGTTTTACGTTTGATCACCTTCCAGTTCCATCGCTAATCGCCCGTAAGTAATTCAGACATACAGAAACCAAAAGATCATGAATCTCTGACATCCAATGCCCGAAAGATCGAGAATCTCTGACATCCAATGCCCGAAAGATCAAGAATCTCTGCATCCAGCAGCACTACTGCGCTAGTACTAGCTTTCCACTTTCCAGCCACACTGACACTTCCATCCAGAATCCAGATCGGCCGTTCCCCTGCCACGCTTTCTCGAATATCTTCCTTCGTTCAGGCTCAAATATCTGACCCCTCTTGTGTTCAGCAGTCCAGATATCAAGAGCTTGTGGCGCGCATGTGCTGCTCGTGCCGTACGCGGACTGCTCTTTCTGATCATTTTCACGTTCTCTCGCATATACTACCTAGCTAGTATCATCTGCTTTGCTCGATCGCTTGGACCTGGTCGCGTGCGATTGTTCGATCGACCCTTCGGCGGGAAGCAACTGATACGAGGCAGCGGTGTGCCCGCCCGCCTCGCCTATAGCTTGAGGATGAGGCCGGCCGTCCCCGGCTCCCCGCAGCTCGTTGGATGCACGCATGCATGCGCACACCCGCAGCAGCGTCGGCCGTGTAAAGCGCACAAAGCGTGCTGCTTTCTGTCTGTGCTAGCCGCGCTGCCAGGAGAGTGGAGAACAACATATGTAGCGTTCGCTCCCAGGGGGCACATCCAAGAGGCCAAGAGGGGAGGTTAGCCCCCTACCATTTCGTATCTAATGGAGTCCTGTAAGTCCTTCCTTCAACATTTTTTTATAAGGATAGAGGAGAAAGAGAAAGTAGAAAAAAAAGAGGAAGAGAGAGATGGATGAGCCTTATTACCTAACTTCTTTACATATGCTACTGTTCACTCTACATATTCTATGAACTAGCCAACTCAGGATCAAACAAGTCTACTTTCCGGTCATGTGATGGAATCGCCTGTCTTATTCGCAAGCTTTGAAGCTGACTACACTTTGAGCTCTTGTACAGTAAATGAAAGCAAAAGTATGCAACAAAAAAAAATCCCCACGGAGGCAGGAAATAAATGCTCAGTTCTGCCAAAAAAAAAAAAAAATCCAAGCTAACGGCAAACCACAGCAGCCTACAACGTGCACCGACCATAATCCACGTTGAAGTGAATTCCGACCACAACTCACGTTCAAAAAAAAAAAAAAAAATGGACATGAAGCCAAGGCGCCGACACAAATCAGCTGCACCCAACAGCAATAAACACGCGCACGCAAATGGTTTGACGAGACTGCTGTTTCACTGTCTCGGCACAGACACACTGCCACCACCGCCGCGTCAATCGATCACCGACGTCGCGGTCGAGAGGGAGACCCCTTAAACCGAAAACGAGCACATAAATTCATTTTAGCAAAAAAACCGTTTGTCGGTGGTTACCCAAAAATCACAGTTATCACGATGATCACATAAAAATTGATGAGAATTCATTTAAAATTCACTCTATCAAATTTAAAATTTGGTGAGATTTCGATCTGAATGGACCAAACGGTAATTGATCAGTTTGCTACGGTTATTGACCATATTTAGCGATTTATCGATCGATTTTTTCGCATTTTACAAATTATCGCTAACCATTTGAATTGTTCGGTAACCATTCGGTTTTAGCGATTTATCGAGCAGTTTTCTCGAATTTAAGTGAAGTTCAACAAAAAAAACTAAAAATGGTTTAATCTTGTAAAATCAATAACTAATTCACCTGAGCTTCAAATCAAGTGATTTTGTTTTTCATTGTAACATGATCTACATGATAAAATTATTTATACTCATAAAAAAGTTTAATAGTTTCTTTAAGAAAATGTATTAGCTAAACTAAGTTAAATGCATAGTTTATTCTTTGCTAATCCAAAAATCATGAAACCAATTTTGTTAGTCTTCTTACATAATCCTATGTCTTTTAAAAATACATGAACTCATGAAAGAGTTATTGTTACATACAGGATTGTGTAAATGTGTTGCAACTAAATTAATTCATAACTAATCCATCACACCTCCAAAATTAGTGAAATCACTTTTATTAGTTTACTTATACTATTTTTTATGTAGGAAAAATAATGGTATACATGAAAAAATTAATTACAGTGATATTTCTTAACATATTTACTTTATGCTTGTGAACTTTGTAAAAATCATGAAGAAATCAATAAAACTCTAAATAAAGTAAAACCAATTTTAAAGATCCTCTTAATATAGTCATACACAAAAAATATATGTTTACATGTTAAGCTTTTCCTTAATATAAGTTAATAAATGAGCTACGTGCTTTAACCTTTTCTTTTTCTTTTCAAACTTCCTTCCTATAGAATACGATGCAAACTATATTATTTTTGAAAAAAAATTCACATAAGATCATATAATTGTCTCTAGTTTTTTTAGGATTTTTTAATTTTTTTTGATTTTTTAAAATTTAAATCCAATTATTGAAAGATTTTTATTATCAATATGGAGGGGTAAGCTCGATTACCACGATTTTCAACGGTAAGCCCTGGCTGGCAGTGCCCATGTGAGGTGCTGGGCACACTGGCCCGCCGTAGTCAAGCCCCCGAACCGTGGTCGGCGTCCCACACAGGCACCTGCACCCGCACGCCGCTATGCCTCGCGCCACCCCTCGACTCGGTGCCGGCGAGCGGAGCCAGCCGTGCACCCGCGTCGCCAACGGCCAACCCCTTCGCATCCGCCCGTCGCCGCGTGGAATAAATTCTTGCCATGTTCGAAGCCCAGCCAGGCAGGCCGCGCGCCGCGATGAGTTGGGCCGCGGCAGGCGTGCGTGGCCCCGCCGATCTGCGCCCCAACCAATTTCCTGTATGAATTGAGAATTTAGGCCACGTCTGGCGTTTGGGCAGCATGATTGAGCTTTTATTCGATGGATACATTCGGAACTTTATGAACTGATAATTGCACAACTCAATTGCAGCTGAGAACTCCCGAACCTGCCCAGTGCCCACCCAAACCATAGGCAAAAACTCTGGGGCTTTTGCTGTTTACAGAGCACGAGAAACTTAATTTAAAGCAACACTGTCTTTGAGGATCACATGCGTAACATTCCCTGCAATTCCATATTTCAACAAGTGGAGAAGACAAGAGTACTGCGGAACTAGTTCATGCGTGCTCAGTTGCAACTTGCAAGTGCCGCCCGTGTCCTATTTCCTTCCCACCATCTGGCGACGCCACGGCGAACGACACCCAATATCAAGAAATAAGATACCACCGATGTTCTCCACCTTCGTCCATGCCATCTTCCCCTCCAGCTTCAAGACCCGCGGCGGCTCAGCGGCGTTGCGCATGAACACGGACACCAGTTCTTCTCCCAACTCGTGGGAAGCCGCGTCAACGGCAGTAAGGTAAGATCAATCCGATTTGTTGTCTGTTGGGATTTATGGGCACGGGAGCGATGAGATTTAACGTGGAAAAACTCTCTAATGAGATAAAAAATCACGGGATACAACTTTTGTTAATTTTGATATATAATATGGGACAAGTTAAATTTCAGTCGATTGAAATTAGATTGTCGGTGATATGGAAACCAGGGGTTCTCGAGTCTCAAGGCCAGGACAGCGCAGTGCTACATGGTACCTTTCCTCGGGGACCATCTCCCCGAGGATCCGAGAAGAGCCAAGTCCGGGAGGGGGTGCTCGGGGCCAAGAATAGTTAGTCCCCAAGTACCCAGAGTTCCCTGAGGATCTGAGAAGAGCCAGATCCGGGAGGGGTGCTCGGGGCCAAGAACAGTTGACTCCCGAGTACTCAGAGTTCCTCGAGGACCCGAGAAGAGCCAGGTCTGGGAGGGGGTGCTCAGGGCCAGGAACAGTTGGTCCCCGAGTACTCAGAGTTCCCCGAGGACCTGAGGAGCCCCTTGCCGGTGGACTCCGCAAGGATTCCACGGTGAGATGTCAATTGGTGGGAGGCCTGATGCTGCATTTAAGGGGAAGCGTGACCGGTCACATCCAACCACTCCCCCCATGCCTGTCGTACTGAGTACGTCAGTCCCTGCCACCGCCTGGTAGGGAGGCGTGGGCACAATTAATGCGACGAGTCCCATTGCATGTCCTTCGCGGGGCCTAAGGAGAAAGACAGCCGGAAGATATCGTTGATGGGCCCGAGGCGTATCGCATGTCGCCCTGCTGCGTCAGACCGTGTTAGATCTACTCTGACCAGACGGGCATGAGAGGATACTTAGTGACTAGCCGGTGGGCCCCCCTGCGCCTGCTAAAGTTGGGGCGTAAAGACCGACGAGACCGTCCGAGGGGTAACTTTTCAACCCCCCGTAACATCAAACTGTAGACCCATGATGGTTGTTTTCTATTTATGGTTTACGGGAACTTGTGCCCTCGTTCTGGGCACGCCTTGAAGAGCCTCCCATCGGTAGGATAAAAGGGAGAGCACATCGGAGAACAAGAGACCGGACTTGACTTGAAGAAGAAAGCTCAAGATTTAGAATAGTAGCAGCTTGTAACACAGAGATCCAGAGAAAGACATTCTAAGAGCATTAATAACACATCAGATACATAGGAGTAGGGTGTTACGTCTCCGTGCGGCCCGAACCTGTCTAAATTTCTTGTGCATTTACTCTTACTAATGGAACCCACTAGGGTTTGTTCCTGATCCTTCGATGAGAGTTGGGGATAACTTCGATTTGGGGTGGATTCGACGTTGGCTGTCCGACTACAACGACCACAAGGGGCTGCGCCTTAGCAACAGGTACACCGTCTCCGTTGGTGATGTTCTTGCCGTGCCAAGAACACCGCTGCTCCTGCTAGCAATCGAGAAAGAGCAAGAACAAGATGAACAAGCAAATAACTCACGGAATGAAATTCAAAGGATTGATCTGAATCACAAGTAGGGGTCTTGAATCAAGCAAATCGGGTGGTCTGATCGACACACGCATTTACAAGGAAGTAGCAGTAGCTAACTTGCATCTAAATAAAACCCAACCTTGCTCCTGGCGGCTGGAGGTTCTATTTATAGGTAGAAGGCAGCCAGGAGGCGTGGGGTGAAGAAACCCTAACACAAGATGGGCCCCTAGTGGGCTGAACTAGATATAAGGACCTCAGCCCAAGACTGGAGGTCTAAACGTCTTCTGGTCGATTCTGAGCAGTTCCGGTGGAGTTTTACAATGAGGTTGGATCCATTTGAAAGTAGACTTCAAGATCTTTCCAACAGGTACTCATGGGCCTCAAACAACCTTCGGAGTCAAGAAATATGGGCCAAGCAATTTGGGCCAGCCTGGCTATCCGAACTTGATGTCCGAACCTGATGTGCAAACTTCTGCAGCTTGAAGATCTTGATGTCTGAAGTGGACGTCCACACTTGAGTCTCTGGTTCTCCTCCCATGTTCCTAAGCATAAGAAAATCATCACAAGACTTTAGTAGTACCCCATTCAAAGAAGAACTCATTTTCAGAGCGAGGAACGACTTTACCTGATAATTGAGTTGTCGTGCCCGAGCTCTTGTCATTGGTCCTTGTTGTGCAGTAGGTGTAGTTGTATCGTTGGAAGGGATGTCCTCATCATCCTCCCCTTCTTGCAATTGAGTCGTCCTCGACTCGAAGTTATCTTCCTCTCCCAAATATGGTTTCAAATCTGCAATATTAAATGTGGGGCTGACCCCAAAATCTGCAGGCAACTCAAGCTTGTATGCATTATCATTGATCCTTGCTAGCACTTTAAAAGGACCATCAGCTCTAGGAAGCGACTTAGACTTTCTCAAATCAGGGAACCTATCTTTTCTCAAATGCAACCAAACTAAATCACCCGGTTCAAAAATAACATGCTTCTTTCCTTTGCTACCAGCAAGTTTATATTTAGCATTCATGTGCTCTATGTTCTCTTTTGTGGTCTCATGTATTTTTAACATCAGCTCAGCACGTTGTTTAGCATCAAAATTCAATCTATCCGAAGTTGGAAGAGGCAGCAAATCAATTGGGGGCACGAGGCACAAAGCCATAAACAATCTCAAAAGGGCTCTTTTTAGTAGTAGAATGTTGTGAACGATTGTAAGCAAACTCAACATGAGGCAAACATTCTTCCCACAATTTTATGTTCTTCTTTAAAACAGCTCTAAGCATGGTAGATAAAGTTCTATTCACAACCTCAGTTTGTTCATCAGTTTGGGGATGACAAGTAGTGAAAAATAATAACTTAGTCCCCAATTTAGTCCACAAGGTTCTCCAAAAATGACTAAGAAATTTTGCATCTCGATCAGAAACAATTGTGTTTGGCACTCCATGCAATCGAACAATCTCACAAAAGAACAAATCAGCAACATGAGTAGCATCATCGGTCTTATGGCATGGTATGAAATGTGCCATCTTCGAAAATCTGTCCACAACTACAAAGACACTATCCCTCCCCTTCTTTGTTCTAGGCAGTCCTAAAACAAAGTCCATAGAAATATCCTCCCATGGTGCACTAGGAACAGGTAGAGGCATATACAAACCGTGAGGATTAAGGCGTGACTTAGCTTTTTGGCATGTTGTGCAGCGAGCAATGAATCTCTCCACGTCTCTCCTCATCTTGGGCCAAAAGAAATGACTAGCAAGGATGTCCTCTATCTTCTTCACACCAAAGTGTCCCATCAGCCCTCCTCCATACGCTTCCTGCAACAATAACAAACGCACGGAGCTAGCTGGAATGCATAGCTTGTTAGCTCTAAATACAAACCCATCATTGAGGACGAATTTGTTCCACATTTTTCCCTCCTTGCAATTTAGCAACACATCTTTAAAATCAGCATCTTGTGCATATTGCTCTTTTATTGTTTCCAAGCCAAAAATTCTGAAATCAAGTTGTGAAAGCAACGTGTAACGCCTAGACAAAGCATCAGCAATGACATTCTCCTTCCCTTTCTTGTGTTTGATGACATAAGGGAAAGATTCAATGAATTCAACCCACCTAGCATGTCTACGGTTCAGTTTTGCTTGGCTTCGAATATGTTTCAAAGACTTATGATCAGAATGTATAACAAACTCTTTGGGCCATAAATAATGCTGCCATGTTTCTAAAGTCCGAACTAGAGCAAGCAATTCTTTATCATAAGTAGAATAGTTCAAACTAGGTCCACTCAACTTCTCGCTGAAATATGCTACAGGTTTTCCCTCTTGTAACAACACACCTCCCAAACCAATTACACTTGCATCGCATTCAAGCTCAAAAGTTTTAGTAAAATCAAGAAGTTGGAGCAAAGGTGCATGTGTTAACTTATCTTTCAATGTGTCAAAGGCGTTCTTGTGTGCTGTAGCCCATGTGAATGTAACACCCCTCTTGGTGAGTTCGTGCAATGGGGCTGCAATGGTGCTGAAATCCTTCACAAAGCGGCGATAGAATCCAGCAAGTCCGAGAAAACTTCTCACTTGTGTGACCGTCGTGGGAACCGGCCAACTATGTATTGCTTCAACCTTGGCTTGATCAACTTCAATTCCCTGTGGGGTCACAACATAGTCAAGAAAAGAGACTCGATCCGTACAAAAGGTGCACTTCTCAAGGTTACCAAACAAACATGCATCATGTAGAGCATCAAAAACAGCACGCAAATGATCGAGATGTTCCTCTAGTGATTTGCTGTATATCAAAATATCATCAAAATATACCACCACAAATCTGCCAATGAAAGCGCGTAAAACTTCGTTCATTAATCTCATGAAGGTGCTGGGTGCATTAGTGAGACCAAAAGGCATGACCAACCACTCATATAGACCAAACTTAGTTTTAAACGCTGTTTTCCATTCATCTCCTAGCTTCATGCGAATCTGGTGGTAACCACTACGCAAATCAATTTTTGTGAACACAATTGAGCCACTTAATTCATCTAGCATATCATCTAGCCTAGGAATAGGATGACGATATCTGATGGTAATGTTATTAATCGCTCGGCAGTCTACACATATGCGCCAAGATCCATCTTTCTTAGGAACCAAAAGCACAGGAACAACGCAGGGGCTAAGAGACTCACGCACATAACCTTTGTCGAGCAATTCTTGCACTTGGCGCTGAATCTCTTTAGTCTCTTCCGAGTTGGTCCTGTATGGCGCACGGTTGGGCAGGGAGGCCCCGGGGATGAGGTCAATCTGTTGCTCAATCCTACGAATTGGTGGCAGCCCCGATGGCACCTCCTTTGGAAAAATATCCGCATACTCCTGCAAAAGGTTAGTGACAGCAGGAGGCAAGGAAGAAGGTATCTCCTCAAGTGAAAACAAAGTTTGTTTGCAAATTAAGGCATAGCAAACAGCAGTGGTAGCATTGATCTCATCCAAATCAGATTTGGTAGCAATGAAACATGACCCTTTCAGCTTAATCTCATTTTTAGTATCATGAACATATTTGGCATTTTTCGTTTTATGCTTCTCAAGTTCATTTGCCACAATCTGATTTTCACTCTTAGCATGCTTCTGATTCTTCAATTTACTAGCTCTAGTAAGTTCATCTTTTAAAATTGCTTCAGGAGACATTGGATGCAAAACAAATTTCTTGCCATTGTGCATAAAAGAGTATTGATTAGCTTTACCATGGTGCAAAGAATCAATGTCAAACTGCCATGGTCTACCTAACAACATAGAGCATGCTTGCATGGGCACAACATCGCAATCAATAGAATCATGATAAGAACCAATGGCAAAATTAATTCTCACCAACCGTGTTACCTTCACCTTACCGCTACTGTTCAGCCATTGAATGTAGTAAGGTTGCGGGTGTGGCCAGGTGCTCAACGCAAGCTTTTCCACCATTTCAGCACTTGCCAAGTTGTTGCAGCTCCCCTCCATCAATGATCACTCGGCAAGAGCGCTCTTTGATCACACACTTGGTTTGGAACAAAGTGTGGCGCTGATTTTGTTCAGCCTTCTCCATTTGTGCGCTCAACACTCGCTGCACCACGAGGCTCTCATAGTGCTCAGCATGTTCTGTTCCAATGTGCTCCTCATCTTGGTTGTGCTCCCCATCTCCCCCTGCATTGTTAGCTGCAAGCAAAACATATGTTTCTTCATCTAAATCACCAGCAGAGGAGTACCCACCATCTGGACGCACAACTAGCACACGTGCGCTTGGGCAGTCCTTGCGAATATGGCCGTAACCCTTGCAACAGAGGCATTGAATGTCTCTAGTTCGCCCCGAAGATGCAATTGAGGACGAACTCTTGGTTGGTGCAGCAGCTGCCCCCTTTGTTGTTTCAGGAGGGCAAGGTGAGGAATTTGTCGTCGAAGGGCGTGGCTTGCTGCTTGAAGAAGATGGTGCAGTGGCTCGGTTCAGTTGACCAGCGGGGTTGGATGGTGTCCGAGAGGTAGCACTACCTGCAGAAATGTTAGTTCTTGTGCTAGCTCTCCGTCCCTGTACTTCCCTTTCAGCCTTACAAGCAAGATGAAACAAACGAGTGATCGAATTGTATTCTTTGTAAGCCAAAATATCTTGAATTTCCCAGTTCAGCCCGCCCATAAACCTAGCCATAGTTGCATCCTCATTTTCTACCAAACCACACCGAAGCATCCCTATTTGCGGCCCTTGATAATATTCTTCTACAGATTTGTTTCCCTGTCTCAAAAGCTGTAGCTTATGCAGAAGATCTCGTGCATGATAAGAGGGAACAAATCTAGCTCGCATGATTCTTTTCATAGCTTCCCAAGTTTGTGGAGTGTTGTTTTGGTGGCTGCGAATGTATTCACTCCACCAAATAGAAGCAAAATCAGTAAACTCACTAGTAGCAGCCCTAACACGTTTGTTTTCAGGAAAATCATGACATGCAAATTTTTGATCAACCGCTAGTTCCCAAGTAAGATATGCATTGGGGGTCATATTTTCCATCAAAGGAGGGCATGCTAAACTTGATCTTCCCCAAAGGATCATCATTATCACGTACCTCTCGTCGTGGTTGACGAGCACGTGTACCATGTCGATGGCGGCGCTGCTGGTGGCGCCGTTGATCATTTACCTCACCATCGTACTCGGTGTCCGCTGAATATTCCTCCTCCTCATGTCCAGCTACACTGCTGTCGGTGTTGTTGTTGTTGCGCCATCTTGAACCATCATGGCCTTTCCGGTCCATCCTATCCAACCGCTCCAAAATACCTACAAGGGAGGTGTTAAGAGCCCCGAGAGTGCCTACCAATGCTGTCAGTCTGGTGTTGGTGTTAATCTGCGTGGCCTCCAATTGACCTAGGCGTTCATTGGTGACACAAACATCCTCATCAAGGTGTTCAGCATGGAGCCTCACTTTGCGCTCAAAGTGCTGCAGTAAGGCCTTCGATCGTAGTGACTGTGGCGGGGTCCTTTTGTCTTCTCCTGGCATGGTTAGTGTGCAGCAAGCAAATTCACAATAATAGAAGCCTATCTCAACTAACAACACTAGGTGGCATCAATCCATCTATCTCTCAAACTTGTCCAACCAAGCTCTTACATGTTCTTACCATGCTATGCAGATGGTGTTGGAGACGGCAAGAACAACAACAATGGTGGCAACAAACAGAGTCCTGTGACGTCGTAGTCGGATTTGTGGAGCTATAGGAGTGCTGAAAGTATTGAACAAGGTACAACTAGAACCACATTAGTCAATGCAAGTTGAATAGGTGTTCAAAGATAGTACCGTGCTGGCCCTAGGCTAACCCGTGCTAGAGACGCGAGTCTAGACACAAATGTTGTCACCAGACAGCAGCAAACAATGGAGATGATGAGAGTAAACAGCATTAACTTAACCCTTCTTTTTTTTCTTTCTTTCCTCCTTTTCCTTTCTTTTTCTTTTCTGTTTTCTGTTGTCTTTTTTTTTTTGACAAGTAGCACAAACTGAACTTTTGCAATATAATTATAACAAGATTGCAGCAAGTAGCATAGACTTTCTTTTACTAGGCACAAGGATTACAGCAAGTAGCATAGATATGCAAATTGCACTCTCTCGTTCTCAAAACTGAATGTACTCAGATTTTCACAAAAAGAAGAGATGCATAAGGGAGTCTTTGTGCAGGTGTGGATGATGGTGATGGTGGTGAGGGTTGCAGCGAAAAGGTGGAGAGCAGCGCCAAATTCGGTGGTGGTGGTAGTAGTTTTGGTGGAGATTGCAGTGGCTAAACTGGGGGAAAGGCAGCATCGGCTCGTTTGGTGACCAAAACGTGATAAGAACTCGAAACTCTAAAGGATTAGAACCTAAGAACCAGCACTTGACACCACGATGTAAACCACAAACTCAACAAGCAAAGAACTAAGCAGAAATAGCAAGGCTCAAACTTGTTTTTGGGGATTTCGGTTCTATCCTATTTTTGGGATTTCTGGATTGTAGGTAAAACAAAGAATGGGTAGAATCTCTCACCGAAAAACCTTGCTCTGATTACCACATAATGGAACCCACTAGGGTTTATTCCTGATCCTTCGATGAGAGTTGGGGATAACTTCGATTTGGGGTGGATTCGACATTGGCTGTCCGACTACAACGACCACAAGGGGCTGTGCCTTAGCAACAGGTACACCGTCTCCGTTGGTGATGTTCTTGCCATGCCAAGAACACCGTTGCTCCTGCTAGCAATCGAGAACAAGCAAGAACAAGATGAACAAGCAAATAACTAACGGAATGAAATCCAAAGGATTGATCTGAATCACAAGTTGGGGTCTTGAATCAAGCAAATCGGGTGGTCTGATCGACACACGCGTTTACAAGGAAGTAGCAGTAGCTAACTTGCATCTAAACAAAACCCAACCTTGCTCCTGGCTGCTGGAGGTTCTATTTATAGGTAGAAGGCAGCCAGGAGGTGTGGGGTGAAGAAACCCTAACACAAGATGGGCCCCTAGTGGGCTGAACTAGATACAAGGACCTCAGCTCAAGACTGGAGGTCTAAACGTCTTCTGGTCGATTCTGAGCAGCTCCGGTGGAGTTTTGCAATGAGGTTGGATCCATTTGAAAGTAGACTTCAAGATCTTTCCAATAGGTACTCATGGGCCTCGAACAACCTTCGGAGTCAAGAAATATGGGCCAAACAATTTGGGCCAGCCTGGCTGTCCGAACTTGATGTCCGAACCTGATGTGCAAACTTCTGCAGCTTGAAGATCTTGATGTCTGAAGTGGACGTCCACACTTGAGTCATCTGGTTCTTCTCCCATGTTCCTAAGCATAAGAAAATCATCACAAGACTTTAGTAGTACCCCATTCAAAGAAGAACTCATTTTCAGAGCGAGGAACGACTTTACCTGATAATTGAGTTGTCGTGCCCGAGCTCTTGTCATTGGTCCTTGTTGTGCAGTAGGTGTAGTTGTATCGTTGGAAGGAATGTCCTCATCACTTACTAGCCGACGATCATTCGTCCCGCTTAAGTTCCACACATTCGTATTAACCCCACGTACGAGGTAGATCCAGAATCAGCTCCCAGCCGAATCTCAAAGGGGGTCCCTCAGGATCCCCATTTACGGTGTTCATCCACCGACACAGATGAATTCCCAGTCGACAATATTGAGCATTGGATGAAGATCTAACAGCTAGTATTGTTTGTAGTTGTATTTTAGCTCAATTGTCTTAACGGGTCCGCAAAGTAAACCCAGTTACCTGTTCAAGTTGATAACAGGCCTGCAAAACAAATCCGTTTATCTGTTTAGGTTTGCTACCGGGCGCACAAGAATGACCCGTTTGTCTATTTCAGTTTAATCGGTCGGCAATTCCAACTGATAACAAAATAGGCCAAACTATATAGATTATTGGGCCAAGAAGCATAGTTATATTTGACCGGTTAAAAAATTACTGGAAAAATAGGCTCAGTAATGTGTACAAGGCTACCAGCACCTACACAACTTCTATGGTAAAATACCCAATATATCCCTAAGCCAATGTACAAGTGCACAGAGAGATAAAGAACACAAAGGAAAAGCTCAAGATCCGAGGAACACATATAGTAATGCATGTTATAAAAAGAAGTTGGGCAAGATGATATGGACATAAGTTAATATTTATCCGTTGACTAAAGTAATCACTAACCAATGAGCTATGATAATGCAAATATATATTTAGGCTAAATGATGCAAAACAATTACAAAATTAAAAAAGTAACAACAGTACAAAATACAAGTATTTCTATGGTCTAACAATTACAGAATCACCTAATGAACCCAGACAAATGACAGATAAAAAGTGTATGAACAAACTCTATTTATTTCTTCATCTGATAACAACAGACACAACTATTGCAATGGGAATTAATAATTCAGGAAATTGGAAGTAAATAGAATTTGGTGCTTCAATTTGCATTTAGTATTGTTCACTTACTGCAATATTTCATACCAATCAAAATCATATTACATTTTTTTCTTATGGGAAATGAACCAAATGAGTTATGCAGAGGTTCCATATATTTACATGCACATTCAACAAGAACATGTATAATACATTAAATCAGTACGAACTACTGAATCAATTGAGAAGCAATTTCTTGGAAATTTTCATACTCAACTTTAAGAACCAAATGCAGTAATCTGAATTCCTGAAGCATATAGGCATTGGCCCTACCAAACAGTTTCCTGTAAAAAGTCAGAGTTTACTGATATCAACATACACAAATTAGACAAAGAAAAACTAGAAATAGTATCATATGTTAGGAGGACAACTATAAAGGTATTTGTTGATTTGAAATGTAAATTGTAACAAAGTTTAATTGATATTCGAGGAACTAAAATATAATTTATTGATGTTGCAAGATATTAAGCTTGCAAAAAAAGCATAATATGTTAGAAAAGTTGAAAAGGTGATTAATTAAGATTTGATTCCCCCCCCCCTAAAATTGCAATATTTGTATGTAGAAATTGCACTTCACAAGTTCTGCAATTGGTATAGTTAACAAATTGCAAAAATAAAAATAAAAATGATGCAAGTGGAACAAAATACGTCCAAGTTCAAGCTCGCGCATATCAAATTAGCAAGGAAACAGATAAGACACTACAAAATGGTCTAGCGATATGGCAACAAGAGAATAGATCGCAAAGGACAATTACCTGCTTTTCAAGTTTGTAGCTTCGAAGCACCTTACTGGATCAAAATGCCAGTAGAGTTTCAATTGATTCGGTGCCGGGTATTTCATTGTCTTCATTTATGGTTGGCACCTAATTAGCAATGTCAAAAGTGCACATCATGGTAACCAATTTTTGAGACCTAACTACATATTCCTAGACTTTCCAGATTCACCACGATGATGCTTGCACTGATATCTACATACAAAGAACAATCTGTGACCAGCCTAGAATGGGCAAAATACTACCATTTTCACTAAATCAGGAAACTGCCTCCCATTCCCCCCCAAAACATAAAAAAAAGAGACAAGTAACACAAACAACAATGAGTTACACTAATAAAAACAATGAACAATTTTTTTCTATAGTTAAGACAAACACAAATTTCTGGTGCATGCAAGACAAAAACCTATGACTAATACAAAACAGGGGACTGAAACACTGACTGAAACTAAATATGAACATTGCAAGAAACAATCATAGAGCAATGAAAATAAATACCCTGGCATTGTCACTGAAATCTAAGTTATCTTCTTTAGAATTCAACTTATACTCACTTTCTTCATTGCCATAAACAGATTGATTATCAGAAAGAATATCTTCATCATCATCTATGGCTCAGAACCTGAAGCAATAATTAAATAAAAATGAGCTATGACACGCTTAATAGTGATAAAAAAGTTTATATGAACATATGAAAAAGCAAAAATAATAATCATCATCCATATAATATATGAACATATTACATATTACAAATTACAAAAAAATTGCTGATCATTTCAATTGAAATTGCATTTCAAATAGTGTGCATTTTTAGAATTATGTATATGCAATTCCAAAGGGTGGACTCTGCTTTATAGTTTTCCAAAAATTTAATGTAATGTCTACTGCAACAGAAGTGCACTTGATATAGTAACCATGACAAATGATTCAGAAATCTCACATTTCCTATAAACGCTAAAATCACTATGTTAATGAAGGCACAAACAGTTTCAGAGTGCATAGCATGATCCGTGCCTACTCAGACTACAAAGGCAGGATTCAACCATCACTTCATAGAATCAGGCAAGGAGCCTTTTCTGGAGCAAATAAGTAGGATAAATGCCCGAAAATCATGGAGCTACTGCAAACAAACAAAGATAAAGGAAAGAAATTCTAGATTTTCTAGGCGAGTGGCTGCACAACAATGTATGCAGGTTATGTAATTATGTGAATTTGAACATAATCTAACTACATATTCACATAACAACTTCAGCATAAAGTAAGAAGAGAATCATTCTTACTAGCATAGAGGAAGGAGAAACTAACTACAACTATGCACCCACAGAAGTGACGAATACTAACACCACATCGGCTGATTAAATAGGCAAAAGAACCACATAGCAGTTCCACAACCCATGTCCCACTACACTGAAACCACGTTCCACTAAACTGAAACCACCCATAACTACAGCCCATTACCACTGATAACAACCAAAATCAGTGTGTAAAATCCATTATTCAGAAAGTAAAATACCTAATTGTTCAATCTTAATTCGCACAAGAAAATGGGGAACAAAATCACAGGAACCCTAGACAACTAAATTGCAGTGAAATTAGATCAATTTACAACAAAATTGGATCGTATGAACAAGCAAAAACACTTGAAAAATGACGTATGGCTAATTTAGAATAGAGAATCACAACCACAAACAACAAATTGCCCGAGACAGGAAGCATTAGAGGGGGTGGGGGCAGAAGCAAACAAAACACAAAGCAAAAATGAAGAGGAGATGATCTAGCGCACAGGAGAGGGAGCAGTAGACCTAGCACGAGACAAGCACAAGCACGTTACCGGCGAAGAACACTGCCGAGGGGCTCCACCGCTTGCAAATCGTAGACTCCACGACTCAAGAAGGGGAAAATCGCAACCAAACAGAGTGTAACCAAAAACCGGCAAGCATCCTATCGCATGGGAGATGGAAAAGGAACAGATGAAGCAGCTCACCAGCGAAGAAGTCCCCCACGGGGCTCTCCGCCGCCGCAAAATTGCCATCTCGAGGCCTCCACCGACCAAATCACCGAGGCATTTCTATCTCAATCTTGGTTGGGAACTGGGCACGCGGTTCGAGGAGCAACATGAAAAAAGAGAAGATAATGTCCGAGTAACGGGTCGGATCCATCAAATAGCAACTAGTGGCCCCAAGGACAATTAGAACGAGTGGACCTTGGTTTGGACAGACGCAGGAATCGTATGACGATCAGACGAACAAGCTGTTGAGTGAGAGAGTGAGCGAGATTTCAGTTGAGTGTTGAGTAGTAAATACGATATAATATATGTTATGAGAGTGTCCAATATTTATCGGAAATGCTCCCTTCCACATGTCCGATGCATCGGATGGACGGCCCGCTCAGCACAGTATCATTGGGTCGATCCAAAAATATTTTCACATCTCCAATGTTTCAGACGTTATGAAAATTTATTGCCGTAGTTATTTCCGTATGTTGCGTCCCGATAATCTTTTGTATATAGATCCGGACCCTAAAAAATTATACATTCGAGTTAATTCTTATATATCTCCAATGTTTCAGACGTTCAAATTTAATGTTTTAAACGTTATAAAAATTAGTTGCAGAAGTTCTATTGACATTGACCTTCAGCTCACGTTGTGGCATTAGAACAAGGTGTAGATTATCAACATCAAACTCAATCTTCCTTTCTGGGAAAAGTAATTTTTCTCTCTCTCTCTGCATTATGTTTGTGTTTCTGCTTTTCAAAAATTCAATATTTACATTTTATAAGGGGACCACATGCAGCAGTGCCACACAAAATTGTATACGGATTGTTGCGTTGTTTTTTTCATGTAAATATAACCTGTGATAATGACGGACTCAAATCATTGTCCTAAAATGATGGAACAAAAATCCCAGTTATCATCATTCCTAATGGGCTATGATGTTTCATTTGAGGCGCATCGAGTTGCATTTGTGCTCCCCCATCAGCCTCCAGGTGGGGAATGTCCCCTTGCACTTGTCGCACATGGCACCCGTGTCTTCCACCATCTTCGCCCCCTGCAAAATCGAACCGATTAAGCCAAGCTGTGGTTACCGTAGGGATGATCCTGTAGCGGACAGCAGACGAGATCCAACCTACTTTTCCCTTTCGCTGGCTTTGCTCTGGAAAGTGGTGGTGTGAGTTCGGCGGCGACGGAGCAGATGAAAAACCGTCTCCGGTGACGGGAAGTGGCATGTGGATGGGGGAGGAGGGGAAGAATAGGAGTTTGTTTAGTAGAGTTTTTTTAATTTAATTTTTTAAATAATTTTGTAGGATAAATTTAATAGAGAAAGGGATTTTACGGAGGAAGTGCATTAAATTGATTTTTTTTATTAAAAATACTTATTATATTCTAGAGAATCGCTATTAAAATTACTTTAGAAATTAGAAACTATAAATTACTATTTAGTAAAGCTTTCACTAATTTTAGTTTGGAGCTGGTCTACAAACAAGTCCGAGGTATCCAATGCAGTTATTTGGGCTCGCTGCTTTTTTTCTCTAACTAAAGGGCTCCTTGTTCAGACTTGCGCCGCGTTGTTACTAGAACCCCTCTTTTAGGTCATAATAGAGTCAATGCAGTTTTGCACACCGGGACACTTTATTTTTTTTTTAAAAAAAGTACAATTGCTGTAAGTACATTTAAATCAGTTTTTTTAAAAAGGTTTATTTCTTGTCCTCAATTTTTCCTTGGTTTCTTTTTCATCCCTCAATTAAAACAACCAGATACAACTCAAACAACAAATGACTTTCGAGTGGGATTAGGCAATTTTCCCTAAAAATCATGAAGAGTATATGCACCATAGAAAATATAAATTGTACGCATCTTGTGTATATTAATTTTATTTCTTTTTCTTTACATATAATCAAATCTCTCTCGTATAATCTTGACAGCAACCAAAACTATCTCATTATAGAAATTGGTGCACACACACTGATGAGTCCATAACTTTTTCAGATATGAATAATACTATTAATATTTCTCAAATCATACAAGATTTAATTATAAGAGCACGTGCGTGATAATTAAACCACCAGATAAATTTGTTCCTTACTGTTTATGCTTCTTTAGATGAATTACTACTAAATTCTTATGATGTTTTATTGCTTAGTATCGTGAAAGAAACATCATAACCTTATTCGGATATCATCTCTCGAAGGCCAAATTAACTCGGACTCGAGGCTAAGCTCTAGACGTGGTTGTGATCGAAGTTCGTGGTCGTGTTCGTGGTACTGGTCGAGTCTCAGGACATCACATCAGTAAAACAGGTATAACTCTCGCATACGGAGTCCAATTGAGACGTTGTTAGACTTGCTGGAAAGCTTATGATGAACCATTTTCAATGGATCTATGTTCGACCAAATATTCCTTATAGTGTAGTCAGAGTTGAAGAAATAAAGTATTGCGTCACCGTTTTGGACCTTGTTGGGTCTTGTAGTCATATCGGGGTTGGAGTCCATGTTTCTTTCCACAGCTGCACAACCCTAGGTTGACGTCCTCACGTCTCCCCTATATATACACAGTAGTTGTTATAGTTTAGGTTTAGATTTAACTTAGATTATTTTGTTTTAGATAGTTTTCCCGTTTATCGGTTTGTTAAACCTCAACTCGAGTGCTTCATTGGTAATTAGAAATATTCAGATTGCATCTACTTGTTCTTGCTTATGTTATGCTTGCCATTAAATCTGATCTTGCTAAAATTTACGATAATGAGCTACCATGTTATGCTTTGATATACAAAGAGGCCTTAGTTTCACTTGAGAATATATATAACTCTTTGCCTTTTGCTGTTACTAATCTTTTGCAGGAGTTTGTAGATGCATTTCCAACTGAGGTACCCCGGGATTACTACATGTTTGAGGGATTGAGCATCAAATTGATTTGATTCCGGGAGCAACTTTGCCAAACCGTGCTGCATATAGGACCAATCCGGAAGAGATTAAGAAAATTCAGCGACAAGCAGGGTTCAAAAATGCGACGGTAACCGCCCAAAATTCGCGGTTACCGACCTTCCCGCTGCGGCTCGGTTTCAGAAATCGTTCGGTTACCGAATTTGAATTCAAATAATTCAAACTGAAATTGAAAAAAAATCCAAAAAAAATCTGATAAAAAACTAGAGGTAATTTTAAGAGTATCTGTGAAAATGAAACTTGAAAAAAAATATCGTTTCGACATCGAAATTGATGAGCAAAGTGCGGACATATTTCTAATGGGCTCGTTTCTGTTCTGGGCCGACTGAACAGTATACTCTGGCCCATTTGTGGCCCACGGCGAAAGGATAAGGTGGCGTCGGTAAGCGCGTCCAGGCAAGGTTCCACTTTCCCCATCGTGAGTTCACGAGCTCCTAGAGCGGCTCCGGCGACAGGGCGATCGAATCCGTGGAAGGACGGCGCGACTCCGGCGGTGAAGAATCGGTAACCGACCGCTTCAACTCGGTTACCGACCGACTTAATTCGGTAACCAACATCGTCACCTGCTCGGGCGCGGAGAGTGGAGCACTGTCGGTAACCGTTTTCCCCCGTTCGGTAACCGTTAAATAGGGCTCGATTTTTGTTCATTATAGGTCGGTAACCGATGTAGTTAGCTCGATTTTAGCAATGTAGCTATCGGTATCATGTTATTTTGACGATGCAATGCATTATTACTTCGGTTGTGAACTGTGTAGTAGTTCTTTCATGTGAAATGCATTGTTCGGTGTTGAGCTCGGGTGAATCGTTGAGCTATAGACCTTATTACATTGAATTGTTCATGTACATGTGAATGATGGTAACATATGTGCTACATAATCGGTTATGTAGGTGTATATGATGCTAATATGCGGTCAAATTAGTTTATTAGTTGGGTAAGCATTGATAATTTTTGTTCAATTGAGTTGGGTAACGATTTGAACACATGTTGGCATATGTATTAGTAGGCTAACCTTCGAGATTATTTCTTCGTACAGAGAAATTGCAAACTAGTCAATCACAGATAAAGATGTGGTATGGCAGCATGGGGACAATTTGGCTCCGGGTTTTAGGTGTAATTATTGCAATAAGTCGAAGAGAGGCGGTGGTGCCACAAGATTGAAAGAACATTTGGCAGGGCGCGGATCAAATGTTGTACACTGTAATAGGGTGCCTCCAGATGTACGCGATTATTTCAGACGTGAGCTAGATAGGGCAAAAGATAAGTTTAATGTTGAAGTCGGTTGGCGATTTTAGAGAACACGACATTGTCATCCAAAGTGCAAGGGCTATATCACGATGGCTGTACAATCATTCGAAACTACATGAAATGATGAAGGCAGCAATTGGTGGAGAGTTGGTGAGGTGGAATGCCACAAGATTTGGAACTAACTACCTATTTCTTGATAGCTTTCTACGACGAAAGGACAGGTTCATGCAATGGATGGCATCTAGTGAGCTCCAGCAGTCTCGATACATTAGTTCTGATATTGGAAGATATGCACATAGTTGCCTATCCAGCTTACCATGGTGGGACAATCTAAAAATGGTTGTTGATTCCGTCCAGCCATTGTATGCATTCCTCCGTTTTGCGGATCAGGACAAAGTGCCAACATTGAGTGAGGTGCTCCTGAGATACACCATTGTGAAGCATGAGTATGAATCATTGGATAAGAATGATAGGGATTCTTTGGATAAGTACATGGCAATTGTCGGTCATAGAATGAATGATCTAGCCAATGGGACATACATGAATGCCAGCAATACACTCCTACCACTTTTCAAATGCTTGTGTTTCTAATGCTTTTAGTACTAATGTTTTGATCGTCAACTTGCAGCGGCCGCTTTGAACCCCTGCACGCATTACGCGTATGGCACAGGTCTAACCTTGTTCGAAGATCTCCGTGAGGCATTTGAGCGGTTGATTCATGTTACTACTGCCGCGGAAGCACTTATTGAGGCTGAAATGTATCGGACAAAGTCTCTCTCATTCTCAGGTCCTCTAGCTGCACGGATGGCTTGTGACGGCAGGACTCATCCGGGTACGAAGATTTTTACATATCTATTTGAGCCTCATATCACTATACCTACTTTTCTGAGCCTCATATCACTATACCTACTTGCAGCGTAATGGTGGTCCATATTTGGTTCGTCTACACCTACACTATCAATGCTTGCTAGACGCATTGTGTCACAGTGCGCCTCATCTAGTGGTTGTGAGAGGAACTGGAGTACATTTGCTTTCATCCACACCAAAGTTCGCAACCGATTAAGCTACAAGAAGCTCCATAAGTTGGTGTATGTCAACTACAACCTGAGAATACAGAATAACTTGGATGCAGGTATCAGGTCAACTCTTGATGATGATCCATTTCAGCGGCTTATGGAGCTCACATTGAATGAGGATAACAATCCGCTCCGGGACTGGATGGAGATCGGGAGATCAAATGCAGCCCCTGAGCTTGACGAGGAGGACACAGATAGCGACGTACCCTTGCCTACTCACCTGGTGACAGACACAATGAACACACCTGACTTGCAACAATGGGCTGCTACAACGGTTGGTGACACACACACGGGAAAGAGGAAGAAGCAAATGACACAAAGAAAGAAGAGCAAGAGGACTAAGGGCAAGGGCAAAAGACAAGTGCAAAGCAATGAGAGCACGAATAGTGACCCAAAGAGCCCAACTTACCAAGAATCGAATGACAGCAGCTCAAAGACTGACATCGGTGATGATGATGGTCAGGGCGGTGATGCTCATCCAGGGCAAACATCTGTCGTTCCTCCTGTGCAATTCACTGGTGAGAGTCAGTTTTCACATGCCACGCAAGATCAGGACCACGGTGCTCCATCCTCACCAAGGCATATAACACATGGTGGCCACGATGGACCACAAGATAGTGCGAGCTATTCCAGCAGCTATGGCATGGAGAGTAGTTCTGGATCGTATCCGTACCACTATCCTGCCCCCGATGCTCATTCAGAGCCTCCTATTCAGTGGGTCTATGAGTGGCAAGACCCTGAGTTTTATGCCACTTTGCAAGGACAATGGTCAACCACTTCTGCATGGACAGGACAAACTTGGGCTGAGTTCAAAGCAGAGTTACTATCGACACGACGGCTAATGCTAATGTCCACCGATGAGTACACTATGGCCGAATGTAATCGGCCCCCAAGCTGGTGGTTCTAAAGGTGATGCAGATTTCCTTTCGAAGGTCATGATAACTCCATATATATTTATTAATTTCAGGCGCTGCATATGTAATATACGCATATATTCAAAACAATAATTATATGTTCGTGCTTGAATTGCTATTACTATCTGTTTGTTGCCTTCGAAACATAAAAAAATTAGCAAAGGTCATGCCAAATTTTTATATGATATTAGAAAACATATCATGGTTATATACTATTTTTCCTCATGATTTAGTGGCCAATTATTTGTTTATTATGATTTACACCTTAATTATTGAAAATGCATCCACACATGTCGGTAACCGCTAAAAATCGCTCGGTAATCGCACAAATGCGCTCGGTTTTTTACCTGTCGGTAACCGAGCAAACCGCTCGGTAACCGGTCCAAACCGACCGGTCACCGAGAGCTCAAAAATCCGATTTTTGAGCAAAAATTCAAAATTTGCCGAATGAATTTTCTCCGAATTTTTTTGAATTTTTGGCCGGTAACCGCGGTTACCGCGCTTTTTCGGTTACCACCGGAGGTCGGTTTACCGACCTCCGGTCGGTAAGTTGAACCTTGGCGATAAGTCCAAGATCTATTGGATTGTGGGTATGTATGAGAAAGTCTTAGTCCTTGTGTTGTTTCTGTTCTTTTGATTCATAAGAAAAACGGTAGTTAGCATATATGTATTGATTGTAGAGCCATCAATAATATTACTATAAGATATCATTATCATATCCCTAGGTTAGATGATATGCTTGATGAGTTGAGTGGTTCTATAATTTTCACTAAATTGACTTGCGAAGTGGATACCTCCAAATTAGGATGAAACTTAGAGATGAATGAAAAACCGCTTTTAAAACTAAATTTGGCTTGTATGAGTGGTTAGTAATGCCTTTTGGGTTAACTAATGCACATAATACTTTCATGCGATTGATGAACGAAGTTTTACGTGGTTTCATTGGAAGATTTGTGGTGGTATATTTTGATGATATCTTGATTTACAGCAAGACACAAGAACAACACTTTGATCATTTACATGCTGTTTTTAATGTTTTGAGAGATGCACGTTTGTTTGGTAACCTCAAAAAGTGCACCTATTGCATGGATCGAGTCTTTTTTCTTGACTATGTTGTTATTTCATAGGGAATAGAGGTGGATGAAGTAAAAATTGAAGCTATAAAGAGCTAGCTAACTCCCGAGGCTGTTACACAAGTGAGAAGCTTTTATGGTCTTGCGGGTTTCTATCGGCGATTTATGCGGTATTTGAGCACCATTGCTGCTCCATTAAATGAGTTGACTTTGAAATGAGTAGTTTTTAAATGAGGACCTGCACAAGAATAAACATTCAAGTTATTGAAAGATAAGCTCACACATGCTACATTGCTCCAACTCTCTGATTTTGGTAAGACCTTTGAATTAGAATGTAATGCTAGTAAGATTGGAATTGGAGGTGTGTTAATTCAAAAAGGTAAACCTGTTTCTTATTTTAGCGAGAAATTAAGTGGGACAAGTCTGATTTATTCTGCCTATGATAAAGAACTGTATGCTTTAGTTCGTGTGTTTGAAACTTGGCAACATTATCTATAACCCAAAGAATTTGTTATACATTCTGATCATGAATCACTGAAACATATTATGAGTCAAGCTAAATTAAATAAATGACATGCTAAATGGGTCGAATTTATTGATTATTTTTTATATGTCATAAAGTATAAGAAAAGAAAGGACAATGTGATGGCTGATACGCTTTCTAGGCATTATACCATGTTATCTTAACTAGATCATAAGATTTTTGGGTTAGAGATTATTAAGGACTTATATGCTGCTAATTTAGACTTTAAATTAGTGCTTGAACATTGTAAAGAAAGAAAAATATAGATTAAATATGTGCTGAATGATGGATTGCTCTATCGTGCTAACAAGCTATGCATTTCAGCTAGCTCCGTTTGTTTTTTGTTGTTGCAGGAGGCGTATAGAGGAGGATTGATGGCATATTTTAGAGCAAAGAAGACTGAAGATGTGCTGGCCGCTTATTTCTTTTAGTCAAAGATGAGACGTGACGTCAAGCGCTACGTGTCACGTTGCACCACTTGCAATAAATCTAAGTCTCGCTTAAATCCACATGATCTTTATATGCCTCTTCCTATTACTAGTGCATCTTAGGAGGATATTTTTATGGATTTTGTTTCAGGATTATCTAGGACAAAGAGGGGGAGGGATATCATATTTGTAGTTGTGGATCGATTTTCTAAAATAGCACATTGTATACCTTGTCATAAGAGCGATGATGCTACAAATATAGCTGATTTGTTTTTCAGGAAAATCGTTCGACCACATGGAGTGCCTAATACTATCGTCTCGAATCGTGACATAAAGTTTTCGAGCACTTTTGGAGATCACTTTGGAATTAATCAGGGACGAAGTTGTTGTTTTCTACTACGTGTCATCCCCAAATTGATGGTCGAACAGAGGTTGTTAATCGTACATTATCGACCATGTTACAAGCTGTTCTAAAGAAAATTTTGAGGACGTGAGAAGAGTATTTAACGCATATTGAATTTACTTACAATAGGTCGGTACACTCTACCACCAAGATAAGTTTGTTCCAAGTAGTATATGGATTTAATTCTCGTGCTCCTATTGATTTAGTACATTTGTCTTTATTTGAAAGACTTAATTTAGATGCTAAGAAAATGCTGAATTTATTCTTAAATTGCATGAAACAACTAAAAAGAATATAGAGAGCATGATCGAAAAGTATAGAATTGCTGGAAGTAAAGGTAGGAAGGGAATCAAATTTGAACCGGGTGATTTAGTTTGATTGCATTTGAGAAAAGATAGGTTTCCAGAATTTAGAAAATCAAAGTTGATGTCTAAAGCTGATGGACCATTTAACATAATTGAGAAAATAAATGATAATGCATACAAACTAGACCTACCCGTAGATTTTGGGGTTAGTTCTACGTTTAACATTTCAGATTTGAAGCCATACTTGGAAGAAGAAGATGAGCTTGAGTCGAGGATGACTCCAATTCAAGAGGGGGAGGATGATGAGCCTATGACTCCTTCAGATACGATCAATACTATTAATATTTCTCAAATCATACAAGGTCCAATTACAAGAGCACGTGCACGATAATTAAACCATAAGGTGAACTCGTTCCTTGCTGTTCATGCTTCCTTGGATGGATTACTACTAAATTCTTGTAATATTTTATTGCTTAGGATCATGGGAGAAGCACCACAACCTTACCCGGATGTCACCCCTTGAAGGCAAAGTCTACTCGGACTCGAGGCTAAGCTCTAGACGTGGTTGTGGACGAAGTCGTGGTCGTGGTTGGGTCTAAGGACAACACGTCAGTAAAGCGAGCATAACTCTCGTATACGGAGTCCAATTGAGGCGTTCTTAAACTTGCTGGAAAGCTTACGATGAACCATTCCTAATGGATTTATGCTCGACCAAATATTCATTATAGTGTAGTCAAAGTCAAAAGAATAAGGTGTTGCGTCACCGTTTTAGATCCTGTTAGATCTTATAATCGTGTCGGGGTTAGAGTTCAAGTTGTGCATGTCTTTTTTCACGGGTGCACAACCCTAGGTCGACCTCCTCACGTCCCTCATATATATACGCAGTAACCGTTATAGTTTAGGCTTGAGTTTAGCTTAGATTATTCTGTTGTAGATATTTTCAACGTTTATCAGTTTGTTGAACCCCAACTCGAGTGCTTCATTGGTAATTAGTAATATCCAGATTGCATCTACTTGTTATTGCTTGTGTTGTCGATTCGTTTGTAGGAAAAACCTTTTTGGCGAGGTCAACCGCGTGTTGGTACGGTTGATAACCACGGAGTAGTGGTGTAGTGGTTGCGAGGGTTCTCAATCTGTTCTGATCGGAGACTTTGGATCATCAACGTCGAAATTATACCAATCGACTTATCATATTACCTTCGGAAGATCGAACAAACACGCATCACGCAGCAACACTGCGCTATGTCGGCTCGGCTCCCTGAGCTGGCTCGTCCATGTTAGCTGGTGGGATTGCTTTTTTATAAGGGTACATGCAGAAGTGCACTACCAACACACATCTCAGCTGGTGGGGTTGCTTGCAGCCGGTCCATGGGCTTAGGACGTGTTTGGTTTCTAAGCTAAGCTAAATTTTGATTTATTTTGAAAATTTAGCCGTTGTTTGCTTCAAAGCTAAAATTTAACCGGCTCATGAAAATTTGATTAGTGTCAGCTACAGTAAACAGCCGATGCGGGTGAGCAAACGGTTTTAGCTAAGCTGTCAACCATCTCATAGATGAGGTGTTAGTAACCCATTGCTTGCATGTAGTTTGAAAAAAAATATTATCAAACTTCAAATGCTAATATCTACTGAACCATTTATTTGATTTGCAATTTGTTTGCACCATACTATTCTTTATGATTTTATCTACAAAATAAGATTTCACATTTCTATGTTTTAATGAGGAAAAATTGATGATATGTAGACTCCACATATCATATTCCCAACACGCTTACATCACAGGCTCGATTATTGGGACCCCTTCCGGTGCACCATTACCGGTGATGGTTGTGGCCACCGCAATGCCGGCGACTCCGCTTTATCGGGCACCGCCGCATCTACAGTGTGGTGGAGCCTGATGCTGACGATCACTAGTGTTGCTGGGCAGGAATTCATATTTCGCCAAATTTTGCTAAAACTTTACGAATTTCGGGAATTTTGGATTTTTTTCACTAACACGTGGGATCCACGGAGAATAGGACATAAAATGATAGGAGTTTTAGTAAAATTTTATAAATTTCGGTCTTTTCGCCGGTGAAGAAAAAATATAAAACAAAATTGAAATACCTGCCGCTGGCCACCCCTGCTCCGCTGGTGGCCATTGATCCACCGACATCCCTGCCACGCAGAAGCAACCGGCTCGGTGAGAAGCACAAAGGCTGGCAAAAGGATACGCTGACCCGATCCAAGCGCTGTTTAGCGCAGCAGCTGAGGATCCCAACGCCGCCGGTGGTCCTGGCTGCGGTCACTCTCCAGATCTACGACGACACCTTCGCCAAGCCGTTGTCTCAGAAGCAGGTCATCGCTGTCACACGTCTATTTCTCCAAACGTGTGAATAGACGTGTGACTGCCATCAACGCCGCGCCGCGCGCAGACCCGCAGTCGGTCTCGGACTCTCGGTTGTTTAGCCACCTGATTAAGGTTGGCGTGTTCTTGACTGTTTTTTTTATGGCGGACAACGAATGTGTATGCTTCTGGAACGTGCGAAGCGATCGTCGTCGGATCACGCTCTTTTATCTGGAGGAGACAAAGTTGGAAACTAAATCAGATCGGATGATTATGGAAATGCTAGGTTCAGAGTTTGATTATTTCTGGTTGCCGGCTGATGAGATGAGAGGCGGTATTCTCATGGCTTGGCGTCGCGCGCGACATTTGGTCGGTTTCTGACCAGCGGATGGATGAATTCTCCATCACGACCAAGGTTTCCCTGATGACCGCGACCATGTCAGAGCCGTGGTGGCTCACTGTTGTTTATGGTCCTCAAGAGGATGCGGACAAATCCTGGTTTCTTCAAGAACTCAAAGATGTTCGCGCGCAGTCTCCTAGCGCTTGGGCAGTTACGGGTGACTTCAACCTTATTTACTAGGCTCAGAATAAGAATAATGCCGATCTCAACGAAAAATACAAAACTATATAGGTATATGCACATATAGTTTATCTCAACCGCCGTTCATCCCCACTTGATAATCATCTATCATTTGATTCTTATATATACTTATGATTTTTTCGTCTACTCCTCAAACACAAATCTTAACACAAATAAACAATCTGTTGATAATATGCGCAAAAATCTAATTCCAGATTTTATACAAAGGCATATTTCACGATCTATAACATTTGAACATACTTCTAACCCTAGCAGCAAGCAAAAGTACCAAAAATCCATCAGTTTCATCAAGAACTCACAGTCGGGTTGATGAAGGGATGAAGTTGACGATGTGTCGATTTGCTGCCGTGCAGATCGAAGATGAAGCAGTGCAGAGCGGTCGCGCAGGTGCGCTGCCCAGAAACCTTATTGCCGTCCCTCGTGCGGGCTTCACGACGGCAGAGGCTCGGAGATACCGCTCACCCTCCAACCTTGTGCACGGCAAGGAGAAGGGCCGGCGAGATTCGGCAGCACAGCACACATGACAGTGATCTGGATGGGTGGAGAAGAAAATATGGAGCAGAGAGATCTGTTCTCAAAAGCCTGGACGTCTCCAGTATTTATAGGGAAATGGCTGCCCTCTTAGAGCCGTTTTCTCTCATAAACTTTCCACAATTGTAGCCTCCATAACTGACCAATAACCCTCAGAGTTAAGGCATTGATCGCGATTAAAACAGCTAATTATGGCATTGATCACAATTAAAAAGGGAGAGCAGCAAAAGGACTTGCAATTTTGTGCTGCCACGGCCGCGCGTCGCAAGTCACAAGTCACGCGGATATTCACGCGAAAAATACGCAAATACACGCGCGCGCGTGCGTGTGAATATAGCAAAGTATACTCTCTCTCTTTCTCATTTTCTCTATTTCAAAGAGGCCAGAGAACTCAAGTATTTAAGTTGGTCTACATCTCCTTGTCTGGCAATACGGGACTAAACCTTCTTGCTTTGCATTCTCATGAATGGGCTTTAAATGGGCCACATTCCAACAATCCCCCACCAATGCCAAAACGAGAAAAAGAAGAAAAAAAAAGATCACTGTATTATAGTGCTGTTAATATACCAGTCTTTTAGTATAAGTCCCGTACGGGTTGAACTTACACCTAGAATATCAAGATTCAACTTTCCACAACTGATGAATGGACTATGCCTTGAATTCACAGTTTTGTGTGGGCAGATTTCACTTGAAATCGCAACTGATACTAGGCTGCTGAAACAACCTCGCCTCAACAGAGCGTTTATGGTCTGCTCTCATATCTTCTCATGAGCTTTTAAGAGAATGCCCTGTTCTCATGAACTGCGGCCAAACAGTTAGGCTCAAGTAGGTGTTTTTCTTCAAGATATCCTACAGGCTAATATCTTCTGCAACGAAAAACATTAAGGCTTTACGCCAACCTTCCATGCAGTCAAGAGTACTTTTATTTTGAACATGTGTAATGTACTCTTTGGTTACATCATCAATTTGTTTTTCCTATTACCTAATTCACGGGATCTCCGCTCAGAAGGATAGGTTACCATTGTGATGCACTAACTTAAATGGGCCTCATTCCCATGTCCTTGGACATCATTGAAATCGCATTTCGTGGTAATCCCTTTGTAAAAGGGTCTGCCAGATTTTTCTCAGTACGCACGTAGCTCACAGCTATTACTCCGGAGTTTCTCATTTTCCTGACAGATTTAAGTCTACGCTTCACATGTTTGGAGGACTTAGTATTATCCTTAGTACTCATAACCTTGGCTAGCACAGTTTGGTTATCGCAGTACATAAGGATTGGTGGTATTGGTTTCTCAACCAATGGTAAGTCCAATAGAAGCTCTTTTAGCCATTCAGCTTCAACAGTGGCTGTCTCTAGTGCAACAAGTTCTGCTTCCATGGTTGACCTCGTCAAAATGGTCTGTTTACAAGACCTCCATGAAACTGCACCACCTCCAAGTGTGAATACATAGCCACTGGTGGCTTTGATCTCATCTGCATCTGAGATCCAATTGGAATCACTATATCCTTCTAACACAGATGGATATCCTGTGTAGTGAATCCCAAATGCTGTTGTGCCTCTCAAAAAGCGCAACACTCGCTCAAGTGCCTTCCAATGATCATCTCCTGGATTTGACGAGAACCGACTTAATTTGCTCACAGCAAAGGAAATGTCAGGTCTCGTTGCACCAGCCAAATACATAAGGGATCCAATTATTTGTGAATATCTCAATTGATCTATTCCTTGTCCTTCGTTCTTTCGAAGTTTAACACTCGCATCATAAGGAGTCGGACAAACTTTACAGTCTTCAAAGCCAAATCGGCTAAGAATCTTCTCCGCATAGTGGGATTGATTTAAAGTGATCCCATCTTCACTCTTGATCAATTTAATATTCAAAATAACATCTGCCGGACCCAAATCTTTCATCTCAAAACAACGAGACAAGAAGGATTTGATTTCATCAATCACGGCAGTATTTGTTCCAAAAATTAGTATGTCATCAACATACAAGCACAAAATTACTCCTTGACCCCCACCAAAGCGATAGTATACACACTTGTTTGCCTCATTGACACTGAATCCAGCAGATGTTAATGTGTTATCAAATTTTTCGTGCCATTGTTTAGGTGCTTGTTTAAGACCATGCAGGGATTTTAACAATTTTCACACCTTATTTTCCTGCCCAGAAATCTGAAAACCATCTGGTTGCTCCATATAAATTTCTTCCTCCAACTCTCCATAAAGGAAAGCTGTTTTTTACATCCATTTGATGAACATGAAAACCATAGGAAGCTGCTAAAGCAAGAAGCACTCTGATGGTAGTAATTCTTGCGATAGGAGAATAAGTATCAAAGAAATCCTCTCCCTCTTTTTGGGTATAACCCTTGGCTACAAGCCTAGCCTTGTACTTTTCAACAGTACCATCGGGCCTTAATTTCTTTTTAAAGATCGACTTACACCCAACTGGTTTACACCCGCTTGGAATATCAGTAATCTCCCAAGTCCCATTAGACATGATAGAGTCCATCTCGCTATAGACCGCCTCTTTCCAATACTCTGCATCTGGAGATGCAAAAGCCTCTGAAAGAGTTTTTGGCACATCATCGACAAGATATACAATAAAATCATCACCAAAGGATTTTGCAATCCTTGGTCTTTTGCTCATCCTAGGGGCCTCATCAACTATATTGTCATCCTTGTCAGATATCTCATTATTTGATTCAGGTGGTATAACGGTTTCAGGAGTATCTACATGAGCTTCATTATACTCATTATAGTTAGAACTGCATGCTGCTCTCATGGGATAAATATTCTCAAAGAATGAAGCATCTCTAGACTCCATGATTGTATTAA